>NC_137735.1:7851970-9051970 GCF_963264785.1 Psittacula echo
ACAGATACAGGGGTGCTGTCATGCTTCCAGGGATCAGATTATGAACAGGGAAATGGAGTGGCACAGGAACACAGATGCAGTCTGAGATACTGATTAATCGGGTGCATTGGGTAGGAACAGTGGCTAACTACCAGTGCCTGTCCAGGACAGTTTCAGGAGGCTCCTATAATTGCAAATGACAGGCTCAGCCAGCACAGAAGTGCTCCGTTGGCATGTCTTGGGCTATATCTGTCAGTGCAAGCTTTCCAGGAGCTGATCAAGGGTGGATAGTGTCTCCCTCATAACTCTGCAGGGGAGTGCAGCGTGAGCAATAACTGAGGGAGTATAGATTAATACAGAAAACTGCTAGTTAACTACTGCTGTGTGTCAGGGAATCCTGCCTTGTCTAACTGCCCCTGGGGGGGGCATTTTCACTCCTGGGAGCATAGGTGTGATGGCATCAAAAAGGCAGAGCTGTTCAAGGGCAGAAGTGAGTCAGTGAAAGTATCTGAGTAAAACATGTGAGACAGCAATGCATCAGTTGTCCTGGGCTCAGCAGTAGCAGTGATTTTTTCTCCTTAGTAGCTGGTGCAGTGCTGTGTTTTCGACTTCTCGCCTGGGAACAGCACTGATAACACCAGTGTTTTTAGTTACTGCTCAAATGTTTGGTCTGACCAAGGACTTTGTGAGTCTCATGCTCTGCCACAGAGGACGAGAAGCCAGGAAGAAGCAGAGACAGAACACCTGACCCAAACGAGCCAAAGAGGTATTCCATACCACAGCACGTCATGCACAGGAGGTAACTGGGAGTTACCCAGAAGGGTTAGTTCACTGCTTGCTCCGGCTGGTTTTCAGCAGGTGGTATTGTATTCTCTCCCTTTGTTATTTCCGTTATCATTATTATTGGTGGTAGCAGTAGTGATTTGTGTTATACCTTAGTTACTGGACTGTTCTTATCTCAACCCGTGGGAGTTACATTCTTTCAATTCTCCTCCCTGTCCCTCCGTGAGTGGGGGTAGGCGAAAGAAAGGGAGGAGTAGACTGCATGGTTCTGATTTACGGCCTGGGCTTAAACCACGACACCAGTCTTTCCAGAGAAGTGGGACTGTCTCTTTCTATAGTCTTTGGCAACCTATTTAGAGCTCAATTTTCAGATGGAGTATGTATTATATATACACAAACATATATGAAATATAGGTGTATCTGATTGTTCTGCTTCAGATAGCTGAGGTGGGGAAGATAGTTCAGGTCCTTGTGATATGAGGTGAGTCAATGGAAGAGTACCAGCAGCCAGTGACCTCCCACATTGAGTAGCTGCAGAAAGTCAGACCTTCTCCAGCTGGGTTTAAACTAGGGATTTCAGTGCTTGACCTTAGTAACTCTCCGTTTACAATTTTGAGGGAGAAAAACAATTAAAAGAGGTAAAAGAGAATGTTTATCGAAACTCTGCATTTTTATTTAGCTGGAACATCACAGTGTCTCCAGGAAAATCCATCCTACAGCTGCAGGAATGAGCAGCTGGCTGCATCTTGAGCAGTACCAGGAGGATATGTGAGTCTGCAAGGAAGAAATGTGATGACAGAAGTCACAGCTGTATTACCTGTGACTCATTCCCTGCTGGATTCACCACATCCTTAACACACTCAGTTTATCCATCTTTAGCACAGAAGAGCTGATTCACCCTTTGGGTTTTCTTTTTATTAGATCTTTTTGTTGCACGCCTTTGTGCAGTGTTTGATTTTGGTTGGATTCTGTTTTGCTTCCTGCTGTTTGTGCTCCTTTTCATGGGAAGACTCTGTGACAATCCTTAGAGCTTGCCTTCAGAGCCCTAATTAACACAAAGCACTATTGCAGGCAGAAGTCAGCCTAAGACTTATTCAAAGGACTTTGGCCAGCACAGTCGGAGCCAGATTTGTAACTCCCTGAGCTGCACTCTCTCCTCTGACCCCACAGACCTTTCTCTGTGCTATAGGTAGCTCTTCCTACAGGCATTTTCCAGCAAATTGCTTTAAATTCTCCACTGTGTTCATTATACAGTGTCAGTTCATTAAAGAGGGTAAACTCCAGCACCACAGCGCGTTGCTCATTCAGCACCTGGGGACTGGTTACCTGATCTTGCTTTACCAGCAGCACTTAATCTGGTGTTGGAATGATGCTAAAAGGGTAACTCTGTCAGCCACCTTTTAATAAATTATGTGAAAATGACTAGACCACAGGGGATTACCACCTCAGTGTTATTTGGTTTTACTTACACAGGATTAATTTTGGTTTGCTACAGCCTTGACACCACTGTTATTTTCACACAGTGTGACTTCATTCAGTGCAATAGGGGATAACGTCAAGTACAGATGTGGAAGAAATACAACACTGTTAAACCTCTAAAGCAATTGTAAAAACAGCTTTAACCCAGTAAATCAATAATTTGATAATTACTGTGAGCTGACTGACCTCTGTTTAAAATACAGGAATAGCAGGGAACATGCCCCTCATAGCAATGAGTTCAATAGTTTGCCATAGCTTGGTGTGTGATGTGAACACCTTCAAACAGGATGGCAAAATGTGGAACAATTGACGATACAGAGGAGGTGAGTTAAAAAATTCCTCTTCCTTTCCCTTTAGCTTGATGTCTTATTTGTCCAGTAATAATGTCTATCTTCTCCAAGCTTTCAGAACAGCACAGCATTATGGTCTTTGATGTAATGGCAAAGGTAGCTCAGGCCAGGACATCACTTAAAAAAGATGTTCTTGTAAAACCTATGGTGCAAATACAATTGAGATTGAATTTAGTACACAAGCCTGGAAGCCAGCATTAGACCCCATAAACCTTTACACTATAACAGTGTCCTTTCTGTAATTTTTTATCTTTTTCTTTATCTCTTTTTATCTTTGTCTGTTGAAAACTCAAGTAATAGTGAAATACATCAGCTATTTCTAAAGTCTGACAGTCATCACTGGACAGCTGACTCCTTGGAAATTTTAAGGCACAACTTAAAGAAATCTTTAGGCATAGACACATCCGTGGAAGTCATTGAAGGATGACAATTACAGATTGGTTACTGGACAGTGTTGCTTTCATCTGTACCTGCAACATTATATAATTTCCTAAACCACAACTGATGATCTCCAGAGAACTGTAGACTTAGTGGTCCTCCAACATTTACCACATCAGATGTCACCCTGACTCTGCATACCCAGCATATCACCCTCACTCAATCATAGAATCATAGACTAGTTAGGGTTGGAAAGGACCTTAAGATCATTTACTTCCAACTCCCCTGCCATGGGCAGGGACACCTCACACTAAACCATTTCACCCAAGGCCTCATCCAACCTGGCCTTGAACACCGCCAAGGATGGAGCATTCACAACTTCCCTGGGCAACCCATTCCAGTGCCTCACCACCCTCACAGTAAAGAATTTCATCCTTAGATCCAATCTAAACTTCCCCTGTTTAAGTTTGAACCCGTTACCCCTTGTCCTGTCACTACAGTCCCTGAGGAAGAGTCCCTGCCCAGCATCCTTAGAGGCTCCCTTCAGATACTGGAAGGCTGCTCTGAGGTCTCCACGCAGCCTTCTCTTCTCCAGGCTGAACAGCCCCAACTTTCTCAGCCTGTCTCCATACGGGAGGTGCTCCAGTCCCCTGATCATCCTCGTGGCCTCCTCTGGACTTGTTCCAACAGTTCCATGTCCTTGCAGGAGCAGCATGTGATAAAGAAGGGTGCTGTTGGAATCTAAGAATAGAAGTTAGGAGGCACAATTCCTTCTTTCATTTCCTTACACCTACATTTCTACTATAAACCATTTTTTTTGAGGACATACCCTGGCATTGAAGGACTTGAAGCATGATGAAAACTTTGGGTCCTCTTGCACCTACCTCTTGCAAATTTGAGCCTTCTTTTCCCATAAGGATTGTTCCAGCTAGGCCAGCCCTGCACAGCTGCTGTGTGGAGTTGGACACTATGAGCTTTTTTACTTGATCACCCTGACAGAGTGACTGAACAAGGTCAGATTACAGTGCAATTCAGGCTGAAACACTGGCAAGGCACCCACCGGTTTTTATGGCCTCATCATGCTTTGCTGTGGATAATGTTTCAGCTAGAGGTAGTTCATGGAAATCTGATTTTCTGTGATTTAGATAGTAATTGAGAGTGAGATTTAGATGCCTGAGATAGGTGTGCAGTGCCACTTTAGATGCTCCAGGGTATCTGAAACATGTATGTGAGGCTACTAGGTAGGACAGAGACGGGAGACCCGTTGCTCCCTAGAACTGCATATGGAGGAAACGTGTGATGTGCTGAGATGTATAAAACAGCACTGAACACCATTATAGCTTCCTTGCAGTACAGATAACTAGAGTGTGGTTATAAAATATTTCTACTCTCAAATGCCTGAATTTTTCTTTGAACTAATTTTGCATTGGTAATTGGCAATAGGAAAGTCATTACAGAGTCAGGCAGATTCCTATTTGCTAGTATCTTTGTGATCCTTCAGTTATGGGTTCCATGTACTCAGGAGTGTTTTGGTAAATGAAAACATAGAACTTAAAGATAAAGCCTCTATAAGAAAGCATGCAAAATATGTTATCTCTTCCTTTTCATGCTCTCAGGACCATATGAAGCATCCTGTGGTTCCCCATAATGTTTGCTTGCAAGGCCAAATGCCAGATTTGAACATATTAAAAGGTATATAAAATGAGTCAAACTTTTGAAAGACTAAGCTTGAAACATTCATTCTCCTTTTGCAACACTGCCTGTAAATCCTGCATGATTTTCTTTCATGCAGACACCTGATCTATCAGAGAATTATGTATAGAATAGGTAAAAAACCTAAATAAAACAAATTATGAAAGAAACTCAGCTCTTTTGCTCTTACAGTCTATTTTTAAGTATGAAAAATTGCAGCAGCTAGACTTTTCTGGAATCTACTGTGTCTCCTGTATTTGATGCCTTTTCTCTGCATAGTAATGTGTCTTTAAAAAAACCCACTGATATATGTTACAAGGAGTGTATCTCTTTCACTGAGACAGAACATTTTAATTTCCCGACACCTTTTAGTGATTGCTTCAATTTCCGAAGATTTTGATAAAATCATGTGGTTTTAGAGTATCAGGATTGAATACCCTGCTCCGGCAGCAATTTAATGAAATGCTGTAGTTTCACAGCATTTCATTTGACATAACCTAGCACAGAGGTCTAATAAATGCAGTGTGATAAATGTTGGCGCTACGATTGTAAAAATATACTTGTAATTGGGTTAATATGCCTTAAAATACTACCCATCAGTTATCTTTCTTCTTGCCGTTATATGGCTTGCACTCTAAGGACTAAGCAAGGCAGTTTACCCTTTTCCCCTGTTATCTCCTTTTCTTTCCTGCTTTTGTGAGAGTTCCTTTTTTTTAAGCATTTAATTGTGGCAAGCTGTACATATTCTCATATTCTCTAGTGCTACAAATTCTTCTTCATACTCTGGAACCTTTTTCTAAGCTCCTCATATGCTTTTCATAGCCATCTGGAAGAAAACAAGAGAGGCACTTCAAAATGAAAGACAAATATGAATAAGTATGCAGAATACAACAGAAGCTGCAAAGGTAGGTTTTGACAAGTGTTATTTTCCTTTAGTATATCAGATGTGTTTCAGTAATAAATAATAGAGGTATCACAGTTAGGGGATTAGAAACAGCAATTCATTTTGATCTAATTATAAGTAGTGTGTATGTGTGGTTTTGAGTGGGCACACACATGCATGTGTTGTGTCCATGCCATAGGACAAATGTCTTCTGCTATAAACTGGTACTTTTGCATACTGTTCTTTATGAGAGAGAGTCAGAACTTCCGTTTGGCTAAATTCTGATGTTTGACGTGTTCCCCATATTGGGAATGTTCCTGTTAATTTTCAATACACAAGTCACAATTTCAAAGACAACTAATTAATTTGCAATGATTATTTCAAGCAACAGGTTAATATATATAACTCTCGTTGGAGTCTGAAAACCTTTGTTGGACTTTGAAAATAGCTATCTGAAGACATATAGCTCTATCTGAAATATCACTGTGTGAAACCACTGCTTCTGGGGAGGTGTTTGTGCATCATTGCTCTTTGGCCCCGTAGAACTCATAATACTGTATTAATAATTCTGCCATATATACATTGCACATACATGTGCGTGCGATATGTTACGCAAACTGCACGCAAGACCAGGCTGATGCAGAGGAGCATGCTGTCCTTCAGTAGCATCTAGCTTGGAAAGAAGAGATAAGATGAGGAAGCAGAGCCAAGACTGAGATGCTGTCTGCTGTATTATGTAGGATACCAGAGGTGATGCAATGGAGAAGTTTTTGAGGCCATCAGAAGACAGTGGGGAGCTATTTGACAAGCTAACTATGAGCTCTAAAGGCATAATAAAATCAGCCTGCACTCTACATACCCTGTGGATAGCCAAGCCATCACTCTCATCTAACGGCCAAAGATTAAAGAGCCATGAAATAGCTGTAAGCATGGAGCTCAGTCCCTACATTCAAGCAGTACAAGTTCACTTGTTTCTTTCCACTGCTGTCTTAGATGAGTCTCAGTGGGCAGTGCCTCCTCAGGCCTAACCAAGTAGTAAAGATAACTTACTGTAGGGCTTGTAGTTGAATTACATTGTGGGCATATGAAAGCAGCCACCTCAATCCAGCTTTCCCATGGTTTACACAACTTCCTTACACAAGGGGCAGCAAATGCGTTTTAGACTCCCTGTTCTACACACACACTGTAATCTATCACTACAGTCATATGAAAATGGACAAGATCCAGTGCTGGAAGGGTGCTCAGTGTGTGCATAATGCAAGATTAGAACTTCAGTTGTAGGTACAGAAGAGATTTGTCATTGAGAATTTCTTCCCCAACTCTCTCTCTTCATTAGTGTGAAAAGACCTTTTCTTCCCTTAAAACAGATTTTAAAAGCTGGATAAACCAATACTGCTCTTCCCTCCTTTAAGATATTTGTAATTGAACACTTGAACTGATTTAGTTAAACTGGTGCATAGCTGTCCAAAGTCCAAAACCAAACTAAGTTTTTCTCATAGGACTGTTCCAGAGATAGTCAAGAACTGTAGATAATCTATGTGAGAGAGAGCTCATCCGTGGCCATGGAGTTATGCCTGATGCTTGTCTAATAAGAATGATAGAAATGACACACTTGAGAGCTTAAAATTAGTCTTCTCATTTACACTGTGTCACATCTATCTTTGGGGAGGGTTTTTTTCTCACTTAACTCCAGCTATTTGACTAAGACTCTTCTTTTTACTAGGCAGCCAAACCCCCTTTATAGTCACAGGAAAAGTCTGTGCCTCCCAAAGGCAATTTACCCTGTCCCAGAGCTGCTTTGAGACAGGCAGGGTGAATCACAGAATTGTTTAGGTTGAAAAAGACCTTTAAGATCATCAAGTCCAGCCATTAACCCAGCACTGCTGAGTCCACTACTAAACCAAGTCCCTAAGTGCCACATGCACATATCTTAAATGCCTCCAGGAGTGATGACCCCACCACTTTCCCTGGGCAGCCTGTTCTAGTACTTGACAACCCTGTTGGGGAAGAAATTTTTCCTAATATCCAATCTAAACCTCCCCTGGCACAGCTTGAGGCAGTTTCCTCTTGTTTTATCTCATTACTTGGGAAAAGAGACTGACACCCAGGGTCCAGAGACACAGCTTTTAGAAAAAAATAGGTGAGATGAACCTAATTGTGCTTTGTCAGAGCAGTTGTACATTCATATTATTTACTAACAAAGTGCCTTTTGCAGAGACATGTTTATTATCAATTAGAGACTGTTTTGGAGCCATTACAGATGTTCCTTGGGCAAAGGAGTCTGAGGACATTACTGCATTAGACAGTTATGATATCAACTTTTTCACGGATAGCTATGCAGGTCATCCAATGCCCCTGTGTGTCCCATCATTTCAGCAAGAGTTTGTAGCTTACTCCTGTGAAACACCGAATACCTGTGTGGTAGGGTAAGCCAACCCTGGTTACAACCAAGAGGTAAAGTAGGAAATAGGTATCAAACGAAATGAAATTAAATAAATGAAATGAAATTAAATGAAATGGAGTGTTGGACCCCCGGGTAAAGGCCACCCTACCATCTTCTGAGGCTTTGGCTGTAGGTACAAGGCTGGCAGAAAGCCTCGCAGGCAGCTAGGCTGGAAAAGACCTAGGAAACTTCTTCAAGCTCTCATTTCCATGCCTTCTTTGAGGTCTGTAGCCAGTGCCCTGCCTTTCCACTGCTGTCACGTAGCCTGGGAGCTCATTTACATTTTCTGAATAGGGCAATTAGCGCTCACTCCTCTCCCTGTGTCACTCGCACCTGGTCTCTGACATTCGTGCCTCATCAGTACTAATGGCCCAGCCATTAGTGGTGATTACTGGTCATTGTTTCTATCCCACTGACCTCCCTGACTGGCAGAAGCACCCCTTTGCCTTCCCCCCAGCATTGAGCTTGATGTTTAATAGCCCAGTTTAATACCAGAACCTCTGAGTACATAAATAAAACCAGACAGGCCCTACCTATATTTTATATGGCTAGTGAGAGATGAATACATGCTTTTCTGATTATGATTAATGCTGCTGTTTATTATTTTTATTGCAGTAGTGGTTTAAATATCATGTCCTGTCTAGGTGCGGTGGAAATTCATCAGAAAAAGATGGTTTCTCTTTCACTCAGATGATATCCCAAAACATTGGAGCACATATGGAGGAGCTTTCCTTTTGGACAAATAAGTAGCAAAAAACCCTAACTACTTTTAAGAGGGAATTTAGAAAGTTTATCGGATTATATAGTAGGTACCTACACAAGCTTGGTCATGGTGACTTCAGAGATCACCTTTAGCTCTATGTGCTTATGTTTTTCTTGGTAGGAATCACCCTACTTGCTGCACATCACGTAATAAAACCCTGGTGTCTCCTGTATTACAGAAGAATGTTTTGTGTTAAAAAGAATAGTTTTTATATTATACCTCTTTCACTTTGCTGTTCTGCTTCAGTTGTCTGTTCAGCCAGACAGTGTGATCCCTGAAGGGTTAAGGCCTAGGCACAGATGAGTAAGAACAGCAGGAATTCACCTTGCTTTTGCATAGTCATCTCTTTTGGTACATAGAAGAATAAAGGCTCATCTGCAGATTTCCTTTCAGCCTCAGCCCAATCACAAAGTAAATTTTTAAGCAAGTTCGGCTGAAAAGAACTTTGCTCTTCCCAATTGTGTTTGGGCTGCTTTATTCCAGCTGTGCACCAGCACCTAGAAAACTCACTGCAGCAAGCCTCCTCCTCCTGCTCTGTCCACCTCCTGACTGTAAGTGTGGGACCAGAAGAGGATTCAAGCACTATAAGGCTATTGGAATAACGTGCATGAAGTTGGTTAAGAAACCAATCTTCTCAGGGCCTTTCTGGATGGAGCCTGTCTTTTCCGAAATTTATGCTAGGGTTAATGTAAATTATCTAATGGTGGTTGTCTGAGATCCAGCTTGCTGATGCCCCCTCTGCTTTAGAGATAATTAAGCCTTAAGTTAAGGGCTTTTAAGACTTCCCTGTAAATTGTGTTACAGGATTTGTGCATGGCCCCTGTGTTGATTTGGATTTTACTTTGAATGAATAATGTTATCTGCATTATAGCTGTCACAGATGAAAAAACAACTTCTACAGATGAGTGAATCCATTTGTTGGTTTATGGATCCCAAATCCTTGGGGGCAACAAATCCATCTGTCATCGCTGAATGCTTGTGTTTTATTTGGTACTGCGAGTCAGCTGACAGGTATTAAAATGCACATGGAAGCAGACAGATCTTTGCTGACTTCCCAGCAGAGGAGGCCCATGGGTGTTTTTATTCCAGCACATGCAGTGAAATAACATAAAGTCAGAAAATCCATTCCTAGGGGATAGTACAAATTGTCTGAGTTAGTAAGACATCGATATTTGGTCCATAGGCCTTTGACCTAACCATCTGCCTAGGTCACCCCAGCCCACTGTTTCCAGCTGAATGCATCTCAGGATGCATCCGTACTTTGTGGGCCAGTCTCTTCTGTTCCGTTTCTTCTTTTCTTTCTTGTTCTCTGTCTTTACTCCTCCACTCTCAATTCCTTGTTTATTCTAGTGTACCACAGGAGGAAATGAATAGAATGTTGCTGATAAAACACTAGGGGAAAACACTGTTGTAGTAATGTGGGAATTTCTTTCTCTGTGGTGTTTTCAACTAAGAGGAGCCCAATTTCTCATCATTTGGTCAACTTTCTTAGATGAACGCTATAGTATTCAGGTTAGACAGTTAAGGATCAACTCACTGCCTCATCACTGGTGACTAGTGCCACCCAAGATGCCCCAGAGCATCCAAAGCAAATTGGGCAATTAAACTATGCCCTTTGAGTGAGGAGAAGTGATGCTCCTTCCATGGGATTTTAGTCACCTACCCTAATTAGTTGTCCTTCCAAAACTCTTCCTAGGATCTCTCCAGATGCTGAGACAATGCAATTTAACTTGTTTCTTGCTCTGCATCATTGTTGGAGGAGCCCGTTTTTCTCCACGTATTGAAAAGAAAGCCCACTTAACTAAGCGAAGTATCTAAAGTTTGTATGAACAAGCCCTGATTTGGCCAGCCCACATGAACAAATGATCTAACCTTGGTTGTATAGGGTAAAAGCAAATTAATGCACTATCTGACAAAGTGAAGATCCCAGCGTGGACAGGTTTAAGGATAAAACTTGCAAGGCCACCATTTTTGACAAAGCTCTGATGAATCATGTCTCCTTGGGTTTTAGCTAAGGCTTGCCCATCCATGAACAGCACCTTGTGTCCTGCAGAACTAGATAGAAAGAAGATTGTCTTACTAAAGAAAGAAGCCAACCCACAGCCAAGTAGGGACCGTGTATGATCTTAATAAATCAAATTGCCACAAAGCCTGGACTTTTTAGGCTTTCTACTTGAGTTACTTTACCATTTACTGTCCTTCAGTGGCTGAATTTTGAGTAGGAAAAAGGCCCAAATGACCCATTCAGAGATGTGCCCTTTTTTGCTGACCTTTAAACTCAAACAAGATACCCCTACCTTAAGAACAAAGGTTCTCCCTTCTTTTGTAGAATCTATTTCATCCCAACAATCTCTGCATTTACAGCTTCTTTATTACTGCTGGTTATTGTTTAAATAAGGTATGCATTCTGGTAAATGGCAATTGCTCAAACATAAGCAGCTTTAAAGGCAAGAAGTAGCCCTTGCAATCTCTAGATGAAGGATGATTTGAAATGAATTGATGTGTTCTGACTGGTGAGTCAAAATAATTCAGTCCTGTCCCCCCCTTTAATGTTAAACCAAGTCAATTTTTTCAAACCATATTTGATATCTTATTGTTTATTTTCGGTCAGTAGACAGCAATTTTCAAGAACTGCTCTTGATATACAGCTCAGATATCTCACAGGTCACATGTCATTCAAGAAAGGTCAATGATTCATTTAAAGTTTCATCATTCTTCACATAAACAGGCAAATACCATTTCATTCACAGTGCAGGCTTTTGTGGGGGTGATAGGCCTCTGTAGTAACAAAGTCTATGTAATCTTATTCCCTGCCTAAGAAAGAGTGAATTGACATTATTAGCATTACCTTATCATATATCTTGGATGTGCTCTCAGCAAAAGTGTATGCACCTAAACAGAATTTCATTTAGGGTCAATTCTAAGGAGTTTTTCTTGCCCTGATTTCTTCTCACCGTTCGTTAAACCTGAAATAGTGTTATGCAATTATATCTTCCTGGCTTGTTCGGTCAGAATACCTAGAGGCAAATATTACAATCAAGCAATAGTGACATATACATCATTGGTAACAGATTTGTTACTGTTTGCTAGAATTAAATCAAGATTTTCATTGTTATGGATTCCTTTAGAAACACACCTTCAGTAGAAAATGCATATTTTAAGAACAACTTTCCTATATCCAAGTAATAATAACCGATTTAATTAAACTTGAAAGACTTTTAAGAAATAAGATGCAGTTTTCACAGGGTAAGTGATCTATTTTTCTATTTTCTGTCTGTGTTATCCTCAGTGTAGCATGTCAAGCTAGTATTTTACTGAGTAGCCTTCAAGAAATAAATAAGAATGCCAACTTCTCAGTCTGGATCCAAAGGAACCTGCCTAACCGTCATCTTAATCCGTTTTCACTGGTATTTTAAAAGCAAGTTTCTTACTGGAGTGAAAGTGCAGGTCTAAAAAAAAAAAGCTTTTAAATATTTTCAATCTATAAAATTAAAGATAATTTGTAAAAACATTACTGATTGTTGATGTCTTTCTGCTACCATTAAAGATCTCCAGATGCAGAGTTGAACGACATTCAACTGCTTGATCTGGGGCTTCGAGTGATTTAGGCATCAAATGAGACTTTTCAGTGTGTCTGTGTGCCTAGCTCCTGCACATTCGTGTTTAGGTAGACACCCGTCACATCTTCTGGAGTTAGGGTACTTTACAACATTTGTCACTTCTTACTCACCATCACCTGTGATCCTTTATACCAATGCAGTCATTTAAACAGGAGGCAGGCACCGAGAAAGCTTGGAAAACTTCATCCAGTATCTTCCGTCTCATTAGCTGTTAAATGTCTTTACACATCTGGCTGTTAGTCTCTACAAGCTAGTGAAGTTAGTGATGAGACTGTCCTCAGCTGAAGAAGTCTGCAGTGTGTTCTGCGCCAACTGATTATAAATGTGAAAGTGTGAACGACAAGTTACAGAGGTATTTAGTTAAAGACCTTATCCCTGTACAATTCACATTGGTGGTACAGAGTAGACAATGAGTTAATAGCAGCAGTCAGGATTTCCAAAGGTACTCAGTAAGTGAGATTTCTAGTGAGATAAAGGAATCTTCCTCACAGATACGTGCTGAAACTTCCAGCCTGTGGTGCAAAACCATAAGTTAATATTTTTATTCTTGCCTATGTTTGCATTAGGGAGCTAGATTATTGCTTGATGCTCTCCACATCTCAGTTTTTCAAGCAACACATGCAAGTGAATATCAGATCATGAAGTAGCTGCTTTAGTGTTGGGTTCTTAAAAGCCAGAAGCTTCTAAGGGTCTCGGCACCTTTGGATTTTTACCATCATATACATGTGTTCATGGAAAAGCAATTGCAGAAATTAATGTCTAGAGCTTGTTCATGGAAGTATTCTGAGTTAACTGCCAGCATCTAGAGGGAAATAATCAAAGAGTCTTTCCATTGACTGATTGCGACCCACTTCATTCCTAGGCAGTGGGGATGAGGTCTCTCCCACTGCAGCCCTGGAACAAGACAGCTGGGGGCACATTTCTCCTTTATGGGGTTCCTCAACTTGTCATTGTACCTGTGCTCCTTTTTTTGTGTGTGGACATGAGACTTTTATTACACTACGTAACATAACACACATAAGTTCAGTGTAATTCTTGCAATAAAGGCAGCATTTAGCTTTTGCATATATTCCATAAATAGTTTGATTCAGGAAAAGCTCAAGATAAAGCTTACTTCCACTTTGGCAATTATCTAGCACTCAGCTCATGTGTGAACTTCATTTGTGGAGGAATGAACTTCTCCATTCATACTGGATAGTGTTGGCAGGACACTTCAGTGAGAGGGAGTGAAAGCTGTTTGCATTTTGAAACCTGACGGTGAAAATGGCTTTGCTAACTAGGAGCAGAATGAGTTTGATAGATTGAACATAACACAGCAAAACATTTTCACTTCACAAAAGTGAATTAAAACTCTTTGGAAAAAGGCTTCTCTTTTTCAGATGGTTCCTTTTAATTTTGGAAACCAAAGAATTTCTCTTTGACATTCCTTTACCTGGGAAGGAAGATATCTCGTTAGGTCGCATGAGGTAAAAAACCTCCTCCTTGACCTGTATTGGCTCTTTGCAAGATCTCTATGTGCACCACTGAGAGCCTTGTGGGCAAAACTTTCTGACTGAGGAGATACAGGTATATGTGCATAAGTGATTTACAATGATTTTGCAATTGACATTTCTCTGCTCTTCAGTTTTACAGCAGGTTATACGAAGGATATACTAAGGATATATTAAGGATATACTACAGACTGCATTAAGGTTATTATCTAGTATACCTTGGAAATACACAGAGCTTTTGTCAGGTGGAAAACAAACAATACAATCTTCTTTTACCAGAAAATGCATAAACCAAAACAGACCAAAAAGCCAAAATAATGTCAGGGACTTTCACATAGGAAGAAGTTTTTTGAACACTGGATTACTTCAAACCCTCTGAGATCATAGTCGTGTTCTTGAACAGAATGATTTTTCTGCTCTTGCTTTTGTCTGAATTGTTAGCAGGTCCTAAGGGATGCCACATGCTAATCATGCCTACAAACATCAGCAAGGACCAAGGGCATTCACGGCTCTTGGTGTAGACTATGGAGCCTCACCAAAACCCTTCCTGCCTGTGCAAAAACCCCCAGGTGTTGACATTGGCTTAGCACCACTCCAAAAGTGTTGCCCTCAATATCACAAAGGTGCTCTCTCTGAACACAAATTTGCCTTGTTTCTAGCATTTACAGTTAGTGATAAAAACCAAAACGGAAACCTGAGGCTGTTAAAGTTTTCCCTACAAGCTTGACCATTCCTAGGAGGCATCAGTAGGACTCTGCCCTCATTCTGCTGCCACAGCAACACAAGCAGATTCGGAGTGAAGTTAAAATACTCCTTGCTGTAACTATTTCTTTGCAAATCTCTTTAGAAATGAAGCTAAATAGAAACCAATAGGCAGGATCTTTGAATTTGCTGCCTTATTATGGCACTCCATCTGGATTTTTTTGACTCTTTTATTTTTCTATATCCTATAATCCAGAAGGCCTAAGGACCAAACCAGCATCAGGGAAGCCAGGAAGCATTTGTTGTCAGGTACAGCTCCTGTCTGGGATGAAAAGTTAAAACTGCCTTGCCCTTGGGGAAGGATCTTGTACTTTCTCAATCAAAACTGCTGCTCTGTAAGTGGTGATCTCTGTCCTTTGATGGGATGGATGATGTGGAGGTAGCTGCAACATCAGAGTAACAAAGGTATGACCTAGCCCAGCAAAAATATACTGAACATAAGATAAAAGTCAAACAGGGCATCAGCATCTGACCCTTAGTGTTCAGAGGGTGGATTTATCACTCCCACAAAATTTTAATAAAGCAATAAATTACAGCCCTTGTAGATTATCACTTAGAGCCTGGATCTGAAATGACAATACAGGATTGAAGAGTTTTCTAGGCCTTATTATCGATCCATGTGATGGCCAGTCAGTTAAGAGTAATTTTCAGGACCCGGTTCGTTAAGCTTTGAATTTGCATCTGCACATTGAGTATGTGTGTGTTTTTCTGCTTGTGTACAAATTTAGCAACAATGCAAAAGGTCACATATTGCACTTGAAAATATGGTTTAATAATTCAAGTGTTTTCTGGAATTTTGCACTAAGTAGCACTATGCACGGAAAGTGTGACTGTCATGTACCGTCATTAGAAGGATGCACTTGACTACTGAGAAATTTCAACTAAATCAATGTTTCACATAGCAGATAACAATTAATGAAGGCTACAAACAACACACAAAAAGATGTGTATGTGTTCCTGAGTTTTGGTGGAACTATTTGGAATATACTGCTAAAACAGTTTCATTTGGGTTTTATTGCCAACTTGGCTTCTTCTTGCTGTTCAGATTCAACTGAAAGCAACGGAAAATGTGATCATAATTCTCTTCATTTGCCATCAACATGAAGTGAGGTGGGAGAAAACAGAAGGGCTCTGTGCAAGCACTGGTCTAATGGAAGATTTCATTTACTTTGCTTTCACTTGCTGCCAGTGTGGAGCCCAATGGTTGAAGATGTGTCAAGAAATATTTCCTTGGCTCAATGGTGAATTCTTCAAGAAGAGTGGTTTTGTTTTTTGCAACAGCCCACTGGGTAGAAGCACACATAATTTTAAATTGTTGCTAAAACAAATTATTCCCATAGTCTCATTATTCTCATATTATTATTCTCATTATTCTCATGTTCTCTCTCTCATAATTAGCAGAGATCCTTAAGACTGATATTAATGTAAATGAGAGCAGAATTTGGCCTGTAGCAGGTCAAATAGTCGCTGCCTTAGCACAACAGTTTGGCAAGATTGAATTCCTTGTCATGCTCGTGTTTTAGATCAGGAGGAGTACAGAGCTTTGGCCTCTACCAACATATTTATGGTGTGTGTAACTACAGGCAACACAGACACTGAATAGCACCTATATTTATTTGTCTTGGCTCTGAGATTCTCTGAAAGTTCTCATTACAAGACCTTGCTTTATATTGCTTATAATTTTTTTGAATGTAGGCTGTTCCGGTTAAAATTTTCCATGCTAGATATTTCTCCTGGCCATATATTTTGGGAACATTTCAGCTAAAATAGTTGAAGTGCTTCTGAGTGTGAAATTATGGGAAAATATACTGGATTGCATGTAGGAAAATTTTCCTTTTTAGTAGTTTAGTGGGGAGATGTACCTTCACTGTGGTTTAAAGCACAGCACTGAAAATTGAGTGATGTCTGCCTTCACCAGAAAAATCTTAAAATTAGCTACATCACAAGAACTTGTCTGAGCCAGTAGAAACTTCCTAGGTGAGGACAGGCAATTTCCTTTCTGAAACTGTGTGATCAGAGCAGGACTTTCCTAACAATTTCTTCCAGCACTAACTGGAGCAAGATCTGGTGGATTTTCTCTCCATATGTGACACAGGCTCAAGTCATTTGGCTTTAGCACAGTGAGGGAAGTGAAGAGGGTAAGAAAAGATGAAAGCTGTTGAAAAAAGTGTATTTGAGTGAGGAAAAAACGGGAATAGAGCAAGAAGGGAGGTGATGGATTAGGTAAGGAGCTGGGAGGTGCAAAAAGACTAACCAGACAAGGAGACTGGAACGAAGACGGTGCACAGCAGCGGGCACAATCTTTCTTTTCCAAGTTTAAGGGCTACTGTTTCAGCAGCAAATCCCCTGCATTAAGGAAAAGAGACTGTTTCTCAAAGGGTGAAGATGTTTGCCATTATATCACTGAAGATATTTTAGGTTCTTATGAGAGGAAAACTCCTGGCTTCTGCTTGAGCTTGGCACAGGTCTCACAGATGCAACTGAAGCCCATGGTTTTGGATGTACCACCGCTTGGGCTTTCAGCAAATATCCATGAAGCTACGGTGCAAAAGCACCTCCCAGCACATTCAAATGCTAAAATTTGCAGTGACCATCATTTACTATAGTTACTACAAGCAACCAAGATTGTGCTTGATACCTGGAATCTTCATGTCACTTCTAACATTCATATGGCACCGTGAGTCCTTGTGATGCAATTCTTACTTTGAATGAAAAGCATTTGAAATCGCATTTCATGCCTAAGTTGTATTTTAAAAAGCTATTAAAGTTGAAAAGCCAAATACCAGCAAAGAATACATCAGTATTAATGAGATTCCTCACTAGGAGGCAACCTCCTAGGATGAACTGCTATCTGGTGTTATATCTAGCTGTTCTGATGATTTATTCCCATGAAAGCTGGAAGGCGCACACTGAATGTTGTCATGGCTGCAAGAAGAGGGCCATAGTTATGTGTCAAGCTGGAGGATTCTCTCTCTGCCTTGGGACTGCAGCTCTATGTGATGACTTTCATGACAATTCTACCAACCATGTCCCGGACATGCCAGTGAAAGAGTGGTCACTTAAGGCCAAGTGAGGCAGCGGCTTCAAAGCTTGCTCAATGTAGTAAGCAGGGACTGCTATACCAACCACAATAGACTGCTTCTGCACAATAGAGCAGCTCCTGTTGAGTTCCTACCTTAGCAGGAAGAACCATCAACTAAGTTAGCAAGTTAACACTGTCAGATGCTCCATTGCATCAGGGGCCAGGCAGGAAAATACCTATGCAAAGTATAGCAGTGACACTGTCAGCATTCACAGTACCTAGAGGACCTTCACTAATGCCAGGACCTGTTCCATACAGATGAGAACAGGTTTTGATACCAGGTGGGAGCAGAGAGATTGGGAACATATGGCTGAGAAAATAGGTGGGAGGGTAATAGAAGCCCTCAAACTGGGTCTTGGTTTGGGCAAGTGGGGAATGGGAAGGAAAAACAGAGTATGAGAACACTCTTTTACATTATATTCCAGGTCAAATTTCCCTTTAACTTCCTCTGCAATAGGCAGAAGAATCACAGGTCTTATATATTCAAATAACCCTAAATTCAAGTAAGCAAGGTGATAACTCATTCCTAAGGATGGTATGAGGATAGTGTGTAGTAGACTAATCACAGGGTTACCCACAGAATGATGTCAATAAAACACAATATTGACCGGCTGCTCCCTTTGTGCTGAGCAAGGCAGGGATGGTGGGGAAAGCTAGGTTATTACTAGAGACTGTGTCATGATGTGCTAGTTAGGACATGTTGGTGCTGGTATTTCCCAATCTTCAAATGTGATTTTTGAAACTGTTTCATGTTGTGGCATACACACGCAGATGCATGTATGTAGTCATGGGTATCCACTTGCAGAAGCATACATATTACAGGGTTAACACTAATTGTACACATACAGATAAAATGAGACTTTGTTTGTGCTACCATTACTACCCAATCAAAGACAGCTCTCTAAATAATTTAAAGGTTTGCTTTTGGGTTTAAATATGCAAGAGACTGTTTAACATAGAGTAAAATCCTGATGTTGGTAATAATCACAAGAAGAAACATGCATTGCTGTAACACGTCTCCATCAGTGCTTTCAAGCATGGTACAAATGAATGCACATTTGCATTGGAGCAATGCTCACCTTTTTTAGCTGAGATTCTGACCTTAACGTGCATTTGGACTCTTGTACAGTTACACTTGCCTAGACTTAGTTATTTTGGGGCTGGTGGCTTAAAGATAATTAGTCTGTCATCACTATTGTTCTCATCAAGGAAAGGTACTTGAATACATTTTGCTCCTGAGTGTTTTCTCCTGATGATTATGGAAAGCTGAACAGAGATCAGCAGAAACAGAGAAGGGACACTAATCCAAAAGCAAGAATATATTAAATATATTTAAAAGTCACTATGTTCCCAGCTCATAAGGATGCTATTCTTAAGCTAAAATTTTACTTTCAAATGAGAAATTGATTAAATTAAACCAGCTGTTTTCTTGTTTTTTTCGGAGAGCTTGAGCTCTTCACCACATATACGAAGCCTACATACATACCTACATATGCACTCACAGGGAAAGTTTTCAACAGTGTATTACACACAAGAGCAAGCAGCAGATTGCTTAAGATTACCCTGACATCCTGGACTAGTCTTGGAGCAGTAATATCTTCATGTTTGCTGTCAAGGCCTGTCACCCCGGCTGACCAGCAGGGACACTAAGGCAACCCACATTACTCAATCAACTTTAAGTGTTATAAATACTGAGGTCCATAAAAAAGTACAATGTAATGATGACTTAAACAAACCCAATTCATCATCCCAGCTGCACACATATCATTTCCCTCAGAGTGATCAACCAACCAGCAGTGAACATAACCCAGGCCAGATTCAGATTCTATTTCTCTTCATCAATTTGACTTTTGGGTTTACGCCCCTCCAAAGGAAAAGAAAAAATATCCCCTTAAAAATGAATAAAAATCTCGCAAATCAAATACAGCTCAGCTACCCGAGTCCCATTTTTGTTGTTGTTGTACTCATGTCCATGCATTTTGCCTCTAGTGATATAAAAGGAAACCCTTCAATTTAAAGGTCAAATGGGGGCTGTTTGTTTTAACCCAGTGAACCATGCCAATGGTATTCACATATATTATCTTTTGTCCTTCAACAGTTGTTAGACTTGTAGCCAGAGGGGAGGCTTGGCAGATTTGCTTGCACCGATTTTTTTAAGATATAAAAAATACTAAATTTCTGTAGTTAAGTGTGCTTGATTGAGTAATATTCTGAAAATCAAATCAATACCAAATCTGATTTTCAGTCAATGATAAGGCACATTCACCCACACTATTAAAGTTTATTGGTTTCATTCATTTAAAGAGGAAAACTAAAGATTCACAATTCAGTGTGGTCTGTTCCCTGTGCTGCCTCCATCTTTTTCAGTCCCCTGCTTTGATTTTTTGGTTCCCCCTTTGCTAATCATGGAAGTGTTATGTAAGAACACAGTGAATTATTATTCCACCTTTCAATTCCCATGCCCTCACCCCAAATTCCCTCTCCTTTTCATTAAAGGATTGCAATTACAGGGTGGGCAACTTGGAAAAACTAGATTAAAGAGAACTGATACAACATGCTAGTAAAAGCAAAGTTTCAGCTACTTTCCATTTTCATACAACTGTGGGAACCATCCAGTTTGAATATGCTGGGGTTGTCCATTTTTTGTCCTGACTTGCTCTGCATGCTTTTTCTGCTGTTGAATTCCTGCTTGGTTTCTCCCCAAAGGTGGATGCATTTTAAAGCAGACATTTTTTGCAACAGGTACAGAAGCACAACGTTTGACTTTTAACTGCCTGGACAGTAAAACCATGGCCCTTTCAGATGGAAATTACATCAACATGTTAGAGTGGTGGAGGAGCCGGAGTCCCTAAGTCTGAGGGGAGCATAGAAATTATAATCTACTCCTGGGGAAATGAAAAGCCTAAATTTCCCAGGAAGGGCAGAATGACAAGTCTTGATTGGCCTATAGTGCTTCCTAAGAGTACAGACATGCACCGTTGTCCCAGGAGAGCTGATCAGTTTGTAAATATATCCATCACTTTGTAATCCTGTCCTACCAACTGTCTCACTCCTGGCTCTGTACACAGCAGATTTATTAAGAAACTGAGACCTAACATTACACAACTGGTCTTTGATAGACAACAAACGTGGGTATAGACAAATGAACTAGGGATGTGACATTGCAAAATGCTTGAGGCAAGTGTGATACCTTATCTGCCTCATGGAGGACATGCAGCATCTCACAAGCTACAGCTTTTAGTACATATTTCTAGTTAATTATTTGCACCTTAGTGAAACATGTTGACATTTACTCCATTTCAGGTTGAAGGAGTTCAATGGCTTTGTTGTTCTGGATAATAATTACCAGAATACCCAAATTCTGCTTGGCATTGTTTCCAAATCTGCTATCAAGATCTAACATCAAAATTTGGATCTGAGTGCCAGGCTGAAAAAAAATACTTCAGAAGAAAAGGCAAAATTCAGCTGGTAGAAGGCAAACTTTGTTAAGTGTTGAACACGTTTGTGGGGCTTTTTTAATTGAACTTGAAATAAAAGTTGTCCAGGTTGGACAAAGCCTTGGGCAACATAGTCTAGAGTGAGGCACCTTAAGGTCTTTTCCAACCCTAACTATTCTATGATTCCATGACTCTATAAAAATATAATCTAACAGGAATGGGATGTGGTTTAGACAGGTTTGTGTCATTCGTGTGTGTATTTTTCTTTCATGTCATTTACTTTTCACTTTCCCCAGATTTTCGGGTTCCAAGAGTACCAGCAAACTCTTAGCAATTCTGCAGGATCCGGGCAGTTGCAGCTGATATATTCCTCTGGACTTGTGCACATTGCTGTTTGTACCAGTACAACATTTTTGAGTCTTGCAAAAACAAGTGAGCTAATCTGGCAGCCTGCTCGCTATCTCACACTTCTAGCTTTGCTATATGACCCAGCCCTCTGCATCAGTTGCACAATCCCCTAACCGATATCCTCCTCTGGACTCTGGCCATCCGTTCCTCTTGGTTATCAACGTCTGCTTCAGATAGAAGACTGATACACTGGAAAAATACTTCAAAAAGTCAAATTTCCTGAGGCAGTATCTCTAATGGGGCCATTACTTGTTGAATTGCTATATCCTTCTCTCTTTCTGTTTCACCCTCTTAGCAGAGTGAGTTTGCATGGGAAATTATTGTCTTGTAACCACATGATCCTTTACATATGTTATTCCTCTATAATTTTTCATTTTCTTGAATATTGCATGACTTTTTTTGCTGTACAGCTAGTATGTTTATTCTTTAAGAATGCTGAGCTTTCCCAGACATGTACAGTACATACATTACCATTTCATCCTTCATCAGTTCTTGGAGTCATAGCCGGAGGCAAAGATGTTAGGATTTGCTTGAACTGAGTAATACAATATTTTTGCTCAGCTGTGAAGCTGATTAATAATTTGAAAATTAAATCAATATATTCTTTAATTTTCATTACAGTGGGGTTTGCGTGTAAACCTTTTGTATTGGCATTCCCAGCCTCAATAAGGAAACATGGTAAAACTGAGCTAATGGATTTGGTGTCATCATCTTCCCTATGACATTGCAAAAATGAAATGCAACTCCAAGGATTAGCAGTTTGATGATAATATTTTGGTGTTTAACTTCCTTGATTATTCTTGATTGTCAAAGAAAGCCCTTGAATGCTTCCAGTTTGTGGTGCCAGGTATGAAGTAATTTACATATTACATAATTACTGAGCCCCTTTTTAACAGATGGTTTGGATCCTTTAGATAGTCATATGAAAAATCAAGCTTCAAAATTCAATATCCTTTGATGGATAATTTTCAGTCAATGAGTGCTCTAAGCTCAGGAACGCTTAAGAAAACCAGACCGGATGACTTTATCTGAGTAAGAAAATATCTTAAGAAGTCAGAACAAAACTTCTCTAAAATCAGTCAGAAAACTGAAAATTGTGATAAAGTCCTATGTACTTCATTGTAGTTAAGTATGATTGAAAGATTTGCCTTTATATTCTTGCTGGTGTAATTTACCCAGTCAACTTTCTGCAATGGGAAAGCCTTTATAACCATATAAACATACTGTGCTTTTGGAAGGATGATTCAGACTTTGAATCTGACAAGAGTTCCCTAACCCCAGCCAAAGCTGGGACAGTAAAACCTGAAAATTTCTACTGTTGCAAGTGTTGGATTGTTTTTCATGTTGGTATCCGGTGTTTTCAGAAATGTGTTGTATCTGGATACATCACAAAAACATTAGACAAGTATTGCAATGTACCTTATGTAGTCACAGATTCATTAGTCAACAGAGTTGATTACAGTCATTAAATCTCACAATCCCTGAAGAAGGCAGGATTAGGATGTAAAATGTACAGCTCTCTGACAGGACTGACCATACTTACATCCAAATCTGATCCTATTTGACATCTGTTTATATTGCGTTCAATGTAAAATAAGGTTATGTTCAGGCTTGAAATGTATCAGATTGCCAAAAATCTATGAAAACCAATAATGAGTCTCTAAATTTTTCAATCTAAACCCAAATAAATATTCTAATTTCTCTCTCATCAGTTTTCTACTGTAAGTCAGGAAGTTCAGGAATGAAACTTCCGTCTTAATAAATGGAGATCCGTTTGGAGAGAAAAAACTAGAGATGCCCTCATACCATTATTCTATGCCCTCACACTTGCAATCTACTTCTGCTTAACTACCTTTAGGCGCTAGGATCTGGCAGTTTTCTCAGCTTTTGGCCCAAAACCATGTCCCTGTACTTCAGCTACATGTTGGAAGTAAATCTAGATGATGAAATGAGGCCACATTAAGACTCCCTTCAGAGTCACTGATGTGGAAGACCAGGTCTCTGTACTCGTTGTTTATGCAATATGTGTAATTTGATGTAAAAGTATGTAAGCTGCCCCTATAGTTCAGATGATGCTTTCAAAAAAAGAAAAAGAGGGATTCCAAAGCAATCAATAGAACCTATCTCCAGAGTGCTTTTGAACCCAGCCATGAGCAACAACATCATAATGCAGATCATCATCACTCAGTCGAATTCTGCCAAATGACAAAGCCTTTTATGAGACAACATTTAAATTAAGTCCATCTGGCTTGGACTGAGGTAATTCAGCAGTGTAAGATGTGTAATTGTACTTGCTTTTGTGAAATCACAACCTGCTTAAATGGACACTAGCCTACTGTCAGGCACTTCAGTGGCCAAAGCTACGTACTGAATGAGCAACATTTCAGATGTTGTTCCATCATAACACACTGAGATGTAGCTTGAGCAAAATCTTGTTTAATAACTTTGTTCTAGAATGTTCCATTGGGTTCCTAAAATTAGTCCCAAATATCTGCCCATGTTCAAATATCTCCCTCTTGGCCAGGTTGCCTATCCATGATCAGCTGCCCTCTTCTTTTATTCCATTGCCTCTTTTGCTTTACCAGTGACACCAGTCTTGCCCACCTGACACTACTTACGTGAAAAACTGTAGGGTTATCTCCACACTGCCCTTCCACTCATCTCTTCAGGAACCTGATGCATTCTTCAAGTCTTTGATCATGTATGAAGTCACTCAGTCAAGTGTAGGTTGGTGAGTGAATTTGGCTGCTACAAACCACAAGTGGACCTCACCAGAAGCCTGTCTATGGAGTTCTAGCTATAGCCTTAAAATTTAGGAGAATAACAAATGAAAGTATATGTGCCCTCCATCTTAGACTCTGATCCTGCAAAATGACTTCTGAGATCCTCCAAGAGGGTAAGTCTAACTTCACAAAGCACAAAGATCAACCTTGCTAAGTTCACTTATGTCAGGGTCATTATTTTTTGCCCTGACCAGAGCAGGTTTGAGGCTCATAAGTCTCTATAAAGTTCTTTGATTGAAGCTGCAGCAGCTCAGACAGCTGCCTGATGTTATCCCCACATTTACATGACATGATGGCTCACACTGAGAGAATCAAGGGGATCAAAGATATTCACTTTTAAGGGCAAAGTTGATATCTTCACATGTGTTTATACAGAATCTAGCACTACAAGGCTCTAGTCTCGAATGAGATTTCCAGGTTATGTTGTAATACAAACAAACAATACTACTAGAGAATGGGTAAGGGAAGGAGGGGGGAACTTATGATTAATTTTTATCAGACTTCCTTCTCCTTTCCACAGAGCAGTTCAATGTGAAGTCAAAGTTCATTGACACGTTCTCTGTAGTTGGTGGGATGATTGTTTTATATTAGCCATTGACTTGGCCTGCATTGATCCTTGAGAATGTATCGCACAAATCATTTTGCACTAAACTGCTGAATCAATGAAGAAATCTCCTGGAAAATTTATATTAAAAGTCGCTGTTTGCCTAAATGAGTTCCCTGTGCACCATATTGAATATTTTGCTGATGAATTGAATGAGTTTAAATTTGAACATTGCAGACCCATTAAAGAATGAATTCTTAAATCAACTTCTGCCATTTATGATTGAAATGAGATTTCCCCTGCAATAGACTAGCTGTTATATAAATCAGTTGTGCATTTTATACTGTACCATAAACAAGATATAATTCTTATAAATACACAACAGGTGCCTTAAATCTTTTGATGCATCTTGTATTTATCTGATGTTGATTTTAGTATATTTACACCAGGTAACTAACATGGGTTTATAATAGAATATAGTTCCTGAAGGTTAAAGAAGCCATAATCTTTGTTTTCAAATGCAACTGAGTTTTCAGGGTTATTATCTGCATCAGTGTTCGCAGCTGAGATCTAAATTTAGTCTAAAATAAATAATTGTCGCTTGCACTATAAAAAAGCAAACCATCTTGAGTAAGGTTATGATTAGGGCAAATTTGACTTTTAGCGTGACATAGAAGAACATTTTTTTTGCTATCTAGTTTTTAATATTGTAGGGAGGAACTCTTCTCCTTTCGACTAGGACTCGCTGCACCTTAGGTGACCTCTGTATTTACTGGCTCAGGTAACTATCTCAAGTTGGTATCAGAGTTAGTCCATTCATTGGTCCAGTTTTGAGGTTATCCCAGATACAGGAATTCCACCGCAGTTTCCTGATTTCAGGGAAATCGTTCTTCACATTTTCTACAAATAACAGCTTTTTACATCGATAATGTTTAACACGAGAGATGGTTGTTTCCTACTAAAGCTCTATGAGAAGGTCACTGCTGGAGTTGTACTTGATCTCCTGATCTCATGGGATGTTGCCCATGTTTCAGAGTTCAGGGTGAATGTCAGAGGAATGGTAAGCTCCAAATCACTGTCCTCAGGGGAAAGATTGAAGGTGGCATAAATGGAGACTTCAAGGGTAAAATCAGGAGCTGGAGTAAATCAGCAAATTTTATCTGATTTTAGTGATATTTTATTTATCTAGGAATCGTGCCAATGTGGGCTCTGTGTACTTTTGAATAGACAAAAATTGCTAAGAGACAACGTGGAACTTCAATGAGCTACAAGCAAGGAGTAGCAGCTGCATTGTGGATTAGTGGATAGGCAGGTCTGGAGGTTAATTTAACATTGCTCTTTTCCTATCCTAGATACATCACATTTAGAAGTGCTCATAATATAAAATATGAAAAAAAAGGCCAGCTGCAGAGGAGAGACCATGATGAATTTAGAAAATTCAGCAAAATCTGGAAGCCAAATGAGTAATACATGTTTCCAGCACCCATCACTTCAGGGCAGTGCATTTCTCCATTGGTGTTACCCCAAATAACACTCTACAAGGCAGTTCTGCTCTGATGCTCCCACCTAACCGTCTTCCAATGATTGTCCTCACCATGTCCCAGTTGACAAGACAAAGTCAAAGTTCAAGGTATGATGCAGTCATTTCTCAGTTTGGATTTCACTCTTCCTACAAGCATGACACTTCCCTCAGCCAAGCATAGTACAAGGTAGTATGACTGTTGCTTCCTTATTTTTGTCCCATTTTTGCCAGTAACAGGGTTCAGAAGCAGCTTCCAAAGTAAACATATCTTTAAATCAGAGGTGTTGCAGAAGGGCTGGAATCGCTCACTTTAACCAGGTTGTAAAATCTCACAATTGAGGCTGTAGTAACTAATGTTTCATCCCATGGCTTCTAATGTTTTCATGTCTCTGTGGGACTCTCTCATCCAAGGACAAGCATCAAGGGTTTTACAACTATCAGTTGATCATTTCTGCTAAAATAGGGGAGGTGGATTCTCAGCAAGATAACAAAGGTGTTATCTCTATCCAGGGAGGATATAAAGGATATTGGGAAGATAACATCTAATTGAAGATTCAATTTTCCAAGTGTCAAATAGTTTTGATGACTAATTGATTTACATAGACCAAATTCATTCACAGAGCAAATGTTTTTTTAGATCTTGCTCCTTGTCTTCTTCTGTGGTAGCAAATAGGAATTGCTGATCATTTTCTTTAAAACAAATTGACAGACTGAGACTGGCATGGAAGATGTTACTGAGTTTTAGCTCTTCGTCTTATGGACACAGAGCGCAGTAGGTTGCTAATGTCAGTAAAGGTGTTAATTAGGGATTTCAAGCCCAAGACTAGGAGCTGGAAAAGGTCAGGATCTAATTGCTCTGCCTTGGTGCTAAGAGACCAAGAAAAGGAAGAAAACATGATGGCCTCAGGAAAAGCTGTTCCACGAGCCCTCTTTAGCTCAGTTTAAAAGAGGGATAATGGTGTTTCCTTGCTTGCCTCAGAGGGATATTGTGAGAATTAATTAGTTAATGCTGGCAAAATGCTATGAAGGTTATAAATAATATGTAGTGAGAATGCAGGATTAATTAGGGTACATTTAGGATAACTTTTAAAAGGGAGATGTGACAAAAACATCAGTGAATCCTGCTGTGGTGAAGTTTTTTTGCCCCCACCTCAACAAGTTGTTCTGGTTTTAGTGACAGCATTTTCAAAGTGATTTCATCAAAGTCTTTTTAAGAGGAATTCACTTTCAAATCCCTCTGCTGGCAACACCAGGCCACTTTTCAAAGGCCTGGCCAGAGGCAGAGGCATTTCTTCTCTCTCCATTTCTCTAATCCTTATCTTTTAATTCCTGAGGACTGATTGATGACACACTTCTCCGAAGGACTCAGTGCTGAGAGCATCATTGGTACTAGCAGGGGTAAATTTGAATCCAGTGCCCTGCTCATCCCCCATCTCCCAAGAGAATTCCCAATCTGCTAGACAACAGGTTCATCTGGATTGATCAGTGCAACCTGTTGTCTTTTGGCCAGCGGCATAGGTTCAGAGTGAAGGATTTGGAGTGACCCTCTCTAAACCTGATACCGGAAATCTTCCTCTGGGATGATGGAAACTGACTTAAATGCAATAAAGAGCAATAAAGACATGTCACTACAGCCCATGGTTCAGTCTTCAGGTATCCAGGAAGGGCAGATTTCAGGTTCATTTTATCTTCCATCTTTCCTTTTTAGCAAGAGAAGGGCAACTCAGCCTGGACATCGCAGATTTCATTCTGGAGTTATGAGGAGCCTAAATGTTCTCAAACATGACACCAGAGCTACAAACCTCCAATTCAGATGTTGCCAGTCAGCAGCACCTTTTCTAACAGGCACTGTTATCTTAGACCTGTGTGCCATCACTGGGCACTCTATGGATCATCTCAGCTGGCCTGAGCTGCATGGAGGGGTCAGATGCTTGGTGATGGCTTGATGTTCATACCATGAAAATTCTGCTGTCATTTCCTCCACATACACTCCCCCGGCTGTTTTATTCTGGGGCAAAAGACTTGTGTGGAGATGCTTTAGTAGAAGATGCTTTGTCCATGTTGGTAAAATCACTCTTGCTCTGCTGCTCTGAAAGATGCAGATGAGACCCTAGCCTGTTCCCAGTCTGTGTCAAAGATTTTCAGCTCTGTAACTGCTCTGCGGTCTGCACTGAAGTGATGTAATTTTGCAGGGACGAGAAAAGGGCCCACTTGGGTAACATGCTTCCTTATGTGCAGACACATAGTTCAGCTGATAGTCCTGCCCAGATGAAATAAATATGGTTCAGAATATATTTATATACGTTGCACTACTTAGCAACAGCTAAAACATTGGTGTGTTATCACTGTTATTCTCATTATTAGACTGCCACTAAACCACAGCACTGTACCAGGTACTAGGAAGAAAATCTACTCTATCCCAGCTGAAACCAGGACAGTATATATTAACATTTCAGTGAAACCAGATTAGAGCCTTATCCTGAAAAATGCTGAGAATGCTGGCCTAAATACCTTCTATTTTGAAACTTTGATGAAAAAAACAAACAGATACTTAAATTTTTTAAAGAAGAAGCTCTCTGAAAACATTCCAGCATGTTTTGATGGAATTTGGTCATTTTCTGAAACCATGAAACACCACTACTACACTTTCAAAAACATGTTACATGTCATGAATTATACGTTATGAATTTTGAAAGCGGTGCATTTAGGTGACCCTGCCCAATTTTATTCAAATTCTGCCTCCTTTTTGCTAACAATTGCTCATCTTCTATTATTCAATAAAGTCTGTAACTATGGTACTAATGACATTTCACACACTATAGCTGCAAAGGTAATATTAAAATGTTGATTTACTTTTCATTGTACATGTTGTGAATGTATTAATGGTCACACAGGAAATTAATTCATTTTTCATGGATGTGTTTTAGGCAGAACCAGAGAGTTTCCATTTTGCAGATTCTAGTTTTCATCTTGACTTGTTCTCACTAAAATATTGTCATGTCTGGGTGTCACCTCTGCCAAAAGAATATTCCTGGTTTTTATATTGTAAAGGAATTCATTTGTGCTCTTTCACAGATTTCTAAATGTAATTTTATATATTAATATCACAGACCTTTAGCATTTCTGTTTCTTTTAATTTAATTTCACAGTGTTTCCTTTACCTTGAAAAGAGCACATTTCTCAAAAAAAAAACCAAACCAAAACCAACCAAACCCAAACATTTTCAAACTTTCATTTAAAATGTATTAAAAAAATATTTCTGAATTTACACCAAAACTTTAAATACAACTACATCCTTTAAAAACCATAAGAATTGTTAGGTTTGGAAAAATAAAAATGATGCCTTTATCTAGAGCCAAACTTGATGTACCTGGACATTACGGTGTTTTCTTCATGTAGCTGTACCTTTTCCCCTAAACTATACCTTATTACATACCTAATGTCTTGGCCAACGGATAATACCAAGTGTACCCACATGTGGTTTGGATGGAGATCAGCTGAGGTTGGCTTGAAGCCACCACGTTCATTTCATTTGTAACCTAAGAGCTACTTCAGCTGCAGATTCCTTAGGAGAAAATGTAGCAGATCAACAAGCTTCTCCCACTGATTTGTAGAATTTCTCACACTGTTTGTAAACTTGTTGGTTGTGCATCAGATTATGTGTTTTAGTTCAGATTATGCATTTTCTTTTTGCTCGCATTTTTCAATGCTCTTTTATACTGAATAAAATGCCAGAGCAGGGTAAGTGTTATAGTGTCTCAGTGTGACACTGTCCTCAGTTAAATGAAACACATATGGGTTTTCTGTTAGTTGGAAGAAAATTTTCGGTTACAATTTCACTTTCTGAGTGTTAATGAAGAAAAAACCTGTCTTTTGAGAAGGCGGGGATGACAGATAATGGCTTTCACAGGATAAATCTGGTACTGTTCCTTTTACTGTCTAACATTTCAAATCATTTTACATGTATAGAACATTTGTGTCTAATTGGATGAAGGATCTTAATTCCTGTTACAGAAAGAAACCCCAACAAAACTGTTAAATTGATATTACTTCATTGATTTTAATAAAGCCTTTAAGATCTGAGAACAAAGGGGCCTATTGGTTCTTTAATTAGTAAAGGATTTATTCAATAAGTTATCGGACAAGTTAATTTACAGGACTTAATTTTGCTATTGAAAGGTTTAGCCTCCTTCCCTCCAAAATTGGGACGATGGACCATTCCAATACTGTGAAGGTGATGACCTTGTGATAACCTGTGTGTTCATCAGTCAAATTACTGTCCCCAGTAATGATAATGCCAAAGCTCTGGAACACTGGGGCAGCTAATCTGTATTCAAATTACACTCAATGAAACAGCAAGCACAATTCGAGTAATAACTCACCAGCACTGAGAGGTGAAGGGAGATGTTCAGACCCCTTCATGCAGATTGGACATTATCATACATTTCTTAGGTGTTGGACAGGTCTGCATGAGAGGGTTGTTAATGAAAATATCAATCAAAAACTCTGCTGACTTAATGGTCAATTTAAATTAATTAATTGGAAAGGAAAAAGTTGAGAAGGACAGCATTGATTGTTTAGCTCAAAGCAGTTGGCAGGCTAGTAGGACAAGGTTGCCCAAATAAGACAATCAGCTGATGCTGTGCATAAAATCCTGAGTCTGAAAAGATGGGGAAAAATAGTAGGATGCTGTAATTTGAACACTTTGATATTTTGAATCATGGTTCACTGGGTTTGGGGATGGGGTACTGAATGTGTAATATCAGCCTTGGGAAGGAAATCTGCAGGAAAGGTAGAAATGGGTCAGTATGCACCAGCTGAGGATTAAACCCTCACTTTTCAGTCACATGTAGGAATTCCTTCACTCATGGACTGGTTTTTATCCTCACAGCTTGTAATTTCTAGCTCAGAACATGTTTGTTTGTTGCACCTAAAGGGCAGACTCTCTGGAGATCAGTGGAGGACTCTGATTGATTTAGGGGTGTGAGAATTTCAGCCTGCATCTGCAATGGGGCTCCTCACAAGTAAATGTGTGTGCACAAAAACATTTAATGCCTGCAAACATTATAAGAATTTTCTTATCAATGTGAAAGGAAAAGGATCTAATTTTGTGAAAATTATGTAATGTCTTTGGGATGAAAAAATATTGAAACTGCATTTTTATTGTATATTTTGAAAATAAATACTTAAAATTAAGATACTTTCTATGTCTATGTCTATATGTTTAACTAAATATCAGCAAAATTTTACAAGAAAAATAAGTCCAAGCTATTTTAAAATACATTTTCTTCATTGCCTAAGCAAAGGTTATAGTAATTTGATTTGGAAACAGGCTAAAGCTTAAAATCAAATCAAGATTCGTAGAAGACCCCTGTGTTTTGTACCCAAACCTCAACATTGTTTTCGAGCTCAGTGCTCAGGAAATACAGCAAGATTTGGTAAATTCATGAAATTTTCGGTGTCTAAAACACAATCCAAATCTCTTACTACGTGCATTGGGTTGTGATGGGGGTACAAAAATACCAAAAAGGACCAAAAATATTTTTGGAGATCATGGGAAATCCCAAACTGTTCCTTCAAACTATTCTTATCCAAACACTCGTGTCTTCAGCTGTGTTTTGTGTTTTGGTTCTAATTTGTTTGTTAATTCTGCTGTTTCTAAATCACACATTCTGATTTGCATCAGAGCAGAATATAGACATCGACCCCAAGTGGGAAATAAATGTGAGACGTAAAATGAAATGCATATGCAGCAGCTTTACTGTGGAAAGAGTGACAGGCAGCACCAGGGATTGCTATTGCTATAATTCTTTTTATTATTACAAAAAGGCAGGGAACAGTGAATTGGCCTAATGAGACAGAAAGGAACAAAAATAAACAATTAGCCACTAAACACATTGTGCTGATTACATATTTAAGCAAATGACAACAAGTGGAGCAGTACAAGACACATTATAAAGGAAATAAAGACTGTGGACTGACTTTCTATTCCTTCTTTTCCCATCTCCAAATATCTTTTCCCCAAAACAGTATTAAAATGACAATAACAGATTCAAGTAAATGAGTTATGAACTAAATGTAATTAGGTCCTCAATATACTTCAGGGGCAGGTCTCCAACCAGATTTCATACCTGGCTTCTAGAAGATGCTTGGCATACTGGACACACAGTGGATCAGGGCTCCACTGCTACAGAATATGCTGCAAAGAAGATTTATTGAGGCTCAAAAAGCCCAAACAAACCATGGCCATGTTAAGGCAATCGCTGTCCCTCAAAACCTCCCCATTGACACAGTGCAAATCTTGTTCATCTTCAGAAACACTGGAGCACTCTTTTATTCTCTCCAGCATCTGTCATTGACCTTTTTAAAGCTATCTCAGGGACTATTTCACCCAGGTCCCAAAAGAAAGTAAGTGAAAACAGCTCTTACACTGGAAGGGCAAGCAACACACCGAGCAAAGCCCACGGTGGCACAGCAACTCAGCACATCACAGACCTGATGATTCTGCAGTTCAGAGATATGCCTAGTTGAACAGACTTCTTTCTTGCTGGACTGTGTTAATATAATGGCTGTATGGCTAGAATGTAATGGTGTTTGTTGTTTGCAAATGCTCTAGCTTTGCTTTCAGGTCCATTCAGTGTAGCTTTGACTACTTACCACCCTCATAGCAGCTGAACCCCTCTGGCATGGTTCTTCCACCCTAACAATCAACCCCCTTAATACATCTGCGGTTGTGGGAGCCCTAGGGGCTTATATAAAAGCTATAGCAGATCTTTATCTAGAGGTACATCAGGGGCTTTTATAAGGTTGCAACTGTCTACCCCTGAATATACTACTTCTTTATACTGGTGTACTTAGAGAAGCACTTTTATGTAGGGATGAAACACATGCTGCAGAGCATTAATGAAAAGTAAGGCAGAAAATATATGTGAAAATATGGTTACTGGTGCCGTCATCCCAACTCTACCTCAGTTTTTCATTTAGGAGGTAAAGATAATAATCAGACACCAGAAAGTTTCACTTCTAATCCCAACACTGATTCTTTCTGTGGTTTTGGACAACCTGCTTAGACTGATCACATCAGTGTACCATCTCCAGAAGGGAAATAACAACATCCAATTCATGGACATTCATGGACATCCAAACCTCTTCCCAGCACCAGCTTTCCTGCACATAGTCTGAGGATTGGACAAATTTGCCCCTACACTGCCCAAGTAGTATGTTGCTTGGGGGAATGTATTCCCCAACATGTCCCAGGACCCTTAAGATCGAATACATTAGCATTATCTGTGGGATCTAGTGATAGGTGATGGATTTTCCCTTCGGAGTGAGGGTAATGCAAAAATGTGTATGAACTATTTTTAGCTGGGCTATAAAGAGAGAATTAAGCTATCAGAGGATATAATTAGAACATAGCCACCATTCTAAATTTGAGGATTAGATACTATGCCTCTGAAATTAATCAGGCTGAATGAAGTCATCCTGGAGTATAATTGCATGAATCATTTTCTTATTCTTCTGGCTCAGGGTAACAGATTCTGCGAAGGGCAAAACCATGCCATGTTTGAAGCGACTCAGGAAATAACCTTTGGCACTACTGGAGGTGATGAGGGTCTCAGCCCAAGAGGGATTCAACCTTGTAGCTCTAAGATTAGCCACAGTTGGGCTGGTCCTAGCCTGGGCGTTAGTGCACTGTGCTGGGACCATCTCCTTAGGCTCCATACAATCTTCAGCCCCAGTTTTGCAGAGCCTTACACAGCCTTAGCATCTCCCAGCACAGAAAACAAAGCCGAGGCAGAAGCTGTTAAGAAAGAGATGGCCTTTGCTCTGTAAGTGTATGAAGACCTGGCCATGACCAGAAAGTATTACTTCTGTTTTAGTTTCTTATGAATAACAATAAAATATTACCCTGACTGCAAGCTTGATGTGAGAGCTGGTAATATTATTGCTCTTGTAGTATTTAGTTTGCTTGTATTTTCTCTTGACTCCAGATGGATTTTAATTTTGCATATGGTAGCTACACAGTGTGCACGTAAAAGCTTTAATAAATCTGCTTGTTCAAACTGAAATAGGCATTTTGCATTAGAGATTGTCTTGCTCCAAAACAAATCCACATGATTAGAGTAGTGGATTTAACTAATTGTCCGCCAAGCAGCTCCTATGGGAAAACAAAACGTTGTCTATGTTAATAGTGCCTCAAACAGGGATCAGTGAGGATCAGCAAAAGCATGGTATCATGTGCTTTAGTATTATATTGTTTACCAGCTGGCAGGAGGGCAATTTACATAAAATCATTATCACTTGCTTTAGGGTAAGTACCATCATAAAAGCTGGTATCTGAACTGAGTCCAAAATCCCAATGTGTAACTACTGTTGAATTCTTAGAGAAATGTAGTTTGATATTCAGATCCCAGAAATCAAGCTTTGGGTTTCATTCTGGGTTGGATCCTGAAGGCTTAGTCTGTTTTCTAGACTAAATCCTTATGCAGTTGTTCAAGTGATGTATTAAACTGATAGACACTTTTCAGAGACTTGACTTTACTTCTGTTCTATCCTATGCTATCCTATGCCATCCTATCCTATCCTATCCTATCCTATCCTATCCTATCCTATCCTATCCTCTAGAGGTCAGCAATAGCTACTATTATTAGCATAAATGTTAATTAGATTATTACAAATTATAATAATACCTATAACCTGTTGTTTAAGCACGTGAGAACTAATACCTAAACCAGTTCAGATGAGCTGTGCTCTAGAAATACCTCACAGACTGCAAGGGGAGCCTAGTTTTATGATCTGAGGTGCATGTGGTTTCTATTTAAAGGTAGGTGGCATGAGCCCAGCCCTAGGTGCTTCCATTTTTCACTGTAGATTGAGAAAAACACAGCCTTGTGTGACCTTAAAATCTTGTTTTCATTAATGACAATTCTAGGCAAGGAAAACAGATGGAGGCATTGTTAATTAAGAAATTCACTGGCACTGCAGTGAGAATTGCCTGACCAATGTTAAAGCAGTGTGATGACCACAAGGGAGTGGAGCATCTCCCTTATGAGGAAAGGCTGAGGGAGCTGGGTCTCTATAGTTTGGAGAAGAGGAGACTGAGGGGTGACCTTATTAGTGTATATAAATATATAAAGGGGGAGTGTCACGAGGATGGAGCCAGGCTCTTCTCAGTGGCAAACAATGATAGGACAAGGGGTAATGGGTACAAACTGGAACACAAGAGGTTCCACTTAAACTTGAGAAGAAACTTCTTCTCAGTGAGGGTAATGGAACACTGGAACAGGCTGCCCAGGGAGGTTGTGGAGTCTCCTTCTCTGGAGACATTCAAAACCCACCTGGACACATTCCTGTGTAACCTTATCTAGGTGTTCCTGCTCCGGCAGGGGGATTGGACTAGATGATCTTTTGAGGTCCCTTCCAATCTCTAGCATACTGTGATACTGTGATATATGCAGGGATGCACAGACACACCACCACTCCAAAATCCTATAAAGAAACACCAAAAAATGTTCAGAGTGGCTCCAGAGATGGCTAACAGAGATTTCTATAGGTTTGATTGTACCATAAGCATAACATATGCATAAGTGTAGTGTTGCCTAAAACCTGTGGTCTCTACCCATGGGACCTACACACAAAACAGCATGATCCTGCTTCTGACCTGATAAGACTAAAGAAAGGCATGGGCAATTTTGCCTCTGGTGCTTAGTTTGTAGATAATTTCAGGATATGAGTCTCCAGGGTTATTAAACTGACACCTTTTCTTACCACTCAGGCCCTTCAGGGGAGGTATTAAAGGATCTGAATACCTGAATTCCATAGAATTGCACTGAGATTTGGAATATCATTTTGTGACACTCTTTTGAAACTGCCTGGCTGCATTCACACCAAAACTGCAGAGAAAAGCCAAAGTATAAGCAAAAATTAGTATTTTAGCTCTTGATGTATACTATACATTGGTAGACAATTGGCCATTTGTGGATCACTTTGCATATTCTGGAACAGAGCAGGCAAAGGCAGTGTATAACATCCTCTGGCACTATATGCTCAAAGACCACTGAAGCAGATAGCAATTCTGTAGTAAAATTTTTCCAAATTAGGTTTTTTTTGTATAAGTTATCACTGTCAGAAGAGAAAGAGCTGACCTTTCTTCTTTTCTCCCTGAGTCAGTCATCACATATATTTCTTCCCAATGCAGCTTGCTCCACCTTGCCTTGTCTTCAATGTGATGGTCCTGTGTCATCATTTCTCTGATTATCTATTGCTCTGCAGTATCTGCTGGAGGAGTTTTCAGGGTGCTGCTCTACCCATATTGTGTTGTAGTGGCTTCAGTTAATACATGTCTGATGCCATGCCTACATGAAGAGCAACGAATGCAAGCTACACGCAGAAGAATTGTAACCAAAAAGCCCATGCAAGGTACTAGAAAATGCCTAGACACCAAAAGCAAAACCATGACAAACCTTCCTTGGTATCTGGGATGAGAACTCAGCTGACCTAACGTATGGTCTGGATCTGAAGTCATCACTCTAGAGTCTCATCATAGTGCGGAATGAGATACGATGAGAGCTGACATTTGCACAACCTCAAATGGACTTCCCTCTCCGTTGACTAGAACTCTGGAATACCCTGGAGGACCACAGAGTCCCAACTGCAAACACTTCAGACAGCGTAGCTGATTCCCCTCCAACAGGCACCCCAGTGTCCTAGTTGGGAATGCTCTATGAATAACAAAACAGTTTACCAAGCCAGTTTTCATCACCAGCAGCTACCAAGTGGGTCATTAATATGCTATGTAATTCCAGCCTAACTATTCTAATGTGCATTGATTTCACCTTATGTAGAAAAAAAGAGCTCATTGCTTATTATTGGTTGTAATACATCTCCAAGAAAGGTAAAAGCTAGCTGCTGGCCTCACACAAATGGCTTTTAGAAGAGTTAGTGCTTGCCGCTGGAAGCAGAGCACAGTGACTTTCAGTCTATCTTTCATAATCTAACTTTCAGTAGAGCAGAAGAACTGGACACACCAGTTCTGAATGAAACAGAGAGATCACCTCCCTTGACCTGCTGGCAGTACTTCTTCACTGTCTAGTGGTGGGTGCAGGTGCTGGAAACCACCTCTGGGATACAAACCAAAAGAGTCATGTAAAAGACAACAGTAGAACACCACTTTGTGGCTAATGAGTGTTTCCTTTCTACCCAGTTACAGTCCCACTATAAATTTCTCAATGAAAATCTTGGATTTTCTTCTTCATATAAATTTTTACTTCATATCAGCTGTTGCTGTTGAGAAGATTTTCAAGTCCTTCTCTCTGGAGCTCATTCTTATCTAAACAGACCCTTGTTTTTTTAAGAGGTAATTAATACTCTTATCTGGCACCTTAAGTGAATTTAGGTGAGGATGTGGAGAAAAATCAGGGCTGGGGTTTCTGTGAACTTTTTAGCCACTTTCAAATACAGTATGTGTGGCTGTAAGCAGGTTATCTCCATCCTCACCCTGCTGCTCAGCCAGGCTGGATAAGAACAGGCAACCTTCACAGGGATGCTTGTTGGGTGGAGAAGTCAGTCCATGTGCATGTTTGTACAACCTCGGTGCCTCCTCATCTACATCGTGCTGCTCTTCAGAAATGCTAAAAGAAACTCCATGGAAAAAACGTCTTTGAGCCTTTCCAGAAAACCACAGAGAAATACAAAATAGTAATAATGCTGCCACACTATAGTGTAAAGTAACCAGCATGGCCTATGAAAGGGCTAGGCTTTTGACCTTGCAGGTCCTTCCTTATGTGTGGCCCATATCGTTTCCCACCCCACGTACAGTAGCTAGCATGCCTGCAAGGCTCTTCTCAGACTAATTCCTGCTAATGTCATGCATGGCTAGTTAACCTCTATTTGATCTGTCTTTTAGAGATTTATTCATCAATAAAGGCGTTATTACTCCTTTGATGATAGTTAGTATCATTTATATGAATTGTCTATTGACGGACACATTTAACAAAGGGTGTTTATGTGCTGAACAATCACATAGTTTATTTATCCAATAATCATATAATCGATTTGAAAAAAAATCCAAGTTGAAAGACTTCTTTAAGATTTAAAGATTTCACAGTTTCCATCTGTGTCTGAGATGTTTAATTTGTGTTAGTTATGTATTACATTTCACTAGTATTGTTCCTACAGAGGGATCTGATAGATCAGCCTCTGACAGCTCTCAGGTAAAGGCTGAACCTGGCTAGCTTGTTTAAGATGATAGCTTAGGAATTTTTAATCACAAACGACAGTATAAAAAAGATTAGAAAAACTGTGCAGTTAGTGTCTTGAGGCACTCTCAGAGAAGGTTACCACTGATCACACTTGCCTTCCATATGAAGTACTTTTTCAGCGCTAAGACTCATCTCTGCAGTGGTTACAAATATCTACTGATGACTGAAAGAGAAGAAGCTTATTTCTCTTATAGCTTTCCCTGGCTGATGTCATTACATTATCACAAGGCATAACATTGCTCAGTGAGATAAAAATCCAAACTGCATCAGAAAATCTTTCTTGTCTCGCAGCTCCTGTAGAGCTCCTGTTGCTCTTAGATTGAAGCAGTGCTTGCTCATGTGCAGGAAGGCAATGCCAGGTTTCCAGCGGTGCATTTCCAGTGCTTGCAGCCCCCTGAAACCACAAGAACTGGCACCACAGTTCCTCTGGGAAGCCAAGGAAATAACCTTGCTATTGAATATTGGACCTCTGTTTCTAGTGGCTGACGTTAATACCACAGTGTCTCTGAACCCCAAACATCAGGCCATCCATCACCATACTATGTTTTGCTCCTAAAACAGGTATTCAAAGAGTGGCTGTCGAGGTTGCACTCCTTGGTGTGGATGGGAGAGTCCGTTGTTATCTGGGTTTAATTGGTAGATCTTTTATTTTCTAAGGTCCTGGCCCTGGCAGATTGTCTCTGTCAATGACATGTCCAGTTCACAGAAAGAGTAAGACTGCATTGACTACCTGGTGATCTGCAGTTCCCTGCAGGTAGGAAGTGAGGCTGTGCTTTCATCCTGCAAAGACTTACCTGGTTGTGCTTACTTGGGAACACATGACTCATTCTGGAGGACTATAGGGACTGTTTGACATGAACCCGGGCTGCACAGTACAAAGCCCAGCAAAGGCCTTGGCACCAAGGAGCAATTTCTAAACTATACAACTTATTCCTTAAGGCAGGGAGTAAAGGCTGCAGGAATGCAAGAGAAAAATCCCAAGGATCAGGGCTGTTGAGTACTTTAAGGTGGTTTTTCACCTCTTTGTGCCACAGCAAGCAGGAACTGAATGGTCTGAATTCATGTTGGGACCTCAAGACAAGGCAGGGAGGCTCTGCTGCTGTGATTAGAGCCCAGGTCCACAGAATCACAGTCACAGTTATCACTTCTGGGATATCTCACTGTGGCATGGATTCCCTGTTAGAACACCCTCATGCACATGGAGGTCTAAAGAGGATTGGTTTGCTATTATCAGTTACTGGCCAAAAGCTTTTGCTCTCTGGTTTGAAGGAATTTTTGATCCTTTGATTTTACAGGAGACTGGAATTGATAAGCCAGGTGATTTCAAGGGCTGCAGTTTCAATCAGCCCCTACTCCCTGCTGCCTGCCCAGGAGACCCTGACCACAGGGAAGGACAAGTCCTGGGATTTGAAGGTTTAAGCTGAGGCCACCAAGTCCCATCACTTGAGCACTACCAGTTTCGTAACAGCCTGAGCTAAGCTCCTGGAGCATCAGCTTAGCTGGCTGATGTCTGTGTTAGATGCACTTGCAAGTGGTAAGGAATAAACCCCTGATCCTGCAAGGACTTTTGGCGCTGAAGCAGTGTCAATGAGGTGGTGAACTTGCTGCTCCCAGTATGAGAGTTAGCATGTGCTTCTTTCCTGAAAATAAATGCCAGAGAAAACTTCCCTTGGCAGAGGTAGGAGATGGGGAGCAGCAAAAACAAGGCAAAACCAGACTTTACACACTGTAGGTCCTTCCCTGCCCTCTTTGCACAGCTGCTCATCTCAGATCCTGCTCTTGAAGGTGACACTGTGAGCCAGGTCTTGATTTTAGACCTCTCAATATGAAGTGCTTTTACCCTAAAGTCACTGCAGTATGACTGAAATCTGCTTTAGTTCCATACTTTCTTCCATACTTTAGTTCCACACTGATATATATTATATTTAAAATTATTTATATGCTATTTTTGCCAATTAATTCTCTCTCCTGAGTGAAAGCTGAGACAAGTTGACACTCTCTTTAAACTGTGTACTTTAGGAACAGCACTCCCTTGAGTTTGCTCAGGGATGCTGGTAAAATCTTCAAGTAATTCAAATGACAATAGCAGCAGCATAAAAAGATGCAGTCGCTGAGTCCCAAACCTGTGGCAGTCACGAGCATGTTGGACTCAGCAGATGCAGCTGCTGCTTATGTTCCTTTTCCAGGAAAGAGAGAAAAACTTCACACCATCCTGGCTGGATCTGCAGAGCAGTTCTGCAACCAGAGACAAAGCCAACATTGTATTTTATATATGTGTATTCATGTACATGGTTGCATTGTGTATGTACTGGAATATACATTGCTGTACATGCATGTGTGAGTGTACAGGCATGTTTATGAATGAAAAGCCACATACGGATGTGCATAAGCATGTGCACATGAATAGTGCTGTGTGGGAGCAATACTCAGCAATGCCTTCACAAGGAAGCAGAGACTGCACTTTTTATGCAGAACTGTGTAGAGAAAGCATTATTAAATATATGTGCCTTTGTTATAGGAGACAAAAATACACATCCTCTTGGGGTGATGAAGCTATAACAGCAGAAGACAGAGAGCTCTTGGAACTAGCATTAACCCTTACCTGTACACCTTGTTTCTTGGCCCTGAGTCTACTTCAGCACTGGTGCCAACCTGTTTTGTGTGGCAGTGCCAAGGAATCTGCCTCTTGTGTCTGGGACAGTGAGAACTGATATTTACAATGGATTTCGCCTGCTCAATACATTGCAGAGAGCTGGGAAGGGAAGGGAAGGGGACTGCAAGTCTAATTTGTAATCATGATTCAGAACGAAACTGTGCCTGTACTTCACTTCTGCATAGGTAAGAGATACCTGAGAAACGCAGACCCAGTCCTTCACACACAGGATTATGAGGAAAGCCAAAAGCTTTTTGACAGGTCAGAATCCCCCTGCCTCATTTGGAGAGATGTTTTGTGAATTATTTGAGCACTGATTCAGCACAAGTTGAGTCCTGGAGGAAAGCTGACACTTAGATATCACAAACCTGATGCTGAGATACTCGGATCGCTCCCAAGTGTCCTCGAGTACTGGAAGGATGCTGGAAACGCGATTCTATGATTCCCTGAATAGCCATGGGGGTAGGATCCCAGCACCTCGAAGTGATGCTCTTCCTCCCTAACCCCAACCCCACTTTACAGCCAAGACCTTTCCGTGGGCTTTGGTGCCATCAAGTGGAAGCAAAGCTGAAAGACGAGAAGCACTCAGAAGTCCTTGGCTCTCGGGCGGTCCCTGAGGAGCACACAAGCAAGGTTAGAGTTTTTCTCCAAGTTTGAGAGTGTGAAAGAGCGTAAGTGCAGTGGCCAAAGAGAAGCTTTTACTGATGCTTGAACCAGGTGGAAAAGTCGGCTTTCTGGTGGGGTTTTTTTCATTTTTAAAAAAGGAGAATCTTGGCTCTGGGAAATGATTTATGAAGCTGGCATCAAGAGCATGGCTGAAAATCACATCAATATTCTCCAGACTTTCAAGTGTTCTGGGACTTGAGCCAAATCAAATAGCTGGGTCTCCAGCTTGAGTAAACTACTGAGACTCAAAGTCAGTGGAGCCAGGCTAATGACACCAGGAATTAGGCTGATCCTAAAAATTTTAGCCTAATCTGAAATACACAGGGCTTAGAGTCAGTGAATTGTGCTTTCGTCTTGTTTTCTGTGTATTCCAATGTAGCTCCACTGGATTAACAGCAAAAGGGATTCATGGAGTTCATGCTGTCTGCATCGAGAATAACAAATTCCACATACTGAGACCAGTAGCCTACTTGACTCAAGATTAGCATGTCTTTGGCTAAGACCCATCTCCCTGCATGTGTCCAGCTGAAATGTTTACGAAATGAGGAGCTTGCTCTGTTGGATTTTCTATGGCCAGTCATTTGAACTGTTAGAGATGGAGGACTTCTTGTCTAATCCTCCAGACAGATTTTTGAGCCAAATAATACATAAAAATAACCTTCTGGCATTACGGAGGAAGAAGATTCACTTATTCCAGACACCTTCTGCAGGACAGTCATGATTGTTGCAGGTATGTTCCCTAAACGTACGTCCAGCCTTCCTGCTAGAGCAGCTCTCAGCGTCTGTCCCTGCTCCCATTCTATTTTCAGCATCTGTTGTGGTTTAAGCCAGTCAGCAAGTCAGCCACGCAGTTTCTACTCCCCCCAACCCCGGAGGGATGGGGAGGAGAATCACAGAATCACAGAATGGTTTGGGTTGGGAAGGACCTTAAAGATCATCTCGTTTCAACCCCCCTGCCACAGGCAGGGACGCCTCCACTATACCAGATCACATAGATTTGCTGCACTCTTAATACCCTTCCCCACCATCTCAGCCTAAGTATCCTTCATATTTTCAAGCTGTGATGTTATTTATCACACAGAAAAAAAAATTGTCCAGTAAGTAAGGAAAACTCGGGGTAAAAGGGGGAAAAAGACAATTTTGCACTCCAGTACTAATTTGATTTTTTGCTTTGGGTAAGCCCCTGATGCTACATGTCTTAGTTTTCCTGCTTATAGCTACACTATGTAATCGAAAGAATGAATCGAAAGAATGTAACTCCCAGGGGTTGAGATAAAAACAGTCCAGTAACTAAGGTATAACACAAATCACTGCTGCTACCAATAATAATAAAAATGATAAGAGAAATAACAAGGGAAAAGAATACGATACCACCCGCCAAAAATGAGCCCGACAGAGAAGAGGACGTGCCCTTCCAGGAAACTCCCAATGACGTGCTGTGGTATGGAATACCTCTTTGGCTAGTTTGGGTCAGGTGTCCTGTCCCTGCTTCCTCCCGGCTTCTCCTCCTCCCTGGCAGAGCATGAGACTCACAAAGTCCTTGGTCAGGGTAAACATTCTGACCAGCAACTGAAAACATCGGCTTTATCAGTATTATTCCCAGGCCGAAAGTCAAAACCACAGCGCTGCACCAGCTACTAAGAAGGAGAAAAACTGACTGCTGCAGCTGAACCCAGGACAGCATCCCAGCCTAAGAGGCAGTATTGCCAGGTATAATTTTGCCCTACCATTGGTGGTTGTCTGCTTTTTCCCAGCATGTCTGAGCAGTTTATGTTTACCAGAGCTGACCAAAGGCAGTCAATTGTTGTAGCCAGAGTGCAAATCACTAGATTTGGGCTGTGGGTGAGAGGCAAGACCCCTGTCCTGATTAGAGCTATGTCAACAATGACTTCGTGTGTATACCCACACATTTTGCTGCTTTCAGATGTTTTCTCCCTGAGTTCAAGGCACCCGTGTCCAGGACTGTGTGTCAGAACAAACACCTCCATGCTGCTATTGCACTGCACATTAGCCATTTTGCTGTAGCTCTGTGGGGTTGTCACCCTTTTGAAATGATGGTATCCCATGCTGCTTTCACCTCTGTAGAAGTACAGACAGGGCAGCAGAGCCCAAGCTGTAAAAGAGAGGCTACCTGGGAACCCAGAGGCTCACTGTTCTGGCTCCCCATGTGTGCTAATGCCTCTTCCTTGCTTTCACTGGCAGTGCTGCTGGATTATGCTGTTGCATGTTACAGTCACACCTTCATGATGCAGCAGAAGTCATATTCAACTCCTTCCCAGGGCCAAAAATTCATGTCTCCTGTTGCCTCTAGGTGTGATGCCTTTCAAATCTTGTCTCTCCATAATTTTGCTTGTTAAAAGACTATTTCAAGCTTCATATTCTAGCATTGAAGTTGTTTAAAGTTAGCAGAGGATTTTCATCAGAAGGCAGCTTTCGTAGAGTGGAGATGGCAAGCTGACTACTGCAATTATCAACTGTTTAAGTAACAGAAGCCTTTTAGACCTGCACGATTTTCTCACCGAAGGCGAATTTGTTTAAGATGTTCCTCAGTGTTTTCATCCCCCCTGAATATTTTCATTGCTGTAATTTGGAGAATCACCAGAAACACACAAAAAAGAGGCTGCAGCTTCTCCAGCAACGGCTTTGAGAGCAGCAAGCACACAACAACCAGGAAGATCACTCTCTGAACCTCCTCATCTCGCATACAGAGCTCCTTCCCGAATGTACTGTAAAAACCAAAGACTAAGGCCCGTTTACCTGAGCAGCATTTTCAATGCATGCAGCCGAGACCTTTACTCAGAGCACCACTGACACTTGGTGGCACGAGGGGGAACTGCACATCCCTGCTCCAGATGTGCCGGATGCCGTTATCCGTCGCTGTCTCTTCGCACAGCCACCCGCATTGCACCCTCTAGATGACAAACCAAAGCATTAGAGCCGGCATGTGCTGGTGAACATCGCGACTCTTCCTCTGCCTGCTTCTATTTCACTCCAGCGTCCTTAATGTGAAGGGTACTGTTAAATAATGACATAAAGGTTATTTAAGGAAGAGTAAAGAACCTTGAACTGACTTTCTAAAAGGAGAGAGCTGCTCAGGGTCTTCCTCTCAGATTGATTGGTGGATCTTTAAGCTTTAAAAGATTCAAGGAGATCCCTGATCCAGGGAGTGAAGTATCCTGTTGTCCATCAAAGAATAGATGTGGACTAGTTTAAATATCAGTTCAGCTCACTGGAGACACGCAGGCTCTTCCAGAGGTGTGTGATTATCTCTGTACACAGCATGAACCAATAGCAAGTAGGCAACTAAACCTGGTCCCTTAGGTAGATGTCGCAGGTTAGGTAGGATGTTTGAATCCACAGTGGGTTAGACTCATCCCCAAGCTTATATATAGAGGTGTGTATAAAAGGAAAACAGAGTTCCAATCCTCTGTGTGTGCATAGCACTAAGAGCATCTTTTACATACGCACTCAGAATTGCAAGCAAAGGGCTATGGCAATGACAACGACCAAAACAAAGCCAGACTGGAGTCCCATAACCATCACCAATCAGGCAAAAGCAAGAGCAGCTCAAAGATGAAAGGTGGAAGAAGGTTGCCAAGCTGCTGTCACAATGCAGGGGTCATCCTCCAGGTTGCAAAGAAAGATCTGCCTAAATGCAGCTAAGCTTCCTTAGCAGGTGTCTGTGTCACGGACCCTGCCAGCCTTATTATTTTCTACTCTTTTCACACTGCCACAGGCTTTCAGCAATTATCATTGGCCCAAGTCTGCGGGGGAAGTAAAGGATTGCTTGTCTCTGCCTCGTCCCCAGGCCTGGGGGCCCTCTGGGGAGATATGTCAGTGTCAAAGTCATTATTGGGCTCAAGGCGAGGGGCAGCAGTGTGAAAGTGCACAGGAGGTCAGAGCAGATGCTTGGTTCTCTCTCAGAATCATTGGATCTCTGTGGATTACTGGAGAGGGACCATGCAAATCTTGTCTAGCGATGAGTAATATTAAAACTCCCTTAATGCTTTTTGGAGGATTCATGGGCTTTCCATAGTTTGTCTGCAGCTGGTGTGGCTCTTCCCCAGACAGGCCCAAAACAACAACTTTTGTAATCATTAGAAATTAAATTTGTGGGTCCTCAAGATCGAATGCAGCTAAAATTCCCCCTTTGGTTCCCTGACGGGATGCTCACAAGAGAAACAGAGCCATAACAAGGACACAAGTGGGCAAAAGTATTTAATTATGGCTCTGGAATGCAAGTCAGCAGTGGTGTGGTCCAAATCTTTCTTAACTCGCAGGTCTCTGTCTTGTATTCTTAATAATACATTAGATCTTAGTGTCTTCTGTAGATCTGGGTCTCCATCACTCAGCTGCAAAATATTATATTATATTTTATTTTATTTATTTTCTTTTATTTTATTGTAATTTATTGTATTTTATTTCTTGCCTATTTTTCCTAGTTGCAGCATATCCTCTGCATAAGCATGCCTTTCTTTCATGAGGTACAAAAGGCCCTTCAGCAGGAGCCTTTCAACATGACAAAAGATAGTGTCTTTTTACTACCCATAGAGCATCTGTCCAGTTTGTTGGAGACCTGACTCTCTGCAGGAACAGTTTAACATCATTCAGAAGAATTGGCTCCAATCATTTCCCTTCTAAAACAAACACAAAATGCCACCTAAGTCCGTTGTATTTCTGCCTAAGTGATGGTTTCTCACAGAGTTCACAGTCAGAGAGATCTCAAAAGGATCAGCTTTGCCTCTATGAAAGTTTTATGCTTCTGCATTGGTTTTTTATGCCTTATGAGCAGCAACTTTCTTCTGTAAGCCATATTTGCTATAGAAAATACATGTGCTAAAGGGCATGTTTTGTATCAAAACATCAGGGAAGATCCGCGCCTCTTGTTACAGTCACAAAGAAGAAAAAGGCAGATTTTTGCTGTCACATCCTGTGAGTGAGAAGCCAGAATTGGTGCTTTATCCTTGTGGGGAACTCTGGTGCAAATCCTGAGTATTACCAGTGTGGGGGATTCTGGGTGCAAATCCCAGAAAGAAGGAGCTGCAGTCAATGCAGCTTTGGTCAATGTCTACAGGTGCGAGATGGAAAAGCGCTCTCTACCACTAAAGCAGGGGGATTTTCAGCTCCTGATGATGCAATTGAATGAAAAGAGCTCTTCTGGCAGCTGCCAACAGCATATGGAGTGAGCTTAATGGCCACATGTTGGTTAAACTTAAATCTGAACTTTATGTTTACCCAGCAGCAATAAATGTTCCAACCCCTCCAGCACTGTCTCTGTGCCATGAATGCTCTACAGCGCTACCTTTAACCTCACTGGTGTTCAATGTGCAGAGGCCTGAGATGCTTCTCTATAAAGAAGAAAAAGATTATTTTCCCTAAAGCTATCTGGACAATGTTTCTTGACTTTGGAAATACCTTTAGAAAATAGCATATGCTATATATATTTACTGTTATAGTACTACAGTGTCTCATACCTTGCTTTTTTTAATCTATCTAGATACCTTATAAAAGAAAAGGGGAAAAAAAATCCTTAGCCAGGTGCATATCAGACTTCTAGGATGAGAAATGACTTTCCCTACCAAACTGATAAGAATTTTAAAGGTGTGCCTTATTATTACCTATATAATTAAGATCCTGGTTTGAAACTAAGTAGATCTGAGTCCAAATCCTGCCCCTTGCAATAGGTTTCTTGCTATGCTTGATCGAATATTTGTAATAGTATTTCTGAAGCGCTCAGCAGTGACCTAACATCATTCCTTTTGAAGCCCAGAGGAATTTTTCCGTTTACATCAATGAGAGCAGAATTTAAGGGGAAAAAAAGAGATAAAGCAGTGTGAAATTGTCCATCCCTTGTTCATTTCTGAAGGGTCTTTCCTTCCTTCACTGTTTGTTTATTTTGTCTTTTTATGTGGTCAGTCCTCAATGTCTTTTCTGTCCTTTTGTATGTTTATGTAGTGTCGAGTGTGGTGAGCTTTGACCCGGTTGATGCTCAGAAGATACTACAGCAACAAACCCAATAACAATATACAATAAATGTCCATGGTGAGGGATATTGCCCATGATTTGAGTCTTCCTATTATCTTCTAAACAGATCAAGAGCTGCTTTTATCTCAGAATGTCTCTTGACATGAAGTAAAACAAAGCTAGAAGTTAGCCAAGCCCTGCCTGGGAAGCCGCCTGCAGAGAGTCCTGTGGCAACTAGTCCTGAAATGAATGGGATGTCCTGGATTGATGTGGAGTAGATAAACCTGGTCTGTGGACGACTGGGAAAACAGCAGGAAATTCTCCAGTTGTGCGAGGCGAAGAGCAGCTCCACCTCTTTGTGCTTCAGGCTCATGGCTATGCCTGACTGAACATGGAAGGAATTTGCATTGCCAACAGGAGTTGATCAATAGGAGCTGTCTGGGAAAGCGGCTTGTTACTTTTAGACAGGCAAGGGGTGGCAATGAGAACCGAGTAGCACATGGTCTGGGTTCGTAGGGAACTGTAATGGGTTGCTTTGTTTTGACATAACTGTAATGGTCTTTCATGTGCAGCTGTATGTAGATAAGACAATGCCAGGATAATACTGGACATTCAGATGCAAATGGATTGTATATGTAACTGTATATTGTGTTATCTTTCCTTGAGGATATTTGGGAGATTTTTCCCCTGAGAACTATGTTACCCCCTGGACATGTAACCTAGCCTTCAACTAAGCTTCACCAAAAGAATATTCTCATTTTCAGATTGTCTGATTACCAAAGTGTTAGCCATGAGTCTCTTTATCAAAGGAGACATTTCCAACACTCCTTCCCCTTTGTGGAGAACGAAGATGATGGGGAAAGGAAGATGTTCTGCATGGTGGAGGTGGGTTTGCATATTCACACAATCTGAAATCTCTGTTTGCCTCACTAAGAGTCTTGGGAGAGGGCATGGTGGAAAGGACAGGGAGTGAGAGCGCTGGACTGATATCTATTGAGATACAGTAAAGTTTCAGATTTGGTGCAATGAAGCCATAAGCACTGCAAGAAGATGAATAGAAGAGAGCAGGATTAAGATTAGCATGGGAGATGAAATTAAAGCTATGCCACAACAGCAGAAAAAAACCCCAAAGCTTCTCAACATGTTACCTCAGGCTTGCTTTGTATATGTCTAATGATGATTTCTTTCCACCAGCTCATCTTGCTTGCTGCAATACTTAATGTAAAAGACTACAGGGCTAACGCATCTTAAAGTTACGGTTTTGCAAATGTTAGAATAGGTAAGAATCCCTCCTTTCTGTTTTCCCATACATCCACAGATGTATAATGCCTGCTAATCTCAGGAATGAGTCATAATGAAGATTTGGTTCCTAGAGAATGACTAGAAAATGCTGAGCAAACTCAGTCTTCACTTGTGGCTGAACTAAACACACAACACTGTAAAGGAGTAATTCAGAGGCTGGCTGGTGCTGCTGTGAACTATCAGCAGTATGGGCAATGCCTTATAATTAGGCCTATAAAATAAATACTTTTGAGGACTGTAGAAAATATTGCACCAAAGTTTGAAGTTATTGCCTCGATATAAGTCAATATCAATATAAGTCTTGATGAATACTGCATCAAGAGCATGAAGTTAAACACTCAGAAGTCATGAAAATTCTTTTACTCTATTTCCTTGCATCCCTGATGTTTGATACAACCCCATAACATTGCCAAAGCACCCTTGACACAGCTGAGACAAAGATGCAAAGCTAAAGTACCTCCAGCACTTCCTTCCACAGGTGGGAGCAGTGACTGGCCACAAATTCAGTTTTTATATCAAACAAGAAAACATAAAAGAAAACCTCATTGCCTCAGTCCCACAAGGGCACTGCAAGGCTCCACCGGGGACCATATACTGGGACCACATACTTCCTTAAGGAGCACTGCTAAGGCATTATTTTGAAACAAGGGAATAAAAAGGTATCTTGCCAGAATAAGGCTATTCATACATGACTTCCTAGCCTGCATTTTATACTTGCCTCCCTGAATGTGCCCAAGACCTTAATTCAAACCCAGTGACAACCATTCACTTTTTTTCAAGGTCACCACTGATCTCATCAACACCTAAAATACGTGCAAACCTTAACGACATCTAAGTATGACATTCTGTTTCAGCTGGTTTATATGGCTGTTGGTCTTCTCTCCCACACCTCATCAGGGCTTGAGAAGATGGAAGGAAGGTCAACAAAATTGCCACTTATTCCTTCACTGTTCCCAGTTTTTAATCTTTGTTTTGTTTAAACTGATCGTTTTACTTCAAGATTTATTCTCCTCTCACCAGTAGTGATTCGAAGCAGGATCAATTACTCATGTCATCTACCAGATTTTTTCCTTCATTTACCCCAGTTTTGCTCTGTTTTTGAGAGGCTTGTAGTCTGTCCTTTTAACGTCTAACTCCTAAATACCGCTGTGGTGTCCTGTATAAAAATATTACTGCTGAACAATCTGGTGTCCATTTTTAAATAGAACACTTTATTCAAAACAAACTTCTTGAAGCCCCACTTTTTGTGTTCCAGACAATCCTGAGTGCTGTGCACAGCACTATGCTGTCCTATCACTTGCTAGGGATACAGCTCTTTGGAAACTGAATCATGGTTACAGCTTTCCCAAAGAAACCATAAAGCCTGTTTTGCAGCAAATAATTGACCCAGTTGATCAGACAGGACAGAGAAGCCATTTCTGTGTCTTCTCTTACTGTCTTTGTTCTCCATGATGAAGTGCAGTTGATACTCCTTGTAACTCCTATGGCATGCAGGGACTTTTCAGGTCTCTGAACAGAGAGAATGTGCTGAGATTTGTCTGTCCTGTGCCCCATCACCCTGGAAATCGAATCAATCAGGTGCCCATGAAGATTCTTTGCGACAGCTCCTGCACGTTACCTGTTACACTTGGTGTCTCAGGGAGCAGGTCTGGGTGATGCAGCAAGGGGCACCTTGTTTGGCTCTTGCAGGGGCTTTGCTAGGGCAGAGGAAGGTACCCAGGGTCTTCCTCACACCCCCTATGCCAAGATAAGCACAGTTATGTATGAGCTGTTTGCCAGTTTCTGAGGCAGCTTTCCTGATGTAGTTGGGCAAAATATGACATGGAAATAAAAAGTCCTACTTTGCATCATGATTCACCTCCTTCAATGGTGCCCAGAAGGTTAAAAGCAGTAAGCAGCTTGTGTAATATGAAAATAGACCTTAATTCAGATAGTGACAGCATCTGAGTCTAAACGGAGAGTGAACAAGCATTGCTTGAGTACTGTTGTAGGATCATGATAATTTCATTAATATCTTCTGCAGGTTGGCAAAAGGAAGCCAATGTAAGTTGTAAGAAACAGCACTGTTACTCCTCAATGAGACCATCCTAGCACAGAGACCTGGACTTGAAGGCAACACTGCTACAGCAAAAGACAATTTTAGCCACAGAGCACATTCAGTGCAAAGAACAAATTCTTCCTCTTGGGGAAAATACCCAGAATTCACCTCCTCCATGGCACTCAGGGGTAGCCAGGTGGAGCTGCCTGTCTCCATAGGAATAAGTGAAACAGGCTAGAGCCTGCTCTGGCCCTGAGGAGAACTGGCATCACACAGCTCATGTTTACATGCCTACACTCCAAAATATGATGTCCTCATCTGTAGAGCTCATTGGGAACAGGCTGTTTGTGAGCAGCCTCACCCATGCTGTTCACCAAACTGCACTGAGGCATGTCTGGGGTAGCATCATTTGGGTTAAACAGCAGTTAAACAGCATGGGTGATTTTAAAGCACTCCTGGGTGGTTTTAAGACACTCCTCAGGACTGATGGTTGGACTTGATGATCTTAAAGGTCTTTTCCAACCTAGCTGATTCTATGATTCTATGACTTGATCCTGTATTGTTCAGAAGTATGCATATAGCTTCTGTGACCCAGCTAGTCTGAAAGTATATAAAATCAAAGAGTCCAACACACTACCCCACATAATAAACATGCCAATCTTGATTATTCCTCTTGAACAAGAATCAGCACTAACATGGATCCTTCACAGTTCCTCTATAGAGTGACCTGCCACGTGCCAGAAGTAACCCACAGACAGACTCTAATTGTGAAGAGAGTCCACATCCCACCAACACTGTGTTGCATGGCTGGCTGCCAAAGCCAGGCTAATGTAATTAAAAGCAAATTGCATCTCTGTGGGTTTTCACTTCCTTGGCCACAGCAGGTGCCTGTACTGTGTGGTAAAATGCTACTGCAGCTGCTACAGCTGTTACTTTGGCACCAAAGCAAGAGTACAGTGAAAACCCAGGAAGGGTATACTATGTTCAACTTGTAAAGCCTAGACAGCATCTTGCCATCACTTCGTTCCAGGGCATTTATTGAAATACAGCATGTGGTGTTTGGGGCTTTGCTGGTTTTCATGTAGGCTTCTTTATTATTTTTTCCCCCTTTTTTTTTATTATTTTGGAAGGGTAGAAGCGGATTGTTTTGGAGTTTCTGTTTTAAACCACTTTCTGAGGAAATTACCCAAACCAAAGACATTGCCTACCGTTCTCCCTATAGAGATGGCTCTCAGTGCAGGGTGAGGTAATGAATGACACATGTGAAGAGCGCCTGCTTAGAAAATACTGGGCCCACTGACAACAGTCAGGCATTTGGTGTAATTAGAAACCAGCTTGCTGAGCTAAATGGATTGTCTGAGTCACCTTTAAACAGCGAAGTGCCAAAGCACTGTCGACAGTGTAATTTGCTGGTCAATATCTTTCACAAAAGGTTCCACTCTCAATGCCACCTCTGATGCCTTTGTTCACTGATTATAACTGCTCGTGAACTGCAGTAGCCTGGCATCCTTTGGCAGGAGCCTTTGGCATCCAGTGATTTGCTTAGAGAAACTTCTAAATCCATCGCAAAGCTCGTGGTTTTCTTTCAAGTTGTCATTCACTGGGGTGATGAGGGGCAGAAACCGATCTTTCTAACGGAAAGAAGCTTCTAAAGACCTTTAATGTTGTAAGTAACTGAGATTATATAGAAAGTAGGAAGGAGAGAGAACTGGTCTATGGATAGTGCTGGAATACAGCCAGTTTTAAGCATAATTTTCCTCTGAATAAAGAAGCTTCTACACTGCACTTCCACAGCCACTGAATCAACAGTTGTCATTATAAGGCAAAAGCTTTTTCCTCCATTATCAGTGCAGAGACAGTTTTTAATACTTAGCATTATAATAGTATCTCACCTGTGTCATTCTGATGTATTGGTTCACTTTGCCTCTGAGCTACAGTCTGGGGGATATAAACGGGTAGAATAAAAATATGATGGTCTGGGCCTTGGTCGTGACAGCTCAGTTCCTGTACAAAAGCTGACCAGAAATGGAGAAAGAGCAGTCAGAAGAACAGCAACAGTAAATGGGGGCTCTGCTGACCTCCATCCTGCTCTTGCACAGAGGAAGAGTTGGAATGTTCTTTCCATCAAAATAAGAAGAAAAGAGAACAATGCTGTGCATGAATAAAGCCAGGCGATAGAGAAACCTTCAGCAGTTGCAACAGCTGTGTCCACCAGGAGCTGGCCTCACGGACAAGTCCTTGTTTGTAACTATACAAAAAAGACGACTGGCTTTGGGTCAGGAAGAAGATAATAAAGTTGCTCCATAGGAACTAAGAAGCTCAGATGTTGTTACTGTGGGCAGAACACCAACAGCATTGTAGGTACGGTCTTCACTGGAGGAGTAGATTGGTTCCTCTAAAGAGGATTTGTGCCCCACTTGTGTTCATCAGAAATATTGTTGATTGTAGGCGCTGACACTAAAATCTTACACGCTCTCTGTGGCTGAGTCATTCTGCGTGCCTCCTGTGTGACAGCACAGAGCCCAGGTGAAAATCTTCAAGCAAAATAGCTGAGGCACCTGGAACAATCTATAAATTCATGTTGAACTTTCCTGATTTACAGCATCACCAGGAGAATCTGAAAGCTATCCAAAGCTTCGTAAACATTTGTTTTTCACATGTTGCAAGTGGAATTTCAGTGTCCTTTTAAAACCAGGTTTCATATTGAAATCTACATATATTTATATTTTTAACTTCCAAAGAAGATGAAATGCTCAGTTTCAGATTGTCTTTTTCCTTAGCTGTCATTCTTCGAACATTTAAGTTCAGTAAGAAAACAAAGAAATTACCTATTCACTCAACTTTATTCTTGTTGTCTAGCTTTCAAAACCGTAAATATAAACATTCTCAGGCTTTTCACAGGAAAATCAGAGATGTTTTCTGGGCCTTTCTGAATTTCCATTTTCATGGCTTGAGACAAATGATAGGTGAAAATAAAAGGTGATTTGATTTTTCCTATTAAAAACCAATCAAACAGACAAAAATACCCTGTATTTGTCCATGAAGTGAAAATTTAAAAGCTTGCACAGATAATTTACTTGAGCAATTAGAGCATTTTTTCCTAAATACTTTGCTGAAAAATAGCCTGTCTTATAACATCAGATACAGAGATTCAGAACTTCAAGCTTACTCAATCACTCTAGCACAGAGAACATTCATTAAGCTAGTTCAGTTTGTCTCTTCTAGAAATTTTCTCCTTCATTCTTAGTTCTTGGTCCAAGTAACTTTCTGAATATGGTCCTTAACTATTTCATAAGTGGGCCATAAATGCTTGGTTTATGTATTCAGAATGTGCATTGCATAGCTAATTTGCAATTTCTCCAAATAAAACAAAGTTCCTCTTTCAGATTTTCCCAACTCTACTCAAAGGAAGCATTTTCCTCTTCCTATATGCTAGTATCTATGGGACTTCACTGATATCAATTAGATTTTCAAGAGCTAGGTTTTGGGCTTTGGGTAGTTGTGGTGTAATGTAGTGTTACATTATGTTATGAATGTTTTATGTGATGTGATATTATTTTTGCAGCAAAATTCCCAGGATTATCAATTTTTATCTTCTATACAAATGCTATGTTAATCTTTGATATGAATATACCACATTGGGAAATGTAAAAATAGTTGTCTTCATCAACCATACACAAAGATTTAAGTTGATGACTGAAGGAAAACACTTCAAAATCTCTTTTTACATAAACTGTTTCTAAAACAGGCAATTGAAGTTTCCTTTCTTGGAATTTTTTGCATTGGCGTAACCATAGCACTTATTTTTCTGATGTTTTCCAGCCAATTGTTATAATCACTGTGGTCTTGTTAGATTATTTCCTTGAGAAAACGGCTGCTCCCTTTTTTCCCTGTAGAATTCTCAGAATGAAAACATCATTTTACTGTCAGCAATGTGATGTGTTTCAGGGGAAGGAACTAATGACAGGTCACGACTTTCTTCAAGAAGGAAAAACAAGCCTTCTCCAAAGTACAAAAAGGCAAGTTGATTGCCTGTTCAGTGTCTGGGGATATTTTCTAAAGCCAAAGGATACATGGTGTGATTGTCATATTCTTGCAGTCATGGAAACATAGAGTGTCTTAAAAACAGTGACCTTTGGCTCTCCAGCTCCCTATGAAACAGCCTATAAAAGGGAACCAAACTGAAGTAAATCAGTGCAGAATTCTCCATGCTTGATCACTCTCTATAGCAATTTAAAGTTGGCCGTTCTACGTTTCAAGGATCAAATCTTTCAGATATGATGTTGCATTTTTTTGCTTACTGTAACCTTACTTTCTAAGCACATTTTCAGTGGCTCCTCTGCCCTACACACGAACACACAAACCAAGATTAGATAGGTGCCTACACAACATGTTGCACTATTTGCCATCAGAATCAATGTACGCTTTCAAAAATGCTCCAGTACCTGAATGAGAAAACTATTGTATGGGAGGAATATCAGCCTTGGGCTGGTACACATTCAGGTCTGATTGAAATGGGTCCTGATGGAGCAAATATGGGAATTGCTCTCATAAAAGGCATTCTACAGACCTGTCCTCAGTAAATAGATTTTGATCCAGAATCCAGGATGTGATTATGGCTGTTATGAAAGAGCTGCTACATTTCATGAGTGTTTCTGTTGGTTCTGGTTCATTTTCAAAAGAATGTGCCTTTTTCAGATTAGAATGGCATTTGTTTTTAGCTCTTTGATGTTATAATTTGATGAGAACATTAACTCTTTCCTACTCTCTGAAGGAAATAATGTATGTCCCGGACTGTTAACGCATAAAGAGAGGGAAAATACCTAGCCCAGATGCCTTGATTCACCAGTGTCACTGGCAGTATAAAGGACAAAATCTGTTCACAATTGGTGAACATTCACAATTGGTGAAGGGGGGCGGAGACAGCTCTCTGCCAGCATGAGGTGGTGCTACCTTCCACCATGCCACCTGGTCCCCATGTCCTCCCCATGGAAGGTATCCATCCAACTTGACATCTGCATGGCTGCTGGCCAAGACACCAAGAAGGCTGGGGAAAGCCCTTGCACTCTTCCAGTTCTTACCTGCCTTCCCCAAGGGACCTACAGCCCTCCACACGTTACTGCAGCCCTAGTGCCAGGGCAGGTCTACAGGGACTTTCACAGCTTGCAGGGAACTGCATCTGTTCCTAAAAAAATCTGCAGAGCCGAATCTAGAGTTAAAAGCATCCTACTTGTTGGCACTGTGCTGAGCATAGAAATTCCTTTCACAGAGCAGCGCTGTGAGATGGGAACACTTCTGACAGCTGTTTGTAAACTTGTTCATGCTGCTCAGTTTTCCCATTTTTTCCACTGTGTGATGGAAGCACAATGTGGTGTTTCTTTCTGCTCGAGTTAACTTGTTTTAGGTTTTTTTTTCTTCTTTTTTAATTCTAGAAGTCCCCATCCCTATTACCTAATGTCACGTAGCAGGAAATACTTCACGGCAATTTATTCATTGGCTGCTCTTGTCTAACATGTATTTGGGCTTGGCTAGTCCATTTTCAGCTGTTGCTAATTTTTTTGACTGGAGGAGTGACCTACATTTTTGTGAGGGAAAAAAATCGGAGATTGTCAATGTGGTAAACATCGCTTAAAAAAGAACCAACCCAATGAATATAGCTCTGTGAGACCAAGGAAGTATTGCCATGCGTCACTACAAATTGGTGAGCTAATCTAACCCCTATCTAATGTCCGATTGCTCCATTATCTTAATATCCAGCAGCAATATTCAGAGGAGAAGATTCAGCTCAGATGTTTTTCTGAACCTTTCTGACTATGCAGTTTTCTTACACCTGTTGTCTTTATGTCTAGTTGAGGTCTTTATGTCAGGTCTTAGTCGATCTTAGTCTATTAATTATGCCAGACTGTGTGGTGGTTGAGCACTACGTAAGAGAAAAGCAAAACATTTCTGCTTGCTACCTTTGATCTGAACTCTAGTTTCTAGAGGGCATGAATTAGACTGGAGCTAGTCACTTGTTCCCTAAGTTATCCTTTTCCCAATTCAGCTACATATGAGGCATAATTCCATACCCATGGCTTCTTGGCCATAATAGGGCAACCTTGAGAGAAAACAAACAAACTTCTGTCTGAAAAGCTTTTTTGGTACAGACCTTATTTCTTCTGAATAAACCCCTTCTGGTGAGGGAAATCCTGTACATTTGCCTATGACTTCTGCAAGACTAATTTCTTCAGACTGGCCAGACTGATTGCCAAGAAGCCTTGCCTGAAGTGGAGCATTGCCTGTCTCACATTTACAAGGGGGGAAATACGTTGGATTGCCAAACTGGCTTTGTTGCAGGTAATGCTATGAACATGAAACTCAAACTACTCTTTCTGGAGTACTGGCAGAGTAAACAACTTTTTTTGTTGAGGCTAATCAGTTTTGAGTAACCTAGGGTCAGTGAAATGGGAAATGTGATGTTTTGTGTCATCCTGGGTAATAATGAGCAGTTTCTTCTGAGGTGGAACTTCAGGGTTAAATCCATCTTTAATTTAACTGCAAATTCTTACCCCATGTTCAAACAATTCATTATTTAACTCTACCAAACGCAAAGCACTCAGACACACACATGGCAAATGTCATGACTTGAGTCTCCCAGATGCCCTTTGGATATGCCCCATGCTCCGGCTGTCCATCAAGCCAAAGGTTTCCTGGATAATTTACTCAGGACAGAGTTAAGCAAAGGATTTCAGGTCAGTACATTGCAAAGTCTCTCAGCCCCAGCAAATATCCATAACCTTGGTGTTTGAACAAGTTTTTTTGAGCAAGTGCTGCTGTCCAAAGAATTTTTAATAAGGTACAAAATAAAGTTTAATAAGCTATAGCAAGGAGACGTGTTTAAGCACATGTTTGCTGTATGTCTACATGAAGTGTTTATATTTCTGTGTGTCCGCTCTTGCTATTCCAAAAACCAAATCTATAAAGAAAAAATAGGGTAAAAAGTTACCAAATATATGACTGACATTATTCTTCCTTCTGGAGGAATTACTGTGAAAATATGTTTCTGGTTATGACATCAGGTTTATATTGTGCATTACAGTTTTCTGTGCCTGTCCAACAGACATTTAACTCTCAGGCACTTCCATATAAGTTGTGTGGATTTATTTCCTGGTTTTGACAGGATTTTTGGTAATATGAAGTCCTTGCCACTATATTCAACATAAAGAAAAACATCAGGTTCAAAAATACAGAAATGCTTCTAAATTCCTGTTGAGAATTATGTTTTTTTCCTAAGAATGATGTATTTCCTATGTCAAAGCTAATTGTGAAATTCCAAGATAAGAGTATAGATGTCCCAGAATTCTAGTGGCTTTGCTGCTGCTCTTTTCAGCATTCCCTTTGTTTTTTATGACTGTCTCTTTATATCATACTCTGTTTTTTCAGTGTCTTTTTATGCAAATACTTGGTAGTATGTAAAATAACAATAATTATGATAAGTGACCCTTTTTCACAAAGCATCACAAGCTCCCACAATAAAAAACTGACCCATATCTAACATTTAATAGTGAATAATTTAGTTTGGATAACAGCGTGAATCTTCATCTTCCAACATTTATTCCAAACAGAGAATTTCTCCTTGCTGTTCCTATAAGACTGTTTGTTCCTGGATCAGCCAAATCCCAGGGGCTGATGTGGCTGCTACATACACTGTCTGTTGCTCTGTTTGCAGTTGATAAAAGGGGCCCACTTCTTTCCATTTCCTTATTTCTTCAGTACTCTGGGCCCTAGTCTTGTACACCATACATATATACATATAGCCAGCATACACCAATGGAAATAAGTAGACAAAGGAATAGTATTGGCAGAAGCTAGAGCTTTGACTTTGCCCTCTGATGTCTTTCTGCCTTCAGGCTCCTCCTGGCTGCTAATGTGCCATTGCCTGGCTCACCCCATCTGGTAGGGACCTGCAGCTCCCTTGCTTGGACCCTGCAGTGGCAACAGCCTTAAGGACTCAGATAAGCTTACCTCCAGTGGTGACCTTGTATGAATATCAAAGGAGGCATCTTTATCACCTTGATCTTGTGATGGCTGTTGTGTGAGTGATGTTCCATCCTATAAAGAAGATCAGGCCATAACTGACCTCATCCAGCTTCCAAATAGAGGGCTTTGTGTGCAGGCTGGTGGATCACCCAGATTCTCTGGCCAAACTAAGGGAAATCAAACCAATTTCTTATCTCATCTGCAGCATGAACCTGTCCAGTTCAATAAAAGCTTTTATTTAATATCAAATAATATGTAACAGTCTGCTAAGGTTTTGATACTGCATTCAAAGACCTAATATCTGGAAGACCTTCATTTAAAGTAATTTCAAATTGTTGGCAGAAAACTTTGCATTATTGATATAAAACATATTTTTGCTTTCTGATTTACAGCATGTCTTATTCTTCATGAAGCTTAAAAGCTCAACTGAGCAGACACACTGAAAAACAAATGTTGCTAAAACTATTAAGCAGCACACAGATGGCTTATATGTTCCTGTGTCAGAGACAGCTTTATAAATGAAGCATGTGTGATAACCATTTACGTTTTATTTCAGAAATGCTGAGTATTTTTTTAAGCAAACATGCTTTCAAAGAAAAACATCGACCAACTTGATTAAGAGATTTAACAGCCAAAAAAGCTGTCTAGCCCAGATGCTCGGTAGCAGCTGTAACCTTGTGAAAATTGACCTATAACATAGCCACAGGGTTCTCGATTCCAAGAAGAATCTTCTCTTTAATAAAATTGATTTGCTTTACAAACCTTGACCCCTCACTATTTTTCATCCTCCATCAACCCCTGGGGCCCACTGACCTCACTGCAAGAAGTCACACGTATGAACCCCTGCTTTCAGATGAGTGGAAAGATTTCTACGTAGGGTTTATTGGGCCAGGGTTCATGGCAACAAATCTTCCCTTGTTCTGTTGCAAGATTAAGTCAAGATGACTGACATAATTGGCCAAACAGTTTTCTAACTGGCTTTTTACTTCTGAGATGACCTCTGTTTCTCCCATTCGTCTGCTGATTACAGGTCAATAATACTGTCAAGGAGAGATAAAATAATTTTGTCACTTAGAAATATTGTAATGGGATAAAACCCCTGGCTTGTCATATCACTAAATTTGAAAAGATAATTGAACTGTCAATTTAAATATCAAACGAATGCCTCCATGCAAGCAGCATTAATAAAAGAGGCAGGTAGAGATGAGCTCAGCTGGCAGATAGGGGGTGCTGAATTTTGGTATCTGAGATCCCAGTAGACAGGATAATTCTCTAAACTTTCTATGGATTAATCCGAGCTTCTTGTGTCTACAAGGCTACATTGGGCGCATTTGTTTTACGACTATTTTTTCATGCAATCCTTAAACCAGCCACAAGTGGGAGATAATCTTTATTGAGAATGTCATTTCAGCCTGTCAGATTCTGCATCCATGAGAAGGTATGGAGGCATGAGGCATAAAAAATAAGTTTATTGCCAACTATTTTTTACCTCTTTCTAGTGAATATTCCTTACAAAGGTCACTTGTTTGTTTGGATGTTATCAAGACAAAGACCAGCTTTTATTCTTTACTGCCTACCATGATATTCATGTCATTCAAAATTTGCTCACATTCCTATAGCAGTAATTATTATTAATGGGCTGAAGTGATTGACTGCATCATTGAAGGCCTGAGGGAAAATGTTTGTGCTGGGTTTCAGCTACTATTTGCTATATGCGCTCTGCTGGCTGTATTTGCCAGGCTTTTGCATTTATTAACAGAGTTCTGGGATGTACTTAGCCCTTCTTTCTGCTTTTGAATTACCCTCAGTTCTCCCTGGCAGACTCTGAGTGTTACACCAGTAATGAAGCAATGAACTCGACTGAGGACATCCAACTGCACTGGGATCACACTGAGAGGGAATGTGTGCCCCTTTTTGGATTCAAATGTCCAACCTCAACTGTTAGCATCAACCACAATCAATATGATCCAAAAGTAGGAGCTGTAAAGTAAGAACCAGGCTGGTGTATTTGAAGATTTTTGCATCTGGCTCCCAAAGTTTCAGAGAAAATAGGAATTCAGGGTTGGCCACAGAGTTGGTGACATGGACTAGAAATGAGAAGCCAAGGTGTTTGTCTGTGTACAGCATGGGAAGAAGAAGAAGAAATTTACATCATGGGACAGCCAACATTTATAATGCCAGCAACCAAGCCATGGCTCATATGAATGAGTTATAGCCCATCTGAAGAACTGTAAAGGCATGAATGAATAGGCTTTTTCTTTATGGAAAGAGAAAAAGCGTATGCTGGGGTCTGCAACCATGAAAGAGAAGATGAAGTCTGCATCATTTATTTATGGCTGATGATATAGATATGACTAAATCCTATTAATTTCCACAGTACAAGATGACTGCAACCCAGAAGCATTCCTGATCAATCCTTAATCAAAAACAAGTTCCCAGAAGACTTTATGTGTGTGAAAATAATCCAGTTGGACATTTCCACTATAAGTGTATCTTCTTTGCTTTCATGTTCAGCTTTCTATGTGGGGCAGGTTTTAGTCAGTGCTTTTACAGCTCTTTAGGACATAGAAGCTTTTCTATCAGCTCATGGGTTTTGTTACACAAAGTTTTCTTTGTACATTGGAAGGCTGGAGAATTAGCTCCATGTGAGGCTGTAGAGTTTATAAAACCTGCAAGCACTAAAGTCTGTTGGCTTCCTCTCTGAAAATAAATGTGAGCCTGGAAACCTATGATTCTGACTTGAAACAGAACCCACAGATATGCAAAATCGCCTTGAAACAAGACTGCCACATCCAGTGTTCATATAACTTAGCGGTAAATACCAAACATTCAGCCTCCAAAACCTTGAAATTACCCTTAAGGTGATGTTCTGCTAACTGAGTAAATAAATAAAATCTTATGTTTGTGACAGCACTTTCAAATTCTTCTCTTTGATGAAGACATCTAGAAAAATTCTCTTTTTAAGATAATAGATGAGTATATTATAATCAGGAGACTCAAGGAGCTGAAGCTTTCAAACCCCGTGACATGCCAAGCCTTTTTACTCATTCAGATTCACTTACAGAATGTACTCAGGATGCAGGACAGAGGAGAAGCAGATCCTGACCGGCTCAGTCATGTATACAAGTGTCTCTTCCTCTCCAGGAGTAACAGCTTGCTGAAATAGGAGAATAACACACCCTGATGTACTGAGCCGCTTTTGGTCCTGAAACAGTTATTGTTGTAACATGTGAAAACGCATCAGATTCTCACTACTTCTGAAAGAAAATCAGAGTTGAAATCTTTCTGAGTAAAGCCATAGCTGAAAGGAGAGATTAAGACACTTCACCAGAATGAAGAGCTTTGGTTTTCCATTGTCCTTCTGTCTATCTGTATGTCAAAACTGGGGACTGTGTGCAGATGGGCACTTTATTCCTCCTGGCTTGGCTGTATGCACAAGAAATGCAGCTCTCCAGCCCTGCTTTTGTAGAATGAACATGTGTTAGTGTGTGTGAGAATGTGTATATGTGTTTGTGTATTCACCAGATCACTAAACTTTTGTGCAACTCCGCATCTGGATCCTTGCCTGTGCATTTAAACATTCTTCTCTCTGTTTTTAAATACAGATGTTTTTGTAAACAGGGCTACGTACTTTGCCCATCAAAGAGGAAAGAGACAAAGGGTGGGATACCACTCCAGCCAAACGAACTGGAGTGATGGTGCTTCATGCCTCAGTGTTCATGCATCATCATCATGCATCATGCATCAGCCCTGTTCATGCATCAGCCTGTGACTCCTCCTCATCCCCACTCTAGTCCTGGTGCTTTCCTCACCAAAACCTAGCCCTTCCTACTGTCCCTTCTGTGTGACCTTCCTCCTGCCTGGACTGTCTTTTCAACCTCTTCAGCTTATTAAAGTTTATTTGAGAGTCTGAAGCTGCCAGTTGCCATCCAAATGTCCTGGTGAAGGTGTTTTCAGAGTGGTTGTTTTGGATAACATGTTGGAAATGGGAGCTTGTGTGGCTTTCACACCAGGGGCTCCCATAAAATCCTGCCAGTGAAAGATAATAAGAAATAAGAATCCTTATTTTTTTAAATGATTATTATTTTAAAAAAAATATACTTATACCTGGCATCTCCTCTTCCCTCCCAAGGTCATTTATTTTCATCCATCTTCAGATCCTTCAGATTTCAACAGAGTTTATGCATAGTCAACACAAGTGGAAGTTTGGCCTTGGCATAGGTGTTGACCTGCTTTCAAACTCCTGGTCTCCATCTCACAGTTTCCCTTATGTCACAGCTGCCTTAACGTTAGAAAAGAAGCCTTTTACCAAGCAAACCACAGAGAAAAGTAATTAAATCTAAACTAAGTCACCCCCTCTTTTTCACTTCAAACCCACTCACAACTTAAAGCTGCACTGTGAAGTAATTAAATGCTATACAAGCTGTAGCTTCTTAAATGAAGATTTATTGTATTAAATACAGCAGGGATAAACATTAATAAGGTATTAGCTTGGTCTGCAAGAGCCATGGGAACTAGTAACCTCTAAATAATTAGCTTGGTTCTAATACTGATGTATTTTGTAGCTGCAGACAAATGATTTACCTTCTACACCTTAATTTCTTCTTTTATATTATGAATATTGTATATTCAGTATTCCAATAATGAAGTCGCATTTTCTTGCCTGCTGGAAGACAACAGGTTGCAGTGTCTTGGGAAAAAGAAAATAATGGTCTGGAAGATACTGAGAAAGATTACTTTTCTAGTGTCAATTGCCTTACTTGTGTAGGAAGCTCTTCTGTCACCCCTTCTTCTCTCAATGCTATTTATTTTACATATATGATCATATGATGGTCACACTGAGACTAGATTCACTTCACTTTAACCAATTAAAAATTAATCCTCCATCTTATGCAGGGCTCCCAGACTCTGTTTAGTCAAAGGAAAGTGATGGACTACTACAGAAGCTCTGCCTGTTGTAAACACCTCTGGGTGAACTGCCTCCCGAAGACATCTAGATCTCTCCGTTAATTACAGAGGATATAGAACAAACACTTGTTTTTTAGATAGCCAAAGGTGAATTCCCATTCTGAGGGTCTATTCTAGAGTTTTCTTGAAGTCTCCAAGCACTGAACAGAATATGATGCTTTGTTAAAGATGCCAGTCTATGATCAGGGGGTCTCTGGCTTCTTTTTTGTCATAAGATAGCATTAACTTCTCCTCCCAAAAGTCCAGTTAAAGCTGCCACTGATCTGAGGCAATGCAGAGAGTGAGCTTTGGTTCCTGCTCAGGAATGGGTTTCTTTCGCCATGAAATTCAACTCAAGAATTGTTCACATACACACACAAACCGTATTAAAAATGGACATTGGATGTATGAATAGCAACCACATTTGACTTTCTAGTGGTCAAAATAAAGAAGGACTCAGGAGACAGGCAACGGCTGCAGAAGCTGGTAAAGACTCAGAACCATGTATGTCTAAGTCAGCAGTTCGCACACACAGCAAGGCTGGAAGACTAAAAACTCCCACCACCTGACAGCTGCTTGGCAGCTTGAGAACTGAGTCATCAGGCCTTGACCTAATTCTAGCAGACAGGTGTCCCGACCACAAAACCACCATCACGGGTGTCACTGCTGGTGCTGGAAGGTTCAGCAGGACCACTAACGGATTGGGTAGCAATCACCAAGGTCGGAACCCTTCTACCAAACACTCCTCTTGTTTTACCTAGGATTTGCTATGCCAAGTCTGGTGATTTATATGTTTTTCCTGGCGTTAAACCAGTCTAGTTATATCTTCATTTGATAATAGATATTCACTGAATCTTTGGTGTGAAAATCCTAGAAGAAAAACTTGGACCAAGAGAGAGAGCCTGCAAACCTAATAAGATAACTCTCTCTATGGACTACAGGAAAGACAATGTTACAGGTCTAGGAGTAATTGTCGGCCAGTGTGGTGTTACTGCCTGGAATGAACAGTGTTCCAGGGTAAGATATGTATATTTGCCTGGGTATTGGGAATTAAATAACATTTACTCATAACTCATCTGAAAACTTCAGTTAATTGAAAAGGCATTTACCATCACATAGTTCTCTTCTTACAGATGGTCCAGATCCAATTGCTGTCCAAGTCAGCATAGTCCCACTGAAGTCAGTAGCCCTAGCGTGTGGCCACAAGTGTGACCGCAGAGTTTTAATACACGGTAAAAATCTTAGCACTGCTGTGTGAACTGCCTGGGACTTCACATGAGATTTGTGTATAAACCACCTTTTTAAAGACAGGTTTTCTTATAAAACAGCTACTGTTAACACAAATAATCCCATTTCTGATTTGCATAACCTCTAGGAAGCTGGAAGAAATAAGCAATAATAGCAGTGTAAATGGCCTTAAATGAAAGCACATCAGCTACAATATACTAGTTCAATCTGTGAAGCTCAGTTTGTGTTGGTGGAAGAAATAAGGGGAGACATTATGTCTTCATAAAAGCTTGACCTAAAGTGTTTCAGAAGACAGAAGAGACTACATTCAAGGCAAAGCAGACTTTCTGTGCAGTTATTCTTTAAGGGATTTTGCTAGGGTTCACATATACTCGCCCCCCAGCCTTTGCTTGTGAAATGGGAGAGGAAAGGAACACCTAACAAATGAATGTGCGTAGCTCAGCAGCCCAGCTGGCCCAGTTCCCAATATATTTTGCTTGATAAACAGCTAATCCTTGAGTATAGTGTGGCTTGCATTCCTTCAAACTTATCATTAATCATGGAAAAACCCAAGTTGTCTTTGCACTGTGTGAGTGCCTATGAACAGCTCCTTTGATAAGAGTGTTTTTACATGCCTGGAGGGATTTAGCTTTTTGGACCTCTGTCCTGTAAGTAATAGGCAAACCTTCCTTTGCGTATGAGTTTGCTTTCATTGCTGGTTTCAAGCCACAGGGAATTAGCAAGGATGTTTGAAATGAGAAGTTGCACCATGCTCATGTTTCTTCATTGTATTTCTGCTGTTTCAGGGCACTGGTAATATGGCATACTATTATAATTATGCAGCCAGAGGGATAGATAAAGGAGCAAGTTTCTAAGCAGAAGAAAGGCAAAATTAAATGCTGGGTTTTAAGTGGCAAAACCTTCAATCACACAAAGATGTTTCTTAATACAGAAGATAAATTGAGCAAAGCAACAAATTATTTATTGTCTTACCTTATAGCTGCCCAATAGATGGGAAGAATAGACAACTGTAGGTCTTTTCCCCAAGAAAGTAATAAACGAATTGTCTTTACAGTAAGTGGATATTGGACTTAGCCTAAATTACATTGTGGGTTTTTTTCATAATGAGAATAGTTAGCAGCGCACTTCTCCATTGTGTATCACAGACTTTTCATAGTCTGGACTGTGAGGCTGGCTTATTCCAGCTATCTGCTCTGGCCTTGCACATGGGAAGGGCAAATCCCTGATGATGGAAGCCCAGTAACTTCCAGCTGACATAATAACTTATGCCTTTTACCAAAGTTAGTCAGTCCTTGTTTGAAATGGGCAAACATCCATAATCTCAACTATATTTGTTCCTAAAAAAAAGACAATACTGATTTGAATTGTTCTAATCTTAACTTTTAATGTAGAATACCTATCCACTACTGAAATAAAAGCACTCTCAACCAAGAAATACTTTTACTTTCTGTAGGTGTCTACAGTCCTTTACTTCCTTAATCTTTAACATTGCTGTTCAGAAGAAACTTAAACCATACAATTGCAATAGGTATTTGTACACTTGAAGAAAGGGTTTTAAGAACTTTAGCAGAAGATAGTCAAGGTTAAAAGGGTCTTAAATATGAGCAGTTTTTTTAAAAACACACTATCAATGTGAGACAATAGGCATGCTGATTGTCCCATCTGTACCTGCATTTATGAACTTCCGTGCAAGGAAGTTTAGAAAGGTGGCATCTTCCAAAAAGAGGCTCACTGCATGTCCCTAGTGAACAGCCATCACTCCCCATGCCCTTGCACACAGGCACGAACACATACCTTCACATGGGCTAGTCAGTTTATGACCACAGAGACAAGAGAGAACAGCCGCACCTCTACAGCAAGCAGGACAAGACCATATCAAGTGAAGGACTGGTGTGACTTTCTCTCTCCTTGGAAAGCATGTGAAGTAAATATGATACTGGAATTCTCTGAGATCCAAGAGTCAGAGCAGTTCCTGAGCAATATGAATACAAGCTGGCCTTTTCAAGTAGTCATTCTTCAGTGGCACCAGAGATCTTGGCTGCAAATAGGCTTTAAATAAGAAATCAGGTCTGCTGATTTTGATCTTTTAGAATAAAAACAGACATAAAAGAACCCTCAAACAAACAAACCTCAAACAGTAAAAAGCAAGGGAAGAGACAGTAAACAGGGAAAAATTACGGAGTAATGGCAACATTCTGTATTTCTCCCTTGTTCATTTCCATATGTATATATATTTCAGGATTTCTTTCTTACTGAATTTTTGCAAGGAAATGAATGTTGTCTTGATGTTCACTACATTCGTAGATGCCATCTGCTTAGCTTTACTTCTTTCTAAATTATTTTAAATATATTTTTATTTAATTTAGTTTGATTTGAGAGAAAGATGAGTAGGGTATTTGGTTAGGTGGTACGTGGACAGGCCTGAAAAACACTACTATAGAGAAACCAGAATAAGAATTAAATAAGAATTAAACCAATCTTTTTAAAAAGGAACACTAAAAGGAAAACAGATTTTCAATGCATGATTTCATGTGCTGATTATAACGCTCTTAGTCAGTATAACTGCAAGAACAAAGAAATAAAGTATTCACCTCACAATGTGATTTTGAAGCATTTTCCAAGTAAGAACTCAGTTACAGAGAGGCAAAAGTTCTCCCAAAGCTTTTAGTGGCTGGGACACCCACCTCTGCTCATGTGGTGGATCTTTTCCATTGATCTGTAGTGACTTCTCTTTGTTTATTATAGAATTATAGAATCACAGAATCAGCTGGGTTGGAGAAGACCTTTAAGATCATCAAGTCCAGCCATTACCCCAGGACTGCTGAACTTCAGGAGTACATTTTACTGAGGTAATTGGTGGTATAAACAGAAATGTCTGAGAATATGCATTAACTGTAGTATTTACTACTTTGCACAGCATAAACCTCTACCCATGATAAGGGAATGCAGGACTGCATACCCCTTTGCCGCACCACACAGTAACTTAATTACCCTTTTATAATAGCAATTTAACTAACAGAGCTGTGTCCTTTGCCACAAGAGCCACATGACTGGCATAAGAGAAATCATTTGGAAAAAATACCTCAACCAAGATGAAAGGACACTTTGTGCACAACAACAAGCAGATGTGGGCTAATCCCTGCTCTCAGTTTCTTCATTTTTGGGCAGTATTCTCCTGCTTTTTGGAATGGTGCTGACCAAATTATATTTTAGTTCCTGGGTATCTTGAAAGAAAATAAAGGCAATCTCAGAAGTATCCATTTCCTCTGGATTAATTCCTGGAGCCTGGTAGAATCCTGTCAGCCAGTTACAGACTGGAATTACCATTTAACTTTCCCTTTAATTTTAGGAAGTGCCAGAATCTGGGAGTTAGAGAAAACCAAGCCTTTGATTTGATGTCCAATAGACCAGCCAAGCAAGTAGGCGAACTTGTTTGGCACCAGTCTGGATACTTAACAGTCTACAGAAGATGGTTCAGGTTTTATTTGTGCTACTGAAATATCTAGGAAATGAAAGCAAATCCCCACTGCTGACAACCCCCAAACTCTTGCCTGTGACAGACGAGGAATGACAAATCAGAGAATGGAATAAAAACTGGCAAATACACCTTAAATGTCAGCCTCAAATTTGCTGCCAGTGATCAACTGTCAAAAAGTCTTTATGAAATACCAATACCTTAAATCTCAGGGTTCCTCGGGGGAGAGAAACAGTAGCACTTCCAGCAGCAGAGAGATGTCCTTGGGGGAGGATAAAGGCCTCTAGCCATTGCAGTCTATTGACATACACCTCTTCAAAAGATACCTAAAGAAATCTGGGTGTGGATTGGAGTGAGTAAAAACACGTTTCTTGGTGCTTTATCAACGTGGCTTTCTTTGCATATATTTTGACGTGTACACCTTAAATTATACATCTTTCTTTCTTATGTGTGTACACACATGTTTATGCACAAACATACATCACATTAGTTTATACACATTGTACCCATGTGCATGTGAACGTCTTCCTAAATATCCATTAAAAAGATGGCAACAAGGGATGGGCCATATATAAACAAAATTAAATAAATGTGAGTGAACTCATTAGCAGAATAAAAACAAACAAGACAAATTCTGAACATAGTGCCAATCCAGACTGTTGTTATGTTGGTGCGAGTGCTAAATTAGTCCCCATATTTCTGAGCAGAAGCAGAAGAAAGCTTACCAAAAGGAACAGGTAAGGAACAACCACTTTAGAATGAAGTTCATTTCAGCATCAAGAGAAAAAACCCTACATGTTTAAATTAGTGGAATGAATAGAAGTTTGTCAACATTTCACTTTAGAAAAACATTGATAGTAAATATCTTACTAGCAGCCCCATAGTGTTTCACTTAATGAATACCCATAGTCCAAATGTTCCTATAAATTCTGAAGCTTAGTGTCTATGCTCAGTGTTGAGACTACCTTCTGTGCACACAGTAGACATTAAACTGTGGGACTCACTGCCACAGTGCGTAGCAGGGACCAAACAAGCTCTAAAAAATGATATATACAGCCACACAGCAAAGTGGTCTTAAACTCAATGGACTTGATAGTCCCCCATTGAGGTGACATAAACTCCCACTGACAGAAAAGTGCTGTTCTAAAGGGGCGTTAGTGGGCATTCAGAGTTAAAGTTCTTTTAGATATATAGTCCTGTTTGAGTGTACTCCAGGTAGCTTTTGCATTTGCACCTTTTTTGTCTCACTACTAAAGCAAATGGCTCTTTGTAGCATATTTCACCTTAGGCCCCTTAGTGCTATTGGATGTTGGAACATCCCATATTTACATCTTGTGTCCTACATGTGTCTAAACACATGATCAACATTTCATAAATAAATCGCTGTGATTGGAAGAAAAAGGTGTCTAAATTTAGGCTTCTAAACCTGAATGTTGGCACCCAACGGACTGGCCGGCTTTCCAAAAGCCAAGCCCCTGGAAATTTCCAGTAATCACTGTTGCCATACCAACGGCTGTCAGCACTCTTTCAAAAGCAGGTCATGTATTTAAGTGCCAAAATGTAGCAAGAGGGGTCTGATTTCAAGCTTTTTACTTCTTTTTTTTTAGAAGATCTGGCCAAGAACACTAATAATAATTGAGAACAGTTTCACCTCTGCTGCCAGTCTCCAGCTTCTCCAGCTGCAGTCGCAAGACTGCTATGGTCTTGCAAAAGGGCAGATGTCTGGGGAGGTGGAACACGAGGTGTTAGTTATGCCCGGTTCCATCCTGGTTTGCAGGCTTTGAGCTAACACAGAAATACCCCACAAACAGATTTGGGGGCAAACAGCCAAAGAAGTACAGGGCTCCATGTAGGCTAACTTCCCTAGGCTGGAGGCAGGGTATGGCTCAAATCCCTGGACAGAGGGGATGTTTGGTTTGTCGCTTTGCAGCATGATGGTAGACATGCCATGCAAGTGGGCATGTGGCCACATGCTCACCCCCAACTTCATCCAGTGCTTGCCACTTCCTTCTTCTAATCCTTGCTAGGATATTGCTGCCAACTTGCAGGCCCTCTTGAGCATCAGCCAAGGCACTTAGAAGGTGAGGATGGGTTTGTCCCCACTTGGTCTTTCCACCTCTTGGAGCCTTGAGCACAGCCCCTGTTCTTGCCTCTACCTCCAAATATCTGCCTGACCTCAGGCAAATCACTTAACCTCTCTGTCTTGAGGCAGAACGAAGATAACACTACTTCCTTCTCCCTGCATTTTGTCTGTCTTCTTCAGCTCAGGTGTAAGATCCTAAGGGCAAGGTTTGTCTTCTCAGCCTGTTCAATGCCTATCAAAACAGAGCCTTGATCTCAGCTGGGGCCTTGAGGCATGACTGCAGTACTGTTATTATCATTAATAATAGTTATAACGAATGCAATCAGATCAAAGACACTGACTGTATGAGTCATTTTTGGGGTAAAGTTAGTAATTCCAAAGAGCAATAGGTATATGTAAACTTTAGCCATTGCCAAGATTTCTCCTTTTTCCCAGCATTTAAAAATTCACCCTTGGGAATATAGGTGAGCAATACTATCTGAAAGCTCTCAGTCCTTGCCAGTGTTTCCAAGTGGATAGGCGCTTGTGCTCACATGCCAACAATTGCAAAGTTAATGGTGTAACTTTGCTCTGTATAATTCCTCTACGTAAATACCCTTTGTGGGTTTTCTGGAGCATAGGTGAAACTCCTTTCTGTATTGAGCCTTCTCTGAACAGAATTTAATACCTGTGATTGTCCTCAGTTGCACCAGAGCCTGTATGAAATCCAGAGAACTGCATTACATGCCGGAATTATTTTTTTCTTATTAATTGGTGAGCTTTCTGGTTCTTTGGTGTTTTTTCCTGTGCTTTCCATCAGTTGAATGAATTAAAACAAAGGTGTCTTGAATCGGAAAAAAGAAATTACAAAAAATGAATTACTTTGTAAAAGCATTAAAATGAGTTTTTTCACCTGAAAGAAAAGGCCTGCGGCCAAACAATAGGATTACACAGGTGCAAAACAAGACACAAGAGGGAGCTCACATAATAAATAATAGCAATAAATAAATAGCATTCTGAAAACAGTTAAAACCTACTGAGAAAAGGAAATTAATAAATCCTGCAATTCCTATTTGCAGTTGCTGTGCTCATTATCTCTGCAATTACCCTCACAGGCCATGGGAACATGCTTACAGACAAGGATCTCAGTGCATCAGACTTTGCCAACAGAACACACTAGCACTACCTGGTCACAAGAGCTTCTTGTCTGGGGGTAACATGGAAGAGCACAATCAAGCCAGGAGAATACAGGGAGATACTCTTCTGACAGACAGAAAGTGACCTGAGTTTAAAGCTGTTGAGGAATTATTGTCAATATTCGATGCGTATTGTCATTTAAATATGTACGTTCATTGATGTTGCTTCTGAATGATGGTTCATATTCAAGAGACTATCTAGAAAAATAGAGGACTTAAAACTGCATCTACAACCCAACAGTTACATTTGAATGTAGGATCAGAAGGAATTGCATTTCTATGCCTTAATCTTTAGTTTACTCCAGCAAAACCAGATTTCACATTTCCCAGAACTTAGAAAAAACATGCTCTTTTGACAGACTTATCTTCATTTTTAAGTATTAATGTGACCAGTCAAAACATTTCAATTCCTAAAGTTCTTGTGAAAATAAGGCAGTATCTGTCAGTAACTACAGTGGCCTTGACCTATTGGCAGAGATCCACCCTCCCTGCAGCTGAACATGTGTTTCCACAGTGTTGGACCCCTGGGTCTTCTATCTTTCTGAGACTGCAACTGCAAGTCCCAGTACACATGTCTCATCCCCTCTTCAGTAAACTGACAGAAAAGTAGAACAGCTGGAGGGCTGCCCTTTAAAGCAAGTCCTCCATGTTATAACACCTCTGGACATCTATCACGTCAGAATGTCATCAATGGGTCACTAGTTTTTTGGGGGACCCACACACAGACCTAGAAGATGGGCATTACCTTCCGATATCCACCACCTCTGAACAAGCAAGTGTACCTTGGACATAGTTGTCATTGGGGTTGGAAAGGCTGTAGTCCATATGCTGGTGTTGGTGGCCATCACAGGTATTTCAAACATCTTCCTCCAGAAGTTCCATGGTAACAGACAAGATGTGTACTTCTGTAGAATCTATCAGCAGAGATCCACAATTAATATAATTGTGAGGACTATACCTTCTTTCATATTCCAGGACCAATCTGGTCTTCACAATCAGTACCGCAAGCCTTCAAAACCATTTTATACCCTTCATCCAAGGGGGGAGCCAATTCCTATGCTGTGACATCTGAGTCCATGGTATGAATGTGTCCACCCACATCAGCAGTGGCTTCATTTCTTTTCCCTGATCCTTTAGTGCAAATGGGGTTTTCCAGTCAATAGTGCCACTCATAGGGAATTCAGCAATGTGTTCAGTTCTTGACAGATGTTTGTCAAATGGCCCATTGAGTAGCTCAAAACCAACTGGTGCAACTTCTAAGGTTGTATTAGCTGTAAGACCACGGTCTGTTTTTCATTTTACAGTGTGGTATCCTTCTAAGACCATTCATATACTTGTATCAGGAGCTCCATAAACTGGAGACAACCTAAGGTGAATGTGTAGGACCTGGCAATGGAGTATTGCCCTTAAAGTGTAGCTTGCGGGAAGGCAGATCATCATAATAAACATCCTACAGCTACATAGACTAGTCATGTACAACACAGAAGGGAATAGTAACTTCAGCAACTGAAATAATTTGTTTATTCAGAGAAGCCTCAATTGTGGGATCCTTCTTCATTAAAAGACTCCAACAGACAATGTTCATTCTGTAAAGCCACCTTAATGTTGGATACCCTGGATCTCAACACTGGGAATTACTCTTTCCACTCCTTTGAGCAAAGTTGATGAATTCTTCAGCAGAAAGGCTATTTTGCAGCCAGACTGCACAGCTGTGGAATTGCACAAAGCCAGGCACTGGATCCTAGGCTGACAGAGACCATTCTCACACTGTGCTTGATGCGTTTGATCTCTGGAGAGGAAGGAGTACATACCCGGCATGGCACTCTGGCCAGCTGGCTTTGGAGAAGCAAAGCTGGCTTTGACTGTACGAGCAGGTGCTTGCTTTCCCTCCCTCTCAGATGGGAGAGTGAAAGAACAGCTGTAAATGGAACAAGGCTTAAAAAATTGGAGAAATTGAGATTTTTTTAAAAAAGGCAAATAAAACCCCCAACCCTTGCCTGCCTTGCATTGGAAACCTGTCATGTTTTTAATCTAAATTAAAGTTGTGCTAGTATTCTGTAGTAAAACAATTGCCTGCTACCAGAGCCACACATTTTTGAGAAGTGAGAATGAGCCATATGTCTTCCATAAAAACATACTGATACAGTTCAGCCTGCTCTCTATGCTTTCTGGAAAATCATATTTTTTACAGGCCACGGCTAAAGCGAGCAATAGTTTTGTTTGCCAGAAAGTATTTACAGTACTGTATTATCCTTCATCTCTACCAGTTTTCGTTTGTTATCATTGACACATGGTAAAATAGTTTTAATTATCTCCAGACTGAAGTACAAGGAGATTTTATAATTCAGTTGGGTCTATTTAATTTCCAGTATCTAAGCTACCCTAATGAAAATGTTACTCAAGGTTTCTTCTTCAACTCCCCTCCCTTTAGATCATAATAAAGACAGCTCACTTGAGCAAATAGTTCCTTTGAAATGTTAATCCTCCTCAGATGTGTTTTTTGTTAGATCAGCTGCACTGTTAAAATACTTTCTATTTTCCCATTAATTGGAATGCAGAATAACACTTATTAGCCATATGGACACAAAGTAGCTCGTTGATGAAGACAACTGAATTAAAGCCTCCTGTTAAACAATGAATTAACTGTGATATAGGGTGTAAAAATGACAGTTAAATAAAACTGGGTTGTCTATCCTCCTATTACCCAACACAATCTCTCCTTTAAGAAAGAAAAAGAAATATATTCTAGATACTGCCCCCAGTGCAACCTAAAATCCATACACTAACATAGAAAGCAGAGAGAAAAACCTCCAGCAGAAAAGGCTTGTTGAAACATTATTTTTTTGATGTATAGTTTAAGATTAATCTTTATTTGGCACTTAAGGAATGAAATCCCAACGAGCTAAACCTTTCCTTTAGAAATGCATGTGAAAGTGCATCATCTCCACTGCAGAGCTGGCTCTGTGATTGCTCCCTGGCTTGAGATCCTGGCTTGGCTCAGGTGTGATCAACCTCAGCGTGAGATCGCACACTGACTGCTGTTCCTCTCCCCTTCCCTGCCCACGTAGAGAGCCCGACAGACTGCTGTGCTTCAATAAAGCGAGCGGCTCTGTGATTGCCTCTTAATGAACTGTGGGGGAATGTGGATGGTTTCCCTGGGGTGTGGAAGGAATTTTAGGTGGGTCATCAGCATTCAAATATTAAATTACTTGTGCAGGTTGTGTAGGGTTAGCAGCCAAGGAAGCGGAGCTGGGACTCCAACACAAACCTCCATGTAAATCAGTAGGCATAGAAGAAAAGCTCTGCTAGGTTCAGGTGAGAAGAATGTGTCTGGGAGGACATTGAGAATAATATGCTTGTGTGCAGTGCAAGCACGCTTAAGTTTCAGTCGACTTCAGTCAAATACAGCTTTGTTTTGAAACTCTGCCTGTAATTTCAAAACAGGAGACATCTGAGTCCTTGGAGACTTTTGAGTCCCAGTGTGTGTTTCTATGAGAGCTCAGCCTTTCTGAAAATATGTCCCTCTTTATTGGTCCTTGATTTAAACATTTTGTGCAAGCCTGAACATGGACATGCAACAACTGAACAGTAAGAGCTGAGGCACATGAAGCATCGGTTTACATGTACAGCTTCCAGAGGGACAGGAAGCTGGTGTTATTTACTTAACCAGGAACAATGGACCAGTTGCTATTCAGCCAGCATTTCCATTGCTGGCATGGATGGGCACATCCGTCTGCTCATACCCTCAGCTGCTGCACCCCGACCTGCTCCCTCCACTGCCTCTGGCACTTGGTGATGCCTCTGACAGCAATCAGACAGATTTCCAGATTCCAGCAATTGACAGAGAGCAAATTTGCATGTGTGCACTGGGCTAACATGATTAGGCCTGTGAACATGCAAATCCTTTGAATGAATTTTGGTTTTATGCAACTGACGTAAATAAAAAAGATCCTGTTTATGTACTGCCTAAACAGCCGCTGTACAAACTGGGCTGCCAGGGATGATTTCATTCACCCCTTTAGTGAAACATACAGAAAACCACAGCGCAGATCCCTCCAGGGTATAATTTTCATGATAATCAAAACACAGACACACTATACAACAGTTTACAACCAGAACTGAAGGCAGATAGCTAATTCTAGGGAAAGGGGAAGTTTTCATGTGTCCAGAACATGAAAACAGGTCCAGATGCTCCCTGGGTCACCACAGCTACTGTGCCGGTTGTCATAGGATTGGTGGGGGACAATAAATGATCCTTTTCAGGTCGACCAAAACAGCAGTATTTCCAATAGCACCAGTGGTTGACTTGTGCACTAACACAAGAAGACATATGTTGCTCTTGGTCTTATGTTTTGGCTGGGATCAAAGCCTGGAAATTGAATCTGTGTATCCTTGCTATTTGTTTGACTGATGAATTGTCCCAGAGGATTTTTCTTCACCATGCTTCTGATTTGTGAGGATGTAGTCCTGAGCACGGTGGCCCTTAGACAAAGTTTCCCCTTAAAGCACCCCACAGATTACCTTGCTTTGCAGCTTGTTGCAGTGGAAAACAACCAGAGCTTCATTCAAAATACCTCACACGGAGATCAGTCAGGTTACTCTGGTTAATCCCGACTCACTCACTTGGCAGTGGATTACAACCTCCCTCATAAGGTAATTTCTAATTCCTCCCCGAGAAAGCAAGGTGGATTCCAGCCACACTTTTGGCATTCGCAACAGCAGGCAGGGAACAATCTACTTGAGTTTTCTGCTGAAAGGCTAAATGTTGTGTTGGGGGTATGCAGGTTTATAGAATCATAGAATACCAGACCGGTTTGGGTTGGAAGGGATCTTAAAGCTCATCGAGTTCCAACCCCACTGCTATGGGCAGGGACACCTTCCACTAGACCAGGTTGCTCCAAGCCCCATCCCACCTGGCCTTGAACACTGCCAGGGATGGGGCAGCCACAGCTTCTCTGGGCACCCTGTGCCAGCGCCTCAGCACTCTCACAGGGAAGAATTTTTTCCTTATATCTAATCTAAATCTCCTCTCTGTCAGGTTAAAGCCGTTCCTCCTTGTCCTATCCCTATATGATCTTGTCAAAAATCCCTCTCCAGATTTCTCGTAGGCCCCCTTTAGATACTGGAATGCTGCTAGTTCTCTCCTGAGTCTTCTCTTCCTCGGGCTGAACAAACCTAACTTTCTTAGCTTGTCTCCATAGCAGAGGTGCTCCAGCTCTCTGAGCATTTTTTTGTGGTCTCTGGACTCACACCAACGGGTCCATGTCCTTTTTATGCTGGGGACACCAGTATTGCACACAGCACTTCAGGTGAGGTCTCACAAGAGCAGAGCAAAGGGAGAGAATCACCTCCCTTGACCTGCTGGCCACACTTCTTTTGATGCAGCCCAGCACACGGTTGGTTTCTGGGCTGCGAGCACACACTGCTGGGTCATGTTGAGCTTCTCATCAACCAACATGCTCAAATCCTTCACCTCAGGGCTGCTCTCAGTCCGTTCTCCACACATGTGTATTTGCACTTGGGATTGCCCAAACCCATTATCATCAATAATGTGAACTCATGATCATTTTACCTGGGGAAAGAGGAAGAGATCTCCATCTTTGAGTGGATGGAGACAATCAGTACTTTGCCTAGGTATGAAGACCACACGGGCCCTGCTTGTGAAGCCCTTGAAGACAAAGTATTCTAAGAAATTCCTGGTCAGGGAACATGGAGTGCGCTCTCAATGCTGAAAACATAGCTAAATATCACCTATTTCCCAGACAGTCATAATTTGAGACAAATTTTCATGGAGGAAAAAGTCAAACTTTTATTTAAAAAACACTATTTCATTAAAATTGGGAGGGATTTAAACCACCAGCATTTTTCAACAAAACCTGAAAACTCTGATATTCTTATGGTTTATTTTTTCCCTACTCTCTTTTCTTTTCCCCCCTATTTTTCAGTAGTAAAATGAGAAGAGGGGAGGAAAAGCTGGGATAGGGCTGGAAAAGATCATATTTAGAATTTTCAGCTAGAAAGATGACAACTGACTTCTTTTAAAAATACTTCTTCATTCTGTGACTTCTGTGAAGCTCAGGAAGAAGCTGTGGATTAACGATGGTTGTGTTGTTATGTACAGACAAACATAGCTGAGATTGGAGGTGGCCTCTGGAGACTGTCTTGTCCAAGACCCTTGTTCAGATTAGAGTCAGCTAGAGTAGTTTACTCCAGTCTATTTTAAAGTGGTCCTTCATCTCCTTTGGCAAATCCAACTCTCTGAGTGTTTATTCTTCCTTTACCTGACCCTGCAGATCTCTCAGCCACAAATAACTGCAGATTCCTACCAGGAAGAGATATGCACAGCAGCCTTTTTCATCATGTTTCACAATCCATGTTCTTTCTCTTCCATTATTGCAATGAGGATATTCTCAAATACTCTCCAGAAAGCTTGTTGACAAGCAAACTTCAAATCAGGTGAAAGAGGGAATAATGAATAATACTTCATGTTTGAGTAGTAGAAAGTTACATATCGCTAGCACTTTTCTGACAACAAAGCCAGGAAATTCACAGGCAAAACAGCCAGGACACATTCTCAGCCATTTATTACAGTCCATTAAGTACTGTTAGAATGCAGTTAGGTACAGGGCAAGACTTTCAGTGCCAGTATACTTCAGAAACTGGTGCTCAATGTTATTTGCACTGCCTCAAGGCCACCATCAGCGCTGGTGGCACTCTACATCAGGAGGCCAGTCAATGAACCGAGGGTTTGCAGCTCAGTCATGGGACTGTATCATAGATTCCTGGTGAAACCTCTGCCAGCTACTTCACTTAACTTCCAGAGCGGCTGAAGTTCACTGGCTCAACAAGTGCTATTCTTTTCCTGGAATTACCGCAGTAGATATAAAATCATGAGATTGAGTCATACTGTGATGGAGACTGAACTGTCACAACTTTAGCTAACCTGTTTGTATTTAAATTACTTTAGTTGTCATAGCCCACATTTGTACAATTGTTGTGCAATTAATGCAGCCTACATTTTAATGTAGAAATCTTTTTTCTTTCTTTTTGAGTCTCCAGAGCAAAACACAGTTTTAAATGATCATTAGAATTTAGCACATTTTCTCCCTGAGAAGATTTCAGCCATTTCCCATGCCCAATGTTCAGTTCTGAGCTGCTTTAACTGTACTGCTCTTTTGTTAGTTCCAATGGGATATTTTAAAATTTCCCTGATTTATATTTTCGTGTACTTTCTAGGCATACTGGTCATTCTTTCAAAGGAGCATAAAGTAGTTATTGTTAATACATACATGCTGGGTAACAGCAAAGGTTTCTGGAGTACTGGGCTTTCTGTAATGACATTAAATGAAGAAAAAAAAAAGGAGATGAAGTAATACTGATCTCTATGACAGCCTGTGTTTGCAGGACAAGGATTTAATTCAGAATTAAGCCACATTAGTGTTAAAGAAGCCATTACTCACTTGCAAATTTTCCCCCAAAAAAACCCATTTCATTGCTCAGTGCAATAAGCTGGTACATTTATCCACAAACATTTGATGACTGATGCTTTATTTTGCCTTTGAATGTTTCTTTAATGAAATCTGGGTGCTTGAAAATATCCAGTAACATAGTTAACCATTTTGCTTTCACATTAACAGAGCAGTTATTCTATTGCCATTTGTCATTGACTTAGCTTTGATATGTGAACCCTTTAAACAGAAAAAAACCAAAAAAGAGGTATCAACACAGATACAAATCATTTATACATTGTTGGTTTTTTTTTTCTGAATACAAATAGATGTATTTCTTTGTGCAGGTTTTTTGTCCTTTGTTAACAGGATTAGATATACTTGTGTTTTGCATTAGCTGTGGAAAACTTTCCTTGAGTTTTGTCAAGCTGTCTTGTTCTGAGAATGCATAAAACATCTTTCTTCCAAGTTTAGGATACTCTTTGTTGTCTTTTAAAAGTTATGGTGTAAATTTGCTAAGGGAGATTTAGTGCAGCAATACTGAGAGTCCAGCAAAACTATTTCTAGGCTAAATGGTACTTCTGGTCTCTAAGGAGCTTCTACAGCCGCCAAAAATCCCTGGGACATGTGCATAACCCCTTTTCCCAGGCTGAGCTGTGTTCCAAGGGCAGTAATGTGGGTATGTGTTGATAAAAGAGAAGATTAATATTATACCATCTGAAAATTGCCTAACACTAGCTGAACCTCTCCCATTCATGGCTGTGCTAGGTGTTCCTGTGAGGTGAAGCCACCACCAGAAAAAGAACTTGGATTTAGGCACCAAAGAGACTCAGCGGGCTCTTTCTGAGTTGAAAAGGGGGGAATTTTGGGTGCTGATCCTTCCTTTTGCCCACCCCCAGAGCGGGGTCACACCTGTCTATCAGGGGAAAATCTGAAAAGAAGAAAGCTGGAAGAGAAGAAAGGTACAAGAGAAGAAACCTGCAGGGCTTTTCCCAGCGGAGCCAACTGGGCTGACAGAGGGTGGCTGCTGCCCTCAGCTCACCTCCCCATGGCTGAGAGCTCTTGCCTGAATGCAATTTGCTATCACAGTCCTGGTTCTGCTATTTCATTCAGAGTCATAGGCCCTGATTATTTAAACAACTGAAACCAGAAGACTATTTCCTTGGCTGTGTGTTCTCCTGGGTAAAAATAAGCCAACAAGATGTTTCTAAGAAAAAGGTTGATGTTATCTCTTAAAATGTACTTCCAACTGATTGCTATCTTGCTTTAGAGCTGGGCCTTCTGCCACTCTTGCTCCCCCTCCTCCTGGCACCAACCAATAGTTTAAATCTCACCAAAAAAGTCAGAGTTTCAGCCCTGTCCCAGCCTTGCAGCAGGTATCTGGCCTCTAAAGAATGTCAGAAACTGAGGTCTTTTGAGATCTCTGTGTTTAGCACTTGAAAATGGGCTCCAAATGTTTTTGAGAACCTGGTTATCTATATGGGTGTGTGAGAAATGCCACAGGATGGGCAAGATGAGTCACACACAGGATCCTATTTTTCTCAGAACAAGCCCTGGTGGAACTGCCTCTTTAACCCTTACTTTTTCATTTCTTAAAGCTTGTTCCCTTCCTTAAAGCTTGTTCCCTTCCTTGGCCTTAGGAGAATCTTTTGTCACATCCTTTCCATAGATGCCATTGACTTTTTTGATTCATGCTGCTCACTTCTGAGAAATTCTTTCTGCTTTTTAAGGGTTATTTGCCCTTTTGCATCAAGGCACTGTACTTTCTCTGTTGACATGAGCCCTGCAGAGAATTATCGCTTGGACATGCACATTGGTGCCAAGTGGAGATAATGCTGTCTTTTCAGACTGAAGCCTGCCTGTAGGAGTGTTCCCAGTATGATTTTCACAGTCATAACTGCAGTTAATCTTAAACTTGGCATACCCTTCCTTTCTCTGTAATGTTTTTAATGACTCTTTCAGGGTGGGAGAATCCTCGGGGTTTTGCAGGGTTGCATTCACCGACTGATTCATTCTTGCCAGTTTGGTGTCGTTAACTAAGGTCCAGCTTAATTGGCAACCCTACCATTTATATTACAGTACAGGAAGTTATCTGTCTTTTCCAGCTAAACAACACTGAGAGAAGGAGGAAGCACTTTTTTCTGAGCAAGCAGGAGGTGCTGTGAGCACAATGGTCAGTAAATATGTAGCAGCAATTTACAGGGTTTATTTTTAATCCAGGACCTCTGTTGAGAGAATGGCATGGACTGGGCAAATCAATCAGGCTGTTGCGAAGCAAGCTTGAAATGAAAAGGCAGCGAAGGAGGAAGTGGTAAATAACACACAGGACTGATTGCTTCTGAGCATAGTTAAGATTGGATTTTAAGAGTAATTACTTGGTCACACCTAACTCCTAGATTGTGTGCAATGAGCAGACTATATGTGCAAAGTCTTCACACGTCCGCTAAGAAACTGCTCTTGCCTTTGCCAGAAATGATTACCCTGGTAAGAGCCTCTTTGTGACTGGCTTCATGAAGGAGCTGGAAAGTGTGCAAGACCCTGTGTTTAGTCCACGTGTGAGTTTTACCTTTGCAATAGCACTGAGCCCACCTGCTTGAACTGAGGTAGGGAAAACAAGGGAAAAGTAGTTGGAGAGGTGATGTTTCTGCTGCTCTGTGAGAGTCAGGATGCAGGACTGAGCCCCATATATCATTCGTGCTCACATGGAGGCTGGCTAGAGTAAGCATCTATAACGCCTCTTACATTTAAAAGTGGTGAGCATGCTATGCAACCCCAAGCAGGACATGCTACCCAAAAGCCCTATAGCATGTGAGTCAAACACTATATTTGCAAACTTGTTCATTGTTATCTTCACTAAGAAAAATAATGCTCCAAAGTTCAATGAGATCCAGACAAACCATCTGCCCATTGTGTTTATGGTGAGAAGCCTGTAGCTTGTCTTCTTTGGACATTTTTGGGTAAATGGAGAGTGAATTTCATTCAGTTTGTCCTTATTGAAAGACTGTTTCAGACAGACAGGACACAGCCTTTTCTCTAGCAGACAAACATAGACATCTCCACCCTGCTAGGACAATAGCAAATGAGGTCTGAAATTAGATGCAGTAATTGCATGCTTGCTTGCTTGCTTGCTTGCTTTGGATCCCTGCTAAACCTGAACATAGTTGGGAGTTTAAGGTGCTTTGAATAACAGCACGGCTTGAAAGAGAGGCCTTCAGAAGGGAGCCATGAGAGCTGTGCTCTGATTATACCTGTCCTGTGGATTTTCTCTGTGTTGTTAAGTGAATTGGTCATCAAAAATTCTCAAATGCAGTTTCCATTTGGAGGTTTTCTTATTAAGTTTGTGAGTTTCACTGACTAAGCAATGATTTCTACTAGGCGTTAGACACCAAAAGCAATCTCTGTTTCAAACTATCCATAGTGCAGACTGCCCAGCTGTAATTCTCCTGTCTTTTTCCTGCATTCCCATTGTCTGAGCAGCCAATGCAACCCAAATGGCCATTTCCTATCTCCTCTGCATGGAAAGGGACAGACTGGATGTGTATGTCTCCTGGGCCTTCGGCTGGACTATCTTTTGGGATGAAAAGCATATAATGACCACAGCTCATCTCCAGTTTCCAGTAGATCTCCTGGTGTGTTATATTTCCCAACTGGGTGCAAGAAGTGAGGGACAAGAAAGAAATGAGGTGCAAGAAAGGCAGGCAAAATCAGATTGTCATTGCTCACCAGTCTACTTCAAGGAGCAACTTTCTGCCAGCAAACAGTGGATGATAAAAGGCACCTTTGGTTATGACTCAAAGGAAAAAAAAGCAAACATCGAATTATATTTAGGAAAGCAATTACATTTGAGAATGAAGAAGAACCATGAAACAACACGAGTCAGTGTGAAATAACCAAGGCATAGTGTGTACAGGGTTTCCTGGGTATCACAGCCAGATCCTTGGGCTTTAGCATTGGTCCTGAAGCTCCTAAAAGTGAAATGCAGGTTGCTGCAAATATCATTTTAGACCATGTATCAACTAACATGCAAAATGAGTTTTGAATACACAGATAGTGAATGGTGATTTCATATCATTCATGATGCCACACAGGTTCCATTCACATGGCCTCCAACTGAATGGGACACTGGGACTTGCATTTGTATTAGGGATTTTCACTCTGGGATTTGAATCAGTTTTCATCTGCTTGTAATGTCAGGTACCTGGCAAGTGGACTGCAAATGACCCGCACTCCAATTACCCTGCATCAGCATGATCCTTTCCATACAGAGGCTGACTTGTGCCAACGAGGAAAAAGGCAAAGTATACATATTGTCTTAATAAATTCTCCAACTTTTCCTGAGCCTGAGTTAAACCTTCTTATCCGATATCAAGTAATTTAAGCATTTTTAACATTCTAAAGACAAGTTAATCCTTTTGTAGGGAAAAGTCAGAAAATGGGCTTAGAATGACATTGTAACAATGTCTATGGTATGTTAAGCCAATGAAAAATTCTAGCAGCAGTTTCAAGCATTTTTGGCTAAAATACTACTGTGTTCTTAAAACATAAGAAAATACAAGTAAAATACTAAACTGTTTGTCAATAATGCAAAATACTTCATATTCTACCAGCACAAACTGCTTTTTTTCTCAGTAACTTCAGTTGTCACATACGGTTTTAGTGACATGACATATCTAATACAAGTCTTAATTTGACCTGGTCTTACACTTATATCTATTTGTCTGCTGTGAGTTGCCTAATTTTCCTGGGTAAGTTTTTCTGTCAAGTAACACTTGATTTTCATCTGGTTTCAGAGCCTTTATTTCCCTAATTTTTCTGGTTTTGTCAGAGTGTGGCAATTTCAATGCAAAGGATGATGAACTCAACTCCTCTGTCTGCCTACGGAGAAGAAATAATATTAGACGTTGAAATACTGATTTGTCCAACGCATTCTATAGTAGCTTGAAACCTACCTTTGAGTTTTATTTTCATTAAGGCTTTATTGTCTCTGTTGGAGGTGGCAACAGGACATCAGGAAAGTTTTCCTCATTTTCTATTACTGTTTTTGCTCAGTGTCTAAAGGAGCACAGCATAATAAAGCACGTACCTCTTCAAAGACTAGCAAACTGATCACAGAGCCACCAATCAGGCCACCATATATTGCGTGGTTTGAGAGCAAAGCAGTTCTGTCCATTAGCAAACCCACTGAATGATCCAACTTCTATGCATATCTGCTACTTAAACATCCACCGGATTGCATTTATTGCCTGAGCCTGGGAACCACCACTGTGTTATCAGAGAGCTGATTCTATTGCTGAAAGTCCTCAAGCACCCACTTGCTCATTACCCACACCCTGAGTGCCTCTCCCAAGAACGCACGACATAGCTCACTACACTTTGGTCTCTGTTTGCTTTCTCCAAGCTCAGTTTGCTTTCTAGTCTTTCAATGAAGGGAGTGCCCTCATGGAGGAATGCAGGTATATGCTTGGCTCCTTTCAGCCTAAACACAATCCAAGGCACCCTGAGCTACTTGAGATGGCCACGTGCCTAGAATAGGACTGGTAGGAGACCTATGCCCCCTTGGAACACTCCAGGACATCTCACATGGCTCCAGGGAGTTTCCTAGGGGAGCTGAATGGAGGCCTCTGGGGTGCATCTGTTGAGTGAAAACAGTGTGAGCTGGCTGTGACCACTGGATGGAAATGGAAAATAGGGATAATTCAGGTTTGGAAACAAGCAGCCAATAGTCAACAGGCATCACAGTTCATGATGCTGTTTGAGAACTGATCTGATGTTATCCTCAGAAGCACCCACTCTGACTGCATCATAACAAACTGCAAGAGTGGCCTCACCAAAGCTGGAGGACCTACCATGGCATATGGTAGAGTCCTAAAGAGTGTGACTGGGGGCTTTGCACCCTATTAATAGTTTAGTGCATCATCCTCGTGCCCAAAGACAGGAGAGTCAAAAGAACTGTTAAATTTGGAGCCACGTGTTACAGCTCTGAATCCAACATCTATTCCCAGAGTCTTCCAGCAAGAGCTGCAGCAAAACTGCATTTATTCCAGTTTCCATCTGTCAAAAATATAGCTCACACTTCCCAATCCTGAGAGAGAGCTGTGGAGAAAAAATCCTTTCATGATGGAATGGGTTCAGATACAGTGGGGAAGAGGCTAAATAACTTGGAGAAAAATACAGATAACTTGTTCTCATATCTGTGTCTTCCAAAGACATCGCCTTGGACTTCCATTCCTGAGTTACATGATCAAAACATGACTTCTGGTTTGTGGCATCATATTTTTCTTATTTTAAAGTAAGCAGATAGGATATTCCTGGTTCACAGTTGCAGAAGGGGCAAATACATGTCTTTTAACACCTTCTTATCACTCATAGGAAAAAGGCAAGAAAACAACATACAGCAGCCCTTCTGCCCAGTGCTGAAACAGCCTGAGGCAATGTACAGAACAGAAAAATATCTTTACTTAGGTTTCTATTATAAACTGCCTTTGGTTTATAAATGGTCCCTTCTTTACCATGAAACATACTGGGAGAGTTTGAAACTTAAATTCATCTCTCTATTACTAAAATTTCAAAGAAGGGACAGAAAATTGCACAGTTATCTACCACGACCTTTGGTGATTAGCAATGAAAAGTGTTTGATCTTCACCTGACAGAAGCAGAACAGAAGCCATCCCTAGTCTGAGCCACTTGAAAAAGGAAGACTTGCAGAGTTTTCATTCCTCTATGGTTCTCTAAATTATTAGTAGCAGTGAACAGCAGTTTCTGTTTGTTTTTACAATAATATCCTGTTTTGTAATCCACAGGAAAAGGAGTATGAAAGTAGCAACCTTGGCAGGGAGTGGGGGCCAAGGAACTGTTTTCTGAAATCTCAAAGCTCAGAAACACAAAGGCTTGGAGGAATTTCCAAGTGCAAAAAGCCAAATGGTAAAGAAAATGTCATGACAATGGGAAAGGAATTATTTATTCACCCTGTTTATAAATTCTTCTACGGTCAGTTTTTTGTCTTCAAGTGATCAACTGAAGAAGACAGGTAGTTGCTTCTAAATGCTTTTATGTAAGCACCTACTAAAGTCTTTAAGAGTTGTTAATGTTGTGTTTTGTTGGGTTTGGGTTTTGGGTTTTTTGATGAAACAGAATATAATAAAAATAAAAAATGGGAGAGTGTAATTTAACACCAAACCAATGAACAGCTGAAAAATCCATAGAATCAGATAGACAAGCAAATAATGGTATTATTAAAGGGACTAAAGTAAAACATTTCTGTTCAGTGCTTACATGGCAAACAGACTAGGTTATGTTTTTCTCCATGGAAGATAATAACTGGCGAAACCATCCTTGCAGTTCTGGTTCAAAGACTGGAAAGAAAAGCATGTTAGAACTAACGAAGACAAGTCTATCAGAGCACTGTTTCAAAGGGCCATAAGCTAGAATAAACATTGACACAGTAAGGAAAAAAATATTCAACAATAGCAATTGTTCAAAATGGGCACAAGCTGAAGCTAACAAATCTGTACTGACCTAAATAAACCTGGACAGGGACCAAGGCCCAAAATGTAAAGTTACTTTTGGAATTTAACTTCCACTGATTTCAGGAAGAATTAGACATAGAAATGCCTTCACGACTCTAGGTCTGGTTCATTAACTGCCATTGTTTGCAACCCATTCCCCAGACCACAACCCCTTCCAGCTATGGCAAGGAGAAGCAGATCATTGAGATGAATCTTGGGAAAGAAGATATCACAGAGCTTTTGCCTCTGCCACAGAGCTACTCTGGATCTTCTTTCAAGTCTTCATCCTGCATATTCTCTTCTCCTCTCCTATTCACCTTCTTGTAATACTCCTCTCTGACAATTATGTCCCTCTGTCTCTTAGGTGACATGGACCATTCTGTGAGAGCACATCACTTCTTGCAGTCTGTAGTAATGCACTATTTTTACCAGTTAAAAATGTGGTCTTCTATGCTGGCTCAAATGTTCAGCAAAGACTTTAGTTTCTATTGCAAATTCCCAACCCAAAATAATCGGTCCAATAACCTACTTAATTATTTATTGGAAAATATTTCAGCCACATTTTCTTGGAATTAAGTTTTCTGACAGGAAATCCAAAGCTAAAAATCATAAAATCATAGAATAGAATCATAGAATAGTTAGGGTTGGAAAGGACCTTAAGATCATCCAGTTCCAACCCCCCTGCCATGGGCAGGGACACCCCACACTAAACCATGCCACCCAAGGCCTCATCCAACCTGGCCTTGAACACCACCAAGGATGGAGCAATAAAAATAACGGTGTATTCCTTTATTCTTTCTTCATTTGTGTGAACTCCAGTTGAAATCAATAAGTTTGAACGTCCTCTCACACCAGTATTTCATTGATGCATTTTTAATGTTCTTCATTGGAGCTATTCCTGATTTACATAGCTACCTTCAACAGAAGAATCTAGTGAAATTGCCTTGTAAGCAATGCAACAAAACCCATGAAATTTGGCTACTTACTATTAATAGCCAGAGGTAAGAATTTATGAGGTTAAAAAAAATGCACAGATTTTAATCAACCGCAGTATTGGCAATCTGGGCCTAAAATAGTTAATCAGTGGACTTTCAAAACCACACTCATTTTTAAGGTAATGGAACAGTGGAAGAATGTATTTAAACATTACATTATTCTTCTAATATCTTCAAGTAGTTTACTACACTGAAACAATATTTTCATACTAGAAAGTGCAAAACTCTATAGCACATTTTGCATTCCGCAGATAATATGTACCATCATGGTTTCTGATCAACATCTATTGGCCACAGTGCTCGAAGTATTAATGAAATGTCTTCTTTAAGCAGTAAGGTCATTTTAATTGTGCTGATTTAATTAGAAAGGGGAGGAGAAAGAGTTTCAAATCACTTTGATAGTTTTATTGTAAAGCCAAAATGCAAATGAGTATTGGCTAAATGCTTTAGTGGCTGCTAAAAGGGGAGGTTTAAGAGTGATGGCATCACAAAAATGCCTTTTTGCAGCTCAGAAAGGCATCTCCACCTATTTTAACATTACTGTATTCTTGTTAAAAGCTACTTTTCAAAGTGATGCTTCCAATGACAAGAAAACTTTTGTCTTCCTTTTTCCAGAGTTTTTTGCTGAATAAGTTTTAAAGTGAATTATTTATGAAGTACCTCTGAAGTCTGTCTTTCAGAGATGACAGAGACACTTAAGTGTCTGGTGAGGGCCTATCTACACATTAATGCTGTGCAAAGAGATAAAACATCATACACCTAACTTTGCGTACCAGCTCAGTTTTACTTTAGGAAAGAAAACCAACTACAATTGGCATTTTTAGACCAGTATAAATTAGCTTGCTCTGTAGGATGGACTTTGCCAACTAGAAAACAACATAAGTGTTTCCTGGAACTGTAACAAACCTTTGTGTAGAACAGACACCTACTCCACTGAAAATTGGTTTTGAAAATGGAGCTCAGAAGGAGGTTTTAGGTTCCTAAAGATACACATTGCCAGATGGGATTCCCAGAGGTGCTTTTGTGTGTATCCAGTAGTGACCCACTAAATGTCTTTCAGTATAGAGGGTGCGTTTCAAAGTGAAGATTGCAATAGTAAGGAAAGCACCTGAAAAGAAACAGTGTTCACAAAAAAGGGGACTTGAACAACTCCCTCTGTCACAGTGGATAAAGATGCTCAGTTTTTTCCCCCTGTAATGTGCCTATCATGCTTTCAACTAGCCACAGTGCATATGACAGAGTTGAGGTGAGAAAAACACCCAGTCGGCAGCAGCAGTGACATTAGAACAAAGCTGCATTGTAAAGGGCTAGGAAGGGTGGCTTCTTATCTTTCACCTGCTACATTCCTGGTTCAAACAAGGAGGTACACATATTGAAATTACAGTTCCTGATAGTCCTCCTCTCTGCCTTCCTGAACTGGTTTATCCCCTTACCTCTTCTACGTCCTTACAGGAGTAGAAAAATTCTATGAAGACCAGACACTGGAAACACAGCTGTAGGTAGCTTTTGATCCAGGAAACTTATTTTCTTAGCGCATTGAAACATGCCAAGGGGTGTAAAAAGTTCAAATGACAAGTGGAGATAGAAAAACCTTAAGTATTTACTGAATGCAGAAGCAGGAGGTACAAACCATGGCATCCAATAGGAAATCCTACACAAGCTGTAGGGCTCTGCTATAGCCTTGATCATGAACGAGCATCTGGGGAAAACAGTCTAGTTGTATCTCTGTGGTTGTGTTGCACCAAGACAGTATTATCTAGGATATCTATATTGGTGTTTTCCCCAGCGCACCACCCAGCCCCTGCATGGGCCATCAGTCTGGCTGTGCAAACACAGATACTCAGCAGGGAGTGTGGCTGACACCATCCTGCCATGGAAGCCAAGAAGAGGATGGCAGCTGTGTGGTTTTGGGATCTAAACAATAGTCTACAAGTGCTCAGGTTCCATAGCATTTTGTAAGTTGTCCTGCCATCCTCTGTTCTGGGAGTAGATGGCATAAACGTGAGGAAAAATACCCCAGGGGAACAGTTGAAAGGAAAACACAAAAAAAGCTGCAAAACTTCAGCCAAGGCTAGTGTCAATACTGGACTTACTGTGCAAACTGAGTAACTAGTGATAATCAGTTTATTAGGCATTCAGGGTTGTGACATTTTTTCATTGGGGCCACAGTTCAACAATTCTTGATAACTCATAATGTTTACTTAAATGCAAAAATATTAATTTAAGTGCTTCCTGCTATATTCTCTTATTTGAAATGTGGGGTTAGGTATTCACAACAATTCGCAAGGAGAGGTCTATGTGGACAAGAAATAGGCCCAGGGATCATGTGTTTCATGGTGGATATTGCCTAAAAAACACCCCTTCCAACTTTAAATATTATTGTTTTCTTAAATTAACTCTGGGAGATTTTAATCTAGATCTTGGGTCTCTGCCAGGGAACACACACCGCTCCCCACGTCCCTGAGAACATTGTGGAGTCCTGTACAGTCAGCTGGCATAATAATGACTTAGCAACCAGTTAACTCTATCACTTCTTCATAAAGTCTTCTCTAACACTTCTTCCATTAACTCATTGTAGTTTCCCAATTAATACCCTGCGTGGAGGAACACAGATTTGTTGTTCTCTTTTTAGGGGGTCTTTAAGGAGGTCACAGGACTATTTAGTGAAACTTTAAGGAAGACTTAATACACCAGATTACTTCCTGCAGCTCAAAGGGGTAACTTCATTAACACTGATTAACAGGTCAGGCTGGATCAGGAAGGGTAGTTAGGATTCCTTGCGATGGTGCCTGAGAAGGAGTCTTAGTGAAGAAGGAGGCAGGGATTTATGATGACTGGAAAGTTCTGAGAGCATATTGTTTGGGTCTGAGTTCAAGGGGTCCACAATGAAAGCAGGTTGGTCAAAAAAAAAGCAAATGTAGTGCAAACAGGATGCTTTTCAGGGTATACCCTTCAGCTGCATGAAATGCACCCCTGAGCTTGCTTTTTGTCCCACCTAATTAGAGCAAATGGTAATGTTTCTCATTGCTTATAGATCACTGTTTTCAGTCCGTGTCAGGGAAAATTCTCCTGATGAACCCCATGGGATATAACCTGAATAGAGGATGGAAGGTGGAGCATGGAGTTTTGCCAGTGCACTGTGAAGCTACGTCTGGGTTAGTTTCCAGTGAATCATCCCAGCCATCTGGGGGAAGGGGGAGGAATTCCCTCACTTCTTAATCAACCTATCTGCGTTTTAAAAGGGAAATATTTCTCAGTAAAATGCACTGTGCATGTCTGGCACTTGGCCTCTTGTTATTGCCAGCTGTCACTCTGATAATGTGTTATAAATGATGGCACACCAAGCAGACAGGGCTGCAAGCTCATGTGATTGTGCTGCATTATCAAATTGACAACCAGAAAGAACAAGAGCTCTGGCTGCTGAATTGGTCCATAAGTGTATTTGGTGTTGTTGATATTGCTATTTATATGCAAAAATTTGGCTTAAACATTTCTAATATTTTCTCAGAAAGAGTCAGGACATTGTTAGGACCTCAGTACGCAGATAGCTGGGGAGAGGAACAACATAAAGCTTGTTTAAAATCCTGTTTTCATAGACTAAAACAGGCAAAACAACAATTGCTAATGAAATGAATTCAACTTCACAACTGTAAGCACAGGAATCTTGAGTGGCATAAACTGGCATCATCCCCTCAATAGATACCTCATGTGACAAAAAGCTGTGGTCGTCAGGCAGTGCATGGAGATATTTTCAGGAGGAGCAATGCAGATATGTCCATAGGTAACCACGGATGGAAAAGCTGGTAAAATCCACAGCAGAATCTGAGTTGGGGCCCTTGGGTCAGTACAGTTGTGGGGAAAGTCTTTCTGTCAGTTCCCAGGAGATTTTGTCCCCTTCCAGTGTCATAGCCAGGTCTGTGATTCTGCTTTCCCACTTTGGTGTCCTGGGAGTGAGTTCTTTGTATGCTTGATGCAGGAAAGGCTGCCACAAGCATAGACTCATGCAGATCCTGTTCTGTATGGCTTCAGCATGAGCAGAAGACTCAACCCTAGGCTGGAAACCTCTTGTGGGGCTTCTCTTTCCCCAGAAAAAGTCAAAGCAAAACTCTAGCTGAAGGTAAGATGAGTTTGGCATAATTGCATGCTCTCTAGCTCTTGGCTTCATCTGCATTTGGAAAAGAAGGTATTAAAATACTAAAGGAAAGGCTGTTCTTAGTACTTGCATGTTTGGTCTATAATGATTTTCCATGACATAAAGGCTTTTCTGGCCTTCTGTACAAAGTCCAAATGTTGTTACCCTGAATCTTGGCAACATTTGCCATTTCTGAGTGTTTCTCAAGATAAAGAAGTCACAGTTTCTTCTTGGAAGATATCTACAAGCACCAAAAATATGTGTCTTATACACAGTACACAATAACTCAGCAAGCACTACTGGGTAAAGCTCAAAAGTTTCAGAAACAACTCAAAGGTCTTTGCTCTACTGGTCCATAACTCCCATGATGTATACAGGGTTTGTCCTTTCAAGAGGTGGTGGAAGGGGTCAGGTAACAGTCAAAAAGTGTATGAGGGAGCAGTGATCTAATCCAGCCAGAATTGGACAAGCCTGATCCCACTACTGAGAGCTTCTAAAGGGTCCGATGGAACAAAAGAGAAAAACTAGCAGATTAGTGCCATGAATCTATTCAACATCCAACACAACTTTTCAACAGGAACTTCTACAAGCTGAAAAGACAAATTTTCATAAATCAACACGCTCCTGTCATTCGAGGTAATCACTCTAAAGACAGTTGGAAATAAGGTTTCAAAACAAAATAATGTTAAGGTTATTAAATGATGTAAATATGTCAAGAGATATAGATGTTTCATTTGATATAATTACACCAAAAGGGACATTGCTCCTGAGCAAAAGCTAAGAAAATGGTTAAGTATCTAAGAAAATACCACAGAAGTAAAGTTATTCCATGAATAAATACTCCCTGCTCCATATCTCTCCATGACAGCATTGTTATCAGGCAGTACACTCATTTTACTAGCCACTAGATTAATATTGGGTAAATTACTTTGCTCTTACAGACTTCATAGGAACGCAGTGTAGTCACTGAATTCAATTTAGAAGTCTTTAGGGTCAGAGGGGAGGTGATGATTATCTTATGTAGGACCCATACAGAGTTGTCTCGTTATTTTCAGAGTGAGAGGGCTGATCTTTCCTGTATAACGTGTGTGAAGTCTGCCTATATCACAGTCAACGAGGGGAGATGGGAAAGGATGGAGGATTGGGGCTGATTCATAGTAACAGCCATAAGAAAAAGCAATGACCAGTTGTGGTTAGCACTGATTAGAAGTGTAGCCAGAAGATGCTATCATTCATGTTTAGCTGTCACTGAAGTCTTATTAGAAATGTTGCATTTGTTTCAGAGAATCATGATGGAATGACTTCATTATGTGTGAAAAGTGTCATTGGTTTTGGTGGAATTTCTCATGGAGCAGTGTGTAAATAACCTTATGGTTTACTAGAAATAAGGGCAATGTCTCTGACATGGAGTTAGCTGAAACCATTTAATTTTTGCCTGGGGTGTGTGGATGAAACCAGGATGTGCATGTCCAAGCCTAGGCTTGAAGGAGACCTCTCATTTCTGCATTCTTCTTTGGACTTAGGGTCCAAAATGCTTTGAATGAATGATGTGGTTTGTTAGGAGCCTTTCTTCCTCTATCCTTGCCTTCCCATCCCCAACATTCTCTCTTTTGGGGAAGCCATTTGATGTCTGCTCAAAAGTAGTAGTGTCTAACCTTAAAGCTACAAACATTCTGGTGAAAAGAGGGAAGACAGCAGAAAAAGGCTCAGGGGAAGCTGGCAAAGAATCATGTTTTCTAGCAGGTTTTTACATGATCTTGAACAAGTCTTTGATCATGACTGAGAGCTTTGGTTGCTACTGTAGTACAAGTGATAGCAATATGCATTAGCTGACTTAATGCTGTATCTATGCATGAGTTTTCTTGCTGAAAATAGGGGGAAATCACTGTTTAGTAAGTATCCCTGGAAGCTTTCATTAGGACAGCTTTTCTCCAGCCAACCTATTCCTCAAAGCAAAGTGACAAATATGTACCAGTCTATAAAAGCAGTATAATTAAACCTTGCTTCTTTTCTTTTCATCCTTACAGTACCCAAGATATGTATTGGGGTCCATGAACAAAAAATCAACCTTTGTCCAGAGTGATTCTGCAACCTAAAAACTTGAAATTAGTATTTGGTTTTAGTTCTGTAATACACTGATACTTATGTCATTCCCAGTTTTTGTTGAGAGGTGTTGTGGGTCTTTTTAACTTAATATTCAGAAAGTCCAGACTCAGCATTTACCTTGAACTTAAAAGTCCAGAATTCAATCAGCAAGGACTTTGCACCCAGAAAAGTCCTCTACTGTGGTACCAGTTATATCAGGTCTTAATTCACCCAAGAAAGCAGTCTTCTTTGTTCCATCAGGCATTTCCTTGCTAGATCATTTCACCATAATGCATAGGCATCCTTTCCTATCCGGTCATCAGAGCTGACAAACTGGCTCTGAGAGCTACAATCAGAGGACGCAGAAAGAAGCGCAAAAGTGCTCCATTATGTTTTGATGACACATTTGGTTAGAAAGTGTACATCATTTACAAGTCACCTTGTTCTGACCATTATTACACAGACACTGTTAACTCCCGATGCAGTTGTGCATCAGCATTACACAGCAAAGTAAGCATTTGTAAATCCCGCTTGTTTGTACAAAATGCTAACTACTGACTTTGGGAATGGGTGGCTGAAAACAAGCTCCATAGAAAGGTGTTTAAAATGGGAATCAGAATGAGGGTACAAATTCCATTTGAGGCATAATCATTGTCAAAAATCTATGGGTCAGGAAACAAAGACATATCAGTAAGAATAAATGCTCCTTGCTCCAGTTCTTAACATAACATACTACAGTGCTGTATCCAAGAGATATATGAAAGCACCATGTCCTTCAGCTTCTTGATACTTTTGCTTTAATGCACAGCCTTAACAGTGACCTGCTATGCTTTTTTATCATCAGATCACCACATCTGACTCTCAAACATACCATTCTGGAAGTTATTCTGACTTAGCCTGACTGATCAGATTTTCTATTAGGCTGTAAATTGGAGGAAGTTGATGAATATGCCTAAAAAATTTGCTTGAAGTGAGCAGCAAACTAGCTGAAAACAGAAGTAAGACCTTGCCATCTAATCCATTAGCCACTACTGAACAGGCATGCCTACATGTTAAGTGTTTCAACTGCACTGCCACGTAATGTGTAGACAAGCTATGTAGACAAGCTTTTGCAAGGAGCTCCAGGTGAGGCTGGGGAACAGTATAAAGAGTTTGTGGTCCTCACTGCGTTTGCAATCTCCACTCCCTGTTTCAGCTCCTGGGCACACATTCTCATGGTATAACATCTTTGGGTTTGACCTTTCTTCTATTGCCCTTACAGCCATATTAATCGTCAAATTATTGTCACAGTAAATCCACTCTGACTTTTGGGACAAGATATAAGTACCAAATAAAGTGAGAGTACATAAAGCTATTACTCAAGTGCTTGTCTTTGTAATACAAGAGGCACCACTCACAGTGGCTGGCATGGAATTAAAAGTAAAGTTAAACCAATAACATTCAAGACAGAGGACGTTTCTTGGGAATTAATGACTAGCTGGGAGGAGCTTGTATGGCCAAAGGCAAAGTCAAAGCCATTAACCTCTGCCTGTCACTTAGGAAACATCCTCTCCTAAAGCTGTTATTGCAGTGTTATAATCTAAAAGATTAAGATAAATATATAAGTATATACTGGCCTTTATTTTTCATGAACAATGCATTGTCAATTAGTACATTCACAGCAATTTCAGATGATGAATGCCCAGGATATAGCCAACCCAGAGGCAAAATTATCTCTTTGAATTTAATTTATTCCATAATAATTTATTACTGAGGAAGCATAATGATGCCATAGACAGAGGCCAGCAAATATTGAGGAGCAGTTTGCAGAAACACTAAAAAGTTTCAGGTTCTTTGGACAGCAACAGTATTGAGTCTATGTGATGACATCAATGCGCCTCTTCATCAGCAGCATCCATCCAACCAAGTGACTGCTTTTGGCTCACCAGTGAAGAGCTTACAACTTGCTAACAGACAGTCCTTCTGATCTGATGGCCTTGGGGACTTGCTTTGGCACCTTGGGTTATGTCTTCTGCAGCTATTCCTGATCCACTATCAGTGCAGCAAGCAGATTTTGTCTAGAGACAGCCCAGACAAAGCAAACTCTGAAAGTCACCAAAGCCCCACCTAAATGGGGGCTTGCAAGCTCTGTCTCAACAAGACCGCCATGCCAGATGGGCGTGGGACACAGGATCTGCCATACACAGCACCTTGGACTCACCAATCTATAGCAAAGCCTTGGGCTATTTTTGCTCCCATGATTCTTTTTTTTCTCTCAGTTACTTTCTAGCTCTGAAAATGCTTTCAATAGACATTTTTCTGCCAAGCTGGTCATTTGTAAGAGGTAATAAAGAATGAAAGACATGCTTCATCGCCACTATCTGGGCAGAGCCAAGCCATTTAAATTCCCTTAATTTTCCAGTTTATGTCATAGTGCATACTCTTTGACGCATAAAAGCCTTCATAATTTGTTTGATAAACAAAGGAATGGTGCTTTTGCTTTTATTTGGTACATTGATTTTTCTCCATGACCTTGAGATTACCAAAGACAAAACGCATCTGATTTTGTTTACTATTATCTGGTAAAAGCTAATGATTGCAATTATTCTTCAGTCAGTTTGCTGCCTGCGGTGAGAGTCTGAGAACAGAAGGTAAGGAGGGAAATGCTGAAGCCTGTTAGGTCCAACTCAACATTGAATATCCAATACTCCAGGCGATGGCTATGGATCCTGAATGCAAGGTACAGTGCTGCATGAAACACAAGTTGAGGCTTGATGAAGAAAACGTCGGCTAAAGTCTTACAGGCTCTGTGAGGCAGGGTGCCAGGCTAGGTGACTGTAACAGCCTTTCCTGGCCTCAAAGGCTGTGATCACAGAGGCATACAGCAGGGGAATGGTGTTTGTCACCATGCACCTGGCACAGCGTTGGTGGGCAATGGAGAAGGAACAATTTAAGTCACTGTGAATGGTTCATCAGCTCTATCACCCAGGCTTTCTCCTCCACCTCCATGGCTGCTCTGCCAGGGGTGACACATGGGCTGGAGCTGCTGCAGCTACTTCACTCCCTGCACTGACTCACCCGCACCAGGGATCTCTGAGTGCCTGAGTCACCCATCCACGTCTCCTCCACATGGGAATGAAGGCACAGAGGGGGCCTCCAGCCCAGGACAGGGTCTTCCTTGGGGTTTCCTGTGCTTCAGATGTGCCCTTGAGCAGGATACAACCATTAGTATCTTGGAAGGCTTTGGGGAGCCCCACAGTGCCTTGCAGCCAGTGAGATATGGTCTGCAACGGAGCAACATCTGCTGTGTCAGAAGCAAGTTGTGGTCCCCCTTTAGTATTAAATGACATGAGATTCTGATGCCTCAGCAAAGGATTCATGGTGTGCAGCTTGCCCATGCTGTGGTCAGCAGAATTGCCTGGTTTGGAATTTGGTTTGAGGGCCTCAGTTGGAAAGGATGGCTGCTGGAGCTACTTGCTGAGGAATGGATGGATGGTGAGGCACCACCTCTCAGCTGCTTGGCTAAAACCGGGTGTCTGACCATTCCCTCTGATGTGGTTTGCACTTTACCAGAAATGCTGCATCTGCTGGGCCTAGAGCAGCTGTTTGGGAAAAAAGGAAATTGAATCCAGATCGTGTGGATTATCAATAGCATCTCTCCATTCTTGCCTTTTCTTAGGCATTGTTGAGCACCTCCGACTCTATGTGGACATCACTGGTAGTTCAGAGGCATGCAAGAATCTCCTGTATTTTGGGTGAATAGCCTAGGCTCCAAGGGACAATATCTAGTGGTCTGTAGAGGCGTCTATAGGCCATGCCAGCACACCACACCAACAGCAGACACACCGTCTCCTACCTATATATGCAAATTTCATTTGTGGTTGGATGGTGGTCGCTGTGCAGGTGATTTGCTGATATTTGGCATCAGGCTTCACAGTTTGGATACACCTGCATGGATAGACCTACCTGGGGGTCTAAGTGTTTGGAAAGCTAGAGTGAAGAAACAATTTGGGATATGTTACCTAAGGAGAAACAACTGGAATGGAAAACATCTTGAGTCACTCAATTCAGTATCACAGTAATATAATCTGATTTGGGTTAAAATCTAAGGAATAGAAATACTAAAATTCCCCTCAGGACCTAGAATACTGATAGCAAGATGATGAGCACTCAGCAAAAATGAAACAGAAGAGAAACACTAGATAAGAACATCAGTGAGCTCTATGAATAGCAATAAACCACATCTAGACCCATAATGTGTGATTCAAACATGTTCACTGAATTCATATGCCTCGTCTGGGAAATTTTACCTTTCTCTGGCTCAGGCCTCAGACTGAATCAAATTCAAACGGAACACTTGCTTTGAAGAAAATATGTGGTTCTTGCATAAAAGTCAGAGTAGGGTGCTGTGAACTGTCATGCAACGAGGAGAGACTCTGCTTGCACATGCTGCTTTTGCCAAGAGATTATAGGTTCATAGTAACAGCCAGTGCCTTTACAGTTTTCCTGGAGCTTAGTGAGGAAAGGCCACAGATGCATTAAAAATTAAATGGAAAGAGCAGTCATAACTTGTAGGCAAATACAATGAATGAGCAATAATGGGCTAGCCAAGTCTTTGAGGACATAAATCTCTCCATCTCAGGCAGCTGGAGAACTGTATGATTAGTGCTTGAGTTTTGGTTGGATTGGAATGCAGTTAAGGATGTTGTGGGTTCACGTCCACTTGCTGCAGGTGGCGAAAACCAGAATGAGCAGGATCCTACGCAGCTCAGGAGCTATTCTGATAACCACGGACAAAACAACTACTGTGAGACAAGACTTACAAAGGAGGACACGGCTTATTGTTGTAATTGGGGGCTAACATGGGATGGAAGTGAAAGTATTTCCTTATCCACCAGGCTCTGTTTGTACTTTTTAATGTATTTTTGATACAACATTCCCCAGCTCACATCCTCTCTCTCACACACACAATTGGTTTGTCACGGACATTGCAATAACTTCAGCAGCAGCTGAAGCTGTCCCACCAGAGCCAGCTCAGGTCCAGCCCAGCTGCGATCCACATGGGAGGTCAAAGGCTGGGGAAAGCAGAACTGGTTTAAATCCAGTTTGCTTACCATGGCTCCAGTTCAATGTCCTCAGGACAACTGAACAACAGTAGCAGTCATGTTAATAAGATCATTGCTAGGACCTGAAGTGGTGTATGAGAAAAAGTAGTGAAGGTTGTTCTCCTAGGAGAATTGTACCAGTTCTTCTTCCCTTTCTCCTTTAATGACAATAAGCATACGACTTATTACAATGGCCAAAGATGGATGAGAGTTTTCTTACCCTTCCAAGACACACTTTAAATTAGTTAGTTTCATTTTTATAGTCCTTAAAGATCTGGAAAACTCTCTACATAAACATGGGCAGATTGAAACCATTCAAACTCACCAGTGTTCCCAGAACTAAATTTTTTATGAAGTAAATAATTGTCTATTATCAATAGTGACTTCTAATTCGCTGAAATAAGGCTGTAAATGTTCACAAAGTACATAAACTGGAAGAATTAATATTCTGATCAATAATGTCTGGCTGATACATGGCAGGTCATAGCTGTCTTCACACACAAATACGCTAGCATGCATTTTTTCTAGATTATTTATTGGTGTTTCCAGAAATTATCATAACTAATCAGTGGGAAAATACTCTCCCTGCATATATATGCCATCCATTAAAACCACAGTCAGATATGGCTGGGAGTAAGTAGGAAGCCTGCTATAATGAAAGCGATAAGAATGATGAGCTCACTTGAGCTAGAAGTTTCTTTCTCACTTACTTTCCCTCATTCCTTTTGGGCATCAGATAATTTAGGGTGCCAGAACTGTATGTGTCCTCACACATTTGAGACTGAAGATGTTTCTTTGCCAAAAGCTTGTCCAGAGCCGATGTGGCAAAATCTGCAGCACTAAAGGTGCATGGACTTCATAGCCTGCAGCCCAGAAGCAGCTGACATGACCCTTGACTGCCTGTATCTTCCCTTCTTGAAGGAGAGGATGCCTATTTACACATGGATCAACTGGATGCGACCTTCAGCATGAATCCAGGATGAGGCTCCGATTCATACATGTTAAACAGTTTAGACACAACTTTAGTGGGAATCTTTATTTCTTTGAGAGAAATTGAAATCTTTGAAGACAACATAACCAGCTACTTTACCCCCGCAGAAGACAGGAAAATATTTCCCTATCAGCTTCCACTAGAAATACTTCATGTTTCTCACTTTTCACTGCAATAGGAGAGGCAATTCTAAACCACTCACTCCAGAAGTGTGGAGAGATAGGAATTTTACTTCCTCAAAACCAAGATGTTACAAGGCAACGAGCTCTTTATATGATCACATTATGCTGATCTGTCTGCCCAGTCTGACACCTTCAAATTTCAATACTTCTCCCATGAGCATCTGTCAAGACTGATGTTCAGTATTTCTGTGTGCTGAAAAAAAAATAAGGTGACATCATAAATGTCCTAAACTGTATTACTGCTGAAAACCTGTCCCATTATATTTTACAGTTACACAAGAGACAAGAGCTGTGTATCATTATTGGAGTTCTTTATTGACTGTGTACCACTTAGACAATGGTAGAAACTAGCCACTTTATCTTGTGAGCATCAATGGCTTGACCTCTGTCACTGGCCTTTATAATTCAGTTATTTTTAGGGCTGTTTTTTCCTCTCTGGCTAGGAGATAATGCAGTCGCTTCCGTGACTACTGAATCTCTTCCAGAAGGTGTCCTGACCTTGGGTTAGGAAGTGCCTACTTTCCCTGGAGCCATGAGCTCAGTTCTCAGCACAGCTGACTCAGGTTTTCTGTTGTTAGTCTGACCTCTGTGCAGTCTGAGAGGGATTTGGGCTCAGCAGCAAGAGGGGACCCAGACTTATTCCAAGGACTGCCCCAGAGCGTGTAATTCCCCATGCTTCTTGCTGTGGTGCACCATGCCACTGGTATGTCCATTCATTCTCCCTAGTCACCATGGTGTGGGGCCTTGAGCTTACCTTCCCCTATCCCACCTCTCCATCAAGGTGTTCTCGAAAGTGATAAGGGAGCGTGGGTACTTCCTGGGTGTGGGGAGATTCGTTGGGCTTTGTCTTTTCATGCAGGTGCTAGAGGGGAGATTCTTGTCTTTGGAGCACAGAGTAGCTGCAGGCACAAACGAACCACTTGTGTGGGGAAGAGTGGGGGATGATCTTTCACACAAGCCCTTCAGATGGGATGTCCTCTTGCTGTGCAAACACATTGAAACCAATTGTGCATAGGGGTTTTTCCTGTGCACTATCAGTAACGTTTCCCCCCCCTCCCCTCCAGCTTTGCATGCCTCCTGCCCTACTGCTTTTTACCCTTCAACCTCCAGGTAGCTGGATTCCAGTCGTGCACTCCAAGATGAGAGACCTTGTAAGATACTGAGGCTGATACTAAACCTTACTGCTTTCAGGGAGCCAGGCCAGGGACAGGCTGTGTATGTGACAGCAGTATTAGCTAATGGTGCTGAAAAGGCAGGGAAGCAAACAAATTCTTGCAAGCCTCCTTGAGCAAAAGAATTTTGCAAAAGAAAACCTTGCAGTTATTATCCTCTCTAGCATCCTCTTGTTTCCTTTTTTATAAGGTACTTGTCAAAAAATATTTCTGATAGGCTGCTATAGCATGCCAAATTTATTCGTATCTGATGCTTTAAGTTTAACTATATTCATCTTGTTTATGAAAGCTGACAAGTGGTACAGGCATAATAATGCCAGCAGAAATTGCACAGCAATTTTACTTGGGTTGTTTTCAAGTCAGTGGAACTGTTAAATGAGATTAGTGCAGTAGAAGGGTATGTTGCACTCATGAGAAACCAGATAGACACATATCACAGAGAACCGGTGATAGACTAAGAGGATCACATACAGAGACATTGTGCCAAGGGGGATTGGCATGATAACATAAGTGCATCTTTAGCTCTGTGGAGCTGTGTCTTACGGTATTTCTGATACGGTTCTCCGCTCATGCCAACAACTGTCTTTTCCTTTCCTTCTCCAACCCTTCATATATCTTTCAGTGCCTTATTCTGACACTGGTCACGCTTGTAGCTTGATGAGGTTAGGAGTAGTGGGGAACTGTAAACAATGATCCCTATTATTCTCCTTGCAACCCTTATAGTAACCCTAGAAAATCTCTGTGTTGGTGGCTATTGCTTTCTTTTGTGAGTTCTGTTTTCTTTCTTTAAAGAAAATGCCTTAGTAGGACTGTAACTCACTGCTGAAGTAGTTATATTCATAGGTAAAGAAATCAGTGCTTTCCTTTATATATGGAGGTGCAAGTTATGTACGTTATATATACAACATGTTTTATGTATATATGTGGTGTTATATATGCAAGTCCATGTTGGCCACTATCAGAGACTGAACCAAAAGTTTCTGCAGCAAAGAGCATCGTATGTGTTCTTGCAAGCTTAGCAGCAGACTGCTGCATAAGCCCCCATTCTCGCTGGAGCAGATGCAATTAATAGCAGCTCACATAAGGATTCATTGAAGTGTTGCTCTGAGGTTCCAGCTAGGATGCGGTCCTTTTCTCCCTGACTGTGTACAAGCCCAGCTCATGCTCAGCTCTTTCCTAAAGCCTACTTCCTACATGCTGAGAAAGGCTATTCACATTTCAGCCCTGGTGACAGGCAAAGGGCAAAGCTAAAAGCATGTCCAGCTACCAGGTGGAGCAGTCAACAGTGGTATAGACAAATAGACACAATGAAGATGTAAGGAAGGGAGGAGCAGCTGGGCAGTGGACAAGCCTGTGAGCTTTCCAAGTCTCTGGAACATGGTTTGAATTTGTTCCAGCTATTCAAAATGATCTTTAACTTCTTGGCAGAAGCTCACAAAGTTTCTCAGCTAAGCAAAGTGAAAACAAGTCTTCATTGTGCATGGATAGAGACAGACACTGGTCATTTGATTATTGTTGTTGAGAACATAAATGAGTGCAATGTTGCAAATGCCACTGGAGGAAGTGAGAGGCTCCCTGATGAGGGAGGCCTTGGATGCTATTTGTATCCAGAAACATCCTATCCAGAAGCATCCTGAGATGAAATCATAATTCTTTGGCTGAGTGACCATCCCCACACTCTGATGTGTTTGTCTTTTAACTGCACTCAGGAGGCTACCGACGAAAGCAAAGCATTTCTTTACCTCCCTACCAATATATTTTCCTTCTGTATCATCAGGTTTTCCTTGTGGATACGTGTGCTTTGCAATGATGCTTGAAGACTTGCCTTAGGAAAGGTCTGTACCCACACCTAATAAGTTGCTTTCCATACCCCAAATAGCTAACAAACTAAACAGAAGAAGGATTGTTCTCCAGACTTTACAGATGGTGAACAGAGGTACAGATAAACTACACAACTTGCTTGTGGTTATTCTGGAAATCTGCAACAGAGCCAGGCCATGAACCGACATTTCTGGTGTCCCTGTGCCAGACTGCAGCCACAGTCTGGCCTTTCTCTCAGAAGGTACATATTTGTGGCGTTCTAAGGTCAGAGAAATGATCACCTTATCTAGTCTGGCCTCCCCTGTGTCAAGTCCAAGAATTTCTTTGATCAGAGTATATTTTACAGGATAGAATACAGTCTTGATATGAAGACACCAGGACATAGGGAATAATTTTACAGCTTCCCTCTGTACTCTGTTCCAATGGTTAACCATCTTTGTTGCTAACTTATTCTTCATATAAATGAATCTGGCTTTAATTTGGTTCCTGCGATGCTCCTTTTCTGCCAGATTAAAGTGTGCTTCACTATCTGTGTTTTCTTCCTCTCCTCTTCACAGACAATTTTTTCCTCTGTCTGGAAAAGCACTCGGGTTGACAAGTTACTTGCTGCTGAATCCTGGAGATGTTTTGCTTTCACCTTATGTCTGTCTTTGATATTTTCTTTTTCATAATGCAATCATTAGAAAGGTTTAAAGCAAACTGAGAGGAGGAGAATGAAGGAATTCAGCAAGCAATATTCTTTACTCTTCTTCCAAATGCAGTGAGGAACATGGAACCAAATCAAAAGAACTGACAGTGCTGATGACAAATTCTGCTCTCCTTCATATTTTGAGTGATACAATTTGAAACTTGTTTCTGTTAGGTATCACTGTGGGGAGCTACCTTACATTAAGTGGGAATACCAGCATAATATCTGCTATTGGATACTGATTATGTGGGATTCCATGCCTAGTTTGACAAGCCAGTGTTGCAATGAGCCTTCTCAGTCTGGGGCACAGAATATGTTGTAGACTATTTCTGATAAGAAGAAAGTCCCAAGACCATAGACCTTGTCCTTTTTCCATTTCCTGAAGCCTAAACTCATCAATGTACCACTGATACTACATGACCAGTGTTTTCTTGTGGGCTTGGTGGCCACCAGATGGGTGGCATTGGAATGATATAAGACATATAGCTGAGAAAATGCCTGGGAAGATCCATGAAGGTGAAAAAATGTAGGAACTGAATCATAAGTTATATCTTTGTTTCTAAGGCACATCGTGTATATGGCTAGGGCGCTAAATGGACCAATCTTCCCACATGAATGCTATCTAGGTTGTGGTGATAGATTGTGGTTTGTGTCTGTAAAGTCTTAGGCCTCTTATGCTGTCCAGAAAATAGCTCAGATCTATAGCTCTCAAGAAAATCTTCTGTTTTACCTATGACCCTGAGCCCATTAGTCTGTGTTTGAGTATATAAACCACTACTAACGCATGCAAAGTGTGAAAGCAGAACACAGCGATGAGAAATGAGTCAATACTGATTAACCACAGTTAAAAACAAAGATGTGATATCATCAAAGCTGCAGAGAAAAAGCCAGAAACATCAGAAGATGGAAAAACTTAAGAAAAAGAACAGAAAGGCAGAAGAAGCAGAAGCTCATCAAGATCAAGGTTTAACCTGTCCCAAGAAGCAAAATGGCAAGTGACTGACAGCTGCCCATCCAGCACAGATTCACTGGGGAAGTGCAACAGCACATGGTGAATGTGATTAATGCTTAGCCCACTATCAAGTTAGTCCCAATCCATTACTGCATGTTTTGGCAGTAAATAGTGATTTTGTGCTTTTAAGTTGCTATTAGTCCCAGTGAAAGGCACCCAAAGAAAAGTGACACAAAGATTTGAGGGTTATCAAATGGCCCTGGCGAAGTAAAATAGGGTAAATGACCCTGTTTTCTTCAGCTAAACCTTAGAAGCCGTTTCTCATAAGGCTCATGTTTTCCACCTTGTTCAAGGAGCAGAAATATCAGTTATCAGTTAGTCTTTGCTAACAGAGCATTTCGAGCCTGAGCATCCCACCCCATGAACACAATAGTTCCCAGACTCCACCAGCTCACTGACCCCCAAAGGATCAACTGTGGTCTGTTGAGTGTGTGATTCAGGCCAATACATCTCAGCTGTGTCCATACTGTCCTTAGTATAGCAGATATACACCAGTAATGGAATGACATAGAGTCTACAGAGAGAATGGAATGAAATGTAGGAGGTTTCCTTGTTTTCACTCATTTCCTTGATTATGCTTCTCAGCTGTTTGTGGTAGAACCTGCTATTTTCACTGTCAACAACCATTACAGTTCAAGGTGACATGAATGGTGAGTCTACAACCTTGAGCGCTGCACAAGAGCAAGATGAGCTTTTTTGCAGCTACTCCAGATTTCAGTTTTGAGTTTGGGACCAAATTCAGACTTCAGGGCAGGTTACTCAGAAGAATCCTAACCTGTGTTACAGCTGCAAGTGCAAAAAGTGAATTCCAGAGAAAACAGGCTGAAAAGCAAAACTTCAACACCTTCTTTCTTCAGGGAAACAGCACAACTATTGGTTGCAGCAGCATGGCATTACTTTGTGATTTCAAATTGAAAGTGTCAGTACTTGAACTTGATACTTTATGAAACATGATCTAATGGGATTCTCAAATCAGCTAGTTTAGGAACTGATAAAACTATACTCCATTGCACAAGAACAGTTCTCCATTTATATGACCGCTACAAAATTTGTCACCACTAAGTCTTGATTCTTCCTGAATGCCAAATCTACTTCTTAGAGGCTTAGGTTAGGTTTTCCTTTTTTTCCATACTGTGTATGTATATAGAAAGGACGTTTAGAATTCGGGCTTTCCATATGACACATGACATCTGTTTAAAGCAATGAAACAAAAAATCTTCTATAGAACATGTACTGCTGGAAAAGCATTCCACACATTAGGAAACATTATTAATGGGAAGGTGGTTTTTTGTCCTTTTCTTTCCCAGAACCTTTTAAATCTAAATCAAACTTAGGTAAAAGTAAGAGGTAAAAGAGCAGATAAACCAAGGACCTTCGAACACTTAATAGGAAAACAATAAAAGCATCCACAGCTCCAGAATGTTCCTGGAGCCTTTAGTATATTGTATTATCTACTAATGCTATAACTAAAGTGATTTTTATTGGCTGAAAATAGGGAAATAATGTTAGGAAAGTCACTATACTGACTTGAGGAAACACAAAACAAAATTTAAAGGATACAGGAAACAATTCCCCCTAAAAAAATGCATTTCTAATCCAATTCCTGCTTCTGTGGTTATCTTGTTATCAGACACATGAAACCTATCATCTGCAAAACCCTGTTTATTCTTCAACGGAGAAGCAGTTCTCTCCTGATCTTTGTTTTTCAGACATCAGGTGGAAAACACAGCAGATGCTTACTGTCCTGAATAGAGCTGGAACTGTAGAGGTTTTTCCAGTGTACAGTAGAGTGCACAGGAGGTAAATGCACTGGGGACTTAGACTTAGATTCAACAAGATGCATTGTATGCTTAACTTCAAGCAAAATATTGACTTCAGTAAGACTATTCACACGTTTCTAAATGGACATAGGTATAAGTACAACCTAGCAGGAGCTAGGGTTGTACAAAACCTGAAGTTCAGTTTGAGGAACTGAGGTAGAAAATACACGAGTAACTAAAGACATTCAGCGAAAGCTATGAGTAGATTTCGTCTGGTCAGTACAATTGGCTTTAGGTAAATCTTCTTAAAAGTACCCCTGGTTTTAAGTATCTCACTCCTGTGGGTTTATTTTCTTGGTTGGAAATCCAGCAGCCAAAAGCAGAGGGGCCAGGTTGTATTTAGGGGTAAGAGAAGATTGCAACGTGCTCTGGAGCAGGAGATGTAACCGCTGTTGGAGACAGGAGTTTAAAGTCCAATAATCTACATTTCTGTAAAAACTCATGATCTCATATGTAGTTTCAGGATGTCTTTCAAGAGATCAGAAGTGTTTTGAAAACAGGCTTCATTGCTGAGGAGAAATAAAAGAAAAAAAGAAAAGAAAAGAAAAGAGAAGAGAAGAGAAGAGAAAAGAAAAGAAAAGAAAAGAAAAGAAAAGAAAAGAAAAGAAAAGAAAAAAGAAAAGAGAGAGAAAGAAGAAAGAAAGAAAGAAAGAAAGAAAGAAAGAAAGAAAGAAAGAAAGAAAGAAAGAAAGAAAGAAAGAAAGAAAGAAAGAGAAAGAAAGAAAGAAAGAAAGAGAAAGGAAGGAAGGAAGGAAGGAAGGAAGGAAGGAAGGAAGGAAGGAAGGAAGGAAGGAAGGAAGGAAGGAAGGAAGGAAGGAAGGAAGGAAGGAAGGAAGGAAGGAAGGAAGGAAGGAAGGAAGGAAGGAGGGAAGGAAGGAAGGAAGGAAGGAAGGAAGGAAGGGAGGGAGGAAGGGAGGAAGGGAGGAAGGAAGGGAGAAAGGAAGGAAGGAAGGGAGAAAGGAAGGAAGGGATAAAGGAAGGAAGGAAGGAAGGGAGGGAGGGAGGGAGGGAGGGAGGGAGGGAGGAAGGAAGGAAGGAAGGAAGGAAGGAAGGAAGGAAGGAAGGAAGGAAGGAAGGAAGGAAGGAAGGAAGGAAGGAAGGAAGGAAGGAAGGAAGGAAGGAAGAAAAGGAAAGGAAAAGAAAAGAAAAGAAAAGAAAAGAGAAAAGAAAAGAAAAGAAAAGAAAAGAAAAGAAAAGAAAAGAAAAGAAAAGAAAAGAAAAGAAAAGAAAAGAAAAGAAAAGAAAAGAAAAGAAAAGAAAAGAAATAAAACTTTTGGTTATGACCTCACAAATTATAAATAGATTTAAAGAGAAGCAGTGGGCTAAGCTCAGAGCTGACATCTAAGATGCAATTTGGACTTTTGCTGATACTGATAGAGGGGCCATCCTCTGGGATTTCCTTTCAGTAACACCAATTCCTTCACCAATAAAGGTATAGCAGGGAGGGAAGGGAACACTTCATTGTTATTTATACATGAGAATACAGAAAGATGTGTGAGTAACACCCCAATAGAGAGGTGAATTAGATGAATATACACTTAAAAATTACCTCTTTGTGAAACTCATGTCAGCATCAGCTCCTTTGGACAGGGAGGAAATCTAAAAAGACATAATGACACCTTCTGTCATGGGTTCATTTTCCATTAAGACAGTGCTGCCTTACTGGGTAAAAGGAGATCAAAATTCACCTTGTATTAATGGAAAACATATTAGAATGTGACCCAATATCTGCACAGGTGAAACCAACAGCAATAACCTGTGCAACAACAGATGTTAATTTAGTCCTCTTCTCTTATTTATTGCGGCAGTTTTGCTGGGGAGCTTGAAATCACATCACAAAATCCTCTGGGTAACAAAGCCTTGCATCTCCGTCTGAAGCAGGGAGGTTACCGGAGGACACAGCGAAGCCAAAGGAGGTCACTGGATGAGTCATTCTCACTCAGGTATTCGCAGCTACCATTTCCTGGTTCCCATCACTAGACATCACTTGTCTTAGCACATTATTCCCAGGTTTCTAACATTTTATTTTAAAAGCCAGAGTGCAGACTGTGGATGATCACAGACTACCAATCACGCTCTCTGAGACAAAGATTCACACAACCCAGTGAACTCCCGCTGAACATCCTCCCCCTGTGTTGCTTTTCCTTGCTATCAATCTGTACCTGACATGACATGATGTTAAATGAGATCAGGATAACACCAGTCATGGGGGGTCAATAAATTCATACGGTGTATAATCAAATACGTGCCTCAAACAGGTAGATTCTCGCTTTATGAGATCGTGGGAGTTAACTTTCATTTAGCAGAAATAAGTATTCAGCCAACTGAGGCCCTTCTCCTTTACATACAGATAGGCTCCTCTGTTCATCTGCATTCTATAAAGGCTTGTTATTCTTCTGTGTTTATCAGATCTGTGATATCGAGGAGAACAGAAAACGTGTGTGATATCCGCCAGCTGGATTCCATCTGTCTTTTCTCTGCAGAGATGGAGTTTCAAAGGCTACAGCCTATCTACTGTCACACCCTCTCCCGACATGAGAAGCTAAGTGTAAAGTTTGGCCAAAGTGATGGAAAAACAGTATCTCTTTTGTACATCACAACTATTTCCCTACCTACACAAAAGCAGCATTCTTCTTGTTCTGGCGTGCCTGATGTATTGTTTCACTGTATCACGACCTTCCTATTAAATAAAAAGAGTCTAGCCAGAGTGTTTCAGAGAAAAGTTTGGTTTAGTTTTAATTGGACTCTGTGCATGTATGTGTGTGTTGGTTTGTGTACTGGAACAGGGGCAGGGAAGCTGTGATTGACAAGTACAAGTACTGTTTGATTACAGTAGGATATGGCCCCATAGCATTTCTGGGAGGGGAAAGAAACACCTACCTGAATAAAAGCCCAGTTTTGTTGCTCTTGAAGTGATTGAGGCTTTGCCATTCATTTCACCACAAGCCCTAAGGGACTGAGGAATTTAAGTTTCTCAGGATAACACCCAGGACGGAGCAACCGTATTGCAAATCAGCAAGACTCAGTCCTGTTTCCTTGCCCCAGTGTCTAGAGCTCTCTGTTCTTTGGGTCCGGCAGCTGCAACATTTCTGGTGAAGTGGAAACCACATCAGAGCAGAGCATGAAACAGCACAGTTTTAGCCCAGGAGCTGGGAGGTGTTGCTCTGTCCATTCATTTCTCAGCAAGCAGCTCAGAGCAGCCATCCTTTCCCACCAGAGCTACTCTGCTGAAGCCACAGAGCACTGAAACATGGGAAAGGCTGGGTTTAGTGCCCAGAAATCCTTCCTGAGCCTTCTCTTTCTCCCTGGTTTGAGGCAGATGTACGTGCCCAGCAGCTCATGGAGCAGGGAGGGAGCACAGACATTTGGCTCCAGAGCTCCTCAGCAACTCATCTTTCACCACCCTGGAGGATTTTCCATATATCTCTGCAGGTCTTTTTTGAATTTACCTGCCCATTATCCCAGCATTATAAGTGTGTATTCTTCTCTATATTTCATGGATAAATGTACAGAAGGAGTACTCTGACTTTGGCCAGCACATCCATCTCATTTTAGTGGAAGCATAATTTCTTCAGGTTATTTTCAGGGGCACATCCATTCTTTGATGATTAACCAGGTATTCTCAGGCACATGCCCAGACTTATCTTATAGACAGCTAGTGGACCACATGAAAACAAAAAGGCCTTTACTATCTGTAAATTACCTGTTCAGCCAGGGGTATTGCTAACTCTGCTCTGATCCGTAGCCATAGGAAGTAATATCAACCCAGAAAGTGTAATGAATTTTGACTGTCAGCAACTTGCTGTGACCTTTCCACTGATTAGTCCGCAATATTATGGATTCCTATTGAAAAACTAGGTCTGGTTACTAGTATGAGTACACACATGGAGATGTATTGTTCATTTGGAAACCTCAGATAAGTTAAAATGAGCTTCGGTGGGTACAAGTTATGAATTCCTATGCATATATGTTTTTTTTGATTCATGGGCACTCTTCTAAGGTGGGACTGAAGTTATTTCAGTCATGTACAACTAAAGGCCCAAGAGAGGTGTTTGGCCTACCCACAGAACCAGAAGAGAACTACAGTGATATCTTCAGCCTATCCTGTTACCCATCTCTGAGGTATCATCTTTGTAGGCTACTTGATTAGATAAGATGTCTTTTAGATAATGGGTAATAAGCTAAATAACTGGCAGAGGGTAAATGACATCTGTATCTAACTGTTTGATGATTTAACTGGAGAGCTGGTTAAGCTTTCTCAAAATGCTCTTCTGATCTCTTCCCTCTAACCTCACTATAGCACAGTGATCTGACATACAACATACCTCTTAGTGTTAGCCAGGCAGCCTGAAGGAATCTTGTAGTATCAAGAGAAGCCAACTGACTCGTTATTGAGCTCAACGTGCTTACAGTCAGTCCCTTGTGCATTGGCAAATAATTTTGTGCTGTGACCCTTATATATAGTCCTACAAGAAAAGTAAGGTTGTCTTGAGAGACTTTCATGATGAAAACGAACTCTTCAGAGGTGCTGGGAAATGAGTAAACTCAGGCAAAATCCCATAAAAGCATTAGGTGTTGATGCATGTATTTATGGTGGAGGATCAAATGACCTCTTTTGAGAAGGGGTTACATGCTGGAAGTACAGAAGGTCAGCATAGAGAGTTTGGGAAGGATTCCCACGGGACCTAGTCTCAGAGGCATAAAAATGCAAACAATCCTTGAAATAAAATATGAGTCAAACAAGGATGGAAATCAAGCTGAGGAGCTCAGATAGCTCATGAGTAGTTTAAGCACATGCCAGGCCCAGAGGCAACTCCTAAGTTGCCAGTGCTGCTGCCTGCAGATTTTGCAATGGGTCCTACATTTCAGGATGGCTAGAACCCTACCTTGAATTTAGATCCTGTGAGAATTGCTGCTGAAGGAGAACAGCTTACAGCAGCCTGAGGCATAGAAATGTCATCCAGTCTTGATCAGAATTTGTTTTTAAGCAGAGAAGTCCTGGCTTGCCAGCCCTAGAGCATGGTATACAATCTTCTGTGAACATGTAGAGTATGAGCTTTGGCAAGGCAAGCTCCTCTACAGTTCTCCCATCTTGCCTTAGGACAGCACTTCTCAGAATGACGAGTTTAGTCTTCCTGCCCATTCCAGCTTTGGCACCTCTTCTCTTTGCTCAACAATGGTTCTGGTTCTGGTTATGATGTATGTGAGCCATTTCAACACACTCACTCCCAAAAGTTCCTGACAATGGCTTTGTGATGCCAGCCAAGGCACATCACAAGGGTGTTTTTGGCCTTGGAGATTTTTCAAGCTAAATAGACAACACAAAGAGTAGGGAGAAGGAAGGATTATTATTAAGTGGTGAACCAATGTACCAAGAGATTAGCAGACTCCTTCCCAATCACATAGCAAGTCTGCAGGACAGCTGGGAGGAAGGTCCACAATTTCTGCATCCCTCTCTTGTGCCTTAAACACGAACATCTCTCCTTTCTCTTTTTGCTAAAATGAACGATGTTTTAGCAGCACTGGTTATAAAATAAGGCATTGAATGTCAACCAAACAACATCCTTCAGTCATTACACGCCTAGATGAAATCTCTTATGGTGAAGCAAATGGAGACTGCAGATCTCAGCTGAAGTTTACCCCTTATGAGATGGTGCTGTACAGGGCTACCTGAACTAACAAGGGTTGGAGGCATAGGCTGACATAACTCCCGAGTGTCTTTTCATAGTGGTACACTATATACGGCAGAAAACACCTTAAAATTAATCTCAAAATTATGTCCCTTAAAGCTACCAAGGGATCGAGGCCTCTCTGAATGCGAAGACCTTAAATGGCTGTACTTTTTTCCCCTAAAAGGCTGACCATGGCCACACAAGGAATGTGAGGCAGGACCAGGAATGGAGGCCTGTTCTTACAAGGCTTGTGAGAAGCTGTAATCACAGGATTAAACAACCTGTCCTGATCCTTTTGTGTTTCAGATCAAGACAACACCTGTCCCATTCTCAAACCCTGACACAGCAACTTTCATAATGCAGCCTGGAGCTTAGCTAAATCCTCAGTTGTATCTCTAATATAAATAACAATGACTTAAATTTCTAGTCTAGCCACTTAAAACAATACAAAGTTAATGGACTAAAGAGCTGGGGAAAGACAATGTGCTTTGTATTCTGCTATTTTCTTCAAACCACTTCTGTAAACAGTCATAAAATATACAGTAAACAATTACCTTTAGATTCAAAGCCAAATGCTGCATCTCATAACTCAAACGCACCCAGCTAATACAAACAAGCTCTCACAAATTCATGATGCTCTCATTTGAGATGCAGGGCCCTTCACCCCCTGTTCACGTGGCATCCACCAGCCTCTGGGGTACCATGTGGGTCCTCCTCAACACCTTAGTTCATTTTTTAATAAACTTTGCTTCCAAATATATTGAGGAAAAGATCATGTCTGTTTCATGCATCTCTGTCACCTGCTTGTAGCATTCTAGACCATGGTGGGAAGCAGTCACTGTAATGAATAACACTATTTAACACATCCCAGGAGAGGGTGTCCCAGAAATACACTATCTAATCTTGGTGTTAGAACAAGCTCCTCTGGTTAGAAATGCAAAGAACCAGGATTTTCAGCAATATTTGGCCCTGTTTAGAATAAATGCATACAAAGAGCTGGTAACAGCCATCTTTCTTTTGGTTTCTGAAGATGTGATGGAGTTTTTTGTTTCTATGTCTTGTTTCTTTACTGCTTTTGTTTAATGATACAGATCCATGTGAAGTCAGGCACCAGGTACAATGGTCCATTCACATTGGCCATTTTTCTGGCATTCTTATGCAGTAAATTGTTAAGTTTTAAATAAATGGCCCCTGGACAGAAAGGATGTTGAGCCGGGTACCAGAGTTAGGTTACGCTCTGCATGCAAAGACAATAAGGGCAGCTGCAAAGAAATCAGCTGTGAAAGAAAAATATCTGTGTGATAAAAGGAAGGTGTGACCAGCACATGCAAGCACCTTGCTTGTTCAGCCTTAGGAGATAAAGTCATTCTGCTTTCCCCCAGGGGAGATAGGGACCCCTTTGCTATTTCCTTGGGAAGACCCAGGATTCTCCACTCCTTTGCTATTGTGCTTCCCCCACAAGCAGCCTTTCCTCCCTTCTCCTTCCACCCTTCTCTTTAATAAACAAGATTTTGCACCATGAAATTGATGGCCTGTACAGCAGCCCATGGAAGTAGCCAGGAAACAACTCTTCCAGAGAGCCCAGCTTAGTAGTGTGGTTGTTACTGTCAGTAACGTCTCTCTAGTAGCATTCTTATTGCTGGTCCTAACCTGCCCAAGCTAGGCTGAACCAGGAACAACAAGCCCACCTCCTTATTGTGCCAACACTTGCTTAGGAGTTTGTCCAGGGTGTTAAACCATTACAGCCCGTTTTCTTCCTAACAACAATAAAGAAAATGAATATTAGCAGAGTTTGGACTGGAGTTTAATTCAGGATAAAGATGCAATGTTGGAGCAGCAGGGCAAGCAGCCAAGGCCTCTTTCATAATTGGGTGGGTACAGCAATGTATGTGGGAAGAATGGCATGCCTCAAACGCAATACAGCACAGAGCACATCCAGCACAATGTTGGCTCACCTCTTGTTGGCACCATCCTCTTGCTGCTGTTGTTTGAGGCCCAGGCAAAGGTCTTGTACCCCATAACCCCAAAGAGTGGGCGAACTCTGTGTGCAGATATGCATGACTTGGTTGGCTGCACATTGGGGTTGTTGGTTGGTTGCCCTTTGAGGCGGACGTCCAAGCAGGTGGTTGCAATGGCCTTCGCTTCCTTCCTTCCCATGAGTGTCCTCCATGACAAAACCTTTCCATACACTGCAGGCCAGGAGGGAAGAGGAAAAGGGAGAAGGTGTTTGGAGAGATACAGAAACATTTATGAGTCAACTGTGTATGATTTGGGTTGTGACTTCATCTCCCATTCACCTGTGAGTTACACACTTAGTGCCACACAGGGATGGTGGAATTTGAACAGCAGCAACAACAAAATTAGAAGGGGAAAACCTGGCTATATAAGATTGGTGGAAAACTGAAGGGCTGTGGTACTTTCATGAGGAAGTGATTTTATGCATAGCACAAGACATGACGATTCGTCATAGATTTAGAACTTACATTAACTTTTCTATAACTTTCTTGCTGCTGTACAGGAAGAACTTGTACACTTTGCACTTTGATCCTCTGGGTAAACCCTCTTCAGAAGTGACTCCTAGTTTTTGCACAAACATCTCTGAGACAGCTTTAAAGGCAGGATTTCAGAAGGTCCAATTCTCCTCCAAAATTGCACCGAGTTAGAGAGATCAACCAGGTGTAGAGCTAGCATAAGGAGGGAAAGGTTCTTGAGCAGCCAAAAGGGTCAATTATGATTGTTTAGCATGACTTTCTTCACGAGCTGTAGGATTTTACCTGGTAATTTTTGAGGTCAGGGAGCACTTTGATAATAAAGATCAAACTGTTCCCAAGCCTGACAACACTGGGTGCCAAATGAGTGATAGGCACACCTCTTCCATTAAACTTTGCTCCAGTAATAGAGCCCATAAAATCAGAATAATGCCATCTCATAACAAAAAGTACAGCATCTCACCACTGTGCAGCCCTGCTTGAGGCAGAAGTGGAAAGCAGCTTTGAATACAACCTTTGCATCTAAAGGTTGCTCCAGCTCAATGAAGCCAGAAGCGTGCCTCAGGGCTACCCAGGGAGCAGCCATGGGTTCATGATGAGTGCATGCATTAGAGAAAATGCTGTTTTCACCTAGCCAAAACAGCTTTTCTATGAAGACTAAGACTGTGGCTTAAGCTGGGATTCAGTTCATTCATCCTTAGCCATCTAGCCTGAACCAGCCATTCGGTATGTCTGTAGTCCACGGTGAAGGCAGGTAGTGGCTTAGACCTTTCCCTTAGGATAGAATGATTTGCCATCTGGAGGTATCTATCTTTATTGTACATAGTAGGAAGATATATGACTAGGTTAGGCTGAAGGGCAAATGTCTAGATAGATAAAGGCCCGTGAGGTAATTTCCAGTCTGAGTTTGTACCAGTAACTTTGTGCCAGGACTGATGAGGGTGCTGCATGATTTTTTATGAGGTTTCAAGAAAATTAGAGGCTGATGTAAGACTTCACCCCAAAACGGAGTTTGTAGGACCACGGGTTTTCCTCACAACCTTAGGAAAGTCACTTCGTTGTAAGTTTTAGGAAGACATCAGATAGGCTCACAATCAGACAGGCTCAACTTCAGCCACCTTGCAATACAGAAGTACCATCAGTGAACTGGAAAGTAATGCTACGCCTCCGAGACACAGCAGCACATGCTCCTCAAGGGTGTAGAGATTCCCCACACTCTTTACCAGACCTCTCTATCATTACTAGAGGGAATAACATTGTGTTTTTACTTGGGAAACAGCAGGGAAAACAGATTGTGGGAATCCCGAGAATATCAGACCCATGTGGAACATCCACCACAAAAACCATAGTTTCATCCCCCAGACTGTTGCTGAAGGAGGTCCTGCTGGCTACATCAGAGGGGCCTATGTCAGACAACTCAATAAGCTTACAGCGTGGCTCATCACCTTTATGCGTGATTTTACTGGCTTCTTTCCCACACAAACAGTATTTTAATTGAATATTTGGCCTTTGTGATATTTATTTAGAAAGAAAGATTTCCTCTGTCTTTAAACCATTTAAACCTGACTTTCTGTTCAGATCACTAATCTGAGATAGAGTACATGGACTTTCACCCAATGCCAAAGAACTGAGCACAAAACAAGGTATCTCTGAATTACAGAGGGGGGCAATGTGGGGACAGGCAAATCTGCTTGTGCCCTTGAGCTTGTGCATTCTAAGAGACTTTAACTCTGCATAGCCTGCCTTCTAAATTGCACCATACAGTATCTATGTTTCATCTTTAATGAGAGGGTCCTCCTATTTCAGTTCTGATTTCTTTATTCTTGGTTTCTGTAAGCAAAACAGTGTTTCTTTGCTTGCACTCTTTGAAATACATGGAAAAAAAATGCTCAGTGGGAAATGGAATTAAAATTGCAGAATTAACCTCATATGTGCTGTAACTCTGTAACTGTGGGAAGAGCAGCCTGAACCAAAGAGTAGCAATAATGCCTGGGTTAGGGCATGAGAAAGACATTGAAGCTGGCTTAGCTGAAAGGTGCTATTGATTATTTCCCTTTTTTATTATTATTCATACCAAAACCCATTGAAGTTCTACATGTGCTTTATGTATGGCAAAAGAAATTAACCTCTTCAGTTGCAGTCTTCTGACTTGAGGAGGGGTCATCCGACACTTTTTTTCCTCAGTCTGCCCTGATTATAAATTAAAGATACTGCTTTTTCCCTCCCTCCTCTTTTCCTTGAATGTCCTGTGGATTCCTCTTTCACCAACTCTGATTATTGTCATTTGGTGGCTATCTGTGTTGTCAGTAATGTTCCAGTCCACATAAATTTACACACATCTATTAATACTGGAGGGTGCCTGTGGGTGGTTTTGAATGGCTTTATTCCCCCCTCTAAAAGACCCCATCTCTGTGATTACCTTCTGGCTGGTCACTGTGTACAAGCCAAGAGCTCAGCAGTGTGGGAGTGTGACAGTCTTGAGACATTTCTACAGCACCCAAGGGCAGTAAATTAATGCTGACATGACCCACCAAGCACATGGCAGTTCTACTGTCAGAGCTCATCTAACAGGAGAGATTGAATTTCACACTGCGTTTGATATTAAATCTCTCCCAAGCACAAACAGATTTGGTTGGGTAGAAAAGATATTCAAGCATCAGCAGTGAGGGCCTCAGGAAAAGAAGGTGCTAAATACTCACTGTCCTCATTTGAAGCATTACCTTGGAGCCTCAGCCTGAGTGCACAGCAGATATTATGGCTATGTCTGCTTTGTTCTTACAACTGTCCTGCTCCGTATTCACCATGCTCTTTATCTTACTCCCACCTCTTGTCACTGCAAACTGCACACTCACTGTTTGTCCCCCCAGGATACCCCTAGCACCACCACCCCACATCTGATCTTCTGTGTCCCCTCACCTTCTGCAGTATCCCAGTATTGCTTTACTTGTTGCTGAGCCAGGAGAAGCACATGATGCTCTGCTGGCTATCTCAAGCTTTCTAGTTGGCCAGAGGATGTATCCTGCTTGAAAGCAGTGAGAGGTCACCTTTCACTTAAGTCAGACATCCAAAATAACTAAGTTGTCTGAACTCTTCACTGATGACACGGGAAATGCTCTCTGCAAGAGGGAGATTATCTTCTTATAAGCTTACGAAATGCAGCATTCAAAACATTACATGGATATAATCTGTTCAGAAAATGAAATGGAAAACTACAGTGAAATAGTCCAACCAAGAATCAGACAGAAAACTACTGTATATAGATTCCTTTCCCATTGCATTCTCCATTACAGCCCTCATGAAGTCTGCTCTGAGTTCTCTCACATCTTCCAAGTTCTATCAAATCTGGAGCTTGCTTAATGGGTTACCTTAATTACATCTAATTAGTAGTGGTTTGATTAGCAGTTTACACTGGATATTGCTAGTGAGTACTCTGGGGAGGTGGGGAACCGGGATACCTACGGTACATTTGATGGGCAGATGCAGAGTTTCTACTTCCATTGTGCCTGGTGTTCTCTGGAAAGCCAGACACCAAATCCACATTTCCTAGACATCTGTTTGCACCTGAGGTATAGATGTGCCCTTGTATACCTTCACTAGTTGCTGTCTAGCTGAAATTAAGGAAAACTTGTTAGCTCAAAATATTCAGAGAACTTACATAGTTGAACCTGAAATAGCCCAATATGTAATTTTTCTCTTAGGCTTTTAAAGAATAAAATGGCTTTTGAATCAATTTACATAACTTTTCTCAAAGGATACTACATTTCTCCCAGTTATCTGATACTGGGATAAGTATTTTCAGTTGTGCAATACTAAAGTACATTACTCTCTCTAGAAAGGCCACAAATCTTGAGCTGAAGACAGCATGAGGTGGAGAAATAGCTGTTCCTCTTGCCAGTTTTTTTTCAGAGGTTAATGATCATCACTGTTAAACCTCATGCTTCATTGTCAGCTTGAAACTGCCTGCTTTCAGCACTTAGGTCCTCACTGTAATGCCCTCCACCACCTGAAAGAACACTTTAAAGCCAGTACTTTCTCCATGTAGAGATATGCAGATGCTGTAACCAGTTCAGCTCTTTCACTTCCTTTGGGCTGTCTGATCTCAGAATTCCATCAGTCCCAAATGTTTTCCCTTGTGAAGGCATTTTCTTTAAACCTCGAATCGTTGTTATGGTATTTCTGTCAGTTATAGGCACTGAAATGGAATACTTCTTTTCATTGTTTTCATTGTTTAGGTTGAATTACCTCCATACTAAACTCAAAGCGTTTCTTGGTCCATACCAACCCCTTGGATAAACCATGATAGCAGAACGCAGGCTGGTTAGGTTTTCCACTATGGCCCCTGGGTAATTCAGGATTACTTTTTGCTCTCTTTGGCTCAGTATGTACAGCATTTGGCAGCATTATAGTATAGTTTAACAAAGCATTTTTGCTTCTGGTGGACCATCCAGTTCTCCTTCCTGGCTACACTACCAGTTTCAGAGTTTTCCCCAAATCCTACCAGCATAAGCTCATAAACATCCTGACAAATCCTCACATGGTTCCTATTTCTATGTCTCACTTCCAGAAACACTCCTGTTCAATATTCCCACACACACAACAGCTTTTGGGGAGCTGTCAGCATGAGATGGTTCTTATACTCTATGAAGTGCACTGACTACTGGGAGCCCATAGCTCTCAGTGATCCCAGTTGGAACTGAGATCCTCAATCTGGTCCTCAGGACAATGTCGAAGAAATACATTAACAATTCTGTTGCATATTAAAAACACATTGCCCAACTCTGATCCAAATGTAAAGACTGATTGGCTAAGCATGAACAAAACCTGAGGCTTTCAGGATTTTTAACGTACTTTTCCTAGTAATTTTTGTTTATCAATACCTATTTTATATGTTTTTAAAAATCCTTGCAAAATGTGCACAACTTAACATGCATCCCAAACCTTTGCAAGCAACTACACTGAGGCAAAGTGTACCATAGGTCCCAGTGGCATTCAGAAGAGAACAGTGGAAGAAGGGACCTAGCAGACCTCTTGCCACTGAAATACATGTTATGAAGGCCCATCTTTGCATCTAGGTTTTGCATGTAACTGTTTCTCAGTGGTCATTTGATAGAGTACAGGTTCCTTTACTTTGTCTATAGTACAAGATGTGACTCTGACCAAAGATGGACCAACTGTGATGAGATAATTACTCACTTTTCAACTATATGACAGTCCAGAACTAGCCTAAACAACCCAGCAGTCCTGAAGAAGATCAGATAAAGCCTGCTTTCAGGTTACCTATAGGTAACACTTTTGTAAAATCAGCGCTGATCTCAGACAACCAATAACAAACAGCAATACTACCATTACTTGTACCAGTCATAACAGTGGCAAAATATCTGCTAGTAAATGTATTAGGAAGTCTTTGGCTATGTGACTTGAGTAATTTAATTACCTTTTCTGAATAATGTCAAAGATATTATGGCAAACCTAGACGAAAAAGATAAAAAACAAGGAGAGCACGTAACTAATCAGCAGAGACTGCCTTTGCTTCTCATCTGTAAGTCAATAAATGAGAAATAAACCCCATGTAACTCAGAGAGAGAACTAAAAAGAAATTAAGAAGAAAAAGAGTAAAATAAACTCTTGAGCTATGAAACCTGAGTTGAGAAATCCAACACTGCACGAACAAAAAGTGCTTGGATCTGTTCACAGCAAAGGTGGCGTGCCAGGTCTAGACTGGGACTGCATTCAGATACAGGTTGTAAGCAGTGCCAATATTCATGGAGACTAGAATTGATGCTCTGCTAAGATTTCATTCATAGAAGTGTTTATCAAAGTAAGTCCCCAGAGAGCACACTGATAGAACCTGGTAAACCCAGTGCAGTGTTTTTCATTCACAGAAATGCACAGCAAAGTAAATACCCACACAGCATGTTGGTGGAAATCAGTAGACCCAATGCAGTTCATATGAAAAGCCTGACTAAAAAGAAGTATTACTGGCAGCACAGAGTGTCAGCTGGGGCTTTTCATCCCTAACTGGACCCATTCAGACTGTCAGCTCTGGCTGGCTGGTCTCAGTGATGGTGATTTTCCATATCTGGCTGCTATTTTTCCTTAAGAGAGCAAGGGCCAGACCTCCACCAGCTTCCCTGGGTGCAAGGTCAGTTCTGGGGGGTAGATGGGAATGCAGGGGAAGACTTCTAGGCTGCCAAGCAACTTTCTAGCCTCCAGCTCTTGAGAAAGTTTCCACTGTCAGCCAAGCCCTTCGAACTGCCCAAACACTTTGGAAATTATAGCTTCTCATTTTGCTGCCAATTGGGAAACTTGCTTCACTGCAGTAACTGTCAGGAAATAAAACACACCTTTCGGGGGGAAAGGGTATTTTTGTCTCATTATTGTCAAAGTGCAGTAGCGGACTTAGACACTGAGCAAGGGTACGTGGTGTTTCACTTAGGAGTCCCCACGAGGGCCCTATATCCAAAAGCAGCACACAGTTCTACTTTTTGTCTAGGCTGAACACCTACATTTATAGCAGCTACAGGGCTCTGGCTTGTATCTCCCACCCACAGCTTCCATTTCTCCCAGATTAGTGTCCTCCCATCACTGCTATTAACAGTTGCATCAGGAGTTGCTTTGTGGCCTAGAGGGCCCTTAGCCATCCCCAAATGAAAACCCTTTAAGCAATAAAATAGTTGGGCCCTGAGGGATTCCGTGGAAGTCCCAGGCTCTTCAGGAAGGACAAGCAGGGGAGATGAAGAGGGTCTGTTGCCCTCTATGTCAATGACCAGCCAGAGTGCATGGAGCTCTGCCTGGGGATGGATGAAGAGTCAACTCAGTGCTTATGGGTCAGGATTAAAGGGAGGGCAGGGACAGGGGAAGTTACAGCGAGGGTCTGTTACTGGCCATCCAACGAAGAAGACCAAGCAGATGAAGCCCTCATTAGACAGACAGCAGCAGCCTCACATGCAAAAGCCTTGGTCCTCATGAGGGACTTCAACAACCTTGATATCTATTGGAGGGACAACACAGTGAGACACAAGCAATTCAAGATGTTCCTGGAAGGTGTCGATCATAACTTCCTTCTCCAAGTGATAGAGGACCCAATGAGGAGAGGTGTTATGCTTGACTTTGTCACCACTGTCAAGGAGGGACTGCTGGGAAATGTGAAGCTTGGCGACAGGTTTGGCTGCCATGACCATGAAATGATGGAGCTCAAGATCCTTAGGGCAACAAGGAGGGTGTGCAGCAAACTTGCTACGTTGGACTTCAGGTGAGCAGACTTTGGCCTCTTCGGGGATCTGCTTGGTAGAGTGCCACGGGATAAAGCTCTGGAGGAAGAGGGGCCCAAGGAAGCTGGTTAATATTCAAAACTCATCTCCTCCAACTCAGGAGCAATATAGCCCAACAAAGAAGTCAGGCAAAAACACCAGGAGGCAGGCATGAATGAACAAAGAGGTCCCGGACAAACTCAAATGCAAAAATGAAGCCTACAGAGGGTGAAAGCAAGGACATGTAGCTTGAGAGGAATATAGAGAAATTAACTGAGCAATCACGGATGAAGTTAAGAAAGCTAAAGCCCTGATAGAGTTAAATCTGGACAGGGATGTCAAGGGCAACAATAAAAGCTCCTATAGGTACATCAGGGATAAAAGGATAAAAAGGGAAAATGTGGTCCCTTTCTGGAAGGAAACAGGAGACCTAGTTACTCAGGACGTGGAGAAGGACAAAGGTACTCAATGATTTTTTTTGGCTCGGTCTTCATTGACAAGTGCTCGAGCCACACAGCCCAAGTTGTAGAAGGCAAAGGCAGGGACTGGGACAATGAGGAATTGCCCACTGTAGGAGAAGATCAGGCTCAAGACCATCTAAGGAACTTGAAGGTGCAAGAATGTCCATGGGACCCGATGAGATGAATCCGTGGGTCCTGAGAGAACTGGTGGATGAGGTGGCTAAGCCACTATCCATCACTTTAGAGAAGCTGTGGCAGTCCAGAGGGGGAAACATAACCCCTATTTTAAAAAAGGGAAAAAAGAAAGACCTGGGAAGTCACAGGCCGGTCAGTCTCACCTTGGTGCAAGACCATGGAGCAGATCCTCCTGGAAACTGTGCTAAGACACATGGAAAATAAGAAGATGACTGGTGGCAACCAACATGGCTTCACTAGGAACAAAGAGAGCCTGATAAATTTGATGGCTTTCTACGACAGGGTTACAGCATTGGTGAATAAGGGAAGAGTGACTGATGTATCCTACCTAGACTTCTGCAAAGCATTTGAGACTATCCTGCATGGCATCCTTGGCTCTAAACCGGAGAGACATGGCTTTGACAGATGGACCATTCAGAAAATAAGAAATCAGCTGGATGGTTATACTCAAAGAATTATGGTCAACAGCTCAATGTCCAAGTGGACACCAGTGACGAGTGGTGTTCTTCAGGGATCTGTACTGGGACTGGCACTGTTCAACATCTTTGCTGGTGACATGGACATTGGGATTGAGGTGTAGGAAAGAGATGTCAGCCTGTCCCCTTAAAAGCAGTAGCCTGAGCAAAGTAAAGCTGCCTTCTCCTTTCAGATATTAGTTCAGCTCACAGAGATCTAAGTCATAGATTCGTCTCTCTTCCATTTATTATTAAAGGAGCCTATGGTAAATTCATTCCTAACTCACACATGTTAGCAAGGTGCCTGTGTTTACATGGGCATATATATGGGGTGAAGCTATATTTGGATTTTAGCCATGAAACAGCTAGGGACAGACCTCCTTATGTGGTCGGCCACGCTCATGCAGTATGTAACTGTTGTTCTTGTTCTGAGTAAACATCCAGCAATGAAGCAAGTCCTCATCACACCAAGCTGCTGTTTCCAAAGGGAATTGTAAAATCTTTTTCTCTAAACATACAGCCTTAGCCTTAGTCTTGCTGAAATCAATTACACAACTTATAGGTTACTTTCTCCAAGGCTACTTGAGGCCCATAAACTGCTATGCATGGCAGAGAGCTCCTCGGACACTGGCTCAGTTCAATAATTTGTCTTCTTTGGTTTGCACCCCCCCCAAGGGCTGTTAAGCTCAGAGAAGTCTTTAACAAGCTGACACCTCTGAATGCACATTCCTGCTTACCTTGCCAAGCTGCTGCTCCCTATCCTTTGGCCCCATGAGGATAATTTAAGAAATGTAAAGGAAACAGCAGAGAGCATCCAGTCCCTGAGGTCATCAGTATGCATCAATGTCCCTGTCCAGCTTCCCCTGAGAACCCCATGCACAGACTTGCCCGTGGCCCAGGACCACATTTCAGCTCAGACCAGGGTCATCAGTACCAGTCTCAGTTATGCTGTAGGCAATCCTGTCTCCAAGCCCTGTCTCCTTTTAGGAATAGGGTTGACCTTATGGCTGATCCCATTCATGGGATCTAAATCAGCTGCATGCTGCTGGTTTTTACTCTGTTTTCTCATTTACATGTGTACAACACATCACTTCTGGGTCATATAGGTGAATAAGTGTTGTCGTTTAAGGAATAGAGTGTAATATTCTCTGGGAACAGTGATCACCACATTGTCCAGGTGCTCAGCCTTGGCCCTGACCTGCACTCCCTTATGGCTGTGTTATTTTCAGGAACAGGAGACAACATCCAAGCCAAGGCAGCAATTGGATTCCGGGAGGCAATGGGGACAGAGAGCTAAATTAAATACCCAGCTCAAACCCCGTGTCCCTGTTCTAGGAATAATACCAGGAACACATCTGTGAGCTAACAACTGCACTACACAACCTCAAGAGATACCAACACCTCCCATTATACTATGACCACACTGAAATATTTCCTGCAATTTCTGAGTGTCAGCAGTAAAGTACCTATGTACCATACACCACCTGTGGTGATTAAATGTGCCTTATAAATGTCGAAACACTTTGCAGCATAAATCTTCAAAGATCTGCATGAAACTGTGCTTAAACCTGGCTCTTCTCTCCTTTTGCCTTCCACACTAAGACAGGGAAATGGCAGCAGATCTATTGAACTTCACGCATTTATTACCACTAGTGGTAGAGCACGGAACTGAACTATGAGGTCCTATTATGATATACCAAAAGCTATTTTCTCATCAGTTCAAACACATCTCTCTGTTACAAATTACTAGTTAGGTTTAAATGTCCTTTGGCCTCTGTCTGTCTGGAAAACCCATCTTACTTTTAAAGTCAATTGGAAATTGTATCTGGAAATCCTTGGATGAATTAATTTTGGGGTAGTGTTTTCCAGCATAGGAATACACTGGCTAGGAAAATATTCCACTCTCCATAGGGTCATTCACTCTAATGTACAAAATATAGCTCATTCTTTTATGGGAACAATTACCTCTAGAAATGTGAATAATTTATGGGTGGTGCCTGCAGCTTCAATCTTGAAAACAATTACAAGTGTGAGAAGGTCCTGGATGAAATGGGGCTAGTGTATATGTAAAATTAAGCACAGTAAGTGATGGTCACTGTTCCAGGCACACATTCATCAGAGGCCAGAAATCCAGCCCCAACAGTATCACCTCATCCCAAATGTCCCATAGCAGTTTGTATTCTCACAGAAGACATGCAAGCTGTTTAACCACAGAGCACCAACTTGTGGTTACCTGTCATCTAGACTAAACTACTATGCTATCTCTAAAACCTGATTCCTCCTCTTTCTCATTACTTTATGCCCTCACATCCCATACTGCCCATCCACTTAAAAAAGACTGGCCTAAATTGTAGGGTCCTTTAGAAGTTTTCCAAAAGTGAGTAATTTGGGGTTATTTGAAGCCTTTTGTGGAGTAAGTTGAAAGCAATTCCTCTCACTCAGACAACCAACCCTTTCCCAGACCAAAGACAAACATCTGGGTCTGTTGGTTCATATGAGCTTGGATGTCCAGTGCTGAGATTGGATGCTGTTAAAGTGCAAATAGGGTGGGAACAAAGCCCACAGGCTGAGTTACATCCAGGGTGAACTGCAAACCAGTTCACTTCCCATGAAGAGGAGACATAACTCAGACTGAGAAGCAAAATCTACACTATGGAAGACTTCAACTTCCTTTGGCCTTAGTCCTGAACAGCATGTGCTGCAGGAAAATGACACAAGCAGCTCTAAGATGGTCTGGACACAAGTGGTTTCCAGGTGCAGCTAGACACAGAGTACTTTGCTGCTCTGTGCACATGCAGAAATGGCCATAGAGACAATGCAACAGAAAAAAAGTATGCATCAATAAACCTGAGAAGACCAAGCAGGTGCAATTGAGATCAGGGAGCTGACTTAAAACATCTTCTCCAGGAATTCCCCTTGGATATGTCAAAAAGTTCAGCCTACCATTAAGGGCTTTCATTCACCATTTAGGGCTTTCCAGCAGTCTCAATATTTACAATAGCAACCAGCACCAAAGATAAGCATCTCCTTAAACCCACAATTATGTGTTTCAGTAGGTTCATTTTGTAGACATGCCTATACCAAGACCACATTCCTCCAGAAAGCTGTCGCACTCCCTCAGTCACAGAGCATTTGGTGGGCATGTACAAAAACCCGCTTTCTATAATCAGAAACCATAAGGAGAGAGAGCTCCACTTCATCACTATCTGCCTAAATATATAAATAATCCGAAATCTGAAGTGTGTGTTGGACAGCACCCTCGGGCTATCATTTTACACCCAGCTGTTATTCTCAGAGGATTCTCAGTAAATCCAGGAATAGACGAGCCAGGAGTCAGGAACAGGCTCAGAGGAGAATGTCACCATATGGCAGCTCCTGACTGTTGCATAAATATATTGATTAGCTGACCTGGCTTCAGGATGTCTCTATTAATGACAGTAAAGTCAAGAAGAGATGTAAAACTATCAGAAAGATGAAAAGTACCTGAACTGGCTAGGTTTTTTTCCATTTAAGTGCCTTCTTGTCCAAAGTATGACACCGATCGCCTGAGAAAATGGGTTAATTCAGTTTAAATCTGAAGCTTACAGACAATTTCTAAATAAAAATTGAAAAGAATAATCATATGTTCTTGCTATGACAACCCAGAATAACACGTTAGCAACCCAAATGACAATATTCTTCCTATTACATTGACACTGGCAAAAAAAGAAATTATGTTGGAGTTTTTAATATACGTTTTTGAAAGGGAAAGATATGATCACATGCTAAAACTCAACATGAAGGTAGAAATCCTCTGGCAGCAAAGCCCAGTATGTGCTGTTTGGAGTGGTCAAATTAGATACCAGACATTAAAAGCCGTGTAGTCAGAGAGTGAGATTTAACAGGACTGGGATGACAGAGTGGCAAGAAGGAAAGAAAGTTCATGATTTAAAAAGTAAGACAGATGACATGTATTACACTGCGCATTCCCCCCCCTCCACTCACAGAACAGCCCTTCTCAAAGGGAAGAAGTGCCTTCTTTCTTACTGCTGCTCTCAGCTCATTTGTTTGTCCGAGCCCTGAGGACACTGTGCAAAGCTATATTCGTCCCCCAGCAGACTGGGTATTTCTAGAAGCAAAGGCACTTACCAAGTCTACAGACACATACTAAAATCCATGCTTGGTACAAGCCAAGCTCTACAGTAAAGCCTTAGCATGATGCCCAGGAATTTACTCATGCACAACGACAGCAAAAGGACACATTTTTCTCTGTTTTCATTGTGTCTGGATGATTAAAAAATGTTTCAGACCCTGAGGAAGGATTGGATTTAGGGTGTTTTGGGGGGGATTGGCTTGGGCTGACCATCCCTCTCCATGAATGCAGAATGAATATCCCAGCATGGCATCATGGAGCTCTATGCTGTGGCCAATACCACGCTTCAGATGAGAGGGTAAACTCAGGTTTTCAATTGATTGTGACTGTAGTTGCTGGTTTGCACTTTTGGAAAGACTGAAGCTGCTCACCATGACACCAAGCCAATTTCATAGCTGAGTGACAACTGAAGAAGTGTAAAACAGCAAACAAACTCGTCCTGAAAAGTTTTCCGTACTGCATTTTGGGTTCAAAATGTTTGCAAAGAAAGTTCTGTTAGTTTAGAGAGTTGTTGGCCGAAATGGATATATTTTCCAGGGAAGTCAGCCAGTTTTTAAAGGAGGCCAAATCTGTTTCCACATGGAAATTGGCTCATTTTTGGAGTATAGATGAGTTCTGCATAAAAAAAAATATATTAAATTCCTTCCCCCACCCACAACTGTATACACTTTCATGCATCTTGATGGGAGAACTGCTCTTCCATCAGCAACAGGGAAATGCAATCTGAACAAACACAGTATCATGTAATTAAGATGACGGTCACATCAGGACGGATAAGACAGGGAAAAGAGAGAAAAAATCTGGAAAACAAAAATTATCCGATTCAGCCAGCTCTTGGAAATGTTTTTTCAGTCTACCTAAGCTCTCCTAGAAGCTGTACATAGGTACAAATACCTTCAACTTTCTTGTTCTTTACAAAAATTATCAAAGCCTCAGAAACAGAAATCATGTTGGGGGGGGGCGGGGAATCCACAACCCATAACATAACTATTAACAAATGCATCTTATATTGCCATTAATTAATAAAAGGCAAATCATACATCTTGTTCAACCGTAATAGCCCTCATCCTGAGTGCATTTGGATAGCAATTTCGTTCCAACAAGCACTCCCTCTTTAAAGAATATAATGGAAAAAAGTGAAATGTTTTGTAACACATACTGTACCAAGGAACCAAGATGTGTCAAAAAACACATAGCATGTACGAATGCCTCTCTCTGAAGTGTCTGCCATTTGGAATATTGTCATTTAAATACTTTGCCTGTTTAGTCTATTTTGAATGGCTTCATTATAGAACTGGTGGGAAATTCTCCAGAGAAACTGGGTAAAATATGTTTTGGAAAGTATCTCAGATTCCGGGTTCTCAGAATGCCCCAATTTAAGCTCTTCAACGAATAAAAAAATCAGTGCACATTGATACATGTAAATGTATTCTACGATGTGTTTCTATAAAATGTATGGCAAATTAATAGTAGCTTGACTCATAAACAAAATGCTTAAAAATGATCAAAGATTTCAGGTGATCTGTATTAAATGCTAAAGGAGGGACTAAAGTAAAAAAATGACGACCTTTTGGCAATTTAGACAGAAACCCAAGTCTTCCCCTCCTGTAATCTTATGCAACCCAGACCTGCCAGTCAGGTGAAGTTCCCGACGACTGGAAAAAGGGAAATATAACCCCCATTTTCAAGAAGGGGAAAATGGATGACCCAGGGAATAACAGACCAGTCAGTCTCACCTCTGTGCCTGGCAAAATCTTGGAGCAGATTCTCCTGGAAGACATGCCAAGGCACATGAAAAACAAGGAGGTGCTTGGTGACAGCCAGCGTGGCTTCACTAAGGGGAAATCCTGCCTGACCAATTTGGTGGCCTTCTATGATGGGGCTACGAAACTGATGGACAGGGGCAGAGCAGTTGACGTCATCTATCTGGACTTGTGCAAAGCCTTCGACACTGTCCCACACGACATCCTTGTCTCTAAATTGGAGAGACATCAATTTGATGGGTGGACCACTCGGTGAATAAAGAACTGGCTGGATGGCCGCACGCAAAGAGTTGTGGTCAATGGCTCAATGTCCACCTGGAGACCGGTAACGAGTGGTGTCCCTCAGGGATCGGTGTTGGGACCGGTCTTGTTCAACATCTTTGTCAGTGACATGGACAGGGGGATTGAGTGCACCCTCAGCAAGTTTGCCGATGACACCAAGCTGTGTGGTTCGTTTGATACGCCGGAGGGAAGGGATGCCATCCAGAGGGACCTCGACACGCTTGTGAGGAGGGCTGATGCCAACCTGATGAAGTTTAGCCATGCCAAGTGCAAGGTCCTACACCTGGGTCGGAGCAATCCCAGGCATAGCTACAGGTTGGGCAGAGAAGTGATTCAGAGCAGCCCTGCAGAGAAGGACGTGGGGGTGTTGGTCTATGAGAAAATGAACATGAGCCAGCTTCAGTGTGCGCTCGCAGCCCAGAAAGCAACCGTATCCTGGGCTGCATCAAGAGCAGCGTGACCAGCAGGTCGAAGGAGGTGATCCTGCCCCTCTACTCTGCTCTTGTGAGACCTCACTTGCAGTATTGTGTGCAGTTCTGGTGTCCTCAACATCAAAAGGACATGGAACTGTTGGAACAAGTCCAGAGGAGGCCACGAGGATGATCAGGGGACTGGAGCACCTCCTGTATGGAGACAGGCTGAGAAAGTTGGGGCTGTTCAGCCTGGAGAAGAGAAGGCTGCGTGGAGACCTCATAGCAGCCTTCCAGTATCTGAAGGGGACCTACAAGGATGCTGGGGAGGGACTCTTCATCAGGGACTGTAGTGAAAGGACAAGGGGTAATGAGTTCAAACTTAAACAGTGGAAGTTTAGATTGGATCTAAGGAAGAAATTCTTTACTGAGAGGGTGGTGAGGCACTGGAATGGGTTGCCCAGGGAGGTTGTGAATGCTCCATCCTTGGCGGTGTTCAAGGCCAGGTTGGATGAGGCCTTGGGTGACATGGTTTAGTGTGGGGTGTCCCTGCCCATGGCAGGGGGGTTGGAACTGGATGATCTTAAGGTCCTTTCCAACCCTAACTATTCTATGATTCTAATGACATCTTTAATAAAGGAGATCATCCTACTGCTGCCCATCATAGCAACTCCAGTGTCTGAAGGGGGTTTATAAGGATGCTGGGGAGGCACTCTTCATCAGGGACTGTAGCGATAGGACAAGGGGAGATGGGCTCAAACTTAAACAGGGGAAGTTCAGGTTAGATCTAAGGAAGAAGTTCTTTACTGTGGGGGTGGTGAGGCACTGGAATGGGTTGCCCAAGGATGTTGCAAATGCTCCACTCTGGCAGCGTTCAAGGCCAGGCTGGACAGAGCTTAGGGTGCCATGGTTTAGTGCAAGCTGTCCCTGCCCATGGCAGGGGGTTGGAACTGGATGATCTTAAGGTTCTTTCCAACCCAAACTATTCTATGATTCTATGATTGATCAGCAGATGTAAGACTTTATGCCAAATGAGCCTGACACTAGGGGCACATGTAGCCATGGCACTCATGACCAGGTTGAGTATGAGGAAGAAAGTTGTGCACACAGGTAGGAATCACAGCTCAGTTGCCAAACCATCTCTTATTGAGAAAGGTCATTGCTTCATTCAGGTATTTGCTAAATATTGGAAATGCTCAGGAAGTTGAATGCTTTGATCTTGAAATGCTTGTAGGCTTGGCGCTATGAAAGGATGAGGGAAACACTTGAAAAGGATTGAGGGAAACAGATGTTTGGCTTCTTCCATCCACTGCCACTAAATCAGTCACTAACCCAAACTAGTATTTAGCACAGGTGATTTTCCACAAAGCTAATCCTGCTTTAATTCAGGGCATTCTTCCTCCAATAAAAATCCATCTATTTGCCTAGCTTTAGACACTGGCACAAATTTTAACTCATCCAAATGGGTCTTTCAAGGGGGTCTCTGCACAAAGGCAGAGAGAACCACATGCTGCTTAGTGAGAAATGGCAGAGTTGCTCACAGCTTGAGCTGTCTGAGTCACCAGCTGATGAGAAACTTGACTTTTTGCTTGATTTTTCCTGTTCTTTTTAAAGAAAACTTTAAAAAACAAATAAACCCTACAGGCAAGCAAGCAAACTTTCTCATTTCATAGGCACCCCCCTCCCAGCCATAGTTAAATACACCACAAAATCCATTTTCTCATGGCATTTATTTCCTGCTTGCCTCCTTTTGTTTTTCCACACACATTAGTGTTGTTTTCTCCTCTTGCACACAAGCTGTGAGCATTTAGTTCATCCTCTCCAACATACATAGCAAAGGCCTACCAACTGTTACGTGCCCCGGCAGCTGCGTCCACATCCCTTTTGCAAACAAGGAGCCACACTGAGATGGCTTTTGGTAAAAGGGGGTGATAGCAATAGCTTTGGTTCATGAAGTTTCAGAGTAAGGCCACAACTGGAAATCAAGTCAACCAGGTCCTCCCCTTGCAACCCCAGGCCTAATTTAAAGTCAGAGCTCACTGAAACACCCCACTGTCAGCCTAGGCTGAGTTCCCCCTTCTTAGCTTTCTGCAGTGCCCTTCATCACAGTTTCTCAGCAGTTTCTCATCTCTCTAGCTGGTAATGCTCATGGAACAGTAGACCCAGATGCTTATGGACCAGTCAATAAACACAGATAATTTCTTAAAACACTTAACTCCATGCAACTGTCCAGACAATTAAGTACTTATGCATTTACATCATTCTTATTAACATTATGCCTCATCAGCTCCCATGCATTTAGGTCTTTATTCTCTGCAAGTGCCTACCACAATAGAACAAAATATAATGGCAACATTTGTTCCCATTTTTCTTATAAGTAAGTGCCAGGTTCTTCTGATCATCAAAATAGTTTTTATCTTGAAAATGCTACAAAAAACATATTGTCAACAAAAGCAAGTTTGTACTGGAAAGTTTACAAGTTCAACAAAAGTAATTCTGCTGCTTAACAAAACCGTGATTGCAAAAGAACTCAAAACATTCATACTACCATGAGTGTAATTTAAGGATATTTAGCCTTTGCTAAACCCTTTACAGGCAAAACGATGTTTCACCCTGTCTATTATATCAACCTTTAGGTTGCAAAATCTAATAAGGTATTAGCAGTAAAACTGCATTATGAACGTTAAAGTTGCATTACAACACTGCAGCTTTACAAATAGACAAATAATTTCATAGAGACAGTTATTTTTTTGAGTCATTTATCATAAAAAAAATCACTGTAAGACATAATATGTTTAACATCAGCATACAGAGTAACATGGTTTTCACCATGCAATTCAGTTCCCTGTTAAGTTTTATGAACAACAGATAAAATGTCACTATATTACAGTAAATACACCACTGACAAAATCACTGGTCTTTCATAATTTTGAGTTAAGCTAGACTTTGTGTAGCAAGGCAGAACAATTCTTGTAGTTTGGGGATGAGTACAGAGCACAGACTTCTGCAAATTAAGTTCATCAAAATTTAGTCAGGATGAAAAACATGGAGGATGTTTTGCTTCTATCCAATTTAGAGAGGATTCTGGACAAATACTTGGTAGAGAATTTAATGTCCCCAGAGATGAGAAAACACATTGGGTTTGGGTACCATAGCTTTTCACATCCCCAATTAAAAAAATTCACAGAGATCAAGAAAATACCTAATTTCTGAAATAAATGGTTAAATAAAAGTCAACGTTTTGAAACGTTACTGGAATCCGCACATCTTTTTTAGCTTTAGGTTTCCTTTGGGAAAATCTGTTATGTGATCACCAGCAAAATCAACTGATATTTTTTCCTTTACTCATAATACGCCTATTACCATAAAGGGTAATACGTGCTGTTCTGTTCATAGCCTTATGGACTGAAATTGGAGGTGAAAGTTGTTTTGGGCTAAAGGAGTATATGGCTGATGTATTGCTTCCATTTATTATTTGATCCCATTTTTTGTGTGTTTCCTTATGGCATACTCAGTGGGTTTGTAATCATGGTGAACAAGATAGAAAGGGTAGGGCAAGTATTGTATTTCCTGCCTTGGCTGGTGCATAGATTTTATTAGAGCTTATTTTGAATCACAACTTTAAGATAAGGATCCAGCATGAGGGATTAGAGATACAGTGTTCTGGGTTTAAACCTTCAGTTATTTATTGTTTGTATGTAAGTAACATAAAGAGTTAATACCCTGTCCACTTTTTATAGCTGAAGCATTTGAGCTTTTGTTTAAAAAAGAAAATGGGAAATGATACATTGGTGCTTAAAAAAACTGTTTTTCCAGCTCCGTTGGTACAACAATTGTTTGATATAAACTTACATGACACTGTGAGCTTCCTCTCTGCTAATAGCCCAAATGTTCTTTTTCCAGCAAGAGAAAAATGCCTGTGTCCACGGTGAGATCACACCGGCTGCCCCAGAAAGAGGAGCCCAACTGCTGTGCCAAGGCAGGGCTCAGCAAGCACGCTGAGCGCATGTGGAGTTTGGCACGTACAGAGGATGGAGGGAGGGGTATGTGCATGTGTGTAGGGAGGTCTTTTTTAAAGGAAAAGCCATTTACAGTGTGGCCTGTAAAGGAAAAAAGGATGTGAAGTAGAAAATGAACTGCAGCTCTTTGCTGATAAAGGAGAACTGGGTGCATTGTGCTGACCCGTAAGCCTTGAGTACTTGAGCTAAGACGGAGGAGTTTGTACCAAAGCAGCTGAGAGGTAGGTAGAGGTTTCATCTAGCTGAGGGCATGGAAAAGAAGTGATCTACAGTTGAAAGTGTGGAAGTTGACCAGGGACACAGTCCACAACAGGCTCAGGAACCATCATCCGTGTTCCACTCCCAAGAAACACCGTTCCCCAAGGTGTGCACTACCCACCTCTGCCCATGGGGCTGGGCAAAACAAAAGGCAGCATGCTCCAGCAGCAGGTTCCCAGAGCCATGCTTTCATCAAAGTGTCTCTGATGACTTTTGGGAATTAAGCCTGAGGAAGTGAAAGAAGACTTTCAGTACAGCCACATGGCTCTTGAAACAATAGAAACCGCTTGAGAAGCTGCAGGTTAGGACAGGCCTGGATATTTCAGAAGTGTTCAGTAGAATCTTCAACTGCTTCTTGAGGTAGTTTGTTGAAGTGCAGATGTTGCCAGGCTGTTATTCATAAAAGGAGTTGAAATATCCCTGAAAAAGATCTTGCCTAGAAGAGCAGGTTGCATAAACTCAGGTCATTCAGCATCTTCACAGGTTCAACTGCCTGATGTGGAGGAAGTCCATGGTTAACTCCCAGATGTCCCCTTTACACACATAAGACCAGATGTGTGCAAGAAGAATGTGTAATGCAGCCAGACTCAAATAGACCATGGATTCTTCAAGCCGTGTGATCCAGGAGTGCAAGTGCAGATGGAAATGTGTCCCTTATGATGGGCCTCCACAAGCAAGCTTCTCTTCTGTTTGCTCTCATGAGGACACTGATGAGGACCTTGCCTACAGGGTCCCTTTCCCCACATCAGCAACTCTGCAGCAGGTCCCTTTACAAGACCAAGGTGCACAGACCTGAGGTCCTTCTGGGATCAGTCTGCAGAGACCTTCTTTAACATGGCCAACACTCCCTGCCTCCCCCAACAAGCAGGAGCAGGCACATAAGCAGTTATCATGCTCAACAAATGCCCTGCAACACCCTGACATGCCTTCAGTTAATCACTCCCTGGGTTTCTCACTGTGGGTGTTATCCAAACCCACAGACGTTTGATATCCATATACTTTGCCTCAGATCTTTTGCTTCAGTAGCCCCTGGTGGGCCTCACCAAGCACACAGGATGGTGTAGATATTGCAACAGTGAAATGAAGGAAAGTGGTGAAGCTTTTCTATGCCAGATGTGCAGCGGTTAACTTGGGATGGCAAGATGCCCACAGTGGCTGGTTCCTGTGTCCTGTCCAATAGGCGATGACATTCTGTGATTGCAAACATGATCCTATGCACCTCAAAGACAGTTTTAGTCACAGCCTAAGTTGTATAAATCTGCTTTCATAAAGATAAAATCTTCCCTTGTGTTTTTTCCATTGCTCAATTAACTATTGTTTCGCTTAGCATGTTTTAATCATAAGTAAGTTCATTAATAGACGTGCTCTTTGGAGTCATGAGGGACTCTGCGATACGATGCCATTAATCTTTCTGAGTACATCATTAATATCATTTGTCCCTTAAAGGCACCCACTATGTCCCCCAGGCAATTATAAAACTTTGGTTTGTGGCACTGAAGAAGCTCATCCAGCTAAAATGACTACAATGTGTGTCTGCATAATATTGCTGTTGGTCGCATCCTATTTATTTATACTACTCATTAGCCACTATTAGAACTAGTTTGGGAGCACGCTGGTCCTTTTGATGGAAAACCACCAGCTCAGCTGGCTGCTCTCCACCATGGGTCTCAGGAGGGTTGTCCTGCAGAAGGATCATGAAAGAAGGAGATCTAGAAATCCCCAAACTGGGAGTTTCTTGACAATTCTTGAAGTAACTTAGGAGTTCTTTGACAACTCAAGTCTGATCCTGTTAGGAATCCCATGGATTCAGCAGGCGTGGGGATGTTGCTGAACTTACCACTGGCATTCCTACCAGCCTTACTACAGCAAAATTCCCAATTTCTGGGTGAACAGGCACTTTTCTCCCCAGGGCTGGGAAAGGTGAAACTGCAGCATCTCCACACAATGTCTGTTCAAGATTCTCAGGACCGGACATATATGAATATACATCTTTATAGTCTCCCTACAGCCACTTACATCTTCCCACACTGGAGTGAAGATTCAAACCTCCAAAAAGTTTGGGTTTACATCTTATTCACCCTATTTCCTCATCATTAAAGCAGAGACACTGCTCTTTTCTCCTTTATAAAGCAAGCTGAGAGCTATAGATAAAAATCCCTATGCAGAGGTGAGATATCTGAGCTTTTTCATGAGTGTACTGGAGAGCTGCAGTGTGCTCTGGGCAGAGCAGCAAAGTTTGTGGGTTTGCTTTGTTTATTCTGTCCATATTTGGATGGGAAGAGGCATAGGCAGTAGATGAAAGTAGCTCATATAATAAAACTGGGTTTGGATGAAACTCAGCAGTATATTACTTCTTCAGTTTAGCACTCCTGAAATAGTAAGGCCTTGTCAAATTCAGTCCCAATGGAGAAGAGCAGGCAGACTTCAGTTTCAACATGTGCCACATAGTTGCACTCTGCCATATTTTCTCACATTATGGCATATATGTGTGGAGGAAGAAGGGAAGACTTTCCCCATTTCTAAGCTGTAAAATGTGTTTCAACACCTCTGTTCTTTTCTGCAATAGCAATATGTCATTACTGGTCACAAAGTGAGGCACTTACACGACTATAGCCACTCTGCATAGTGGCTATATAGTGCATATAGATCACCTGCAAACATGGTGATCCAAAATGTGGATCCAGCTCAAATTTAAACAGAAAGAATGAATGTTTTCTTCTTAAATTCTCATTTGTATCTCAAAAAAAAAAAAAAAAAACACCCTTCAACCAACCCTTTTTGCTACCCCCTTCACTTCCAGCTACGTACAAATTCCTGACTATACGACCACAGCCTTATCCCACAGGGATTTTGATCAGGGATTTGAGTAGTACTCTCACAGGCAAGATGCACTTTAAAGTTGCAAGTTACATGAAAGAAAAGAGGAGCATTTCAGTAATATGGAACTTTGGTGACCCTTGAGAATGAGGAGGAGTGGTCAGATGCTATCTACTGCCTAAGGACAGTGCTATTTGTGGCTTTGGTTATCAGACCTATCTGATGGGGGAGGTACAGGACAGAAAGGAGAAGCTGCACTTAGAGATGGCAACGTTTGAAGTTACCTGGAGCCTGAGATCAGGGGAAGAGGCATTGATCAGAAACCTACTTTTGCCCATTCCTGGCTCAGTCTGGTAGGAGCAGAAGCCACAGCCACCCTACCACACACAGATGCTTCTTCTGGAGGACAGAATCTGGGTTTTAGCAGCAAAAGCCTGGATATTCTTCCCAGCTGTGTCACAACATCCCTTCTGACATAGGAAAACCTCTCTGTCACAAATGTCTCCTCTATAGAGAGGGAATAACATTCCCTTTCTCCCACGCCTTGACTGTCCAGGCTAGTCAACCCTTTGGACAGGGATTTCATCTGACTGCAGCTTTGTAGATAAGAGTGCACAGTGGGAGCCCTGATCCCAGCCAGGGCTTCCAGGCACAACAATAACAGGAATGATTAGCATCGGTGCGTGGTCAGGGCAGGCAGCAGCACTGCCTCTTGCCTAGCTCATAACGTGCACATCAGGGCTCCTAAATATCTCTCCTAGTGATACTCACACAGCAGCCAGAGCTGCAGATGCTGCTGACCAAACGTAAGGAGGGTAAGGCAGGTTTTCATCATGCCTCCTTGCTTGCATGCGGGCATGCAAGTTTAGGAATACCGGTGAAATAATTCATCAGCTGCAACTCAGACACAGACCAGAGCAAACTCTGTGCTAACTGCAGACCTGTTGCAGAGGAAGCTGCCTCCTGGCTCACAAAACACATATCTGGTTTAAACCTACTTTCGGTGCCTTTGTCTAAATGTTCCTGCCAAAGTTCGAATCTCTCATCATACCCCATTCCTCTGCCTATTCCTACCTACTGCTCCCTCTCCCTCCATCTTCCTTCCCACAGCCGTGGGAACAGACTTCATCACTTGAGAAAAATGCCCTGCTCATACCCCCCGCTGTTGCTTGAAGCAGACAACAAAAATTAAAGCCTTTTGAGCAGAGAATCCTTGTCAGGACAAGAAATAATACTGACCTCAGTGAGGATGGCATGTATCGCCAGAGAGGTGGTTCAGGCTGTGTGTGCTGAAACCAGCTGTCTGCAAGACTACAATACAGTGTGGAGTATACGGAATATAATTTCCCTCTCCATTTACATTTCATACAATGGCTTTGGACCACACATTATTAAAAAGAGTGGAGTCTAGGCACTTGTCTTTCGCTAATGGCTTGTTACTCCTCTAGCACTGTCTCTCTAGTGCAGTGACAGTGATTTGTGTCTCTCCCAAGGATTCCCCCACTCTTCTTCCCTACCCTGCCTGAAATTTCCTACTTTAAAAAACTAAGAACACCTCTGTATAACAGTGCGAGGACTGGGCTCACATGGGTGGTCCCTTGTAATGGAGATAAAATATCTGGGAACAATATTTTAATGTGTTTTTTCTTCTAATTGAGTTTTTCCAGTGTTTGGGATAATTATTTTGACCAATTAGCCCAGTGGTATTGTTAGCTGGAAGCAACGGATCCTTCTTCAGGCCTCTGACAGAGGTTTACAGTATGCACAATGGGGCATAGTTCGATTTATGAGAAAAAAATTGCCCCTCTGCTCCCAAAACAATGGGAAAGGACTCCATTGTGAGACAGATATTTCCCATGGAAATTGTTCTGAGAAGCCTCATAAAGGTCCCTGTTTGAGATAAAAGAAAGTGGGTGGAGAAGGCTCAGGAATGAGGGGGTTATCCCTGAAGGGGAGAGTGGCACAAGAGAGGGGAGGCAGCGCTCAGACTTGACAAGGCATGGGATGGCTTTGGTCTTCACGGCCTGCAATGTCCCAGACAAGATGCTAAGCCCCACCACTCTGTCCAAGCCTCCCCCTAACAATTAAAGATCTGATTAAGACTTAATGACAGAAAATTCATTCAGAGTGAATTTGAAGCCTTTTTTTACAAGCATAAGAGCTAGACACTTGTTTTTCCTAATAGATGAGAGCTGAAAGATGATGCAGTCATGTAGGTGCTAGAGCAGTGGCCTTGGGCACAAGCTTGTTGTGGCTTTGACTTGCATCAGCCCTGAGCAAGAAACTTTTGAGCAGTCTGCAGAAGGAAGCTGTTAATGCTGAGGAAAGAGGGCTGGCAAGAATGCAGTGCAAAGACCCTGTGGCTAAAAAGTATAATTGTTATAAAGGTAAAGACAAGTGAGGAGTAATGTAGGAGCTGGTAGAAAATAGGCAGCACAACTCTGGGGAATTTCAAACCAAGCCTTGCAGGACCAAAAATCTCTGCCTGGGCAAAATTCAGTTAATGAAAGCAAAGGAATTCTTCAAGTCAAAGGTGAATGAGACCTCCACATAACCCAAAATGCAAATGACCTGGTGATTGTGGCCAGATAAATATGAATTGTTGCTTAATTTAAAAAAAAATAAATCCTAGAATCATAGAATCATAGAATAGTTAGGGTTGGAAAGGACCTTAAGGTCATCCAATTCCAACCCCTCTGCCACGGGCAGGGAAACCTCACACTAAACCATGTCACCCAAGCCTCTGTCCAACCTGGCCTTGAACATCTTCCCAAGTGTTAAAAGAAATCAGGGAGAGAAATTTGTCAACGAAATCCTTTTCATTAAGAAACACTCATTCCTGGAAAGGAAGCAATTTGTGAAGGTAGAAGAGCATCAGGAGAGACATCTCTGCATTCAGGATAGAGCCTGTGGGTTGCTCCATGGTGGCAGAAACACTATTTGCCCTGGGACACTCATGACCTGCTGAAAACCTTTGGTTTAGGTACGCTGTTTCATTGCCACTTCATGTCAACATTAAAAGACCACCACTGTATCTGTACAAGGCAGCACTGCTGCGTCTCCGGCAGAGTCCCAGCATGAGGTAGAGCAACAATGGTGCTCAAAGACCAGTTACAGGCATTGCCAGAGCTGCCTGATGAGTAGCAAAGATTTGTCAATTTAGTATCTGCCCCTAAACGTGCAATTAAAACCAAATAAAACTCACAGCAACTTCTTTTATTAGTGTAGGAAAAGTGTAAGAGAAAACTGAGTGAAGCTTGTTGTGAAATCAAGCCACAGGAGAGATTCTTGCAAATGGGAAACACTTAGCCCTCCTACAGCACGAAAGCAGGTACGGTACCGGTGAATGGGATTTTAAAGAGAACCCATGTAAAGATAACTCATTTTATGAGCTTTTAGGTGTGTGTTTGTCCCTATCTTCCTCCCTTTCCTTCCCTGCCCAGTAAATTCTCTTTATACTGGGATGATCTCTGAATTACTCTTGGCAATTTCAGTGCTTCAGCAAAGAAGCAGGAAGTCTATTACTAAGATAAAAGTCCCAATCAACCATTTTAGCATGTGCCAGATGCCTTGGCAGTGAGTCCTTTACACAACAGATATCTCCATACCGAGCCAAGAAGACTGAAACTTCAACACTTCCGTGACTGGGGAGGTAGAGCACATTTAGATTGATCAAATCAGATTTAGACTGATGTCCCTGCAGATTACAAAGCCAGTTCATTAAAACATCAGAAATACAAGTTATCCACACCCATTGTCTTTACTAGGACACCTTTTTTTATGAAACTTTTTATAGTATGTATAAGCAAACATCTTTAAGGAATGTACCTCTATCTGATATTGGTTTTCCAATGGCACCAGTTATTCCAAGGACTGAAAGTTCTTTGGGTAGAAATCAGATAATCCATGTGCGCAGACCATTCCTGATGGCTGTCCGTCTGTCTGAGCTGTTCTGCCAAATCTGCAGTGATGGAGACTCTGCATTACTCTTTCTTTATATTAATCTCATCTGAAACACGAGAAAATAAGGGTGAGCATCTTTAAGGAAGAACTGGATACAAAGGAGGTTTGTTTCCTAACTTGCAAAGATATTATTTGGTCTTTTTTTCACACCGTCACTTACTCTATTCATTTCAGACAAGCAGTATCTAGAGTTTGAATCTCAGTTTTAACTACCTCAGATCAGTTTGTACTGGCTTTCACAAAAAATGAGCAAGCTTTATCATGGCTCCAGGTAGGAAAGGGTTTTTACTGAGATCAGCCCATAAAAAACTGTATCTGCTCTAGTAGAGTTTCAGTAACCTTAAAAGATGAAAAAAGATAAAAACCCCACTACAAAATCTTGAAGTAATTCCTTAAAAAGAGAGGTCTGTCTCACATTATAAGAAAGTCCCACTGTGATTTTCCACACACTCCTACAGAGAGTCTTAAAATAGTGAATCGGGCAGTAGTCAACAGGGACACCACGGATCAGACCTAATGTACATCCATGCAAGACATTTTTTAACATGTAAGCCAGCAACAGATGCTTTAGAGAAAATTCATGCAGCTGTGGAATAATCTGCCTGCCAGGACAATTTCATCCTAAATCTTTGTACTTAAACACTTAAACCCTGAAGAACAAGGTCTGATACTATTTCCAAGTCTCTGGTTTTGTTAGCTTTAGAGTTATAGCTCTCTCTGCACTTGCTATCAATACAAAACTTCCAATTCCTAGTTGAACTTTGCTAAATCCTTAGCTTCAAAGAGGCTTGGTTTCAACAGTCTAAGTAGACTTTGTCAGTAAAGGTAAGGAGGAAGAAAAAGACCTTTGCAAGTGCCTTAGATATCAGAATCAGCTCCAGGAGAATATAGCACTGGGAAAGATAAAGAAGTAGTATAACTTCAAAAGGTCAGAGAGCAAATGCCTGAAACTGCTGAAGAAAAGACATCTCTCACCCCAGAGATTTGAGATACATGGCAGAAAAAGAAAATAATCTTGAAGGATACCTGCTTCTGCCATGAAAAAAACAGGTTTTCATTGGTAAATATGCTAACCTGAAGCTGTTTAATATCCCTTTTGCAACACATGCTGGCTACATTTGCACATAGGAACTCCAGGAAATAGTTGAGGTGGATGCAAAGAGTCATGAATGTAGGTACTTGGAAATACTTTATAAAGCACTGTAGCTTTCCTGCAGGCAGTGGACCTCTGCCAGCTGCACAAGATGAAGATCTGGCCTACTCATTAAAGGTTTCAGATCTTCAAGCAAAGAGGTAGGCATGTGTTCAGAGTTGGTCTCCCTGGCCTAAAAACCGAAGGAGAGATTAGCAGAATGGAGCAACACATCTGAAAATCCTCCAGATAACTATAGGTCGCAGCTCAGAGATGCACTGACAATCACGTTTAGGTCTTTTAAAGAAGAAACTGCTCATATTTCTAGAGGGTATAGAGGAAAAGAGATCTTAATTTTGCACATCTTTTTTAGGAGGCAGAGAAGGGCACTGCTAATGAGATACAGAAGCCCTGCCTCTGCTTAATGTGTGAAATCAATCCTGAATGTCTGGGTAAAGCAGAAGCTGGTTTAAAGTAGTTAACTTAGTGTCAGACATTATATTTTTAGATTAAAATACATAAAATCATTCCTTTCTCATTCTACACAGACATTTCTGGGCAAAAATGTGGAACAAGACCAAAAGACATCACCCCCAGTTAGGTCAATGCCCCACTTAAACCTGTCCTCACCAGCCTTAGGGAGAAGAAACACTGCATGTACAGGTCAAGCATTTCTGTGATGTACACTTCCAAAGTGCAGTCATCCAGGGATTTACCAAGCTGGAAGAACATTGCATTTAATAACTGTTCATGGACTCTTCCTCCTTGAAAGTGCCTTTTTGAACTCGTTTACAATTTTGGCCTCCACATCATCCCTAGCAATGATTTCCACAATTCTACTGGGTGAAAAATTAGTGCGTTGGTATAATATAGTTTTAAACCTGATAGTTCGACTGGCACATTTTTGGGTTGGATTCACCTTCTCCGCACTGTTTAGGATTTTATGTGTCTCCACTGCATTGTCTTCAGCCACCACACTTCTAAGCTGAAGGGTCACAGCCTATTCATGAAAGCTGTTCTGTTCTTCCCTGTCTTTTTTGCTTTCCTTTGTGCCAGTCTCCTATATCTTTCTGAACATAAGGATGACTGGGATTATGCTTCATATCCAAAATAGAAAAGGACCTACCATTGTGTATATGTTCTTTCTTTCCCCCAGAAAAGTGCATTTTAAAACAAGATAATACAAGGTATGCCAAGATCTGTGTAAAGCCTCATTGATTTTATTGTTTTTTCTCATACTCTTGCCACACTAAACCAGTTCTGCAGGACTATATCCTTAGATCCTATAGACTTGGCTCTTTTTCCAATAAACTTCAAAGCAAAGACCTTGCTTACTTTAGCAGGCCCTTTTGCTTTTGCACTTGAGTTGTATAATTGTTAATCCAAAACATCCTGCCTCAACGATGCCAAGCACTGTAAAATTAAAATACATCAAAACTTGGAAAATTATTCAGATCACCCCAATAATGGCCTGCCATTTTCCACCTGTTACAGTTTAGTGTTGCAGTGAATATTTGGTGTGTGTTTGGGTAATTCCTTGCTCTTTTAGGTGTGTGTGTGCCCTCATCTTGGGCTCTATAGCAAGCACCAGAGCAGACTGCAGCATTAGCTAAAGCTTCCAGGAAATCAGTTTTCTGGAATCACTGTTGGAGCAGGAATAGCCAGGAAAGATGCTACAGAGGCACAGATTTCACAACATTTCTTCACTCACCTCAAGTGAAGACTGCGCTGGCTCTGAGTTAATTCATTCGTAGCCCACCTCATTTCTCCTTGTGTTGTTTCTTTGGGTTTGAGGGTATAAAGTTTCATGCTGTATGGGACCCACAACCTCGCTGCCTCCTGCCAATCCATCTACCCTTCCCCCCTGCCTGCATCCTGCTGGGAATCATGCAGGTTGTTCTGGCCAGACGACTACAGTTGTGTCGGGAGGCACTGAGGAAGGACCCAGACACCTTCCCAAGAGTTGTTCCCAAACAGGGGACACAACAATGTCCTTTGCCGGAGACCTCCCAGCTGCTGTGATTCACACAACCGAAAGTTTGAAGTGTCAACTGTTTTCACATGGCAGAACGGATGGACTACATTTGTCCTGATTCCTTTTATGCGCCCAGTCCCAGAGACTGTGGGGTGAATCCTAGGAAATACTTAGAAAAATCTCACTATTCAGAATAATAATTAAGAATTAATGGCTTCCAGTCTCTGAAGGGGGCCTACAAGGGTGTTGGAGAGGGACTCTTCATCAGGGGCTGTAATGGTAGGACAAGGGGTGATGGGTTCAAACTGAAACAGAGGACGTTCAGATCAGATATAAGGAAGAAATTCTTTACTGTGAGGGTGGTGAGGCACTGGAATGGGTTGCCCAGAGAAGTGGTGAATGCTTCATCCCTGGCAGTGTTCAAGACCAGGCTGGACAAAGCCTTGGGCAACACAGTTTAGTGTGAGGTGTCCCTGCCCATGGCAGGGGGTTGGAAATGGATGATCTTAAGGTCCTTTCCAACCCAAATCATTCTATGATTCTATGATCTATCAAGGAGTAGATTTGCCATGTCCAGCACACAGGGCAATTGGCAACTTCCAATTCATGCAGGATCAGACCTGTTTAATCCATTAATCCTCACAACATGTTGGAGCAGCCGGGTTTTATTGTCCTTATTTTAAGAAGAGCTCAGGCAACAAAGTTGGGTGACTTGTCTTTTGTCACAGAGAGGATTTCTCCCTTAGCTCCTCTTACTGGTGCCAAAGATCCCACCTTTTCTAAAACAAAGGGCTTAACTGGAATTCAGCTGGAGGAAGGGCTGCTTTCAGATCAGTCCGGGTTCAGAAAAGGGATTTAGACCACAGGCTGCCCTGGGATGCCTCTCACTGCACCTCTCACATGACAGCCAGTTCTCATGCTCACACCCTTGTGTCATGTCTTTCAGGCAGATTGAACTCTTCCTAAATAATTCCTGGATTAAAAGTGCAGGCTCATGCTCATCCAGTGCTAAACACCTCCTGTTCCTGCTGCAGGAAGAATGAAGCACACTCAGCTCAATAAACTGCGTAACTTAGAATTATACAAAAATAGGCCAGGTGTGATGAGAACCAGCATTTCCTGAAGCCAAACTGCGTGTGTGTGCTTCAGAACACCTTTCATTATAAAACCCAGTGCCGCAGGGCCTTTCTTTCCTTAAAGAAAACTTATCCTTTCAGAAAGTGATAGATCAAGATCAATAACAAAGCATTAAACATGGATCATGGTAACAAGAAACCAATGGAAGTTTATGACCAGTCAATCCACTTAACTCTGCCAGAGCAATAAAACACCGCTGCAGTTAGAAATTGCTGAGCTGAGTTTGCAGTTTTAAAATGTCATCCAAAATCAATTGCCTTCCCAATTAGACCATTAGTTGTCAACAACTTAGTTAAATAATAAGCCAGCAGTTTGCATCTGCTTGGGAGAAGAATCAAGCTTGAGCTGTTTCCCTGGCTACTTGAGCTGAATTTGCGTCTGTTACCATTAACATGAATGTGGGTAGGGAAGAAAAAGCCATGCTGGAAATGAAATCAAGTTCTCCTCCCACTGCCTGAAGCACATAAATCTTCTAAGTTAATGGTGCCACAGAATAGGTCTGATTGACTTCAGTGGGGGTCAGGGATGCACAAGGAATGTGGGGTCAAGCCCCATGTACCACTGACCTTTCAGAGGAGCTGTGTATTATTGCAGCCTCCACCAAATCTGCAGCTCAGCGCCCATCTAATGTCATTAGTATCTATCTATACACACAACACTGATGACCCCTGCAGACCCTCTGCTTTGCTTTTTCTCTGTGTGAGCAACAGTGGGAGGAGCTGTGATGTTTAGAAGGCCCAAAAGTGTGTGAAACTCAGCTCTCGCCCTTGGCCTTTGGGGTCAGTGATCACTGGGCATCACTGTGGAGATGGCTCCTTACCTGAGGTCAACTCCATCCTTTCTCCCCATGGGACAGAGTTAGAAAAACTGCATGGGAGTGGGGAAGATGGGTCCAGCAGTAGAGGAGGAGAGTGTCTGGGATACACCAACCATAGGACAAGAAGCCACTATCATACATGACTCACGCCAGAGAGTGTTCTGGGCACCTCTGTGATGTGCTAATGCCAATACTACATCATTTAGTTACAGCTTGGCACGTACTTGGCATCCTAGTGTAGTGGTGGTGGTGTTATTACTCACTGCTAGTGAGGATGGACACTGCAATAACCTGATGTAGTTGACATCACCTCTTTCCTTCCAGTGGGATCAACACTGAAGTCAGGATCTTAGCAGAAGGCAAACTTTAAAAGTTAAAGCTAATAAATAAATACAACCAGCAAACCTGACAGCATTTATTCTCTTCTCACACCAGTTTCATGCTGTTGACTCTCCAGGGATGTCAGTGACATATTTCCTGGGTTTGCAGCAACATCAACAACTACATCAAGCATTTTGCATTCACTATCACTTGCATCTGACAGCACTGTTGCTCAAGACAGAGGCCGTGGGCCTGCCTCCTTCATGATTTCCATCCCTATAGCTGAGCACAAGGTGGTTACAATGGCGATGATCAGGTTGCTGTATTTAGATACACAAAGCACCCAGCTATGCAATTCAAACAGCAGTGGTACACCTGGACAGCAAGAAATAAGGCTGGGAACAGAAACATAGGGATCAAGAACATTTTTTTAAAGCCACTCTTCCTCAACTAGTTTATTTTGGCTCCTGGTAGCATTTTGCTGGTGTGCAAGCAGGTAATTCTGCCATGCTGGAGCTACCCTTTTGGTAAACACCTTCAAGAGGATCATGAAGGCAGTCGCTATTAAAGACTTGAATGTGATGACTAGAACAGTAGTCATCACATTCAGACGTGATTCAGAACTAGAAAAATAGTGTCATGTCACTATTTTTGTCTATTTTTTAGCACCTTTGTCTATTTTTTCAAGACAGGACAAAGTCAGTGCCACAGCATAGCTACTTTTACCTAGAGTTTTTAAAGCTGGGACCAGCAGATCTCTCAACAGCCTTGCTGTTGTCACCATGTTACACATGTAAAAAACAAGCAGGTATAAACCCATCACATTAACGTTATCCAAAGCCCAGCCCTACCCTTGCACTGCTCTTTCCTCTAAAACACATCCCATGTGTGGTTATATTTCTTCATGCTCTCCTTTCTGGCAGGCTGTTCTACTTAACACCACCCAAGAGGAGAATTCCCAGCAGGACTTCTCTGCAGCAACACTGCTTTTAACCTACCATTACAATAACCATAATTTAGTATCATTGTATTTCTCAAGTGTCATGTCCCCTCCGAATGTTAAACATTAACCTTGGGCCCACTATCGACTGCTGAAGGCATCTGCTGCAATCATATGGCGAAATACTGGGCATTATTTGGCTCTTCAGGAGATGAAGGCACACAGAGGTCTATGCTGTTTTGTTTTCAGAGAAGAGCAGAAAATATCTGTGCAGAACCAGTTTTAAAACCAGCCTTTAAACTGGGCTTTCATGAATTCTGCTTCCGAAGGCTGGCCCAGTAAAGCACTAAATCTTTTCCACAGCCCTAGGATTCAGAAGGCACAGAGGTTTCCTTGATGATCAACCTTGTTAGCTCCAACGATCTATTCTTTCAGAGCTCTCATTGTGTGGCAAGAAGAAAGAAGAAATGAGTTCTTGGAAGTAAAGACCCTCCTTCTGTTCAGGTTTGAATAAAGAAAGGGTCACTGCCCCTGAAGGCTTGCCTCTCTCTTCTCCTTCTCTTAGACCACATAAATATAAGAGCAATACCAGCCCATAAGCTGAATACATCAGGTTCTGATCAGAACACCAAAGCTTTTGCAACACATGAAACTCATAGATGCTGCCACGTGCACAGGGTGTAATGTACATGTTAATCCTATGCAGGATTGAATGTGCGGATTCTTCCCTCTCTGTGGCGTGTATCTCCTGTTGCATAATCCCTGAACAACACTTTGCCCTTGGAATGAAAATCTGAGAATGTTCTGAACTTCTTTTAACCCGCAAATAGCAGGCTGATGGTAGGATTAGCAGGTACTGATGGAAGATGTACTAAGAAGCAGGAATCCTAAAAAACATCTCCTTTTCCTTTGCCTTCAAAGGCCCCATCAGGTCTTCCTCTCCCCTGTTTATTCTCATTCAAACTTAACCAGCAAAATCCCTCCCACCAAGTCATCCATTGTTTTCAGCCTTATTTTACTTTTTCAGTGTTTTGAAATGGCAAGATAAACCTGATTGACCTATCCTCCTCTGCTCTCTCATACAGCTCACAGTAGCAGACTGGAAGCACCCCACTAAATGGTCTTTCATGCACGCGCATCTAGCAGCTTGCTTGCAGGGACACCCATCCCTATTAATTGCACATGGGGGCATCTAAAAATCCAGTGATGCTCCTGTTTGCAGACACATGCGAGACCCTCACAGTTTACAGTCAAGGCAGACAAAACCTCATTGTTTTCTGATGTAATATGGGATGCTAATTATTTCACTTCTCTAAGAATGAGCAATATGGCTGCATTTACCAAAAGCATGTGAGAAGCTGTGACAGAGCCATTGGATGGACTCAGGTGCTCTCAGCTCCTGTTCACACCTATTCACATAAGCATCTCTAGGGAGGACATTGCACCAAAAGCCTTAAGTACACCCAGACCTGTACACATTGAGATGTGTGACTGCACTGCCTGCCTCTCTGAACCACCCACCTTTTTACAGATAAATGCAAGACCAGCTGGAGAATATTTGCTTCTCAGCAAGTCCACCTGGCTTGTTTCTTATCACTGCACTGATGTCCAGGTATGTACAGTTTGATCATTTTTCGTTCCAGTGCCTTTCATCTCAAAGCCCCATCCAACCTGACCTTGAACACTGCCAGGGATGGGGCAGCCGCAGCTCCTCTGAGCACCCTGTGCCAGCGCCTCACCTCCCTCACAGTAAAGAGTCGCCTACCTTAACCTGCTGGTTATGCTGCTTATGATGCAGCTCAGGACACGGTTGGTTTCTGGCCTGCGAGTGCCCACTGCTGGGTCATGTTAAGCTTCCTGTTAACCAACACCTCCAAGTCCTTCTCCTGAGGGCTATTTTCAACCCAGTCTCTGCCCAGCTGCCTTTGTGCCTGGAATTGCCCTGTCTCTGGTATAGGATCTTGCACTTGGCCTTGTTGAACTTCATGAGATTCACACTGGCCCGCCTCTTGAGCCTGTTAAGGTCCCTCTGGATCCCATCCCTTTACTCCAGCATGTCAACTGTGCCACGCAACTCAGTGTCATCAGCAGCCTTGCTGAGGGTACATCAATTCCACTGTCCATGTAGCCAACAAAGACATTAAACAGTGCTGGTCCTAAAACCCACCCATCACTGGTCTCTTTTCTTTGTACTCTCTGGTGAATTGATTCAGTTTAACCATGTTCTCCCTTGTCTGTTCTTTTCCTCTTCTGTTTTGTATCTTGCTGCCTTTATATCACAGTGAAGTGCTTTTTCTTTTTTTTTGTTGAAGAAAACTGAAGCGAAAAGGTATTAAATATGTCAGCCTTCTCTAGGTCATCTGTACCTCTCCTGTTCCTCATTAGGTAATGCACTTCTGCCTGCTGCTGTCTTTCTCTTACTTCACTGTATTTATAGCACCTTTCTCCTTGTTTCCTAACACTCCTCAGTGGTTGTAATTCATTTAGCTCAGCAACCTTTCTGCCCTACATGCTTATTTTATTCCTTGATCTCATCCTCAGTAATGTGACCTCATTCTCCTTTTAAAATGATTCTTCTGGGACTCTCCTATCCTTCCCCTACCCTCTGGATATCCACAGTGGATAAAGGTGGATCTTCTACTGTAAGCGAGGCAGCCTGGCTCAGGTTATTACCCAAGGGGGGAGCTGCAGATCTTCACCTCTGGCCACGCTGAGCAAACCCGCCAAGATGTGGAACCTCTCTCAAACAACAAGTCTTTATCAACCGCATAGCATTTCAGCTACTCCCAATCCTTCTAACACCCACAGATGGGGGTACACCCCATATCAAGGATACGCCAGATGAAATCCTCTTATCTGCATCCCATGTCCCTGTCATGCTGTGACAGCAATGGGTGAGGAATGATGAGCCTCAACCTCATGCCCTATTTCCACCAGCATCCAGAGACAGGGTGCTACAGAAATTACTTTGCCCCAATAAGCGAGGGAAAGCCACAGTAATCTGCCCCCAGTTTTCAAGAGTGCTGGAGATCTTGGTGTCAGCTAGAGACCTGCTTGGTTTTCTTCTGCAGCAGGGATGAACATTCGCCTCTGCTGATCCACTGTGACAAAGTTAAAAGGATGTAGGTCTGCCTTGCTTTGCTCCTCCTCCCTGCTTCACACAGGAGCCAATGCTTCCCAAAGCCACCTCTGTAAAGCCTGCAGTGAATTAACATGACACTGGCAAAAGTGGAACTGTGAAAAATGTTTATATTTTTAAAACATATATCTCCTTTGTCAAAAACATGTGACATAAAAAGCAAAAGCTATCACTGCCCCACAATAAGGATAATTCAAACAGAATTACTGTGACATTCGTGTTGTCAGTGTGTCATCCTGGTCACTGTGCATGCTGCAGAAAGAGGATGTCTAAGCAAGAGAGGTTCACCTATGTTAGGCTTCCCAAAGGCACAAGTGGGCTGCAACCTTATTTGTTCTCTCCATGGTACTCAACAATGCAGATCCCATGCTCAAGTACCTGCAGTGCTCTGCCATAACCAGCAGCAGGATGAAATGCCTCCTGAGTGACACTGGGCTCCAGCCCCACTTCATGCAACATCACCAGAGGTGGCCCTAGGAACCACTGGTAAGGGAACTATTAAAAGCAATTTACAAATGCAAAGAGCTGATCACAGCCCCAGTCCAGGTAGGACACCAAAGAGAGCCAATTGCAAGCCTCCAGGTAGGACACCAAAGATTTCCTCTGTCACAGAATCACAGAATCCCAAGGGTTGGAAGGGACCTCAAAAGATCATCTAGTCCAACCCCCCTGCAAGAGCAGGGTAACCTAGAGTACATCACACAGGAACTTGTCCAGCCGGGCCTTGAATATCTCCAACGTAGGAGACTCCACAACCCCCCTGGGCAACCTGTTCCAGTGCTCTGTCACTCTCACAGTAAAGAAGTTTTTCCTGATGTTCACATGGAACCTCCTATGCTTCAGTTTACACCCATTACCCCTTGTCCTATCACTGGACATCATTGAAAAAAGCCTGGCTCCATCATCCTGACACTCACCCTTTACATATTTGTAAACATTGATGAGGTCACCCCTCAGTCTCCTCTTCTCCAAGCTAAAGAGACCCAGCTCCCTCAGCCTTTCCTCATAAGGGAGATGCTCCACTCCCTTAATCATCTTAGTTGCCCTGCGCTGGACTCTCTCCAGCAGGTCCCTGTCCTTGAACTGAGGGGCCCAGAACTGGACACAATATTCCAGATGCGGTCTCACCAGGGCAGAGTAGAGGGGAAGGAGGACCTCTCTTGACCTACTGACCACCCCCCTTCTAATACACCCCAGGATGCCATTGGCCTTCTTGGCCACAAGGGCATATTGCTGGCTCATGGTCATCCTCCCATCCACCAGGACTCCCAGGTCCCTTTCCCCTTCACTACTTTCCAGCAGGTCAACCCCCAACCTGTACTGGTACATGGGGTTGTTCCTCCCCAGATGCAGGACTCTACACTTGCCCTTGTTGAATTTCATCAAGTCCAGTTTGGGCTTGGTGAAAAATAGAGTGATTCTGCTAAGACTTGACTTGGTCTCACCAGGTAGTTTTCCTTCTCAGCACAAGAGGTCAAATAATATGCAAAATGCTTGCAATGGTATTGGTACATGCTGGCTCTAATGGCTAAGCACGGTTTTGTGGGATGTATCTTAATACCAGCATGTGCCTCCTCAAAAACCTTCTCTTTCTGAGACTGTGAGGACTTGGCACTCAGAAGCTGAGGGAAGAGAAAGCTGTTGTGATTTGTGAAACAGCAGCCCAGGGTGTTTTATTTCAGTGCACCTGGAGGCAAACAGCTCCAGAGAGCATTGCATCCATCATTAGAGACTACAGTTAACGTAGTGCTGAGAACAGAAATCAACACCACCTATGGACACGTCTTCCAAACTTCCTAGGTGAAAACCTGATTAAAAGATATTATAAAGATGCATTTTTAAGATCTATAATACTCATTTACATATATATCTGACAATTGTGGTGTCCCAGTATATCAGTTATAATATCACAGAAGCACTCTCCTGCTGAGATGGCCCTGAATGACCTCAAACCTTTATCCAGAATAGGTGGTTTGGTAGGGTTTTTTTGCCTTAATTCTTTAAATTCGAATAAACTGAAGGAGTTTCCCGAATTCAGCCTAAAGCCTGGGTAGGAGATCAGCAGAGCTGGTTTGTTTTTCCACCCACAGCTGATCCAGGACCTCATTGCTGCCTATCTCATCCTATGTGACCTCGGGTGAACCAGCCTGGCCCCAACCATATCAGGTTGTGTGAATGCAATCTAAATTCAGCAGGCAGGCCTAATTAATGCTCCTCATGTTTGTTTGACTCACCGAAGATATACGCCGACCTAAGTAGTAGATCTCACCATTGCATAGGAACTACATGGATCAGTTCGTTTCCAAATGTGCCCTGGATAGAGCCCAAGATCTCTAATACTGTGGGGAAAACACATATTGAGTGTCAAATGAAAGCAACAGCAGCTCTGCAACAAATGGCAACTTCCTCCTGGAAGAGTCAAAGATGGCTGTAGCTGCTGATGCTTTTAAATGCACTTTTGGAGTATTAATAGAGCTGATTTAAAATAGCTCCTCTCACCCCGGTTCCTGCTTTAACTCATACCCAACTGCTAAACATACTGTGGCTGCTCCTGCTAATACAGTCTCTGACAAATCACAGCCATGCGTAGGTTTCCTTTCAGTATTTCCAATTTAGTCTTTAATGGGAGACAAATGTGTCTTATTTGCTGACTGCTTAATGAGTCTTAGGGAATTTCCAGGCATGCAATGGGATGCTGCTTATTAGGGCTGCTTGCAAATTGGTTTATTTGCTTAATTCTGTGCCCATAGGTTATTCGCTGGCACTTGGATGCTGCACTGGCCGGTGCAACACTAACATATAGATCAGTTTATGAGATAAAAAAATAGGAACTTCAGTGGGAGTATTCCTTTTGCACTTGACAGGAATCAGAAACCAGCCTATCAAACTGGCAAGCTGTACACATAAACAGTTACTTTACCCATGTAGTTGTAGGATAGTTATTCCTCTCTGGCTTCCCATTGTAAACATCCTTTATAAACACATTAAGTACCTGATCCTGGCAACTTCAGGTCTGTTTAATTTCATGCACCTAGTATTTACTATTGATAATACAGAGGGAGTCTTTGTTTTGGTGGCCATGCAAAGGAAAGATGCCTTCTTGTGGATTTGCATATGTATTTTGGGGTTAGATGGATGAATTGTCTCATTTTCTTTTAGAGTGACAACTCCATCAGGAAACACTTCCAGGTGCAGGCTTCCTGACATAAACATTTAAACTATCACCTACCTTTCCATTTGCTCTCAGGCTCCGGGCCAGATGTGGGAAGTATGGATTAAGGACTGAGGACAAGGGAAAATGCAGCAGGGAAAGAATCTGAGAGTGGAGCCTGGGCAAGCACACTCGGGGCATGAGAATGGCTGGAGGAGATGAGGGAGGGCAAAGGATGGAGTCATGGGCAGGGGTGGGGGATTTGTGAAAATATAACATAGAAGATATAATTTTGGCTAGGATGTAAGCATTTTTTCAGTGGCAAATCAATAAATGTCCTTCACAAAGGGGCTTGTTGGGTGCTGGGTTGATCTGTGGGTACATGGCTGCAAAACGCCTTCAGCAACATAAAGCCAGATATGGTGAGTTTGATGAGAGTCAGATGGAGTTTGGGGGAATAAAACACCCCAAAATAGGTGGTCATTGGAATAGAAACAAAAAGAGAAATTGTACATTGACCCTGAACTCATCTGACTGAAGAAAGAAGAATAAATCCCTCATTTTTCCAGCATAAAAACCTATGCAGTTTTCTAGGGACTAAGAGGCCTTAGATCTTGCTGCTTTGTCTTTCTTATTGCTAGTAAGGCATTCAACCTTAAGAAAACCATTAAGAATATGTTTTCTCAGGGTATCCCAGGCTTTTTACTATTCAGTAACAGCAGGAAAAAAAAATGAATTAATATTCTGTTGGTTTCACAAACTGAGAAGGCTTCAGGATTTTCCTCTCTTAGAAAAGTTTTACTTTGCAAGTCTCAACTGTACCCAAATTAGCCACATTTACTGCAGAATAACCCTGTTAGCCTTTAGCATGTATTTGAAATATACAGGCATGCCAGAGGAAAACCAGCAGTATGAAATCAGTGCAGCAAGAGAAAAAGGCAAGGATTGGATCTGACCCTCTGGGGCTGGCTGCCGGTGAGCCTGCCGCATGTGTGTGCTCTCCACTTTACACCCAGTGCCCTTGATTTCCCCGGCTGTTTTGAAAGACAAAAAGAAAGTCGGTAATCATACACCGACAGATGGTTCCTTGGTTAGTTACTCTTTATTTAGAGGGAAGCAACTGCAATTCATCAGCTTTTCCTTTTCTTTATAGCTACATCATGGTGAACTTTCAACTCCAAATCTATTTCTAAGAAGAACTGTGTGGCAAATGCCTATTAATAACAAATCTTGGGCTGACTGGAAGCTTCCTTTTTCAACATTCATATTCCATTCTTTGACATGTTTTCACCCCATTTCATTTCATTTTTTAATGACAGAGCTGTCTAGAAAGTTTTCTAGTGAACGCCATATTAAATATATTGCTTTCATGCCTATAATTATAACTTAGACATTTCTATATTATGTTTTGGAATTGTTTTCTTTACCTTAATTGTAAATTGATAAGTAATGAGCTGCTTGGATTTTATTTTGTACCTAAACATTATTGATAGATTATTTGGGGGGCAAACACTATCCTTGCAACACCTCTCTATTCATATTAAACTGTATCTCTGAATAGCCCTTTTACATGGTTTTTTACAGAATTCTATATACACTTAAAGTTTAAAATGTCTCTAGGTAACTTTACTTGATGGAAGCCTGAACCAAAAACTTGGAGCAATTGGCTTAAAGTTGAAGACTGGGTATCCAAAATAAATAGAGAAATTTCATGGCTAGGAGTTCATTTTCCTTTTGGTCCTGTTGGGTTGATGTAGGTATTTGTTGCACATCTTAGATCAAGTGGGCAGCAATTTCTCCAAGATTCCGCAACTAAGGGAAAATTCTGTAAAGAAAATTCCAGCCAAACAATGAGAGACTCTTTGGGAGCCTCTGTTTCATGTTTGCTGCCTGAGCAGACGTCAGTACAGCCCTGCACCAGAATTAGGGAGCGCAAACAAACTTGCACATGAAGCAGTGGCCAAGTTTTCTTTTACTACCATGGGGGAGACTTTCACTTACATACTTTTTTAAGCAACACAAACTCAGCATTTCAAAACTACTCATTTTTTCAGCTACTTAAGTGGGTTGAAGAAAAAAGGTTACTATCTTTTAAAGTACATGTAAAAAAAACATTTTAGATCTGAAAAACAGAAGGGGGCCATGTCTATACTTAGTTACCATAAGGAACTTAAAGTAGCTGTGCTTATTCATTCTGTAAGAATTCCTCTAAATCTTTCAAGGGAAAATATAAAGAAACTCAAAGAGTCAATTTAATATCTTTAATTCTAAAAGAATCTGATCCAAGCCTGCTCCAAATTATTTTCTATTTGGAGCTTACATTTTGGGTTACTCCATTACTGATCTGTCAAATTCAGATTTACCTCAAAACCAGTCCCTAGCTGGAGGGATCAGAGCAGAATCGAATACCTTTTCCAGGTCACTCAGCACTATGCAAGTTCAACTTTTTAGAATTCCTCACTTTTTCTCAGGTTATTACCACTACCAAGTATCTGCCTCAAAGTGCATTCTACAACAGGGAAATGAGAGAAAGAGTCCTCTTTTCATAGCAGTCTTATGGATATACCACATTGATGGCATTCTAGCCAAAAAGTGTGTTTATTGATTCCCTATGAAGAATGGCATGCTCTCAGTAGATGGGATCACTAACAAGAACAACCCACTGCCTTGGAAACCATTGTCTACCTTGTCTCCCTTTCGCAAAAAGCTCCTCCTTACTGATGACACTCAGTAGACAATTGGACATTTCTTCTGTTGTTTTATTCTCAGTTTCCTGCCTGGAGTTGAGCTTGCCCAAGTGCTGCTGAAAGGCATTAGGATGATGTCACGTTTTCACATTGAGAAAGAAGATGCCACAAGGAGATGCAATGGGAGGTCCTTTAGACAAACCTATCCAAAGGCCTGGACCAGCTACTTCAAGTATTTATTTTGTGTGCATCCTCCTTGCAGGAAAGCTCAAGGTAGTCAGGACTGCTGACCTTCTCGTCATGAGAAATGGGCACATCCCCAAGTGCTCCATCCATCTGACTTGCCCTGCAGGCACTTCCCTCCCTCTCCATGGATCCTCCAGCTGCCTTCCTTCTCCTCCTCCTCCTCTTCCTCTCTTTGGCACTGATCTGAAACCCCCACAGGTCACACAGTGGGCAACGAGATTAAGACCGGGATTTGTAAAGATCATGCTTTTTTAGACAGCTTAATAGGCCAGATGCTCAGCTGAGGATCAGGCCATCTGTCCACCCAAGCCCTACCTGTACCAAACAGGTCATTGCTAGCAGAACTGTTAAGAGAAAGAGGGAAACAACTTGGGACTGCAAACCCAAAATCCAGATACACAGGGACATGGAAGGACCTCATGATGCTAACCATGGGAAAGAGAAAATAGGACATTATGTTCATGGCTGATATAGGCATTAGTAAGAGGAAGACAATCCCAACTGCATGAACAGCAAAGGACTTCTTTGCCTTTTCAGCAGATATAAAGGAACCCAAGAGTCAGCAAAAAACATAATTATACCAAGTTTAAAACCCTTTACACTGCCAAAGTAGTGTGAACTGAGCCCTCCTATAAATGAGAGCCAGGCCCAGTCTTCAAAGCCAGCTGCTCCTTTAGTGCAGTGATCTGTCTCCATACTCACTGATAAGCAGTCTATGCCCTGTGACTTATAATAAAAGGGAACGATGGTCCCTGAACAAACCCAGAGAAGAGGTATTGATTTGCAAATAGTTTAAAAGAATATTCAAGGGTCATGAGCTGACCCTTTTTTCAGCTCTGACATTTTATATCAGGGAGCATCCTATTGAGATGGGAATTCATATCCTAGACATTGTTTTGTCTTGTTTCATAAATAAATTGAATAGCTTAATTGATTGACACCCACTGCACTTTCCCAGCTTCCTCAGGCTCAAAAGTACACTGCTGTTTTCTGCCATAAATAATATGAACTTTCAATCAGCCGCCAGGCACAAAAAGGGATGGAAAATTCTTCATACAATGGCTGCAATCTGGCATACGAGACACTGGAGGTCTAAAGAGGAGAGCAGTATTTGATATCACCAGGTATTCATTTTTTTCCTGTGGCAGCAATAGCATTTTCCTACCCAAATGACCTAAATCCTAAACAAGAAATACCCCGGGGCCCCTACAGGGAGGAAAACCAATTTGTTTCAGTACTTATGTGTCCAGGGTTTAGGAAACTGGTTTGTAGTCCTGTGAGCACAACATGGGAAGGGCATGCTGGACCACCAAATCCAGTCCCTTGGAGGTGCTGGTACAGCATCTGTTCATCTCTCCTGGACTTTGATCCAACTCCATCTCAATCCGAGACATTATTTGCCCCCATTTGCCCCAAGATTTCTATCTGATGGGTCCAAACCTTCTGCTAATTTTCAGTCCATGCCTATTTGTGATTAATTGAGATTAATCTCTTCTCATGGCAGGTTTATTCTTTCCTTAAATAGCTCTTTTTCTCCCTGGATATTTAGCTCCCTGATGGATTTAGTGTTCAGTTCTCCTTCTCACCCTTGGTTTCATTAAGGGAAATAGAGAAGCCATGCACAAATCTTTTCTTTCAAAGACAATTTAATGGCATTGTCAGTAATTCTGGTGAATTTAGGTGAGCTCTTGGTAAGCTATAAGCGAGTTTGAAAGTGTTGGGGACTTCCTCTTGGGAAAGAAGAGCGTGGATGTAAGCGCTTACCTTTGGTTGCCCAAGTTGGAAAGTGTTAGCTTCTAACCTCCATGTGCTTTAATTTCCTCATCCATAAAACAGAAAGGAAGTACAGACCTCAAAAGGGAGTAATTAAAGTGCTCCGAGATCTTCAAGTGAAAGGTTCAGTTTTAAATGTGAAGCTCTTTGTCTGTTATTCTTTACATGTTACTCCTTAAGGACCGTGAACCCTGGAGAGGGGGCACTGAGCCAGACTAAAGCCAAGGAAAATCTCCATTTATTACAGTAGGAAACTTCTGTGCAAAAAGTTTCATATGGGGTGACAGGCATCAGTTGCTAAGGCAGATCAATAAACACTGGGAGAGAAAGAATACAGACTGAAACTGTTCTATTCTATGATTCTACTACTGAAACTGTTGCAAAAACAATTGCTAAGATCAGTACTTTTACTTCAGAAGAAACAGCAAACAGTTAAATCTATTTTTCTTGCTTTGCTGCAGAAGAAATCTCTCCAAGGATGACCACCATATGCATCCTCATCTGTAATTAATAAATGTTTGGAAGGACACTTTCCCACTCAACATATGAAATTATAGATGATCCCTTAATTCCCCAGACATTTGCAAGCCTTGTCTTGTCAGAATTGAATTTACTACAGCTGATTACCCTGAGAATGCACTGACCTTCTTAGCTCCTGCTGTGGTCTTTATTTTTTCCATGGCAGATAATATGGGGACCAGAAACTGGGGACTTGGTACTAGGGATTATGTGATACTAATGAGACAAAGCTTATTGTTGATGTTAACTGTTATTACCACTAAAAAAAGTGCACAACTCCAGACAGATGGACTTCACTTTGTTATAGCAGGAGGGAGCGAATGCATTTTGACAGTAGCAGCATCTATTTAAAATCTGGATCACATCTGGTGCCTCTCTGAAGCAGACCATATCTGATCAATCAGAATTATGGCTCTTCAGTCTCCAGACGAGTTAGAAGAAATTCATTATCTGTTTTGAAGCCTGCTTCTCTTTCATCTATTAAAAAATGAAATAAGATTCATTGTCACTGGATCCATTTAGCTACTGAAAGAATAAAAAAAACCCCAAGGACAGTAATTAAACTAGCAGGCTCCACTTCTGAAGACATGATTAATACTTTGAAACACTGCGCGTGTAGGTGCTTGGCTCACGCTAGGTTTTGGTCAACAGTTTCTTAGCTGATGAAATAGATAGCTAGGGACTTATCTCCATTTCTGGTTAATTCATAAACTCCTGGAAACACCCACATGAATTTCTCTCTGCCAGAAGTCAATATTTGTCTTTCAGCCACATTTAGCCCCTGTGCTGGGCATACTTCTTGGGACATACCACCTGGAAGACAGCAATGTCTCCATGGGGCCTCCTATGATTCCATGTCCCTGCTCTCCCATGCATCTCCAGTTTTGTATGTTGAAAATTGACACTGAAATGCTGGGATTTCTTCCATGTCGACTCTGGTGAACCCAAAACAAGATGGTGAGAGCCTAAAAAGGTGGTTTATAAATAACTAAACGCAGAATACAATAGGATGTGTCCTGCTCTGGATTACTTGAATTTCTTAATGCGAACTTTCCTGATTACAGAAAGAGCTTTTTCTGCCTTTGCTGATGAGTACAGAAGTCACACCAATTATAACAGCCTCTAAAATTCTTGTCATTGCTTCCCTCTTTACAATGCGTTTTATTTGAGGTCTGCAAGAGTGCACTTCATAAAGTAACGTTCTGAAAGCAATGGACTTCTATTTCCCTCATTTGCAGCTTTTAAAAGAAAACTTAAATTATAAGGCTTTTTATAGGTGTTATAACTAAACCTGGTGAGAGAACAAAATGGCATTTTGGGGATGAGGAAACACAGGGTTTTGATGCAAAACTATAAACTTTGAAGAACAATTTAAAATGCTCATCAACATTTCTGAAATATTTGTCCAATTTCATTGTCAAATTGCTGGTTTTTTTATTTATGCTGATGAAACCCAGAAAAAACATCTACTTCCATGTATGGGGTGAGGGCAGTGACCATAACCTTCTAGAGGAGCATCAGGTGTGCAAAGGAGACAAAGGCTGTCATTAATTTCTTCTGTAGCAGTGATGGCTCAGGAGCAAAGGATTTTAACTGCTTATGGATCATGTCCAGATGTGTAAAGTACAAAATGAGGTTTTAATAGCTGCGTGCCCCAAAATGCGATACCACCCTCAAAATCACATAGGGCTGCTCCAAAGCCATTTGTCTACCATGGGAGCAGGAATGTCATGGGAAACTTGACACTGGATGATATATATCAAAATCTCATGCTAGCAGTACCAGCTTCTCTGGAATTCCTACAAATCATGGATGACAATTTCCTAACCAAGAAGTAGAAGTTAATAGTAACTAAGGTGGAAGTGATTATGTTTGATTCCTGTCTAAGCCAGTTAAAAACACATGGCATTTCAAGACAGCCAGTTTCACACAGCTGAATCAAGTACAAGCCAGCTGTAAGGAAGGTCTGAAAACTAAATGTGTTGCTTGTAATGAACAGTTTAATATTATTTAGCTAGATATAAAAATAACAAATTAACAACAAGAAAACCAAACTAAAACTCTAAGTAAAAACAATCTATGTTAGAAAAGGATGCAAAATGAGCAGAAATAAAGATGAATGGATAGATGTTGTAAACACTGGAAATACATCCTGGAGCTATACAAAATTAATAAGGAAGTAAAAGGATGTAAGGAAATACATATGGCTGAAAAAAAGACAGTAAGAAGCAGATGTTTGAGTCCATTGAGACCAAGAGTGACCCTACCAATACTATAAGCCCACGAACAGTAACAGCATCAGAATAGCCAGTAATAGTGCAGAAAGTCAGAAGTGTTTAACAAATACATGCATTCCTTGCCCAGGAGAAAAACAGACATTGTGTTCATATTATAAGGAAAGGATGAATATTTTCCATTCTTGCCATAATTGAAACAGAAGTAAAACGGTCACTACTAAAGTAACTCTTCAATATCAGCACAACCAGATACCTTGCTCCAGAGCAGGTTAGGAAGCCCCTCTGGATGCTGATTTTAGTAACTCAGATCCAGAAGTGACAGAAACTTGAGAGAAAGCAAACATTATGGTAATGTTTGGACACGGTGAAGGAAATGATGAAATAAGCGCACGTCTGTCAGCCTGACACTGAGGGTAGTAATAACAGAAAATTTGATACAAGATTTGGATCACTAAAAAATTCAAGCAGATACTCTAAATAATGACATTTTACAAGGATTTATGGAAAAGAGAGCTTTTGGAAGTTACTAACTTAATCACTGCGCAAGACAGAGACAGATAGGACCTGTCGCTTTCTCTTGTTCTCATCTCTAGAAAAGATGCAAAATATTCACTTTATCCCCCAGGTAAAAAATATTTGGGGGTTAGGACAACCTTGAAAATATATTTGTTATCAAACTTGGAATGCTACAGGAGGTCATAGTTAGGGCTGGTACAACTTGATATAGCTTTTCATTGAAAATTGCCAGCTGTAATCTGTACATTTGTTAATCAGTTGTGATGATGCGGTAATAGTTTTTTGTTAGTATCATATTTTATCAATGGTATAAAGCTTGAAGCACCGAGATCCAGAACAGCTGCAGGAAGCTATGGCTGACAGAAGATATTCTTCTCCTCTCTATTTTTACATATGCTTCAGTAATTAATCTCCGATATAAAGAAATAAAGTATTTGTGAACGAAGTAGAAGAGAAACAGCCAACTCCATCTATTTTCTACACAAGTCAGGCACAGGCATGAAGCATGGTCTCTGTAAATAACTGAAACTCTTTTAGAAGCCCATCATTTCTTCGCTGAAATAAGGCACATGAAATCCCTTGGGGTGAAGAGACAAATTCCCTTTTTGCCCCGAACCTTCTGAAATATGCCCAGCACATGCTCACCACTGCCAGATGGAGCACACAACGGCAGGTTACTGAGTTCAGGGAATGACTGGGGTTCATGATGCTGATTGCTTTGTGCAGTTATTTCTGTGTTTTCCAACAGTCCTTTTACCATACAGAGATGAAAATCAATCTTCACACCATCAGACCTGCTTCAACACTGTCTACGATTTGAGAGGTGGCATTTAAATCCTAGATTGTGCTATAGGAGCATAGCGAGGTGTCCAAATTTCTGATGCTGTCAGTGGGAATGTAGTCAACACAGTGAGATATGGATAGCTATTTGCCTGAAGAAGACACCCACTTTGATCAGCAGGTTACAACCCACTAAAACCCCTTCAACATCTAATTTTGCAGAAAAATTAATCCAATGCTTTGCAGCAGGAAAACAGAGCTCTTTTCCAATATAATTCTTATTTCAATATAAGTTTCTCTCTGTAATAAAATGTCTCCTCAGGACCATACAGAAGGCATTGCCTACTGCTCTAGAGCAAATGTTCTTTCAAAGACCTGATTGTTCCTCAACTCTGTGGAAACTTCTCTGCTTCACAGATCTTGTCTTAGTGTCTGAAGGGTGCAGCTACCCCCAGATTTTTGCAAACACCATGCACGCCTTCAAGAGTAAGTACAAACCAAAGCTTTCAATTGATTTATCTCTGCTTTTTGTTCTCTTTGAGAATTTATTCTTCCTCACTTCTGGATGTGCCTGTTGACTCTTTCTAAAGAAGGAAAATGACAGCGTTCTCCCAAGAGCTGTGTATGCCCTTCCACCTCCAGCTGGGAAATAACACTACATCTGAGCCAGGCTTGCAGGTGATGCAAATCCCTTGCACCAAGACCATCGTCCCTAGACAGCCAAGCTGGAGCCATCTCTGTCTTACAGCAGAGAACTGAGAAATGACAAGTAATTTTGTCACCTTCAATGTGAACTTCCCCGTTTGCAGGAACAGGATGGGAGGTGCATGGTGTGAGAATGCCTGAGGTATGAAGACACATTTGCATCACATCTCTGATAATCAAGTTAGTCTGCCAAGAGGTTGTTTATAGGTACTCAGTTATCGCATCGTGATTTGCAACATTCCTGAATATAATATAAAGACCCCAAACCAAGACAATGCCCTGCAGCACCAACCCTGAGGATAGAAACACATTTTCCACACCTGCTGAGTTCACACCCAAACTAGTATCTCTTTAATAAATACTGGGGAGGGGGACAAATACCAACTCTGGAGTTTCATCAACAATTAGAGAAAACCTGTTAGCACGTCAACAACCAGCTATTTCTGCTCAATGGCTGTCACGTCAGGATGAGACATGTCTCTCAGTTGTTCCCATTTGGGACAAGACCACAATACAGGTGTATACTAATTTTAAAAAAGCAATCAGTCTGATTTATGGATTGCATAAAAGGAATCTCACAGTGGAACTCGGATGCAAGATTATCATGTTTAAGCTGTGGTGTAAGCACATTTTCATCCCACTTTGAGTTTGGATTTTAGAGCTAATTACATTTAGTTTAGAAAAGCTAAGATTTTGAAGTGCCTTGACAGTGGTTTTGCTTTGCAAGCCATGCCAAGTGCCAATTATTAGACCTTACTTCTGATCTTCACCATTGACATTTTTCTTAAGCCTTGTATTTCAGATTCTTTAGGTATTCTTCAAATCTTTGCACTTGAATGTCATTCACTCACCTTCCACATATGCCAAACGTTACATTGCTTGTTGACTTACTTAACAATACAGCCTTGCAAGATCCCAAGACACTTGTCAACACAATGTTTGATAATGTAAATATTCCCTGAAAGAAAAAAGGAAGTATTTGTTTTCACTGAAATACTGCATTCTAAATTCCCACACCCTGCCCCAAATAAAAAGAATTAACCATATTTTAAGGCTTTATGGCATTTGTAAGAAGGAAACAAAACCCGAATACATTATAGACAGACACTGATCTGCACCAAGGACACAACAAACCATTATAGTCTTAATTCCTAAAACCAAGTAAAAATTCAGGATCCCGGCAGGAGTCAAGGCTCCTCCAGCTGAATTTCAGTAACCTGAGAACTTTAATAAACCTGGATCATTTCAACAGTTAATCAGCCAACAAAAGAGGAGCCCTTGCCCTGGGCTCCTCACTGTCTGCCACCAGCTGAGGACATGTCCTGCTCAGTCCCAGCAGTGCATGGAGGTGCTCCCCCTTTCAACGCCAGCCAAATCTATTTGTGTCACATGCATTGATTGCCCAGGACCATCCTTTTTCTGTGCCTGTGCCCATTTGGCAAGGGCCCAGGCTCTTCCCCCAGCTCCTGCTCCTATCACTGCACACACACAGATTGCGGCCTCAGCTCCATGTTGGCACTTCAAACACACAACACCTGTTTTGAAGGTTAACAGATAGTGACAAGTATAATCACAGCCTCTGCTGCAGTTTTAGCCTGCCAGCCAGACAATTATGCCATTATTTTCCGTAGCTTTCATTCCACACACACCCACCCCATCACTTTACCAGACAGTTGTGACACGCTCCATTTCAGGTAGATGGTCACCTTTTCTTTGCCTCCTTCTTGGTGGCCAACAGCTCTCAATGCTGTTCCTCATCATGTCAAGGCACTGCGATGCTGCTCCTTGTCAGATGCATGGCACAAGAATGCTTCAGTGGCTTTGTTCACCTTATGTTCATCAGGGCCACCACACAAGGTGAAGTTATCTCTGGAGTTCCATCCTCATATTTTGCCTCTACGGGCTCTGAGGTCCGTAGCCAAGAGAAGTTACGAGCTGCTCCTGTCATGACTGCACGTTGCAGGACTGGGACTGGAGCTGCGGTAATGGTCAGGGCAGGAATGGAGCCTCATAGATCTTTGTCTAAACGATCCCACAACCAGAAAGTTTCTCCTAATCTCAGTGCAGGAGGCTTTCATTTGTCAATGAATGTGATTTGACAGAGATCTTCTCTACAGGCAGCCTGGGCTAAATCTTTTGGGCAGGGAGGAATAGGGAACAGGACCTTAAAATGTGAGTGTAGCAACATCCTCAGCTCCCCCCTGCCCCTATAACACACTGTTTACTAGGGTTCGGTCCTACAGCCTCAGTGGGGACACAGTTCCTGGCCATTGCAGTGTGCAGAAAGATGCTGGCCTAAAATAGTTTCAGCATTAAGCTTCCAGAAGCTCCTCTAGTTTTTTTTGGTGCACGATTTTGATTTCACCTTAGCACAGAAAGGAGAGACCGAGCTTCCTCCTTCCATCACTGGAAGAGGGTCCAAAGATACCTGCAGCAGAAAGGGCATTTGAAGTCCCCCTCTATTACAAACCTTGCTGACCTGAGCTAAGCAGCATGGACACTGAGTAGGGTTTCCTTCTTCAGGGTGCTTAACACACTCCTCAATCGAATCCCAGGAGTAGAAAAGAAATGTTGAGCCTGGTGGATGTAATCTGGAAGGGCAGGGGGGAAAATGCAGTTTTGTTACTTCACAAAACAGGGGCACTCCACTTTTTGAAGAGTTCTTTAAATTAAGATGAAAAAAGGCAGCTGTAAATATTCATTTAAGGGGTCATTAACTCTGCACACAAAATAAAGCAGGCAGCAGCATTGAAAAGAGCCATGATGAGCAGACAGAGTCTGCAGTGCTCCTCCCCAGAGAAATCCATTGCTTGCTTCCACTGGAGCCAGTAAGTGTTTTCTGTAGGGCTATACAAAGTGGATATCCCTATCTTGGCCCCAGCGATGGGGACACCAGCCATGTTCAGTAGGTTCAAGCAACAGAAGATGGTGACAGGAACAGCGGTGGTGTCTTCACGGTGGAAAGACAGAGGCTCAAGATGCAATTAGAAAGCATGACATTACTGGTGTTTATGATGCTCAGAGCAGCCTTCCAGTATCTGAAGGGGCCTACAAGGCTGCTGGAGAGGGACTGACAGTGAGGTTCACACCAGTTCAGGGTCCACCAGTTCTCAGTGTGGGACTGAGGCCCCTCCTTAAGCTGGAGCACTGGCACATAAAGGCTGTTGTGGATGTTAAGAAACCAGAATGGCTCAGCAAAACAGTCCACAGAAGGGAATAGGTTATTTAAAGGGTGCTTGCCCAGGCTAAGCACCAGCAGCGCTCTCTTTGGAAGCCAACAGCCCTACTGGGAGAAGCAGTGTAAGGTGCGGAGTTAGGTGCCAAGTTCTCATCAGCCTTTTCCAACCACAACACTGCTGCTAAATTTAAACGCAATCTGTTCCCGTCCATTCTGCCTGCCCTGCTCTTCCCTGTCACACAAGGCGACCTAAACCTGATACACCCGCCAGTCACTTATTTATTTATTTATTAGCAGCCTGTTCACCTGGTGACCACCCATCCGTCCAGAACATCCCATGACCTCAGGAGCAGCCAAGGCAGCCCAGCCACCACGGTATGAAAGGATACATGCTATAAAATGCATGCAATGTGAAACGCAATAAAGATGCTGGTGTGATGCACCCAGAGTCCCAAGGAGGCATAAGGGTCTGCGTGTTGTCCGACTCTCATGTAACACAGGGCAATGTGCTTCCTCGACTGAAAATAAGGGTTGCATTTGAATTCAAGCTGTTTCCAAGGAGGCTAATGTCACAAACACAGGCTTTCTGAGAGCACATCACCTTGGTAAATGCTTTTCCTTTCTCTGAGAGAGGAGAGATGGAGGAAACGCCTGCTCAGAGCTCCTGTGTCCTCAGCTGTACAACAGGTCAATAAAGAGCAATGAAACAACTGAGCTCGTGCTGTTAAATTCACACCAGTGATGCCACATGAGTTTTCCCTGTATCATGTAATCAAGTAAACCCGAAACTTCCATTCCTTTTCAATAGCGTAAATGCTGTTGGAATCACATGTAGGGTAACACCAGGAAAGTTACTGCTGTAAAGTAAGCACCTGGGGTTTAGTTTGCATACTGCATGGATTGGTTGTTATTATCCATTTAATGTATTTCTTTCGTCATGCATTAGAAGCAGGGCTTTTGAGAAAAATATATATTTGCATACCACCTAACACTGTCAGTTGAAACATTCTGTGATATATTGCTAATAGCATACCACAAAAGCCCAAAACAGGAACACCACCATTAGCAAAAGAACACAGGGCATATCCATAGCAGAAGGAAGAGACAAAACACACCTATGTTCCACTGGCATTTGTTTCCTCTTTGTCAAAGCCAAAATATTGCCATGATCACACCCTTTCTGAATGAAATCCAAAGTGGGTGGGTGGGAAAATGCAAGGCCTTTTGTTTGCAAAAATTTCTGAAAGGAAATTATGTTTTACAAAACCTTTCCCCCTACAAAGAAAATATTAGAAAAGAAAAGGAAAAATAAGAGAACAGCAACAACAATTCAAGCTACATTTGACCCTGCCAAAACAGCTTTTGTAATTACTACCCCAGGAGAGACCTGGGCTATGACTTGGGTTTCCTAGTGTTTAATTAAAGCAATACATAGCAACACTAAAGAGTTTGTTGGTTTTCCCATGGTCACTTATGGCCTGACCTGGAAGCTGTGGCCAAACTCTCAGGACTTTTTAGTATCTGGTCCTGTGACGCTGGGTTTAAGTAACCCCATACGGACTGTACATGCTCTCTAAACAAAGCCAAGACTGTGAGCACCCAGTGCCACTGAGCACAATCCCCCTGATGTGCCCAACAGCTCCCAGACACACATATGGCCTAATCCTTTCCCCATGGATTACTCCATCCCAAGACTCACCTGTTTTAGCTGGTTACATTAAAAATTAGATAAGAGATGAAATTGACTATTTAATTGGTTTTTCTTTAGTGACAGTAACAAGGGGAAGACTGGGGAGGAGAGGGAAAAGAACTTTAAAACATCTATTCCTGCATGGCATTTAAGATTTGAACACTGGAAGGTGACTCTTCGGCACTACACAGGCAAGTGTGCAGAGCAACCACTCTGATAGCTGGACGCAACCATATCTGCATTTCCACTTAGCAGATTAATGCTGAACCACTCTTGTGAACCTGCAAATGATCTAGAGGAGCTACACAAGGCACATGACTGAAGCCTTTACTCCAGAATAATCTGGAAGAAGGCTTGGATTTCAGATTCAATATCTGGTTTTGACACAGGGGATAGATTATTTCTGTCATACAGACTTGGAGATGGCTCTGGACTATTGACAAGTCCAACTTGTCAATAGGATACGAGAGGCAGGCAAATGCATTAGCCTTTCAGTCCCTGTATATGAAAGTGTGGATGAATTTCTGAGCTGTTACTGAAGCCCAAATACCAACTCAACACCATATGTGTTTGAGGCACTGGATAATTAAAGCCACCTACATCACTTGTGAATAACAGAAAACAAAGGACAACAGGGAGAGCCTCCTCAGGCATTCAGGAGACAGTCATGGCTGAGTTAAGAGCAGACATCAGTTCCCTGACATGTAGCTGAGAGCAATCCCATACTACTGAGTCATTCCCCATCACCAGGAAAGCTGAATCCATCTCTGGTGACCTCTCAGCAGGCAAGCTGACCACAGCATGGGAAGCAATGGAGGGAGGGCATCCACTTTCTTGACTCATCCCTACATAGCACTTCGCATCTGGAGCAACACAGAGCAACAGTGAGGGAGATACCTGCCTTGTACTGAAGTGGAGCATTTTCCTCAGTCCTCAGCCATGACTCTGCAGCTGGCCATGCCAAGTCTGCCAATAGTCATCCACCACAAGGACATCATGTATACATTTATTTAAATATAGAGAGGTGATCCACTCCTCCACCATTGTGCAGCTAACTGATGCTTAGCCAATTAGATTGATCTGAGTGTCCTAAATGAGAGGTAGTCAGCATTTAAGTGGATCATTGACCAAAATAGAAAATCAGAAGGACGGGGGAGCTATTTTGGTCTAGCCTTTGACTGTAAATGGTGTGGTTGATAGCTGAGATGACTGGCTCCATTACAAGTAAGAGCCCCATCTAGAGTAAACAGATGAACTCAAATAGACCAGCTTCTGTTTTTACATCTTTATAAGATTTTTCCTATGAGAAATACTCTTAACAAGGTCTCCATTGCCTAAGCCCAAGGTCCCTCACAAGTGAAACAATTATGTGTGTCCAATTATTATTGTACACAAATGTTTTCAGATGATGTCATTTGATTTAGAACACCAATATCCATATATGAAAATGCAGCCCATATCTTCTAGCAATATAAAGGACTTGGCTTCCAGTAGATAAGAATGCACTAAACCATAGTTTGGAATGCAATATCCAGCCTCTGATCTCTGACTGACTTAATATTTGCCTCCCACTGCAGCATTTGAGAAATGTTGAGGGTCTCTTTTTCCTTTAGCGAACACCTGTGAGAGGGAGGGAAGTAGGACTATCTCAGTTTTACAGAGGATCATTGTTTGCAGAAACAAGCTGAGGTCAAGGTTATCTGCAACGTCTACAAGCCAGCCAGAAATAGTTCTTTTGGTTCTGACTGAAGGTATTGAAAAAGGCAAGAAATTTGGACAAAATTGTTCTTGGAAGCTAAACTTCCCCTGACAGTAGACAAATGCTTAATCCAGAAAAAATCCAACGTCACAAATCCCAGTGGGTGAAAGCTGGAATAAAGCACTGAAATTGACAGTATTTTTCCCAGCTGTGAGAATAACCTTACCATGATCTCCCCAAAACGGAGTCCTTCAGTGCTTCATTCAAGAGTGGATGCCTTTCATTTAGAAGCTACGAGCTTGATGCAGAATATTATATTATGGTCTGAAACATGTAGGAGGTCAGACTGAAAGATTGTCATAATTTCTTCCAGCCTTGAAGTCTGGCAGATTGGTGTCTTCGATAAGGATAGTTCTTGCTCTGAGTAGATGCTGAATTATTTCAGCATTTAAGGGGTTTGCTGCTGGCTCTGATAGGATTCACTGCTCCTACCATGCTGCCTTCCAGCTCTTTATCTTCAAGAGAATGCCCTGCTGGTAAGGGCTGACACGAGCTTTGTTTTGCAGTCACTATTTTGTTATAACAAGCACTGGATCCAAGAATGAACTGGCAACCCAAGATAAGAGAGTGGTAGAATGTCAATTCACAGACAGGCACATCCCAGAAACACCAACTGAACACGTGGAGTAAATGCATGAAAACTTCCTGTTCTTTTTTGTTCTCACTGCTCCAAAATGCCAAGAATTCTCAAGAATACCTGCCTGGACACCTTCCAAACAATACCTGGGATGTCAGAATTGTGCTTTAGTAGATGACACATCCTAATACATCACCTTGGTCTGATTTCCCTTGAGGAGAAACCTACTATTAGAGTCCAGCATAATTGCAAAATCATGGAATAATTTAGGTTGGAAGAGACCTCTGGAGACCCCTACTCCAACTCCTGCTCAAAATAGGGTCACCTTTGGAGGTGTCTTTTGGACCTGTACCTGGAGGGGGGGTAGAAACTCCACTCTTGGAGGTTTACAAGAGCTGGGCAGACAAAGACTGAGCTGGCCTTGGCAACAGCCCTCCTTTGAGGGAGGTTGGATTAGAGACCTCTGGAAGTTCCTTTCAACCAGTATGTCTATGATTCTCTACATAGATAGATCAATGGATCAATCAATGCAAGTCATCAACCATGACAAGTGCAAGGTCCTACACCTGGGTCAGAGCAATCCCAGGCACAGCTACAGGTTGGGCAGAGAAGAGATTCAGAGCAGCCCTGCAGAGAAGGACTTGGGGGTGTTGGTCTATGAGAAAATGAACATGAGCCAGCTTCAGTGTGCGCTCGCAGCCCAGAAAGCCAACTGTATCCTGGGCTGCATCAAGAGCAGCGTGACCAGCAGGTCGAAGGAGGTGCTCCTGCCCCTCTACTCTGCTCTTGTGAGACCTCACTTGGAGCATTGTGTGCAGTTCTGGTGTCCTCAACATAAAAAGGACATGGAACTGTTGGAACAAGTCCAGAGGAGGCCACGAGGATGATCAGGGGACTGGAGCACCTCCTGTGTGAAGATAGGCTGAGAAAGTTGGGGCTGTTCAGCCTGGAGAAGAGAAGGCTGCGTGGAGACCTCAGAGCAGCCTTCCAGTATCTGAAGGGGGCCTACAAGGATGCTGGGGAGGGACTCTTCATCAGGGACTGTAGTGACAGGACAAGGAGTAACGGGTTCAAACTTAAACAGGGGAAGTTTAGATTGGATCTAAGGAAGAAATTCTTTACTGTTAGGGTGGTGAGGCACTGGAATGGGTTGCCCAGGAAGCTGTGAATGCTCCATCCCTGGCAGTGTTCAAGGCCAGGCTGGGCAGAGCCTTGAGTGACATGGTTTAGTGCGCGGTGTCCCTGCCCATGGCAGGGGGGTTGGAACTGGATGATCTTCAGGTCCTTTCCAACCCTAACTATTCTATGATTCTATGATCATAGCTCTTGTAAATGTAAGTCATCCCTCAAAAATCTATTAGATAGTTTTGAAGGATCACCAGACATGAGGGCCAGAGCAGTTTGTTTGGTTACTGCACTTGGATTTCAAAAAGCATTGACAGCTAATAAAAGCTCTAAAGAAATTATTGTCATGAATTATCATAACTCAGATTAAAATAAAGTAGGTGTAAATAATGATATGTGTACACACATACATATGTGTGGGTACATAGTGTGTGTATAATTGTATATATGAACATTCTGACACATGGAATAGAAGAATCTCTGGAAACATTCCCAGCACCTCGTAACTTGTGCTGCAATTTCAGCTGTTTAGTGCAATCATAGTGATCTGGAAAGGGCATGAGCAATGAAACGACCAACACTCAAGTACTAAAAGTTAACCAGGATTTAAACCTGAATGTGAGTAATTGTAAGATGATCTCATGACACTGAATGAAAGGCAATGAAACCACAGTTAAAAGTCAGTGTCAATAAACACAGATTAATGTGTGGGGGCCAAATCATCCTAGCCGTACATAGAATCACAGAATGGTTTGGGTTGGAAGGGACCTTAAAGAACATCTAGTTCCAACTCCCCTGCCATAGGCAGAGTCACATAGGAAAAGGACTGAAGTGAATTGTGAATGTCTGAAAATTCTATCTCAGTAGCTTTGGAAAAGAGAGTGATGGGATTTGTCAGAAAGGGGAAGAGAATTTAGGGATGTCCATTGCACACCCTCAAATGCTGAAAATTTTAGGCAGCCCTGGTCAATATTTCTCAATAGTAAAGCTACAAAAGGTAACGTGGAGGGCAATGCTGATCAGAGACCTGGAGTGGCACTTGTGTGCCAAGTGACCGCACCAAGTCTTCAGCTGATGAAGGGATGGGTCCCCAGATACAACGACACCAGAAACAGGCTGCTCAATCTGCACTTGTAATTTCCCCTAACCTTAGCTTAGGTTCCTATGCACGATTTATACCAACATACCCAATTGCCACCCATAATGTGTGTAGAGGACACATTAGCAGCTTGAGGCTATTTAGGAACTTCATTCTGTGATGGCCAAATTACATATATGTGACAAGGTCTACCAGAACCCCCCATTTCAGTCTTCAGGGGTAGATTGAGAGAAGAACAGAAAGCAAGAGGCAGATCTCTGATTCATGGATGCTTGGGTGAGGTAAGAATAAATGGAAAACGGTTCAAAATGAGCTGCATCTTTCACACCTCAGGCCCCATGATGGGACTGTAACAACCACATAGTCTTTGAGTGGCATCAGGAGCAGCAGGGATTCCAGTTTAGTGCCGTTACTATTTACTTATAAATAGTATCAGTGGGTGGAAACTCTATTTTCAGTTTTGAAAGGGAACAAATCTCTCTACAAGTCTCTGCTTTCTCCAGAAATATCAGTGTCAGTGAATGCGACACATTCAACAGCCCGGAGGACCAGCTCTGAGCATCAAAAGCAGTGGGCAGGACTTGGGTGCATGGGCCAAGCTGGGGCTGCTGCACAAAATCTGAGTTGTCTGCTGCTGTCTGCAGGTAATGAGTCCAATGAAAGTTTGCATCTTGGATCAAAAAGAACTTTCTTCAGCTCTGGGCCACATGTTGCCATAAGAGGCAGGGACCTGAACTGCCGGATATTTTCTTGACAGCTGAACAAATTCATATTAGGCTGACAGTCTTTTCTAGAAAGACTTTCATACAAAGAGCTAAATACACTGGGAAATTTACAATGTAGGACATGAAGAGCTAGGATGCCAAAACGGTCAAGTTAGTAGCTCCTACCCGTAATCAAGACCAGCTTTCTAGACATTGTATATGGACCCTGGAGCTCTTGGTATGATGAACATCATCCAAGTTTTGAGGATTTGAGCTTCTCCTCCTAGTACAATCAATGTGTGAGTCACAGCTTGGAGCTTCTTGGCAGTAGATATTTTACTTCAGCATCTCACAGAGTACTAAAGGACACTTACAGAGTGCTGCAAAACCAGGCAATGGCACTTTCGAGTTTCAGTTGTGCCTGTCAGGTCTCAGAAACCAAAACTCAACCCCCCAAAGCTTTGCAAACAGAGAGTGTGACAGGAAAGCTGGCCCGCACCCAAGCCCATCCTGACAGGGGAAACTGGCTCAGCTGTTTCTGAAAACACCTACTCTGTTCACCCATTCACGGAGCGGTTTTACAAGTCAGTCATTAACCACCTCACCCCCACTGAGGCTCACACGGTGTGTAACAACCTCATGATGTGGCTTTCTACAGCCAAGTGCCTTGCAGACGTGTCATGGATCCAAACCCTCACACATCCCTTTGAGGTCTTGGGAGGGGTGAAAGGAAGGAGTCTTGAAAGGAAGCTCCCACGATGGTTTCCATGGAACCCTTGCTGCCAAAGAGGAGTCAGGATCCCCTGTGGGTACAGCTGCAAGTGATGAAGATAAGTTGCAGAAAGTCAGCTGAAGCGTTATAGAACCCGAAAGCAGCTGCTAGAAGCTGCATTGTGTGGTACTGCTCACTGTACCCACGACAGCTCACCTGGGACATGAGAAACAAGAGTTCCTCCTCCACCTGGAAAAGACTCAAATCACCACCGTGCTTGGAAGGTGTCTTAAACACAAGGGTACAGCACTGCTGGATCAAGGCATGTCCTGTTGAAGTTGGCCTAAGAAGTAGCCACACAGGAAAGACTCATGGGGCTAGAAAGATGCCAAGTGGAGAGAAATGAGACCTGGTACTTGGGGCATTCAGCAGAGACCTGGATCCTAGTTCTTGCTCCAGTTGGATCTCCTTATCACTAGACCATGCCTCCTGTCTCCAGGACAAACTCTGCATCGCACCACTCATTTCCTCCTCCATTCATGTATTCAGCAGCCCATTAAACCTTGAAGAGGGAGGAACAGATCCTGCAGAAGAGGACGAACACTTTTTGCTTTGGTTTTGAATAGATCTGCTTTGAGAGCACTGCTTTCTGCCATAGAGCCCCCAGCTTATTGCCCCCTCAAAGCAGGATAAGCCTCGCCAGCACAAGGTGGGATTTCCCAGCTGCCTTCTGGTACTCGGGATGCTGCCAGCACACATGGCAGGGGGCTGCAGTGAAAAGCTGGAGAGAACATTTGACAAGCAAAGGTTTCCCTCCCCTTCACAGCAGTGACATTAGGGAAGGAAACGAAACAGAAAGTGACACAGAGCTGAGATAACATCCCCTGGTCGGGCTTCCTCTGCTCTTCCAGGCTGGAAAGCTTGGTGAAGAGAACATGCTGCAGCCACAGAGCCCAAGGTCCTTGAACCTTTGCTAGCATCTTTAGGACCCTCTACCTTTAATTTCTACTACCATTGCGGTAAGGTCTTAAGCCTGGTGGTACCACCACTGTACCCTGAAGCTCTATTCCAGGCAGTGGCTGTGGTCATACCTCCTTTCCCCGGCACAAACAGTAATGCTGTGTGTCTGCTGCAGGAGCAGGTCAGTAGGCGGCATTTATTTCCCCAGCTGGAAGCAGGGTCTGGCCATGGCTGAGAGAGCTGTGTCCTCGCTGAGGGCTGCCACGCGCTCGGGAAGGAAGGAGCTTTTCCTCCCATCTGGCAGCCCTCAGTGCAACAAATCAAGTGACGCCTTGTTAGGTTTAAGACAAAAGGGGAGGGGAAGAACAAAAGATCAGAGCAGGGCTGATTTCTGTCTTGTCGGCCTCCCCGGGGCTCTTTCCTGTTTATGAAGAGTTTGCTGAGGGCTACACATGAGCCTCAAGTGCAACCTCTGCTCCAGACAGCCCCAAGCACTCAGGAGGAGGAAATGACTCCAAACTTGGCAAAGCACAGCCCGTCTCTGCCTGCACGTCCTGCTGCCTGCTGCAGAGCAGAGAGCAGAACGTCTCAGAGGAGGCATGTGAAGCGCTGCTCTTTGTCACAGCCCTCAAAGCAAAGGCAAATGCACACTGAACATGTGGCACTTGGAAAGAGGCAGGGAACCCCCCCCAGTCCAGTGGAGTCATGGAGCCAACAGCACACTTAGAAACCATAGAATCACAGAATGGTTTGGGTTGGAAAGAACCTTAAGATCATCCAGTTCCAACCCCCCTGCCATGGGCAGGGACACCCCACACTAAACCATGTCACCCAAGGCCTCATCCAACCTGGCCTTGAGCACCGTCAAGGATGGAGCATTCACAACCTCCCTGGGCAACCCATTCCAGTGCCTCACCACCCTCACAGTAAAGAACTTCCTCCTTATATCTAACATGAACTTCCCTGTTTCAGTTCAAACCCATTACCCCTTGTCCTATGGTTACAATCCCTGATAAGGAGTCCCTCTACACCATCCTTGTAGGTCCCCTTCAGATCACACAGGGTTTCTCATGAAAGCGACTTAAAGGGAACTAAGATCTCACATGCTGCCAAACATTTATGGGAAGACTTTCTCCTATTCGGATTGAAAGGAAGTAGCATTTGCTGGGACACCTGCAAAGCCTTTGTTCCTGCAGTAAAGACATGAGTAGGGTTCTGGGTTTAGATATATATTTAATAGGAGCCAAACCTTGGTTTGCAAACACAAGAGCCACTCTGGCCTCAGAACAGACAAATCTCCTTGTGATGGCTTGGTTTATGAGCACAAGTGCAGACTTTGGAGCATGATATGGTGGCTCTGCAAGGACAGCCATATGTTAACCCACTCACTCACCAGTGGTGTCTCCCCACCCTCCCCTCCACAGCTTTAACAACCGTTGCCCATGACAGAAGCAAAGGCTTTCCCCAGGTAAAGCTGAGGGACCCTTACCCTGCCCAGGACCCTTCTGTTCAAAATGACCAGCTAAAACATGCTCATTGCCATGCCTGGGAAAAGCCCTTCTGAGGCCTGGAGTGTAAAAGGTGAACACACAAACCACTCCTGTGGTACAACAAGGTTGAGCAAGCTGAGGTTCAAAGGTGCTTTATCAACCAGCAAGACAGTATCTTCCTCCTGACTGCCAGCCCTGCAAATGCAGGTTGTGGTTTGAAGCCACATCCCATGTCCAGCATCAGCATGTCAGTGCAGTGCCCCTTGGGCTGTAGCTGTGGATCAGGAAGGCTGTGGTCTTCCAGCATCCCATCTGCTGGCATGGGCACCCAGCTGTTGGGAAAGAAAGGAGATGGCTCAGCTTTCCAAATCCCAAAGGAGTCTACAAGGCAGGCAGTAAACAATCCACAGCAAACAGAGCAAATGGAACCAGAGACACAGCAAAACAACAGAGACATTTTCAGATGGCTGGAGTAGGTTGCAAGCCAGGGATGATTCAAGTGGAGTTGGCCCCAGGTTTGCATGTAAGCAGGGCACAGACAGCCTTTGTTGGCCAAAACCCAGCATATCGTACAAAGCTAAGAGTGAAGCTGATCCTGCAGGGTGCAAGTGCTGTGTGTTTGAAGCATCTTGCAATGCTAGGAGCCCCTCCTCACTGGCACCACTGGTACATGAAGGCGCTACTCAAAATGGGACAGAGTCATAGTTCACTGCACGAAAGATGTGTGACCCCTAAAGCTGTTTGATTCGTCATTTAATTGAACCGCTTCCCCTACCCTGGGAGTCCAGAGGCTGTTGCCTTGCAGGGCTTTGCCTTTCCACAGCCTCCCCATGGTGAGGTTCTTCTCTGGCCAGAGAAGCATCCTCCAGAGCTAAGGCATGCCAGGCACCTCCATCACTGGACAGCAAGGCTCCCCTGGCACAGCTACTTGTGCCACCCAGCCCTGTGGAGGTGAGACTATCAGCCACAGAAGGGCAGTTGTTCTCTAAGGCAGAGCCCATTAGTGTCCCCCCTGAGGACAGGTCAATGCCAAAGGACACTCTGGAGCTGGGGGTGACACGTCCCACATGGACAGTGGCCTCCAGCCCTGCCAATGCAGTGCAGGTGGCCACAGCAACTGCAAGCTGTCCTGAAACTGGAGCCTTTACAAGTAGTTAGATAACAGATATGGTCCATTAGTTTGGCAGGCCGAGAGGCCCCTGTGCCAAAAAGCCCATCTCTACTCAAAAGGGACACTGTTAACAGTAACTCAAGAGGATGCAACAGAAGAAAATAAACAACAGTTGAGGCAGTTGGTGTAATTGGCCAGCAGATGAAAATAAATTTATGCCAGCTTGTGAATACGGCTGCTGAGCTTGATTCAGTGGGTAAATCGTGTGGCATAGAACACAGGGCAGGCAGGAATAACATTAAGTAACAGACAAAGGCCAGGCTGCCTCTTGGAGAATATCACCCCTCCAGCCACGCAGCTTTCTCCATTTCTGCCCATTTCACCCACGTGTCCCCTCACATCATTAATGTACAGGTTTCCCAGCCATAACGTTTTTCAGGGGGGACGTGTGCCTGAGCCACTGCTAAAACAAATACCCAGACCCCCAAAACCCACGAAGAATTGAAAGAGAAAATGCTCAGCAGAAAATCCCAACCATTTCAAGTGCTCTTTGAGCACCATACATGAATAACAAAGAGGGAGCCTGCCATTTATTCTTTTGCGGATCACTTTTAAGATCAGCTTTTGTTCCGCGCTTTTTAGAGTGGCTCGAGTCCAATGGACAAAAATTCCATTCCCAGGAGCACACAAGAAAGAACCGGGAGCCCTGGGCTGCACGTTTCACCTTTACTTTTCTTTATTCTATACTATAAATGTTCAGCATGGTCTTAACACGCTGAGCCTGTGTCTTCCTTTATGCAGTGGGGCCAATAGCTTGGAAAATGGGATTCTGCAAGGAGGAAAGGAGGACAGAGGCTATAGATGATGCGAATCACCTAGAGGAAAAGAGACCTCAGGCAGGGTGGATGAAACCCTTCCAAATGTGAACATCCTTTTCAGACAGCAAGTATCTCCCCTTTCCACATCCTGACCTGGATACGTATAAGGCAGGGAAGCTCCAGTTCTTGCTCACATAAAGCTTATTTCAAAGGCAGCAGAGCTCCAGTGTTCCTGTTGTCTCCAATCTTCACAGAGACATCCCGGCTTGCTGCCAGCTCAAGCCCATCCATTGCAGGGAGATGGGGGTCTCCTTCCTACAGAGAAAGCACTGAACAAGCTCCTAGCAAGAATTTGTTTCCTTGCCTTTCCCCTCAAACTGATGTCTGCTTTTTTCCCCCTCAAATCTTGGTTTATTCACTCTATCCTTTTCACGACAGTCAACAAACTCACAGTGCAAAGCAATGAGATCACTGTCAACTCCGTAGAAGATGTTATCACTGCTACCCTATGATTGTCTCAGTCTTTGCTTTAGCTGCCTTGTTTTCCTGAGCCATATAGGAAGAAACTGCCTCTTCACAAAATACAGACATGGGAAGTCTCAAGGGCTATGCCTCGGATAGCAAAGACACCAGCATTTCCTTGACAATTATAACTGTAAGAACTAGAATTTTTCCTTTTTTTAGTTGAAGGAGAAATATTTGGGCCAGATTTTCAAAGATTGGCTCAAATCCCATTTAGGCAAGGCAAATAATGGCCTGGGTTTTTTTTCCCCAGAACTTAGAGGCTCCTTGGGAAAAAAATCAGGTCATGAAAGTGACAGCAGAGACCTTCTACCAAACCTTGCTTTCTGTGTCAACAGTCACCGCTCTTCACATCCTTCAATGGAGCTTGGGAGGTGACATCACACTGACGGCATCAGGCAGCTGGAGGAGGTGGGGACCACCAAAGTTAGTGCTGTTTGATATAGCTGGAATATTGAAGCAGGTACTGTTAGGATGCACAGATTCACTGAAACCAGGGCCAGAAGGATCCATGGCAGACATCTAGCCTGGCCTTGTATGCTCAATACAGAAATAATGTCCTCCTTTGATATGACAAATGCATCCATAGCGTGACCACAGCCTTCCAGGCACAAGGCTTTTTAGAGTAAAGGTTAACTGACTAACAACGAATTGTTTCATGCACACTTGAAACCACAATGCTCTTTTAGGAGAGCTGTTTGTGAGCACGTGTGCACACAGGTGTGGAGGCACCCACTGCTGCATTATCTGATAGTAAGGGGACTCTCCCATGTATCTTTGTACCTGCAAAGCCACTCATCCAAAGTCCTCCAACTGCCTTGCAAACATTAATTCACAACTCAGGCCTTGGGGACGTGGTAAATATCAACTCCTCTGTTTTACAGACAGGTCAAATGTTGCATCATCTCAGTCGATAGCATTCAGAAACTAAAACCAAAAGGTCATTTTCTGGTTTAAGGACAGTATCCCTTTCCCTGCATTGTGTGACATTACTACATGTTATGCAACCATTTTTCCCAATATTTTACACGTATGTCTATCTTAAATCCTGCTGGCTTCCATGGTTTTCTGTTCTGCAACCACAGATAAGTGTTCTGCTTATTTGTTGGATATCTCCCTTGCCTGCAGACTTTCATCACATCTTTGCATCCCCAACAGCTCCCATCACTATAGAGCACCATCAGGCCCCATCCACAGGTACTGGAGGGGGCTGTTTGGACCCAAACCTAGGGCAGATATCAGTGGTATAGGCTGTGAACCAGACACTTAGATGTCTGATGACTGTCCGGACACATCTGAAACCCTGAATTCCTCAGGTGGAAAGCAGGTCTGTCCAAGTAGCAACTGGCAAATCAAAGCTATCACTTGAGGTTCATTTTCAACATTTAGAACACAACTTCCCCCTTTATTTGGAGAAGTGCCATTAATCATAAAATGGTTTGGGTTGGAAAAGACCTTAAGATCATCTCGTTCCAACCCCCTGTCATGGGCAGGGATGTCTTGCACTAGACCACATCACCCAAGGCTCTGTCCAATTTCTGCTCTTATTGTTGGGGCCTGTGTTGTGGTTTAAGCCCAGGCTGTAAATTAGAACCACGCAGTCTACTTCCCCCCCGACCCTTTCTTCCCCCTGCTCCTGGAGAGACGGGGAGGAGAATCAGAAGAATGCAACTCCCATGGGTTGCGATAAGAACAGTTTAATAACTAAGGTATAACACAAACCACTACTGCTACCACCAATAATAATAATGATAAAGGAAATAACAAGGGAAGAGAATACAACACCTTACCGACCGACACCTAGCCCATCCCCAGCAGTGATCCAGCCCTTCTGGGTTCCTCTCAGTTCTACATCCTGGGCATGATGTGCTGTGGTATGGAATACCTCTTTGGCTAGTTTGGGTCAGGTGTCCTGTCTCTGCTTCCTCCCAGCTTCCCCTCCTCCCTGGCAGAGCATGAGACTCACAAAGTCCTTGGTCAGACCAAACATTTGAGCAGTAACTAAAAACATCGGTGTTATCAGCACTGTTCCCAGCGCTGCACTAGCTACTAAGAAGGAGAAAAAATGACTGCTACTGCTAAACCAGGACAGCCTGCTACTGCTGCTGTTCATTATTAAAGCATTCAGTGCCAGCCAGCTTTAGAATAACCTTGTCTGCAGCAGGTGTTGCTCCAGATTTCATATCTCGAAGTTCATCTTTTGTTTGCTCTTCTCTTGTTGGCCAGACCTCTGATGGGACTCTTTTCAGGGTGACAACATCAAGTTACAAAGGCTGGGTAGATGATAAGGAGCAGGAAATGAGTTTCTGTAGTGGATACAAATTCAGCATCAAGATATCAGGGTCAAGCAGAAAATTGGAGATTTATCTGCCCTTCTCCCTTTCTTTTTCCTCTGTGTAAAACACAGTGAGCCAAGAGTGTGATTCTTGTCACAACTGCAATGTAGCTGGTGACAAGTGATGCTAAGGGCTATTACTTGACCCTCTTCTCCCCACTACTCCCGTGTCCTGTGGTGGACGACCCAGGGAAAAGAACTACCTTTGACAAGACTGTGACAAAATACGCAGCCCAGGAAGATCACCATGAGAGTAGCCAGAAGCCAGTTTTGGCACAAGCCCAAGGACAGCCATGGTCTGCCATAATCCGACCATCTGCCTCCTTCCTCCTCTTGTTTGTCTTGGACCTGGGACAGGGGAGGCCTCAGGTTACCCCACATTGCACCAAGGTATCCTTTAAAGTAACTAGGCAAGATACCATACAGTCCTTACAAGCACATCTTCTCAGTGTTCACTGTGGAAGTGCCATGTTCATCCCACCATAGGGGTGGAGCAGACATTTTGACCTGTATCTACCAACCCAATGGCTACGGTGGTGGCTTGAGGCTAAAATATCATCTTCTGGGCAAGTTACCTTGAGATTCAAACTGATTTCTCTTCAAGAGGACAACATGATGTGTCTGCCCCAGATCTTCCTCCTAACCCAGTGATGGTGAAAGGCTTGACCTAAGAACAACCACAGTTCATCATGGGTTAGAAAGATAAGGATTTAATGCCAAAGGTGCCCTCCCTACCATCAGCAGCAGTTGAAGTTATACAGACCTCAAAGGGCCACTTTGCTCTTAGGCAGGCTCTTAAACTCTTTTTTTCTCTCTTCTTGCAGCACAGAAGGGGAAACTCTAGCCTTGCTGATTGAAAACTTCATTTCATGGAGTAAAAGCTGACAATACCGAGGAGAAACATAAGCTCAAGAAGGAATCATGCTCAAACGAGTGCTCTATTGTGAGATAAGTTTTTCTTTTAGCAACGAATCAACATAATAATCCATCTGTAACACTAGCTGCGCCTGCCTGTACTACAGCAAAGAGCCATCTGCCCATCTGCATATACGTTCAAAACGGGACAACCACGATGGCCTCTTAATGAAAGGCGCTCAGCAATTAGCCCTTAAGTGAAATCGTGCCCGGGTGCTTCTGAACTCTCATTTGTCCTCCCCACCCCAACACAACAAGTGTCTGTAACTTTTTCCCTTTGTTTTTATCCCAGCGATTTCTTTTCCCAACGGGTGAACGTGTTCCTGTCCCTACAACAGCAGGAGCCGGGCTGTAATCGACATATGCCCGGTGTAAGCTGCGCGGCCGCGAATTAGAGGGGCAAACTGCTCATCGCTTCCAAAATACCCACCTGCTCGGGGGCCGGGCTGCAGCGGAGCCATCCACTGCACGGCTCCATCTGTCTGATGAACAGGCTGCACACTGGCTGAAAGCCGAATCGTTTTGCCTCTATTTACTCCCTTTCTTCCCCTCTCTTCTCTCCCTCCCCACTTCTCCTAATTGGAGCTCGTATGAGACGTGCAGACACCCACCAAAACAATGCGGCACAATGAGGCCAGCGTTCGTTAAACCGCTTCAACTGAAACCAGTGCCTGGCTGAGGCTGAGCAGGCATAAAGGAGACAGACCCCGTCAGACCTCCCAGAGCGGGAGAGCTAAACAGCAACGAACCAGGCTGCAAAACAGCACAGAAAATCCACTTGGGATGCACTGTGTTACAGTTATAGGACGAAGCTGCAGCCGAGGGTGCTTTAGAACACGCCTGGGGTTAAAAGCCCTGAGGACCAGCTCACCAGAGAGCAGAGGGGCAATGCAGGAGGGAGACCAGAGCATCTTTGCGTTGGCTTCCAGATCCACTGCAGGCCCTCATCAGTGTTAAGGTGCAATCCCAACACAGGACTCGAGCACAGATCCCAAAGCGCATAAGAAAGTAGTGGGAATTGTGAGTATTGGCACTGTAGAGTCTAAGCAGGTGCAACCAGGAGAGCACAGCTTCTCAGAGGAGGTATTCCCTTGCTGTCCACAGCCCAGAAGCATCCTGGCATTCCCATAAAAATAAGGATATTTCTATCCCTGCTGAAAAAAAAAATGGTGCCCAGGAGGCTGAATTGTCCCCAGCCTGGAAAGCACAGGCTGATGTATGGGGTGTCTAGGACAGAACATATTATGGTCATGAATTTCCTCCATCTAATCGCTTAACCTCATTAGGGAAATGCTGATTTCTCCGTTAATCAGACCTTCCATTTCACTTACAAAGGAGAGAAGTTAAAAAAGAGAAGTAACTGTGATCCTAAGTACACCTTACTAAAAACATTCAACAATCTACCAGACAGTAAAGACATCCTAGGAAGGCACATTATTTTCCCAATAGCCTGGACTATCTCCATGAGAATCAGTTACATTTTCAGATGGACTACTTGTAAAAGGCATTAAAATTAGACAGTAAAAGCTATTTGCAAGAATTGACATCATTAGAAAAACCGATGTTCGGGTGAAAGAGTGAGGAATGGAGAATGAGTCAGGTTTCAAACACCTGACAAGCCGTAAAGGGTCCTTCTGGGGAAACCCCATCTCCTCTCTGCAGATGACGATGAGATTTTTCTTCACGCTTTGTGCCACCTTGTTGGGTCGCTCCCCAGCAGGGCATATCTGACAGATATCTCAGGTTACTCAAGCATTCAGTATACGAAGACTACGGGAGAATGATGTTCGCCTCGCACCTACAAGTGTTGCCACACACAGCCAGCATTGCTGCCAGGTGCAGTGAATTCCTCCATGGGCTGCGCTGCTCAAACCTGGCTCAGCATCTCAGAGCGCAGCCCTCTTCCATTCATTTCATCCATGATTTTCCTTTGGCTTTAGAAACCCATTTGCCAGCCTCCCCATCCAAGACACCCTTCCTCCCTCACAAACATCTCACCATGACAAGCAGCTTCCCCTCAGCCCCCCATGAACTCCCACAGCCTGTCAGTCCCTTCTGATTCCTCTCGCTCTAAACGTTAAAGAGCCCAACCGCTGACATGACTAATTGCGGTTCAAAGCTTGCAGGGGTGGATTTCAATACTGAAGTCCCAGCCCCTGAAACTGCTCAGCCTTCAGCCGTATGAATTGCTGATTATACTTTTCCAGCCCCACTCCCACCTCTGCCCAAAAGAAGGCTGCAGGGATTCCATGTGATTGGTACCTAGGGCAGAGCATCCCTGCATCCCACCTTAGGGCCACCCATAGCACTGCACATCGGGGTTTTGATGGCAGTGGAGACACATGGTGTGCTGTCCAGGATCAGCTTTTACAGGAGCCATATGCTTGCAACCACACAAGTGTGTTGTCAAGGTGAGAGGTGCAGCACATCCACCCAGTGTGCAGCTCCCGGGAGCTTTAGCCATTGGATTCAAAGGGAAGCACTCCCAGGCACTGATGTGTGCCAAAGGATGAGGAACTCAACTGACATAGAATCATAGAATAGTTAGGGTTGGAAAGGACCTTAAGATCATCTAGTTCCATCTCTGCAATGAGTGACAGGGAGGCAGCAGGCCCACAGCAGGGCACAGCAGATGGGGTAAAGTGAAACCCGCAGCATCCCTGGGTTACTGTTGCTCTTGCAGGTGCCCCTGCTGTTGCATGATCTCCTACTGCAGCACCCCATGCTCCTCCCTGCCCCCTTGTTTCATAGGGGTCACTCCTGCTGCCTTTCAGCACCACGTGGCTGAGAAAGCTCTGCAAACAAGTAGGCAAAAGGGAAGGGGCAGATGTCTTCATAAAAGGTCTATGGGGCATCCTAACCTTGCTTCAGCTCAGCCCTGGGACCTACTACCATTCTGCACAGCTCTTACTATGCAAGACACACAAGTCTTCAGAAGTTCAAGGTCTAGAGAGCTTTGTGCATGCACAAACAAGACTGTCACCCTCGGTCCTTTCCTGCTCCTGGGCTAAAATCACATTCTGTTCCTGAAGAGCAATGGCTTGAGGGAACTTTGCGTCATGAAAATGTGCTGCTCTAAGGAAGTCTCAAACTTGTCTCTAGAGTTCATGCAACACGTCCTTGGCTCAAATCACTCACAGCATAGATCTCTAAGCAAAAAACATGAAAGCAATACTGCCAGTGGGTCCAATAAGCTGCAGGTAGTGAAAGCCCCCTCATCCTCCCCTAGTAACAGCCAATCCTCAGCATACCAATGACTGTTTTGCTGACCAGATGGTGGTGGGAGCAGTAACTTGGATGACGCTAGTTACACACAAACTCCAAAACAACTGATGTCACAACTCACTTCGAAAACATACCAGAATGGGCCGCTAAGCATATGGCAGCAGTGCTCCTCGAAAACTGTATTTTGTATGCGTCAAACAACCAACAAGCACCACCAAGGGGTCCAAGCATCAGCAGCCACAGCAACAGGGTCCCAGATCCCAGCTATTTCATGCTCATCCCTTTATAATGCTGAGGAAAAGGTACAGAGGTTTGATGGAAGTGGCAGCCCACAGCTCCTGGACCAGGTCATTTGCAGGGCGAGCACGCAGAACACGTGCCACCAATCCAGCCAGCTCACCTCTTCTAAGGACAAGGCCTTGAATGGAACATCAAACAGCAGGGTTTGAGTTGGAAGGGACCTTAAAGCTCATTCAGTTCCAAACCCTTGCCACAGGCAGGGACATCTTCCACTAGAGCAGGTTGCTCCAAGCCCCGTCCCACCTGGCCTTGAACACTGCCAGGGATGGGGCAGCCACAGCTTCTCTGGGCACCCTGTGCCAGCACCCTCACAGGGAAGAACTTCTGCCTTATATCTAATCTCAGTCTCCCCTCTTTCAGTTTAAAGCCATTCCCCCTTGTCCTGTCCCTACGTGTCCTTGTAAAATGTCACTCTCTAGATTTCCTGTAGTCCCCTTTAGGCACTAGGAGCTGCGCTAAGGTCTCCTTGGAGTCTTTACTTCTCCAGGCTGAACAAGCCCAATTCTCATTTGCCTCTTAGGAAAGGCGCTCCATCACTCTGAGCATCTTCATGGCCTCCTCTGGACTTGCTGAATCAGGTCCAAGTCCCTATTGTGTTGGGGGCCCCAGAGCTGGACACAGGACTGCAGCTGGGGTCTCACAAGAGTGGAAGAATCAACCTCCCTCAACCTGCAGGTCATGGTCCTTTGGATGCAGCCCAGGGAACAGTTGGCTTTCTGGGCTGCAACCTCCCGTTTCCAGCCATGTTGAGCTTCACCCACATCCCAGGTGATGTGCTGAGCAGCACTGGATGCTTTCCAATGAGAGGATGAGCCCTGCTGCGGGAGCCCACTGCGCACGCACAGATCCATGCTCCAGTACTTGTAAAAACAAACAGTGAACAGTTTGCAAAATAAACACAGCGAGCAGATTGAGAGAAAACATTCCTGCATCTGCCAACCACCACCGAGCACTTACAACAAACCCACGTGCTGTCAGAGGCTCTGCAGAGCCCAGCCGTACACCAGTAGCTCATCAGCATCTTTACCTGCAATCTGAAAGCAAATGTAAATTCACTGGGTACCACCCCACCAGAATGGGCTTGGATGCTGACAAATAGATATATGTGTTATTTTGGAAAGCTGATTTAGCCCAAGCTTACAACATAGATGTGTAGATTCCAGCAAATACCAACTCTGAATAGGAGCCATAGTCGAACAATGCACTGGAAGCTCCCTACCTCTGCTCCGGAGAGCTTTCCTTGCACATTACTCTCACACCCTCTTCCTCCAGCAGTTATTTTACCTTGTAACTTTTAGGTTTGCCTGGAGATGGAAGTCACAGAGATCCAAAGGAAAATGGGGTGGGAAAGGACTGTGAGCAGTCATTTTTCCTGCCTTAAAGCAAGCTGAAATGTAGCTACTGCTCCTGATAGATGCTTGCTCTTAACAGATCTCCATTTGTGGAAGAGCAATTACCATCTCCCCACACATCTGCTCAGTCATTCCCTGTCGTTATTTTGGCATTAGAAGAAACTATCACTCCTAGGTGCAATTTAAGCCCAGTCTACCTTATGACTCCAAGCTCAGCTCTTCCAGTGCATCCTCACAAGCGCACTTCCTCAGCCTGAAGTACAGCATCTCAACTGGTGGGTGCTCCTGTAAAGCACACGATTATCTTGAGCCTCACCAAATATATCACCACTGGTGAACTTTAGCCTGAAGCCTACTTTCCTACCACCAGCAGGACAAGCTGCCAGGTCCCTTATCTGAAATACTGCTCACTAGTTGGCAGGACTCTGAATCTGTGCAGTTGTTCAACCCTATCTAAATTTAGTGCCTTGCTGGAAAGGATCTTGTCTTGCCTCTCCATCTCCTCCCTGTCGCAACCGTTTCTACACGATGCCAAGACTATTTTGAATTCTAATGCTATCTTATCTTCCACATCTGTCCAGCTTCCTGTTGACTGCAAATTTAACATGTGTACTACTTTGTTACTCAGGTCACTAATAAAAACGAAAGATAAAGTGACCTAGAACAACTCCCACAACCCCATGCAGCACACTCGTCCATTCTGACACTGGGTGCAAGGCGGAAGGAAACCACTCCCGGAGCAGAGCTGCTTACAGCCCTAGCTCAGCCCGCTTCCAAATACAATCCAATCTCTGAAACCATGCTTTCCCTTTCTGCAAACCACCTTCTCTATCTGCCCAACAGCCACCACAGATTTTATCCTATGATCAAGCGCAGCGAAGGTGCCAAATTCACCATCTGTGAATTTCTTTTGGAGCAGGAATCAGAGCTTGGGGAGGGGATGCAAAGCTAAAGCCAGCTCCATCTGAAGTGAGTTTTAACCTGTAACTTCTTTCACTCCTGGCTCTCATGAGGGATCACGTTAGCATCTGTAGGCAAAGCGCACAGATTCTTTCAGCACATTTCTTCCTTTGCCAGTGCTACCGCACAGCTGCTCAACTACTTATTTTCCTGTCACCCACTAATAAGAGTCTAAACTAGATAATTACTAGTTCCTACTCCCATGAAACTTGTTCTTCAGTGTCTAAAACCACTCCCTTCCGTTTGTTTCCATGAAAGGGCCATATAGAGTTTGAACAGCTGGCTCGCCAGGAGACCCAGTCCTGCATTACCATAAGCAAATGTACTTGGGCCTTCACTTGGGAAACCTCTTCCCACTCTAATCATGCGGGTAGGAATGTGGCTTTGTGTTGACTGAAACCAGCACACCTACAAAAGGTAAGTGAAGAACCTTACCTCTGAGGCTAGGTCAGTTCACTGAGATCACAGCCAGACTCCATTTCTGAGCTAGAGTAAGTGTTATCTGGTCTTCTACTCTTGCTATTAAGAAGACAGCAGTAGAGCAAAAGGCTTCAGTTCTTGTTAATTTGTTTTCCTTGATAAAGCACATTTTACCACCTTGTAGTCATGCCCTCTGAGGTACTCTTTCACTCCTTCTAGGAGCTTGTCTCCCCCTTGGAGGAGGAAGAGTCAAATGTATTGCCACATTAGCTTTCTCATTCCATGCCATTATACTTAACTAGAGTGCTTCCAAATAGGTGAATTAGCTTTTAAGTGATCCCAGTTGTACTATTGGTCTTTGCTACAATCCTGCATTAAAGCTGATTCAATTTTACTTACCTCTATTGCTCAATTAAGAGGAGTACACAAAGAGAAACCTAGTTCAGCAACTAGCAATTGCGGTCCAGGGGGGAGCTGCATTTTTCCATTACCCACAGTGACTGATCACTGTACTACAGCATGTTTCCCACATACCCGTGAGGAGAAAAAGCTGTACATCACTTGCTACTTCTTGAAGCAATGGCAAGAACAGGGATCCTCAGTTGCATAAGATTATTTCAAATAGCTTTATGGATGTGTATGCCACCATCTGTATGCTCTGTGCTACACCAGAGCAAATACCTGTGCGGCGAGATGCACACTGTTAACAGGAGCTTCTGAAGGAACCAGTCTTTGCTCCAAGAACAATTCCTTTATTTGCTCATCTAGGAAAAGGGGAATGATTTTTGCCAGTTATGAGCAGCTTCACTTTCTCTCCCACAATATATATGAACATATCAAGACCCCAACAAATGTGGGCAGTGTTCCTGCATCTTACTACACACATATACCAGTATCGCTATCACAGACCATTGCTACTTGTAGTTGTACATGAAAAAGGAATCACGAAAGCACGAGAAATGTTTAGAGTTTCTTACTTGCTACCGAAACTTATCATTTTTGGTATAGGTACTGAGTGACATAAGCTGGGTCAGTAATTAAAGGCCAATTCTCTTTATGATCAAAGGCTGACCCAAATCACAAGATTGGAGCCCATGCCATACCTTGCTTAGTCTTTGTCATATGCCCCTTCTGTCATATGCCTCATATTTATGTCTTATTTTAATCACATTCCATTAGCTGACTTAAAATATGTTGCTGTATTTTGGTTTTATGGCACAAGTTACAGTAAGAGTTTGCTCCTTTTAAGCAGGCTAACTCGATGCACTGGAATGGCACAATCTAAGCTTCCCTATTCCTATCCAATTTAAAACCATTTCAAGATTAATTTCCCCCTTGTTCAGGAAAATCTTTATTGTAGCTGAACTAACAAAGTAAGTACATGTGGCAATAGTCTGCAATGAATGCAGTATTACATTTGAGATGACTGCAGTGCATGTAATCACTGAGACTTATGGGACCCGGCCTGAGTTATTCCCCAGCTCTCCAGAATAACCTGATGTCACTTTCTTCTTAGATGACCAGAAATCTGCTCTCCCCCTCCACCCAACTCCACACAAATACCATAGCAGAGAACCGGCCACAGATTACTATCTTCCACTAGTGAAATTCATAAGCAGACACACGTGCAAAGCAAAATGTCATTTTATTTAATTCAAGGACTATTTTCCTTCTAGTATTGCTGAAGGGATCACCTCCTGGGGAATTGATCATTACAAAGTCCCTGTCTAAAAGTTCAAGTGCTCTTGTTGTACATTCTTTTGAACCACAGAAAACAAAGACCAAGTAGGTGGGCAGCTACTTGCAGTTTTATCCCACCTAAATTAGCATTGCTTCAGGCTAGAAAACAATTCAAGTAGTAAAATAATGGAAAATGTTAACCTTTAAGGTCACTACCATATTTTGATCAAAAAGTCCTGAATGTATGAAAAGAACATTGTACATGTTATGAAGGTCTTTTTTTTAACCAGACACTGTTGAAAGATGGCAGTTAAGTATTTTGGACCAGATGTCAACCAGATATTAAAGAGTTCTATCTGAAGGTTTATTACCAATTTCATTATGCAATTCACTGTTCACATTAAGCTCTTTAACAAAAGCAACATATACCCGCACCAGAATCACTGTAGACAGATTTAGTTTTATAGAATGCCCTTCTGAAAATTCGTTTCAAAATAGAGATGCTTTTTTCTCCAGAACTGTAAAAGCCATAAAAATGCAAAATATCTGTTAGGAAATTTTTAATCAAAATTATTCCTTAATGTTCAAAATAACATTTAACCTCCTACTTTTTTCTTTTTTGTTGTCATCCACATACTGACCAACAGACTAAACAGGTAACAATGGTTCACGTTTTTCCCCCACCTGAAACATTTCTTCTAACACAGGCCCAAGATAGGCAATACAGAGATTCAGGGACATGGATTATGCATGGCAAAGGTAATCCTCTATCATTTTAATTTAGAACAACTCTGATTCTAGCACACAACTTCCGAGTCTCAGTTGTTTTCAATCTGCTCTAGGTCCAAGTCTCCACAGTCTAGAGGAAAGATGCCTTCTTCGGTGCTCTCACAATCACTTGTGTCCTCATCGCTTTCACATACTACGGCTGCTTTCTTATAATCCCTTGTTTTGAAGCTACCTTGGCATGACCCATGATGCCTTACTTCATCCAGCTGTTCTTTCATCGGGCTGGAACCAGGGGTGATGATGTTCATAAGATCATTTGAGTCACATGGGGATGACACAATTGTCTTCATTTGTGTGTCATCATCATCATCTTCATAGTCAAGGGAGCAAAGACTTTTGGAATTTTTTAAAGTCTGCAATTAAAAAAAGATACGTGAATATATAAACCATGAGGAGAGCAAATTCCTTAAATTCTTGAGTGGATTGAGAGTATGCACTCAAAAATTAGAATGCCACATGTTTAAAGTAATCCTGGAAACATGAGGGGCACGAAGAAAAGTACTTACTACTTACTACACAGTCTGGTTTTGCACAGGTATTTTGCCTGTGGAGCTTCCCACTCAGGAGAATAACTACCAGTCCCCTTTTTTATGCAGAAGGATCCAAATCCTCAGCTTTAGTCAACTGAATGAGGAATTACAGACACCCAGGTTGATGTTATTAGCTTTCTGGCAAACCCAGAGCACAGCATTTGGTAACATCAGCATTTAGGTCAGACAGCTGCACTGCAACCCAGTCAACAATTAGTTTTTCCCAAAGTTCCCAAGCATGCAGACAATGAGCCCTGAGGCATCACCTCAGCCAGAGTCCACAAGGCAACAGCACATTTGGGTAACCTCAAACAGGGGAAAACCAAGCTTCTTAGAAAGCACTGTGCTCCAGAATCAGCTTAGTTTGTCTTATATTTGGTTACTGTTTGAACCAGAGCTCAGGAATTTGAGCAATCTTGTTTAAATGAAGAGTATATTGAGAACAGAGGGGAACTCACCTTTATTTAGATAAAGGAAAAAGAGAAGAAACCTCAGTAAAAGTGCTACCTCTGTCCCTCAGATAAAGGGATAAATTATCTAAACTTCTCACATAACTCTAAGGGGATTCTTGACTAGAATCCAGAAGCAGCATTTAAGAAGAAACAGATCTACACAGACAGCAGAACTTAAGATTTTAACAAGTGAGAAACTTCTAAGTTCTGCCTTACACAGTGAGAGAAGGGTGAAATGGTCAGGGCTCCTCTCAGAGATGGTAAGAGCCAGGAGAGTAAAGCTCTGCTAGCTTTCATCATCTTACTGGTTAAGTGACTCCAGTCTCTCCTACACATGGCAATCATTTCATTACAAGTGGATCCGCAGGGAACAAGACCAACTTTCACACCCATTTTCAGCTTCCTCTCCCCATTTGTCACTTCTTAAGTATTTTATATTTGTTGATATATTCAAACGAAATAGGAACATTGCAACACTCCCCAGTGTGCTATATTCCAGATGCTCTTCTAAAGCACTGGATAATCTTTCTATTTCAGCAATGCACATCAGCAGCAACACGAGCAGCTTACCAGTATCTTTGGGTGCTTTTTAAACAAAACTTTACAGACTTAGAAGAGCTCTCAATCAGTAAGCCTTGCTTGTATATAACTGGGTAAGAGAATGAGGAAACCCCACTGAGGTGATCTGCCTGACCCTTGAAGATCAATTTTATATATGGATCATTTTGCAGACAAGCCCACTGCCACTCTGCAAGCTCATACAGTTCCCTGGGCATTCCTACATCAAATCTACATACGTTTACTTGTGGAAAAGTCTGGGCAAAGGCAAAAAGCAAAAGCACTTGGGTTTTAGAGTTTAGTCACAGCACAAACAGAGTGAACAGCAGTTCTGGTATGGGATGGTGCTCCATCATCACTGGTGTCTGTGTTCTCCCAGATCATACCACATTGAAACTCTTCACTACTGGTCAGAAGTTAGTTATGCCTGTACTGCACACAACTCTTACCGTGCTCAAACAACTTTCCTATCTTGTAATAGATGGTGATAGCTTTCAGGCTAGAAGGATCTATAAGGGGTAATTTACTTCGCTTGGACAGACATAAGACCTAATTTAGGAGTTGATTTATGCAACTCCAAGACCTACATCCAAAGATCAACTTTCAGAAACAACAAAACAACTGTTGACCATAGCTCCATCAGAAGGAATTCACCAAAGTCTTTGTTAGCACATCCAATTCTGCACGTGACTAGCATCAAAAAAACTGATAAGACTGCACGATAAAAAGCTTTATATTGCCAAATTCCACTTTCCTATGAGAACAGTATTGGTATAAAATACATTTGTTTTCAAAACATCTCTATGCAGCTCACAGCTTATTCACATACAAACATTTCAGCTCCTTTTTCTGACTAAGAAGTGTGAATTTCTGTCATATTTCCTTAAGCAAAGCAGTGTATTTTTGAAGTCGAAAGTGCTAAAGGATATTTTAATCCTAATTCTATCTCATTGCTTTGAGAAAGAACACATTTCCTGTTGTGTATCTCCATATAGGGGACAATATTTTCAGTTCTTTAAATCTTATAGTAGGTACTGGGAAGGAAAGGGGTCAAAGAAAGGAAAGCTTTGAAAGTTCTGCTTTCAACCCTTTAGAAAGGAATTCCCAAGTCCCCCTTCAAAATATCTTTTATTCAATTTACCGCTAGAAATTAATCCAACCACACAGCTGTCCTTCTAGAAGGTTTGTGTACATAAATGGAAAACTGCCTGTTAGCTCTACTGGGCTGAAACCACTTCAATGGGAACTTTTAGCCGGCTTCAACACAACAGCAAGTGCATTCAACTGGTTCTTTGTTCCCCCACTTGTCACAACCTCACCGAACTACAAATAGGTGGATTTATTATCTCACAGCACAATCCCACTTCTTTCGCAAAGCAAAAGGTAGAAATTGCAATGCATTCAAGCCCCCTGAACTGCAGCTTTCCATGTTACACTGGTACAGTACCACACCTTTCAAGCACAATTGTGCTCAGTGGGGAGCCTGCGAGTACTTGCTCAATGGTCCTCATTTTATAAAGGATGCTGGACTAACAAGACAAAAGAGTCCACAGTTGGCAATGGATAGAACTCAATCAGCTAAAAGTATTCTTTTGTGTGATGGAAGAAAAAAAGAAACTCAGTTTTAAAAGAAGTGAGGCGATAAAATGTCTGAATATTAAGAAAAAAACCCCAACTTTGTACCAAAAACAATGGCAGGGAAGGAAATAAAAGAAATCTCTCTAGACCCTTGCCATACAAAGCAAACAAGAAAGGCCCAGAGGAGCTTGAAAGGAAGCTAATGTCTGTACTCCTTACTAAACCTCCAGTTCAGAAACCCGCAATACATCACTTTCCAAATATAAAAAGCAATAAAAAGGTTGCTTTTGTTTTACTAACAAAAACTAGAGCATTTGCTACAGTAGTCAAGGGAAAAATAAGTCATTTACGTGCATGAAAACCTAGTGTATAATGGGAACAGCAGTTCTCATGCTTCTTCCCTGTGCCCCCATCATACACCAAGTCCACCCATTTCCCCCCCAGTTTTGAATGGGGTGGAAGATACAGCTGCTCTGAAGAGTGCAGCTGCAGCAGCTGGCACAGAGCAAGCAGCAGAAGAGCCTGAAACTACCAGAGGCCCTAAGCCCATCCTACTGCTTTCCAGCACTAGTCATCATAACAGGATGGGCTGCTCCCTAAAGCCACAGGCTTAGGAAGAGAGGGAATTCAGCAGACTAATGAGACTAGTTATCTGGCTATGTTTCCATTCCCTTCCATCCTGAGACTCTTGCCTATGACTGCACAACAAAAGAGATGCTACTTTAAGAGATAGCAGCACACAGAGTTTCTTGACTGTTAAGTTCTTTACCATGGATATACAGAAAGGTGTGTGATACATTGGTCCTCGTGATGAGAGCACCCTGGAATTTCCTGGAATATCAGCAATCAATCCAAGCACAACACACTGAAGAGGCAGCCCCAGCATGGAGTAACATACAGCTTTTTCTGTTGCTTCCCTGCACCTAGCCAGTGGAGAGAGATGGAGCAAGTTCAATGGGTGGCATCTCTCCCTTTGAGGGCTTCACAGGTCCTTATTTCACTTCCTGGACTTATGTTTCCTATAGATAAGTCAGACTGACTCAAACCCAAATACTCTTACTGATGGTAACTCACACCATGGCTAAGGTTTAGATCAGAAGCACCATATTCAGCCTGATGCATTTGTACCTCAGACACTAACCTATCCCTGAAGAGGTTACAGCTTAGCCCCAGCAATGATAAAGTCCAACAACAGTACAAACTCATTACATTGAAGAAGTTTCATTTAATGAAGCTAAGAGGGAAACTTGAGGAAGGCCTTTAAGTTATAAAAATAAACTGCTACAAAAGACTGGTCCTAACAGCTCACTGAATCATGATGAAAACTGCCTTTTGAACATACTATCTGACTGACATCACATCCTACCACAAACAGATGACAACTGGTCCTTCGCTGTAACCTGAATTTTCACTTCTTGCATTTAATTACTTGCATTACTATCATTACCTGTGATAATGCAAGTTGGAAACATGGATGGTGTCCACTGTAAATCGTTAGAAGTGTTAGTTGTATAAATTAAAAACATCCCATCACAGTCCTAGTCCCTGCATCTTCTACTATCGATAAAGTGAAAAACAGCGAGAAAAATGCTGTCTTTATGTAACAAACCATTAACCTTCCTGTAAAGCTCTTGACATTTGACTTCTGTCTTGAATAGCACTGAGCATTTTGTGAGCACTTCAGTGCTCACAGATAACCTCAGCTTTAAGCAGCTTGCAGTTGAGAAGAAATACTGTTTCATCACTACAAAGTCATGCTGAAAGGAGGAAAACAATACAGTATTCTTCATAATGTGATATGCTTGAAGCTTGCTAAGGCACAGTTTAAAACTTTTTGGTGAAACAAAGTTAATTGGAAAAGAAACTGCTCAAATGAGAAGTGAAAGGTGTAGGAATACAGGAAGTTTTGCAATTCATGTGTCTAAAAACCCCCACTTCAGGTCAAAACCCACTGAAGATTTTTAGACTATGCATCTGAAACAAACCAAAAGAGAAGTCATTTTTTTTCCCCTTGCATTGAGCTACAAAGCAAGTAGTCACAAAGCCATTTCTATTTATGTATTTAACAGAAAAAGAATCAAATCTCTAAAACATTCCTAACACCTCTATGGGCAAAATCTAATCTCTGATCAAATTCACTCTGAGAAGCAAACATGCTGTTCACTTTTTGCAGCTCTTCAGTTATCCCTCATTTCCCTGGAAGCTTGGTATGTATTCTTACATTCAAAAAAGGCAACATTTATTTCATCATTTATAACTAGAAAGCAGAAAAAACATGGAACACTGGATATAAGGACTTAGATTGGATCTAAGGAAGAAATTCTTTACTGTGAGGGTGGTGAGGCACTGGAATGGGTTGCCCAGGGAGGCTGTGAATGCTCCATCCTTGGCAGTGTTCAAGGCCAGGTTGGATGAGGCCTTGGGTGATATGGTTTAGTGTGAGGTGTCCCTGCCTATGGCAGGGGTGTTGGAACTGGATGATCTTAAGGTTCTTTCCAACCCAAACTATTCTATGATTCTATATGAATGGGAAAGAGCAAACAAGCTCTACCATTCTGCCATGTGATTAGGCACTTGTAACTAAAACAACAGTTCCTTACATCAGAGATAAAGTTGCTGCTGCAGTTCTTGTAGTCAAATGAGGTAAATCCTATTTGCAAAGCCAAAGACCTAGTTAAAAATCAATACAAGCTGACGTGCAGCAATATGGCTGACTTGAAATGAAAGTTGTTCAGCAGTTTGTCTCTTCTGTATCTTCAAAGCTTATTTTAATTTTTTAGATGTAGGTGCCCAGGAAGAGAAGTAAACCGACAACAGCTCATTTCACATCAGATCCTAAACAGCAGCATGAAGTAACAGGCTTTCATCTTCCACTAGCCAGACTGTTCTAGATTTAAGCATGCAGTTCTCTGGTATAGTCTACCATGAAAGTTGATCTATTTATTGGCCTAGATTTTTCTGCTTGTATTCTAAATGATGCCACAGTATCCTTACAAGCTTTGCTCCAGCTATAAGAGCTTGTGATTTAATTTGGCTTTTTGTTTAGTGCTATTAGTTGAAAAAGCACTACGGTTTAATGAAACAAATATTTAAGTGAAATGCTGAATTTGTCTAATTACACTCAAGTATGCAAGAATACAAGGCTGTTCATCATGTAAGATAACTGATAGAAACCACTGAAACAGTTAAAGGCTACAAGTGAGAAACAAAATGCACAAAGACTGGGTGGGGGGGAATTGGGGGTCCAGCTCTTTGCCTGAGCACTGTTGCAGAGCATACACAGCCATCACCCACACTGGCTGGGAGGTTTTGGGAACTCTTGCACTGCAGTATTCAGACCTGTGCAGCAGCCTACTTGTTTAGCTAGGAAACTCTGCAGGACCCCATTAAAATCACTGTTATCACACCAAATTCCAAACAGCCACGTGTGAAGTCACAGGCATAGCAAATTCCAGATACAGCAGGGATTACAACCACCATGGATTAAGCTCAATTTAAACACCTGCTTTCCTCTTGCCCCAAATTCACACAAAATTACTCACAACAGGCACTCCATATATGAAATTAAATTTCACACTCAAACCAAATAGCCTCTTTTCCTTGTAGTGGCTTGCAAAGATCATCTGAACAACTGAGAAGAAAATTCACAGACCCCATCATATGCTTCACATGCACGTGTGCTCAATTAAGTTCCAACATTAAGTAACATAAGAAACTAAGGAATTTAAGCAGATTAAAGAAGAGTTTGGCAGTCTAAAGGTGTTTAAACTGAACTTAAGCAGACAAAACACTGCTGCTATTTTTCATTCATTCCTTTCTACACTAAATTAGGGTTGAATGAGGCAGTTTAGTGCAGGAAACTCAGGTGCTGGGGTTTAGCAGTTTAGTAAGTCCAGGACCATTCATCATAGGGGTTAACTTGTTTGTTTTTAAAGACAAACTGGAAGCTGAGTTAACCTAATACAGTCAAGAATATGATTTAACACCAGTACTACCCTGAGGAGTGTGAACATATATATAGTAATTTTCCCCTTGTATAAAATCTAGGCCAACATTAAACTGCATTTAAAAAGTTTACTGTATGGAATTTTAATTAAGATCCTGGCATCTTACATTTTCTAATTCAGTGCACTTATGAGCAGCAACCTTTCACCTTTGCTGCTGAAGTAAGTATAAATCATGCAAGTTTTTATTATGAGAATGTGGAATTACATTCTACAAACATCAGGCCTACCTATTTCACCTGCATGTAATTAAGCAGAAAGTTGCAACTATTCTTAGTACCAGTCTAGCAAGCATAAATACCTACCGATGCTATGAATTACTCCATTAACTACAACAGAAAAGGCTCACACAGTAGATGCAACTGTTCTGAACTGGGTGATAATATAGCATCACACAAAGCAGAACATAATGACATTTGCTTTGTTCAGCTAATAGTACAGTACAAGACTTTGGCCAGGGAGAAAGAAGATTAAAGCCAAACAAGGCAACTATTGGATACACCAGCAGTGGTTGTCTGCAATGCATTGATGCATTAGAATAGAGGTTTTCTCAAAAGGAAAGAAGCACCACAGAAAGAAAGACTCAAAAGGGCACTGAAATATCAGGAAGAGTGCCCTGGAAGATGGGTTCTAGCTCTTAGGCAGCAGCTGCAGTCTGGGGTCTCTTGCAGGACCAAAGCAATTGCTCTGCCTTAAGAACTATATTTGTATACCATGTAGTTATTTTCCTACTTCCTGCTTGACCCTAAGCACATCTCTAACATGGACAGTGATTTTATCCACCTTATGGATAAACTGGAGAGCTGGACAGTGTGGAATTGGGCCTCCAATTCCAAGCACAGGCTTGAGAGGCTTCATTCCAGCAAATTCACATCATCCAACTGCATTAATGAGTGGTGTGACGGTGTGATGAGCAAACAGCTGCACCATTTGTGCTCATGCAGGGATGATGAACACATCTGGCTTTGTAGCAGAAGGGCACAGAGGGAAACAATGTAAGCACATGCTCTCCCCCAACAGAAATGATTCATGTTTTGCCAGAGTTGTTCCATCCTTTCAGGTTCAAGAACTTTTACCTTTCCTTTCAGAAACGAAACAGCCTCTGGAAACAAGAAACAAACTGCATATTTCCACCTTAATTAAAAATATGAATCATTTTATAGAGACTTGGTTTAAAAAGATGTCCAATTCATACAGGTTTTAGAAAGATGCCTCTAGTTTTCTACATTTTAAACTGGGAAATAAAGGAAGCATGCTTATATCATTAACATGAGCTACATATACCTCCCTTCACACAGATACACACTGACATACTTCACAGTTGCTCAAATTGAGCAGTAAAACAAAGCTGCTAAACAAGATTATTTCTTACAACATCATCTCTCAGCATTCAAAATCCAAAAAACAAAGACCACCCTGGGTAGGCAAAGCTTTCTAATGTAGTCATCCTCTGGCAGAGGAATCGAGAGACTTGCATACTACAATCAGCTCTGAAATAACATACAACACAAAGGAGTTGCACTAGGTTTCTAGCTAGATGCATTCTAACAAGAAGAAAAAAAGCTGTAGCCTGTGCTTCTACAAAACTCCTAATAATCAGTCACATTCAGAAGTTGACTTCACCATGCCAAACCCTGTTCTCAAGTAACATGACTTAAGTTGACTGATTACGCACCAGAGTAACACAGGACAGGATCTGACCCCTTGTGGCTTCAAAACATGACCATGTTGGCTTCATTTCCTGCTGTTTATGTGTCATCTATTTTTATAGAGAACTTCTATTCCTGAGCAGTTTAGCCAAGGTCTTACTCCTTCATGACTTTGCTATGAGCTGCAAACAATTACTTTCACAACTGAATCACATATGTACTGATTTTTTTGCAGAGTACACCCATGTACCAACTTCTCTTAAAATTCCAGCATGTTGTTTTTTATTCTCAGGTCAAATATTAACTTGATATGATGGGTCAAATTTATAAGAAATTAGAGAAGTGAACTCCAAATCCTGATTCTAAAGCTACCCTCATTAGTTACTGACAGATGTCAGCCTCACCTATATTATTGGGTTATGCTGGCACTCCATCATAACTAACATTTTAAGGGATTCTGTAATTGGACCATAAAGTTCACTTCTGCCAGGGAAGGGGGATGGGATAGAAAGGGAAACACAACTTCAGTTTGGGAACAGTTTTCCCTTCTTTGGATCAATTTTTCACTACAGGAATAGTTGTCCAAAACAAAGCCTTACAATCTTGTTCTACAAGTGCACACATGCATGCATAGGTGTATACACACGTGTGGACAAAGTGCAAGTGATGCCAGGAATCTTCTGTCCAACTCCATACAAAAACCACAATAAATTCTTGTAGGAGCATTAACTCAAACTGTAGGTGGACTCTCACCACTAATTATTTCCAGAGACAAGTTGAACACAAAACATTTGTTTAGAAAGAACAGAATTAGCACTGTTCACCTTCGATTTCCAATACATGCAATGTATTTTTCTAGCTTAGTATCTCATTTTGGACCATTTTGAACGTTTCTGAAACAATGTGGCTCAAGAAGTGCTCTCGACATCCAAGTGGCAAGCCTGATGTGTATTTTTAATACTGAGTCAACCTGTGCTTGTTTGATAAATACGATTTGGACAAGTTTATTTGTTCAAATACCAGAGCTGACAGCACTTAAGCAGTTGATGTTCAGTGCGTTTCTTAAAAGAAAAGTTAGGTCAGGAAACCACATATGTGGTCCTTTATCCTTCAGCTGCACTGAAAAACAATACATGTTTTAAAATACACCATACCAAGCCAGAAGAGAAGTATTCTATGATTCTATATGAAACCTGTGTAAGGCAGAGCCAACATTCAGAATCTTAAAGCATTACAGTAACACTAAAACTGAGCTCAACTTCTCACTGTATGGCCAGCTTCAGTTTTCCTCTATTTTGTAACAGGATCAGTTTGCATGAAAAAGCTGTAACATTCAGAAAGCCACACATTCAAGTATTACACATGCTTTGTTTTAAAGACTCAAATTTGTTTATACTACCACAACTTGCAAGCTTCCTAGCATACCATAAATGCCTTTTATGTTTTAGTCACATGGTTGCTACTATAATGAAAACAAAGTGGGAAACTAGTTAGAATTCTCATTTACTTAAAATTCAGTTTCTGGTAATACTTCAGTTTTATTGCAGAAGCACGTGTCACCATCAGCATATGAAGAACTGAGTAATTTCAGGTATATGAACAGATCAGCTATTTGATTATCTGCAGCTAACCTTAACAACTAAGCCATCACCTCCCAGATCACTTATGCAGAAAACATCTGCTTATAACTATACTCCATTAAAAGTCACATCTAACAGCAAGTTTAAAAAGCCACACAAGCTTCTCTACAGTTTGAAAATACTTGAGCAAGTAACCAAGTCAATATTTCCCATCACAATGGAAGGCCAAATTGACATTACTAATTGATGTAGATAAAACGAATCAGCTCATTTTACATGCTTCAGACATCTGTTTTGCTTTTATCACACCTACATACCAGTATACACATGCAGCAGGAACTGATCTATGCAATACAAGCCTAACAGAAGGCAAAGTGACAGTTAAACATAACGCTTTCCAAAGCCATTTTAATAAACCTCTCTGCAGAGAAAAACACTCAGGTGAATCAGTTCGGTTCAGGTCACTTTCAGAAGATGATGCATCAAGTCAGAAATTGACTGTCAAAAAGCAAGGCAAGTTTCACAAGAGACAATATTCAGAGTATGGAAGACCAAAGCCTAGTTTCAGAATTCAGAGTCCTTCCATTCTGGTACCATAAAGATACACTGATCTATTGATAAGATACACTGATCTAAAATAAACTGATTTAATGTGTTATTACAAGAACACTGAATATCGAAAGAACCCCCTTCTCCCCAAATTACGCTGAGTTAAACTCAAGGAGATATAACTCAGTTCCTAATAAGTTTTTTAAAGTTACATTGGGATTTCATTTTTTTGCCAGGAGATCTGGGAACACTCCCTTTATCAGTGATGAAACACTCCTACCTCTTCTGCTAACCACCATGCCATGTGGTTCAGAGCAAGCAAAAAAACCCCAACCCTAATCCCCTGCCACCTGCCAAAACCCAAATGGTAAAACCTGAGTAAAGTGCTCTCACCTCTCTAAACCCTCTGGTGCAGCTTAGACATTAAGTACCCTATATATAACACCTAACCATGGCTCTTAACTCAATATTGCATTGCATCCCAAACAACATCACCAATAATTTTAGCATAATCCAATTTTATGACAGGCAAAGTAATAATTAAAAAAGAAAACATCCACAGCTGGCTGAAACCTGGCTTGGACTTCATAGATGGCCCCTTTTCTCATAATGTCAAATGCAGCTGGTATGGGACTCATTAGCTCTTTCAACAGTGAATACTTGTACATACAGCAACTTGCCAGAAAAGAAAGGCAAATCTGCAGCAGATATTAAGCTGCCTCCTCCTCCTCTTAGCACATTGCTTACAGAAAAGTGCCATACACTTACAAAGCTGGCTTCAGGTATGACAAAGCAACACAGCACTGAACAGCTCTGAGGAGCTCCAGCTATTTGCAAGGCATTAGTTACAGAATGCTATTAACAAAAGATGGGGGAAAACCCCTATCCCTAATGAGATTTCCTTTCCTTCACTATCCTCAAGGCTTTACTCCCTCGCTGTCAGAGCACAGGGAACCTCCAGCACAAGGGCTCATTTCATTAAATGCCATTCCGGGCCTAATTTCACATTGTGACCCACTCTGCTGATGCACAGAAAGCAAAACGCCAGATGCTCTCTGTGCCTGCTACCTCAGCAGCATTTCATTCACTACTCCAAAAAACTTCCAGGCATCCATTCAAAACCAAGTAGCCCCAGCCTGGTCTGGCCTGTCACAGCACAAAGTGCTGGCTTGTCTTCAGCTCACTTTTGATGCTTCCCTACCATCTCCCAGCCCAGCCTACTCCTATCTCCTTTCCTTCTTCCCAAGCCTGCTGGAATTTGAACTTTAAATGGACGCCCTCCATGGCAACAATTGATAAAAAAGGAGCCTTTGATTGTTCATGCGTTGCAGAAAAGAAAAGAGGAGATTCATCCTGGCTGTGACCTAGCAGGAACTCATCAAGCACAGCTCCCCTTCCATTGCAATGGGATGCCTTAGCCTGTAGCTACTCATTCAAGCTCCCTGCATCTATGTTGCCATTCAAAGAGGATGAATTCTTCAGGTTTCCCCTGTTAAGGAATTAAATGTTGATCCTATGAATGAAGGGCAACACCAAGCTTGGAAAGCTGCCAGAAGGTTCTGTAACACTCAGCAGTTTGGAGATAATTCAATAGTTATTGATATCTAGCAGGATTTATAGCTGCATTATTTATAAGGAGGGGAATAAAATCAGAGCCATATTTAAACCTTGGTAATAAACTATTTTTAGCACCATCTGTTTTTCTAGTTTGTTCCCTTGCTTAGGCAAGAGCATACTATTACCCAGTTCCCTTTTCCTTGCCCATTTGAAAGGATCCACAGAGCCTAAACCAAAACACACGTAAGGATCACACTGAATATTTATCATTCCGCCATCCTCAATCATGTTCTGAAAATCCAGATTGCTGACTAAGGACAGTCCTGGGCTGATGCAACAGTATATCTTGTCTTCAGGTACAGAACTGAGCAGACTGTGTTAATCCAAGGGGCAACGTGTTTCTCATGAGGTTACTATCTGGACAGAAACAACTGATCCTTAACTGCATTAACCCATCTGAAAAGTGTTCCAGCTCCTGGCAGTGCTTTTCTGGGCAACAGTTGCCAAGTTTCACCCTCATTAAACCCACAGATACTTTGTCACAAGTGCATTCTGCCAGGCCAGGCTGCTGTTAGAAAGGGAGACACAAATCATAAGCAGCTGCTACAGGCACCTTGCCTCTGCGAGATGAAGTATTTGAAGCTATAGCTGCCACCTAGTCAAAAGCACCCCTAACCTCAAATTACCTCTTCAAGTTTACATTTATGTTCTGCTTTTAGCATGGGACACTGCACTAGTGGTCTCTGCAGCACAAGAGGGACAGAGTGAAGGGGTCACTGGTCCCTTGAATTCCAAGGGCTTTGGGTACGTGCATACTGAGTAAGTTCAGACACACTTGACAGCAGCAATATATCCATCTTATCCTCCTGACTCACAAAAGTTACCTTTTCACCCAAAACAGCAGCACAAATATTGGAACATTTTACTATTAATCATGTCAGATTAAGAAATTTTGCTTTTAAGCAAGGTAGAAAACTCATCTAAAAATATGAGCTCATAGAGGTCTTACTCTCTGCAAAGGGCAGCAGCACTAAGGGTTGCAGGCTGGCTTACTAGGAGCTTGAAGCACAAGCCAAGCATTCCTGGGAAGTAGAAGATACACAGTAAAAAACCAAGAATAAATCCCAGGCATGTAGCACATGGGTCAAAATTCAATCCTACACACACACCCCCGAAACATACAGCCATTATAAAGGGTTCTAACAGAGTCCTGAGGACTTAAAAACATTCAAGCAATCCATATTATTGATTATTGCAACATTCATTTGGCACTGGCATTATGTGACTATTTTAGAGCATGAAGGAAATAAAACACAACAGGGCTGTCCAACCAGCAGCCTGTGGGACGCCTCCTTCCACTTCACTCTTTTCAGTGGAAAAAACAGGGCAGAGCACTTCTAACAGCAAGTACAACAAGCTGCCAGGTAGATAGATGGAAGAGCTCCTTGGCAGCGTGATACAGAGCCAGGCCATTCCCAGGAAGCTGACGCCTGCTCCTGGTGAGGAGCATCTCATACACTCCAACAGCAAGCACTGTGCCCCATCTGTCAAAGCTCAGTGGCTGCTACCAAGTGAAGTGCCAAGTGGTCTGTCCCTCTCATGGAGGAAAAAAGCTCCAAATCTGTGCTACTTTGACAGGACACATTTCAAAGGGCAGTCTGCCTCAGCTGAAAGGAGTTCAATAAAAACTGTTCAAAGGGGAGAATCAAAGTCTGCAGCGCTTTCTGTGGCCATATAAACCACATGGACAGCAGCCAATATATACAGTAACTGTCGCAGTAAATTCAAGAGCTATTGCCAAGTATATTTAAGAGTAAAAACCAAGCTTGCAACTTGTAGTTCAATTCCCTAAGGCTGTTGCATAACCTGCAAATACATTACAACATGAGAACAAATTAATACTGGTGATTAGCCAGGAATGCAATCGGAGGATCTGGAAGTCTTCAAAATACAGCTTGTTGCAAGCATTGTACCAAAACATCTAACTTTCATGTGGGCAAGGATGCTCGCTTGTTCACACTTAGTATCAGTCTTGCATATAACCATGGACTTTTACAGAGATTTGGAAGTTATAATCTATCTTATTCCTCTACAAAGTTCACACTTTATTAGCCAGCACATATGCATATTTAGTATGATTATGCATTAAGACAGGACTATAGAAACATATGAATTAGAGTCTCAGAAAACAACTGGAGATGATGAAGGCAAAAAGAGCCAGGATATGGCTTGATAGGACTTGCCCGTCCATCCTTCCCTTACACACCAGATGGCCATGGAAAGACAACAGTTATCTGTCCTTAAAAAACAGTGATCACAAAGAAAGGACTTTGTGATTCACTCTCAAGCCATACCATTTGAGAGATGGCAGAATGCCAGTGAATGGAACTGGGGTAAGTCAGAGGAGTCTGTATAAACTCCATTTATATCCTACTCCTTACAATGATCTCTCCCCTGAACCCCAGTGCCTGAAAGGGGTCTAAGTAATTGTGATCCATAACTCCAATGCTGAAAGCCTTTCCCAGCTAATATTCTTACACAGGAAGCCTGTGTTGAAGTACCCTACATCTGGTTCTAACTGTATCAAATCATGTACTGGCAAAAACCAGAAACCATTAAACATTTGCAATTAATCCTAGTTTAGTGACTTCACCTCTAGGTGAAGTCTAATCTTCAACCCATTTTTTAAATAAAGTGCTGTAAAAGCACTTTCAAGGTAGTTTTAACTAAGATGACGACTTTAAAAAAGGCTCATACAATAGAACTATTTTAACCTCAACAAGCTTGCTGCCATTGCTTAGCGTTTTGAACAGAATTACTCCAGTCCTCATGATGATCACTATTCAGAAACATGCTGCCGCATCAAGGCCTCCAAAAGCAGAGCATAGGGGAAAAGGTACAGAAAAGCCTTTTAACATTTATTTTTATATATATATATTAAACAGAAAAATGTTTTCTTTAAACAGCTACAAACAAATCACTGTCTCCTGAAGCTAATTGGAATAACAGTATCAATGCTAGCCTACAAGGTCGCTTACATTAACTTGTTCAGTGTTAACTCCTAAATTGCAGTGGTATCAACCTTGATAAAACACTTCTGCTAGGAACATGACATGGACACAGGCTTCCTTGACCATTTCCAGTAGTTTACCATTTTCTACAATTGCTCTGTTTTCACAAGAACATGCTGGCTTATATCCACTAGAAACATTTGCAGGCCATTTGAACATGTTTGTATTGTACTTCATTCAAGTTAAAGGTGGGATTCATAGTCTTTAGTTGTTAAGATTTCAGAACTGGATGCATACTTCAGGTACTGCAAATATGCATTTACATTAACAGAATTCCTCCTACACCCATTAAGCAGTCAAGAGAACTTGTGGCTTAACTGTCATGTCCTATTTTGTAGGGTTTCAAGGTTACTTGTAACTGCCAAGAGTTAAGAACAGTCATTCTTATTAGACCTCAATACACCCTGAAGTTTAACCAAATCGGTTTTTCATCAGACTGTATTACTATGAAACATAACAAAAAACATTACACTTGACATCCAGGTACCCTGTTCGCTTGAGGAGTTCATTTATCTTAGAAAAACTGAATTCTTTCTACTGTCCACCCTTTCAGGGATAAGACATCTCAACAGAGCTCAAACACCACAGTGAAGTGGCAAGCTAACCTGAATTGGAAACAGGTTTTTTTCATGGATAAAAGTAGCAAACCCAGTAGTTTGGATCTCAAAGAATTTAATAGCTCTCCAAAAGCTAGGGATCAATTACATTCTTTTCAGTATATCCTAGCCACTTAAGACCATTAATTGCTATGTAACTACCTAGAGTCTATGCTTTCTGCATTTAAAGTAGCTTGGGCTCAGTAACAGAGGACAGGAAATTCTTACTTCACAGTTATTTGAACTCTCCAGGAGGTGTCCCCTCTCCCTAGGAGAGAGGACAGCAGAAGGAATTCACTTACTTTAGAATACAAATTGCAGAAGATAGTATTTTTCAACATAGAATGGATATATTATTTAACTATAAATTTAAGGTGAAACTAGAAGTTGAACACACTCTGTATTATATTAAATCCCATTAATCCATTCCTATTCACCTGACTTAGAACACAAGTACAAAGTGCTTAAATTTAACAAGCTTAAGAACCATTTGCCAACCTGACTGCACACCTGCATGCCCTGAAAACACACCTTCCTGTGCCAACTACACCAGCTTTACAAAATTATAAAAGCAAGGGTTTTGCTCTGGGATATGCAATTTTAACAAGCCTTGGAAATCCAACTTAAAATGATTTCTGGTTCTATGATAATACACATGTAAGTTGCAAAGGCTAACCTATCCAATTGTTTTTACGTGCTTAACAAAATGACCACTATGAACTGAGCACTTACAGCAGTACACAATCACTTGAAATCTTGTCAGGCGAGTATCCTTAAAACATGCATGGTGAACAACAGTCCCAAAAGACACTGCTTAAACAAGCTATCATGCAGAAGTAAACTACAATTAAAAGCTGAAAGAAAGGAAGGAAAAGGTGCCATACATTAAGTTTACATTTGAAAGACTTGAAGCATATAAGGAGTCTCAGCCTCTGGACCACTTTTATTATTGTACACTAAGGAAGAATTTCCAGTGAGGCTCTATGTTGACTATGCTTCAAGCACATTCAATTTCTACCACTCAGCACATATTGTAGTAGTTACAAGTAACCTTGAAACTCTACAAAATAGGACATGACAGTTAAGCCACAAGGCACCTGCCAAATGCATTTCAAGATCTTAAGATCTTTGATACTACTTGTACATCATAACACTACTTCGTATCACTTTTTAACTTACTATTCCAATCTAAATACACTTATACATCTTTTTTAAAAACCAAGTTTTAACACACTAGTTGAAATTGAGTTGCCTAGCATTGGCTGAAATTGAGAAGAATTTACTCCTGATAACCAATTTATACCATAGAATCCTTGCTCAAATTCTGCAAAGATCACAAAGCCCTGCTGCTTCTTACTGTTAACATACGTTAGTGTAGAAGACAGCTAAAGTGCATACCTACCAACATAAAACAGCACTGAAAGTCAAGACAGTTAAAATGTAACTAGACAAAGAAAAAAAGAAGCAGCTTCATACAGTATCAACAGCCAAGCCTGAAGAATACCCAGAATCTGCAAAACCCTTTCCAAGAAGGGCAGTACTTGGGGTTTGAAGGGCTTAAATTGCTCGACTGTTGGCCTTAAAGGCTCTATCAAATTCTGTGTTCATAAAACATGGATTTGGTGGCCCAAGCAATCACATATGGAATTTGAGCTGTGAAGAACTAGTCTCCCTTGTATGAGAAAAGGGACCCCATAGGCTACACACCTTTTAGTTTTACCATTCAGGCTAGGCTGAGGCAAGACAGTTACTTTAGCAGGCTGGAAACTAGAACAAGTATTACTAAGTGTGGTATTAGAGCCTCCTGCTACATATACCCTTCCTGGATAAGGACAAGAAGACACTCACACCCACAACCCGTAGCAGATACCAGTTACTCTGGTGAAGTGCTAAAGCATCCACAAGAGGAAACACACCAAGCCAGGCCCCAGAACTGATGCAGACCTGAAGACCTACCAAAGGGTGAGATCTACCATTCCTCCCACACCTTACACTGACATGTGCAGCATGTTCTTCTCCTACTGCACTGAATCCTGTGCAAGAAGCATCCTGTCCTTTGAGAAATGAAATAAAAGCTAATCCTTTTTACTGATATAGGCAGTTATTACACAAAAAAGCAGTTATACACAAAATCCTGCATGTAAAATTTCAACACTGATGTTTCTGATTAAGGCAAACTATGCAATGATACCAGGAATGCTAAGGTATTGCAAATAGTATTGCAAATACTGAAAAGTTAAGAATTTAACAGGCCTCCAAAATATAACTCAACATTTTATCCCATTGCATCATAGAAGCAAACAGATCCACATCTGTGCTAGAGAATTTACATTCTAACTTTCTACTTTTCTGGTTAAGAGGCCCTTTCTGCACCTTCCTGAGATACTAAGACATGTTCCTTCACCATTTTACTAAAGGTTTACACCTGCAGAGGGAAAACTGGAAAAAGGCACTCACAGTGTCTGTATTCAGCTATTCTACAATAGCCACTGTCCTTCAAAACTCACATCCTTCCTCACTTGTAGCTGAGTTACATAGGCAAGCCTCAGATCCTTTTTATGTAAGTAAGGCCTTGCTACAATTCATCCACTTTAAATAGAGTTGTGAGACTTATGGTATGATTAAGAGAAAAAACACATTTTTAAAGATGAAGTTTGGTTGATAGTGCAAAATAATTAATGTGAAAGAATGTTAGTGCTGTTTTCAAGTTAAAACCTGACGGTGTTTCCCTACTACAGTGTAAAGATGTTTGACAGTCTAAACACGTTCTCTATACCTTGCATTACTTAAGCACAATTCAACTAAAGTTCAGATTAGTTCCCTGGCTTTCATGCAGCTGGAAGCAATGGTCCCTAAGTCAAGAGGAAAACATTTGTTCAAGAAGCTCCAACAAAGTCAAACTGAACCTCTCTCCATTTCTGAAGTATTCTACATTTTTGCTTCCCCATCATCCTTCTTCACAATGCCCAGAAGAAAGGATTTTGGATGAAAAATTAAAAGGAACTGGCAAGGCTAGCTCAAAAAAAAAGTGTTAGCTACATTTAACAAAACATTCATTGAAATTGTTTAGATCAGTTTATTAGGTTTTATATGTAATTTGAGCACTTCAGACATTTGGTTGAAGTTTAGAAGCTTGCCACATTAATAATGAAGTTAACAGTACATGGAACCCCAGTGTTAGCTGCTTAGTATGCAGTTGGAACAAGCAGAAACAGAGTTCCATCTTAAGAACTGAGGATGCCTTTGCTGTTTTCTCAAAGCTTTGTGAAGGCAGTTAAACTGGAAGTTCTATTAGGCAAACATCCAGACTGATGGAACAGTCATTTCAAGGAGCACTGAAATGAATGAGGTAAATTAGTGCTTTTAATCACTGCAAGTTCAAGATTCTTAAAACAAAGGCTGTGAGGTGGATGAAGTGTGTCATACTAGTATTGCAACTTGAACCGAAGTATAAATGGAAAGCTACTGAGGCTTATGTTTCATACAGGATGATGTTGTTGTAGTTGAGACTCCAAAAAGCTCAGGCTAATACAAGCTCTTTGCATTTTTACAGTTTTGCTGTTAAAAGTCCAAGTACCAGTTTAGTCATTACCATTATCAAAAACACGCTGCCAGCAAGATACATCTTTTAACCTAGCAAAACTAAGCTTAATACGGAAAGATCTATATACTAATCCTGCTGATGACTTCTACTGGAAGTTTTATTTAATCTCACACTACCTTCTACTGCACTTGAGAGTTAAGAAGTCCTGTTCAGGAGCTGCGTTTTGTTCTCCATCACTTTGTTATTACAACAGACCTAACCTCCAAGGTACCATCTTATTTGCTAGCTAATGCAAATATTTACTTGAACTATTTAATTGCATATTTAAACTAGACAGGTGATGCCTGATCAAAGTATTTTCCTGAAAGTCAGATACACAACACAGCAGATGTGTTCACGTGGCAAAGCAACCTCAAAATCCGTGGTGAGCTCCAATACTGGGAACAGTGCAGAGAAACTATAACCATGACAACAGCTACTCACCTAGAAAAAAACTGCAATGCCTCCTGGTACTAAAACAAGACACAAGTCTTAACTTCATCTTGTGAGACTGAAGCACCTCCTGTATGAAGACAGGCTGAGAAAGTTGGGGCTGTTCAGCCTGGAGAAGAGAAGGCTGCGTGGAGACCTCAGAGCAGCCTTCCAGTATCTGAAGGGGGCCTACAAGGATGCTGGGAGGGACTCTTCATTAGGGACTGTAGTGACAGGACAAGGGGTAACGGGTTAAAATTTAAACAGGGGAAGTTTAGATTGGATATAAGAAGGAAATCCTTTACTGTGAGAGTGGTGAGGCACTGGAATGGGTTGCCCAAGGAAGCTGTGTATGCTCCATCCCTGGTAGTGTTCAAGGCCAGGCTGAATGGAGCCTTGGGTGACATGGTTTAGTGTGAGGTGTCCCTGCCCGTGGCAGGGGGGTTGGAACTGGATGATCTTAAGGTCCTTTCCAACCCCGACTATTCTATGATTCTAAATACAAGCAGTATTTTTCATCTTAAAGTTTTTAACTTGATCTCTGAAAAGCAAATTTGAAATCAGCTCCTTGTGTCATACACACATGAAAGGTGTAGAGATGAGAGACTTACCCAAGAACTAAGAAAACAAAAGACTCCAGGACCTAAAGAAAAGCATGCTAAAGTAATTAATTTTTGGTCTTTTGTTTGCACAGAAGAGTGGACAACTCCAAACTTTCAGACAAGATAGAAAACTGGAGCCTCACTTACTCCTCTTCATTTTCTTTATACAGACTTGCCTGGAAAAAGACTACATCAACTTCTACCCTAAAGAATTTCTTAGTTTTTAATTTAATAAAAATTACTCAATCCTTTGCTTCAAAATGCACTGTAGAAACCTCATTCATCTGACCACTTGATTACTGGGAAATCCCCATATGGATTCCAGAAACACTCAAAATCCTAACCAAGGCATTAGGTATCCTTCCCACCACTCTCTCCCTTCCACCACACCAAAAAGCCCCCACACTTCAGAGGCCTTTTTGATACTATCTACTCCTAAATAATTCTTCTGCTGAAGAGTATTTCCCTTACTTTTTGCAATTCTCATTTTAAAACAGAAATTCCCTTCCACACATACACACAAAAGTCTTTGCCCTTGTAATTTTAGCAATAAACCCTCATTCCACATCAGGACTGCAGCTGCATTTATTGTAAGCTAGTTTTGGTCTCGCACATAAAATCTATAGCAGCCAATTATACTAAAGTAGTTTTACAGATAAAAGTCTGAAGAAAGTTATTTTCTCTAGTATGTTTATATATCACTGAATTCAAAAAGCCCTTCTGAACATCAAAACCCCCACAGAAGATGAGTTTTCTGCACTAATCCAGCTAAAATCTAGGACCTCCTTATCTTCTTTCTGTGTCTACTGATCTCACAGGAAGTTTCTTGGGTGGAGACTTGAAGTTTAAAAGCCTCTGAACTGTATCTGAATCACTGGTGCTGGTTTGGTTTTCTTGCATATGCCTATTTCTGCTGTCCAAAGACAGACCTAAACTAGAATACAGTTACAGAGAAAAAAGCCTCAGCCCTTGCACATCTTCAGCCCCTTAGAGCTCAAGAGATCACACACCTTTGCTCAGCACAGCAATTACCTGCAATTCAACAGATTCTGCTTATCCTTGTCAACATAATCAAAACAGCTTAAAACACTTTTCCATAAGCAAGATTGTAAAGGCAGACTTCAGTCCAAGGAGGCCCATAACAGCATGACACAACTAGCCTTGGAAGTTACGCCTTATCCCGAAAGGAAAAGGGTTAGCTCCTCAAAACCACGCTATTAACACAGTGCTTGGCATAAAAATGCAATATACTCTCTATTAAAAACCCTAATAACAAACTTTAGCTGCCTACAAAAAATAAACTAAGCATTGCACCTCCACTGCATACTCTACAAATGCAGAAAAGCAAGTCCAATGGAAAATAATTGGTTGTTAAACACTTTCCTCAACACCCATCCAGTGGTCATCATGACCAGATAGTTTTACAGGAACTATAGGTCTTCTGGTTTTATGTATTTAACAGCACTGGCATATTCAGCTCAGTGTGGCACAGAAACCTGCTCTCTTATGCTATCTATCTAAGCTAAATTATCATCCATTACTTTTGCCAGAAATAGTGCAGCAATACCACGAACCCAATACAGACTTGAGACCTAATCAACACACATAACTGCACAAAGATGGAGGTGGCCATCTATAGACAATGCATCTGAAGACTGGTTAAAAAGAGGTGGAAAAATGCCCAAAAAAGTACATCATGCTAACATACTTCACTAGTTAAAGTTGAGTGGCACCAGCCACATAAGGAAAGGCTGGAGTATAGAACTTGATTGAAATGATATCATGGGCACATTTATAGAAAAGAACAAGATCACACTATCAAACTGCATCATGAGGAATTCATCACTTGGAAGGGTCAGAGTAGGACAAGAATAACAAGTGACTGCAGTCACCAACACAATACAGCCGTAAAAGGAGACAGAATAAAGCAAAAGCAGACCCAAAGCAGAAAAAAGTTGTAGTATTTGAAGAAAAGAGTCAGAGGTAGGAAAGGTTCATAGAAAGGTTACTTAAGAACCTGATTTACTTAGAGTTGGGACATGGACAATCTACACAGTAACTGGTCTCTAAATGTACATACTGTGGAAGCATCAATGGGAAAGAAAGAGCTAAAAGAACCAGCTCCAGAGAACACACTCAAATAAGGACCAGTGATGCAATCAGCCATTAGCAAGTTTATGCAATCACTCTCACAACCTTATTTTTCACATCAGTTTCCTAATAGGCACACTTAACAGGCAAGCCATGTTGGGAACTAGCAATAAAATCCAGTTTGTTAAAACCTTTGGTAGTCAGTGCTAATCTTAAAGATAAACAAAGCACAGAATCATAGAATAGTTAGGGTTGGAAAAGACCTTAAGATCATCCAGTTCCAACCCCCCTGCCACAGGCAGGGACACCTCACACTAAACCATGTCACCCAAGGCTCCATTCAGCCTGGCCTTGAACACTGCCAGGGATGGAGCATACACAGCTTCCTTGGGCAACCCATTCCAGTGCCTCACCACCCTCACAGTAAAGGATTTCCTTCTTATATCCAATCTAAACTTCCCCTGTTTAAATTTTAACCCGTTACCCCTTGTCCTGTCACTACAGTCCCTAATGAATAGTCCATCCCCAGCATCCTTGTAGGCCCCCTTCAGATACTGGAAGGCTGCTCTGAGGTCTCCACGCAGCCTTCTCTTCTCCAGGCTGAACAGCCCCAGCTTTCTCAGCCTGTCTTCATATGGGAGGTGCTCCAGTCCCCTGATCATCCTCATGGCTCTCCTCTGGACTTGTTCCAACAGCTCCATGTCCTTTTCTTATTGAGGACACACATATAAACTTCTGCTTTATTCACTTGCCTTTTATAACAAGTTGAAGCCTAGGAACCTATATAATCTCTTTCACCAAGGGATTTAAGCTTGGCTATACATCTGACAGCTATTACTTTTTGGGAGATTTTGATGTTTCTACAATATTTAACCGAGAAGGATGCGGAAGAGAAACTACTTGGGTGGGGAGCGTTACACAAGAATAAGCGTATCATAAATCTTGAGTATTTTTGAATAGATCTCTAATTATTTTGAGCACAAGTTGGGCAGTGAAGGGTGAAAGCAGCCTGGTACAAATTCAAATATTCTGACAGCTGTATCTTAAAATATAGAAAAACAACAAAGAATCAATATTTAAACCACCTATGTGACAGATTAGCATCTCTAGGCAAGACTTCTTTATATGAAGAATGTTTCCATTCATATAAAAGGAAACTGTTGCAAGTTTTCTGCATGGAGTAGACCAAGAGAATAAAACCAAAACGAAACAACTAGGAACTAGTGGTTTTAGTTGATCAATGAGCTTCCTAAAGGAGACAAAAAAAACATTAAGACAAAAAATAAAAGGGGAGAACAGGCATCGCTAACAGTCATTCATACATACTCAAATCTGAGAAACAATCCAGAATATCTTGCTTAGTGGTTTTCTGGTTTCTAATACCTAAAATTTAAATTGAAGTAAAATAAAATCACTACAATTTACTTTTTAATAAAACAACACTTCTTAGACAAATTGGTAATAATTAAGCCCTTTACCTTAGTTGTTAGGGAAAGGACATTCTATGCCTTACTCTATGTACACAAAGCCTTTTCAGAGAGAGAAAGAAAAGTCAAAGTAAGTATGAATCACACTAAAGAATTTAAATACAACTGGTCTGGAATTGATGTGTAGAAGGGGAGTGTTAACAACAGCGTTCATAGTTCACCAACAGTTCCACTGAGGTTTGTTCTTACAGATTAGAGGTTATTACAAATATGACTGTTTGCTAAAAATGCATTTCAACATCCTGCCATTCCTTTGTTTCCTTCTCTATAATCCTCAGTTTTACAGTTTTCAAGCATGAACTTCAAGGATCACGTTAATTCTGCTGCAACTTAAAGGTAAAACTACTAATATGCATTACAAACCATATTATCATCACAAAACTATAGACCTGACCCCTACTCTGAACGGGTATAGATCAAATGATCCCCCACAGAATGCACAATACAAGGTCTGTTTCGTAAGAAGGGAAGGACTTTACCACAAGAGAAATAAAATATAATACCAAGCATGACAGCAGCTACAGCAGCCAAGCAGCACTGTTTGCAGTATTTCCTGTAAGATATCAAAACAAAAAAGGTCTTATTTTTAAATAAACAGAGGAGAAATTCAACGTGTCCCAAACCTGTCAGTCACTATGATCTGCAGACAATATGTTGTAGCACTAGTTTGAATCTCTTTCCTATTTAGGTCACAGTTCTCACTACTCCCACAAGTTACTGTGGTACTCTGACTGGGACAGAGAAACACATTGCCACTACTAGTTGCAGTGAATATGGCAGCATTGTTACTTTGTATGACCAGCTACTGCTTTTGTCAAGACTCAACAAGGCTCTAAACTGAAGGTATTCCACAGGTGTACAAGGAACTCGCAAGGTAGAAGATCCTGCATGTATTAGTAGACTCATACCTGAAGAAGAAACACCATTTATGTTTAAAAAGCCATTTGAAACCAAAGGCTGGCTCAAGAACATCAGCTTTGTAAATAGCACTGCTTGGGGAAGTAATAATTGGAAGAGACAGGCATTGAGAGCTATTCATAGACCTCAAGCATAAGCTAAAAAGGCAGTAAAAGACATTCTTCCTTCCCTCATCGAATACCAGCACCCCCTCTAGAAGTACAAAGTATGGGGGTTTTTAACCCACAGATTTAAGGCACTAACTTTGAGATTGTCAAGCTGCTGACAGCGGTAAAGAAGATATCCCCAAATTCTGTCTGGGAACAGAACTTTGGGCAAGTTTTCTCCCTTTTGCCACCATCATCTGATTGCTGACTGTGCCATGCATCCTGCTTGTCTCACAAACAGTAATACAAAAAGAATGACTCCTGCTTCCAACATTCAGTTCTGTTGTCCTCTCTCCAAAAGAAAGAGATCTTACAGCTACAAAGTAATAGTCCATAACATCCTTATAAAACATAAGCACATGCAGGCACACACATATCCAGTGATGGGGAAAGAAGCTGGCAATGCTTCGGAGGAAAAAGCTTTTAGGCCATGTGGAATTAGTCAGGAGACATCACGCTGGCTTGCCAAATCCCAATAAACAGATATGTATTTTGTAATGATGCCTAACTGCCATTTGACAAAAACATTGATTCCCAGTAGAACAGTTCCATACTTTAGATTTGCACCATGTAAGATGTACCCTAGAAGGGTGATGTGCCTACAGGAACATTTGCTTTCTCAAGGCCTGTTAATGAAGAAGCATTTCAAGTTCAAGTACCTACACTTTGTTTAGTTCTAGAACACAGCTCGGTAGAATAGCATCCAAATTCAATGGTGACAGAGACAGAAAATAAAGGCTCTCCAAGCCACGGGTCAAACCATCAGACATTCAGACAACAATGTTCAAGGTAAGAACAACAGTTATTTGTCTTTGAAAAAACACCTAGGTCAAGAAAATACAGTGGTTAGAAAAAAAAACACTCTACAAGGCCACATCTTAAAAGCTTTTTGACCTGCACAACTCTGGTTTGGAACATAGTTATCAGCTGTATTTCAGTACAGAAAACTTAGATCTGTTCTTGACAGCAAATCTATTTAAGGAACAAGATTAGGAAAAATGTTCCCTTCTAACATTGGTCAACCTAAAGAGCTATTTCTAACAAATTAAGGACTTCATTAATTAGCAATTAGAGCTATAAGGAAAGGACCTTTTTCCTCATAATGAAGAGGGGAATTATGCAAGATGTGGATTATCCAAGCTCCAATGCACCTGAAACGGAGCCCTGATGGACAGCAATCTCCCCTTTTGTTTTTTGTTTTTAACTAAGTAATTCATATTGCTCATGGCAGGGAGGTAAAAGCATCAGATCCAAGACTTGCATTATCTCCAACAACTTGGCAAATTGAAATGCATCCTCAGGTATCTGCACTGACACCACGGTTAAACTCTCAGTTAACTGGGCCTGTTTATTACAACAAGATTAGAAAATTGAGAGCAGGTTCAAATTCAAGCCTGGCAGAGGCTGAAGGCATTGGGACAGCACCTGCTGCTCTTGCCTGAAAGACCTGCCATTGGTATCAACACTTGCTCCTGAACATCTGAGACTACACAAGCCTCAAATGTGCCCTAGAACTCCTAGGAAAGTTGGGGTTTTTTGCTTTAAGACACCTGGACATATTTTGGAAAGTCTTCTTCCCAGAATGGCAATTCCTGGGAAAAGTTACCAAAATCAGCACTTTGGTGTCCAAGAGCTTGATCAGCAACAGAAGACTATCAAGGAATTTTACTAGTTTTATATCAGCCACAGAGCAACATCAGATGCACTGAAACAGCATGGATTCAGAAGACCATTTGTGTTCAGTAAAACCATTAAGTGCTATGGGCAAGGCTCTCCCATTTAATAGAAAGTGTGAGACCTGATGATTAAGCACCCCAGGCTACTCCAAAGAAGCCCAATGCTGCCAACTGGAAGCTTCTGGCTTGCTGAACTAGCTGTAACACTTTTAAAGTAAGCTAAAGCTACACAGAATTAGTATCTCAAAAATAATTAGGGGACCTTAACTACTGTAAGTTTAAAGTGATCTTTACTACATCAAGGATACTTCTAAATTAAGTGTGAAGCTAGTGTTATATGCACACCAATAGATGCAAAATATATCACTTGTCTCCTGAATCATAATAAATATATAATAACTATAATAAATAGTTAAATTATTAAATTTATTAACTTAATTAATAGGTCAATAATAACAGATTAATAATAAATATTAATCTATTAAATATATTAATATTTGCTGCCCTAGAATAAACTCACAAGAACTAAGTGAGCAAAAAACCCTTAACAGGTCACCCCACGAAAGCAATTCACATTGATATTATATCATGATATAAAAAGTTGGTATTTTAACGCTTCATGTATTAGGTCAAATTATAAACTGCATAGAAAACATTTCTCGTCCCACTAAAACACAAAATACCTGCCAGATACTAAAGCTTAGCAGAAGCAGGACATTAAGTATCCACTAGTCATTTGCTGTCCCACAAATCCATTATTGCTTCCTCATATGGAAAGTTCTTAAGGACTGCCACATTCTGAAGGCTGGCAGTCAGGGAATGACTTGCCTTCTTTGAGACAAAACATTCATACCCAAATAATGTCTGTTTCATACAGACATTGTAATCACCATTGTATCTGGAAGAGGAAAACAAGGAAAAGGAATTCAGCTGCCCTTCCTCTGAGTCCTCCTCATACAAAACTCAAACCACAGGGGTAGCAAAGGGAGGGGAATGAGGAAGGAGAAAAACAAATACTGAAGTGCTTTCTATAACCAAAACCTCCATAATTTCAAAGCAGACTAAATGGCCACACAACACTAACATGCTACAGGATGATCACAGGAAAGTACAGCTTCAGAGAAGATAACGCATTATCACCAATGCCTTTCACCCTGGTATTTGCTTAAGAACATCATTAAAAAACCAACATAATTCAAGTATTTAGAGAACCCAAGCTTAAAATTACACAAGAGTGGGTGTGAAAAGGATGAAGTGTTTTACAGTTAGCACATCATCCATGCAATAAGATAAACAGAGGAAAACGAAAGTAAGTGATGAAAGAGGACCTATAATTCAGAACAAGGACAGATACAGTTTAACATTCCCTCTGTACAGAGCTTTTAGGAAACAAATTCAAATTCCCAATAAGAACTTTGTTGAACAGGGGGAGTCTCAGTCTCAATTATATCCCAGATTCAAAAATAGTTCAGAGGAAGTTAACAAGAAGTAGTTTCAACATCATTTTTTGTTAAGGATGCCCTTTTTTTCCCCAGCTGTATTCAACTGTATAACTGGAACTGCAAAGTTCAAGAAATTAATACTGCAAACATTAATTGCTAACAGTGATGCTTCTGCTTTATGAAAAAAATCGTTCTTCTTTTTAAAGGAAAAGAAGAAATGGTGAAAGCTTCAAGAACCAGACGTCCTTCCCAGTTTAATTTGTTGGACTTAACATGTACCATCAAGCCAACAGGATCCAAACTCACCAACCCCAGACTGCCACTAAAGTCTCCTACATCTTGCTTTTGCAATAAGTGCACCCTTCTGTTAGCATTGTTCTTCCAGGAAACTCTTACAGCTTACACAATTAACTACACATATTGCAAACATAAGGGCTCACAAACTGTCCAAAAAGAAAGTTAATTTCACAGGACAGCATCTCTGACAAATACACAGCACTTTTTCTTTTCCATTTTGAGCTAAGTTACACGTTACTCTTATGCACTTGGATAAAGCCTCAAGTTTCACATGAAAAGCTTAAACAAGTCAGTAGCTATATATCACAGTTTCTGATATCCTAAGCCTTATGAGATTCATTGTGAAATTAAGTTATAACCTGGCTTGACTCCTATTCAAGTTTTGGAAAGGTTTACACAATATTTACCTACAACTGAAAGAATGGTATAATCTAACCTTACTTCATTCTAGGAACCTAGGCTTTTCTCACTGCCACAATTCATCGCAGCACACTATGGAACTTAAAAGCACACTTAAGTCTCCGAACCTCCCCATCAACAGTAAAAGCTCCCAAGAGCTGCTCCCCAACCTGCCCTTTGAAGTTAGTCATGGCGCAAAGATTGTCTTTAGGCAAATTGCCACACACATTTTGGTGAATGACACAGCTCTTTGTACAAAAGTAATTCTGATTCCACCTGATATAGTGTCTAAACTTAAAACTTAGTGTTATGTTGCTGTGTTAGTTAAGCCTAACACCTTGATTTTATAAAACCCTCAAGATTTTCAATGGTTTCAGATGAAAAAAAACATCTGCAAAAAATAAGGAGGTGGACCTTGTTTATAGAAAACTAGTATCAGTTTTCAAACACTAGTGTTAAGAACTATGTAATTATACATAAGCCATTCAACTGATATTAACAAAGTCACTCTTGAAACAGAAAAAATTAAAGACTTCCTACATTACTTTCACACAACAGGTGAGCAGTTCATCTATTTGGGTTTAGAAGAATGAAAGAGAGCCATAAAGCCATGCCTGCAATGACAAAATCCAAACTCATAACTGATTGTCAGATAGTAACATAAAGCCCAGTGGAAAACACAGATTTCTAACAAGGCTAAAAAGCTGTCTTTAAACTGAACTACTTATACCACAAATGTATAACTACAATAACTACAAATACCACTTCATAAAAATAGTTTAACATCTCCATGAAAATATTATTGCTATTTAAGCAAGGTCCTAGTCAAACAATGGACACTGCAAGAAACAAACAGTAGATGGTACATGCAATTAAAAAGTTTAGAATGCTAACAAAGTACAGATATTTAAAATTCCAATAATTCAAATATAGGAACAAATTCCTAGTTCAACAGGCCCAACATATCACACCACAAGTGGAAGCACAGAGCTAGCACTGGGAATGACTTGCTTTCCTCAAGTTAGAAATCAGCATTGACTTTTCCATGTCAAGTTACTGCCTATTTCCCTTGTTTGAGAAGGAAAACACCACTTGAACTAGACACGTCCTCCCTATTGATTTATAACAGCATGAAATAAAGTTGTGTTGTTGGAGTGGGTGTGTGGTGTTCAAGGCCAGTGTTTGACTGGAAAAGGAGATGGAGATGGAGATGAAGCTGAACACTTCAGCTGGTTCTACTCAAGTCTTCAGAAAGCTCTGCAAGACTATTATTTCTTACAGCAAAAACTACTGCTTATGTGTATCTCCTCTAACTGTCATGAAGAAGTATTCTGGGGCAAAAGCACAATCATTCCTAACATCACAAAACAGAAAGGAATAATTGGATACAGACTCCTAGCCTCTAGACACCATGTTTAATATCTGCTATCCCTCCTCCCGCTTTTGCACAAGTGGCTTTCAAATAGAGACTAAGAGCCCATATGTCTTCATTAGCCAGAGGACCAGGAAGCTTTATTTAAAGTTATAATTCCATAAAATATGGTCATGACAGTAAGAAAGAAAACCAAAAATACATGCCACTATCTTAAGTGAGTCTGAATGAATTTTACAGCTTAAGTAAAACTGCTTTTGCTTCCCACAAAAGGGTCTTTATCTCTAAGAAAACCACATTCCTGAAGTCATTTAAAAGGCTACAGTGGACCAAATACTAGAAAAACATATACTGTGCGAAGTAATCATGCATCAACAGAGACTGAGACAGGATGAATTAAAACATCTTTCCTCACCCATGATTTCCACAATTGGTTTTTATAGATAGACAGCAAGCCAGATGTCAATAGTCACTCATACAAACTTCAGCTCAAACCGCTATATGTTGTTTTTCATTTAGTTTGAGTACATGGGAGGCTTAACCACACTACAGAGTAGATGCACACTGCTCAACTTCAAACAAGCCAATTTAACCTACAATTCAAGTCAAAATACTTGGAAATTTACTAAACATCTTACACAGAGACAAGTACAAAGACTTCAAGAACACCTGCACTGTGTCACCGAGAACAGCAGTGCTGGGACTATCACTGGTCATCGCTGCTGTTTGCTCAAGAAGTGTCTCCTTTGTGTAAATGCAATAGTTTCTTGAGATGCCTACTCTTCTGTTTCAACAAAGAAGACAGAGGGGAAAAAGATGAGTGGTGATGGGTCCAAGCTACTCCTGGGGATATTCCAACTGCACACAAGAGAATTTTTCACAATGAGCACATTCAGAGGTTAGAATAATCTCCCCAGGAAAGTGGTGGATTCCCCAGTATTGGACACTTCAGATTCAGCTGCACAGGGTACTGGGATGTCTAGTCTAGGTCATGCTTTGCCAAGAAAGGCTGGATCAGATAATCCTTGAGGTCCCTTCCAGTTGGTATCCTGTGAACTTCATACATACCTATTCCTCTCCAATAAGGAACTTCTCCCAATCTTAGCAGTTCTCTAGCTCCTAAAACCAACTAGCAATGTATAAATACAACAGCTTGACCAACCCCTAGCAGACTGAAGCTGACTTGCATTTCACTATTCAAAATCCTGTGGGCATAGCAGTAGTTTATTTTCACTACACTGAAACTTACAAGAAAACCTTAGAAAAGCATTCTGCTACATTCACACACTTATTCTCCAAGTCATAAGGCTGCCTTGAAAGAAAGAGGCACTTATACTTCGGAAATACCAAAGTCTTTGGCCTCTTCCATGTAGGGGTACATTACACAGGTGAGCAGTAAAGACATTTTCCTTGAGGTCCATTGCTGAGTATTTCTTCTCAGCTATAAATTAAGTTTATGCCTTGAATTACACAAAACAGATTTAAACCACTGATTTACTCAGCTGAACAATTCTGATACCCAGCTCCCTTCCTCTGAACAAGGCCATCGACCACTGCGCTTGAATTACTTCATGCCTTTGTGAAATACATCTCATGTTATCTTTTGCTTTCTTGGTTTATGATCACTTACCAAAATTACTACCATGGGAAATAAAAAAGAAAAAGAAAATAAAAAGGCCCCAGAACTGTGTTTCAAAGCAAAGGTAAGCCAGGATTAACTCTACTTTTCAAATGTGAAGTTAAAGGTTCCCAAAGGAATAGGTATTAACTTTTCAGACGAGAACCAAAATTCCTTCCCTGGCTCAACTGCTTCATTCATAGCTGTTCTTTTTGGTTCTTAATCTTATGCAAACGTAAACTACTAGTAGATTGACTAGTGTTGCGCATTTATAGTTGCTACAATTTTAATGATCCAAATCAAACCCAGTCCAGTTCCTCACTGCATATAGCTCATCTGTATTTTCTGCAAACCATATTCCAGAAGCCAAGGGCACCCTGAAGCAGAAGACACCCTCACATAGTGCAAGGGCATCTACCATCTATTTTATCTGAGAAGCAACACCACACATGAATGCACCACTGAACTGCAACATGTCATCCACAGGTAGAAGAAAAAAAATCAGACCTATATTCTGACCCAGAGATGCTGTAGTACATCTTCTTACACTCCTGCAAGAACCCTAATGATTAATACTTGCAATTGCATTAAGTATCTTCCCCCAGTCACACTACTAGAGGACAGCCTTTGCTGACTTCAGTGTATCCACAAGCAGAAAATACATCTACCCCAAATAACCTGTTTGATCCCATTTTGCCACGGGAGACAAGCTTCACATAAGCATCTCAAAACTATTTAAAGCAACATGCTTACTATTTAGAGAACACAATCTAAATTAACTTCATGAGCCAGTGCTTAACCTACTTCAGCCCATTCAGGCTTGACTCCCAGGTTACTCTGCTAGCATTTTGAATGACTCTCAATATCACTTCTTACACATGCTAAAGCAGCAGTCTGGGAGGAAGCCTAACACCAAGTGAGCAGCTACTTCACTACACTACTCATGTATGATAGCATCTTTTCTATGTCTATACTTGATTTTTACTCAGAACAGTGACACTGCTTGCACAGCTTGGGAACATTACTCCACTTCACTGTAGCATAATCAAGTGAACACATCTTTACCTATGCTTAACAGGGCATCCCTGGAATTTTCTAGACAAGAATTCAAAGGATGAAGGAGAATGCTTTAGAGCTTATTTTGCTTAAGCTTAGTGAGGCCACAGTATGGCTAACGCATCTACCTGGCTGCATACTGACCATTTCAGTGACCTCAAAGAACAATAAAACAAAATGTAGGCCTAATAGTTCAGACAGCAACCAAAGTTGTTACCCTGGTTTATTATTTAGATACTTAAATAAATCAGAACCACATCTCACCCTTATATCTATTCACCTTGGCTTCTTCCAACTGGCCTACAAAAGTAAAACTGAAGTAAGCAGATGCAAAGATTCCACAAGACAGACCAGGATTTACTAACAAAGTCTCTGCAGGAACAGTAGCAACCATCTGATCCAAGTTCTGTCACAGCACTCTGATGTGTTCTGCCCTTCATAAAACACTGCCTCCTCATCACACCCTTCAGGGAAATATATCCACCTACATCATTCATCCATACTTTGAGTACTTTTTTAAACTGCTGTGGAAATCACTATCAACTTGTGCCTCTGCACATCCTCATACTTCAGTGACACTAGTCTGGCTCATTTGGCCAGTGTTGGCAAGTCTTTACAACTCAGTTGCTATCTTCTGTGAGAAGCCCTCCTTGCTATATAGATCTACAAAGCCAGCACATCACTGTGACCCAAAACACAAAATCAATAAATCAGAGATAATTTAAGCTCAATTTACTTGAATGATCAATGTTGAAGTATTTTGCTGATTCAAGACCTTAAACTCCATGAAAGTAAAGTTAATCATTCTGGAGATGAATGTCTGAAGATGGCAACGAACAGTTTACAAAAAGTAAACTCAGGTGGAATACTGTGAATGCCCAAAATAAAGGGTTTAAAAAAAAAAACCCAGAAAAGAGATCTATCAGTAGTTGTTGAGAGTTTGCGCCACTGATGCACACTTTGAAGCCCCCAAGATCACACTGGCAGAAGCCAGGCCATCATGCTGGAGGAAGTATCACATTGCACATTCATTGTTCCTGCACCTCAAAGCAGCTGCTCTCTCAGGCAAGGTGCCAGGCTACACAGAGCTTGGCCTGACATGGTGTGACACTTAGGATGCCCCCCAGTCACCAAGAAAACCCACCAGTACAAAACCCAGATGACTCTACAGCATTTATAAGACAGAAGCACCCTATAGCAGGAAATCACAACTTCAGTTTTGAAGTCCTTTGCTGTTTACAGACCCTTAAAACTCTTAATTGTGTTACCTTACCTAGTCTAATGCATGAGATGCCATAGCACTGGATAACTGAAGCTACTCCTTACTTGGATAAAGACAGCTTTCTTTTAGTATTAACTATTTAAACAGACCAAAGACCACTCTGAGAACACACTGAAGTTCAGCAGAGTGGGTTTGTTTAAGCACTGGGAGAAGAGTAGCACAAGAATGTTTAACACCAGAAAGGAAAGACCACAGTGTGTTGTTTAATCTGAAACAGAATTAAATCTCATTGTCACAATAAAACTTGCTTACACACTGAAAAACATTTGCAATCTCTTGGCTGTTCTTGTCACACCTCAGGATCAACTAACATGAATCATGAAGCAGAACATCTAAAAAGCTCAGCAGTTTCCTCTTCAGTAAGGGAATGTTTCTATCCATGTACTGCAATTACCAGTTTAAATGCCACTTTACTCCCTGGCAGCCCCTGTGATAGAGTTTATTATCTGCAAAGAGCACAAGTTCAAAGAGGCTCTTGGCCAGGCACAGCCATCTTGAAATACCAGGATGATCAGATGCTGCAGTGAAGGAACACCAACACTCCTCACTGGAGTCAGCTTCTTACTTGGGCTACTGAGAACAAATACTAAGTAGGCATAAATACTGCGTTCTGAAACTCCTACAGCTATTCTTGCATATATAACTGAACAGAGAAAGTAATTTTGAGTCCTTTGGGGCTAAAAACAGCTATCTTATTTTTTTGTTATCTTTTTCTACAGTCTTTTCCACTTGTTTTTACAGCTGTCTTCATGTTCTAGAAGGCCTGAAGTTTCACAGTTTGTATTTTCAGCTTCAAGTCCAGAAAAGCATCCTTCCAGAATTTAGCACTATGCAAGAGCTAAAGCAGTGTACAGCAATCTGCCTGATCATTTCCATCTATTTCTATGTATGTGAATTACTCATTTTACTGAATATTAATGCAGTATTTTCCATGAGAATTGAAACTATGGCATATTCTTTTCCAAGAGCACATAAAATCTAAAACAGAGGGGGAGTACAGTGAAGTAAAGAGTGAAGGTCTGTGGCAAAAGAACATAAAATCAAAGTATATAGAAAGAAACGGTCCGTGGTGTTAAGAGCTGCCCAATTTCTTTCCTTCTTTTACATAAAGGTACAAATTAGAATATTAAAGAGGCAACAGCGGAAGAAGCAAGCCACGAACAAGAACAGAAACTAAGGATAGATTAATAGCCTGAATTTACTCACCTATGAACTTAAAGAGTAAAAAGCAATGACAGTGGAACTTATTAGAAGTTGATTTGAGAGAATTCCTAGCTAAGAAACCCTGAGCAACTCTTGCAGGTGTTTCAATGCCAATCTTTCAGGACTCTAGAACATTGGCAGAAACAGCTGCAGAACCAAAACTCCTCTCTTCACATAGTTTTATACTGTGATGGTATATGGGAGCCAGGACTAAGAACTCTCCCACCACCTTCAGATCTAACCTAACACAGGTCAACTATGACTTAAGTTCTCCACAAGAATCTAATTACTGACCTCATTTTGAGTAACTATTTGGTAAGTTTAGCTCTTCAGGAAGATTTGAGGATATCAAAATACTTGGAGTAAAGCTCAGAACAACAAAAAAAAATCCTCAGAAGCATTTGTTTTCAACACAGGTCTTTCATAAACTGACTTAGAAGTGAATTTGAAATCACAGAAAAAGTATTTCTGGAAGCAATAAGGGGCCATCAAGGTACATAAAAAGAGGTCTTCCTGAACTTCACCTTAGCATAGTCCTGATCTTCACTGAGCCATACGCAGATATAGGACACATGCACATCTCCTTGTATAACACTTCAAAACAAGTCTTCCATGGTATTAGCTTATAATATTTCACACAGCAGTAATTCTGTTTAAATTGAGAGAAATGTTTAAGACCACAATGTAGGTTTCAAAGCATATACATCTGCCAGGATTTGGGACTGAGGAAAAGGTAGACTATGAAGAAATAGAAGAGTTTTAACAATGGAAGGAGTAAGCAAGCTGTCATTCTAAAGAAACCCCAATGTTTCTTGAAAACTTCATTCAGTTTTTACTTCAAATGTTTTCAGCACTGGCCTAAGTTTTAAACAGATGTTTTCACTAACACTTAGCACATTTGGAAACTCATCTATTTCCAAACTATACTTTGTGCCTTTGATTAAATACTCAGTAGTATCTCTGAAAGAAGATTCCCCTGAAGCAGCTAGAAAAACCTCATCACACCTTGACACTGCAGATTGAACTTTGTTGCATAAACTACTCAGCTTATCGTAAAAACATGATTTCAAAATAGATCCTACAGGAAAAAGTGACTGAGACAGGCTGAATATTAGTCTATGCAGCAGCGAATCTAAGTAGCCAAAAAACTTTACACATAGGCTATATCAGTTTTTCTCCATATACACTGTTATGCCATCTAAATAATCCATGTATCTGAGCAACTGAAACTACTCTGCCAGTTAAATACTGCCTCTCACTTCTAGAGTTTAAAGAGTGTAAGCAGCAAGTATAGCCAAAAAAAAGGAGCAAGTTTTAAATACAGAAACCTGAATTAGACCACATGGGCAGCTGAAAGGCAAATCCGCTACTATTTCTGGAGTAGATTAGCAAACTAATCTCAGCAGTGATTAACACAGTAACAGGTAAAATCTGATTAACTAACAAGTAAACCTGCATGGTAACCAGAACTCAGAACACTGTCTAGTCCTGTCTAGAGTAGCAAGCTTGGGTTACCAAGCTTGACAATAAGCAAACAGATCATTCTGTATGGCTTGCCAATCAGTGACCTACCCCACAGCTTCGTCAAAAAAAGCCCTATTTTTAATGAAGAACATCCTTTAAGCAGTAAGTTGTCTCATAAGGGTGTAAGAAAAAGTCATACAGACTTTTAGCGTGGCAAAGTGGACATAAACTAGTTAACCCTGTGAATATCCCACAGTGGACAGTTCAGTTCCAGTATCTTACTAGTATTTCTCCACACACACGCAATTCTATGTAAAGCCTACTATTACCAAGGTACTGCAGACTGGACATTTTAGCCAGCATCTCATTCTACTCAGCATTTCTTTTGCACAGTGCATTAAAGGAGAAACACTGGTGCAAAACTATTTCCTTTCTTCATATTTTCATCTCTATTTCTGCAAACTGCCTCTTCCTCACTACTCTTAACCATTCTACTCACACAAACCTCCTGAGTCTGCTACCTACTGAAGGCAGTAGGGTTATATTCTCACAAGCATAATGTATTCTCTGACCATAAAGTAAGTCTCAATTTCACAACTACAGAAACTGAATTAGCATCTTCCATTTTAAACTGTAGCAGTTGCATCTGTGGACACAGAAGCTTTGAAAAGGGAGCTGTGCACATGCATTTGTATTACATGCAAAGCATAGGCTTGAACTGAAGTTTACTAGTTTTTTTATATCAACACTTTTACGTGAGGAAAGAAGAATTCTGAATAACTCGAGAACACCTCTCCACTGAGCCAGAGCATCTGCAGCTGCTGTATTGCAGTGCTACTTTGATTTCTGACTGCTTATTAGCATTTTTTTTAGTTAATTCATTTATACAGGGACTTGTTTGCTCTTATTTAAACTTTGTGGAACTACTCAAACTGCAATGGCAGGATTAACCAAACAGATTTACACCAAGATGACTTAGAAATCATTCCACACTGTTCTCTGGCAACAGAGTGGTATAATCTTTTTGATAACCTATCCAACCCCACCTTCAAAATGAAAGGAAACCATGGAGTAGTCAAGCCATTTTTCTTTGGACTCTGCTTCAAGCATTTTTTCATAGATCTTTGTACCCTGTATCAAGCAGATTTGACTTTAAGATCTGGGCTTTGGGAACAAAAAGCAAGTAGCTATAGGGTATATAGCACTGGCAAGTATAAGGAGTCTGCTGAAGGTGATTGTATCAGTATAAGAACATAAGCAAGTCTGTAAACTACTCATTAGTTCAGTTTATCTAGGAACAGCCTTTTTGCAAGAGTTTCCCTTCACACACTGAGGAAAGTAAAATCTCACCCGTGTCATTTTAAAAAAGTCTAACGATGGCCTGTTCCATCGTACATCCTCCTCCCGTCTGCGCTTTAGCCGGCTCTTCTTCTCATTCAGAACACAAGGCTGAGAGCGGCATCTCAACAAGCCCTGACGCCGGCTGAGCTCGGGTGTGGAGGTGGGAGTGCTGTTGGCTGAAGGCAAGAGATTTCCTGTCTCGGTGATGTGCTCCTGGGAGAGGGAGAGGCGGCGCCTTGGGTTAAAGTCACAAGGGCCTCCAGAATTCCAGCGGGTACTCGAGCTTGAGCTGCCCTCGCTACTGTCCACAAACCCGCTGCTGGCAGAGGAAGGTCTGGGTACTGGTGATGTGTTGAAGCTGGTGATGGTGAAGACGTTATTGAGTGACAGTATGTTTTGTGGCAGACTGATACTTGTGCTTCTCTGTAAGGTTGCACTTCCATGACTGTTGCAGCGTTGCAAGGTAGCGCTACCACCACTATTACACCGTCTCTTTGACACAGGAGTCCAAACTTTTGAATTGCCAGGCTTCCATGGGGACCGACAGCGAGCCAGCTCATCTGGCTCAGACAGGGACCTGCAATGGCGTTTCGTTGGTGGTGCCAAGGGTTGACCCGAGTTTTCGTTAAGGTTTAATTCACTTATCCATCCGGACACCATAGATGTACTGGAAGATTCCTGCTGCCACTGCAGACTACCATTACTGGCAGTGCTGGTGCTGAATGGGCACACTGGGAAAGGGTAAGCTGAATTCCTTGTTGTGTCAGTCTGGATTGGGTAACCGCCATTTAAAGCTTTCCAAGGACTCTCTTCTGAAAAGAAAAGAACGATACAAGTGAAAGATTCAGAATAGACAATTTGTTTTCAACCTAGCTTAATGCAAAACCATGAATAAAACTCAAGCTTAGAAGGATGAGACATGAATATCTAGCTCTTAATCACATTACAGTTACATATTCATTTTAAAAAAATGTAGAATATTCAAAAACCATGAAGACCGAGGTATTTCAGAAGCCAATCCAGGACTGCAGTACGTATGTACCTTATTAAGGCTCCTTCCTGTATACTGAAAGATTACAGCACTCTGTTTCTTTAGTTAGGAACAAGGACTGCTTCCTTACCTGCTTCCTAGTACACAGCACAATTAAAACCTGTAACAGTGAACAACCTATGGTCCAACCAAAATGGATTAACAAGTAATGCAAGAATCCACCAGGGAATTTCTATTCTTTTAATAAGAACAGGATAATCTCTCAGACTGCTGTCCTTCATTTGGCTGTTATGCTTTTCTATTAAGAATACCTTAATAAAGAAAAAGTTTGAAAGAGATGGGCGTTCACATTCTGTGGTGTGAAAAGCTTTACTTTAAATTAGAAACAGTATAAAGTTAAAAGCAGACTGCAGATCCTTTCCTTTTCTTGCTCAAACTCAAAGTGTAGGGAATAAAAATCTTAATTCAATGCATAAAATAAAGCAAGTATCCCTTAAGAACCTCCTGCAAGTTTCACTGTGAATACCGGCATAACCCACAGCGCACAACTTCTCATCTGAAGTGGCAACGCTGGGTTAAAAGCGGTCTGCCAGCGAAGCCTCTCACTCTTTTGTAAAGCGTTTCTTTGAGAACATTCTGCACATTTTACAGCTGTTCCTCCACATTATACAATGAAGTGTAAGAAGAACTACAGCAGACTTTGGATTTGCAAATTGAAAACTGTTGGCCAGTTAACAGCACTTCATGCTTGGTTAGAAAATTTGCTAATTTAAACCAATTAGCCGAGTAAGTTTCACTTATCCCAGCTTTAAAGAAAGAGTATTTAAAATACCAGATTTTTTTCCCCAACACCTATTTTAAGAACCTAGATATAACTTTAAATACTGGTATATTCTTACAGTTGTCTAAGTTTTAGAGTAATCAACAGATAAAAGATTTGCTGAGTAGCTTCAAAAACTGGGCATGCAATATGTACAGCTATTTGTGTTCACAAAGTATGTCATGGATTATCCTGTTTATTTCAATCTTATTTAAAGAACAGCCTATTGTCTCAAAATCATTTAACTGTGCAGACAGCTGGCCTATTCAAACAACATGTTTTATTAGAATTCCTCTGTCCTTCCTCCTCCATTCTTTCAGATGGGTACAACCACATACTGTGCTTTGCCTTAAGCATGTAAGCTCTTCAAGGCAGGGACCATCCATAATTCAATGCAAGTAAAATACCCAACACAATGGGATCCAGATAATGCTTGAAACTCCTTGCATGTACTGTAGGACAATTTGCTAGCTTGGACTGCCCTGATTTTTAGAAAGCCTTAGGAAGCTTTCTCCCAGACTGGGGAGTGGGTTTAAAGAATACTGTGAAATAAAGTCACAAGTTGCACGTGTGTTTTAATTCTTTACATGGCAGAATCATAAAGGTCTTTTCCAACCTCAATGATTCTAAGAACACTAATTCCAACCTAACACTGCTGTGCCCACCACTAAACCATATCCTTCAACTGCCACATCTACACATCTTCTAAATACCCCCAGGGATGGTGTCTACACCGTATTTGCTAACTTCCATTCAACTGGGACCATCCTGGTTAGCCAGACTGTCAATAAATAACTGAAAGCAGCTTGGTGAGCCCTTCTGCCAGTTCCCTCAGTACCCTCGGGTGAAACCCATCCAGACCCATAGATTTGGGTGTGTCTATGTGGTATAGCAGGTCACTGACCATTTCCCCTTAGATTATAAGGGCTTTATCCTGCTCCTTGTCCTCATCTTTCAGTGCAGGTGGCTGGGTACCCAGAGGACAACTGGTCTTACTATTAACGACTGAGGAAAGGTGGCATTGAGTACCTCAGCCTTTGTTACTAAGATTCCTCCTCTGTCCAATAAAGGACAGATTCTCCTTAGCCTTCCTTCTTCTGCTAATGTATTTATAGAAACAATTTTAATTGTCTTTTATGGCAGTCACCAGATTAAGTTATAGCTGTGCTTTAGCACTTTTAATTTTCTCCCTGCATAACATCACAACATCCTTGCAGTCCCTTCCTGAGCTGCCCCTCTCTTCTTCCAAAGTTCATTAACTCTCTTCTATTACCTAAGTTCCAGGCAAATCTCTGTTCAGCCAGCCAGTCATCTTTCCCACTGGCTCATCCTTCAGTGCCTGGGGAAGGCCTGATCCTACACCTTTAAGGTTTCCTTCTTTAAGGATATCTCCAGACTTCCTGGACTCCTCTGCCCTTCAGGATTGCCTCTCAAGGGACTCTTGTCAACCAGGCTCCTAAACATGCCAAAGTGCTCCCCCTGGAAGCCCAAAGCAGCAGTTTTGCTGACCCCCTCTCCTTGCTGTCATTTCAAGATTGCTATGACCAAGACAGCCTCCAACCATCAACATCACCCACAAGTCCTTCTGTTCACAAGTGACAGATCCAGTGGGCACCTTCCCTATTTAGCTCACTCACCAGCTATGTCAGGAAGTTCTCTGCCACACACTCCAGGAACCTCATAGACTGCTTCCTCTCTGTTGTAGTGTATTTCCAACAGACATCTGGTGATCTGAAGTCTTCCACAAGAACAAGGGCTAGCGATTGTGAGATTTCTCTCAGATGCTTACAGACTATAGACTATGGTCTACCTCTTTGTCCTGTCTTGGTGGTCTATTATAAACTCCCACCATGATTATCTGCCTTGTTGATAATGGTATTTAAGATAAAAATACCACTTCCCTTTGAAAACTTACACAAGCCAAGATGTGCATTTTACAGGGAATTCCACTGAGCAAATAAAACCCCTCCATCTTCAAAGATACAACAGAAGATACAAAATTCCAAGTCCATCCCTTAAAAAAGCAGTACAAAGTTTACATTTCAATAAGTGGCATTTTTATTTTTCCTAGATACAGCTTCCTCTTATTCTAATAGGACCAAAGTGGGAAATGCAGATAACACTTGTATGAAGGCACTGGACTTCAACTTATGGTTTGCATCATGCTGGATATTCTATGTGGTAAGAAGGTGTGTCAAGATTTCTGCTAGTTGAGGAACCTGAAGGGATGTTTAGCATGAAAAACAGCACTGCTGTGCTTCTGTACAGCATAGCAGATATTGAACCAAAAAACGTGTTACAAGGGCTTTTACTATGCAAAGCAGATCACAAGTACAAAACTAACAACCAGCTATTCCCAGTATTGTTCCAAGACCAGCTTAAACCAGCAGGCTCTACAACAGCATGCTCCATCCCCCTCATCTTATTTACAAAAGAAAGGCTGCTTGCTATACCAATTACCTCAGTAAAACACAGCTAAGGTTTCTGAAGAACTTACCATTGATTTCGAAAGGGAACAAGCTGCCACTTTTGTTCAGCTTCTCAGATGAGTACTGAAATCAATCAGAAGAAAAAAGTTTTAACTGTGTGAAGCAGTCAGCATAGGATACTGCATGCAGTTTTCAGTTCCCCTATATGTGCATTTAACAACATCTTTAAAAACGACTGGGTATCTTGAAGAAATTCCTCAACAGCTGATCTTTATAAATAAAACCTCTGGCAGCTAGATATTTGTAATGTTTTCTGATATACTGTGAAATATCAAACTGCTTCAGGAGTTGCAACATTGGCCCACGTGAATAAACTGCAGAATTAAGAGCAATAATTCATCCTTAATGAAAAAGCTTTGATCCAATTCTCATTTCAGTGGAGAGGAAATTACAGTCTAACAATTGGGTTTCCATTTTCAATCTTAAGGCTAAAAAGCAAAACACTTAATCTTCAACTACAAGACAGGAATAGCTTTATCTAAATTCAATATACAAGCTCTTTAGGGTCACCACCATGAACATTATCTCAATCAGGCTTTACTAGTATTTTATGTTTCCTTGAAACCTATGTAGCTAAATGTTTGCCTATTCCTTAAGAGTAAAAAAGTCATCAAAAAATATTTACTATCCAAAAATTGTCTTTTGCAGACTGACAGTCTTTGAAATCATGGTTTATTGGCAATAGCTCACTACTTGGAAACAATATAAAGCCATGCTTAAAACCAGGTTGGTGTGTAAAAGGCTTCAGAATTTATGATGAAGCCTCATCAGGAGCATCTGCACAGTAGGACAAATTTGTACACAGGTTTTCCATTTTCTTAACTAATTTTACCTAGAAAATATTACTACAAAGGCATTCTTTGAGGGTCTAGATCTCAGAGAATAGAGCTTGCTATCCAGCCTCCTATAAAGGAGTTATAAATAAGCTCAAGGCTCCAGAGTCCAAGGATCATTATTTACTCCCCCCATCACCATCTCAGGATGAAGACTGCTTTACGAGAGCAACACATTTTATGTGAGCATTGTTTTTTGTGTATAGCCAAAGAAGATAGCATTGTACATACACTTCCTTTCCAGATACAAAGTCAATTTTAAAACAAACATCCTTGGGCTACAAAGCTTTTCTTTCTTGCTGTACAGCAGCACATGGAGTGCTAGTGACAACTTTATATCCTTGAGCCCCACACACAAGACAAACACTAAGCTACGGTGATATTCTCTTGGCATTATTGTTTTAGAGGTAGGAAATAATGGAACAGATGAAAGGATAAGACAATCAGATATTTAATCTTATTTTTAGTTACGTCTGCATGAGACAAGCCATTTGATTTTTACTCTATGTTTGCATCTGCAGATGCATTCTTAACTTACTTTTAAAGAAGGCTACTTTAAAGAGCAGAGCCTCAAGTTTAACTGCAAATTTGATGGAGAACCAATCAGCCCCAATCAAACCATCTGAAGTCTGCAATTTGACAGCAGGAGCAGTAGTCACTTTTACTAGCTTGCTTTTCATAACTGCAGTTGCAGTTACATATATACACACATTTAAGAAGTCAATATCAATTGCTTACCCTAAACAGCTAATAAGGTATCATATAGAACACAAGAGCACATTAAGATAACAGTGGTAGTTACATTTCAGCTGTCCCTGAAGGGGAAGCAAGCAAATTGGAGACTTAAAGATAAGTTTTTTCAGCAAATTCCTGCCTCTCTAGTCTTTCCCAAATGAAAGGTGATACCAACCTATTCCAACTATCAGATAGTAGCTAAGGAAAACACTTTTTTGTAACAGAATTGTGTCAAAATGTCTTAGCTAATGTATTTTGACCTACATGGAAAATGGCAGTAAGAATGACTTAATCATAACATAATAACAAGGGATGCTTAAAAGACATTCACCCAGCCTAAAGTCTTCAATGCTTAGAAGGAACAGAACCTCAAGGACAATCCCATGTGGCAATTAGATCAATATTTAGTTTTCACAAGTAGTTTTTAGCCAAATCCATCTTTAACAAGGTTCTTGTCATGAATGCCCGAGTTATTTGATTACCTGCACTTTAACCACCTTAAAAAGCCTTCTCCATCAAATAGAGACTAAACTATTGTGTCCGACAGCTGCAAAGCACTAATAGCATTTTTCAAGGAGGGCATGGAAAAAGTGGGATCACATACACACAGACTATCCATACTACAGAGAATCACAATGTTCTCAAACCCAGACAACAACCCCATCCTCTGAGCTATTTCTGATCAGCTCCTAGTAAAGTCAGAACCCAGTTCTATGACAAAGCAGACAATACCACTACAACTTGTTCTCTTTCTTCAGTCATCATTTATACAGAACCTTATTAAGTTACAAAAGGTGCTAACTCTCTGGAGATTCAGACCAAAAGCCCTCACTAAATGTCATATGTGACATCATATGCAGGAAAGGGACATTAAGCTGAACTTAAGTGCTCAAGGTACTTCAGGGTGACAAAGGAAACAAGTAAGAGAATCTCATTTACGGTCTAGAAAGCCAAGTTACATAACTGACATTAAAGATACTTGGAAACACTATCTCCTAGTGTATTTTAATGATGTCTCAAAGTGCAAATTTGAGTAGACTATCAGGTTGTAAATTGTTTATAGGAGGGAGGATCGTTTTTATCTATACAGCACATAGCAGGAGTCCCACTAGATATTACTGAAACAGGGCACTGAACCAGTTTATCAGCTCTCCTGGGTTGGCCATGCTCTACCCTCCCCCATTCATTCCCTTTGTGCTATGATCTACCTGAAGCTTCCTGAATGAAGAGCTCTTTTATGATTATGCTTGAGAAGAAGTTGCAATTGCTAAAAGAATCCTGACAGGGAAGTCTGCTACCCTCTGTGTGAAGGAAATCTTCCTCAGAATATCGCCAAATTATTCAACAAGGTCATCTTCCTTAACAGAAAAACCCAAGAGGTCACATCTACCCATCTTCCAACTACTGCTTTTCATGTTAAAACTCCACCAAGATCTGATGCTGCTTGAGAACTTTCTGGGGAAAAGGACATTTTAAGATAGACACACAAAACCCATGAAACAAGTTTCTAAGGTTTGAATTGTTAGCTTCATGCAAGAAAGTGGATCTGAACCTCTTCCAGGCATTTGGAAAGCCTATTCTCAAAAGGAAAGGAATTGCATGGTATGGCATTTAAGACAGCACTGCAAATTTCAATTGGTTTACTGAGTCTTAGCAGATGTTCTTGAGTCAAAATACTCATGTTGAAAACACCTAGTCTTGAACCCAGTAAACGGAAGAGGCACACAAGTGAGACTGACAATTAATTATAATTTACATCACTTAATTTAAAAAGTGCTCTTTGCCAGTGAAAACCCAGATGTAAAAAATAAATCTGGCTGTTCTTTTATATACACTCCAATGTACTACATGAAGAGCTCCACAGCCTGCACTACCCTGCTCATTACTCTCAGAATGACTTCTTGATCTTCATAATGTTAAAATTAGTTTTTTTATTTCAAAGCATTTTCTCCTGTTTCCAAGAATTTTTGAGTTCCTCCAATTTATCAGCATTCTTCCCAAACCACAGAAAAGCCAGCATTTATTATTCAAGTACTAATTTAACCACCACCATGCAGATGGGACCTTCATTGTTTGAATAGGCCATGCTAGACTTCCATCTCTCTACCAAATAGCCTCCAAATATGACTAGAGAGGAAGTAGGGAGAAGCATCTGACCTCTTCTCAGAATATAAAGTACTAATTAAGTCAAGTCACATTTCAGACTCAGCCCTCGAGTCTTTCAGCTAGTGGCTTTCCATCCAAGGAAGTCAGCCCCATTTTAAGTCTTTCAACGCAAGTCAGCTTCATGAAAATTAAAAACAATGAAAACCCAAATGCACAGAAAGGATTTATAGTAAAGCTTCTTCCTTCCACAAATAGTTTTCTGGAGATGCTCACATTTCCCTCCTAATACCACACCTTGAAGTCTTGCACCTCACACACTCTTATGCCAGAAAACAATACTAACTTCTACACGCAGGCTTAGATAGACCATACAGAAAAGCCCTCAAGACTCTTAAGGCTCTCAAGAGATCTATGTTAAATGAAATAGTTGGTCACTATTTCCTTGAATGATGCCATCAACTCATGAAAGTCATAATATGCTTGCACAAGACCTCACTGTTGAGTAGTAGAGTCAACCAACTAGGGATACTGTTCTACCCACTCAGTTAAGAACTTGGGACAACCTTCCTGCTTCTACAGCAGGGAACACAATCATTTGGGGTATTTTTCATGAGGGCAGGTGCAGCACAACAGTGGATATCACTAAGCATGCATGGCCAAATGACATGCTAATTTTCCAAGCTGGTGTAATTCATTTAACAGACAAATAAAAAGCTGCACCCAGTATTTTACAACATACTCAGGCAGCAGGTAAAAGTACATGGTCATCACACAGCTTACACAAAGTGTATTATGTCCTATATATGTTGTCTTTATGCCCAGCTTGGCTGGCTGGAAGGTAAATAGTTTTGAAAGAGCTATTCTTTCTTTTATAACCCTCATTTACAAGCTGCATTACAGAATAGCTTTTCCCCAGCTATTTTACCTATTTGTGCCAAGACAAACACTTGTGCAGATGCTCTATTAAAAGAATCATGAAACTGATAAGAGTTAACATTAAGCTTAGCAAGAAAGGTTAGACTTAAGCCTTGATCAGCTCACAATACAATACACCACATGGTCCCAAAGAACTTTGTGCCAGCACAAGTAATGAAAGGTGCACGCACAACCATTTCAGAATGGCTCTAAATTGCTATTGCTATTAGAAGAAACTACAGCATTAACCTGAACTTCTTGCCAAGAAGCCTAAGTGTGCTAAAGCAGATTGAAGACACCCACTAGCATTCTCTTTCCCCCTTATTAAAATTTAGCAGTTGTCTTTTTACTAGTGGAAAAAAGGTGCTTTATCTTACATTCATATTTTAAGTCAAGAAGCCATCATTCGCTCCCATTAAACCTTTCTCATAGGGAGCATCCTAGTTGCGCACTTTTATTCACACTTGCTTCTCCACTTATACACCTTCCTTTGTGATTTCCAGACTTTTCCAAGCTTCCATTGTGTACAAACAGAACATTTTCCTGGCCTCAGAACTCATTTTCTGCAAGAACTAAAGTGTTTCCAAAACCAGTTACTTAATGAAGGAGAAGAGGAGCAAGAGAAGGATGAGGACAAAGCCACTGATGAGACAATCTGCCATTTTCCACTCCTCCTTTATCCTTTATTGTAAGTACAGATAAAGACAAGAATAAAAACCAACCAACACCACATTACAGCATGCCAATACAATCCTGTATAGACTCCATAAAGTGTAAAAGTACATCATTCACTGTTCTTCCAAGTCTCTGATCCAAAACCTACAGTAACTGTAAGTAGGATAGCTCAGTTTCCAAATCTATGCAAACTTCAGTGCCTCAAAAGGTAGGAATTACAAGATCCCACTACAAGTTTAGTTAGAAGCACTGCTGTTGGTTATATTTGGTTATATCACTGGCTTACACCTAGGCCCAGAATTTAGTTACACGCAATGAGTTTGCCAGTTCAAAAATACAGATTCTCCTACAAACTGTGTATCTCAAGCACTTCATCAAGGTAGCCAAAATAAATGCAAACTGATTAAGCATGTCTAAGAGAGTTAATATCATTCCAATGCTTTTATACCTGCCTTTCAAGAATAGCATGTATTTAAGGTGAAGACAGTAAAATCCATTAAATTATTAGAAGAATTCTGAACAGACCTGTTATAGTTGTAGAAATAAAGCCATTTGATTAATGCCTACTATTAGACTATTGAACAAAGTATTGGACCAAGGGTCAGGCACTTCACACATGAAAATTGCAGGTGCTTTTGCACAACATTCAGGATTTGCTTCACCTGGTTTGGGCTTGTAAAATAAATATGGATACAGCCCAGCTACTTAAGTACAAGTTACAACCCAGGCAAAAATCTTACTGTTAAAGTAATTGAATGCACTTCACATTCAGTGCTTGAATTATTTACTATTTGAAAAGATAACTGAAGTTGAACAATACTTCATCATTTAGTCAAACTGTTCTGTTGTTGTTTTTCATTGGCAAGTTTGACCTACAGAAAGGTGCCATTACAATTAAAGTCAGGGAAACAAGGCTGGTGCATCACATGAAAAATATCATCTTAGTGTTCTCAGGTGGGCACCCAAAATGAAGACTATTCTGCATGACTTACTCTGGAGTAGGTAATATCCCATTTCACAAGTGAGACAGGAAGAGAATAAACTTCCTAGTGTCTAAATAGCAAGCTTGAACCACACCATGGACCCACAGATTAAACAAGCAGAAAATAACCCAATAAATATTACAGAACTTTTCAGAGCACCAGGCATCTGACACTCTGGTAAAGCAAGGATCTACTAGCACCAACAACAGCCTGGTAGTTAGCAACTCGATTTTCATTCAGCTGTATTTACTGGATGACCTGTTCTCCTTCTGTCCAGTGATTACAGTTACCTATGTACTGGCCACTGATCTTTGTAAGTAAATACTATTGTCAGATATCAATCATCAGGCTATAGGAAGTGAAAAAAACTTCACCACATGCCAGTATTTGTGTTTCTGTTAGAGTAAAAGGAATCCTGAGAAGTTCTGATACCTCTCAAGTCATTAGAACATCATTTTATTACGAAAACAGGCTTTTTACTCACTATTTAAAATGAAGCTGAAAGGTTAAAAAGATCACTAAAATAAAGAAGCATTACTTCAAGAAGGACCATACCCTGAAGTTTCACTTCCCCCCACCCCGCTCCTTATAACTCTCATCCACCTTGCAAATCAGTGCTAGCTTAAATAACTGAATTCTGGCTCATCTACATTCTTGAATTTGTTATGTAGTTTTGAGTTATTTTTAACCTACTTTGCATTTCACATTTATTACATGTTATTTTGGTAGATCCTTACCAGATTAATATTGTACGTTTTACACGTCAGATCATCCAAGCTCTGGTTCTGCAGCTTTTCTGTTATTAGTGTTACCATGGTAGTTGTTCCTTTTCCACTGTTCTCACAGAAGTGTTGGAGGCTTTTCGGTCTCTTCTTTCAATACTCATGAGCCATTTCTGGTTTGGTTTTAAGTCTTGAGATTTATGCTTCCATTTTATTGCCAAAGTTTATTTCCAGATGCTGTCAGTGTATCATGTCTGATTTTCTATAAAATTGAGGCAGAAAAAGGAAAAAGTCAGAACAATTCTTGTGTACATCATAATTAGTGTTGTAATTACAGGACTCATGTTTGGATCATTTGTTCATACAAGTACAGCACTCTGTGACCAACACTATTGCCTGGCATTTCACATTATATGTCTATTCATGAAGGAATATGCCTACTGAGATTCCACTGATGACAACTTCAGAAGGGAGATAAGAATCATACATAGTAAAGATCAGGATATTATTTGGCAGTTTCCTATATTAAACTGATTCTACCTAGGATTTTTATCCAAGGCAGAAGACTTAAGCTTTTCCTCATTTAAACTACTGCTGAAGTCTTAGCCAGGTATACGAGAACAGTGTGTGAAAGATGCAGATACCTACCATACTGTTCTGCATGTTTAACACTATATGCTATTTCAAGACATTCTACCCTATTTCATCACTAAACCTTTCTTAAAAAGAAGGCTGGAACAGCGGGTAGCTCAAATGCTACATGCACTTTCCAAACCCTCAGCTACTTTCAATATATTCCCTGTGTTTTCTCTTTTTTAAAGGTTATGTAATTGCTACCTGTCATCAAACACAAGATCTTAAACTTGTAAGCAGGACAGATTACCATACACATAAAAGCATCACTGACAAAAGCTTAGATATCTTTATTCTGAGAGCAGTCAGCTAAATCAAAAGCACTGGGTTCACTGGCTGCCTCTTTCTATCCCAAACATCCTCTACACAATTTCTCCTCCCTTCTCTTCCCTCAATATCAGTAACCCTTAACTGCTGCAATATCATTCCTCACTGTCTTCTAGAAGTCTTTATTAGCTGGTGGTTTTACCACAGCAAGTGGGCCTCTGTACTCTCCTCAACTCTACCTCATTCTTCCAACTCTCAAGAATCCCCAGAACAAAACCACAGCACTTCAGCTTCTTCATTTTCCTTCTTCTATCATAGCGCCTTTCAGGCTCACACAGTTCTCAAATTCACTTTCAGTTTCCAAAAGCAAGTCTACATTAGTATTATTCGTAATTTCTTCACAATACCTTCAGCGAACTCCTATTCCCATGACTGCACACACAGGTACTTCCAAATTTAAACAAAGCAACATAAGCCTTAAGGATGGAACACTGATGCTACTAGGCCCAGAAGTTTACTTCTGTTTGCTAGGTTTTAAAGTCTACAATAAAGAATAGCAGATAATAATTCTAAATTAATGTTTCCATAGAATATTGTCTCTTCTACACTGCTACTTATCAGCTGTTTAAATAACCAGTAGTAGCAAGAAAAAAAGCCACGAGTCCATGACCCAAGTTAAACCCATTTAAAACTAAGATATTAATAGTATTAATGGTAACATTAGATTATCTTTTAAACCTGTTGCCTTTGAGAACATCCTCAAATATGATTTTCATATGCTAACCATGCACTATTTCACCTTCACAGGTGTCTGATACATAAAGCCTCCCCCTTAGCCTGAGAGCTGTTCCACAGCCATAGACTCTCCCATCTTTCAGCCTCATTCTTATACCTTCTTTTATGTGCTAAATAGGATGCTTAAAAGTGTTCTTCAACCACAAATAATACTACCCAGATGCCTGGAGATTTCACTGGTCTGTTTTTACGCAACATGTCCTATCTTTCAGGAAAGCACCCAACAACTTGAAATATCTACCACATCTTGTTCTGAAATTATCTCAAGTCAAGTATCAAAAGCACTGAAATTCAATCACCTTCTGGCTGCATATACCCTTTTCAACGTAAGCATCTGCCAAAGAATAGTGGGGGTCATGGAATACCATCAAGTTAAGGGCAAGTGTGTGAATGGAGCAGTATTTAGCAAAATCAAATGTTGTAATGTCCATTTGAAACTTGGTGAAATTTAAGCTAGACCCAGAAATCCAGAACAGAAGTCAAAAGAAAGGCTGTGTCAGAAATTGTCCATATGTAGACTGAAAACATACTGAAGCTGAAGAGCTTAGTAACAGGCACAAAGACTTCCAGATTCATTCTAAGGATTAGCATTTCCACAACTAAGAGGCTACTACTAAGAACCAGCTGAGAAGTTCAGCAGGTGTTTAATTATTTTTCTGTTTGGAAGAGCCACGGATGAATTTGTTCCTTATGGAAAAAAAGCAAATCCAATAAAGCTACCAAAACCAAGGAAGGAGAAAGGGTTTGATCTCTAATCAGTTAACTATAATGCAGTTATGTTTCGCTTAGCTCTTATTTTCAATGTTTAACTGAAATTTTAAGTCAGCATGACACAAGCTAGAATAAGGAGAGAACAGACAGAACGACATCACTCTTTAGTTAATGAATCAATAAATTCAGTTGCACGAAAGGATAAAGGGGAGGCAAATGAAATCACAGAGGCATGGCACTTTCAGAATCAAGCTGAATAGTACAGTTATAGTACAGTAGTGAATAGTACAGTTATCCACATTCTTATATCCTACCCACTACTGAAAGTAAGACTCGAGCTGCAACCATTCAGGCCCTTCCTGACAGTGTGCAACTCAGTTAGCTCTGAAACAAGAACAGTGGAAACCCCAAAAACAGTTTCTCATTTTAGCAACTCACATTTACCAAAAACAGTTTAAGTGAGATACGCTCTTTTGAGCAAAGTATTTTTATTTATTTATTAGTATGTATTTAAGGGCTCTATGGAACAGTGGTGAAAAAGTGGTGTTACCCAGACAAGCCTTCACATATGAGCTCCCAGTTTCTACTGCTCCCCCATCAGCAAATTCCTCTTCTCAATACCAAGCACAAACCCTAAACATAGGAGTTTTAGTTCAGATCAGAAGCATGCTCTTCATCCTCCTTTCATGTGCTTTACCTCACATTATGGACCACTCTCATCCAGGAGTAATCCACTCCAACAAAGCCAGAAAGATGCGCGACAGCCACCTTTAGGTGTTCAGCATGCTGCACTAGACTAATGCTGGTCCAAGGCAAGACATCAGGCTAGGCACATGCTATAGCCATCAGTACTACCGGTTTATGCTACAAATTTGTTCCCACTAGGCAGTCCTATTTGCTAATGATAACATAATGAATGTTTTAAGGGAACAAAACGTTACCATCATCACATTCCTACCAGTGAAAACCATTCCAGGTTACAGTTTGATATACCACAGCTGCCATCACAACTACCAACATGGTTTTTCTCTGGCTATTTGTTGCCCACAGCAGTGTGCCAGCACAAGTGCCTTTTGCTACTACACAGAGAGCCAGCTCAGGAAATTCTTGTAGCTAGATACAAGTAAAACATTTCTTTTTGTTTCTGGGAAGGGTCATTTTCCAGCTGGATCACTTCCCCAGTCTGGTTTGCCATGAACTGGACACAAATGCTTGTGTGGGCACACTGTGGGATGTTGCTGCTGCTTGTCAAGGTACCTGTTCAACCACAGAGTCAAGGGAAAATGAAAAAGCCACACAAGAAAGCCCTCTGACATTAGCATTTCCCACACTGAGCAGGAAATTCTCCTGTAATTGGGAATTAGATGTCCTCTTCCAAAACATGGTTTGAAGATGTTTTGCCCATTTCCCCAATTCATGCTCCTTTGACTAGTCAAAGTTACCAGCTCAAAGTGATCCAAAAAATCATCCCTACAGCCTCAGCACCTTAACTCAAAGTCCTGGTTCACTCCCGTTGAGCTTTTATATTCTATCAGGAATTCCTTCCCTCACCTTTGCTAATTAATATTGGCTGTTAGGAGACAAGATATTTTTAAGAGCCACTCTAGTTTCACTATATTGTTGTCATTTTAAAGCTTCATTAATATATATCTGCAAGCCTTACAAGCTTTTGGCCCTCAATACCTCTTAGGAGGAAGTTCCTTACACTATAGAAAGCTCCTCATGGTATTTTCACATTTTGGGGGATTTCCATCTTTCAAGATCCTCTGTTGTGGCATGTAATGTACCCAGAGATTGTAAGCTGCTTATTTTATGTACTTTTTCCACCACACTCTCTTTCCAGAGATGAATAAAGGCACCCACCTTTTTTTCAGGCTCTCCTTATCATGCCCTTTATGCTTAACAGGCTGAAACCCTCTGAAACTGCTCAGCACTTCAAACAAATCAGGTTTTCAGTAATAGAAACCATTTGACCATCCTTGTTACAGCAACATGGATTCCACCGAATTTGCATTTCTTCAGCTGCCTCACAGCACAGATCTTAGTGCAATCAAGTTCTGCCTACCATTGCAAGTACATGCCCTGCCTTCTATACAACCTGTAAGTATACCCCAAAGATACACACCTCTGCTGTCACCAAGTCTCTACAGGTAGCAGCTAAACAAGGCATGCAAGTTCAAACACCAATATACTCCAAAGCCTTAAGGTAATAATAACAGTCCTTGGAGCTCCAAGTTGGATGAAGTCTTACAAGATTATGGCCATCTTTCTCTTAGCACACCATCCTTTACAGAGCCTGATTAGGGAGAGGAGTGAGAAAGCTGAGCCATCCAAGAGAAACACACCTAACAAAAGACTTTAGTCAGTCCCTGTCCTGGGAGAGACTTAATCTTACTAGGATCTCCTTAAGCTGGGGGTTGTAGAGGTGAGAGGAAGAGAAGCTATTTTATTGCTCAAAGGTAGACTAATGAAAAGGAACAAAATAAATGGACTATAAAAAAAGTCAAACTCCAAACCCAAGCCAAAACTAACATTCCTCACAGCTGGAGAATGAGCTGTGATGGAATCAGTATCACCATTATCCCTGATTTAAAGTTCTGTTCTATGACACATCCTGAAGCCTGGGAAAAGCAAAGATCTATTATTCTATCTCTACAGTTCTATTAAAGAGAGGTTTCACTTCTTTAAAAGTTAAGCCACAAGTAGTAATGGCTTGTAAAATCTGTGCCAAATTTAAGGGTGGAGATAGAAGAAAAGAAGTGCTTGTGTCACAAATTCTGTATCTTCCCAGTGACGCCACTGGGGTCTTTTTTGGGAAAACTACTAAAAATACGGATTACCCAACCTCCCAGTCAATTAAAGCATGTCAGAGGCTCATCCAATTTGACAACCTACTTTCAAAGAGCTGAAGAGTCCTGATGAAGAACATAAAACCAATTCAAAAATCTCTTCTTGGCTCTAAGAAAGAAAGGCAGCCAGACTCATTTCCAACCCACTCCTCCTCCTCTGCATGCTGCAGGACAAAATGTTCCAGCAGCAGCTCATCTCACTGGGAAAATTTACATTTGTTTGAATCACTGCTAACAATTTCTCCTCTGTCTCTGGAAGTTCCATCTTGGATAAAGACAAGATCACAAGACTTTAGATTATATCCCCATAACACAAATGGAGGTGTTTCTTAACAATCAGAATTCCGTTTATTCTACATATGGGACTAAAATGACCCAGGCAGAACACAGAAGGTTGTTCCCTCTTACCTGTTCTTTCACATAATTTCCTAGTCTTTGCTTAGAGAGTAACATGGAACCCTTATTACCAACGATCCCATAATGATGTACTTAGTCAGCTCCTAGCAGAAGAAAAGGATTAGCTGGAGTCAAAATTCCAACTTGGATAAGTAGGTCCTTTAAAATATTATCCCTGCTTCAGCAAGCCAGAGCAGCTAATACCCCCAGCAGTACTAACTCCACATCTAGATGATTTTGCTACTAGACTCTAGATGAAAGATGTTGTGATTTTTTTTCCCTCCTGGCACTTTCAACAGCATTTCAGAATTGAAACATCACAAACTGATCAAGTTTTAACAGAGCATTGTCTGTCCTGTTCTAGTTATGCTTGAAGCAAGACTAAGTTGGAAGATCAGCTTTTTCGAAACTGCTAAACTAATACTTTGTGCCATCTGAAAAAAGCTACATAACATCTAGTTTCTTGCAATGCAAAATTCCAGTTTCCAAGTGGAAAGAGAACATTCTACTCCTAGAAATACACATTATTTACCACAGTGCTAAGAAGTTCACAGGGAGGCTAAGCATTCCTTGTAACATAAGGCTATTATTAATAACTTCTAGCCCAGAAGGGTTTTCGATAGCTGGCATTTAGAGAGAATTATTTGGACTCTATCCTTTTCAGCACTAATCTGCAGACTGGTTATACTGCAGCCTTCCAAAATTCCACATCAAGTCTTAAAAATAAGAGATTTAATTAGAAAGTTTCCTGCAGCTAAAGAATTATCCATCAATGTTTTGGGGTACAGGTACAAGAACGGGACAGCTGTGTTTCCAGCATGTTATACTTTAGGGATCTCCTCTTAATGCACCATTAACCCCTTTATTTTCTGAGGTTCTCTACAAGAAGTTTAAAACCAGTGTATTAGAACAACAGTTTCTAACCAAAAGGGACAAAGAGTTTCTAACTCTCATTTGTATTCTGCTGAAATTGTTTCAAAATCATTTAGCAAATCCTATTTAAATAATAGCTCCTCTCCCTGAAGAGTTCAGATGTGACAAAATAAGGTAATTCAACATGCTAGAACTCAAAATGAAGCCAAAGTTAGTTCCAACATTTGCAATTCAGAGTTTCTTTCAAAGAGTAAAGAGAGACTTTGTGAGCTACAGAATCTCTTCACTTTCTCCATGCAATGCTTTCATAAGCCAGTTTTTATTAGAAGAAGCCTCAATATTATGAGGCCTTCAGGCCTGGATTAAGGTTGCCAAAGCTCCAGCACAAAACCGCTGAAAAGGACAAGAATACACTAGAAGGCATCCTTTACATTAACTGACAGCCACTGTAGTCAAGTTTCTTCAGATACTCCACAGGCTCCAAGCAATATCAAGAGCTCAAAACTCTTCTGAAGAACATACCTCACCATGCAACGCAGGACTATATTTCATCATTCTAAGGCTGAAAAATTACAGTTAAGGTTGCTATTGCCTCCAGAGATAGACAAGAATAAATATTAGGTCCACTTGCCTCAAATGCTGGAAATTATGGAGCCCAGAATTACGCTGTTTTGAACCTAAAGCATCATCACTGTAACACCAACTGGTCACTGAGACATCTGTGACAAAGTACAAATCACTACTAAAACAAGGCTGCATCCTACACTCTTGTTTCTCCTCCATCTCCCCACACTTTAGATGAAAGAGCTCCTGTGAGAAGGAAGCAAAGCATCAACCATCACATACAGCCTTTAGACTCCGTTTTACTTAAGATTCAACAATTTTGGCAAATTCCTTGAACAAAAAGGGAACAAACAGTACTCTGATTTTTTCTGATTGAAGAAACAGACCTTGTGAGATGGACAAAAACCTGCAAGCAGAAGCACCGGAAGTCAACTAAAGAGACTTTCCTGGCTTAAGATGGTGGTTTCCAGTTTGCAAAACAGCCAGATGATGTTCTGGAAGAGACTAAAGGTAGTACTCTGGTGTACAGATTTCTCATTCCTCAGATGCAGAACTCATCCAGCTTGGCTGAAAAACATAGACACAATAAAGAGCTAATATTGTTTAATAAAATTTTAATTAGAAAACGGAAGTTTTACTCCATTACATGCTGAACTGTTATCTGTAATAAATATACTATGCTTTATTTCTTGAAGTTATTTATCAGGTGATTTGAGTTTGTTTGGTGGAAAGTCACCTTGCAGAAAGGTGAAGGAAGGGTTGAGACAGAGGATGTTAAGCCTTTGTCACATTTTATAAAGCATATTTCTCAAAGCAACAGAAGTGCTGAAGATATAAGCTTGAGAGACTTTTTTCAGGCCATACCTAATTAAAGCAGGGAATGTATCACCACAGAAAACTAGGGCTAGCAACTCAACCCAGCCAGAGATTAAAGCATCTACTACTGCTAGCTCGTATCAGTAAGAAGTTTCACCACTCTCTCAGGTTTAAACCTGTCTTTCAAACTTGAGAAAGACCTAACATTCACATGGCAGATAAATCATCCTGCATGTTTTGAAAGGTCCTTTTGTCAGACAGGACAATAGATGAGCTGTGCCTTGTGGGTTATCCTGTACAAAGATGCTTTTCCAAGATGCTTTTGTTACTTAAGTTCTCTTTCCTAAAATAATCTATCACTACTTAAACAACAGGCAAGGACTTAATTCGTTCTGCTGAAGGATATTCACATCTATGCTTGGAGTTCCATCTGAGTTAGCCATCAGCATTGGCCTGTGACCAGTCACCTCCCTGCAATGTGCCATTTGGACTCTTTTTCCCCTTTCTCAGCAATCCTGCAGAAAGCGCAAGACTGTAACATAGTGCTGAGGAACAAGAAGTCTGATCTACTGAGGCTTTTATATATGAACTCCAAACACCTTACTCTGCGTAATTATGAACTAGATGTGCTAACAAGCATTACTTCAAGAACATGGTAGCTGAAACTAAGAATTACTGCCTGTTTGAGTAGCTCAGAACAAAACCTAGTGGGCAATCACCAGTTAAGAGTATTACCGTAACATTCAGCCTGTGGTATTACCAAAAGCTCACAGCTCAGGTCCTACATGAATTATTTCCACCTCCACATACTGTTTTTATAAATATTCTATTTAAAAAATCAATGGAAGTACTTATTTAGTATAAAAAAGCCTCCAGTAACATACAAAACTTAGACTCATTATAAATAGTAATTTATACAGAGAATATCAGTGTTTGAAGAAATATACATACCACCAACTTAAGCCTACCACACTCCCACTAAAGCAAGTGATACAGATTATACAAGACCCACAAGATCTTATTTTACTCTAAGGCTTGTGAAGAAAAGATACAGATGAAGATTAACAGGTCCTACAAAAAAAGATATTTGCTTCACTCCATCATAGAAGAAAAGCCAATGGAAAAAAGCAGTATCACCTACTTTCTCAAGTGTTTGCCTTTAAAAATGAGCAGTCAAACAAGCACATATGTGCTTTAGAAGTACTCAGGCCTGAACAAACATGTAGCACTGCCCTTAACTTGTGTGGCAGTGTCAATGATTACTCCACACACATCCTGCTCTCCCCCCCCCATGACAGACTGAAATAACATCAGTACTAATGTACTGTTCTATTACCAAACCCTACGTGCTTGGAGCTGAGGTATTATTACACAAATCTCTTCCATACATCCTGCTCCCAAAACACACACAGCTAATAAACCTCCTCCTATTTGCCTTCAGGTTCATTCTGAAGGGTTTCAGACATCTGGTTGGCTTGTTTAAAATAGAAAGCCCAAGTAGTAGGTTTGTTTTTATGATCCCAAGTGTGAAATGGTCTTGCTGGAGGCCTCGGGCTGGGTGAAAAACACTTGTGTTAAGATGCTACTTCATGGCATTTCAGGGATCTAATGAGCTATATAATCTGCACACAGGGAAGTCTCCCTCACATTAGCTTGCATACAGCTACGGAAATTAAAAACAAGAAACCTATAGTAGTCCAAATATTTCTCAGTAAATAGTACAGCTGGTGAACTGCAGAGCCTGCTAAATTTAGAACTCAAGTGCTTAGCAGTATTCTGTAAATATCTATACAGCTAATGCTTACAGTAACATGAAATGCACTTCTCCCTGAGCCTTGCTGTCCTAATTCATACTACAAGTAGTATTTCCCCCTCATGACAAAGTTCTATGCCCAATTTAGCAGTACAAGAGAAGTTTGTCTCTGAAAACTGAACTCTCCCAAAAATCATTGTGCAACTGTACTGAATGAACACATGTATGTGCACATCCTTATTTTATCAGTTTATGACAAATAAACTCTTTACACATTTTCATGTAAACCCCAAAAGTCTAAGAAAGCAAATTACAGGAAGAGCAACACAAGAAAAAAGTTTCATGCAGGCTTGCATCCAGTAGTTCAAGCTGTCTGCTATGTTATCTATCTTGAAAGAACATGGAAATGCATTAAACAGATATGAGGTATGGTGCATAACAGACAACCAAGTTCCCTCTCACAGCCCAAATTTGCTCCCAGTCATGGCTGACCATCTGTAATTTGTTACTCAAGAAGCTCAAATTCATCCAGCAGAGACACCACCTCAAGCAGACTGAAAGACCAAGTTTTACAACACCCATCTAGTTACACGACCCATTAGAATAAAGCAGGGGGAAGAGCCTAAATATCACACAGCTTTCAAGTAGCAAGAATGTTCTTTAACTCTGAGGTCTCAGATAACACTGTAAAAACCAAAACTGAGTGCTAGCTTGAAGAATTTGTTGCTGCTCCTTGTTCTGCGCTAAACTACGGTTCATATCAACTTTATTTGTTGTTTTCCAGCTTCTGTTTTGCACATCCCATGAGTTTTTGAAGTCTCTAAAGATCTGCACTATGTATATACTGCTCTACTACACATGAACCCTCAGTACAGCCCGCAAGCACTCCACGTATGAGCAGACCACAAATTAAAGTCCATTAAAATAATGGAATGAAACACAAAGACAAAAGCAGTATGTGTCAATATTGTGTGCTTTCAGCATTCGATTCAGATTACTTCAAGTGTCACCAGGGACATCCCTCTTGCCAGACTGATTAAGGTACTTCAATAAAAATTACTTCAGTTGAGCCATGCAGCTCATACTAGTTCACTAGACCATTCCAAAAGCAAGACAATGACTTTGTCTGTGCATTCAGCCTTCCACAGCACACTGAACAGCTGGATTCAGGAAACACTGCACTAGAGGTCAAGACAAATCAAGGGGTACAACTGCAGCAGGTATTTAGTAAAAGCATTTATAACTACATGTACTAAAAGAAATCTCAGGAGACAAAGTTACACTATGTAAGAGCTGACTACATAAAGCAGGAAAAAAAAAAACCCAGCAGTGAACTTAACTATGTCAGTGTGATTGGTTTTCTTTGAATACTGAAAGACCATCCTCTGCCTGATGGAAAAGCTCAGTATTTTCACCGTGTACTACCTCAACACTATCAGATATTTAATGAATAAGTCATTAATTCTGCAAGCAAGTTCTACAGAAGGATTCATAGAAGTCACTAGGAGTCCAAATTGTGAGGTCTACGCAGAAGCCTTAAAGCAAAACCATGCTTCTGTATGGGATGGAAATAGGCACAAGGTGCCTATCAGTACACAAGTATTACAGACCACACTTCAGTCAGTATAGCATAGAACAACTCACTTTTATTTAAGCACAAAAATGCCAGGAGAAAAATCAAAGCTGAGGAGGAAGAAGAGCTCCTGGCTTTGATCTTCATTGACTGGGTCAGAAATTTAGCAGCTTTAAATAGTGGCGGGTAAGTCACTTGATTAGCAAGTCAAGCACATAACATCTGCAGACAACAGTGCAAGATGACAGGACCATAAGGACCAGGAAAGGAAATGTTTCCTCCCACTTGAGCAGTTACCTTTACAGATGACTGCATTCTGACAAGATCAGCTTCTGGTAACCAAGCTGAAGGACAAAACAGTAAAGATTTACCTGATAAAGTCAACAATAAAAGAGGCAATCGTGTCCTTTCAGATCTTCACCTGAAAACTCTTAATCTTTCAAATGATCTTCTGATACTGTTTAAAAGTGTGCTTTAATCTAACATACTTGAAAATAAGCCTCTGAAATTACATCTGGGTTTCTGGCATCTTCACTCATGCAAAGGTTAAGCATACTACAGTCTGCATAAAGCAGCAACACCTTTTCTGCTGAATATTTGGAACATCAAACCACTGCACTGGGGGAAGTCTCTGGCTGAGCACCTGGACCCAAGTAGTTCTGAAGTTATAAACAAGCTTTTGATAGCTGCAGCCTTTTCTGCAGGTGCAAGAGGCTACAGTTTGGCTCAGTTTCTGCAATTAGTTCAATAACTGGTTCAGAATTTAGAAATAGGTTTGGTTTTATTTGATCCTCTGAGATCTTGTGCTCAGCTAAAGAAGGGTTAAGGGAAAGGAAGGTCCTCCCACACCAGTTACAAAGTTCAAGACTATACATTTAACAGGACTATAAAGTTCAGTCTAAAAATACATGGTATTTTGGAATCAATGACTAAAATTTAAGCACACTTAATACAGACAAGCCTCCCACAATCAAGTATTAACCCACCTTCAAAGAGCCCTTCTGAACACACTTGCCCCATTGCAGTTTCCACAGCCAAGCTTGCCTAGCAGCACCACTGACAGCAGGATGTATCCAACTAAACAAGCCTGGAAAAAGCATCCTACCAATAAAATCCCCGTTTCTGTTAATTATTATGAGCTTGGAACAGCCCAAATATCTAACCTCAGGGCAGGGACGGGGATATGCCTTGCTGTAAAAGTGAGTATTCAAACACTGCACACAACAAGTATGGCATTAATCCCCACTTTACCCACACCCTCAATCCATGCCAGCCACCACCTCTTCAAGGTTATTATAAGGGTTACTTCTAGTCATACTATTCCACAGCAAAAATCAAAGGGTTTGGGTAGCATTATGAAGCTACCTATATCTTATGCAAATATAACTTTAAAAGCCCTTTTACTTCTTTATAACATTAAAAATAAGCAGTCATGCTTTATCTTGTGTATCAAAAAACAAACAAGTATTAACATTCTAAAGAGCACTCAATACACATTTCACCATCCACATTGCCTTTACCTTCTCAGCACAAGGAGATGCTGCCTTACTTTTAACCCACCATATGATGCCAAAAATATGATTACTGAAGTAACCTCAGCTAACAAACATTCAACATCTTTGGAGAAGGATTACTGGACTTTCTAAACCTCTGCTCAAAAGACAGCAGTATTATTTTAAAGGACAGATGTCTGTCTCCTTAGAGCACACAGTGGAAATAATGCTTAGAAGATAAATTATTCCAGATCATGGCCAACTGCATCAAAATTACACTCATATATATCTGTGTGATGAGAATAAGCTGCTACATATGCAGGAACTACAAACAGGGCAATGATTGGAGCAAGAGTAAGGAAATTATTGGCAGGGGAAGTTGCAAAGTGGTTTGGAAGTTTACAGGGAGAGATGCTGGAGAAGCAATAATGAAGAGTATTTACAGAACTGCAACCACCACCAGAGACAGGGCTCAGAGTAACCCATTTCCGTTAAGTGCAAGATTCATCATGTGAATCGAGTTCAGCAGGGGAGATACCATGAGAACTAACATTCCAAAGGCAGAAAGTTGCACCCATAGAGATGTCAATACTTCAAACACAAATCCAAGAGAAATACCCCTAAAGAAAAGTTAGGTCCAAACAGCAGGGCTTATTCAATGCTTGCCACATTAAGAGAAGTTTCATCTCAAGAATGGAGAACTTAAAACAACTCCAAATACTGGTGAGTTCAGAATCACTCTAACACCTACAGTTATTTGCAAGGTACCAGAGTTAGGCTGTTACGAGATGAACAGGCCACATTTTCGTAAAAAGGTTTTGGACATCAGTTCCTGAACCTAGACCTGCCTTCATTCCATGTCTGTCTTCAGAAAAAGGGCGAAATTCGTATGACTGGTCTCTAACTCTTCACATTCCAGCAGAATCCCAGGGGAAGAATGGGGACCTTTTGTCAGAGCACTAAGAGACATGCAGGTGCGCATCACCCACCAGCATCAGCTTTACATCAGTGTAAGAGGGTTTCGGAGAGAATCTACTGAGGTCGTACACCTTGATTTAAAGACTTCTGCTGTGGGAAGGTAAGCAAAGGCTTTATAGTGAATGCAGTGCTTGGTGGATAACCATACCCAGAGAGCATGTAACAGTGGTGCATAGAAGAACATACCAAACAGGAACCCAGCTCAGTTCACCAATGTGTTTCCCATCATCTGTTGCTTGGCAGAGCAGGCTGGCTACAAGTAGGAGAAAGGCAGGAAGAACTGCAGGACAGCATTAAAACTCCGCATAACTCTGACAAATTCAAGAGCTGTACTGCAAGAAATAAGATACAATTCAGTTCTGAATTCACTCCAGCAGGATTTACCAAGGAAACAGGAAGGTGAGTTCTTTACAAGAAAGCTGTGGGCTAGGCTGGATCAAGCAGCTGACCTTGAAACAAGTGTTAAGCTGTTGTAAGAAAGTCAAATGTATGGGGATGCATAAACATGAATAGCAGCTCCAGAGCACACAAAACAGTCTTTTTCACTCTACTCAGCACAGGAAAACATCAGCTGTAGGACAAAGTTGGGCTTTAAGCACCACACTCAAAGACCAATGTGAACTAACTTGAGAAGAATGATTAGAGCTGAAAAAACATGACCTCTCGGGAAGAACTGAATACACTAGTTTTATTTAGGCCAGAAGTATTAGAAGGCTGCAAGGTAGAGGGTAAGACACAAGGAAATAGGAACATAACAAAGACCAGTTCAAGCATTTGTAAGAGATTACTACAGGGGAAAGAACAGCTACACATCATGTGCAGAGAATTAGGCAATAAACTTGGCCTGCAGTAAGGAAGATGCCTAGTTCCATATTCAGAACAAGTTTTAATGCTGAGGACAACAAAGCACTGCACTGAGGATGAAGTAGAGCTACTCAAGCTCCTTTTATGAATCACATTAGATGTGCCATACTGGTACAGGGCAGAGGACTCTCACAACCAGCCTACACCTTTTCCAGACTCTTTTTTTAAGAACTCTCTCAATTTCAAGCCACTGTAATGTCTTTGCTTACCCTCCTATGGTGTATTTTTAGTTTCAATGAGCTAGAAGTTACTGTTCTGATTTTTCAAATTACAACTTCAGGATTTGCACAGTCAGGTTATTTGACTATACACCAAAAGGCAACTTGCACCTGCCTCATGCTTTCTTCACACAGAAATAAACCAACTCCAACCATCTCCCATGGCAGCATGCAAATCTCAGCAGTATTGCAGTAGCCTGTTGTATCTTTTTCCTGACCAACAGAAACCAGAAGCCAATTATTTCAGAAGGACATGCAAGCTTGGCCTTCTATCAACCCAGAACAATGATGAAATAGCTTTCATTGATGTGGTGTCACTAAGCACCATCACACAAACATTTGCACCTCACCTTTTACAACTGTAGCCTTAGGCTTGTTTAAGGCTTCTTGAGGATGGAAAATGCTGCAGCAAACCAAATAATCTAAAAACTAAGATATGCAGGATTTTACAGACAGAGAGTTGAAGCAGACAGTGCTAGTTACAGACAGTCAGAGGATGCCTGTGCCCAAGATAAGCTACACATTTAAACGTAAACTTCAAGATCTAAAGTCACTAACGAGACAGAATTAACTCATGAGAACTCAAGCACAGACAGGACATTTAAGAGGCATAAACCAAAGACAAAATACTGTCCTTTTTCATCCTCTGTAATAGTTTTGGTACTACAAATATTTGTCTGCTTTGTTTAAATGCCGTCCTTCCAATTTGTGAAACATGAAAATGAGAGCAGCAACAGTCCATCTTACCCTCCAGGAGCTCAGCAATTCCTTAGCCAAATACTGAACTGGACAGGTCTGGTCAGAATGGAGTGCTACAGTGGAAGGAGATGATGAGGTGAGCAAGCACACACATAGCCAAGCTTAAGTAGACTGCCATACATGCTGAGAAGTGAATAGGCCAAGCTCCACATGTGTTTCAGTGCCAGCAGTATCTTCTTAACCAGCACTTCTGTTACCCTGTCTTAACTTCACGCAGCCCCTTACAGCAGGCAACAGCACTTCAGTGTAGCCTCCAAGTTACTCATGCTTCTCAATTCTTCATTTCAACTTTGTTGATCCATTTCATCACTTGTAAAACGTGAAAAGACAACATACTAGGTACCTACTCCTTTCCCTTTACCCACTAGAATACAGAGATACACCGTATTTTATTCAAGTAAGCAGCTATTGAATGCTGTTTTCATTACTCCTCCTCACTTACTAAATATTGCATCAGGAGCACAGCAGTAGTCTTGAGGCGTGCTTACACACCACCTACACTCCATTACAAATGAGACATAATGACTAAATTATTTGCCACTACTATCAGTATGGGATAATTGAGCAAAAAGGTTCCTTTTTTAAAACTAGGCCTGTAATTGTCACTTCATCAAAAAACCATACAGCCATACAAATAGATCCTAGGTACCTAAATAGAGACCATCACTTATAAAATAAATCATGGTCCATGGAACAGAAGTATCTTATGTTATGAAAACAAAGTCAGTTCATATGACAACACAAAAACCACCCACAACCTCAGTGGCCATCTACATGTCAACTAAGAAATGCCGTTCTGCAAGAGACAGAACCCAGCAGATCCAGACTCACCCAGCCTCAAGCATGTTTCCACAACTCTGTTGATTCATAATCCACATCACACCTGAAGCTCCAAACTTCAACCTTCCATATTCCACATGCTACTTTTGGACTGTGGAAGTTGATAAGGCAACAGGGCTTGACAGATCCAAGTGACACACAACTTTTGTCACTTGCATCCTTCCTTAAATCTGAATTTCCATCCATCTAAAGCCAAAAGAGGTCAAATCACCAGAAACCTTGGAGAACGACAGAAAAATGCATTTTTCATTGTGAAAGCAGGGGGATTTAAAGGAAGCAGTACCTTTAAAACAACATTTTCACTTTAAACTTGGAAGGGTAGGATAAAGGGCACATTACACCCTATCCAGTACTAACTGCATGAAATGGAGGAATACTTTACTAGGACAAAACCTAAAGCTGCAATTAAGAAGGTGAAACATAATGCATATGTGCAGCACTGAAGGAATGATTTAGTGCCACTGACATCAACACTAACTGCACAAAGCAAAAGCTGAACATGCTGCAATAATAATTTGAAGTGCTCAATGAGGTTAAAAAACACATTTACCCTACAAATTAAAAAGCCTCCCAAACCCCTCAAAGGCATTAATGCTGTTCACAATGTTATTTGAGATGCAAATTGGAGACCTAAAGTTAATATAACACCAACAGAAGTTCCTATTATTTCCATTCATAGCTCAAGGGAAGGCAACAGTAGAAATGAAACCTTAGCCTTGTTGTACGAGGTCTTATTAAGACAGCAAAGGCTTTTTCCTTCATTTTTAAAGTTAACCCACCTTAACTTCAGTGTGGACATGATCTTTCATAAACTCAGAAAGACTTAAGTGCATTAACAAATAAACAACAAGCCAGTGGCCAAAGCTGCTTGGATGAGGGGGGTGTTAAGGATTAAAGTATTCTTCAGAATAAAGGAATTCAGATCCCGTCTTTCAGCATCACAGATGTCAGTGTAAAGCACAAAAGTAAAGGAACAGAGGTGCAGCAGTTATTTCTTTGGCTACCTCTTTTATCAGCTGGGTTCAAATTTTAAAGCTCAGCAAGTGCAGAAATGGCTTCCTTCCATCTCAAATACCTTTCCCACAATGACATTTAAGTCTCAGTATACTGAGTCAGTTTTGTAAATGACACTTCTCATGACAGCTCCAGGCAAAATATTGTTTGATTTCACACTCTTAGCTCTATCTGTACAGACTTACACACACTGAAGAACTACCATCACTGGAACCGTATGTCCAAAGCTCTAGGCCTGCAATTTGATGTATCATTGAAGTACAGGGAAGAATACTGTCACTAGTTTAATTTTCCCAGGAACTTAAACCAATGTTGCCATACCAAATTCTGAGCAATGCTGCTAACATTAGGCAATTAGAATCCTTGATCTTGCTGTTAACAGCAAAACATAAGTCATGGCCTGCATTTCACTAAAATATAATCAAGTTTAAACAGGGGAAAGCCAATTATATTAATTTTGCTTTTTATTACTAAGTTTTCCTAATTTAAACATTTCCTGTTTTCTAAAGCATGATATTCAACTACCTGCTTAAAAAAATAGTCCTGCCAGTAAACCGAGAGCCATAACCCAGATAATGTGTTTAGTAACAACTCTGCCTACTTCCTCCCTGCAACCTGAAAATCAGCAGAAACATGGCCTTCAGAAGTTATTTGTGCCCACTACAAAGCATCAGAAGCTAGCTGAAGAGTTTCTTGCCAGCTTGGTGATGTCGTTACTTCCCAAACAGAAAAGCCAAAACAGCACAAAATGTAGAAACAGTGATATGAAAGACTTGACATAGGTTTTTATATACTTAACAGTACTGCAATATCCAGCTGGTTCATCACAGGAAAATTTGTATAACAGCTTAGAAAGAAGTTAAATATATCCTTCCTCCCTCCCCCCCCCCCTCTTTTTTTTTAGGCCTCCTTTTGTTAGGGAAAGAAAATCCTTAAAGAAACCCATGTTCTGAAAATAACTATCTTCAAACCAAGTTTATGGTTAAGAGAAACCAACAATGCACAGTTGTGTTTTGTTTTTTTTTTTATAGAGACTCTCATCACTGGATTGCAATACTGCACTGTTAAGATCTTGTTAACCACACAACCTTTATGACAAAAAAACAGGCTGTCAACATAAATGGCTACCTCTCAGGTATACAAAGTCGACAGATTAAAACCTGCCTACCAAGAAAGTATGAGCCACTACACCAAGTTTAAGTAGCTATTTTTCTAGCCATTAATTTCTTCCCTAGAATTAATGAACAGGGCTACCTTCTGCTCATTAACCCTTCCTTAGGAGCACTCATAAAGCCCTTCACAGGTTGATGTGTTTATTTTCACAACCACCACCACCACCCCCTGGAAGCTTATGTTACTTAGCTTATCTAGAATAAAAGTTACAACTACTTCTGCAACAGGCAAGAACCTCTTACATGTTCTACCATTATATGTTTCAAAATGTAAGTTTATATGTAAATTAAGACTAAAGACAAGGTACTATGAACATTCATCTGCAAGATCATTCTTGCATGAATATCAGATACCAAGAATGTAGTCATCTAAAGATAGCCCAAGAAATTTATTTTATGAAAGTAAAAATTCAGGTTTAAAGCAAGCAAACTTTTAATTAAAAGAAAGAAAAATACTCATGGGCTTGCAGGGGAAAGGGAAATTCACCGTTGCCAAAAGGCAACATTTCTGTTTATATTATGACCATCAAAATACACAAAAAAGAAATGTAAAGTATAATATAAACACTGAAATTCTCCACTAAAGGTTTAACAAGATTTTTCACTAGCATTTAAGAAAACTCAAAGCAGAACCAGAAAGGATAAATTCTTAGAAGAAAACTCAAAACCAGCAGCAAAAAAAGTGTAGGAGCAAGGAACGAAAGAATTGTGTTTGGAAAGTTTTAAGTACACCATGTTTCTAAAAGGAATAATCTATCAAACCACAGGAGGTGACTAGAACTGCCATCATCACTGCTAACACAAAGGAATGTAGATTGGGGGAGGCAACAGGGGAAGGGGGAGAAAGAACTGAGAAGGGAAAAGGAAAAGTAACTGAAAAAGGGAGCTACAGTAATGGCTACCAGGCCCTTAAGGAATTCCTATAGGAAAGAATAAATCCTTCATGCTTGTTTTAAGTAAAGCAATCCCTGCAATAAGTTGCAGTCATCTTTGTGAGGTTAAGCTTACCGTTTATCTGCACACCGTATTCTCATATATATAGCTTTATGCCTATACTAAACTTCCAAAGCTTAACATGATGGTTGCAAATACAAGTAATATTTCTCCTTTCAGCCTCCTCACTCTTCCATATCATAGTACCCTGCAGGAAAAAAAACAGCTTCTCAAAAGGAAGTCAGGCAGTTTAACTACATCAAGCTCAAAATATACACCTTTACAATTACTTAATTAACTTTAATTCTCTAGTTAAGGAGAATAACTGTGGGTTACACACTGGCAGGTAAAGGCCACTAGAGGACAGCTAGATTTCCACAGCATGGAACATCCTGAAAGGATATCATTAGTGGGATGATCCTGCAGATAAGAATTTTAAGTCTGTGTGGAATAGGCAGCATGTACTTCCATATGATAAAGAGCAGCATCTTATTACTGCCAAAAAAACACCTCGGGATGATTAAAAATAACGGATAGATTAATATGAATAGTATTTTCCAGAAATTCAAAGTGAACAAATAGTAAGCCCATTTTCTAGGTAGGAGCTTATGCAGAACTACTTCAAATGTATGTTTTAGCTCCCTACACACAGTAATCACTTGCCTCTAAGTATAATTCTTCCAGGCATTTTTCAGAAGCATGATAATTGTAAAGATACAAGCTCTTTGGGCTTTATCATGTACCCTGCATCTCCAATAAAGCCAGATCAAGTCACACACTTTGTTAGGAAAGTTCCTGCAGTTCAGCAAACATTGTACTCCAGATTTCATAAGCCCAACTTGAAGCAAACAGACTATTCACAATTAAAACACATCCAGAAACATTTCAGCTTGCACAAGAACACACAAACTTACTCGTTCTCGCCAAAAACGGCTTTGACAAAAATATTTCCTAGCAGCCAGGCATATGAATGGGAGGCAATGTAACCGTAAAGGCTGCAATAACTGTTCTCGGGAGCTAATTTTAATGTAAGCACAGTGAACCAGAAAATAGATTTGACCAGCTGGCTCAACTCATCCCGAGGCCTGGAACTCGGCATGCACATTAAAAGCCAGTGTCTCATCTGGTCTTAATCACCGAGCCACCCTCAACCTGAAAGTTACAAAGCGCTGTTTCTGTAACTGCTGCTTTCTGAAGGCTTCTGACTCGATAGATCATTTACCTAACGAGAAAACGCCTCAACTTTCAGATGCCCGCCAGGAGAGTTCAGATAACGGATGCAATGCTAAAGCAGAGGATCATCTGCGGCCGGCGGCCCCTGTCTCACAAGACCTAAAGCAACCTCCTTAAATAGCATCCGAATTTCAAGTACACGTTTCTCTTCAGCCTTCACACAGACAAGGAAACATTTAATAAGCCAAATAATCAGAACAAAGCCATGTTACTGCCCTTAGAAAAGCCAGAATAACACAAAGAGCCTATTCACTCGCCGATCTCGGACTTTTATGTCCAACCGGTCGTTACACTTACAAGCCATAAATTAGAAATCAACTTTCCTATTGCCGAGGGAGGGGAATGAAGAGAATAATCGCCGTTTTCACGCAGGAATCATTTTGGAAGGCAGCTATTGTGGAGAAACATGCACCTACTCTGAGGTAACTCTATCCTTGAGCAACAGCGAGGGGAGAATCGCCTCAAAACCCCCGGGGTACGTGCCTGCAGGCATGTGTCTCGCAAGGCAGCGGCACAAAGGAATGCCCGAGCCCGGCCGGGCCCGGGCTCCTTCCCTTCTCCTTCCCTCCCGCTGAGGCAGGCCGGGGCCCTCACGCAGAGCAGCCTCGCCGCCCGTTGGGATGGAGACACGGCCTCCCCGCTACCCTCATTCATACCCGGAGAGCAGTAATTAATACTAATAAGTTGGTTTTTGGAGGGCTTGGATGTTTCTTTCTCCTGCCAGGGCTGCAGGCAGCCGCCGCTTCGCTTCCACACGAAGCGTTCAGCTAATGGCAGGGCGAAAGGCAGCCAGCCTTTACCTCCTGCTGCGACGGAGGAACGCGGCCCCCGGCCTCAGCACCAACCACAGCCATTACAAATACAACGCCGATGCCTATCTATCTACCTATGCAATTAGGGAGATGAGCAGCCTACAGCTCTGCGGCAGCACCAGGCTGCCGCCGCGGGGAAGGGCTCCACCGGCGTCTCACCCCCACCCCGCAGGGACCCTCCCGGATCAGCGGCGCCCCAGTAGCGGTCATTCCGCCATCCGCCGAGAGCTGTCCGGCTCCCGCAGCCGCACGGGCTCCGGGGAAGGGGTCCGGGCCTGGCCGGCCGCGCTCCGCCCGGCACTGCCTCGGGGCCGCCGGGTACATCAACGGCGGTTACCTGCCGGCTGCGCTCGCCCTGCAACCGGCGGGCGCTGCCCCCGCGGCCTCCCCTATCCCTCCCGCAGCGCCGGCCACCGGTACCTGCACCCGCCCGGGCCGCCTCCCCTGCGCGTATGGACTGCGGTGCTCCACGGCAATTGAACAAAACACAGCCGGCTCCGCCCCCTCTCCCGTCCTGCCTGCTCTCATTGGCTGGGCAGCCCGGTCGCCGAACTTTGACCCGCTCTACCATAGGGCGGTGGTGCAAATCGGCCCCACCCACAAGGGGCGGGGGGCGTGTCCGTTGCCGGTAGGAACGCACAGCTGTGATGCCGGGTGGAGCAGACGGAGGGCGGGCGGGACTACAGCTCCCAGGAGGCATTGCGGCAGAGGGACAGGCCTGCTCACATTGGCCAGCCAGAGCCAATGCGCTTCTCGCCCAGGGGGCGATTACGTCATCGCGTCCCCGGATGGAGCCGCAAGAGGGATGCGGGTGTGCTGGTGGTGCAGCGAGAGGGGTCCGGTTGGGTACACTACGCATGCGTGTTCGCACAACTCCTCTCTCACCATCTGCGCATGGGCACTGGGGGCTATGAACCCTCAGGAGGGGGTGAAGATGGTTAGCGTCGTCGTCCTCTCTTCGTTCACTTGAGAGTGGTGGGGCTCGGGCCTTGGGGGTGACCCTAGGCTGGAGAGACCCTGAGCATGTTGATTTGAGCTTTGTCAGGCTGTAGGAGACCTCCATCAGGTTCTGGCTTGGCGCTGTAGGTTGCACCCAGCTTGGCAACACTGGCAGAGCCTCTATAGAGGCTGAGGTATGGGGTTGTGATAGTCTCAGAAGGAGCAGGAATGGCACCTTGGGCTTCCCCCTGAACCCCTGGCCAAGGCTCGTCCTAGCCAACTCATGTTGCTTTCTCCATCGCTGGTTCTTCCCAGGTTCCTCCGCTGATACGCGGCTCTGTCTGACGGTGTGGTTACACTGCCCTCTGCTTGCCTGCTCCGTGCTTCCCTCAGCTGGCAGCTTCCAGAGCGACTTGCTGCAAATACCTCAGTTTTCTCTTCCTCCAGGGGTCCCACATGGAAGAGGGCTGGTGCGGTTTCTCTTGCCTGTTAAAATGGAAGCAACAAAGAAAACCCGACATCTGCTTCTTTCTGTGCAAGAAATGTTCCTATGGGAGTTTTTCAGAAGCAGTTATGAGTCAGCCGTAGTGAGGAAGTGGGATGTGTTTGGACAGCAATTACATTGTACACTTGTCAGGGCAGAGGCTGCTTTATGCGGGTGCATAATCCTTAACATCATGAGAAACCAAACCCTGATTTACTGTTGCCTACGGGCCTAACATTACTGAGGTACAGGTATTTTTTATTAATGGCAACTATTAGAGAGCTCTTCTCATCTCTTCAGCAAGCATCTGTTATTTCAGCTTTCTGCAACCTGTTCCTCAGTGTTTGCAAATGGAGTTGTATTTCACTCCCTCACCTTTCCTTTGACCCAGACGTTTTTCAGCTGAATTTAACTTATTATCTTGTAAGATTTTACTGAACTACAAGTTGATGCTGCAACAGATACCTCAGTTATCGTCGTGATGTAGAGCCCAATCCAAAACTGTGTTCCTAGGAAATCTTTACTTGGGCTTGCTTACTTTCTGAGCTATTGAATTTTAACTGTAAGTTAAACCCAATACTTCAAATGGCATTACAAGGTTTTACTGCGTGCTTTTCATCACTTCTCCCATCTTCTACACTCTGTTCATCCCTACAGTACCCAGCTTCTTGAAAGGTTTGGCTGTTTATTATATTTTGATAAACCTTGTCTGAAATCTTTTTCAAATCGCTTTCCAAGATACCTTTCCCAAATTATATAATGAATATTGAAATTAGTGTGCTAGTTCTCTGTGAGATCAACACCTACTTCTCTTTAGAAAGATGTTGCAAGCGATTATAGGTACGCGGAGGAACGTACACAGCTTTCTCCCATAGCTGAGCCCTGACTCTTGAAATACTTTCTGGTTGTGCTCATTTTGCTCCTGGCCTTTACTGCGAATTCTAGTGCATGGGAAATTGTAGTTCATCTGCTTTCATGATCCTGCCCATATCTTTGGCAGGGATTTGGCCCCATTCTTTAATCAGTTTTGTACACAGAATTCCCCACTGAAAACAAGTTATCCCTGAAGCATTTCGTTGCTAAATCCCTCTCCAAACTTAGAGCTAACAATTTATTTTTTTAAAAAAATTAAGTCATGATATAATTTCATCTTTCACAACCATTATATGTAAGTATTCCTCTGGAGTTTAGCAGCTCAGGCATGGGAGTTTTGATGTAAAGGTTTTCCCTCACCTACAAGCTCAACCATTTTCATAGTTTTGAAACATTAATGTTTCTCTCAGTTAAGCCACAGTACTTCCCCCAGCCTCCTGCACTATTTCTGCCGCAAGTAAAGGTAAAACCAGAGGGAACTTTGTGTTTCTGAAACTGCACTCTGTGATTGCAAGTGTTTACTCACTGCTGTGGCTGCAGCGATGAGGGAGGCATGTGGAAGGAGCAGTTAGTGCTCTGCTCTCAACTTCCACAAGCTGGATATTTCCAACCAGGGCAAAAACCATGCAGTTATTAAATGGCCTTATCAATTAGATAACTCTTAAATCTTCTTTCTTTTCTAAATGTTCACCTGTGATTTCTGCCCTGATTTCTTTTATTGCTTTCCATTCTTTTCTCCAACTTACTTTAAGTGGTTGCCCAAAGAAGTGGTAAATGCTCCATCCCTGGCAGTGTTAAAGGCCAGGTTGGACAGAGTCCTGGGCAGCGTGGTCTACAGTGAGGCATCCTTGCCCATCGTAGCGGGGTTGGAACTGGATGATCTTAAGGTCTTTTCCAACCCAAACCATTCTATAATTCTATGATTTATTAGCTCTTTTCCGATTGTGACAATGGCTGATACTGTCTTCTTCTGGCATGGAGATACTTTTACCAGTCTGTAGTCCAAAACTGGGTGGGAAACTGCTCCCTAAACTAGTGATGGTTCCAGAGGTGGTACCTCCTATGATCAGCTGGTTGCATCCCAAAACTTATCACATAGGCAAATCCCATACAACAGTCAATAAAAACTAGGGGACTGGGGTGGGAGACAGGAGTGAGTGATCATATCAGAGGCAGGTGGTAGCTTTAATCAATGTCATTCCATATTCAACCATAGTCTTCTTTTATACCCAAGAGTAATGCTCTGGCAGGGATCCAGTTTATAATTCAGACTTCGGTAAACACAGACCTAAATTTCCCTCATGACAAGGTTCGATAGTAATTGTCTAGCACTTTAAATATCTAATTACAAACATGCTACCACATGTTGAAGTGGTTGGTGTCTGTTCACTCAACTGTGTGTCTCCAGGAAGGGCCATCTGTTTCCAACGGAACAGTGAGACATAAATGTAGGCAGGTTTCTAAATTAAAAATAGAGAGAAAATAATAAAGAGAGACACAAAGCTGTCTGTGCAATAAAGTACAGGTTGAAACAGGTACCATCAGAATGAACCTCAGGAGAAGGTTTTCACCTCAGGGAACTGATGCCTGGCATGATTGCTCTGAGATACCCTTCTGGGGATTGTTTTATGCACTATGGGAGTGAGCATATAGAAGTTTCCGCTACATATACAGATTATATATACAGTTTGGTCCATCTTGACCCCTATTTTCTATAAAGGAATTCCACAAGTTCCTCTTATACCCTATCTCAACACCTATATCTGATTATTCAAGAAAGGGAATGTTTCCCCCCTCCTTAATCAGAACATGGTGGGTAGGTTTAGTGACATGCTGGCTTTGCCTCTTGCGCAAAAACAACAGACCTTAATGCCACATGTGTGATACTACAAAGCTGCCTCTATAGGCAAATCACCACCTCAGATCAAGAAGGGAAACAGAGGAGACTATGCAACTCAGTTCTTTTTTTGTTATTATTTTCATACTGTTTACAGACAAGGAGCCCAGCAGCTATGGGACATTGTTAAAGAAATGAAGTGCAGAAATAGTTCAGACACAGCTGCTTGTAAGGTTCAGATGAACATTTCCAACATGATTTCATATTGGGTGAATGGTACTTTGGTGTGTGCGCTGATCGGTTTTTACTGAGCACAGCATTAGTAAGCCAAAAGTTAGTGTATTTAATACATATAGTGGTCCTCTTGCAGTGTGTTATAGAAGCAAGACAAGTGAGTTGGATAGCAAGTCTCAGGGAGATTTACCCCAAATCATAGTGTTTCTCTTCTTGTAGTAATCACTGTTAATCATTCATCTGTTTCCCCCCAAAAAAATATGTATAATGGTAAAGGGGTCTCTGTTTTGAAAGACAAATTTATCAAGGTCTGTCAGAAAGATTCCAGATCCAATAAAATTCTTCAATGATCCTGTTTCCCTCAGGGTCACTTTGTATTCACCCTCAGGAGCAAGGGGGCAATGTGGATTCCATCTCCCTGCCCAGGGAGTCCCCTTGCAAGGGAGTGAAGAAAGAAACTGGACTGACTTTCGAGACTGACATAGAGCAGATACAGGAGACACTGCTTAGGTATTGAGGGGTCCTGTGATACCCTGCGTGTTTTGAGGGGATGGTTGAGCATAGCTGAGCCTGGTGAAAGATGCTTTTCACACTTCTCCATTCTCTGTGTTCAGCAGTTTCACAGCTGAGCATACAGGTTCTGGGCACAAGAGGAAGTTCTGCCACTAATTATATGTATCAGTTGATGGTTTTAATGTAAACCTTTTAATGTAAACCTCAGACTGCTCAAACAGATGAGTTTTCTGTATAATATACTTTTTCTTAACATTCAAGGGCCTGTTATAAATGAGATAAAGCAGTAAGAATGCCAAATAAATAAGCTGGAACAGAGAAGCAAAGCAGTGTTCAGCATCAAAACCTGAAACAAACAGAGGGCTGACATCCTGGGATATTAGAGTCAGAGGTCTCTCACATACCACTACAAGTTGACTAGACATTATGTTCTTTGTGAACTCTTAAAAGGATTTTGAAAATGTTGAGTTAATCATGACCAGATCATGTTTTATTGGATTTCATGGAAGGGTGACTCCATCCCGTGCCCCCTGTAAACAGCTGACTTTTCCTACACCCAGCCTTTCACCTCCATTGCCTGCTATTCCAGCTACACAGTTGCCTGCTTCTTCTTAAACTGAGCCATCTGGCCAGGATATACTTCATTTTTCAGGGTATGAATTAGCCACAGGATTTCAAAAAGGGCAAATCAAGCTCCAAGTGCTGAGCCAATACAGCATTGTTCTGTTTTTCACTGCAGTCCCCTAGGAACAGCCCCACTCATGAGAACTCTAAATTGCGAAAAGTTCAGCCAAAGCATCTTCTCCCTACTCAAGTTTCTAGTCCTTCCTGCATACATTTCCAAGTGCCTTGTTCTTTTTTGCAATATACATCACTTCCTTCCTAGATGTTCTCTGCTTGACCAAATGGCTTATTCACCTTCTGAGTGAGCCTTTTCTCAGCCCACAACTTTTCCCCAACTTGTCTCTCTTTGAAAAAAGCCAGGAACAGTGAAAGCACCTCAGTTACCTGCGTCTTCCTGCAGCCAGGAGGACTGCCGGAGTTCACAGGCTTGCATTTTTCTGTCAGGACAGGGCTTAAGGAGCTCTTGCAAACTCCTCCAGTGATTTCCAATGCAAGACATAGGGAAGACAGACCACTAACAAATAAATTTGATTAATGAGCACTGTTACTTAAACCATGCTCTGCACAACATAGCACACTTGTTACTTTTCACCATCCTTAATACAGAATTTCTGTGTGAGCCATTTCGTCTGCTTCTCTTTTTTTATGAGGTTTTTTTTGGGGGAGGATTTTTCAGTTTTAGTTTTGGTTGGTTTTGTTTCATTTGGGGTTTTTTGTTTTGCTTGTTTTAAGGAGATAGTAGTTAGCACTGGTCTGATAGTTTTATTACCTATCCAAAAAACTGAGGAGCAAGAAGCAAACTCATTTTCCTGTGGAAACACACCAGATAAGTGTAAGAAGGTGTGTAAGAAACACACCTTCCTAGTGTAAGAATTGTTTATACTTGCATCGATACTGTTTTCCTTTATTCTGTCTCAATATCTGCTCAGAAGTGGTGGAAGATGTGCAATGTAGTGTCAGGCCGTAATATCTTTTACCAGTTTCCAGAAAACAAAGATCTTTCAAATATGAAACTTCACTGGAAAAGAAAGTGGTTGCAAACTAGTAATATCTGTATTTCACTTCATCTCATTCCTGAATTGACTGTGGTTAGATAAATAAGGAACTATTTTAATCATAAAATCAAACCAGGGATTTAAGGATGAATTTCCATTTGCATTTCAGCCGAGCAGGCTGTGATAAATGTGCAAGATTTTAAACATGAATTCTTCCTAATTCACGTAGGTTTGTGCATACTAATGATCAGGTATATTCAAGTATTGAAGGCTTTACTTTTACATTTTATATTTCTAGATAATTTCCCCTGCAGAAGGCACTTCAAATGCCATGTTTCTACTCATGCTCCCAGACCTACCTCCTCTGCTCAAGCTAAAATTGCAGCCTGTCTCTCAGAAATCCTATCCTAGGTATGTAACTGATGGAACACATTGTGACTCAAATAGATCTTCTAATTTTCTCACACTTTCCTCCTCAGCTAATGCAATCTCATCTCATTCATATCCATTTAAAATGCTGTTGCAGTGGTTGCCTAGCCATGTCCTTTAGCAACAGTCTTTCTCCTTCTAATTCTCCATGGGCTTTATTTTTGTTGTATCAACCAAACACTCCCTATCTTTCCATCCAAAGCCCTTCATAGCTTGTTCAGCTTCTGCCTTTCCCTAAAGCAAAGGCAGCTTCTGCCTCTTGAGCCCCTCAGACACTGTGAACTGCACCATAAGATCACCTCGTGTGACCCCTGCTTACCTCAGGCCTTTACATTTAGCAAAGACACTCATATGTTAAACCCAAAGGGTTCAATTAAAGTAAAGGATTGTAATTCTCGGGAGACTAACCTGTGTTTCACAAGCAGAAAACAAGAGTAATCACTAATGCCTGAGGCTTTTATGGTGGCCTGAATGATTCAAGAGGTCAGGAAGGCTGCTGACTGCAGAGGAAGGGGATAAAAAAAGGCAAATGAACTTTCATGTCCCTGCTCCCCTGACTGGTAGGGAAATGTCTTCCTGACCCCAAATCAACCCAGTGAAAAGGAGCAAGAGACATTCATCAGTCCTGTAGAAAGGTTTCCTCATCACTTCAAAGCACCCATTTACTGTTCTGTGTTTTGAGCTATGAGGCATCTAGGATGTCTCTGAAGAAGGGAGGAGATAATATTGAAGCTAATAAATTTAAAAATTCTGTTTTAGTGAAAGCTAGTGCCTTTTGGATGTGTTTCAGGGCTGACTGACAGAGATGCAAGTCCTGACTGAATCTTTTCCTGCAGTTGGGGTGGATGAAAGCCTCACAAGTTTGGGTTTTTTTCTGTGTTCTCTGTTCTTTGAGAACTGTGTTCTCTGTGTTCTCTAAGACTGCAAGAGCTGATTAAGTGGTTTTGTCTTCAGTGGGAACACTTGTAGGGTGTCTTCTATTCAGCTGGCTACTTCCATAAATTGTGTGCAACTTCCAGAAGGCCTCTAAACCGTTACCAAATTCAGTTGAAGTTGTCCAACTGGTTTTAAATGTGTTGCATCATATATAGATATGCATGGATAGGCACAGATGACATGCACTGGTGGCTATGTGTTGGACAAAGGAAAGTGGAGGAGCATTGACTTAGAATCATAGAATCATAGAATAGTTAGGGTTGGAAAGGACCTTAAGATCATCTAGTTCCAACCCCCCTGCCATGGGCAGGGACACCTCACACCAAACAATGTCACCCAAGGCCTCATCCAACCTGGCCTTAAACATCGCCAAGGATGGAGCATTCACAACCTCCCTGGGCAACCCATTCCAGTGCCTCACCACCCTCACAGTAAAGAATTTCTTCCTTAGATCCAATCTAAACTTCCACTGTTTAAGTTTGAACCCATTACCCCTTGTCCTGTCACTACAGTCCCTGATGAAGAGTCCCTCCCCAGCATCCTTGTAGGTCCCCTTCAGATACTGGAAGGCTGCTATGAGGTCTCCACACAGCCTTCTCTTCTCCAGGCTGAACAGCCCCAACTTTCTCAGCCTGTCTCCATAGGGGAGGTGCTCCACTCCCCTGATCATCCTCGTGGCCTCCTCTGGACTTGTTCCAACAGTTCCATGTCCTTTTTATGTTGAGGACACCAGAACTGCACACAATGCTCCAAGTGAGGTCTCACGAGAAGAGAGTAGAGGGGCAGGATCACCTCCTTCGACCTGCTGGTCACACTCCTCTTGATGCAGCCCAGGATACAGTTGGCTTTCTGGGCTGTGAGCACACACTGAAGCTGGCTCATGTTCATTTTCTCATCGACCAACACCCCCAAGTCCTTCTCTGCAGGGCTGCTCTGAATCTCTTCTCTGCCCAACCTGTAGCCGTGCCTGGGATTGCTCTGACCCAGGTGTAGGACCTTGCGCTTGACATGGTTAAACTTCATCAGGTTGGCATCAGCCCACCTCACAAGCGTGTCAAGGTCCCTCTGGATGGCATCCCTTCCCTCCGGCGTATCAACCAAACCACAGAGCTTGATGTCATCAGCAAACTTGCTGAGGGCACACTCAATCCCACTGTCCATGTCACCGACAAAGACTTCTCCCTCATCTCTGATATTGTTGGCTAAAGAGAGGAGATTGGATTATAACCATTACTTTAATACTGAACTGGGATTGTTACAAGTATGTCAAAGGCTGTGCACAAAGCCTTAGTCCCAAGAAGAAGGAACTGAACAGGAAGACTATGATTCAAGTACTCGGTTCAGGAAGAACTGGTGAGACCCTCCAGTCCCAAACCTAGCACCCACACAAGCTCCATGGTTTCTTCTTAACCTAATAAAACATCTCATGGTTTACTTTTAATGGCAAGTGCAGTGCATTGTGAAGTAAGTGGCAATGCATATTTACAGTCACAAACTGCAATATATCTAACACAGTGAGGGCCCCCAGGATCCATAACAAAGATCATCCATGCAACCTCTGTCTTATTAAACTACCAACGGACACTTCTTGTCTTTCTCCTGTGCCAGTCTTTAGGCTTTGGAGAAATTCCCTCTGGGTATTTGCAAGGTTGTTTTGATATCTCTTCTCGTATCCCCTCACAAGCTGGGACTTTGCTCTCAGATCTACAGAACCTTGACAAAGCCTGCTAGTGGTGTGCTGATGATGCTTCTAACCGGGTTGATCTGTATGCACATACTCTTTATCCTTAACTTGGGTGGCTGCCTGCTTCTCTCCTCTTGCCTCAGTCTTACTTTGGCAATTCTTCAGGCAAGGACTGCATACTGATTCTGTGTTGGTGCACTGCCCAGCATAACAGGGACCTGGACCACCACCAGAGCTCATGGGTACTTTGTGTAGATACATAATAATGGTAATCTGCAAGCAAGAAATTACTTTGAGGGTTTGGGACAGGGGGGTGAAGTGTTTTCCATGAACCAAAAAGTGTAGCTTGCCCCTCCAAAAGATCAGTTAAAATGTTCCACATACTGATCCGTAGATCCCAAGTGAAGAGAGGCCACTGTAAACAGCTAAAAGAATTTCCCTCTCCCCCAGAGAGCTAGCATCAAATATGTTGTTGTGAAGAAGCAGCACAATATCTGAGTGTATGTTTCCTGTTTCAGTTCTTCTTTAATGTTCTAAAGCCAGTGGGTACTTAGTTTATAATAAGCATCTTAAACATTGTAATTAAAATAGCTGTTCTAATTTCTTTACAAGTGGTGTATTTTTAAGGTCATTATATTTATGTGCCCTGTATGCCAGGGCCTTATGTGAAAGAAATTAAAAGCAAACTTCACAACAGCTAGTAAGGCTCTGCCTGTTTTTCTCCTGGTTACCAACCTTGTACAAATTAAAAGCACATTAGCCACTTTGAAAGTAAATCTGACTGCAGTTCAGTGTCTTCTCTTTGGAGTTTCAGTTTGAAGATAGCAATGGCATTCCACTGGCTAAGTCGCTTGAGTGAATTTCCTGATTTTCTTGGTTGCTTAATTTCCTGTTGGGCTCACATTTTGCCTAATTCAAGACAAAAAGATCCCTATAAATGGGATGAATGATTGAAATTGCAGAGCTGGATGTCATAATTTGATTGCAGTTCAGCATGTGCCTCTCAACAGAGGTAGAATTTCTGAGACGTGCATATAAGTAGTTCTCAAAATGTCTTTAATTCGGCATTTTCTCGCCTTATTGAATTACCCATCTATGTATCCAAATATCTGTTATCAAAGGTCTTTTCCTTGTGTTCAGGTTTTAATGTGTGTCCATGAAGTTTCCCTCTGTTATGACATCACTCGTCAGTCTCTAAACCAGGACAAAATGTAAAACAATAGGAAGTGCTTTGGTCTGTTATTCATAAACACTCTTCAGCAGTACTTAGGAGTACATTCAAAGCAGATCTCCTTTTCTGCATCATTTTTGCAGTCACAGGCTTTACATTCAAGTTTTAAAAACTGAGGGTAGTGAATGGGACTAAATAATGTTTTAGTGAAAGCCTATAAACAATGCATACATAATACATACAATTGAAATCTCTAACCTGATTGGTCCACACATCTTTCCTTTATATATTGCATGTCATGCTGTACAAAATTGCTAGGCTATAAAAAAGCTTAAAGGAAAACTGTTGGCTTTTTTTCTCATGTTCCTTCCTCAGTGAAGAATACAACCTCTGTGGACTTATTTATCAGTTAGATCAGCAAAAGACTCTATGAATTAAAAGATGGACTTCATAGTTTTATCTGAACACCATCAACCTGGGCTTTTCTGGGAAGGATTTCCAGGACAGCCCTGTCTGAGTGCAGTCCTTTCGCAGCACTAGCTGTGGTCTGGGAGCTACCCAGCATATCACAGAATCGTATAATCATAGAATGGTTTGTGTTGGAAGGGACCTTAAAGCTCATCCAGTTCCAATCCCTGCCATGGGCAGGGACACCTTCCACTAGACCGGGCTGCTCCAAGCTCTGTTCAACCTGGCCTTGAACACTGCCAGGAACTGCTCTGGGCAACTTGTGGCAGTGTCTCACCACCATCAGAGTGAATAATTTCTTCCTAAAATCTAATCTTAATCTACCTTCTTTCAGTTTAAAGCCGTCCCCCTTTGTCCTGTCACTACATGCCCTTGTAAAAGATCCCTCTTCATATTTCTTGTAGCCTCTTTAGGCACTGGGAACTGCTCTAAGGTCTTTTTGGAGCCTTCTCCGGGCTGAACCAGCCCAGCTTTCTCAGCCTGTCTTCATAGGAGAGGTGCTTCAGTCGTTTAAGCATCTCTGTGGCCTCCTGTGGGGCTGGAAGCTTTAAGAGTTCAGACTCTGCATAGAGGAAGGCTAAACTAAAATCATGACAACACCCTGAGGTCAATTTCTGTAATATCTGTTATTTGGATATCTTTCTGTCAAGAACTGGTGGAATAGGTACCAAATTATTATTATTATAGGTGAACTGAACCCCTGTGTTTGTTAAAGTTAAGCATTAGCTTGGCTTTGGATGCTGGGGTCTGATGACTCTGAAAGGGCTGTTGTGAGCCACATTTCCAGCAGCCTGATTTGCTTCAGACATGACATGACAGATCCCGCAGGAAATGAAAATGCTGTGTCTTCTTTCCTGAAAAAATATTATTCTTAAGCATTACTCTTGCATGTGTCTTTTTTTCAGCTGGTCTGTTAGTGGCAGGGACCTTGCTATGTTGTACATCTGGTTAATGGCCTAGAACTTCATCACTGTTTACAGTTATTTCTAACAGGAACTGAGATCAAAGATCAAGTTAATGGAAGAATGAACAATGACAGATGAGAACCAGTCCTCTGTTAGGAGGGACTATATTCTACCCTTGCAGAGCTTTATCCAAGTATTTTTCCATCTCTGATGACTATAGGCCAGATCCTATGATCCCTATATTGACTAATTTTGTATTTAAGAGCACATCAATAAGACCACGTTTAATTTGGGCACATTTTTAAGCCACTCCCCCTTCACTTCTTGAAAAATCCATTTTACATAGCTAGAGCTATGTAATACTGCCTCTAAAAATACTGGGCCTGGGCATCCTTATGGCCGTGAGCCAAGTGTACCAGCTTTTAAATGATTATACACTTAATCTGAAGGTTGCATCATCGTCTGCCTTCTTGCAAATAGAATACAGGTTGAGACAGGGAAAATAACTCTTCAGAAGAGCCAGGTATACATGGACCCAACAGCTTCTTAGACTTACCAAACTAGGTAGCTCTGATAGCAGGCTTCAGGTTGCCATCTGTATAGCAGCAAATCTAAAACTATGGATGTAACATAAACATGGCCAAGATACTACGACTGATTTGGATGGTTCTATTTTAATGTTCTTTTATTTTTAAGTGAGCTAGGAGCAGCCACAGTTTAAATTAAACCCGTCACTTCCACATAATTGAAGAGGGATTTACAGACGCTTTTCATGCCAAATGTAGTGCATGTGTGGAATGAGAACCAATTACAATTATTTTCTGAGCCCATGATCCATACCCAGGAAGCAGCAATGTGCCTCCATCACCCCCCAAAAAAGGAGTTTTATAAGGGGTTTATGCATTTTTTGGAATACTATCAGTTGTGAAATGCCTCAGATTCCTTCTGAACGCATCTGTCCAGGCCAGCAGGAAGGTGCTTCTGCTTAGCAAGGTCTGCAGGCTGGGACAGCAAATGGTCTGGTTGCATTTGAGAGCTTTAACTGAAAGTTACAGCAGACAAAAGCAGCGAAGGTTGCATTCCACCTGTTATCTCTGGGAGTCAGCAGCTCTGCCTTCTCCCTCCAGCTTCCCTGCAAGTCCTGGCAGCACCGAGATAACATTTCAGTCAAGATCTGCTCACGCCAGGTTATCGATGAAGCTGGAAATACCTGAGAGAGCAAGGCTGGATTTGCAGCTTTCTTCACTCACAGTTCAAGTCTCGCCTGTACAATGGAAGTCCAGCTGTCAGTGTTCTTTGTCACCCAGCTAATAGAGGACGTCATTTTGCTATGGCAGGACATGAAAGGGGGTTTGAAGAGCACTTTGCAGGGATAGTGGCTGACTACTGCATTTCTGGTTACAATTAACAGCACATTCTCACCAACTCTCTCCAATTCTGCTTGTTCACAGGCCCGGGGCAACCGGAATATCTTCCTTTTGTCCCACACTCCTTTATCACCATGGCAACAAATGGGCAAATATTATAATTTTCCTTTTCTCTTTTTTTTTAGGTAGATTGGTGAGTTTTCAAGACCACACACACAGGGTACAGGTATTCAAACTCAGGGATTAGCACATAAAAACCTTGTGTTTAACCAGTAACTTGGTCTGTGGCCCTGCTCCATGCCAGTGCCCACTGGAAAACAGTCACACAGCATATTGGTGACTGTACAAGTATGTGGGCAATGCCCAACACCAGCCTGTGGCTGTCATCACCAGCAGTTACAGGGAGGTTAATGTCCTCTCCAGGACCACCCTGAGCTCATCCTAGTTGTGCCACTGGTGTAAATAAAAGTCATCTCTTGTGCGGGGGGATGGTGTGGTGTTAAAAGTTGACTTTGCACTCCCAATAGGATGCTATAGTCCAGAGCCCTTGGGGACCCTGCAGTCACTACTCACTTTGGCCTGGGAAGTAAAGTCACCATCCACTTTAATAAACACTAGTCCTAAATAGAAGGGCAAAAGGAGCAACATCCGTAGCTCATTGTGTGCTGGAAATTGAGGGGTATTCACCTCTGCCTTTGTGGAAGTCAAAGCCCTTGCATCACCGAGAACCCCACCAGGCAATACTCTGCCGTGCAGGAGCAATTACAGCATCAGGGCTATAGGCAAACATGGTTTGGAGTCTGGGGAGAGACCCTTGCCAGCTGCAGCTGCTGGGAGGCACAGTGTCTTGGCATGGTCATTAGACTGATGGATCATCTGGCACCAGACCCAAGGAAGCATGAGGGCTCTCATCTGCAGCCTCTGGATCCAGCACCTAGCCAGAGGTTTTGGGTCTTTCCCTAACCTGCGGTTCATTAAGCACCCAGCAACATCTGTATCATTAAGGTATTTCATGGGAAAGTTTTCTTTTTGCCTGTTAACGTGTTGCTGCTTGCACAAGTTTTTTTTCCCCTGTATCTAGACCATCTATTCTTTTCAAGTGACAGATACTAAAAGTAGTAAGCTGTAAAAACATGTACCACCAGAGCTATAAAGAAAATCTCTCGGGAGATGGTAAAACAAACCCAGTCCCAAACACCCTCCCCTTGCCCACATTGCCAAACCACCTCCTTTTCTTCTGCCCTGCCAACAACTCAATTCTTCCACAATACCTACAGGGAGGGAGGGGGTAGCAGATTAAAAAGCCTGGTTCCTCCCTCCCTAAGGTTTCCCAGCACGTATTGCCAGCCTGGGGAATACAGGGGAAGGGGAGAGGAAAGGCTCTGCCCTGCAAAGGGCCAAGCAAGTTTTCAGCCGTATAAAATAGATGCAGTTCCAATCTCGCTGAAGCCAGTGTTGAAAGATTTCAGCAAGGCCAACACTTGACCTTTAGCAGACAATAGCCCTGGCCCTAATTGGCAACTGCTCATTGTGCGTTTCCATGTGTTTTGAACAGGCCGGTTTCATGCTCGTTCCTCTGTAGGCTCAGGTCTGGGGCTGCGAGCAGGAAGCGGCTGAGGTTTGGTGATTTCTGATTGTTCTGTAATGCCACCTGCTGACTCAAGGGCGACTGTAGCCAGTGTATCAAAAGTCCTTTCACGGAGCCCTGCTTTTAACTTTAGTGCTATTTATATTAATGGGATCATTCAACGCATCTCACTCATATTCTGATTTAGAGGCCAAGGACAGATCCAAGTTACAAATCCTGAGTGAACACAGTAAGATTATTGGGCACTAACTACACTCACTTATTGTGCTTCATTTGGGTACAACTACTAAGTGTAATAAGGGGGTGATTGAAAAGGTATTGATACTCAAAATGTTAAAATGTGGTGTTTATAACACACTATGCTTGTCCATGACTGATGCAAGCTGCAAGTATTTGTGTGCTGGCATTACAATGCGTCTCCACTAAGTGACCAAGATGATGGGAAGGGGAAAAACATAAGTGGCTGCTTTATTTCCAAGGGAAGCCCAGATCTTACACCCTCTACAAGCAAGGATGCTTTCTTCATCCTTCTTCATCTTGCTTTCTTCATAGCAATTCATACAAAAATGGACAGAATAGTAAGGAGGCCCCCATCCAGAAAAGGGCTCCAAATCACCAACTTTGCAAAGCCTGGGGAAGTTCAAACACACCTCTGGAATATAATGCTGTATCACTAATTTGAGCTTTTAACAGACTGAAAAATCATCACACTCTTATCTAACAAAATTCTCACTTCCCAGACTCATGCCGTTACACCAGTGGGCCCTTGTTCTTCACCACTTCTCTGTCTTTACCAACACCCTGTTTTCACACCCATCTCTGGCTGAACCCTTTTGCTGAGGTATCATCTCCCTTGCAGGGCATATGGGCTCCCAACTTGCCTTAGCTATTCCTAATGCTCTGCCCATGCTCTTCTGGTTCCCTTCACGTCCTCTCAGGTTCTCTTTTCTTTAGCTCCAGTTCTGCTCTTGTTCCTGGCCCCAACCTTATGTATCAGCTCCATAAATAACTACTCATTCCAGTCTCTACCAGTGCCCACAGCAAATCTTTGTGTCTTGCTTATGAGTTCCAGGTTGATGCTCAGGGTGCATTTTTCAGAGGGCTTCTGACATGGGGTAGCAGCTTGGCGCTCTGCAGTGCAGTAGAGACAGGCCCTGCAGAGCCTTTGCACCACTTTCCTCCTTCTGGCACCTTAATGGGGTCTAATTTTTGTGCTGGTCTCCCACACCCTTACTAAAAGATGGACATGCAAGCAGGCTTCGTGCCCAGAACGCAATTAAGCATCCAACTGTCCAATCTGTGTGGCCAGATCCTCAGCATTCCCGGGGGTTCTCAGGTGCAGGTTCACACTGGTTCATCAGGTTTCCATAGGGGGGAGGAAATGTAATTTAGCTCTTTCAGTCTTAGTCACTGAAAATAAAAGGGGAGTAAGGTGCAGCTTGTCTTTGGCTGTAGGAATGGCAAACAAACCAGGCATGATTCTTTATCTTCAAGTGAAATTTGCAAGTGAACAACACATTATAATTGATGCAGATTTAAAAATATAAGGTGAGGCTATTCTGTGTTTGGGTTTAAATGACAAACCTTATCTTGCTTTTCCCATCCCCTCCCTTTTTCTTCCCTTGCACAGCAGAATGCTTAACAATCATTTCTTCAGCCCCAATCCTCAGGACTGTCATTCCCCCAACTCCAGCAATTTCTTAGAGCAGCTGGAGATATTTAGCAACCCTGGAAAAATCCACCCTGCTTTGTATCAGCTCAACAGCCTATTTCAGCTCATGGGGTTCTTGAAAAGACAAATTGTGTTTCCTCTGCTCTTGGAGTCTGGGCAGTCCCACTGCTGAGTTCTGTTCCTTCAGGTGCAAGACTGGTCCAGCCTTTGTTAGTCTAAGAGTGCTACCTCAATGGCTGAGTAGGTCAACCTTACTAGGTTACATACTCTAAGAGCAGAAAGAACCTGAGTCAGATTGGGATAACAAGATTTAAAACAAGGTATCTAAGAAAAGTGCTTATTTTTGGTCAGTGTCTTCAGTGGAAAAACAGTTCCTGTTGCACAAAAGCAGGAGGAGGTGGGAATGAAAGGTAGTCATTGAAATGAGTGTTTCAGTATTGCACAGAAGTGTTCACTAAATCAGCATTTCTCTGTAGCCACCACTGGATCCATCCTTAATATTGCTAGCTTGGTGCAGGAAAATAAGGATGTTGCCCTCATCAAGGTCTGATAGTGACAGAGGGAAGAGATTTTTGGAAGGCAGTATGTGCTGCTGAGGTACAATGGCATGGTTTCTCTGCTGGAGTCACCAGGCTGGAGAGCAGTGGCAAGGAAGGCTCCTTGGTCTTTTCCTGGACACAGTTATAAATCACAGTTCTCTTCCAAGAGAAGATGAAGTGTTTGGTAAAAGGGGAACCACCACTATTTCCCCACGTTTTTTAAGGCTGGCAGCCTCTGCAAGGACATGCAGGAGACATCCAGCACCACACTGATTCTCCAGCTTGCAGTTTTCCAAATAACTGTCACCTTCCTACTTGCCCTGCTCTCCATGGCTGTTGGAAGCCCACTCAGCCTCATTTTTCTACCCTCATAAATATCTCTGCTGCCCTGCCCTTTCATTTTAGCCTGAAATGTCATTAACAGACCTTTTTTTTTCTGGGTTGGAAAGGACCTTAAGATCATCAAGTTCCAACCCCCTGCCATGAGCAGGGATGCGTCACACTAGACTGTGTTGCCCAAGACTCTGTTCAACCCGGTCTTGAACACTGCCAGGGATGAAGCATTCACTACTTCTCTGGGCAACCCATTCCAGTACCTCACCACCCTCACAGTAAAGAACTTCTTCCTTAGATCCAATCTAAACTTCCACTGTTTAAGTTTGAACCCATCACCCTTTGTCCTATCACTACAGTCCTTGATGAAGATTCCTACTCCAGCATCCTTGCAGGCCCCCTTCAGATACTGGAAGGCTGCTATGAGGTCTCCACACAGCCTTCCCTTCTCCAGGCTGAACAGCCCCAACTTTCTCAACCTGTCTCCATAGGGGAGGTGCTCCACTCCCCTGATCATCCTCGTGGCCTCCTCTGGACTTGTTCCAACAGTTCCATGTCCTTTTTATGTTGAGGACACCAGAACTGCACACAATGCTCCAAGTGAGGTCTCACGAGAAGAGAGTAGAGGGGCAGGATCACCTCCTTCGACCTGCTGGTCACACTCCTCTTGATGCAGCCCAGGATACAGTTGGCTTTCTGGGCTGTGAGCGCACACTGCTGGCTCATGTTCATTTTCTCATCGACCAACACCCCCAAGTCCTTCTCTGCAGGGCTGCTCTGAATCTCTTCTCTGCCCAACCTGTAGCCGTGCCTGGGATTGCTCCGACCCAGGTGTAGGACCTTGCACTTGGCATGGTTAAACTTCATCAGGTTGGCATCAGCCCACCTCACAAGCGTGTCGAGGTCCCTCTGGATGGCATCCCTTCCCTCCATCCTATCAACCGAACCACACAGCTTGGTGTCATCAGCAAACTTGCTGAGGGCGCACTCAATCCCACTGTCCATGTCACCGACAAAGATGTTGAACAAGACCGGTCCCAACACCAATCCCTGAGGGACACCACTTATTACTGGTCTTACTTATTAGTTAACTTATTAGTTATATAATAATTATGTTTTCAGTGCTTGAAATTGTTCATTGTTCATGTTCATGTTCTCGTGAGAAAGACATGAGAACAAATTGTTCTGAGTGTTTACTCTGTAAAGAACCAGAAGTCTGACAACACACTTTGAACTAACAATTGCAGAAGTCCTGCCCAGTCTTTTTGCTGCAAAGATTATTGGCACAAATTAAAGCAATGCGATACTTTCATTCCAGTTTGGAAATAAAGGCTGGAGAAATGACATTAGAGACCAAATGAGACTATTTGCAGCAAACACTAGATGGGCTATTTTTCAGAGAGAAGGGGAAGCACCAGTAAAGGGATGGCCTGCCTCTTTGTCTGGTTTAGAGCAATCTTAAGTCTTTGCGTGTTGGTTATCTTCCCAACCCAAGTCCAGATGTTAAGTCTGGCTGGCTGGAGGAAGGAAGGGAAGATACGCAGAAGAAAACGCACCAGATATCTAAGATGAGAAGTTATGCAGTCACAGGCATTTGTAAAAGATGGGAGCTTGCCATTTCTTCCACATACAGGATGGAGGTTTGGAAGTGGAAACCAACTTCTGTTGTACTGTGTTACCTCCCAGGCCATGGAGGTTATGCCACTGGCCTGCCACAGCTAGAGATGGCGAAGGATCAGGGAAACCCAGCTTGCCGGTGGAGTTAGAGGTGACATAGGACAATCTCATCATCTCATCACTGACTACCAGACTACAAGTGATCCATGATAATGACAGCTGGGCTTCATTGTTCACCTGGGGCAAAGAGCAAGTAGTGTAGTTAGAAACTATGGGAAATAGCCTTGAAAACACAGTCACAGTGATGGACAGGGCATTACTGTGACTTACACTGGGGAGAGCACACAAGGCTTGCACAACAGATTGAAAGGAGAGCAGCTTGTAAGGCTGGATAAGGTATGTGAGATGATAGGATCTCCTGTCTATGAACCCACCAGATAGTCGGTTCAGTTGCCATGGACATCACCATGCCTTGGCATGAATGTTGGCTTGCAGACTGAAGAGCCATGCTGCTTTTGTCTCATGGATAGCTGAAAGCATTAGGTGCTTCAGAACAAGAGGAGAGAAACCAGGGAGGATCAGCATAACCCAACCACAGGAGATGTTCATTCATTTACAAACATGAGATTTATATCTCCTTTAAATTAAGGATATGAGCCACTGAGAGCAACAAAATGAGGCAGCATTAACCTCCCCAGAGTGTCTATAACCAGCCTTGCTTGATTTCCTTTTTTTAATAGCAGTTTCATTACAGTACTGGCTAGAGCTCAAGAGAACTCTAACAAAAAAACCCCTTTCTATCCCGATATTACTTAACAGGGCTATGTCCAACAAACCGTCTTTAAAAGAAATGTTACCTGAAATGTTTCCCAAATGATTGGATTCATGAAAACATGTATTAGGAAGAGTCATTAGAAATGCCCTATTGCAACATGAACAGCGAGGAAAACAACCAGTGCTCCAGCTGCCCCAGAACCACACTGCTTACACCTGGCAAAAAAAATCCCCTTGGTCTGTGGTGCAAGGTAAAATTATTCCTTTATATTATGGTATATCTATATATCTATATCTATATCTATCTATAGATATCTAATCATAGAATCATAGAATCAGCTAGGCTGGAAAAAGACCTCTAAGATCATCAAGTCCAACCATTACCCCAGCACTGCCAAGTGAGATATATGAGATATCTATCTAATCTATATATCTAATCTGTCTAATATATATCTAATATATTAGATATTTACTGCCTAAAGCAGAAGGTCATTTTTGTCTTCTAGATAAAGTACAATGCAGAGGTGCATCAAGGGAAGCAGCCCTTTCCGTGCCTCTAACCTCCTAAGTGACATTGGGCAAGTCGTTTCTCATCTATGCCTCGGTTTCCCCATCCCTAATTGTGGCTGATGTTAACCATCTCCTTGGGGAAGCACTGCTATGTAAAGCCCATGTATGACAGTCACATGCATTTTCTCTGTATATTAAAGGTTTCTTGGATCACTCCATATGACTGATTGGATTTTACCAAACATCTTCCAAAGGACCGTGAGCCTTTGTCCACCTGCAGTCCCATATCCCAGCTCATCTCACAGGCAGCTCAGGCTGCTGCTGTCTGCTACCCTGGGATGCTGAAATCTCGCACCACACACTGCACTTTGATGTGGCATTGGCACAAAGAGGGTGCTCCCCTGCAGCAATGCACAGACTGAATCCGTGCAGTGAAACGCTGAGTCCAGGCAGGAGCAGAACGGATTCCACTATTCTTGTGCTGCCGACGCTGCCTCCTCTTCACTTTTTCCTTCTTGCAGCAATTATTGCTCATCAGCACAGATTAACAATTGCACAAGCAAACCCTCGGAACAAATGAATTCAGGGCCAAGGGCCAACCGTAGTCAATGGAGCTTTGCCACTGGCTTTCAGTGGGTTTGGGATTTAGCCCTGCAGCCTTCCCCTGTATTTCCTCTTTTCACCCATTCATGTGCTACATTCATGCTTGCTGGCAGCTCCACTGGCTTTGGGAAGGGGCACTCCCAGGTCTGAGCTCAAAAGTTGCACCCATAACCTCCTGCAGTTCTTCTCCACCCACTGCCTGGCCCTTTCTTTCTGCTAAGAGTCATTCCAGCCATTTAATGGTTTCTTTTAAAAGGTAAGAGAATAAAGACAAAATTAGATCTCAATTCATTTGTGCAGGCTTCTGTTGGGCTGTGAAGAATTTAAAGGTCTTCTCACCTCATCTCTTGTTTATCTCGTAGCCTCAGGCCTCATCTACATGAAAGAGTTGCACCCATCCAACTAGATGTTAATTTAAACCAATTCATTAAACTAATAGGAACCTGGGAGCAAGCAGAGGGATGGATGTTCCTGCACCATATTAAAACCAGACTCCTATCAGCTTGCTTTAATCTGGTGAGAAACTAGACCAAAGTAAGGAGGGCCCGTGGACAGGTTTGCTCTGTTTTTACAGAACACATGGGAAAGAGCAATGCAAATCACACCAGGGAGTTCTCACTCAGCAGAGCTCAATCGCCTGCAGGGACCAAGTCATGACTTGAAATGAATGCCTTCCATTCCAACCCAGCTGTGTCTGGTGCAAGACTTGAGCTTCTTTTCTTGCAGAAGAGAGGCAATCTGTCTCCATCTTAATGCTTTAGAGAGGATTCGGATAAACCCACTTCAGCAGACAAGCTCCAGCAGATCTGGATGCACTGCTGGAAGTGCTGTTGCCTCCCACAGCTGTAGGAGACTAGGGAGGGAGAACACATCTCAGGCTGGTCATGGCCCAGCACTTTCATCCAAACTGCTGAGGACAGGGTGGGGATGGAGGCAGCAGGCTTTGCAGGTTGGTTGGGAAGTTCACACACAACCATTGCTGGACGTACCGGGAACTCCCATACAACATGGAGACAAGCAGGGAGGAGAAGCTTCTTGTCTCACCCCAGCAAAGCTCACCAGAGCTGATCTGTTCATGCCCTGGATCCTGGGCTCAAGCTCAGCCATTCAACAGAGATCTGGAATAATGGCCAGGAGCCCTCAACACACTTCTCTTGCACTGGAGTGTGATCTGGAGCTCTCGTACCTCTTAGCCAACCCAGGGGCTCTGTTTCAGGTCTCTACTTCATGGTCGGTGCCCTTGCAAGTGGTGATAAAGTCATAGCAGTGTTTTCGTACCATGGCAATGGGGGGCCAAGTAAAGCAGCCAGATAGAGTGTATCTCACCTGAAAAGACTGTGATGTGAGTGGGGGCCAAAAGAAGGAAGGAAGTGCAAGGAACACCCCAAAGTCCCAAGGTATTCAGTGAAAACAATCCCAGAAAGGAAAGAAGGGAGGGATGAGACTGGAGCATTTCTGCTTTTCTTCCCTCTTTTCAGCGGCTGGAAAGGACTAAGTCACTTGTCACTATCTAATGAGGCTTATGGAGAACATGAAGCCAGACTCTTCTCACAGGTGCCTAATGAAAGCATGAGAGGCAGGCAGTAGATCCAAGCCGCATAAATGAAATTCCAATGGATATTAAGAAAAAATACTGCATGATGAGAGTGGTTAAACAGGGGGCCAGAGAGATGGTGGTATCTTCATCTGTGGAGATACTCAAAACTAAACCAGACAAGAGCAACTGGATCTAGTGTTGAAGCTATCTCCTTTTGAATGAGAAGGTTTGACCTGACGGTTTTCTAAGGTCCCTGCCAACCTAAATTACTCTGTTTTATTCAAGGGAAATAAGGCAGAAATTTCTTATCTGAAGCCAGCTCCTGTCATGTTCTAAAGACCAGAGCTGCCACACAGATAGTAAATTCACCTGGCTGTTACCCTGAAGACATAAGGCAGAAAGAAGATTAAAAGACCTGTGTGTCAGGTCACTGCAGTGCAGTTGCACAGAGTAACACACAACATTTCCCATGAGGAAGGTGCAAGTGGGAAAGCGGAACCCTAAAGTGAAAGCTTCTTGGCAGGTACCTACATGCTGTGTGGGCCACACAGAGATGTCTTGGCTCCAGGGGCCCCATCCAGGATGGGGAAGTTGCTAGGATGTTTGCTGGTGTTGATATCATCAGTTGGCTTTGCCCTGTCTTGGTAAGCACTGGGAGTCTGGCTGTAGGTGGCTGCCGGCTGGTTCCAGCACTTCAAAGCTATGTCAGTGAGATGTGCTCTGAGCAGCACTACTGCAGTGTGTAAACCTGTAGTAGCAGCCACAACTCCTGAATGTTGGAACTGGATGATCTTAAGGTCCTTTCCAACCCTAACTATTCTGTGATTCTATGTCCATCACTGCAAGTACTCAAGGCAGGAGGAGAAAGAGTCACTGTCAATATGGGCCATGTAGGGACAGCGTAAATCCTAGAATCCTAGAATGGCTTGAATTGGAAAGGACCTTAAGATCATCCAGTTCCGACGCCCTGCCAGAGGCAGGAACACCCCCCACTAGACCAGGTTGCTCCAAGCCCCATCCAACCTGGCCTTGAACACTGCCAGGAATGGAGCATTTACCACTTCTTTGATCAACCTGTGCCAGTGCCTCACCACCATCACAGTAAAGAACTTCCTTATACCTAACTGAACTTCCCCTGTTTAAGTTTGAACCCATTACCCTCTTGTCCTATCACTAAATAAAAGATCTAACAACATTCTCATCATTTAAGGGAAAGTAGAGGAAATCCAGAGGTATGGTTTGGCAAAAACTACATCTATTTTATCAATATTCCAATATTTTGGAGGTTGTTTTGATTTATATATATAAATATTCCAGGAGAAACATCTGAAACTGCTGTTTACATACGTATTTCATCATACTGGAGAAACCCTAGTGTTTTCTGCTATGTCTGTTTTTACGTTATTATGGTTCTTTTCATCCAAGATCTGAATTATGATGCCAAAGTTTTCATGGATTCAAAGACACAGTTAAATGAGGTTTCAGGAGGGAGGCATGCCGAGGGCTATGCAACACCAAAGCATGATCTCTAACTCTGGAAGCCTTTAAGCCACGGATAGCTGGAAGCTAGGAAAGCGTTCCAGAGAAATCTCATAATGTACTTCCATCCTTACCTTCTTTTCGAGCATCCAGCAGAGACAGGATGCTGGCTACATGCTATCTTCATGTTCTTACCAGGTTCCTTATGGCCAGAGGGAAGTGATAATGGATGCTCCCTTAATTTCACTCATCCGCTCACCCTAGGGATAGACTCCTGTGTTTTGTCCATACTGCAGCACCTTCAACCCACATACACTGAGGGCACAATCTCCCCCTTTCTGCCTCACACTGACCCTTCACTGCATTGATTCAGATCCCTTCAAGATGCAAACTCTGAGGGTTTATTCCCCATGTGGTTTTCTACCTGCTTAACAAGTCAATTCAACATGTGCCGGAGCTGGCCCAAGGGAAAGGAAGGGAAAGCACAGCTGGAAGCAGAAGGAAGAAGAGGAAGATGTTCCCTTCACCATGGCAAGCTGTTAGATTTGCTTTTGCCGTAACAGAACTTCTGCCTTTGGGCACAGCTCCACCCAACCTGAGGATCTTTGGTGCATCCCCAGAGCAATCTCTCAGCCTCCTTTTTCTTCCCCATTTTTGCACTGGCTCTGGCTCTTTTTGCAGCCATCACTGAGCTAAATCAACTGGCTGATCTACCAGTTGTTTGGCTTACAAAGGGGTCTGACAGCTACAAGAGATGGTACAAAATAAGTAGCAGGAGCATGTGGTTGGCTGGAGATAAAAGGAGAGGGGGAAGAGTAGGAGAAAACAAGTTCCTTCCTTACAGCAGCTGCTAATTGTTAAACTGCTCATACATAACTTCATCTCCACCCAGCTTTTAAGTATTTTCCCCTTTGCAAGGACCTGGCTCTTAGCACAACATCCCCCAAATCACTTGCTATTAACAATGCAGCATCAATCTTCATGCAAAACTGCATCAGGCTTGAAAAGTTCTTACACAAGCTGGAGAAGAAAGGTCACATGGCTGGTTTAAGTACCATGAAAGTACCATCTTTAAGTACTTAAGAACCCCCAGGCATCTGGCTGGTTTAAGTACCATTTAGTACTTTCTGCTTTGGTCAGGATGAGGAAAGCTGTCCCATAAAAGAGATGAGATGCACCCGGGAGGGCTTGGAGCATCACAAATGGACATTAAATCATACCGGCATTGCCAGCCTTAATACCCTTGAGCTGCTGCACTTGCAAGAACCTAAACCATGGCTCTGGCAAAGAAAAGAAGGAAAATATTTCCTTGTATAATGTTTATTACACAGAGATTCCATGGGGCAAAGCACCACAAGTAGGTTATTGAACAGGTTTAAACATAATAACATATTATATTCATAAACATATTGAACAGGACATAAAGTTTGGTACATCTGTTAGATGAGTTGATGTTCTTGGTGCAACTCCCACATGAGAAGGTGCTTACAGTGTTTTCCAGTGTTCCATGTCCATGATGGATTGAAAGAGAAGTCATTGGTTTGAAGTACCAATTTTTAGGAAAGGTTTTCTTAATAGTAAAGCTACTGAAGCACTGGAAATGATTCCTGGAAGAGATTTCGGAACCTCGGTGAGGCATCTGAGGTTAGGAAGAGGTCTGGAATTGTGATGGGTGAAGCTGATCCTACCTTAGGCAAGGTTGGATCTTCTTGAGGTCTCCAGTCTTAAATGATGTTGAGTATTACCTAGACCTCATTTCAGCTGCTGAATTTGACTCACCTCTTCCACCTCACTCCACAAATCAGATGTGGTTATAAATAATAGCCAGATTAGTAAAGAGTATAAGAATGCAAGCGTAACTAACAGATTTCAAACTCTATTGGGTTGTGACTTATGTAGGCAGTTTTCAAGTGTCTGTGACCTTCAGCACAACACAGTCCTCAGTGGTTGTGCAGCATGAACAGAAAATGAGTTCATGTATTTATGTGACAGCACAATATAACTGTGAAGGATGGAGGAGCAAGTTCCCAAAGATCTCACAGGGCTTTCCGAAAGTCTTTTGGTACATGCTGTGAGCTGCCTCACAGACACGCTCCCTCATCTTGCCCCTGGCTGTTCATGGAAGACGACAGTCAGAGTACAATGGGAGATGCAAGAATTCAATTCTGACCACTCAGATGGGCCAGTGGGTGTGAGGTGAAGGTCCTGTGTCCAGAAACCACATTCAGCAAGTGCACAGGGAAAGAATTAACACACAGCTATAACCTGGAATGAAAAATCAGAGAGGCAGAAAACCTGATATAAACCAACATGTATTACTTCTGATATAACACAACAACATGAATTACTTCTGATATAATACAACATAAATTACTTCTCCATCACAGGCAGTGCTTGTGGCCTTTGCAAACACCTGAGCTGGGAGCCATTTGAAGTCAGTGGGAGGTTTCCATTTACTGCAGCAGATCTTATATCAGACCAGTTATCCATAAAGCATTTAGCTATGAGCATCTTTCAGTCCTCAAAGTCTACTGAACTGGCTGCCTGGTCAAATCTGTACAAGGGCTGAAGTTACTTTCTAGTATGAGGAGGTCAAGACATAGCTGAGAGAAAGTGGTGCTTAGAGAAGGGATTTTAATGAAATTATGTGTAAAATTATAAAGTAAAAAATATGAAAGTAAAAATCCCTCCTATTGCCAGGGAAACTTGATGATTTTTCATACTTTGTTGGTCTGAAGTTTCTGTTGGCTCAGAAAGTGTTGACAGAGGCTTTAAGACATTACACTGGAACAGGTAGCACAGTTGTCACTGGGCTTGTCTTCTGTTTGGTTAAAGAGATTAGAACTCAGGCAGCGGTGGTGAAGAGACACACAAGAGACCACTCAGTATTTTATGTCTGCTTCATTACGTATACCCACTCCAATATAAAAGATTAAATCCTTGGACACAGAAGATAAAGTATATTTTAATTGCATTGACATACAGTGCAGTTACTGCATACTCACAGCTATAAGATAAAGAAAATAAGAGAAGATATAAACAGTTTCTTCCAGTCAACCTACACGTGCTGACAGAAGAAACAGGAACCTGTGTGTCATCTTGTTTGCACAGCATGGGAAAGACGGGGGGGGACAAGCAGAGCAGCTGCAAATAACTACGTGTGTTTCAAATTCAGAACGAATCATCCTCTTGCTGTAATTCCTGACAAATCATTTTCTTGTCCAACAATGTTGAGTTTGATCCCGTAGGACTGCTGGGATAATCATCCTGACGCTGCAGATAACAGGATTGTAACCAGGGCCAGGAGACCTGCATGGCTGAATAAGGAACTGCTGGGTATGCTCAAGTGGAAGAGCAGAGTTTATAGGTCATGGAAGGAGGGGCTGGCCACTCGGGAGGAATATAAGGCTGCTGCTAGAGGATGTAGGAAGGCAGCTAGGATGGCTAAGGCCTCCTTAGAATTAAATCTGGCCAGAGGGGTCAAGGACAACAGAAAGAGCTTTTTCAAATACATAGCTGATAAAACTAATACCAGAGGCAAGGTTGGCCCACTGGTGAATGGGATGGGTGCCCTGGTGACAGAAGATACTGAGATGGCAGAGTTATTGAATGCCTTCTTTGTGTCAGTCTACTCTGCCAGAGGCAGTCCTGAAGAACCCTGTACTCCTGAGACCTCAGATGAAGTCAGGTCACTGGAGCGGTTTGCCTTAGTCCATGAGGAATGGGTTAGGGACCAGTTGAGCAATCTGGACATCCATAAATCCATGGGTCCAGATGGGATGCACCCGCGGGTGTTGAGGGAACTGGCGGAAGTCATTGCTAGACCACTCTCCATCATCTTTACCAAGTCTTGGGAAACGGGAGAGGTGCCTGAGGACTGGAGGAAAGCAAATGTCACTCCAGTCTTCAAAAAAGGCAAGAAGGAGGACCCGGGTAACTATAGACCGGTCAGCCTCACCTCCATCCCTGGGAAAGTGATGGAACACCTTATCCTTGATGCCATCTTAAGGCATGTCAAGGATAAGAGGGTTATGAAGGGCAGTCAACATGGCTTTACCAAGGGGAAGTCATGCTTGACCAACCTCCTAGCCTTTTATGAGGAAATAACATTGTGGATGGATGATGGCAGAGTGGTGGATGTGGTCTACCTTGACTTCAGCAAAGCATTTGACACAGTCTCCCACAGCATCCTCATAGCTAAATTGAGGAAGTGTGGCCTGGATGATCAGGTAGTGAGATGGACTGCGAACTGGCTGAAGGACAGAAGCCAGAGAGTTGTAGTCTATGGGGCGGAGTCCAGTTGGAGGCCTGTATCTAGTGGAGTGCCTCAAGGGTCAGTACTGGGACCAGTATTATTTAATATATTCATCAATGATTTAGATGAGGGAATTGAGTGTACTGTCAGCAAGTTTGCTGATGACACTAAGCTGGGAGGAGTGGCTGACACGCCAGAAGGCTGTGCTGCCATCCAGCGGGACCTGGACAGGCTGGAGAGTTGGGCAGGGAGAAACTTGATGAAATATAACAAGGGAAAGTGTAGAGTCCTGCATCTGGGCAGGAACAACCCCAGGTTCCAGTATAGGTTGGGGAACGACCTGTTAGAGAGTAGTGTAGGGGAGAGGGACCTGGGGGTCCTAGTGGATGGCAGGATGACCATGAGCCAACACTGTGCCCTTGTGGCCAAGAAGGCCAATGGCATCCTGGGGTGTATTAGAAGGGGGGTGGTCAGTAGGTCGAGAGAGGTCCTCCTTCCCCTCTACTCGGCCCTGGTGAGACCGCATCTGGAATATTGTGTCCAGTTCTGGGCCCCTCAGTTCAAGAAGGACAGGGACCTGCTGGAGAGAGTCCAGCGCAGGGCGACAAAGATGATTAAGGGAGTGGAGCATCTCCCTTATGAGGAAAGGCTGAGGGAGCTGGGTCTCTATAGTTTGGAGAAGAGGAGACTGCGAGGGGACCTTATTAGTGTATATAAATATATAAAGGGGGAGTGTCATGAGGATGGAGCCAGGCTCTTCTCAATGGCAAACTATGATAAGACAAGGGGTAATGGGTATAAACTGGAACACAAGAGGTTCCACTTAAACTTGAGAAGAAACTTCTTCTCAGTGAGGGTGACAGAACACTGGAACAGGCTGCCCAGGGAGGTTGTGGAGTCTCCTTCTTTGGAGACATTCAAAACCCGCCTGGACACATTCCTGTGTAACCTTATCTAGGTGTTCCTGCTCTGGCAGGGGGATTGGACTAGATGATCTCTTGAGGTCCCTTCCAATCTCTAACATACTGTGATACTGTGATACTGTGATAAATCTCAAGATGCAAGTGCATTCACCATGGTTGAGTGGCATTTTAAGAGAATAAGTATATTTTTCCCCTGAAAAGATGGCAGCACGAAGGGCACATGCAGAAAGTAAAGCCTCGGAATTACAGAACAAAGCATCATCTTTGTGTCCAATTCACCATGTGCTCCTTATCATTTCACCCACATTCTGCCCACTGATCAAGGGAAGAAGGCTTGGCTGGTGCAACTGGTTCAGGATAGATCTATTTGTGGCTGTTGCTGTTGCAGCAACAGCAAAACCACCTTTATTATAGAAGAATCCAGGCTCTGTCCCAGAACATAAGTGACTTATTCTGAGAACAATTATTTTTATCTGCAGAGTGAAAGAACCTTTATTCCAGACAAGTCTTGTGTGGAGCTATTCCAGTTCATCTACATGTAAATGATGGAGGGAAGCATGCCTGCTCTCATTCGTTATCTGGCCCTGGTGGATACAGTTCTGCCTTTTCCCCATGGAAGAGGAGAAATCAGGTATTTCAGCAATATTAGTATTACAGAACTAGGAGCTATTGTTTCCTTTAGGCACAGTGGATTTTGCCTTTTGGAGCTGGTTTGACTTCTGCAAGCAAAATGAGGAGAAATACAGAACAGCACCAAGTTATTTATCAATATGAAACACTTGGTTGATGAGATGTGTCAATCCACAGCCAAACCCTGGTTAATGGCACATCTAAAAGACGCTACCTTACTTATGAGTCTTACATGTGAATGCAATACCCACAATCTGAGCCAATGTGACAGTTACCCACAGTCCTCCATATCCACGGCTATTGGAAAAAATGATCACCTTCCAAAACATGAGGAATTTGACATTAATAAAGGCATGCTGCTCCTTGCTAGGCAATTCACTGACCTAGCAGACTGATATCACTTGCAAATGAGCAGTAACACAGGGCAAGCGTGCTAACTGAGATACTGCTGTGCAAAGGAGAAGGGTGGAAGTCTGGGTTTACTTTCTTCCCCAACGACCTCTCCAGCAACCAGCATCTTCTGAAGTAGTTGCCACGTATTTGGAACTAGATGATCTTAAGGTCCTTTCTAACCCTAACTGTTCTATTCTATTGTGTGTCATTCTTTTACTAGGAATGCCTGGTAGGTCTTGCAGTGTCTGTCCCTCCTGCACTCCCCATTCTCACGTCCCTGTCATGCTCAGGCCACACAAGATACCCACTTTAAAAGAACACAAAAAGCAACGAAGCTAAAAACTGGAAGAGGTGGAAGTAAATGACTCCATAAAAAGCCAGAACAAGGCTATATGATGGACTGTAATCTTAGCCAAGGGGGTCTAATAAGGGGTCCCTGTTTTCCCTGCACCACAGGCAGCCTGGTAAAGCAAATAGACCTCTACAAACAAAGCAATACTGCTATATGGGATGGCCAAGCTTGACTGAAAGAAGTTGGTTAAGTCAACAAGTAAACAGTTTTGTGCAGGTTGCAACGAGAGTGACTTAGAGTACAGTGAAAGCTGCTTACCTTCCTTCTTTGCAATTGCAGAGCTCGCCCAACAGGACCTTGCTGTGTGATTTATATATTCTGTGTGCATGGGAGTGAGTGCTCAGGGATTTGGGAAGGGAGGGAAAAGAGTCCAAACAAAACATTTAAAAGCAGTTCCTTTGATGGTGCAGCTGTGAGAAGGCACCTAGCTGAGACTGTTTGCTCTGATATTTTGGAAGCTGCCCGGTTTTACTGTACTTTATTAAGTATGCTTCAAAAGCAGCACAGAAACCGCGTCTCCATGGCCAGCCTCTCCTCAAGTCATCTCTCCAGACCTCTGTTCTAGTCATACACATAGAATCATAGAACAGTTAGGGTTGGAAAGGACCTTAAGAACATCCAGCTCCAACCCCCTGCCATGGACATACCAATTGATGCTTCATTTCCCCTTTTCTTGTGACCCCATCTGCTTCCCATCTTCTCTCCCAAACATCACATACAAAAGGTGTTTCCTCGAACAGGCAGACTGAGCCCTGTCTGCTTTGTGAGAAAACTGCACAGCAGCCCCTGCATGAGAAAGGAGTCAGGGCAACCCGCTTCCTGGTTCATTCCCAGTCCCTTTACGTGCTTGTACACTCCTTTATATTGCAACAATTAATCCTGGTCTCCACAGTGCAGGGAGCACAGAGCAGAGATATCCCAGGTAAGGGCGATCCAACAGCGTCAGGAATCATGGTGATAACCACAGCTGGATAACACAGCCACACTGCTTCAGATCCAAGCAGTCCTTTCCCATTGTCCAAGGGTGCAGATCACTGTGAACTTCAACATGTCTACACCACACTTCTGCGCAGAGTAACCCTAAGTGCTCTATCAAATAGGATAAAATACCTGCCGTGTCAGATAGGAATGATGACACCAAGTGAATTTACAGGAATGGCTTCAGAAGAAAATGCACTGCAAGGCAGTTCTCTGTGTTTCACAGTGTTCACTTCTGCAACCCTGCAAGCCCTAACTCGCAACCTATTCAACCCTTTCCTACTAATGCTGGTTAACTCAGTAGCTAAAGTGACAAATGTAGACCTGTTACAGCACCAGGCTGCTGTCAGTGGCTGCAGTTTCTCAGATGAATGACCACGGGCAAGGTAAGGGATCAGCTACCTGCAGCGCTACACTGGTTTACTGCAATGGATGTGGAGGGGAGGCAGCGGAGGTTTTGCAGCTCTCTTTGCAGTTTTACTCTCTGTATCTAATAACATACATGAAGGTTTTCCAAACTGATGTGCAGAAATTACTCTTGTAGAATGAATACAATAGTCGAGCCTTTCCTGATAGGGCTAAACCATTTAGAACCATAGCAAAGAAGCAATGAGAGCACAAAAGTGCCTCATCACCTGCTGGCACCTCTAACAAGCAGTGGTGTGACAATGGCTGGTGTGATTACAGGGTGAAACTTAAATGCCCTCTCTCCCAAACCATTTATCCTCTTATCTTCCTGGCCTAGCACCCAATCCCTGGCTAAGCTCCCCACTTGATACTGGCATCATGGCCACCGCGTTTGTGACAAGGAGCTTGTGCCACACTCAGAACTGCATCTAAGAGCATCTCGAAAGGGGGAGGCGTGGGGAGGGAAGTGTTACCGAGGAGCTTCGGGGTTTTCTCCAATAGACTTAGTTCATTTTCTCTGAAGCTTCTGTGCTTTCTCTTTCCTCCCCTTTCACCCCACTTCTCTCAATGGTCTGGTGCCCTCAGAGTCCAGGAGCAGACACCAGCTGGCCTCAGCAAAGGCCACATCCCCCACTGCCTGCGTTGTTCTCCTCAGCTCGGCTATAGGCATCCCTTAATTGCATGCGTGTCTTTCAGACTATTCTCCATGCATGAGCTGTCACAGCAAAACCTTGCTGGAAACACTGGAATTTCACATTTTCCATGGAGATTTTCCATAGCAAATGGGCAGTTTTACATTTTTCCATGAAATTCCTAATGACTACCAAAAAACTATAATACAAGCGCAGTGTTTGGAAGCACTTGCTCAGCTTGCCTTCAGGCCCCATTCGGGTGTTAAATGCATGTGTGTGAATTTACTTAGCATATCATTTCAGGGCTAGGATTGGGATATTTTTTTGTTGTTGTTGGAGATGACAGGAGAGAAGCATGCATTCATCCATCCATTCATGAACCCAACTTGTGGCACCGCACACTGGGGAAGGGATCTTTCGCATCATTTTTAAGACACAGAGAGTGCAAAGCCCTGTCAACTGACAATATCCATCCAAGCTGTCATTGCCAATCACTTGAATGGACTGCAGCAGAGAGTATTTTCCACAATGAGATATCAATGGGGGTGACCATTAGGTCAGGAATCTTATTTTCTCAGCTCACCAACCCCTGCAAATAAATTCTCACCAAAAGGAGAGAAAAGCCTCATTGATTTGACAAGCGATCAGACACCGCAGTTGTCATTTTCCCAGCAGTTGCTAGCATGGGTTTTTTTTGCCTGGTGTGCGAGATATGAATTTCCCAACTTAACCTATCAAGCTCTTAAAGGCATCCTCCCTTTTCCATCTGCATCCTTCTGAAAAATAGAGCTCACAGCAATAGGACCCTGAAAGCCAAACAGTTCTCAGCTTTAATATATTGATTTACACCAAAGTTCAAGCAGGGGGTCTACATTGTTGTTCGTAGTCAGACGCACTTATTCAACCTGCAAGAATGTGTTTTTTTCCCCCATCAATACCCATTTGAATTTGTAAAACACATCTTTACCAAGTTTATCACTTTTTCTTTATGAATGCATCAAAACCAAACCAAGAGAGGCTGTGAAAGCAAGAAAAACTGCATCTTCGATGCAAGAAGTCAGATTTTCATGTCTCTGTGTTCTTAGACACATACACTGAGTTTTCATAACCTTCTAAAATAACAGAATAAAAAGGAATTCTTGTGCTGGATTCCAGCAAAGGGCCTAAATTCTACCTTTGGTTCTAGTGAAAATGGGTTGGTGGTGAAAGACAAAGTGTATTTTCTCCATGCTACCCAAATGCACTTACTCTGTAAGAATTACAGCTTGAAAATTCATGTTCCATTTACTTAGGAGTTGTTTTCAGAGGGAATATCTTAGCATCATCCAAAATTATTTATTTACTGATTAAAAACATAGAATCCAGGATAGTTTTACATTTGGGAATGTTTTCTGAGCACAAGGAGAGCCTGCTCCCCACCTGAAGAACAGTTACGAGACTGAATGGATGGGAGCTCTTGGTCTAACTGCCCTAGCATGGGGATGAATCTGAGTTTCCCAGAGCAACATCTGCACTTTCTGCATTAAAACAAAACGTTTGGTATATAGAAATTGTTCCCATCACAAGAACCTTGTCCCTGCCCAGTTCTGGACACTGCAGGAATAGAGCAGCTTCAGCCAGCCCAGATAATGATGTGCAAAAGCTTCAGTTCCATCCAGCCACCCTTTATTTAGCTCCCAATAATAAAACTGCATTAAGTCTCACCTTATCTACGGAATGATTATTATTCAGAGAAATACCATAATACTGTAAGCACTTACATCAACATTTTCAGTAGCTCCTTTAAAATATGATATATATAGAAAAGTATTTTCATGCCAATAATTAATGCTTTTCTATTTACTATTGGGACACGAAAGTGATCAAGTCAAGATGCTGCTTTAACCATATTCTAAAGAATGGTCAGAATGCCATTGAAAGTAGATTAAGAATGAGGGAAATCCTCACCTCTGTGCTTTACCCTTCATGCTATACTTGGTCTAGCATGAAGATTCCTCCTGCCAATTTAGTTTGTCAATAGGAATGAGGGGAAGGAATTTTATGGTCAAATGTTAAGAAAATTGCAATGGATTATTCTGGTAAATTGAGAGTTTGCTCGACTTTGTCTCAAACGCTTTTAAGCACCTTCAGACCCTTCTTTGGTAGTGAGTACTGTGTATTTCCTTATTAGTCTTATCTTTGGAGTACATTGTGTTCCAGACATTATAGCAGCAAACTGAGGCATGCGCCTGCTTTGAGATAAGCCTGGCTGCCTTAAACTTTTTTCTTTGTTCATTCTGGATAAGTGCTCAAGTGCAGGGCACCATTGGAATGTCATTTTATTCCTTATACATCTATTCATTCTATATTTGCCATGTCCTTGGTTATGATGTTCAGCTACTCAGGCTGGAAGCAGCCTCTAGATCAGACCAACAATCAGTTCCTTATTATAGCATTTTTGCCTCTCTGCACCATATGCCATAACCTTACCAACACACTCTTTCCAGTTGCTGCTAATTCCCTGCTTTGATTTCACATCCAACACTCCAACTACAATGTGTAATTTCAATTCAGACAGCAATGCTCTTAACACTGATGATTTAGTAGCTGTAAGAGACAAACACATTCTAACTACTACCAAAGAACATGAATCCAATGACCAGGAATATTCTGAAACTAGGTAGATATGGATAAAATCCCAAAATAAATTTTCTCTGGGAAATTTCAAAGTTTCAGGAAAAACCCATTACAGTAATTTTCTCTATTCTTTGCAAAAGTAAAATGAAAGCATCTCCATCAAGCAATTTAAATGAGTGTTTTCAGATACTGCCACTGTATAGCACTAAGGATTTTAAATGCAAGCAGGATAGTACAGTCTGTCAGGAGGACTTTTCCCCCCCTACAAAGTCCATTTTCCCTCTGTCTGCTGTGAAGTCACTATTATCTTCCATTCCCTGTAATAATGGGCTTAAGATCAAGTGAAACTGGAAATGGAAAGAACAGTGAAAGATGACAGACTTGAAGGGGTTTTATTGGAACTATGGGTTGCTCCTGAGGTCAGAATCAGTAAGTATAATTAGATTCCTGGCCTTTCCAACAAATGTAAGGCAACTCAGAGATGTCTTTTGTGTGCATGTAATTAAACATGCACTTTTACTGCCCTCTGCAGTGCTGCAGTTACTTTGATTCCAGCACATGAAAGCTGATGGGAAGAGCAGGCGCAAATGTTCATCTCTTATATTGCACTCATATTTCTGAAAACAAAGCATTTTTCACAAGGAATGGAATAGCCCCTTTCTAAAGGGACACAAAAGAGAACGTTTGCTTTGGTAATAGTTAGAGCCATTCCAGCACCTCCCAGGAGCTTTCTCAACAGAAACCTCAATAGACAGAAGGTGCCCAGACAGCAGAAGCCCAGCGTAACCCATGAAGCTCCAACTTTCCACTTAAACCAAGTTATTCTCAAGTGTGAATCAGCACTTTGAGGAGAAATAAGTTTGTTCTCATGCTTAAACGCAACCCAAGCGAGGTAAGTGGTAAAGCTCAAAGAATGAACAGCACTGGTAATCCAGAAATACAGTGGGGCCAAAGTGACAGATGTTAGCTGTTCATTCCTTGCATCGTTTGTGCTTCAGTACTACCCAGATGCCACAAAATTAACTACTATTTGTATAGAATAGATTCTGCCCAGCAGTACTTTCTCTCCTACCCAATTTCAGTGTATACGCTACATCCACAGCACACTGTTTTCTTTGAAAATAAGATGGATTTTTGCCACTTCCCTAAGTGACTTCAATCTCTTAACTATTTATATAATGTTTTGCCAAAATTATCCCTACATGTAAGGAAGTACTTCAAAAGTTATTCTATAACAGTTAGTAACCAATCTTCTCCTATTTTGAAAGCCACATAGAAGAAAACACAGAAGAGTAAGAACTTAAGTTCAAAATCCTTTCAGAAGGGCTCTTTTAGCCATCCAGTGTTGATAAAGAAAGGCCTGGTCCCCCAGCAGACTTCTCCAGAGACCCATAGGGCAGCACACAGAGCTGCTGTAGGGACACTTTGCCTCTGTACTGAGGGGGGTTTATCTGCATTAGGAACACAACAAAGCCTGAAAAGAACTGTAGTAAATACACACACGAACAAAGTGTTGTTTGAGTGGTGTTTTTGACTTTCAAATGGATTCATGGAGTAAAGATGGTTTCAGCTTGGATTCCTTAAAGAGGCTTAAGTCATACTGTCAAATCTTCTTCAAAACATCTGTCCTGCCCCTGAATTTTGAACAAGCTTCCCAGGTATTTAACAAAAAGGCACGTATGCTCCTTCAGGCTTTATGTGACAACAGCTAAGTAATGAAGGAAGAAGTAGTTAATACCCAGGTGAAGGACAAGTTGGGGCTCCTTAGCTCCTGAACATCCTGCTTGCCATCCGATCAGCACACGTATACCAGCTACCCAGTCAAAACAGATGGAGCTTTAAATCAGCCACGGCTAAGGCTGCTGTCAGTCGGCCAGGCATGGCATGAAGGATGCTGAAAAAGGACAAGACTTGGTATGAACAGAGTAAGAGAAACATAAACCAGAAGGTACAAATCTATAAAAAGCCACGTTGACAGGGTTCTGCTGCCCACATAACAACCTGCTCACTCTTATTTTTAATGGAATTTAACCTAATTAAGTCTAATGTTTGGCAGCGGCACTTGCCAGTTCTCCACGTGAAGCAAATGCCATTGTATACAACTATGCACAACTGAACATATGGATGTTGTTTTTCCATAAGAGCAGTAATCCATCACCACACGTTAACCTAAGTAAATGTTATCCCACATTGAACCACAAGAGGGCTTTACCGTATTGCAAAAGAAAGTTGTTTCTCCAGTGTTCAGCACCTTTGAAACAGCATCCAAACTCAGACAAAACGAGTGCTCTTTTTAAATGCAATCCATAAAAACTAAGTTCTACAAGTTGCTGAAGCAAAGGGGAATCATTTGTAGGATTAAAGACATGGATGCCCAGCTGCTTCAGGCTAAACTCAAATATCTGAACCTGTTTCACGAACAGCTACTGAGCACTGCTCCAGCTGCATCTGGGCTGAAATGTTTTACCAACACATAGCTAATACCTGGGTAAGCTTCCTCGCTGAACAGCACAGACCTCAAGAGCTTAACAGCACCTAGGGTTTGCTCTTAATGAAGTCAGCAGCATTAAGATACCTGTAAGCTAGCTGGAACACAGTAGAGGGAAAGAAAATGAGGGGTAAATTAGATAAATTAGCATTAAAAAAGGCACAGTAACATAGAAGGTTACACTGTGAAGCCAAATTACACAACAGCTCTGAAAGGCGAAAAGGTGGAACAGAGATGGAGCTGAGTGGCCTCCTCTGGACTTGCTCCAACAGGTTCATGTTTTCCTGTGCTAAGGGCCCCAAAGCTTCTTTTGCTGGTCACACTCATTTTGATGCAGCCCAGGATAGGGTTGGTTTCTGATAGTCAGGTGCAGTTCAACACACCACCAACTCCTGTCCCCACTTAGAAATGTAATGTAATGGTTTCTCTTCTAGCACAGGGACTCCAGTACTGCCTCATTCTAGTCTTCCACATAACGGATTAAAGTTACTGATTTACTCTGGGATTTTTTTAAGGTGGTATTTTATGGCCTGCATCACTCAGGAGAGCAGGTTACATATATCTGTAACTGAGGACTTCAGTGCATTTAAATTGTCCTGAACAGCCGGAGTGTACCCTTGAGAAGTTCTGCTACTTAATTTGTGCAAACTTTAGGTGCAGCCTGAGGTTAAGAAGAGCATGAACAGAAACCAGTTCACTGGTCACCTAATTCACTGCGTCACTATTCCAGCATAACACCACAAACTAGACAGCTTGAGTATTCCTACTCACTGCAGCAAGTGTATGAGCACCACAAGCACCTGGCGTCTCCTGATAACCTGCAGCCTGTGACACATCTAAGTGTCAGGTACTAACCTGCACCTCAAAGTTATAAAGACAGAATCAAGTTGACACAAAATACTAGTTCCAGGTATGCAATATGTAATTTTCTACATAAATCTTGCATTTCTCATTTCACACTGGGTAGAAACACATCATTTAACATTAGTACTTTATTCTAGACCAGTGTTCAGCTGCATGAATTATTCGTAGCTTAAGACATGAATGGTTTGGTTCTTGGCTTCATGTTACTCATTACTAATTTTTAAAACATTCAGAAGTAACACACATATCCTCAAAAATCACTTGTATTAAAGTAGTTTAATACTATCAACTAACAGTCAAGCAGTGCAGACAGAACTTGTGTTCAGCTTTGAGTGACTGACTCGAATGCATTAACTGTTAAACACTAACAGCAAGTAGTCATGATTTGAAATAAGAGTTCCCAGGTAGTTTTGTATACAACTGTCTGCCATGCCTATCATCTTGGTTAAAAACCAAGACATTTGGAAGTTACTGTGCTATTTGGGAATGACCAGGAACACTGGCCAGAAAGTGTGCTATGAAGAATGCAAGAAAGAGGGCCTACTCCAGGTAGTAAGAAAGACAAGCTATCACTTTGCTGCCTTCTCTTGAATAATAGATGCTAGTAAGGCTGTCCCAGCACCAGGGGGTAGCTCCAACCTTCTCCCAGTGCCACTGCTTCCTCTTGGAAGTTTCCCCATCAGATCAAGGTACCAAATTTTGAGTGCCTAACGGATAGCTAATAGTATTGCTTATAGAATCATAGAATAGTTAGGGTTGGAAAGGACCTTAAGATCATCTAGTTCCAACCCCCCTGCCATGGGCAGGGACACCTCCCACTGAACCATGCCACAGCTAGGATACTCACTTGAGTTGAAAAGTGTGTGTCTCCACTTAGCCTGACAAGTGTTTTAACACCATAAATTCCATTTTAGAGATAAAACCATGTGAGGTGACTTTAACAAAAGGTTCTCTATAGTGAACAGGACTGAAGTGCTCACACACACACATCCTAGCCTCGTATCAGTCCCAGATCCATGACTTTCAGCATTTTCCTGCATTTTGTTATCCACAGAACATCACTGGTAGGAAATGAAGAGTCATGAGTAAATTCAGTTCCATTTATTTTCCAGCAACATCCCATACAAAAGTGATAGAAACATTCACTGCTTTCAGCAGAAAATCTGTACAGTGTGATCATTTACAACAGGTTTACATTTAAAATCAGAAAATTAAGAGAATCAAGCACTTCCCCCAGGCACTGTTGCCTTGCCTGTATTAATAAATGACTCCTGACTATTTACAAGTTTCAAATTCAGGCTACTGCTTCTTAAATCATTATTGCCCAGGCTTTAGCACCTTGACCTCCGACTTCTTGAGACTATTTAGTTTTCAACTGGTTTTGAAGCATTTTTGCAAATAAAGAATCTTTTTTTGTTGTTGTTAAAGGCAAGGCAGTTAATCTTCCAGTACATAACTGCAGGAGATGAGTTTACTGGTACTAATCTGCAGTATGGTTCAAGTACCGCTTGTATTACTTCAAGTCAGATCATTGTAGAAGAGCTAGATGGAAAGGCAAAGCAGCATACAGATGCTCAAAAATATCTCCCTACTTTGCTCTTGATCAGGTAATGGACACAACTGGAGGGAATCAGTAAGATCTTGCTGAACTATTTAGAATTACTTGAGGGAAGCACTGCCTTTGGCTAGTTTTCTACTGACAGGTCTGATAAAAAGAAATCCGATATACATAAATAGGACATTAAAAAAATCCACACAGATAACTATTTTTACATAAGCTTGGCCCAGAGAATATATCGACCAACCACAACTTCAGAGAACAAACTTCAACTTTGCTTAAGCTTTCTTACTATCAACAGCTTCTGAACCAAGCAAACCTCTCAAATGTCAAAGACACTTCCTCTAAAACACTTTTTGCATGGGACTGTTTAACTCACAGTATCGAAATCTTTAAGTGGTTCACTCAAACACACTTCCAAGTTAAATTCACCTTCGGCTTGATAGTCAACGTGTCTAACTTTGGTGGGAGTGCCAGAACAGGTATCCTGGAACACAAAGTCAGTTAATAATAATTAGCAGTTAAATACCAGTTTAGTTATGCAACAATTTGTTTCACTTCTGTAATTCATTTAGACCACCCTATAACAGGCTGACAAACACTTTAAAGGCCATACAAAACCCCAAGGCTAGTCTTAATATTAAAGAGATTTAAAAGAAGGCTTCTGCCCATTCGACCACATTCTAAGATTCCTTGCATGTTTTAAGGATCTGTATACACATACATTAAAACATTATGCAGGTTCAAAGAAACAAGTCCAATGAGAAAAGCATTACTAGATCTTTACTGAAGGTTACTGCTCAGCTGTACTAAATGCTTTCTTGTTATAAAAGGAACCTACTTCAAAAAGCCTGAACATGCCAAGAAAATGACATCCTACTTGAACATCAGACATTGCAACCTAAAGTAGTATTTCTACTGTACGTTACATTCATAACTGACATGCTTTGAACAGATATACGTTGCTTTTGCAGTCTATAAAAAAGAGATTTGTCATTTGAGATGGTCACTTCAGTTCTAACTCTCTGAACTCAGACTACAGGCAGTGGCTACAGCTAGGAAAACGTATGAATCATATCACAGAATCCCAGACTGTTTTGGGTTGGAAGGGACCTTAAAACTCATTTAGTTCCAACCCCCTGCCATGGGCAAGGACGTCTTCCACTAGAGCAGGTTGCTCCAAGCCCCATCCAACCTGGCCTTGAACACTGCCAGGGATGGGGCAGCCACAGCTTCTCTGGGCACCCTGTGCCAGTGCCTCACCACCCTCACAAGGAAGAACTTCTTCCTTATATCTAATCTAAATCTACCCTCTTTCAGTTTAGAGCCATTCTTCCTTGTCCTGTCACTACATGCCCTCGTCAAAAGTCCCTCTTCAACTTTCTTGTAGGGCCCCTTAGGTACTAGAAGGCTTCTTTAGGGTCTGAACTCTCAGCTTTATAAACAGTCCCTAAACACAGCATATTATGGAATTTCTCATGTATTCAGGCTACTCCAAGACAGAATTCTAAGTACCGGAGCAAATATTTACGCAAATGACAGCTATGCTTACATCATTATCTTGACAGCTCGTTTGAGATTCAGAATTGCTTCCAACAGATTCTGTCTCCATCTCACCAAGGTCAACAGGACGACTGTAAAATAATTAAAACGAATACAGCTTAAAACAAATTCATGTTTTTCAGTAGTGACTTGCACTTTGTAGGTGCAGTTCTAAAAAGGATGGAATCATGGCCAAACAAGAGCAGAGACCCCTACAGAGATTACAGGGACAGTGGTGGCAAACTGCAGAGGCCAAACAGAATAACAGGTCAACTCAATGCAGCTCAAGTGACTAAGGACTAAATTAAAGTCTTGAGATCAGCATCAGTGTTATGGAAAAACAGTAGTTTATTACCATAAGAACGTTGCCTGAGGAATTAGTTACATCTGTGTCCCTTTCATTCTGTCCCATAGTTGTGTTTTGGATGTTACCTGATCAGCTTTATTGCTTTCTATAGAGGAAAGTAACTAGTTGTATTATTGTACGTATTCTAGACTAAAATACCACAGAAGCTTGGCCTGTGAACACTTTGTGGCCATGGTTTTAGTTTAGTGGTACCTTAAGATGAATTTACAAGTACTTCTTTCCCCCTCTCTGTTCAAGAAACAAGAATTTAGACCACTGTTCTTGAACTAGCAAGTGAGAAGGCTTGGAGGCAGGTTCTCATACACTGCACTGGTCCAATTCATGAGATCTGTCAGTTTGTAAGAGCTCTCCAGCACTGCTTCTACCACAAATTAATCTGCTGACTGCTCTGAAAGAGTCAGCCTGCCCTGATGGTGTGGCATTTCCTTTTATACAGCACTGCAGAATGAGCTCAAATTTCACCCAGTGGGCATATATGAAAGAAGTGAGGGATATACATGAACACCCTTGCAAGGACACTAGGTAAGTCTAGCCCCACCAGGTAGGTCCAGAAGATATTTTGTCTGAGAAGGAACCAAATAGCATTAAATGGGGACAAGTAACTAATGAAAGCATTCAGCAATCACTGATTTGTCTCAAAAAGGGCTATGCTGGGTGAAATGTGTGTTTGTGTTTCCCTTTTTTTAACATGAGATTTTATATATTAATTTCTATAAAGGTATCTTGAATATTGTGTACATACATGTCTTGCAGATCGCATCCCTCTTCAGTAGGTGGATCCCAGGAATGCAGCGCAACTTTCCATAGCTTAATTTGCTGGTCCCATGACCTACGGCTGTACTTCTTAAACTTATTTGGAGTTCTGGGATGGACTCCTGGTATACGATGGCATCTATTCACATTAGACATGAGAAATTCATTAGTGTTTTGCACACACCTACATAACATGTAGCTTTAAGCATTAAAGCTGAAGCCTGCTCCACAAACTCATTACAATGCAGTAAATTCCGATATGATTTATGAGAAAAGATTAAGCAATTTCAGCACTGAAATTGTCAGCTCCATACAAACATCTTAGTTTTTCTATCTTGAAGTCAAACAGAAAAGTCATAGGCCTGAAAACCTCATTCCGAAATTAAGAGCAACCACAATCCATTTTGTCTTTTAGCTTACTAACGAGAAAAGAGACTGCAAAAAGCAGTTTCGTTTCCTCTAGCTGACAAGCACAACAAAAGAACTTTCACTTCCGCTTCTCCAGCACAACAAGGTTTGAGGGGACATTTCTCATGTACTGACCAGTAAAAGTATCTGCATCTCATCTGATTATTAGTGTGACTTAATGGTTAATAGAAAGGTTAATTTGTAGATGCCTTCTATTTCAATGTGTCTCAGATACCAAATTCAGTGTATTAATATGCTTATAAAGAACAGGTATGACTTACAATTGAATGTTTAGTTTTCCAGCAACTCCGGCAGCTTACCTAGGAACTTCTTTAATGTATCTATCATACGCAATTGTGTTTTTTCCATAGTTTATCTGTTTTTGTCTTCTCATCAAAACCACTTCATCTGTTTCAAGTTCTACTGTCACAGTGGACTCCTTTGAATCAGAACTAAAGAAAAAACATTGTTGATTTGGGACTAGTAGAAAACAAGCAACACTGAAACCAACCCATGCAAGAAGATTATACAGAAACATGTTAAAGCTTCTCAAATGAATACTTGAGAGGTTACTGAACTATGATGTTAGAGCAGCTTGAAGACAGAATCATAGAATGGTTTGGGTCGGAAAGGATCTTGAGATCATTCAGTTCCAACTCCCCTGCCACAGGCAGGGACACCTCACCCTAGACCATGTTATCCAAGGCTCTGCCCAATCTGGCCTCGAACACTGCCAGGGATGGAGCATTTAACACTTCTCTGGGCAACCTGTGCCAGTGCCTCACCACCCTCACAGTAAAGAACTTCTTCCTTATACCTAACCTGAACTTCCCCTGTTTCAGTTTAAACCCATCACCCCTTGTCCTACTGCTACAGTTCCTGATGTAAAAACTCAGCATTTTAAGAAGCCACATGTGAAAGTTCAGGCCTATTGTCAGGATTCCCCTCAGCTAAGCTAGAGATTTAACCTACCTTCCCGAGGAGGACTTCCTTTCTCTTGCAAATTCATTTATCAGGAGTTTTCTTCTGTATCTGTAAGATTCAAAGCAGTATTAAGTATACATACACAAAGAGAACATGTAAAGCTGCACTGTCACAGCTCACAGGTGATTTTACTTCCAGCTAAGCAGCAGTCTTGAACTCAACCCAGACACTGTAAACATCTTCCTACTGTGGAATGGATGTTTCAGTTTTTCCTAAAATAAGAATTCTGTGGACTTCCTGTTTCTAAGTCTTTTCACTAAAAATTGTTTTACAGCACTGACATAACCCCCCTCCAGTAATTACAGAAAGGACATTCAAAGTAGTCCAGTCTAAGAGATTCAGGAAAATATCTCCGAAAGGGAGATATTTAAGTGATACACACCAACCCTACACAGAGCTGCTCTGTAATTCCTGCAGGACTTAAGCCAAAGCTGACCTAAAAGCAGCAGATGAGAAGCTGAGGTTGGTCTGATTTTATTACAATAGACAAGTTAAAAATCAAAGTCAGTACAGATTCTACAAGACAACTGTCATTTCCCCTCCTATCCTCACTTCATCTTAAGCACCCATGGGTACCTTGCAATTTCTTTATTAACATTGGTCCTCATTTCATCTTCCTCCACTGCAGTTCCCCAGTCTGAACACCGGGAAAGGGGTCCAGGGCCTTCTGGTGTTGTAAAACTAGAAAGAAGAGGAAAAAAGAAGAAAGCTTCTACATTAAAATTCTATTTTATTGTATTGTATTTCCCAGCCTAGCATCTCCCTCATTCACAGCTTGATCGTTATTTAAAGGATTCATTTACAGGACTCACAATGGCTGTGAAAATCTTGTATTGTTCTATTAAAACGTCATCACTTAAAATTAAGCAGTTTTATATAAGAGACAAAAGTTAGAACACAATTATATCATACAACTAATTAAAATTACATGATAGCACCGGGAGTTTCTCCACTTGAAAGTACATAACTCTTTATAGAATAGAGAACACAAAGGCACAAAAAAGGGCAATTTTTAGCTAGTAAACTGAGATTTGCTATAACTTTGCAAATTGGTATTTAACAACATTAGCATGACAAGCAGATTCAGGCTGTTGCAAGGGAATAAGTTTATATCCCTTCCCAGCCATCAACAGTTGCCTAAATTCAGATTATTTCATGTGTTTTCCAGTTTCTGTCCCCCTGATGACCATTTCTCCTAAAATACAAACCCAAAACCAGTAGATCTGGAAAGGCTTTGCAGGCTTATCAGGATTCTGTGCAAAGATGTCCTTTGAAGTCAGGGAATTAGATTAATCTGTGCTTAAACCAGTTCCAACGTCCTGCTTCCAACTCAGAAATCAGCTTGCACTACTTACAAGTTTCTGTTAAATTCCAACTAAAAGTTCTTTTTAGGTGAAACCCAATTACCAACTCAGAAAAAATAAAAGTCCAGAACAAATCATAGAATGGTTTGGGTTGGAAAGGACCTTAAGGGCATCCAGTTCTAACCCCCTGCCATGGGCAGGGACACCCCACACTAGACCAGGTTGCCCAAGGCTCTGTCCAACCTGGCCTTGAGTACTGCTGGGGATGGAGCATTCACCACTTCTTTGGGCAACCTGTTCCAGGTTCCTCTGCAAGCATCTGGTCAGCCTCCAAGGATGTTTAGCTTTTCCTGATATTGATGCCCAACTGCAGAAAATGCAGGCCACATTCAGTTATTGCTCTCCCATGGTGATGGGATAACCCAGAAGTGATGGGTCAGTCCCAAGACCTCAGCTTTCTCCTCAACACTGCATCACACCTTTCTATACTTGACTCTTCATTAGGGACTGTAGTGGTAGGACAAGGGGTAATGGGTTAAAACTTAAACAGCGGAAGTTTAGATTGGATGTAAGAAGTTCTTTACTGTAAGGGTGGTCCTCCCATGGCAGGGGGGTTGGAACTGGATGATCTTAAGGTCCTTTCCAACCTTAACTATTCTATGATTCTGTACCTGTGCTGTGTATGCACAGAATTAGGGAGCACGAGAGGGTCGACAGCTTTTTCTCTTGACTAAATTTGCTCTGGTGCCAGACATACTAACCTCAGCTGTCTTTCTCAAGACTCTCATCCCCATGTGCCATTTAACAGTTGGTGAGAAGCTCTGGTGCTGTGCTGGGACTGCAAAGGGTTCTCAAACCCTGCCAAAGGGGCAGTAAAGCAAGGCTATAAGCACCACCAATCTGTTGTATGACCCAGCCTCCAAGCCTGACCCTCTTTCCATTTTAAAAACCTTATTTTGACAATGTTGAACTCAAAAGCATTGCTTATTTGGGTTGAATCCGACAAAGCAGCCTGTAAAGTTTCTTCCTTGAATTCTTATTCAAACACACTTCCTGGAATTAATTTCATTTACGCTGGATACCATCACTTGAGCTAGTGGCCAATGTCTTCCCTGCTTATTATCAGCACAGAAAAATTGGTACTTGTAGTTCACCAACATCTTATTTTAGATTAGAAATCTAGATGCAATCAACTGGGTGGCAGCCACAGCTCCCATCCGCTGATAAAAGGGACTAAGGGGACTGTGGCAGGAATAGCTCAGATGTAGACAGTGATATAAAGTAAGATCCTTTCCCTAAACTGAAGCTTATCTATGCTGGAAAACAAGGAAGCAGCACTATGAGCAGAGTGAGTGACCTTGGAGGCAGAGCACACCACACATGGGCTTCAGACACTTTAAATACAACTACCCAAGACAGGTTGCGCTCCACTCAGAAACGTGAAGAGAAAACTTTTAATACTTGAATCTTTAATCTGCCATCTCCTTTGATTTTGCCACAGCAGTATGTACAGTCTATATCCACAAACACATGTAATGGGCTCCTGCAGTTACTGCTTCATGATAAATGGCCATAAGCAAGCATGAAATAGGTCAGAAAATAACAAAGAATGTAACTCAGGACCTAAGATTGAGAAATGTTTATTTTTAAGTAGCTCCAAGATAAGAACACTGCACTGGATTCTTTTCCCTCCTTGAAGACCAGCTATTCATGGTCTACAAGTGATTTATAGACAGGCTGGGCCTGCAAACCCCGAGTACAACGGTCAGCTCAGCAGCTCTCGATGAACAAAGGAGCAGAGGGTGGTTCCTATGACCTACCTGTCCAGCCTGCCGTCAGAACCCCCGCACTTGCTTTCATCGAAGACGGATGATTCGGGTCCGTGCTGCTTTCTCCGCTTCCCATCGGCGCCACGTTTCCTTCCCTGGGACCAGCGGGGCGGGGGCTGCGGGCTGGAAGCGGACAAGCCAAGAGGTGAGCACACCAGGTCACTTCATCCACCCTCTCTGAAGCACCACCGCGGGCAGACACCGCAGTTTACCTGCCTTTACTTCCACAAACACCAGCGCCTGCGGCCCGCAGGGCTCCCTCACTAAAGGAGCCCCCTCTGTTAACGCCACCCTCCATTACAGACAAGGGGACCTCACCCCGCTCCCCTCCAGCCCTGCTGCCCTCAGGCGGGCCCGCACTTCCCTAAGGGGCACAACATGGCGGACACCGCGCAACGGCCGCACCGGGCGCGGGGAGGCCACGCAATGGTGCGCGCGGGCCGCCGCTCCCCTTCTCTCCCCCCCGCTCCACCGCCTGAGGTACCTCCGGTACCGCTGCTCCTGGGGCACCGCGGTCCTACCTGCTCGTGGTGCTGCCGTGCGGGCTCCTCTGGCGGAAGGACATGACGCGGGGTGTCTCCGGAAGGGCCGCGGAGAGAGGCGGGCAGCGAGAGGGCCGCAGCGGGCTGTACGGGAGCTGGGAACGGTGCGATACGGCAGCTTTCCTTCCCGCTCTGCCCCTTCGCATCTCCCGCCGGCGCTGACGCCGCTCGCTCCGCCTCCCTGAGCGGAGCTTGCGCCGGACTCTCCATTAGGACAGGTATGCGGGGGGGGAAGAAGGGGAAAGCACAGCTGCCAGCCGGAATCCTCTCCCCTCCTAACCCCGCCGAGTAGAGCTCGCTGCTGGGCATGAAGCTAACACGTTGCCAGCCACAGCGCTCACTCAGAGCTTATCAAAGACACTTACTATGCCCCCCTTCCCGGGGATGCAATGGTTTAGCCCGCTCCCCTCCGGGCCCCGCCCCGCCACGGGGCGTGTTGGCGGGAGAATCAAGCGCGGCGGCGCGCGGTTTTGGCGCGCTGTCGGGGGGCGGGAAGGCGGCTGTGCTTTAATTAGCGGGGTTTGTTACCGCACACGCGTGGTGCTTCCGCAGAGAGATCCTGTCCGTGTGAGAGATGTGGTATGCGAGGAGGTTTTACATCAGTCGTTTGGGAAGAGCCTGAACTCCTGCAGCAGAACACACAGCTGGACCAGTGGGACAATTGAGACATGTACAACTGAGCAGCGTTTTCTCCTTCCAGACTCAGAATCATTTAGGTTGAAAAAGACCTTTAAAACCATAGAATCCAACCGTTAACACTGCATGTCCACCACTAAACTGTGTCCCTTAGCGTCACATCTACCTGTCTTATAAGTACCTCCAGGGACAGTGATGCTTCCCTGGACAGCCTGTTACAATGCTTGACAACACTTTCAATAGAGAAATTTTTCCTACTATCCAGTGTAAACTGTCCCTGGCACAACTTGGTCATTTCCTCTTGTCTTATCACTTGTTATGTGGGAGAAAAGACTGACACTGACCTCACAGAAGCCTCTCTTGACTTCTTGTAACTTCATCACTGCCCACCTGAAAAATCAATAATGGATGGTAATCTGAGGGCTGTACTGGGGTAGGAAACTTTCTCCTCACATCTTTAACCTGGGCCCTAAGGGAGGCAGCAGACTTCCTAGGAAGCAGGTTCTGTCTGCTGCATATTGGGCTTTCTATTCCCTGCAGATGGGATTCTCCTATGACCATGATCCATCTTCTTTTACCCTATGGAAGCAGTTTTGACACAAACCTGTGTCACAGAAAGGACTCAGTCGGAGATCAATGTGATCAGACAAAGCCATTTATTCTAGAAAACTAACTCTTTATATACTATTTCTTAAAGTTGTTTTCACTAACTTGGCACATTGTGATTGGATACATATCTGTGAGGCCCTTAACAACTAACATATAATTGGTTAAGCACAGGTGTGAGAACCTGACCTTCAAAGTTTCCCAACAGTCCTCAATTTAGCAACTCAGTAAATTCCAGCTCCTTCTTATCTTGCTGGGATTCTCACTCCCAGTGCCTCGCTCCCATCCTCCTTCACCTTTTGTTTTCCTTGGTTCATGTCGAACTCCATGTGGGCACTTGCTGATCTGGGTATGTGGCTGTTCTTTGCCAGAAAATCATCCACAAACCTGGGTGAAGCAAAGCTGATTTTCATTACTCTGACAGGTTCTATTTGAGTAACACTTGCAAGATCAGCAATGAAATGAATGGCAGAAGTGGAAAACAAAAGTGGCGTTGGGTATTTTCTGAGCAGCTTAAGACAGAAGTAACTACCAAAGCCCACCAGTGAGAAATAATATTTACAGGTGGCATTTGTTTTCATTTGATTTTATGAAGATACTCCATGCGTAGCAAGGCTGAAGTAGATGTTGAAAAGGAGAATTTGCATCTCTACTGGTGAAATGGAGCATGGTTTCACAACTGTCATGTAATCAGTTACAGAAATGAAAGATGCCTGCTACTTTGGCTTGTGTTTCTGGTCATAATTTACACAGATTCGGAGCTCATGTTGTCCACAAGCTGCACAGAAAGAACAGAGGCACCAGGCAGAGTGGGTGGCAGTACACACTAGGAAGAAGGAATTGCCTGTAGAGCATAACTGTAGCTGAAACAAGTGTTGCTTTGGATCCATATTAAGCAGTCCTCAGAGGAACTGCACACCTGCAATATGCACTACTGTATTCTGCCTCTTCTTCACCACATGCTCCCATGAATTCCAGGTCTCTAGACTCGAATCTTGAGTAGTTCCAGGAACTTCTTCCTATTTCGTGATTAATCTTGAGCATTGAACAGAACAGCCTATAGGAACATCTCAGCTGAAATCTGGCAAATAACTAGTCCTTCTTAATCCCCCCTTTGCAGTTTACAGATATAGAAAGGGGTTTATTCAAGACAGTACAAAACCATAGAGCACAATATCTACAGCTGTGTTTAACTCTGGGCATGAAAGCAAGGGTAAAAAGGCAGATCAGCTCAGTAAAACCTGCTGAGTTTTCTCCTACCAGAGATCACTGCAGTGTTACACATCTGGTCTTGAAGGCCAAGAGGAAGCACCTGCTGCCCAGTGACACTCAGAATCACTCAGATGTGTTGGAGATCCTCTTCATGGTGAATTCACAAAGCTCATTGCACATTGTCTTGTTAAAAGTGAGAGAAATTCACACTTTGCTCTGAAAAGGCACACGATAAAGAAGCCATTATCGGACTGCTCCCTGCCAGCCTGCCTTGGGAAATGCTCAATGGTCAGCAATGGCTTCCGGATTTGAACACTGAGGTCTCACCAGCTGGTTTACTGTCTATTGTTTTTCTTTTCAGTACTTTTTCCTCAACTTCTTAATGGTTTTACACTTTTTTCCCCCCACTGAAGTGTTCCACTTCTACAAATTGCATCTGCATTCACATTATGTATGTGCATCTCAAAGGCTCCTGGTGAGTGTATGTTCGCAAATGGTGTCTTCCTGCAGTTTTTGCGCCGGAGACCTCTGTAGTAGGATGTCTCCAAAACCCCTGCCTTTGGGTGGTAACAGTCACTGGCTCTATGCACAGTGAAACACTGAGATCTGAAAATAGTAGTGTAAGGAATTTATCTTGGGCATTCCTTTCCCTTTGCCTGTAATTGTACAAACTCTCACATCTTCTGTGTGGCATCTGCATAAACATCCACGCTGCAGCAGGGATGTTTGCTATGCTAGCACCAATCCTGTCCCACACACTGCTATGGAAAACAGAACTGTGCTGCTGAACCAAGGACATGCTGGAAGCACAGCATAGGTTCAAAACATAGAAACTCCCTTTCCTGCAGCCTTGCTTGCAGATAAGCTGACTTAACACCGTGTTTACCTGAACACATCCAAGCAAGCCAGAGAAAGGACTACTCCAGCATGGACATCACACAGTACTCTTAGCATAATGCTACTTAAAAGTAAAATTCAGTTCATCCAGAACTATCCCCTGTAAACACATCCTAGGGATTACAGCTCCCTTCCATCTTGCCATCCTTGTCAGCGAAGAAAATCCTTCAAAAGCACTTCACCACAGTGGGAATTTTAAGGGGAGGAAGGAGATATCCTCATCACTGTGACCTCCAAAGAGCAGTTTTAAAACCAAAACAAAGTACATATAACAAATGGCATTCCAGAATTGCTAGGGAACGCTGTTCCTACAAGCACAGATAACATATCACCCGTGAGGAGATTCTCCCAGCACAAACATGCCAACAGAACATACATGGAAGAAATTTCAACCTGGCTGATGAAGTTCAGAGTGCATTTCAGCTTAATTACAAACTGAGCACAGGTTTACGCAAAGTGGATTTAATTAAAACAGGTAACATTGATGGAAGGCTATCAAAACCAAACTGGGGTCAGTGTGACAGACTTCAGCTTTGCTTACCTGTTGTAAGCTCATCTCAAATCGCCTTGGACAGATAAGCAAGTGGAGGGACTGCATTCCTGTTTTAACTGCTCTGTTCAGACTGATGTGGTTACTGCTACAAATTAGATGTTGTGATGGCTCTACATCTTCCAGTGGCAGCATGAAATGACTTTAGCAGACCTCAAACCTCATCTGCCCAGTTTCACACCTCTTCTTTTGCTACCATAGCTTGTCCAAGTGTACAGAACCTAGATTAAGGAGTAAATCTGCCACAGTTTAACTGCAAGTTTAACTGCCACAGGCAGATTGGTTATCCTGTTTCTAGTCTAAGTATCTTCAACCAAAAAACACAAGACCTTTTAAGGACTGCTGAAGAAATCCTATGGATTTTTCCATAAATCCATTTCAGGCTCCATCCACCATAGGCAAAAGCTTAAGGGCTCTTATATTTAAACTGAGCTTAACTATTTCATGACAGCCTACTACTGTCACCCAACAGCTCCATACTCTTGAGGAAGATACCTTCCTCACGGCAGAATGAGCACTATGGCTCAGCTGCTCCCTTCCACTAGGTTACAATGCACCAAATATAACTTCATGACAAGATATCAAAACACAAACTGAGGGGTTGGGCACAAACCAAGGTGTGAACTCCCTTTAAGAGGTTGATTTAATCTCTGAAGCATCTTCCTTCCCCCTTTTGGCAAGGGCTAAAAACCAACCCCAAATAAACAAAACACCCTCACACAAACATGACTCCTGAACCCACATATTCCTTTTATAATGGAACTCAATGTAACAGCAAAAGCAGAGTAACGGGAATTTTGAAAGTCTTTAATTCTTCTGCATAAAGACAAAAATGCCAAAAATGTACCATTCCCTTATTTACAGTCATCATAAATCACAGGACAGCATGCACATCGGAACAAGAAGGTGCTAATTACTTCTTTAAAAAGTGCTGTACAGGTGTGTTCCTTGTATTCACACACCCCATGCTCTGTGGTGTGTGGCTGAGCCACCCTTGTGCTGGGACACTACTGAACCCCATGCCCGAGCAGCCTGGAAATAATGTTTTGGAATGAACCGGGGGTAGTTTTGGAGAAGCAGCTTAGTTCCGCATCAGTAGCACAATGGGCTTTAGGGCCTTCGGTACATTGCCAGCCCCAGAGCAAGGCTGCTGTGTGACATCCTGGCACTGCCATAGTTCTGCAGTGGCCTTGTGAAAAGCCAACCAAACTCCTGCAAAGAGCCAATTCCCAGCTCTAACAGACATTTGTGTCCCAGTACACGCTACATAAAATGCCACAAGGACTGTAAAACATTCTTGTAACTGGCACATGAAGCTGGTCTGAAAGCCATTATAGCCACAGCCTTCACTGAGCACAGTGCTAGGAGAATAAACAAAGCAGAACCTCTCTCAACACCATCACAACCCTTAGTCTGGATAAGAGCAGCTCTAAACCTGCAAGTACTGCTGCTCACCTCCAGTTCCTGTAGGAACAGCAGGCACTGAACTCATTCTCTTATACACTTAGCAGTAGACTGGCTCTTTGCATTAGGCTGCAACACACACAAAAGCAAATCCCAGGTATTTAGACTGTGTTGCTATTCAAACAGTTACTCATCCCCTTGAAGAGAAGGATCTGATTTTGATAAATCATCTGCCTTTCCCTTCTCTTCTCTCACTAGCTTAGGCAAATTCTAACTTAACGTATCTTATATCACAGAATGGTAAATAAGCCAAACAGGATCACCCAATCCAAAAGCTAAGAACAGATTGTCTTTAACAACTGGAAAAAGGTTGAAATTATCTACATTCTTTCGAAATAGTTCTTCAGCTTGGATGTACAATTCTGGTCCGGTCGAGGAAACAGGGCTTGAACTCCTTGGTTTAAGGGGTGACATTCTTCAGTTTAACTTGACATTGGACCAGTTCACCAGCATAACACCAGTGCACTATAAGTAGCATGATCTCCAAATAGAAACAGCAGGATCCATCAATTGAAGCAGCCTTTACAATATGAAGCACGTTGTCTGCCAACGCAGGTACAGCAGAAACATTCTCACAAAAGCTTTAAGGAACTTCCACCATCATTGTAGCACAGGCTTAATGAAATCAGAAGTTTTACACTTGAGGCAGAGGTTGCAGAAAAAGTATAATCTATCCTTAAGGATCTTGAAAAACCTAAACAAAAAGGTAGATAACAGTGGTTTATAAGTATGATGTATCAGAGAATCATAGAATATCTAGTCATTAACAACACTTTTAAGCTATAGTGTTACAGTCTGGAACAGAGCACTGCATATGGTGAGCCTAAAGCATCGTATAAAAGACAAAGCCATATTGCCCGTATTAAAGTGTTACAGACAGAGTGGATATTTTGAGAACATAAGTTATTGGAAACACAGAGTACTACATACCCTACAGTCCTAAAGTATCTATCAAAGCAAAGATGAAGCAGGTGAGCCTATCCTTCCCAACCCCTCACGTCATTTTCACCTGTCATTACTGATTTATAATACACATTTTTCTCTCAATTCTAATTAACACATTCCTGCTATATCTTAAGTGTCCTACTGACTAAGGGTTTTTCCTTTAAAAAGCAGCCAGATATATTAAAACTTATGGACATTTAACTGGACTCTAAACCAGCCACATTTATTTTTTCTGTTTTAGATAGAAATTTTCTTCTAGCAAAAAGGCAGGTAGCGTGAGGTTCTACCACATACCCACTATCTGGTTTTCAAGCAATATTTACCTTCCACACATGAAGGAATGTGAAGTTCCTGCCATTTGAGAGTTAGAGCTCACTGCATCCAAAAACCATGGTTAAAGGCAACATCTCTCTAAATATTGATCTTTGCATCCCAGGAAACCAATGTGTTGCTCTACAGAGAGGCTACTTAAGTCACTTAACATTACTTTATGTTTTACGTGTCACAAAGATGTATTTTTAATTAGAACAAGTGATTATGAACCCACTGAATATATACACTCCTTAACAGAGCCTTATTTACAACAAAGACAACTGCAAAGCAGCTACACATCAACAAGCCAGAAGATCAGAAAGACTCTCCTAACTGTAATGTGTTGAGAAATGCTTGCTTTACCTGCACATTTTGCCTTATGTTGATTGCACATATGCTGACTGTAAATCTCTTCTTCTTTCAGTGCAGGTCATATGCGACTGCACCAGTTTTCCAAGACTTGATCAGCTCATCTCAGACTACATCCCTATCCTTCAAATTATTTTCCATTACAGGAGAAAGTCCTTCTTCGATACTTCTATATACAAAGAGAGACTAGATAGTTCAAATACTGAATTAGCACTTTAGGAAAATGAATTCACAAGAAGTCTTATTCATGCTCAAAGAGTTTGAATTTAAAATATCAATAAAGTCAATAGAAAAATGCCATTAGCACAATTTAAAGGCTCTGCTTTTTCCTCTAATTGCTAGAAATCAAAAATCTATAGTGTAAAACTAATCGCATGCCATATTCTTAATAAGCTTTGTAATGCAAAAATATTCCAAGACCTCTGTTAAACAGACATTTATATCCCAGTCTATAATGCTTCAGAGCCTGTCTTTGATCTACATTTAATGCAATCAAATTACACAAAATGCTATCTGCCAATAAAAGCTGCTTGACTCAAGATTCCCACTCATCCTAGGAATCCATACAGGAAGCTAAAGTCCAAAAGAAAATTTCCATTTAAATCTACAGCTGCAAATGCAAAGTTGTGACTTCATGATAAAAACATTAAAAGGCAGAAAATCTGCTACTGAAATATTTCAACCTGGTGCGTTGCATTTGGGTGATAAAACACTTTTTTTTTTTTTTTGGCTAAACAGGTAAATATTTCAGTTTACCAAGACTGAAGTATTAGATCTTTTAATTAAGGTGATGCATTAAATATAAGAGGATGGGATAAAATACTAATATAATACATGAATAAATAGAGAAACTGATCTGCTTGAACTGGATAGCTGGATTCCATAGAACGATATTGCATATGAGCTACTGAACCAGAACAGGTAGAATAAGTAGTCAGCTTGAACTTACCTTGGTATTTAAATGTTCTTCCTCATTATTCTCTCTTCAGCACTCCCCCATCCCCTTTCAGGGTATTCTGACTGATGTCCTTCCAACAAACTGCTACAAAGTTTAAGCCTACAAATATAAAAACCCCAGAGACTGAGTGACTTTCTTATGGCAACCTTTTTATACTAAATACAGCCGCAACCTCTATTTACACTAATACAGACTACAGTTTGAGAATGTGATAGAATTTTAGCATGCAACATATAAATATTAGCCAACAGATCCCTAAGCAACATAGGGGAAAAAATACAGACCTCTATAATAAGGGCTTGGATTGAAATACAGCAATAAAGCAACTATGCTTCTAAATTCATACACAAAAAAAGCCCCCCACTGATGAGCTGCATTTTATACCTCTCAAGCCTGAAGTCAGTATCTCTCCAAGTTTTGCTGTCAGGCAGAAAGAAGTTGGGATTTTTCTGTTTCTGATTGTTCCATCCTGAAGAACAGCTGGCTGGAATTGGGTCACTGCATGAAGACAAATAACTATCATTGTGGTCAGCTACAAAACAACTTAATCTCTAGGGAGACAGAGAGGAAGCTTTTAGCTCCTAGGCTGAGGAAGTGAGAGGCCAGTAAAAACAATAGGGACCAATTCTGTGAAATGCCATTGCTTTCCATGCAACAGAGAGGGTGAAAGGGGCTCTTCATCTTCCAGCATTACTTAACGGCAGAATTGGCAGGAAGCAATAGATGGAGTTGGACTGGAAAAAGCCAAGTAATCTCAAAAAACAAAAATAACCAGAGATACCACATGCTGGAGGAAATGTAAGGGGAAAAAAAAAGTAGTATTAAACACTGAAGGAAAAGAAAGATAAAAAAAGCAAAGGACAGGACATTCATAGCACAAGCAATAAAAAGTCACAATCATTATGGTATTTACCTTATTTCGATACCATGTTGTACTGTCATTACTTCGTCATGCTCACCAAAGGCTTCCCACTCTGAGCACTTTGAAAGAGCCTCCTGATGTCCTGATTCAGTAAGACTAAAAAGAAAGTGAAAAGGTCTGAAACCATGGACCTCTGTAACACAGTTCCTCTTAATTCTTCTGAAGGGGGGTAAGCAAAGAGAGAAAAAACACACCTCTATAAACATTTTTACTAAGGTTAGTGTGAAAACCTTTCAATCATTGTTCCCTTAAAAAAGTGGATCTGACAAAACTGTATAGAGTTAAGCCATGCTCTCCTCCATACAGCCTATCTTTTCTCATTTCTCATTTATAGAAATATTTCCTATGCAGCAGCTAGGAGGGAGGAGCCTAAAACACTCAACTCTTCTGTTAGCAATTTTTGAACATTAACCTCACTTTGATCCAGTCCCAGGCTGGGTGACCAACTTCTTGTTGTTCCAACAAGTATTTTCTTCCATAACATCTTTCATGAGGCAAAGAAAAGCTTAAACATACAGAAAGCTTCTTTCACATCCCTTCACAGATACATATTCTCTGTAATAACTGTAGCAAACATAAGATGGTAATAGTTAGGTAGTGAGTCTCAGTATTTGCTGACCAACTTCAGAGTGCACACTGGGCTCCACTCCCTTATTGTAATGTTCATCAACAGTCTGTCTGCCAAAAAGCAGAATGCAGTGCATGGAAGAGGTATGAGAAATAACTGGCAGATGCCTAACAATGTCAGAATTACAGCCTCTGAAGAAGAAACCAGGTTTTGTGAGAAATCAAAACCAATACATTAGTATTGCCTAAATCTACACACCCAAAATTACCTACGCTGTCTTCTGACACTGAAGTATCTTCACTTTTGCAATGTACCACTGTAAATATTTGCCACCATATAACACAATTCTGGTATGATATCACTTCCTCATTAAATTGCATGCACACTTAGATACAGTTAAAGCTATTAATAAATGGAGGGATAAATACAAATCATATTCCAAAATTCAGTTCGTAATATCATTCTCCACATGGAGAACCATTTCATACCTTTCCAGTGTGTGGTACATCTGCACATAATGGTTTTTGCTCTTTGAAACCACAGAGGAGTCAGAATTGTTTCTTTTTCTGCGTTTCCATACGGGAGAAGAACCTGGAGAACAGGGACTATGAGAAAAGACAGATTTTACACACAAAACACTTTATCTGTGTTTAAATGCTTATCAGTGTTCTGCAAAATAATGGCACGTGCTACAGAGGGAGACTTTTTTTGAGGTATGATTCTTCAGTCACAGCAGAGAAATAGAGAAAATGGCTCAAATTCTGGTAACCACTTCACTGTATTTTGGAAAGCGAACTCAGTCACAATCACAGAAGAAACTTTGAATCAGAGACCATTTCAGCTCCACACACATGCCCCGAGATCAAGATATCTCAGTGAACAGGGAAGTGCATGAGGTGCTTCACTTTCAGTCTCCTCACTGTTCTGTGGATAGGTGTAATACTGTTAATTGAGGATGGTGACTATTGCTTCTGAGAAAGGTTTCCTACTTTCAGCACTTGCCAGTAAGTGCTTACAGAAACCTCAGTACTCCACTGTATGAACAGAGGAGCTGAAAAACCACTGCTTTTTTCTGCTGTTAATCATGCAATTCTGCAATGCTGCTAATTCCTCCTCATTCAATGCTCTGTACCAGTGATGGGTTCCATTCCATAGCAAAAGTGCCAAACCCTGAAGTTGATCGTTAACTGTCCTCTCATTAAACACTTCCTACAAATAACTGACAGCATCACCATGTGTTCAACCAACTCAGTAAGTTAACCATAGAAGTTCTCTCTCATACCTCCCTGGTGTGTAGTCAGTCTGTCTGCACTCATCTTCACACTCATTTTTCTTCTGCTTTTCATCAAAAACAAAGGAGCCAGAAATATCCTGATCCTTGCAGAACCATTCCTGGGAATTACCTGAGGGTTCTGTATTACTAAAATCAGAGGAAAAAAAGAAAGGATTTTAAATACCAGCCACCTGACATGCAGTTTAAGCTGCAGTAATAATTAACAGTTCAACTCATACGACATCCAAACGGTGCAAACAACTTCAATTTCTACCACAGGTCAGCTACACCCCACAGCTAAAACTATTTACACAATGCAGTCACAGAGCTAATAGAATTCCATTCACTCTTTTTCTCCCCATGTAATAGTCCAAATCTTGCAAAGTATTAGGTGGCATCAATTTGGGGAGCTAGCCTTGTTACAGAAATTCAGAGTTCTAAAAGATAAGAAAACCCCCAGTTTCTATTCTGAACACAGTTGCCACTCTCCTGTAGAGACAGCACAGAAAGCTCTCTCTAGCCCTAAGCTTTTCAAACTCTCTAACATGTTGTTATTGCATGAGAAAGGGGGTTCCACAGACATCAGTAGAAGGGAAGACAGACAGGTTATCAAGTTCAGGGAACAGTAATCACCGATTTCCTGCTTATGCCTATCCTTTTCTAGAAAAATATTTTCTTGCTTTGTGCTCATCACTGTAAACCCACAAGGGAAGGGAGTGTGCTATCGCACACAGACCAAAGGCATTCCTCCCCACAGCACCTTATTGGATATGAATTTAGACTAAATAATGGGAATATCTCAAAAGACTGACAGAATTCAGAAGGAAAACAAGGTTTTCAAGGAGACTTCCATTTCCGAGACTGATAGCTTCTCTTGCTCCCAGTTAGCAATACTGTAAGGGAAATACAGGGCCCTCCTGTGAAGCAAGAGACACATGTTGATTTAATTCACCCATGACTTTAAGCTGAAGGAGGGGAGATTTAGATCGGATATTAGGAAAACACTCTTCACTATGAGGGTGCTGAGGCGCTGGCACAGGGTCCCTAGAGAAGCTGTGGCTGCCCCATCCCTGCCAGGGTTCAAAGCCAGGTTGGAGGGAGCTTGGAGCAACATGGTATAATGGAAGGTGTCCCTGCCTATGGCAGGGGGCTGGAACTGGATGAGCTTTAATGTCCCTTCCCACCCAAACCATTCTGTGATTCTGTGATACATACACAGGCTGGAGATCCCAGGTTTCTTCAGTCGGAGGATCCCAGGCATGCAGTGCTATTTTCCACAGCCTGATTTGCTGGTCCCAGGATCTACGGCTGTACTTCTTAAATTTGTTGGGAGTTCTAGGATGAACTCCTGGTATCCGTTGATTCCTGTAAATACACAACAACATTTATTGTTTCAGAACATGATTTTTGTCCTTAAAAAAACCCCAACAAAACCCAAACCAATCCTCAGTCCATCAGAGGTCTCATAAATAAAATGCTCATATTTTAAACTGCAATGTGTGTACTCTAGAACACTGTCAAAAACACAGGCAACAGCTAACAATAACACACTGAGTCACACCAGAGGTTCATCCAGTCCAGCACTCTGACATCTACCAAAAGCAGACCCCTACTGCTCACGGACAAATATGAAACAAGAAGCATAACTCATACTCCTTCCATAGTTTCCTAGCCTCCAGCTACTTCTACCTCAGTGTTCCTGAGTCAAGTGCAGTTTCTTTGTATTTAGTATTGTACTGAGTCTGGCTGGGATGGAGTTAACTTCCTTCACAGCAGTCCTTGTACTGATTTATGGCTAAAATAGTGCTAATAACACTCTAATTTTTGGCCACTGCTGAACAGTGCATGCACAGCTTAAAGGCCTTCTCTTTCTCCCACTCTGCTCTGGCCCCTTCTGCAACTACTAAGCTGAGGATGAACAAAAATTGGGAGGGGAAACCGCTGGGACAGTTGACTTGAATTACCCAAAGAGACATTGCACACCAAATAATGTCACGCTCAGCAGTAAAAACTGGGGCAGAGGAAGATGTGTCTTCCAAAGTGGCCACTGCTCAGACTGTCAGGGCACCACTATGCTTGTGGGAGCTAGTTCGCAATTGCATTTGCATGCTTGGCTTTTCCTCCCCCTTTCCTTCACCTATTAAACTGCTCTTATCTCAATCCATCACTTTTCTCCCTCTTGTTCTTCCTATTCTTTTCCCATCCCACTGGGGAGAGGGAGGGAGCAAATAGCTGTTTGGGTACTTGGCTTATGGCAGGGATCAACTCACCAGTATCTTCAGTGAACTTTTATTCCACCATTGTCCATGCATTATCACAATGGGGACTGCTGTAAATCTAAACAGCACTTGCCTCTTGGGAGTATAGAAAACAAAGCACCCCATTCGCTGGGTAACATGCAAATGATACCCTCTGAGAAACAGCACTTTCCGCCATGGGGTGATCCCAGACAGCATTGTTACATTGTTCCGTGGAAAGGGGTATCTCAAATCTGGCCCCTGAACATCAAACATCACCGGAAAGCTCACTTAAACTGTCTCTTCAGAACAAACCAATCCTGTTTATAGTGCTACCATAGTGAAGTCAGCTTTATGTCTGGGAGGAAGCTTATTACAACAAGGTTTTCAATCACACCAAGTACTTTGGTCTCAAGTGGTCCCTTACCAGCTTCACAGATCAATGTTCTTAGCCATAACACTTTTTGCAAGATAGAGATCCCTGCTAAGGAGCAGTATGATAAACTACCCTGTTAAAATACCACCCAGACAACTTGTTTTTGAAGTTTACCCTATGGTTTTTTTTTTTGAACGCTGTTCTCACCCTTTCCTATTCTCCACCTGTGATTCAGCTGATGACAGCAAAGCTATGCAAGTGCCAGGCATCACCCTAAGACTGGCTGCAGTCCTACCATTGATGACAAAGTGACAAGCCAAACTACAATTCACAAAGCAATCCAGGCTCTTTGAAGAAAAAAAATGTTATTAAAGATATGACCATGACACAATGTAGTATCTGATCATTTACTGCATTTGTTCTTGATTTTTAGTCATTAAATCTAGTCTTTCAAGTTTTGCTTAACAACATCCTTGCAGTGTCCATTGTACTTAGCTGCCAGTTTTCATAATACTCTTGCAGGTAGAATACATAGAAAGCTGGCAACTATAAGTAGCTAGCCACATGTAAAAAACACCTCTAAAAATAACCCTCAAAACAACAACAAAACCCACACAAACCAATCAAATGAGACCCACCAACACCCCGCACCGCCATCCCACACATCCACACATTAGTACAGACTAGCTTCTGAATCTTGACAGCTCTGCAGTAAGCAGAGGGGGCTGGCTAAAAAGTCTTGCTTAAAGTGCTACAATTCACAGACTCTGAAGCCCAAAGTGTAACAACAGAGAAAGGGAAAAAAAAAAAAAAAATCCACGTTTTGATCTGTTAGTTACTGACAAACCACTGAAGACTGGTTTTCCTTACCAATACTTAAATGCAAGGCTTTGCTCAAGTCTCATTCAAAGCTGACATTTCCTGGTACCAGTTAGCTTCGCACTGGCCTAGCAACACCATCACCAGAAACTGGGATGATTAATGCAGAACTTATTTAAAGCATATTTGCTATCAGCAACAGCAATACACAAAGGGAACATCAGCTTTGAATTTTCCCTATCTAAATTTGCTCATATGCAGAAAATACCTGGCTTCTCTTTCATAAAAGTCAATTATGTTTTCATCACTTACTGTTCATATAATTCTAAGTGCATTGAAGATGTGTGCTGATCCATACAGATGGCAGAACAAGTAAGAGTTTATTTGGAAAAGTGCAATGTAGTGCAACTTACTTTGGAACTTCTTTAATATATCTGTCATAAGCAAGAGTATTCTTTCCAAAATTGATCTGTTTTTGTCTTCTCCTCAGAACCACTTCATCTGTTTCCCTTTCAGCTGGATTAACAGAATCACTTGGAACAGAATTTAAAAGCAAAAATTAGAATTGAAAAGAACCTTAATAGCCTTACAGCAAGTTATACGAACACATACTCTAGAACTGTGTTTATTCTTACTCTGACAGACAGTAAGCACAACTCTTACTTCATTAGTGAAGTGAAAATTTTGCTAAGCAAATGAATCGCTCCATGATTAGATTTTGCAAGTTGATGAAATTGCTCAGGTTTGTAACAGGTAAACATACTCTGAGGGTAGCAGTGCTAGAGCTGCCTTACTAGAAGCTTACTGCTAATCCTACAACAAGCAAATCAAATGATACATGATTATTGCATGTATGTGTAACAACCTCCTAATACAAATATGAAAAAGCTTAAACTCAATAAAACTAAGATGGATAATATAAAGGAGGAAAGCTTGAAAGATCTAACAGCCATTTCCCTTTCGTAGCTTCAATGGCTGGTTTTCACTTGTCCTTTCACTATTCCAGTATTTTCTCTTATGGAAAGTTGTAATGAATATGCAATCAAAGCTGAAAAAGAAGAGAATCTAAATGATCATAAAAGTAGCTTTTGAGATTAGACTTCTCAGTACTACTGTCTCCTTATAGCTTCCTTCAGGCTTGAAACTGGTTTTCAAGTCCTCATTAATGCATGCAAAGTAGTCAGAGATCACCAGATGGCTATTGCTAAAGCCAACACAGCAAGAGTTAATAATTAATAGTTAATAATTGTCCAATACCCACTTTGTCACTTTTTTATTTGATGTTTTCACAGCTTTGCCTTCTTCAATTCTGTCTTCCCAGTCAGGGCAAGAAAAAGTCCTTGAATGTTCTGGTGTTGTAGAGCTGGAAAACAATGGAGAATTTAATATGAACATTTGTTGCTTGTAACATACTTAATGAGCAGGAACTTCAGTTGTGGACAAAACCAGTTCCACAATTGTAAAACCATGGGCATGCCCCTACTCTATTTCAGTTCAAAGTCAAAAAAATTAAAACCTTTCAGTGTTGTGATGCAAGATTATCAGCTTTACTTTGCAAGTAAAGAAAATGGTCAGGAATTTCCTGTCAGAACACAGACCTGACTATCTCCTAACATACTCCAGCTCAGTTAATGCAAACCCTTCTCCCTACTGCTTGAGGACCTCCCCAAAGAGCACAACTCATGAAACTACTTGAGGTCAAATCAGTCTAGTTACTGCTCTCTGCCATCAGCAAAAGACTTTGTAAAGGACAACGTTGATGCTTCAATGCTCAAGAAACAAAGAAATGCCCATCACATGAGCAGAACTAAGATTTTGCCAGACACCATCATATCCCAACACAATCATTTGAAGAACGTAAGCTCCGTTGTGTAAATCCAAAAATGGAGTCAGGAAGCTCTTAACTAATCAGCTGGATCACTGACATTCTCTGAGTGGAGAATCACCAGGTTCTTCATTAATGTGACAATGTAGTAAGTGAAAGCTGTACAATGCTATAATATTCTGAAGCCTGAAAACTTCTTTCAGTCTGTCCACTTCTTTCAGTGCCAGTGCCTCAATATTTAATGTAAGTAATACAGAAGTAGATTTAGCTTATAGTCTTACTTTCCCTAAACATTTTCACATCAACAAATGAAACTATCATCCAATGCTGCAAATTGTCATTTTGGCACAGAACAAAGATTCCATACTAAGAAGGAACATACCTGCTTAGCAGAAAGAAACACAAAATGCTACTGGCGCATCCAGTTTGACTCATAATCACAACATACTGTTAATATTTTTTATGATAGCAATGATACTGAAAACACTCCTGAATACAAGGGCTTTTGTAAGCTCTTCAATAGATTCATTAGCTAAAGCAATATTAAACTTGCCATTAGAAATGACAATCACCTTCATACAGGGTAACACACAGAGATGTATAAATCATACTAAAAAAGTTTTCTCATGCCCTCAGTAAAATATTTCAACTCTTCTAACTTATATTCTAACACAGTTTTCTGCACATATCCAAGCACTCACAACTTCTCATCCTTGGACTATCAAAAAAACAAAAGTATCTACTAAAACTGTAGTACAGTTGAATATACCAAGTGCACTGCCAAGTGAAGAGACAAACATCATGGTCTGCCCACACTCCCACATAAAGATGTGTAAGCAAAGTATAAAAGTGCAACAGCATAGTGGTTCAATGGACATTTTACACTAACATTGAAGACTTCAGCAATTAAGGCTTAAACCACTGCCTCAGAATATACCATTTCTCTCATTCATATGGAATACTTGCTAATATTATGGCATATATTTCAATTAGCCAAACTGAATTACAGAATCATAGAACAGTCAGGGTTGGAAAGCACCTTAAGATCAACTAGATTAAACCCCCTTGCCATGGGCAGGGACACCTACTCTTGCATAATGCAGGTATCATTTTCTAACTCTGTGCTACTGTGTTATTAGAAAGCCTTCAATCACATCCAAGGTTTTGTTGGATTCCTAGAAAAAAGAATGCAGCAAAGTGAAAGTTTAAACAAATTTCACATTCATTCCTTACCTCTCCAGCCATTCGTCTAAATGTTCATATTCATCCAACACCAAAGAATCTGAATCATTCCAGCTCCTACATTCCTGTTCTTGATGCCAGCAGTGTGGATGTTGCACAGAACTAGAAACCAAGAATTTTCATCAGAAATCCAAGTCACTGAACACTGTCTATACAAAACAGATACGGACAATCTGAGTACCATCATGTGTAGTCACAAAATGCTGATTTGGCATGCAGATATGTGATTTGTGCCACTTTATCTGAGCAATACTAACTTACCAAAGGTGTTAGACAATGCAATTGTCAAGAAAAGGTTTTTGACTAATGAAACTTTTAAATAAACCATTAGTATTTAGGTAACTTGCAAACAGAAAAGGGAAAAAAGCCAACAGAGGGCTGCCAACACTGTTTATGGAACTGCTGACATGTGTCAACACTCACAGAATGTCAACTGTCAGCAACACATTTGACATTTATATACCATTGTATCCAGTACTTAACTTGCAGAAGTGATGAAACAAAATCAGCATGTAAGAAGTAGGTCAAGCAGTTATGTGGAAACACTTTTATACATAGGTAAGCATGGGACAAGGAGCTAGACTAGGGTGCTTGCAACATGCTGGAAGGATAACCAGAGATCATTTAAAGATTAATAAGAGTTATCTTCATTTTCCTCCTCGGTTCTGGAGAAACTGAGGACAGAAACCGAGGATGGAACTCTGACATTTTAAATGACAGGTTACTAAACACAGCACTGTCACAGCACCTAAACATCAGACCTGGCTTCTGGGCTAAGGCCCAAACCTGCAGGTCTACCTCTGCCTGCCTGAGAGAATAATCCTGTGTTACAGACCACAAAGCAAACATACTGCTGTTCCTTCAGTGCAAGTGAACACACTGCTCTGCGTATGCAAGGTCTCTGCAGGTTTTAAGTCAACAAGTGAGAGAGAAGGAAGGTTTTGGTTATTTTAATCTTGCATTTACAACTTATGTTTTCTTTCCCTTCCTCCTTCACCCTGACTGGCCGTCAAAGTTTCCTGGTCCCACAGGGCCCCAACTTATTGACACACAGTGCATATAGCTTATTCCCTTCTCCCAGAGAGCTCAAAGTTGCAAACAGCACAAATAGCTCACTTCCAATCATGGATCCAGGCAACGGGACACTTTCAACATTTGGTTTCTGTAAAGCTTAGTCACTGGATAAAACCCTTCGCTAACCACCCTCAACAGCAATCACTCAATTCAAAGACTTGAAAGAAAAGCGGAATGGGGGGGAACACACAACACTTACTGTGCTTTAGGCACAACGCTGAAAACCTAGAGAAAAATGCTAGCAGAAAAGTATCCTTTTTTAGAAGCATTCCATTGTTTCTTTAACCTGCCCGCTTCAGGGTCACCCAAAAAGCAACCTCATAGACCCCCAGCCGGACTCAGGGCAATTAACCACAGTGCACACATCGATGCCTGGGCTGCGGCCTGCAGTTCACTCCGAGCCCAGCTCCCTACCCGCTGCCAGCAGGGACCGAAGCAGCCTCTACAAGAAGGCAACCCAGCTGAGGCCGCCTGCCCGCGGGGCCCAGGAGAAGACCTTTGGTAGAGGACGACAAGCGGGTACCGGGAAGAACGAGGCTGAAGGGCGGGAGGGAGGAAGAAGTGCACCCTGCGACCTAACCCCCCAACAGCCTTTCCCGCAGCCCTACATACGCCCTAAGCGACCAACACCCACCAGGCCCCGGCCGCCCCGTCTCTCCGCAGTCGGTCCCACCTGCGCAGCCCGCCCAACTCCTCTCCGCCGCCGCCCTGGCGCTGCAGGCCCCGCTGCCCTCCGAACATGGCTGACGCGAGCGGCTCCGCCGCCGCGGAACATAGCTACGCCCGGGCGCGGAGAGACGCAGCGCACATGCGCGGCAGTCCTGTCCTGGGGATGGTGTCTGCGCATGCGCACGAGCTTCTCGTGTTTGGTGACGCTACGGGTGGTACAGTTGTGGCGGAAGGGGCTGTGGGGCGGCGGCGTTAGGACAGAAATAGGCTTCGTTTCCGGTCAAGTTGGTCTCTCTGCTGGATGTTCTGAGGTAAATCAGCTCCGCAAAGGGGTGTACAGGCAGCACAACATATACCCCTGGGAAATGTGGCCCGCTTTTTATACCGTTAATGGTATACACTACGTTCTCCTGTAGCCTGCACTTGTTAACATCCCTTGTCCACAATAAGAGAATTGTTTTATGTAGGATACATCATTGCTGTATGACAGTGAGACCCTGGAAAGACAAAAGTCATTGCCCGTACTGATTTCGTGACATTCAGTGTTCACTGCTTCCCCCAACTGTGCTTTTTGGGGGTAGGTTTGGTTGTTTTTCCTCAGATACATAAATTTCACACACCTTTTATTTATGCCACCCTCTGCATTCAGGTTACAGTAAGAAAATTCATTAAAGAAGGCATTATCAGGTGCACCTTCAGGAGAATTTAAGCCCACTTTGTATTCAGCTGTTCTCAGCTAAAATGTATACAGATAACTCCGCCTGATTCCCACCCATATAAAGTTATATAAATTGGCAAAGGTAAATTTAAAATGAAAACCAGAAGTCATACATAAAATCAATTGTATTTTTATTCAGCTCTTCAGAGACTTTTAAGATTAACTACAAATATTCATTAAGCCTTTTCCTTAAAGGCTATCCAAACAATTGTGTGTTTTAAAACAGGTTAGCTATCCCAGTAAAAAGCAAAACAAGAACAAAACAACAAACCCTGTGATACATCTTTGGAAGAAAATTTATTGTAATGCATGTAAAAGCTTGACTATTTATACCTCAACTACTGAAATACCTCAAAGTCGACATCTCTTGAGAAACGGCACTCGGAACTTTAGTCAGTTATGTCTTGCTGAGGTGTAGCCTGACTGGCATGGTACATAGCTGCAGTTTACCAAGTTTCAACGCAATAAAAATATACTGAAGAAATCATATAATAACCTGGTATTTTGGTTTCAAGTTATGACAAGCCTTGTGGTAAAGGACTGCATTCATCTAATGGATTCAAAATACATCCTGCTTGGTCAAAATGCCCTTTTTTATTTTATTTAGCAAACTATGTTAACCTAAAAAAAATCAATGGATAACATTTTGTCAATATTTTCTGGAATGCTACAATTACAGAAATAACACAACTGTGGAAATAACTAATACAGCCACAGCCCATGTTTTCAGAAACACCTCTTCAGCTGCAGCACATGGGGATATTTGGGCTCTACATGTATACACACATATGGAGTATTTATGCTGACGTTGTGCACCCACATATAGATTGTCTTATTGTAATGACATTACATTTACCTAACGTACTTCAGATTACTAACATTGCCCACCCACAAGTCAGTGATGTGGAAAACCATATACACACACAGCTGAAAAAGCAACACTAAATCACTGAAAATTCTTTTAAGTATTTTAGCCTATGACATTAGTTGGTTTTCTTTTTCTTAGAAAAGTGCTATAAAAAGACCAATTCTAAACCCTCTTCTCATGTTTAAGAAAATGTATTTCTTGTTACTGCAAGGAAAGATCTTCTCTAGAAACAGTCCTATATGTATATGTGGTTCTTTAGATGATGATCTGAAACTACCATGAAGATGTCTATTTTTATATCGTATTATTTTCATATTCAGTGATTTATTCAAGATACTTATCACATGACTGCAGGGAAAGGCTACAGTTCCTCCCTCTGCTGTCTCTAAGAATATGGACTTTTAACAAGTTGGGTTTTAAACACAGCCTTGAAGAAGCTTACAAACTTTGGAGGCATGCCAGATCATACTGAGAATTTAAACTTGGGGAAAAAATGCTTGTTTTAAGGAATTTAAGCCAGGCACTATTATTAACATAAATCATGATTTGGTTTTGGTAATTATTACTATGTTTCAAGAGGCACTTCTGTGTATAGAGCACTACCATTAAAAGATGCAAGCGTAGTATACATTTATGGCTGTTACTTTCTCACACTGTTATACTGGCAAAAGAAATAAGATGAGTAAAAGCAAAGTTCCACTGAAATGAAATCTTCCAATTATTTCAAAGTAGATTTCTGCAAAAAAAAGTCCACAGCACAAGAAATCAGCAGACTAAAGCTCGTATTACATGAAATACTATTGGAAACAGACCTGTTTTTCATGTATAAAACCATCTGCAATTACCTGTATCTATTATCCAAATTTCTCAAGGCCTTTACAACTTTAACTTCATGGATGTTTACAATAAATATTTTTATTCCAAATAGGAGAAGAGCTCTAGGAATTGAATTATTGTCAGTGGCAAAACCACAGCTTCAGAATCCTACCCTCTCTTCTGCAGGTGCTTCAAGGACAACATCCCTTCTATCTGTGCCACGTAATGTAAACTCCCAAGAAGTAATGGGTTCAAAATGCTTGTTTGTCTGATGACACCACCCAACCCTGTAAGAATCTTCTCAAGGTTAAAAAACTCTGCAGAGCACATTTCAAATTTCCAAATAACTTTCCCACAGACAGAAGTACTGGAAAATATTTTAAATTAAATCACAGAGCAGCTCCTTGATTTTTTGTTTAGTTTTCAGGCTTGTCAACAAATCCATCTGAAACTCAGGAACTCAATCCTATCTTGATGAAGAGGGACATGCCACTTAAGATCTCTTTGGGAAACAGACACATCCATACTACCAGTCTCATGTCAAATTTTCACTCTACACAATTCAAAATAACACAATATGAAAAATGGAAAAATCACCGTTATTAATAGCTACTATAGATAATTGCACAGTTGATGCTGAGTATGTAACAACCGAGACACCCTCAAGCAATTCCATGTCCTTGAACCCAAACAGTTTGAACTTTTAAAAGTGCATATTATTGAAAAACACCAACACTAGAACATATCTCAAATGATGCTGTCAAATCTGTTCTCAATTCCTTATCCCTCTCCAAAACAATGCTTGCAGCCACATTCATAACCGTTTTCCATCTGGCTGGCTCCGAGTGCAGTTTGGTACTTTCACCACACAACCTGTGGCTTGGCTGAGACTAATGACATCTTTCATGCTTCTGCTTCCAGTGCTTTTACAGTTTTTAACATCCTGCCTCTTGTGCCTGCTCAAAAGAGTTTCCTGCTCAAAACATGTTGGCAGTCAAGATGTCTTCATGTAATCACTTGCCAATACCTAAGGGGGGGGCCTATAAGAAAGCTGGAGATGGACTTTCTGCAAGACCATGGGCAATTTACTAAGGTGATCCTTCTGACTATGCAGATGGAAGATCTTAGGCTTTTATTCTCTTAGACCAAAGCATTAAAACGTTTCTTTCTCTATTTGACCCAACTGTCTGCCTGAGGTTATCAGCCTGCTAAGATGGACAACCGAAGTAAGCAAATACATGCATCTCAGCACATGCAGTGCACAGGCCAGTGTAACAACTCACACATTCTCTAGCAGCTTGAGGCTCTTAAGGGCCACTTAAGGGCGTGATGGACAGCTAGAAGACTAAGCACTGCATTTAGGTCTAGGAGTAAGGCTCTCTTAAATGTATTGTAAATGCTTTGGGTTTAATTTTCAGATTACTCAGATGCAGATCAGATCAAGTGTATATCAGTACCCCATGAATATTAAAACCAGCAACTACTGCTTACGATCAGTCCTGGAATTGCAAGCCCGAAAACCTTTTGCTAATGATAATCATTCTTCAGGCATCTAGCAAGTCAACTTCTACCTCTGGGATCCTGGCATCAATTTTAGAGGCAAAATTACCCCTCAGAAAAAGCTTATGGGTTTTGGAACAGCTGAGCATTCTTTCAGAGTATTTAGATAGTTCAGATGTTTGCTGCATTCTATTCAAATGTATAAAACCCCCCACATCCATCACCTAAAGAGCACTGAAACCCTAAGCTATGCAGCTTCTAGCAACCAACAGATTTCACAAAGCATAGCATTAGCAGTGTAGGTAAATGGGGAATGTTTCCAGCTCCTTCTGTTGTCTGAAATAAATACATCCATAAAAACAAAAGCCAGAAGCAGATTACTGGAATAAAAGGTCCCTGTGGGAGTTATACATCTTCAGGGATTAAATTCCTTAGCCTACAGAAAATGGTCCCCCTTCTTAGTGGAGGGGAGCAGCACAAGGAACACAACTGGTATACTTATTCAATGAGTACTTCTAAAGATTAGTAAGAACTTTAGAAATGGATTGAAGAAGAACAAAGTATCAATGAAGTCTAACCAAAGTAATTTTCTCAGTTAGCCCTTTATTAAAGAATAAAAACCCAAGTTAACTTTAAAAATTGAAAGAATTTAACCTATGTTGAAACTTAAAAAAAGAGGATAGTACTGTAAGTGTAAAGGTATATCCTTATTAAACCCAAGAAGAAAACGAAGTCTGGATTAAATAAAATTCCATAAACTGACATCTAGGGAACAAAACCCAAAGATACAAGTAAAAGTTGAGAGGAACTGAAAAGATTTACATCTGTTTTCAACACTGTAAAAGAAAGCTTTGGAGCCTGCACCTTTGTAGAAGATGAAGTCTCAGAAACAAATCTAACAGGCCTTTTAACCAAACCCACTCTGAAATAATGAAGTTTAAAAAGTTAAAACATACCCATTTATTACTCATCGTATTATGCAAACATCTAAAATGCAAAATTTGGCTCGGCAAGTCGGACAAGGCACTTGGCTCGACAGCCATGTCTCTGGGCGCTGCTGATCTTGTCGGCTGGCAAACCATTTGCCCATGCAGGTGAGGCACCACATGGGACGACAGTAGCACTGCTGGCACTCCCCTTCGTTTGGCTCCTGGCAGTTCTTGATGAGCTTGATGTTAGCAATAGTCTGCATACACCCTATGCATGGCTCCAGTTCCTAGAGAAAGAGGACAATGTCAAACCCTGAAACCATGAAATCCACAGCCTGGAGTTGGGCAGAGCCTCAAAACAGAACTGCCCCATCAGAAGATATCAAATAGTTTCCATCTCCATAGCTTTGTTTTATTAGAACAATTCTTCTATTAGAATAAGGACAAAGTATCTCTTCAAACAAAAAAGCCCAGAACTGCTGCATGAGACTGAATAAATGAAAATGACTGAAAAACCCCATTCTTTCTCTGAAGAGCTCCACCTCTTTCCAGAGCACAGCAGCTAGGGCAAGGTAAGCAAGTAGCTATCTTCATCATTTAGACATACTGTTTTTCAAAAACATACTTATATAAAGTAAGGACAATAAATAAAACAAACAGTTCTTACCACTTATTACAGCAAATGGCTGCTCCTGTCTTCCATCTTTCTAAGAGACATAAATAACAGAGGAATTCGGGGCTCTACTCAACACAATGGGACCTCATCTTGAAGGACCAGAAGTTTACGTAATTTTTCTTGGCTAGTATTGGAATAATTGCTATTTCCCCACAGTTAATTACGCCACATAAACTTGCAGTTGCATATAGGGAGGTCATTTTGCTAGGAAGTGTTTTACAAGTAATAAACAGTAATTAGCATTTCCCATGTGTCTTCCAGCCAGAGCTCTCCAAGAACTTGACAAAGTTCAAAAGACAGCACATTGAACAGGCATGGAGACCTGAATCCCATTCATACTGCTACTGATGTAACAAAAAGCTGCTTTGCTTTGTGGTCTCTAGTTCTCACCTCTAGTGTCTCTTCCCTTGTCAGCTCAAGCATCTGTCCCGCCACACTGGCAGCTTGCCTGTGGAGCAGATCCAGGTGAAAACCAGTCATCTTGCTTTTCACCTTGATCGCCTCTCCCAACAAGGTTCACTGTAGACTAACTCTTGTGTCAACATAGGATGAGAAGTGTGCAGGAAGCAGGACTGCTTCTTTTGGAAGCTGGATCAGCTTTCACTTGTGAAATTAGTGCTTATTTTAGTCTTTTTAGACAGAAAAAACTCTAGCATAGAAAGGTTAACTATGTTTTCCAACTTATTCATAGAGCTTCAAAATAGGATAAATGCCATGTTGTATTTTAAACGTCCATATCAATTTCTGATATTATTTATCACTCAATGTCAAACCAAAGTTCAGTAGCTCAGCTGACACATAAATGTGTCACAAATGAAAAGGCCTGAAAGAAAGCAACTCTCACATTAATAGTATCTTCTATTTTGAACATCTCTTTTCACTGTACATTGCCACAGCTATCAAAATGCACAACTACATTACATGCAGACATATCTGACCCAGTCTGGTATTAGCTAGCTCATGTAACCAGACAGCAAAAAAAAAACCACACAAGCTGCGTAGCACTAGTAAAGATACCAAGTGCTCACTCCATGTGCTGGAACCTCTCACACAGACTCACCACAAGGTCACCAGAACTAGTTTAATTAGTTACCTTTGGTATCTTGAACAGTGCTCTAGTCACAGGTCCAACTGCTGCACAAGTATGATAATGAACAGGTCACAAATATTACAGCAAGGAGGACTCTGTGGCATTATTTACAATTAAAGCAAGGTCATATTAAGAATCACTGATTAATTTCAGCACAAGATCCAGCAAAACCTGGCTATCTGGAAAAGTAAGCTGCAATGGAGCAAACTGCCTAATGACCAGTAACAACAGCTGTTATTCTAGCTCCCATAAACCTTCTGGAAATGTAACCTCATCACTTCCAAATGATGGGAATTATTATAGGGGACTTTCTTCCACTATGCTATTTCTCAAAAATGTCATGCTCACAATACAGATCATCTCCTTACAGAAGGAATGGAAGAAGCAGCCAGAACTATATTACATGTATTACTCAAATGGAAGGTGAGCCCCTGTGACAGATGCACCTATGTCAATACGTGAACAGCATGATGGTCCAGGCATCGCCAAAGAGGAGGCTTGACTTGAAGTCAGCCCTGCTGTGCAGACCTTGAGCAAGTGTGCTAGGCCAGAGCTTCTTGGGATGTTAAGGAATCTAGGCCATGTCTTATTAGGAGCTAATGGTGCCAGCCTGATACGAACTAGACAAAACTAAGATGGCTGCACATGCCCCGAAGGGGAGTTTGACTATGAGTCAGTCACTTTACACTACAAATATCTGTACCCCCTGAGCCCATTTTGCTATCTTGTGCGGCAGTGGGCTGTATCTCCCCTGACATACAACACCTCTCACAATTACTCCTTGAGGATGAGACACCCCTTACCCAGCTTCTGTTATCTACAGCAAGGTAAGCAACATTCTGTATCAGATCTAAGGCATATTGTATAAAGGCTAGCTTAATTACTAGAAGTTGAGTGTTTGACTGCTGTTTAATTACCCTTTGATTACTGTTTAATTACCATATAATAATTACCATTTAATTATCATTCAACCACAAAACTTTTTGGTTAAGCCCTTGACAATGACTTACCTTAAAATTGACCTTCGACAGCCCTAAGTTATCAATGACACAGTAACTGCAGGCTCAGCTATATTGAAAAGTATAATGATTACAGTCTCACATGGACAGGAAGTCTCACCTGGGTGCTTGGAATGGAGTATGTCTGGTTAATTTCCACCAGAGATGTAAAGGTTTCTAGAAATAAATCACTAAGGCTTTGATGGATCACAACATTAGCCGCATTGCTGATGGGAGCACGGAGCTTTTCTCGGAGCTCCCCATACTCTGTTGAGTTCAACCTGAAGAACAAAACATGGAACAAAACGTTATCATGATTATCCATTCAAATACCTTGATAGTACATTGCAGAGGTTACCACAAGAGAAGTGAATCCACACAAAAGCTATTTAGGTTGGTACACACTAGTCAATAAATAAAGTGTTGACTATTTTGTTTTCTTTTGCTCTTTAGTTATTGGTTTTGACACAAGACAACAGAACACACTGTCCTCCTTCATACCTGACAGGATATGCCAGAGATTAACTAAAACATACTAAAATAAAGAAGGGTTTGAAGTTACCAGCATGAAGAAAAGCAATACAGGTACCTAAATCATGCATTAACTGTAAAATGCCTCATGCTCAATTTCTGTCCACCTTTTTAATTCCAATTTACTTGTACTACACCTGAATTCTGATTTATAAATTCCTGAGGACAGAAATCAAAGTTGTATCACGTGGCATGTATCACAAAGTGATATATAGTACATAGAAGTATCAATCAGTTCAGTTTCTGTGGTTTTATGATTCAATTCTAGATAAACCTGAAATTTCATGGTGGTTACAAAGAGCTGCTGAATGCAACTTACGCTTTGAGTTAAGGCTGTAACAAGCTGCGTATCACATTAGGTTTACTTCTGCTAAGTACAGTGAGGCCCACAGACCTCGAGGCACATGAGACCTTATGCAGACCTGGTAATGACACATTACTGTTGTTACCCCTTTTTAATTGTTCTGAACTGTATAGTCAGAACTCCCCCTCTCCATGTTTCCACTCCTTAAACAGCTTTCACAGAGAAGACCTGGGAACACTGCCCTGAAATCCTTGTTCTTCCTGAAGCCCGGTACAATGCAATGCTGGCTTAGCTTAAGCATCAGGTGGTCTCCATTGTTTCAACTACTATAGGATACTGTTGTTTGTTAACAGATGCTATTATCTGTGCAAATAACAGAGATCATTCTATGCAGAGGAAAAATTCACATTGCACACTCAGGGAAATGCGGCCTGACTGCACAAAAACATTTATCTAGAAACATCCCACTGATTCTGATTCTGGGTATACACAATAATCCTTTATCCTTAGTAGGGGAATTCTGTCCTATGGCACTTTTCTTAAATCTTGTATGACTGTATTCTAGCAGAGACTTGCTATTTCTGACATATCTTATTACAAGAACTTTTAAACACTGTTCTCGGTGTAGTTCTGGTTAGCCATAAAATAAAGTTTTGGGGGTTGGATTTTTTTTTTTCCCCAAAAAGGAATTGTCAAAAAAGCCATGATTTTCTGAGCTGGGGATGTAGGTTTGTCACCCTGACACTGAAGCAGTTACAGAAAAAAAGTAATTAGTTATTTAATACTTATTTGGTCACCACTCCACAGGTCTACTCAGGATTTTCACGCTTACCTTCACTAGTCTCTCATTCTGAGCTCTGTTCACCTGGGTATCTCATGCAACCACTGCTATGCCTTATGCATGCTTGCCAGGACCCCTCTGCTCACCTACAAGTCTGGAGATCTGACTACTTCTAATTACATAGTAAATAAGTCCTGCTGTCATACAACTTCACTGCAAGCAGACACTCAAAGGCCTTTTCAAATATAGTTTTAGAAGCACTAACATGGTTTTGTGTACTCAGTTTAATGACAACTTCAGGGACTTTAGCATCCTTCTATTCAGTGTTACAGGTTTCTGCAGAACTTGTACTTTTGCCTAGCTCCACAGAGAGGCTGCTGAAAAAAAACAGCACGTGCCCTTGGAAAACAAGCCCTGACAGGTTGCAGCATGTTCGCTATTATTTACTGCTATGAGAACACAGAAACAGACCAAGATTACTTCCTTGCTTTAAGGAAGTTGGTTTGTAATAGCTCAAAGAGAACTCTCCCCAGCACTGACAAAATTTATGAGCCTTGAGCAGACAAAAACAGTCATGGGTGAAAACCAGCCAGTTGTAGAAAAATGACTACTTCTCCTTTCTAAAAATTCCGAAGACCAAAGATTCTCCCTTTCATTCCTGTTCTCCACCTTTCACCTATGTTTTCCCAGTTCTTTCTTTCTGCATCTAGCACAATCCTCTTCCTAATAAAGGATCAAACAGGGCAGTCCCTCTGTTTAACCACTGTGCATTCAATACTGTACTTGTACAAATCCTTCTAAACAACCTTTCTTCACAGCACTGTGTGGCAGAACTGCACACACAGCATCTTTGAACACCAGGCAGGGACAAAAAGGAAGGGACAAGACCTTCGGAGTCTTCAGCTCTGCCACAAAAGCATTCCATTAGCACCATCAAATATCACAGATGTAACAGCGCAGTTGTTTTACCGGATATCAAATGCCTTCACGTAGGGATTTATACTGGCAACACGGATGGTGAGGAACTGCACAGGCATATTTGAGTCTGGGGTGAGCTCGTGCTGTCTGGAGTTTGTCACTGTCAAATGAATGTCCTGCTGCTGGGCAACATGTAAACAGTAGGTGGTCACTTTAATCACCCATGTGTCCGTGACAATCACCCTTGCTCCTGGGGCTCCAGTAGCAAATTTGTCAATTCTCCTAAATTCTGTATTGATGGAAGAAGCTACTGCCCTCCAACCCGACTGTGGGAGAGCATAAATAGCGAGTGTTCGGGCTAACGGATGATTATTCCAACCTTTCCGTGACCAGTAATATGCCAGGGCACTGGTGACTGCTGGAAAGAGAACAGCGAAGAAGAAGAAAGTTTTCCATCCTTTTGAAGCCAGGTAGAAAAAGCAAAGATGTTTTTCAGGTGCAGCAAAGCACATACCAAGGTAATAACCTGCAAGGAAAAAGACTTACTTTCAGAAAGCAATAAAGTACATACATAAACATATACCCCAAATCATAGTTATCTAACCAGTGAGCTCATCTCCAAGAGAGCTGCTGTACTCTGGATAACAACTCAAATTCAATCTCTTGCCATAAGCAACCTAAGGTAAATTGTTACCTGTCAGTGATTTTAACCAGTTACATAGCTAAATTAAGCTGATCTGAATTTGCAGGTTAAATAAAATTGCCTATAAAAGGCCACTTTTATGAGAAATATATATCTTAAGGAAGCCGATTTGAATTTGCTGGTTGAATAAATTACCTGTAAGATGCCATATAGTTTTAGCAGAACTGTATGGCTAAAGGAAGCTGATTTGAATTCACAAGTTAAATAAAATGCTACTTCTCTGTAACTGCATGTATTCAGATGCAGCCAACTAGTTAGAAAGCTCACTGTGTACATCACAAAGAGGCATGAGCAATACTAAAACAGAATCACAGAATGGTCTGGGTTGGAAAGGGCCTTAAAGCTCATCCAGTTGTAACCCCCTGCCATGGGGAGGGACACCTTCCACTAGACCAGGTTGCTCCAAGCCCCATCCAACCTGGCCTTGAACACTGCCAGGGATGGGGCAGCCACAGCTTCTCTGGGCAACCTGCGCCAGTGTTTTACCACCCTCATGGGGAAGAACTTCTTCCTTGTATCTAATTTAAATCTACCCTTTTTCAGTTTAAACCGTTACTCTTTGTACTATTCTACATGCCCTTGTCAAAAGTCCGTCTCCAGCTTCCTTATCGGCCCCCTTTAGGCTATTTCCAGGATGTTATATACATGATATATACATATATATACATAGCGTGACCGACTGACCCACACCTGAAAAGGACAGGCGGGCACTGCTGAGGACCCCCCAGCTCCCGGCGGGCACAACAGGACCCTGGCAGCGGGTTTTCATCCCCCCCCACCCCGGTGCCTCGCCCGCCACCGCTGGTGCTCACCGAGGGGCAGGAGAGAGTGCGCCAGCAGCGTGCCGGTGCTGCGCCGCAGGTGGTACTGCACGAAGGCCGCATCCTCGCTGCCCAGCCAGGCGGCCAGCAGGCTCTGCACCGTCAGCCCCGCCGAGCGCACCTCGTCGGGCGGGAAAACGAAGCACACGGAGAACACCACGTAGGCCAGCGTGAAGGTCACCGCCGGGCTCTCCATGCTGCGCCCCGCCGGGCACAGCGCAGCGCGGCCCGGCCCGCAGCTGGCTGGGAGCCGTAGTTCCGCCGTGGCCCCGGATGGGCGGCCGGCAGTTCCGTTGGGGCGGAGCCGGTAGCGGTCGGGGGGTGGAGGCGCGGCCGCGGAACGCTCGGGGCTGGCGGGGGTCTTCCGTGCCACTGGTGGGGTCTGTACGGAGCCCCGCTGTCCCGGCCTTCACAGTGGCGAACCCCGGGGCTGCGGCCCCGTTCCAGCAAGGAACCGACCGTTTCGCTCAGCCCCTGTCTCTCCAGGGCTGGCCAGGACTCGTATCTCCCGGTAGCCAGCTTTCCCCATAGCCTCAGGCCTTAGAAACGGCTGGCGACTTGTAAACTAAACTGAAAGAGAGCTGTCGGATGAGGGCATCACCCTTCTAAAGCAGGAAAACAGACCGTTTTACTTACAGGTCTGAAAAAGCCTTGTTTCTCGTGGTGTATTTTATGTACTATTCAGAGAATTACGGAGACAGGGATGTCAGATCTTAAAAGGCATTAAAGAGAGACAGATCTTAAGATCACGTTTGTGCACTCCCAAACACAGTAAAGGGACAGGCCTGGCTGGGATCTATGGTTACTACTGAAGTACAAATAATAACTAATAGCCACAATAATCACCATTTCTCTTAAAATGCAGCAAAACCCCTGCTTGTACCCTTTAATCACCATAAATGGCATGTTGGTCTCTTTTAGAGAATGGAGAAATTGCACAAGTGGAAAAGCACAGCAGAGGAAGCAATATGTAATGTTACATGCTAATACTGATGGGGAAATGTAAATAGGAAATGCTACCCCCAGCATGTGAAATGCAACAGATGGGTTGGCATCAATGGCAGATGGGTCAAGTGTTCCTGTTGTTGATCAATAACATGTATTATGAGGATGTACTTGGGGACCCACAGGCCGACTGATGGGTTTATGTTTGAGAGGGGAAGAGCGCTAACATGCTCTAACAGCTACATGGGACAGTAGTGCAAAAGTCCTGAATGTGGTGAGACAAGTCCGTGTCTCGGTTCATGTGGTTTTATTTATCATTATAGATCTCTGAATAGAAGCAGAATTTAAATGTGGACCTAAAGCTTTTCAGCTTCTAAGCATTTATTTCTAGATCAACAAATTTAATTTCCCTTAAAGAGTCCTCATGGTATCAACATGATTTCATAAACTCACCACAGGACTGACTCGGGGGGATACTCCAAGTTTACTTATATTCACAGAATCATAGAATTAACTAGGATGGAAAAGACCTTTAAGATTATCAAGTCAAACCATTACCTCAGGACTGTAAAGCATGAAATCAGACTCTAGAACTCAGACAGTTATAAAGCAGGTATGTTTATTACAGCACCGGGTGAAAGAGGGATCGCTCCTCCTAACTTGCACACCGAGGGGTTAAGCAAGCAGATATTTATTACACACAAACATGCATATTCATTAGGTTCCTGAGAGTTCCCCGGGGATATTACAATTAGTTTAGGTACTCATTATCATAAGTCTCCTCCCTTTTGGATCTTGCACACTGCCCTCCGATGGTCGTGGGCAGGGGTCTTCAAGATGAAATAAGCAGTCTTCCTCAGGGTGCGCTTTTCACCTTTGGCACAGCTGGATGCCCCAGTAATCACAAATTAGCTGAAACCAGCTGTATCTGCAAGTTTCTGATAGCTGGCAAAGATTTAAAACAATGTGACCTTCGTCTACAAAATTTATTGCCTCCCAAGGTAGCAGATGTTCGGGAGTCACTGTCTCCAAACTAACTGATAATCAGAAGGATGGTAAGAAATACTTCATTCATTAGAAGTATGAAAGGAAACAATTCACTCTTGTTAGTAAGACTACTATAAGACTACTATATTCTGTTATCACACCACAGACTTATAACATAAACATTGTTTTCTTAGACCTAAGTTAAGCTAAAAGTATTTTAACCCTATGTTTTCCAGGCACTTGCTTTCCTTGTATCAACTGCCAGGACCACCACTAAACCATGTCACTGAGGACCTGTTCTACACATTCTTTGAATGCTTCCAGGGACAGTGGAAACTTCCCTGGGCAGCCTATTCCAATGCCTGATCACCCTTTCAGTGAAGAATTTTTTCCTAATATCCAATCTAAACCTCCCCTGGTGCAGCTTGAGGCCATTACCTCTTGTACTATCACTTGTTACTTGGGAGAAGAGACAGACTCCACCTCCCTACAACCTCCTCTCAGGCAGTTCCAGAGAGCGATAAGCTCCCCCCTGAGCCTTCTCTTCTCCAGACTAAACCCCCCCCAGATCCCTCAGCCATTTCCCATCACACTTGTGCTCCAGGCACTGCACCAGCTCCTTTGCCCTTCTCTGGACCCACTCCAGCACCTCAACATCTCTTTTATACTGAGGGACCCAGAACTGAACACAAGATTTGAGATGCACCCTCACCAGTGCTGAGTACAGAGGGATATACTGATATTGACCTCTTACGAATACTGTGTAGGACATAGGCACAATTCCTCCATGGCAGGCACCTGCATCTTAAATTCTGGCCCAGTTTTGCTTTGCTTTGCATGGAAACCTGTGTGTGGTACAGCATAGGGCAGTGAGGGCGGGCCAGTGACTGCCAGGCCTTCCCCTGGCTAGAAGGCACGTCAATAGTGAGGTGAGTGCCCATAGGGTGATCCAAATGGGCCTTTGGCACTTCGTTCCATGCCTCTTATTCCACTCCTTCTACTGCAAAAGGGTTTGGGTGTTGAGAAATTGCCTTAATGAAATTTCGTGCCAAAGGGCAGCATTATTTACCTCAGGATTTGCAGACACAAATCTCTGCCTCCAGAGACAATGAAGTCCAGTGGGGCCTGACCTGCCACCTCACTCCCTTCACAAAGAACACCAAACAGGCAGTTTTCTCCCACAGCCGGTATGCGCTTCCCTGAGCAGGGGGGTCCGAAGCGGGTCTGAAGGTGGACATCGCCAAGGACCGCGCCCGAGCTGAAACGTTCAGCCGCCATGCTGGACTACGCACTACACTACCCAGCACCCCTCGCGCGGCCCGCACCAGGGATAGTGGCTGCTCCCACCCTCCTCCAGGGCGCTCTTCTGATTGGCGGACTCGTCCCAATGCCGCTTCCTCATTCGCTGGCCGGGGCTGCCGTTGGAATTTGAAATCCTGTGGCGGCAGTAGGGGGGCGCTACCCAGTGGTGTTTGCAGCGATCAGGGTTTCTGCCGGCCCGGTCTTTTCCAGCGCTTCGATCGAGCGTCCCCCGGGCTCGCTCCTGGGCCCTGCCGGCAGGTAGGGGTCCTTTGGGGGGTAGCTTGATTGTCTGTGGAGCTGAGGGCTGTCCTGATGAGTTTGGGGGAGGGTGGGCAGTGAGAGCGTGGGGTGGTGTAGGCCGGAATAGGGGGAAGACACAAACAGCGACTATAGGCTTGGGGGCCCCCTCTGTGAGCTTGGGGATGGTGTGGAGCGGGGAGGAGACGACGACAGGCTCTGGATCCCTGTCTCTGAGCTTGGGGTACCACAGAACGGGGACACACACATACGCACACATCGACGGGCTCGGGGACCCCCATCTGTGATCTTGGGGTGGCGTGGGGCGGAGCAGCTTCTGTCGAGGGGTCACGGAGGCACTTTTGTGCTGTTAGGACCAAGGTATCCGGGGTGTGGGGGAACGACGACATGACTTTTGTGAGTTTGGGGATGAAGCAGAGCTAGGAGCTTGGGGTTAATGGTCGGGGGTGATGGGGTGGAGCTCAGAGCGTTGGAGCTGAGGGGGGCTTTCAGGAGGCTCTTCAGAGCATCTCTGCGCATTTGGAGCGTGATGGGGGCTGATGGGGTCTCTGGGTGCCCTTTGACAATGGGGAGGGGAAACATACATGGGTATTTGTGTGAGCCTGGGGGCTTTAATGGGGCTGAGGGAGGTTCCAGCAGCTTGGGAACGTGGGGGTTGTTGAAGACACTCCATTGCGTTTCTAGGGGAGTGATGTGGGTCTTCTGTGGCCTAGGATGACTCGGGAGTATTGTGAGGCTGGGGGAGGGTTGCTGTTTATTTTAACTTACAGCATGGTTTTAAGGTGCAATGATGGGAAGTGTCCGCTCTTCCTCTGAGAGCCTGCAAAGCCTTCCCTAGCCCAGTGTTGAGGAGCCTCTTCGTGGCTGTCTGCTGCTGAAGGCCAAGAACATCTTTTGTTCCTCTGCCATGAGCTGCATCCCGGTGCCCCCAACGGGGGTTCATGGGGTTGGCTGGCCTGGGGCTCCACGTCTGTGGCCTCCAGAACTTGGTTTTGGCTAAAACTGATGCAAATTCCCCTTCCTCAAATGATCTGTTCAGGGAAAGGTTGTGATTATGAGTCAGTTAAGCAGGAGAGTTTTTATTTCATAGAATCACAGAGTAATTTGGGTTGGAAGGGACCTTAAAGCTCATCTTGTTCCAACCCCCTGCCACAGAGAGGGACACCTTCCATTAGACCAGGTTGTTCCAAGGCCCATCCAGCCTGGCCTTGAACACTCCAGGCATGGGGCAGCCACAGCTTCTGTGGGCACCCTGTGCCAGTCCCTCTCCACCCTCATAGTAAAAAGTTTTTTCCTGAAGTCTAATTCTCACTTCTGTCGGATTAAAGCCATTCCCCCTTGTCCTGTCACTATATGCTCTTGTAAGAAGTCCGTCTCCAGATTTCTGAATTGAGATGTTTACACTAAATATATATATGTATGTTGGCCAGCTCTGCATTAGTTTGTATGGAAGTATTCACATCACATACTATTAGTTTGTCCATGAGCAGGTGCTCTGCATCTGAACTTGTAGAGAAGTTCAAAGGGTAATTAAGTAAATTCCATCTTTGCCCTGCATGTTCAGTGGCTTATTTAGGTATTTGAGACCAGGATGCTGTGCCCCAGTGCTCATTAAACAACAGGTAGTTGCCATGAAGACCACAATCTACAAATCATAGGTACCAGAAGTTTAATTATCTGATGCCATTGAATTTATGTTCATGCTCGGATACAGAATGAAAGACTGCTGCTTGTGCCTGGGTAAATATCATTCTAAAACTAGGAGCAGTTTCATTTTTGTGAGCTTTGATTTGCCATAGTGGGAAATTTGCTGCCTTTCACAATACCTGCAGACCTTCAACACTGACCCCTTTAAACAAAAAGATGTCTTTCATGAAGCCTCCCTTCCCCTTTCAGCTTATCACAAATACTAGCTAATGAACTTGTGAAATACAATTTAGATCCTATCTTGATTATGAATATTTTAAATAAATTTGAAATTACTTTAATTGTAGAAAGGCATTTGGTTGTTAGTTTTAATATATAAAATGCTGGGCAAATGTCTGTCTATATGGTGTCAATTTATTGGATATTTTAATGATCAGAATCTGATTTACAGTGGTGCAGAAATAGCTTAGTGACAAACCTCCCCTTGCTTATGAAGCTTGTTTTGGAAGGTGTTGACAACTTTATGTCCTAGTCTTCATTTCTAAAGTAACTCCAACAAACACGTACAGCTTGTAGAGATTCACATGGTCTGCTGTCTCAATGTTGATTTGGAATAAAGGAAAGCAACAAAGTTTGCTTCAAGTTCTACAAGTTAATGTAAAAATACTTTAGCCCAAGTTAATTCATATATAAAGTATGAATATGATCAAGAATAAAGGACTGAAGGCATAGCTAATATGGGCATGCTTTGCTTGCCATTGCTTCTGTAGCCGTTTTTTGCATTCCACTGCTGATTAAAAATGCTTTGCAGACAAAGCAGCTGAGTTCAGTGAAGAGTAGGTAGCAAACTTTCCCATAAGAATTTATGTAAGAGTGGGGAAATGTGCATGGAGGATTATATACGGAAATATGAATACATGAGGACAATGAGATTGAAAATGTGACTTAAAATTTTTAGTGGGAACGTTCTTGTAACTTCTTTATGACAATGAACACAATCATTTGGAGTCTTTCTCTGCTGATTTTCTTGTTTAATCTTGACTGCATGATGGAGGATATAAAGACAACCTAAGGATTAGCTGTTTGGTCAAATTGAGCATTTGAGATCACTTGGTTATCCATTACAGAAAGCCAACATCTCTTCCACTCAGTAGTGATTATCTTGCAGAGATGGTACAAGGTAACACATCAGTTCTTATGAAATAAATTGCTCTGTTAGTGGTTTGTCAGATAGCTAACTGAGCTTCTGGGGTCATCCTTCATGGATGGTGCTTATACCTAGATCGTGCCTTCTGAGCTCTGGTGCTTTTTTGGGTTTGTCTCCTGTTTTAAAGAAACAGCAGTAGCATCACTGAGTATTGGTTGTTAAACCTTTAACAATAGTGGAGTCTCCAATGGGAATAAAAGGTAGGCAGAGTTCAAGTACCTGTAACATGCTGACTTTCCTTGTGTACTTCAAATGTGTTCTTTCTCTATTTCTAGTTTATTTTCGGCCTTAATCTTAGTTGTGATGTAAGCTGTAGTTTCAAGTGCTTCACACTTGAAATACCAGTAAGAATTAAATCAGCCTATATGGTTTACAGAAGTTTGTGTATGTCCAATGCAAGTACAGTATTTAAGAAATACCTTTTTAATTACAATTTTTTTTCCAGATTTGCATACCAGTAATGTCTATGCTGCAAAGGATTCTTAAGTACTATGTGTCTTAAAACAGCAGGAAAAGCCAAATAATTTTCAGCACTCTGATCATAAACACTCCAACCAACCAAATCTGCGTTTGATGTGTGCTGAAGTACAATGCAGTAATGAGACCATGTGAATAAAATAGAGAAATGATTGTCATCTGCCCCTTGCAAAACCTGTAATTTTGCTTAGGTAGATGCCACCATTACAAGAGGCATGACTGTGTCCCTGCTGGCTCTAAGGGGTTGGGAATGAAGAACCTACAAATGACAGAGCTCCCTTTAAAGGATAGGCAGCTTAATTAGTAAAGGAAATAATACTAACTGTGGAAAGTGTAACGTCAACAACTGCTCAGACCCCTAACAAAAGGGGAGGGCTATGCAGTGCTGCATGTAAATGCTTTCAGAGCCTTCTGAGATACACCTTTTCATATGAAGGGCTTCAGCACTTCTAAAACTTCTTTTGAAGCTGTTAATATTTGCTAGCCTATGCCAGGCTTCCACGTTCTTCATTATCTGAAATTGCATCTGGCTGACCACACCCCCTCATGCACCATGCGATGTTGTATGTGTTGATGTTCTAGAATGAGTCTGCAGATTTTAAATGCGGAAAATGCAGAAAACGGGGAAAATGGAGGGAACATCAAGGATGACCTAACGGCAGAAGACTCTGGCTTTTTCTTCTCACCACCGGCACCTACAGGGAGACCGTCCATTCTACGCCTGTCCCAGAAAGAGAACTTGCCACCAAAAAGTGTGGCAAAAGCTATGAAGGTAAACTTCTGCTTTTATATAGATTATATTCTTTCTCCTCCTATGATTTCTGCTACTGAATGCAGATATTATTTGGAGCTTGAAAGTACTTGTGGTATTCATGTTCTTCCTTCCCTCCCCCCCCACCCCTTTCTTAAAGGTAACCTTTCAGACTCCTCTGCGAGATCCTCAAACTCGAAAAATCTTAAGTCCTCCTATGACAGACAAACTTGAGACTACTTTTACACTTGATGATTGCAGTGAAGACTTGGTGGATGATGTTTTATCTACATCCATCAATGCTGAGTAAGTAAATGTAGTTGCTGCTAGTAGTATTAGCAATGTGGGACATGCTTAAGTTAATTTTTTCCCATTATAAACCTGTATAGTTAAAATGTAATCCTCTATTTTATAACAAGGTGTAAACTACACAGAAGAACCAAAATTAATGCTGGCTTTGATGCACAAACTCTTTGAAGAAAATTTTCTTTAAAGTAGTGACTTGTAGTGACAAGTAGTATCTTGGTGGTTATATTGAATACTGAAATCTATTTCTAACTCCCTGGTAACTGATTTTGTGGAGACGACTTATGACATGGATAAACAGTTTGAGAGAAGAAACATGTTAGGCAGAGAATACAAAGCTGTTTCTCACAATAAGGTTTTCATGTAACACTGCAACTGTTCTGAAGCTAAGCCTTAAAGCTAAGCCTTAAAATTTCTTCTCTTGTATGTATAGTTTTCTCTTGTATCTTGAGGAAAAAAATATCCATTTTCTGAATTGACACCTTGAGTCAATGAGTATTAAGATTAAAGAAAATCTAACAACACAGAGTAAAGATAACATCAATCCCAAGTATGAACAAGTTTGTGCACCTTTATAGTGTTGCAGCCTGAATCTCAAAGTGGCTCAGGATAGCTGTCTAGAGAAGAGCATGAAGTCTTGCAGTGTCCCAGTTTGGGGTTTGCAACTCTGCTTTAGTAGAAATACTGTTATAATTGTACAATAATACAGTGTTATTTAATAGATTTCAATGTATATTTATATTACTGACTTTTTTAGCCCCTTTTAAACTTGTATAAACATCTGATACCTGTAATTCCCAGTGGCAAGGGGTCTCAGATCTTAGCCTTGTCTTCTGCAAAAGACAAAGCTTTGGTACTTTGGTTTTTAGCTACCAAATACTTTAATTTGACCCCATTCTTGGCTTTGGGAGGGGGAGAAGGGAAGAACATTAAAGAACACTTAAAGAACATTTGCTTCAACCGGTAACTTACATGTATGCTCTCTTTTAGAAAAGTAGTGAGCTAGTCACCACAATTACTTAATTGCATTTATGCCCCAAACTTCATGGTCACATAAATAAAGATTTAATACATATAAAGGTCAAGTGAGTTAAAAGGGCTAGTAGAGAATTGATTTTGGTTAAGGAATAATTACGTGGCAGGACAGTGCTTTTAGTGTACACATCCTTTCTACTTTTAAAATGTAAGAATTTGCAGCACATAAGCTGTGTGATTGGGTGCTGCTCAAGGGTGTCACTTCAGACTAAAGTAATTAGTTTCAAGCAGGTGTTTTGCTCTTGACTGGCATTTATTAGGTTAAACACTGGAAGGGAATGGGAGGGGCTTGATTAGTTGAAGAAGCCTGGGGCTGAACTATTGCAGGGAAGGGGCACTCAAACCGGGTGAGAATGGCTTCCTGAACTCTTTATCTTTGCTTTTGCTTTCTGGTTTATCAAAGTGGTGTTTTTAGTGAGCTGGTTTTAATCGTGTTCTTTTCTACAGCAGATACGGGTGGCATGTAAGAATAATAACTTTAATAACTTTACGAAGGGACAAAACAATGAGAGGAAATCCTGTTGCAGGAAGTAATGGCTTAACTCTCTGTAGTCTGAGGCTAAGCCTTGAAAGATGAATATAGTTTGGGGAATAAAGGGGGAAGCAATAACTTGTGGAATACTCAGCTGTAGTGAGTACACAAACCTTTTCTTTAACCTGTTTCTTCTGCTAGAGGATCTCTAACTGGAGAATTATTTTCTTGTGTAGCACTTTGCTCTCCAGTTTTGCTGTTGCACAGAGGTTAGAGTGCCTGAAGTCCAGGTTCTGTTTTTGTATGTAGGCCCTCACAAATGAAATGCTGGTGCATGTTTTCAAGGGAAAAAATATCTGGCAGAATCACCAGACAGAGTAATGACTAGAAGGGGAGAAGCTGAATAATGTCTCAGTTTGGTCGTAGACTTGTGAGTCTGTCATGACTCATAGAGGAATCTACATGAAGATGTACTAGTTGTGCCTGTGTTTGAGCTGCTTACTGTTAATAGCACTTCCTAAGCAATGTATATTTCACTGTCTAGTGAAATGGAAGTGTCCATATGCTGTAGTGAGTAGAGCAGTCTCCAGTGATGACTGGTAGAAGCTAACACAGCTGTGTAGAACAGATAGCTTAAGAATACTGACTAGCTTCAAGGATTGATCTCCCTATAGTTTATGTGTACCAGAGCTCATAACTTCTGACTATTCAAATGACAACTGAATTTTGCTGTCAGCTGCCTTATGTCAAATAACCCCAGATTACTCTGAGCATGCAAAGCTACTTGTGCAAGTATCTTTCTAAAGATGATTTGAAATGATGCCTAAAAATATGTATAGTATGTGTGATATCTTTATTTTTATTTTTTTAAATACAGCACATGTGAACAAAAGACTGAAGCTGAAGCAAACAGTACAGTGATAAACAAACAAATGCCAGAGAAGGTAGATGCAGCTCCTTACCCAGATGATGAGATGCCAGTGAAGAGTCGAGGTTCCTACAATCTTGATTTTGATAACTTAAATGACATTAATCCTTTTCAAAGTTCAGCACAGTTGCAGCATTCTCCTGGAAAGCTGCAGAAGTCTCCTCCTGTGAAAGTATCTAGCAGTCCTGAGAAAACTCCTGAAAGAAGTAGTGGTTCTCCTATGCTGGATGATACAGCTCCTTTGGATTCAACCACAGCAAGTACAGAGCACTCAAGTGAAGAGAAGACACTTGTATCTGGAGGAGAATCTCCATTGGGAGAGCTGGAGTCTGACAAACCCACATTGTTGCCTAAGCAAGCAGTCAGTGAAGCTGTGAAGGATGTGAAGTCTGCTTCCACAGATGTGAGCCAAACTGGTAAATCAGTGGGATTAGCAGAAGCACCTACACCTGCATTGTTATCTGACAGCTTGAGTCCCAGTAGTTCAGATTTCACAAATTCTTCCAAAACTGGGGAATCAAAAGTCCAGAATGTTTCAGTAGCAGAAAAAGCCTCTGCAGAAGAGCTGGCTATCTCCAAAGGGGAACCTGCAGAAAAGCCTGATGTTATCAAGGCTGGACCAGTAAAACTGGAATTTGACTTTGACAATACCACCGCTAGAAAGCCACCTCCTAAGAAGCTAGGTAAAAGACCTGGAATTAAGCCACCTTCCAGAAAAATTCCTGTTACCAAACCAAAAACTGAGAATACTGAAGTGCAAAATAAAAGTAATGTGGAAGATGAAATCCCTGTTCCTAAAGCATCTTATAAGGTTGACTGGGACAAACTTGATGATCCAAACTTTAATCCTTTTGGAGGGGGTGCTAAAATTTCCACCTCACCTGAGTGTTCTGAACCTAGCACTCAGGAAGCTCACTTGCAAGAGGAGCAGGATAGTACCTTTTCAGAAAGGGAGCCTCTTCCAGTGGAGCAGGATGACAGACCGAGTACCAGTGAAGCTCTTGAAGAAAGAGAACCCCAAAATCTGTAAGTAACTGTGTAGCTGAATGTAGAAGCGCCTTGAACTCATGTGAGGGAAAGGTAGATGGTATCTCTAACTAGTTGATTCTTACCTCCTTGCTCCCTGTGAGGCTGGCTGAGTCTGTTGCACATTGTAATCTTTAACACAGCATGTTGCAGCAGCAAAAATCTCACTGGGGAAACCATCTCGAGATGGCTAGCTCTGGGCAAAAGGTGTTCTTAAACCTGGAGGAATGGGGGGAGCAGGCTTATATAGGAGGACTTTTTTCATGACTTGATCAAGTGGCTTTTCCCATTCCTCCAGGATCAGAGTAAAATGTGGAGAATCTGGTGACTGCTGCTGCCTTTAAAAAAAGAGCTAATGAGCAATGGTTGTGCATCATGCAGCATGTGGAGGGACTAGACAATTCTGTTCTCTTAGTGTCCTGGCTGAACCCTCTGAAGTGCTGTTTCTTCCCTGCATATTCTTGATATCTGAATGCTATTTCCAATAAAAAGGCCTGTTACCAAAGCTGCATTTTTTTTGGCACCACACAAAACCTAGTATTTGTGAATGGGATATCTTGTGTTGCCTTTCCTAGAAATTGTCAGCATTAGTACAGATAGGCAGGTGCTTACCAGAACTAGACTGGCACTTGCTCTTTTGCTCTCTGTGTAACATGATCAGCTATTGTTTACCAAGGTGAAAAGTTAAGTTTGTGCTGTCAGCAGTAAATAAGGTACCGCCTTTCTCTCATAAAGTTCTGTGTTTTGCACCAAAAATAACTGCATTAATTTGGACAGAGTAGCAGGCTGCTTGTGAGTCTGTTCTTAATTAAACAAAAAACTTACCTTTAATAGGAAAATAGCTTGACAAATGGAAATAAGTGTTAAGTGAGCAGGAATAAGTGGTATTGCTGTGACTTTCTGCTTCACAGATAGCACTGCTTCTGGTGGTGGGAAGAGCCTTCTGTCATTTAAGTTGTCACTAGGCAAGGCAGTGAATTTACATCCCCACCCTCTGTAAAGCTTCCTGTACTGTGGCAGAAGAAACTCTCAAAGAAGCTTACTTTGTTCAGTGCTTCAGTATATATTTGTGAATGCAGAATTCAGAACTGCCTGTCTGACCTGGATTTCGGTTGGTTTGTTTGTTTTTTCTTCAGGGAAATCAGCAAACAGAGTGTGGTAAAAGACAAACCAAGAACTCAAGAGGACAAGCCAGGAGTTCAAGCAGAAGCTGAACTTCCAGGCGAAAGTGCTGTGGTAAGGTGTATAGGAAAGATGGACAGTTCTTTAAAGAGCTGTTCCTTGAAACATAGTTCTTAGAAAAGTATCTAACATTGGTTTGACAAGGTTAAGTCAAAGAATTAGCGTGTTTATGCATCTTCAGCAGCTCTGAATATCAACTGTGCAGACTTGTCTTTTGAAGGTAACATCAGAGACTGCCAAATTGGTAATTTGGTATTTAGTATCTTTTTTGATCAGCAGTCACATATAAGGACAAATATAAGGGTGTGGATGCTAAAAAAGCAACTCCTGTATAATACAAGCTGTACTCAGTGTTGGTAGTTTAGTTTCTATGCCTGGAAACTCTTGGTTTATAATGCTGGCTGCCCAGCTAGTTTATGACAAACCAATTTGATCATTATGGTGTCTTCAATCATTACTTTAACAGTAACAAGGATTGTGTTTTTTCTCATCAGGAGAAGCAAATAAGCTCATCTAAAATGTCTCCAGCTAATGTCCCCTCTCAAGACAATTTGATTTCTGCTGACAGTGGAAAAAAGTCAGTGTCTGCAGAAGAAATTAAGCCTAGTTCCCAGAGCCCTGAAATAACAGCAGATGAGCAGACAGCTAATGCTGAACCTGAAGAGATCTTCAGACCGTCGTCAGAAGGTAAGGGCATTTCTTTAAAACAAACATAAAAGGTAGTGTTACAGGAACTCCTGCGTATGTGTTTCTCTACTTCAGTTTTGACATTGATTCTACTTGTCTTTCATTTTGCCCTTCTGAAAGGACTGTAAAGCCTGCAGTGACTAGTGGGAAATATATCTAGATGTATTTTTGTCTTTGGATTAAGCCAAATTGAAAGAACTGGCTACTGACATTTGGCTGCTTGGAAGGATGAAATTTAGGCTGATAGAGAGTCTTCCAAGAGTTTCAGTGACAGTTCTCAGTGCTGAAGAAATGCTTCCTTAAAATCACTTCTAGTGTTAAGGGCTTTCTAAATGGAGAGCACCATGGCTATGCAACTAACTGCCTGTATTTGAGAGTCTTATAGATTGCTGCAGGCCTTCACACTACTTGAATGCTGATTTCATACTGCAGTGTGGATGATCTTTCTGCACTTGTGTGCCTGTGTTGAAAGCTTACTACATAGCTGTGACTTAACCACCTGGAAGGGTTATTCCTTGCAGGAGTACTGTGTGGAAGGATGAGCAAATGGTTTGACTGCAGTGCAATCTGTCACTTATCTTAATATTAGAGTGAAATCGGTATATTGAGAAATCGCTGTAACTTCATGGTTTACATCTGAGCTGTGTGCTAATTTTAATGGTGAGATTGCCAATCTTCCTTTTTTATGAAGCATTGTATAAAAGAATAGAATATGTGAATGCTTGCCACTTAAAGCATAGAACAACAGAAGTTCTTCAACTGTGTAAACTCCACATATTCTTTATAGGTATTTGGAGAGAAATGGAAGCTGTAAGATCTTAATCTTTGGCTGACTTAATTTTTCATGTCTAGATAGGAATACAGTATTTTTAGCAAATGAAAAACTACAGCTCATGAGATGAGAGCAGGGATTTATTTGCTTTATACACATACCTGTTTGTCTTACAGTGAAGCACCTGCAGACAGAAACAGTGTGACAATATTGTATCTTCACTGTATCACTTTCTTTTTTTCCAGTTCTAGGTATGGACATAGAAATTGACTATCTGGAACAGTTTGGGACTTCATCAGTAAGTATGACATTGAAATATTTTATTTGCTTCTTTGGCAGAGGGGAGAGAAAAGGAAAATGAAACTGTCAGACCTTAAATATTTCCATGAAATAACTTTACTTTGAACCTAGACGTGGAAATACAGGTTCTATTCCAAAGGATTGTGTTGGCAGGGCTGGGCAGGGGGTGGTGATGGAAGGAAATGTAGTTATTGTCAATTCAGCTAAGTATCAGAGGTCTTTTTGCTTTCAGTTTGCAAAGGTGCTCTTTCTCTTTAATAGTGCTGAAACTGAGATGGGTGACGTTTCATCTCTGGTTGCCAAAACTGCAAGAACATAATGCTTTGTGCGAGAGCATTGTTTAGAAAATACTGTTTTCTAAGGTCTTTTGTTTTATGGGCAGTCACTGGAAATCTCTCTCCAACTTGGGCACATAATGTTTTGATCAGTTCATCTTAGTTACTCGTTTTCCTTAGGTACTCATTTGGTCTGGAAGTGGCTCTGAACATACAATGAATACACTGAATTGAAATTGTTTTTTGGTCATGCTGTATTTGTCCTTGTTGTAAGAGCAAAGACAGAGGATGACATACACTGCTCATTCAGCTTACAATGCTGTCTTTTCCTTTCAGTGCCTTCTGCTTAGTTTTGAATAGTTCATAAATGTTTTCCCTTTTGGTTCTGTCTGAGTAGATTGAGTTCATTTGATGTTACATAAGGACTTAAGCATGTGGGCACTGAGTTCTCTTATGTAATTTTTCTCCTGATAACAATGCTCTGATCACTGAAGAATAGGCTTGCCCTCTCTCCAGAGGATTGTTTATATGTGTGTGGGATGTGTGTTATGCTATGCAGCAGCGTATCTGCCAGTTTATGCCTCTTTCTCCTCAGTTCAAAGAGTCTGCCTTAAGGAAACAATCGCTTTATCTTAAGTTTGACCCTCTATTGAGAGACAGTCCAAGAAAACAGATTTCTACTACTCTTGGGAAAACCATGAATATCAGAACAGATCCTCTTCAGCATGGGTAGGTATTCACTTAGTCAAGACTGTAGTACATAGACTCATTTAGATTGGAAAAGACACTTAATATCGAGTCCAACTGTTAACCCAGCACTGCCAAGTCCACCACTAAACCATGTCACTAAAGGCCTCATCTACATGTCTTTTAAATGCTTCCAGGGATGGTGATTCAGCCACTTTGCTGACCAGCTTGTTTCAATGCTTGACAACTCTTTTGTAGAAAACATATCTCCTAATACCTAATCTAGACCTCCTCTGGTGCAACTTGAGACCATTTCCTGTCACTCATTACTTAGGAGAAGAGACTGACCCCATATTGCTATTAACCTTTTATCAGGCAGTTGTAGGGAGTGACAGGGTTCCCCCTGAGCCTCCTTTTCTCCTGGCTAAAACAACTTCAGTTACCTCAGCTGCTCCTTATAAGATTTGTGCTCCAGACTTTTTACCAGCTTCATGTCTTGTAGTGAGGGGCCCGAAACTGAACACAGTATTTGAGGTGTGGCCTCGCCAGTGCTGAGTACAGGGGGATAATCGCTTCCCTGGCCCTGCTGACCACATTACTGCTGATACAAGAGCTTTACGAAAAGAAGCAGGACTTAAATATAATGGTGTATGTTTGTTTATTTTTAGTCCTGTTGCTGATTCAAATAAATTGCTTGAGAAAGCTGAAAAGCCTGCAGTGAGTCTTCAAAATGAAGAAAAACCAAAAGGAATAGATCTTCTGGGAACATTTACAACTTCTGTAAGGGTGTTTGGAATGGTATTGGGTTTCATTTTGATATTTTAGGAAAGGAATGGAGACTAATTACTGGACTTAAATACTCTGCAATCCTTCAAATATCTAATGCTTATTTAAACTGCTAGCTTAAAAACCAGGTTAGATACTTATATCAAAACTTAACTTTTTCTTAGACTTTTCTTTAGTAGTAAAAATACTTACAGCCTTTTTCAGGTTTTTCAGGTTTTTTCAGGTTTGAAAAGCCTTTTATAAACAGATCAACACAGCAGTTCATCCTGAAAATAGTGTCATTTTTCTGTTACTGCTGGGGAACATTGTGGTGTCATCTGCTTTCGTTCCTGATAGCTGTAATTGCTGGATAGCAGTTTGTTATACCTTAAAGATGACTACATAGTTGTAAAAGATATCTACACAGTAAGAAAGTTATGGTAACACAGTTATGGGGGTATTTTGTATGTTTAAGTGCAATATGTTGACTTAACGCTGAATAATCTGCACGCAGCTTACCAATGGCATGAAAATAGGAATTTATTAAAACTCTTACATTTCCATTCCTCTCCTCACAGGACATGGGTCCCTTAATACCAGATGCCCTGATTAGTGATGATCCTTCACTCCCTTTTGCTGCTTCCTCAAACACTGCAGTGGATGCTATTATAGATGTGCTAAAATACAGCCAAAAAGACATGGATGCAGCTGTTGAACTGGTTAAGAGAGAGGTATGGTGACCCTTCCGCAGCAAAACTTTGCATGGTCCTGAAAGTATCTTTTGTTTTTATTATCTGGTGTAAATCTCTATACTTGGTAATTCTTTCTATCATATTTGACATAAGCATCGCTTTCAGAAAAGTTTGGTGTGCACTTGGTAGGAGCAGCATGTGTAGAATCATAGAGTCAGAGAATAGTTTGGGTTGGAAAGGACCTCAAAGATTATCTACTTCCAACCTCCCTGCCATGGGCAGGGAGTTTGCAAATGAAAGTTTCTAACCACTTTCCATTTTTACACACCTTTGCTTTTATAACATTTATTTCTAGTCTCAATATTGTTAATTCTTTTTATATGTTGGTAGACTTTTTTTACTTTGTCCCACTTTGTGTCATCTGAAATCCCATGGGCAGGGATGCGTCACACTACAACATGTTGCCCAAGGCTCTCTCCAGCCTGGCCTTGAACGCTGCCAGGGATGGAGCATTCATAGCTTGTTTGGGCAGCCTGTTCTGGAACTCTTCAGAGGCAATATCTAGGGAAATATGGTAGGTAAACTTCACTATTAGTCAGGTTCTGCCTTAGAACTGGGCGGTATTAAAAAGTATTTGTTATCAGATGGAATGGCTAGGCTTAGTATCAGTGATCTGAATGCTCTTTATTAAACTAGACAGTAAATAACTCTTCTTGCCAGTAAGAGGGAGAAGCCTCTTATATAATTATTTCCTTAAGATGAAACTAATGCAAATTCAGTGCATTGATCTCTCTGTCCAGCTAATAAAATACAGATGAGGTCTGGAGCTCTCTCTGGAGGAGAAAATCTGTAGTGGAGGAGAGAGAAGTAGTTAATGGGATTTCAAGCACATTCTGTATACTATAGAAATTGCTTTTGAACCTGCATCATCTTAGTGATGTAAGAAGAGTTATGTATCTACTCACTTCAAAAATTGGAGTACTTGATTCATTATGGCTTCTGGGTTTTGTAACTTAAAAAGGATAATGTAAGAGGAGTACTTAAGCATAAATGTCCTTGAAGCTAGTTGTGACGCTTCAAAATTAACTTGAGAAGAAAGTGGAGCATTCAAAATTACTGAGTAGTTATACTGCAGGCATAGTGGCACTGAGGACACCAAATGAAGATGAACTGTGATCATTTGCTGCTTAAGTTATTCATTCTCTTTAGAGTACAACAATACTAGCTTCTCCAGGAGTAACTTTTGCTTTCTGTCATTTAGGAAGACACTTTTACCCACCATATTGTCTAGTACAGAAAAACAAGTGCGCCTTTGATAGGTGACAACTCTTAGTGCATTGATCTAAAATGAAGAATTTCTATAATAACAGGGGGTAGAGCTTGTAATATCTTAAATTGGTTCTCTAATCTCTTATTTCAAAGAACATGTTTTAAACATACAAACATAGTTGTAGCAAGACAGGTGTGACTGGATGACTCCAGCTGTGTGTCACTTCAATAGAAATGCTTGCTGTTTTAACCTGAAAGGAAGACAGGCTAAATTATAAGATTATTTTTTTGGTGAAACAACCCGAGACTGGGAGAAGGGATGGGGGGGAAACCCAGACTTTTTCTTCTGGGCAAATACAGCACTATATGGAAGCATGCTTCTTTGTATCACTGAACCATTTCTGTTGAGTTTGCAAATAAAAGTTTCTAACCACTTTCCATTTTTACACACCTTTGCTTTTATAACATTTGTTTCTAGTCTAAATATTGTTAATTCTTTTGTTTTATATGTTGGTAGACTTTTTTTACTTTGTCCCACTTTGTGTCATCTGAAATGTTGCAATCCATTTAAAATGAATGTAACTATTAAAAATCGGTGTACTACAGTGTACTGTGCAACTTTCAAGGGCAAATCAGGAGTAACCATGTGCTCTCACCTTCTTTTGTTTAAAATTCCAGGTTGTTTTACTTACTTTGGGCCTCTGTTGTCATTGAAGGCCTCCCACTGCAGTCAAGTATCAGTGTTACAGTTCTTAATAGAAACCCTAAGGCAGAATTAAATGTATGGAGTTTGCACAAGCATTTAGCACAGAGTGCTTATACTGCTCAACACTGTTCTCTGGTTTAGTTCAGCTGATGTGAAATAGGTGTAGTTATTCTTTAATAAAGATAAAGGCCTTTAGATTTGGAAATATGGTAGGAGGAGGATTGAATGTTGAATATAAATAACTCCAAACAGCAATCTGATCTTGACTAGAATAAATGTCTGGTATTTGTGCTTTCCTGTGTTAAGACTAGCAGATTTGTGTGGCTTTTTTTACTCTACCTTATAAATATTCAAGAGATTATAACTGACAAAGGAACAGTGATCTACATACATGATGAGAGGTTGGCTGAATTGGCTCTGATCTTGCTATTTGAAGATGCATTAGTAACATTGAGTGGAATCACGTATTCAAAATCTACACATCAGTCTACACGTTATTTGACTTATATTTATAGCAAAACACTTAATTTTGATCATGTTAAGCAATTAGAGCTTTTTCTGCATATTAGGTTTTAAGTATACCTAATCTACCCTTTAGGCTGCTTGGAGTATGAAATCTTGTGTGTCTTTCTGTGCAAGAAATAAAGGTTTAATTTTTCCTCTCAAAGGTTCAAGAGAAACAGTTGGAGGTTCAGGAATGGAAAAAGAAGTATGACAAGCTTCATATGGAATACAAGGAAATGGGGTATGAATATATCCTGGCTTTTATATCTACTCATTTATTCCAGCTGCTTTTTCTAACTTATGTTCAATATTTCTTTAATGTTTCTAGAAGAATAGTTGCAGAGTTTGAAAATACCATAACACAAATCATGGGTAAGTCCCATATTTAAACTTTGAATGGCTCACGGGGGCAGGGGCATGCTTAGCCTAAAGTTAATAGCTGAAGTTGCTACGCTTTCTCTTCTGATAACATTAATATTTCAGGTGCTTTCCAGAGTGTCAGGCTGCAGGCAGGGTAGTTAGAGTAACACTTTATGTTAATACAGACATGGTATCACTTGATAGGTAATGATGACTTCCTGAATCAGGCATGAGCACATCTAGCTTTTTCTTATTCTCCAGTGGAGTGTTTATTAAAACTGGCAGATCCAGTTGTCTGCATTTTGTGTTTAGCTATTTATGATCTGACCTCATGTAAGTGATGTCAGTAGTCAAGTTTGTGGCTTCAAACCTAGGAGGACCTTCAGTGAAAGTTGTATATGTCCATTCTCTTAATTCAAAGCTGAGCAGCCAAATCTGTGTCTTGCTTAAGTTTAGTTCTTTAAGGGGACTGAAGCTTTTTTTGCTTCTTTAAGCCTATGGGCAACATAGCTCAAGTGTGTTAAGAAAAACCTCCTGAAAGAGTTTGCTGTGCTAGTTTAGCTTCTTGTACCAGTCTCCAAGACCTCCAGCTGTTGTGTGTATTGAATGAAAACAAATGTCTTCAGATTCCTTTTAGCATATTTGAAGCTCTTGTTGTGGTAAACTCAGGTGTAGTATCTTGACTACATTGCAAGAGAAACAATGCTTTGGGCAGACACCTTGCAATTAGTGTTTAATGGTTGTGCAGTACTGTGTATCATATGAAGACAATATGACTGCTTCCTTAAAGGCAAAGATGTGCTCTTATTTCAGAGTGAAGGCTATGGAACCCCTTTTTGCTGCAGAGGAAGAATTGAAGGTGTGGGGGTTATCTGTCTGTACTATGGAACTAGATATATGCTAATGCAATGGCTATAATGAGTTAACTTCACTTTCTTTAGAGGATGCTCAGAAGCAGAAGGAAACCTCAAGTAAAGAAATACAGAGGCTAGTGGAAGAGAAGGAACAAGCTATTTCAGATCTGAATTCCATGGAGAAATCATTCTCTGAACTCTTCAAACGATTTGAAAAACAGAAAGAAGTGCTAGAGGGTTACCGCAAAGTAAGATGCCATAATGCAAATCCTGTCCTTCCTAGATAAATGAAACTTAGTGGAGAGGAAGTGATGCATTTCTAGAGCAGTCATTAATTAGCTAGTATAGGCACTACCTGTAAAACCAGATGCTAAGTTGTTTGTGTAAAGATGTTAAAGATTACTGGTTTGTTTTTAGTGGCTGGCCTAAAGTGTGATGATGATCTCTGTTAGAAGCTAAAGTTTCTTCAAACAGAAGAAATTATATGCATACAAATAACTTTTTTGTGAGACAGACTTGAAACACTCTGACATAGCAGCTGCAGCGTAAGGGGCAGCTTGTTTCCCCTACATGTTGAATGGATGCTGAGGAGGATTTGCCATTACAAGTCAAAATGATAATAGTTTTGTTGGGTGTTCTTTAGCTTAAAAAACCCTCCAAATCCAACTTGGTAAAGTCAGGCCTTCATTCTGCAGCATCTTCAGAGTAGGAATTAAGCTGTGGTTTCTTATTGCGTGAAATGCATTAAAACTGATCCAGTCAGTGTTTAGAAATGCCTTTGAAGTTTTTCCCTCAGTTATCCTTTTAATGTCCCCTATTTACTTAAGCTTAGAACTAGCCTTTTGCAAGTTCTGTGGCAATCTACGTTTGAGAAACAGGCATGATGTCTGTGTTACAACTTAAGTGTCTGCTTCACTAATAAATGTCACACTTCATCTTGTCTCCAGCTCTTCACCGTAAATTCATAAGGCATTTCCTTAGCACTGAGTTAAAGAGTCACTTGAGAACACTGTTGCTAAATTCAAGAGCTGGAATTAGTAGGGTGTCTTAGCACTTGTTTCAAACAGTTCAACTTGCTGTCATCATAGCTAATACAATAAGGTGTCATAGTGTCTATGTACCAATGTAACTTTCTTGCTGTTAATGGATAAATTTACATCAGTGTCCAAAGCTTGAATCTTTCTTTGGATTCTCTTAAGTAGTTGGATTTCAACCTATTCTTGGGACAATTGCAAGCTAAGACAAAGCTGATTTCTTTCTTTAAACCTGATCTCCTCCTCTCCACCCCCAAAAAACCACCAAAATACACAAAACTGATTAGTGACCTTAGTAGCATTTTAAGTTTTTAAAGTTTGCTACTAAATAAATAGTGTATTGGGAGAGAAATGGAGTGAATAAATCTTCACAAAGTTAAGACAGTTGAAAGGGGGAGGTTTAGTTTCTATGTAGGTCTCTGGGGCTTTCACAGCTGTTCCTGTTATTCTGATGAGCAAACACAAATACTGACACTTTGGTGTAGTCACATAGCCCATTTGTGGAGAGACTTCCATTTACTAGCACATAAAAAGCTAACTAAGATTCTTGGATTTTGGGACAGAATGAAGAAGCTCTGAAAAAATGTGCTGAAGAATATCTGGCTAGAATTAAAAAAGAGGAGCAGAGGTATCAGGCACTAAAGGCACATGCAGAAGAAAAGCTGCTTCGGTAAGTACCATGTCAAGAAGCCAGGTACTGGGAGGGAAGTAGATGGTTTTCACACTTGCTGCAAAATGTTGTTCATTATTACCAAAACTTGGCTTAAACATTTTTAGTTTGGGGATTAATCCAAAGTGTGATTCTATGAACTGTTTTGCTGTGCTGTCTGAGGGGGATGTAAACACCATCTTGCTTCTGTTTAAGAGCAAATGAGGAAATTGCCCAGGTACGAAACAAGGCTAAATTAGAGACTACAGCACTACAAGCCAGTCTCCGCAAAGAACAAATGAAGAACCAGACTTTAGAGGGGAACCTTGAACAAAAGGTAGGTCAATGCCATGGGTGAATTTCTTCAGTGTGTTGCCTTAAGACTAACTAGGTCTAGAATTACCTTGTACTAGTGCTAGAAATAGCCATACTAACCGTGCTAGTTTTGATAGCTGCTTGGAAGTAGACTTTGAAACTTAAGGCACAACTCTGTGTCAAAAGTCATCTGTATGTTTAGATTTTATTTTCTTTCTGAAAAAGGTTTGTTCCCATAGGTGGGTTGCAGAAGTGATCAATCCAGGCTGCTGCAGGGAGGTTATATGAGCTACTGAAGGAGTTAGTGATCTAAAACTTAAGCATGTCCTAGAGCAGAATCTGGGAATGAATCTTACTAACTCTCTGTTCAGCTTATTCATAAACATGATTTGTAAGCTATTGGCACTAGTGCAGACTTGCCTTGACTGAACTCCTTCAATATTATTCAGGACATTAATCCTTATATTTCACAATCCTTATATTTGTTATTGTTTCATATTGCATAGATCAAGTCTTCAAATGTTTTGTAAAAGCAGACCTTTGTTAGAAGCCTTCAAAGGAAAAAAGCTTTGAGGGTTAAAAGTTATATTGCTGGAAACACATGCTATTAGTTTTACTGCATCACAGTTGTATCTTTGCTAGCATCAAAGACACAGAATGCTGATCCATTCCTGTTAGGGAAAAGCCCTGTATTAGTGTTTATCTTCAGGCTTATGGCTAAGGTTTGCATAGCTAAGGCAGCAGTAGGCCTGTAACTGGAGAGGTGAGACAAGCCATTTAACACAGAACTAGTTTTGTTCCTGTTTAAAATACAGTGGCCTTTTATGTTAAGAACTCTTATTAAAATTGTTTGACCATGTAAGGAATTGTACAAACTGTAAACTATTGCCACACGTTAGTAAAATTTTGAAAGCATCATCCTACAGAGTTGTCTGTCTTGTGTAGATTAAAATCTAAATTGTCACTATCTTGAATTTCAGTGTATCTAACAAAAACTGAGTCTGAAAAGTCTTTTCCCTTGATCAGTTGGTCTCCATGTATTATGGGGAAAGTCCATGGAAGATGTAGAGACAGTGTAGTGGATTCTGCCTCATTTCCTGAGGCTCTTAAGGGTGCCCATGTGACCTTCTACAAAGTAGACTGTCCTTTAAAATCCACTTTATTAGCATATAATGGACTTCCTGTTCCATAATTTGGCAAATGTGACTTGTTGCAACTCACTGTAATACCTGAAACTTGTTTTTTTCCCCGTCTTTAACAGATTAAAGAAAATGATGAACTACTGAAACTCTGTGATGACTTGATCTTGAAGATGAAAAAAGATTGATAGCTTAACTGTCACATATATATGTGTAGTATCTCAGCTTCCTGTCTTGTGTGTTCACTCACTTTTTAATTATGTGGGTAGAAAATAAAAGTCTTGATTTGCACTTGTCTTTCATATATCTTTTGTAGAAAATGTTAATAAACTGAAGTTCAGTTGCTGCTTCCAGTACATAATGGTGTCTTGCCTGACATTTTTTCCTTTGAGCAACATACGAAACTTTAAATCATCTCACCCTTGCTCTCTTCCCTGGGTTAAGAACATGAGGACTCTGTACTCATGAACTGGCTTTGCTGGTGAAGGTCAGTATGGGCCATGTCTCTATTTTGCACTTCCTTCTCTCTCACTTAAAACACTTCAGAGTTACAAGACTGTAGTAAAACAGGACATGCTATGAAGTATTTAGGGATGTAGAAAAATACTGGAACTTCAGCTTTTTCTTCAGCTGGTAGTACTCCAAGATAAAATAGCTTGCTATGCTCTCCATGATTTTTCCCTTATCATTAGTCTGTCTGAAGCTATTTGACTTTCCAGTCTCTGGTCAAAAGCTTCCTGCCACTTGTCTGTAATAGAAAGCCTTGAGTGATGTAGGCTGCAGGTCACAGGTTGTGATGAAGTCAGCTTTAATTAGGGCGGTAGCAGACATCTCAGATAAACTGTTAGTACCTAACAGACATTAACAGGATTGTCTTATTGCCAGCTACAGCTTTTTATTGCTAGTACTACTGAGAGGTTATTCACTCACTTGCGTGACCAGGGCTGTTGCTGCTGAGTGAGCTCTTACTTGTACTTGGAGCTCTTCCTCCCTGGTAATCTTCCAGAGTGGGTGGAAAAATAACTAACTGTAGTTAGTAGTAGTGCTGAAGGAGTCTGGGGTCTACTCCTTGGTTAGGGAGCTACTGATCAGTATTATGTGAATTAGCAACTGTAAGTGGCAGGAACATGTTGCAGAGCAGATCTGTAGTTAGTTAACAAGCGTCAAGTTCATGGTATGTGGGGCTTTTCATTTCTGCACTAAGCTGAGAAAATCAGTAAACATCAGTAGTAATGATATTGCATGCCTTGCTCCTGAAGAAGTTGTGCTGCTCTATGTTTTCTTTAACTTACAGCTTAGGGAAGTGCCAGATGGTAGCAAAGAAAAAAATGAGTCATAGAGCAGAGTTGTACAAGAAAGTTTATTCCCTGCCTCAATTTCAGATAGCAGGGATTACTCCAGATTGTGGTTCTGAATGTTCCTTTGTGTATAGACTTTACCATACATATGAGAAATCTTGTACTTGATGTAATTTGTGAACTCATTCATGTGTGTTTAGAAATAATAATTAAAGTCCTCAAGGAGCATTGAGGTTGCAGGCTGCTATTAGCCTACAATTGGATAAGGCTCAGCACACAGCACAAGGGTTAGATCTCTTTCTTCCCTGGTGGGTAGTCTCAGTGATGTGATGAACCACACTGATTTCAGGGAAAGGGTGTCGAGTGGATGCAACTGCAGTTTTACAGTGGATCAGTGTGCTATGCAGGTTCACTTTGTACATCTTGCACAAAAAGAGGGGTAGAAAAGAGCAGAGCATTTCAGCTAGATTAATCCCTGGGTAGTTAAATGCAAAGATGAGCTTGTGTTGTTAATTGTAGCAACTCACGCTATTAGCAGTGGCTGAATGTGAGGTGTGAATTCAGCTCCTCCTAGCATTAAGGTAGGCAGATGTATTACATGTTGAATTTGTCTTCTTCCCAGGACTCCTGTGATTCCTGTTCCCTTAATCATTGTATTTGCTTGTGTTGAAGAGGAAATCCTTGTTACTTTATCGCTTATCCTGCCACGGAGTAAAGCTCAAAGGGAGCTTCTTGTTTGGAGTCATTTGCCGTCAAGAAATACCATGCTGTTCCTTGGGGTGTCTGGCTTGAGGTTGGAAGAGTTCTTGCAAGAAAAAGATAATAAGATGGAAAAGTAATAGTAAGACAGGTTGCTCAGAAGCTGTAGTTGCCCCATCCCTGGCCGTGTCGGAGGTCAGGTTGGGCAGGGCTTTGAGCAACCTGCTCTAGTGGAAGGTGTCCCTGCCTATGGTAAGGGGTTGGAACTGGATGATCTTTAAGCTCCCTTCCAACACAAACTGTTCTACGATTCTATTAGGGATTAGCCTGCGATGCTAAATCTTTCCACAAGGTGTAGCTGCTGCTCTTCGAAATGCTGGCTGTAGGAGGCTGGGCTGTGCTGCAGCACTTCGTGGAGCTGCAGGTTGTCCCTCACTTCTCCAGCTGTGCTTAATGCTAGTAAGACAATTATTTTCATGGGTTCCTGTTGGAAAGGATAAGGACCTTCAGAGTGATGTATGCCAACGGACTGTGTGTAAGTGGTGACAATGCTATTTGGAGCTTTTGTGCTACAAGTGCCAAAGTATTACACCACTGGATGTGCCTTTAGGCAGCTGCTGCATAAGGCAGGACTGAGTTCTTCCTTACCTTCCTCTATTCTTTCAGAGTAAAATGTCTTCCTACTATGCAGAATATCTCTGGTCCAGTAGTTTCCTGGGTGAAGGAAGGAAAGCTGCTTAGGTCTAGAAAATAAGGGAGATTTTCAACCTATTTTGTTCTGTTGCTTTAATATAGCAACCTTACAGACATCATTGTTTCCAATCTGATGGAGGTGGATACAGAAAAAGTCCCGTAGAGACCACATATCAGGTACAGGGGCTATGGTAGTGTTGGTGCCTGACAATCCTCATTGGGTCTGATACCACACAAGTTATTAAGACATACACCTTGAGGGGCCAGTTACTGCCTGTTGATGTTAGACACTGAAAACTGCACTTCAGTGTCATGTGGAATGACAGCTCAACACATGGCTTCAGTAATCTGTGACCACTGCCTGTGAGATCTGCTCGGGGTCTCCGGTTTGCTGGTTGTGTCAGTACTTACACGAAAACTGACAGTATGTGAAAACCGATGCTCGAATGAGAGGTTGCTGTAAATGCCTGAAGTGATAAGCGAAAGGTTTTTCAATGTGTGAGTCCCAAAGGCTTAACTTCAAGGCATTGCTTAGATTTCAGCTTGGATTAACTGTATTTTGCTTGCCAAAGGTTGAGAGCCTGAAAAGCCTCTACATTTTTAGACTGCTCAGAAGGGATGGCTTATTTTCCTCTGCAGGTGCAGTATGTACCTCCAAGTTAACACTCGTACCATCTGTAAGAATTTAGTATTTTGTAATAGCTGTAAAAGTAGCTGAAAAGTATTGTTCAGTACTGACTAAATGTTACCTTGTTTTAAAGAATCATTCTTGTTACTACCCTTAATGCTGGACAGTCCTTTCAGAAGAATTCACCTTTACAGCATACAATGTAGGTGATCAAATGCACATTAATGAACTTGTGTAAGCTGTCGTATGCAAGATACATATGTTTTTCAGTGGGATTAGTTAGTCCGCATTTACTGAGATAAGAATCAGGCTAGCTGGTTTGTTACCTTTTTGCCATTTACTTACTGAGCCTCATCTAATGTGAATTGGCCTCTGCAAGCAGATAATCAGAGGGAAAACTGATACTGCTTGGTTTTATTTAATATTATTTATATGAACACTTTCTATGTGCTGTACGAACAGGATGTTAGTTCTTGCTTCAAACAACCTGTTCCTGGTTCAAGTATAAGGAAGGATGCATTTTATTTCAGAACTGATGGAGGTGGTTCAAAGGTACCGCATCTACTTGCGTGATCTAGCACCATTGGTGTGTTTATATAGAGGGCTTCCGCAGGTCTGTGCTTTTAATGCCTTTTCAGGGCATTTCTTGGGTTCTCCAGGAAGTCTTGAGGATATATATCCTTTAGGGTCCAAAGTCACCTTCTTTGCAGTCATTTCCACTCCTGTTCTACCAAAACCAGTTTTCAGTACTTGTCATTAGTCTGTTGCATAGTTAAAGGCTTTGGTTCAGAAGCCATGACTTAAACCCTGCTGGATTCAGGAAATGTCTCCAGATTGATCTTGGAGTCAGTGGTTCAATTACTCTGCTCTGACAGCACAGAGTAATTAAAGAAGCATCATAGCTTGACATGAAGGAGTATTAAGGGAGTCATCTTGGTGTGAAACTGGAGCCAGGCAATGGCTGAATCAAACTTTAGCTGGACATCTAATACAGCTTCACTTGTAAGGTCACAGTTTATACTTCCAAACAGGTATAACTCATCGTTTTTGTAAATTGCAAGGGAGAAAACCAGAGAAATAATGGATCATCTCCAATTTTCCTCAGTTTGGAGGATGAATTTGTTACCTGAACCAGAAAACAACAGAGAAAATTAAAGCAGAAAAGGGAAATTAATATTCTTGTTCTATTATAAAACAAGTTTAACTTCAACATGCTGGTTTGGGCTGTCTGAAGGGCTCTCTATCTTTTCCAAATTCATTAGCTCATGACACAACTAATCTTTTTATGGCTTTGAAAGACCCATGTGGTTTCAGCTTTGTCAGGTGCATCAATCACAGCATCTGTTTTCTTACTGATTTCTTTTCCTTTCCAGCACACCTAACGCAGACAAACTAAATCCTCTGCAGGAGTGAAGGGGAAGGAATTTCCTTGTGAGTTTTGTCCTATTTTTGATCAATATTACCAGTAAAATTAACTGCAGTCTATATCAGATACTTGCTTTTCAGTGCTTGCTGTCAGGTTTTTGCCAATGTCTTGCTGTTTGAAAGTCTTTCTAGTAGTTTGTGAACTCAGAACCTGTGTCAGACCCTGATGTTTCTCTGTGTTGGCTGAGAGCTTCCCAGTGGTGAAGTTCTGCTGACCCTAAGAAGGTTATGGAGTAACTTTATCTATCTCCATGGAGTCCTTCCTGGCTTTTGGTGTGTGAGAGGATGGTGTCACCTGTCAGAGCACTACAGGAGCTGGAGACCAGCTTGTCTGACTGTGTTTGTATGACAGGTCTCAGTGGCCCAGCAGCAGCTGTGACCGTTTTATGGGGCTAACACATGTTATGGATTGCAGCAGAGCACCAAGTGTGCTCATGTGTCGTATGGCTTGTTAGGCTTGAGGAAAGACCCACAGGGGAAACAAGCATGGTGAATCTTCCTCTCTGCATCTCTTTAAATACACTTAGACTTGCAGTGCAGGACTTGGTGGGGGGGAAGATTTTCAAACCCTCCCAACACTTTTATATTGCTTTAGTTCCAAAGGTGGTGTCCTTTTGTACAGTGCCTGGGTTGACTTCAGACTGCTGGAGGAAATGTGAAGGATGGCATGGAGCTATTCAGTGAATCATTTAAACTTCTTCCTTTCTTTCTATTTTCTAAGCTTGCTGAGCAATATTACATCCTAGAACGCAGGTAACTGTTTTACTTCTGTGTTTTTCATTCCTTTTAATGCCTTAGAAATAAGATTGGTTTATGTTATGTGATTTGACTTGATCCTTGAAGAAATAGTTTCCCTGCAGTGCCAGGCCATTTCTTTAATTTTTATCTTTTCCAAATCAAAGGCCTATATTGCTCCCTCCCAACACAAGTAGATGTTGGGCTTGTCACACTCAATGAACGCATTTCCTTCTGCAGAAGTTCTTCAAGCCAGTTCTCCATTATTTCCTCTGGGGAATGCACAGCCAGAAAAGGAACAAAGCTAACAAAGGTGATGCTGGCTTTGGGAAGCAAGCAGCGTGTATTAATCACTATGAATGGACTTTGCATCCTGGAGTGAAGGACGGTGTCAGTCAAGCCCAGGTGGTGAGGGAATCCAAATGTTTTCTGGGATTTTCTTGCCTGGAATTCACCCCCCGTTTAAGTGAGCAGGCAAAAAAGAACCCAAACCAGCAATGGATGATAGACCCAGGACTTGAAGGTTATTTGGGAAGTTACTTACGCAACATTTCATCGTGCAGAATCTTCCACCACTTGTCTGTCTTTTGGCACTAAAGCAGCATTCCCTGCCCTTCTTTCCATTAGCAAAGCCAACTGGCCTGTGTTTAGGAGGCCAGTAACAAGTGTTACTGTAGCCTACATTGAGGAGTTGTGTAGGAGCCTCTGCCCAACAACTGATAGTTTTATTTATAATCGTGGCACCACAGTTTGCTGTTCCATTTGAAAGCATCATTGGTATTGCAAGGGAGAGCTGTGTTTGGGTTGGAAAGGAGGTAAATATGAGTCTAAAATAGATCCTCAGCCTAGCTCCTAAACTGAGGAGACAGGGATGTGACGGCTGCTTCGTTTTCCCGGTCAGAGTTGTCATCTGTTACTCCCCTGATTTCATTGCTGCTATTCGCTATGGCCCCCAAAGCTTAGATGCAGAAAGTCATTGAATATAATCCATAATATCAATAACATTGCTTATTTGAGTGCTGGGGTAGTAGCGTGCTCTTGGAGAAACCACTTTGGTGCTCTGTGCCCCTGATTCCACAGTGGTGGCTAGAGGTTAACAATGTCTGCTGCATTTATACAATGCACTTGGACTTTTTCAGTACCAAAAGCTGAGTGTTAGTAATATTTTCCATCTGATGGGCAGCCTGGAGCTAGCGCTTCAATTTTAGCTGCCCAGATCTCATGACAGGAACACTGTTGTTCCGATAGATGAACTAATTAACAATGAAGCATCACATCTGGTTGAAGAATCTCTGCTGTGGTTTCTATGGGGATTTCTGTAAATAAATAAAATCATTTCCAAAACAGTATTTTGATCAGCAGTTGTTTCCAAACAATGGAACTTATATCTGGGTCTCAAATCAGAAGTCTCCAGCTGAGATCTAGTCCCACTGGAATCTGGGATATCAGAGCTGGAGGATTTGCTGTGGATTTAACTCTTTAATGTAGGTGATGTACAAGAACTTCTCCTTCCAAACAGAAACCTGGTTTAAACTGATCCAGTGCTTTTTGCATTACCCATGACAAGTGATGTAGGAGCTGTCTTTGTTCATAGTGCAGTGGTACCTCCAAACCAGACAGTGCAGTAGATGTCACCTGTTTATAAGGAGGAAATATGCTGTTTCTAAATAAAAATGGAAACAGCCTTATGCTTCCTGTGAAACAAGGGCTTTTAAGGAGTCTGTAAGTGGTGACTGCTGTTAGACCACTAGTGGTTAGTGCTGGGAGCAAGTGTGGCAGTGTGCTCCCACCCCAACCCAACCTTTATGTCCCGTAATCAAGTGATAACCACCAATGGATTGCAATAGATGCTGCATCCAACTCAAAGTGGATTTTGGAAAGACAGATAACAACACAACAGCTAAGGACTAATCTGAACAATGTGTGCCCCCTAACCATAGTGCTGGTCAAGGTCTGACTCAAGCCAGGTTTGGAAGAATCTAACTTTTGTTGTTGGTGTGCAAATGTGACAATGAGTCAATTATTTCACTCCATAACTAGTGGACAGCCTAGGACTGTTGAGCTCTCCCGCATGGCAATGGGCTGCATGCCAGGATCTCCCCTTGAGCGAGGATGCTTCTCAATGTTACTCATTGGGTTTGAGAGATTCCTTGCTGCAGCAGAACCTCGGTAAGTGATTAATGGCATGTTAAACTTTGAAATCTTAGCTAGCTGATATAAAGGATTGATTGCACATACATAACCCTTTAGACATAAACCATTGATCAGTTCTGAGACTAACTCTGGATCCAGCTGCACCTAAACTCCCCTCTGAGAAGGACTTCAGAATGCATGGAGTCCTGTCTGAACCTCATGACTCAATGGGAGGGTCTCCTTCACAGTTCTGTCTGACCCTGTGGTCTGCAGTAAATAATCAAGTGTACCTGGCCATTAAATCCTGTTAAACTACTGTCATATTAGCTATCAAACCTTATGAAATCACTGTTTTATATCAATGAGTATATTGCTATATGTTTCTTATGAGTGAAGTATGTTACTCTATCCATGACAGCGAGGCAGAAGCACCTCATGGGCATCCAAGAGGACTGCCCATTGTGGAGCCTGCAGCAGCTGGTGTGTTATCACACACCATTTATTTAGGTGGCACTGACAAATCCATTGCTCAGAGTTGTGACGTTTCAATGCTTGCAGTGACTCAACACAAGCACTGATTGTTATTAACCTCTTTCTGTGCCCAAGGTCCTTCCAGTGGCAACCATGCAAGGTGCAGCTGGAGTCAGTTTGTCTGCCAGGGATGTGTAATTCACTCCTGTGAGCACTGCTCTCATCTTTTAGCATAAAGCCCAACTGAGGAGCCCTGGAAAAGCGCCTGGGTAATGACACAGTGCAGAGGCTGAAGGAAAGTGCTGGTGGTGTGGTACAAGGTGACTGAGAAATGTCTGTGACTGATCAATACCTGGATCAATGTACCATGAGATGTCATTGCTATGGACTGAGGATATTGTGTCCATTCAGAGTGCACAAGAAAAAGTTAGGAAGTATCTGTGTGTACTTGAGAGTAAACATTGATTGTGTTTGCTGGCTCCTGAAAAGGAAGGATTCCCATGTGGAAGGAAATAAGTCTCTCAGTGTTCTTTGCAATTAGGGGTACCTAATCTTAATTTCCAGGATCCATAACCTGAGTGGGAAAAGAACTGCAATTGGAAATGTTGGCAGCATATTTGTCTTTTTCCATTTACGTATGTATATATATGGTATATATGTGTCCATATGTATATGCAAATCTCTATGAATTTCACTCCTTGCTATCTGATCAAAGCTTCCTAGGACAGCAGAAGCAGATGATGTGTCCATATGTCTGTTGGCAAGTGCAGCTGAGGGTTGCTTTTAATATCTATCTATTAATTTTTAGCCCAGCACTAGCAGGGCAAGTTGCCACTTGTTGTGGTGTTGCACAGAGCTGGTGCTGGTGGTCCCTGGTATGTTTGTTTGGAGATCCATGAGGATGAGGCTGCAGAGAACTGAAGCACAAGAAGCTTAAGTCACTCAAAAGAGAGACCTTCAAAGCCATCAGCCTTGAGCCACATGCAGTGGAGAAGCGGAAAGTAGTGCACAGACATGGTAAGTTTATCTCAGAGATCCCACTACAAAACAGGAGTGCCCCTGTCACGCAGCCTGGTCTCAGCTGCCCCACTGCTGGGGATGTGGAGCACCCCTTGCAGCCCCTTAGGGTTTGCCAGCTTGGAGGAGTCCTGCAGTAGCTAAACAAGTGTCTTGATCCATTGACAGGAAAGCACTTCACATGGCTGCCAGGTGTTTTTCAGCTGATTCACATGGATGCACAGGGAGCAAAGCAGCTTGATTACTGTAGACAAGGAATTAGGCTACCTGTACTCTTTGTCCAGGTGTGAAACTGCTGTGAACTTCATTACTTCCTTTGCTCACAGAGGTATTCAGTTTCTCAGCATTGTAAAGAATATTATTTATGGGAACTTTATCCTCCTGCCAGCCAACAAAGTGATTACTTCAGACTGCATCTTTCAGTTAGATTTTGCTGTGATTTGTGGCTGTGAAATCCAGAGGATGTTAAAGAAATGGATAAAAGGGATTTACATTTACATTCTTGCAAGTAAAATGAACTGCAACTTGGGTTTAGTTTGATTAAGAATGAGTAAAATATAAAGGAAAGGGGTGTAACCCAGAGATTGCAGAAGAAATTAACTGGATGAGCCAATTCGAGCTCCAGGTCTTCTGGTATGGCTCAGGAGGGGTTGTGCGTCTGAGTCCCTGTGTTAGCAGTGACCTGTCTCCAGGTCCATGTAAGCATGCCAAGAGGGATCTGAGCCATGAATTCATGGTAGAAGGGTCTGGAGCACAAGTGTGATGAGGAGCAACTGAGGGAACTGGGGATGTTTAGCCTGGAGAAGGCTCAGGAGGGACCTTGCCACTCTCTACAACTGCCTGACCAGAGGATGAAGTGAGGTGGCGTCGGTCTCTTCTCCCAAGTAACAAGCGATAGGACAAGAGGAAACTGCCTCAAGTTGCACCAGGGGAGGTTTAGATTGGATATTGGGAACAATTCCTTCCCCAGAGGGTGCTCAGGCATTGAACAGGCTGCCCAGGGTAGTGCTGGAATCACCATCACTGGAAGCGTTCACACACCATGTAGATGGGGCCCTCAGTGACATGGGTTAGTGGTGGTCTTGACAGTGCTGGGGTAAGGGTTGGACTTGATGATTTTCAAGGTTTTTTTTCCAACCTGGTTGATTCTATGATTCAGTGATTCTAGGAGATGGTGATAGACCCCAAAGCTCAGGGAAGGCCACTGGTAGCATGCTGACACACAGCAGAACGAGCTAGCATGATTTTACACTTGTGGTTTGCAAACAGTTGGGGCTCCATGAAAGCTTTATTTGCACTCGTGAAACTTACAGAACCAACAAAACCAGCACCATATCAATAACAGTGATAACTGGACCCAAGGCATGTTTCAGCATGACTCATGCATGGGAAGCTAAAACTATCCTGGTGGTATGAGGTCAGATCTCCAAAGGGGTTTAGACATGTTATTCTCAAGGGTTTGTGATCAAAATGAGGCACCTACTCATGATGAAGACCTGAGCCTTAGAATCATAGGATTGTTGAATGGTTTGGGTTGGAAAGGACCTTAAGATCATCCAGTTCCACCCCCCTGCCATGGGCAGGGACACCTCACACTAAACCATGGCACCCAAGGCTCTGTCCAACCTGGCCTTGAACACTGCCAGGGATGGAGCATTCACAGCTTCCCTGGGCAACCCATTCCAGTGCCTCACCACCCTCTCAGTAAAGAATTTCTTCCTTAGATCCAATTTAAACTTCCCCTGTTTAAGTTTGAACCCGTTACCCCTTGTCCTGTCACTACAGTCCCTGATGAAGAGTCCCTCCCCAGCATCCTTGTAGGCCCCCTTCAGATACTGGAAGGCTGCTATGAGGTCTCCATGCAGCCTTCTCTTCTCCAGGCTGAACAGCCCCAACTTTCTCTGCCTGTCTCCATATGGGAGGTTCTCCAATCCCCTGATCATCCTCGTGGCCTCCTCTGGACTTGTTCCAGCAGTTCCATGTCTTTTTTATGTTGAGGACACTAGAACTGCACACAATACTCCAAGTGAGGTCTCAAGAGTGAGGCATTATTCCTCCTTTACATTCTGTGCTTTGCCTATGGAGAGCTGAGATGAACCCCAGCCACTGACCTGTACCCTGCTGCAATTTCCATTAGCTGAAATACATTTCAATTTAAAGTATGATTCTTTAAAAATACATGGCTGAAGCATCACACCGCTGTAATCAAACATTTTGTGTGGCCAACAGCTAACCTGCGTCCGTTTCCCCCAGCACAAAACACACTTCTCCAGTGCAAGAGGCTGCTGTCACATCAAATTGCCTTTCCTTTTCATCTCAGCCCAGCACATGGATCAATGGGCCACTTTCAACTCTCAGCTTTCTTTTTAGGCCAGTGGAGGGATGATTTCTCTACAAAGAGAACCAGGGAGGCAACGAGAAATCCTCCTCAATTAGAGCCACTGATGGCTCACAGCAGGAGCAGAGAATGAGCTGTAGGAAGGAATTGTTAGGTTTTAAGGACCGTGACTTCTAAAGAGTGGTGCCATGTTAAAGGTGTGCAGGAAACACCCAGGATTTTTCACTCCAGATGGCCTTACCTGACAGTGTCTCACACATGAGCCATGAGCTACATGGGATGAAGACTCAGTTCTTTCCCTCCATCCTATTCCAAATCACATCCATCTTGATTAAAGCAAAGAGCCAACACTTCCTTGCACGGAAATGATCGGAGTTAAGAAACCTGCCTTGCTAACAGGAGTAAGGTAACAGCACCTTTATGAGCCACAGGATGGCTCCATAGAGCTATGTGTGTCCTGGGTCATGTCATGTCCCTTGCAGGCACACCACAAGTGCTGGGCTGTCTTTGTCTCCAAGAGTGAAGGAAGCCAGACTGCAGCAGTGAGGGTTTGAGGTGCTCTGGTCTCCAGCCCGTGTCCCTGTGGCTGCCCAAAGCACACAGTGTGTCCATGGGCAGAGGCAGTTACCAACAGTGATGCACGCAAGTTATACTGTGTGTGTTACTGCATTCAGCTCTGAGGACCGCAGCACAGGAGGAACATGGACCTGCTCGAGTGAGCACAGAGGAGGCCACAAAGATGCTGTGAGGGTTGGAGCAGCTCTGCTCTGGAGACAGGCTGAGAAAGGTGGGCTTGTTCAGCCTGGAGAAGAGAAGGTGCCAGGGAGACCTTATAACAGTATTCCAATACCTGAAGAATGCTTGCAAGAAATGTAAAGGGAGACTTTTGACAAGGGCAGGTAGGGATAGGACAAGGGGGAATGGCTTTAAACTGAAAGAGAGGAGATTTAGGTTAAATATAAGGAAGAAACTCTTCCCTGTGAGGGTGCCCGGAGAGGCTGTGGCTGCCCCATCCCTGGCAGTGTTCAAGGCCAGGTTGGACAGGGCTTGGAGCAACCTGCTCTAGTGGAAGGTGTCTTTGCCCATGGCAGAGGCTTGGAACTGGATGAGCTTTAAGGTTCCTTCCAAACCAAACCATGCTGTGATTCTATGATATCTATGATGTTCTATATTCTATGATATGACTGGACTTGCTGAGCCAGGGTGGAGTAAAGGTGGGGAAGGACCTAGCAAGGCAGGCAGGCGCTTCAGCTCCTGCTTTCTGGTATGGGTGGAAATTCAGACATTTCTTGAGCCCAAGCAATTCTTGCACATGACCTGAATTTTACTTGGACGTGGAGTTTTCAAGCATCTTAAATGAGTTCAAGAGACGCTCTCAGACCCAAACCTGCTGAGTGAGAGAGAAGCAAAACAGGGATTTTATTTCCTCCCTAATCTCCTTTTTGCAGCCAACGGCGAGGAAACAAGAAGCTTTCTTTTCCTCCTGTTTTGCTGTCAGACTGTTCCGCTGGGAGAAATGGTGGGATTTTTCTCTTATGCTTATTGTGACTTGGGACTGTGCGCACCAGCAAGTGACTGACTCTGCATAATAAACTGGAGGTGACCCCAAAAAAGCCCAAATGGATAAGATGCAGTTTCTTGGGAGCTCAAAACCCAAACGCTCCAAAACCTGTTTATCTGTATATTGACTGTTACTTCCAATTGCCAAGGAACTGCGTGTACACTTCTGCGTTTTCAAAAGCACATTGTGTGTGTTGTTGACAGGACACGCTTTGGCTCCAAAATACTGCCAAGTAGCCTTGTCAAGCAGGGAGAGACTTTCTTCTGCCTTTCCCTTCTCCTTTCCTCTCTCTCTGTCCCTATCCCTATCCCTATCCCTATCCCTATCCGTATCCCTATCCCTATCCCTGATTTTCCTTCTCCTCTCCCTCTCTCCTGTCCTTTCTGTACCTCTAACCCCCTGGTATAGACTATGGGAAGAGAGGCTCCTCTGTGCAAAGGGATGAATTCCCAACTGTGCATTCAGCTCCTTGTATTTCTGCCTTTATAACCTCTGAAGGACCCAATGCAATGGCAGTGACCTTAACAAGGTGACAGGGCCCTCATTGCCACACATGAGCAGTGACTGCCTCCAACATGGTATGAGAAGGTGGCAGCCCTGACACAGAAACACCAAGGGTCAGGAGATCAACACATGCACCTAAAGGCAGGCATGGGGGCCTTAGTGTTTAATTACTATAAAAAGTTTTCATTAATGTTATTGTGCTTAAATAACTTAAACACCAAATAGCTTTGAGTCGTGATTAGAAGCAACAAAAGTTATTGAGAAAGGCAAGGAGCTAAAGTTGTTTTGGCTCAGGAAGTGTAATATGAAAGGCGAAGGTAGATACCCTTTTTCCCCTGGAATTTGTGCCTCTGGCTGTAACATTCTCGCTCAGGAATGTCTGTTAATACTAAATAATTCATTTGGGTGACTTTCGTAAGGAGAAACCAGAAGTGATTTCAAAGGCCTCCAAAGGGGGCCTTCCATAAAGGAAACAAATAATTACACATTGTTTTTTATTTTGTTATGTTTTTTACCTTATTTGCGTCCAAGAAACTTGAACTAGGCTTTCTTTGTTTGTTCACACTGGAGCAATATAAGTGGGGAATTTGGCAGAGTCCCAGATCCTGGCAGCAGCTGCCAATAAAAGCTCGCTGAGCAAGTACAAGGAATAACATCACACAGTATTATTTTTAACTTTGATTAAGTTGTGCTGAATTGCTCCAAGGGAGGTAACAGCGAGCTCCGAGGGGTTAGGACCAGCACGGGATGTGAAGGATGTTTATCTTGCAAGTGTTTGCTTTGTGCTGTAGATGTAGTTCCCACTGCTGGGGAAACACTTTGTCAAAAGCCCACTATTGAAAGAGTTTGGGGAATAAACATTGCAACAACAGGCACAAATACAAACCTTTGCACTGTAATGTGCATAGAAAGCCACTGTCAAATAAAAAAGCTGAATATGCTTTAAAATGCTCCCTGCTGTTGAGTGATGGGGCTGCCTTAGACTTGCCAGCAAGTGGCTGAGCAATGCCAGGGACCACAGTCCTTGGTATGACATAGAATCAGAATCACAGAATGGTTTGGGTTGGAAAAGACCTCAAGATAACCCAGTTCCAACCCCCTGCCATGGGCAGGGATGCATCACACTAGGCCATGTCACCCAAGGCTCTGTCCAATCTGGCCCTGAACACTGCCAGGGATGGAGCATTTACCACTTCTTTCGACAACTTTTTTCAGTGCCCCACCACCCTCACAGTAAAGAACTTCTTCCTTATATCCAACCTAAGCTTCCCTTTAACCGAAGTTTAAACCCATTGCCCCTTGTCCTATCGCTACAGTCCCTGATGAAGAGTCCATCCCCAGCATCCTTGTAGGCCCCCTTCAGATACTGGAAGGCTGCTCTGAGGTCTCCACTCAGCCTTCTCTTCTCCAGGCTGAACATACACAACTGATGTGCCATGAGGAGCAAATTAAGGGCATGGCTGCTTTAGGATGACCGCAGTAATGCTACTGCTCCTCTGCAGTGTGATGCTGTTTAGCATGGGATGCTGGGGAAACTGGCACCTGCTGTTTTAGCCTTATGTGCTGTGAAATGTGGGGGTTTGGGAGGTCTCCTGGACCACAGATGTCTGAGAAGGGGAGGAGGCAGCCAGCTGAGTAATGGGAACCACCACCAGCTCTTCAGGTGGTTACCTGTGGGTACTCAAGAAGCAGCTTGGGACATTTGGTCTTTGTGTCATTCAGGCTCATGTCTCATGTTTGGTGCGGAGGTAACATGAATTCATGAGGCCAATGTATTGGACTCATTCACAGGAATGTCCCCTGTCCTTGCCTGAGGCGCTTGGGGCTGCTGACTGTGCACTGAGCTCTCCTTATGCCTCTTCCCTTCTCTAGTCCTTGGTTGCTCTGCACTGTTGCAGTAGCTTAGCGCTGCTCTCTTGCTTAGGACATCCCTGCTGGTTCCTGACTGTCTCCATGACATCTTGGAGGTATCTGTGATTGTATGTTCAGAGGACTGTCAGTCTTCAGATGATTTACATTTAGGGTGCACTCCTCTTGTTCTTGAATACTGAAGTAAAAGCATCTTTACATGGAGGGGAGAGGACTGGAGAAGAAAATCCTCTAATTCTGTCTAATTCCACCCAGATTCGAGAGCTGCTTGGATACCTGCCATTACACTGGAGAGCCCCAAAGCCTCAGTCACCAAACCTGCTTTATTTCTTGCCTGACTTCTGGCAAGGAAGGACTAGCTGGGAACACAAAGTATGCCTCTTTCTCCCTGAGCTGTTGCCCAGAATTAGGTATTTCTTTCTTTTCTACATCCTTGCACTGCAATAAGTGACTTCCCCATGTATTTCTCTGCCCTGATTCCCAGCCTCCCTTCACTTGAAGCTGTGTCCTTGCTCAGCTTGAGTGGTTGCCGATTGCATCCTCCCCTGGACATTTCTGTTTGAAGGTTTAGCTCTGCTGCCCTCAGTAATTCCTCTTGGAAATCCTGGGCTCTGTGAAGAGCTGTGTTTTGAGGCAGGAAGCGTTTGTGCTTCTTGGTTTGTGTGCTGATGCCAAAGTTCTCAGCTGTGGAGCAGAAGTCTCTGCCCTCCATTCCTTGGTTTCAAGTAAATAAACCCCAAACCAACAACCAAAAAACCTCAAACAATTGTATTTCTTTTATTTCTTCCAGTTGCTGGAATCTCAGTGATCATCAAATGACTCCTCGGCCTTTGCGTTTCTTTGGACATCATTCTCCAATGCCCCACTCAGTTCACCTGCTTTTCATTGCAGTGATATAATCAAATGAGTTGCATTTTGACGTCCTCCACTTTTCCCCATCATCAGCCTGTTACATACACTGTGCTTGCTTCCACATTGGTCTGAAAGTTTATTTTCTCTTTAGAAATCTATCACTCCCAGAAGTCCTGGCATCAGTTTGCTCCATTTCCACATGGTTTGCCTGCTAACACACTGCTCCAGAACATCTCGATCAGCACATTTCAGACACACACACACGGGCTGATGTAACTTACGTGCTTTACAGTGATTTGTCTTCTTAAAGCCTTAATGGGTTGCCCCCAGCCACACACTGAGCATCTCTCTTCCTCCTTTCTTCTTGACACACTTCTGGGTTTTGTTCCCAGACTTCAGATCTGTCATGTTGACCTGTGGAGTTGGTCCTCTTCCTTACCAGGTCAACAGCAGCACACCTAGTCAGGCAACCCACAGGACTAGACTCCATCAATACATGTTTCTGTGTCATATATGGCATCCACTAAGCCATCAAAAAGCACAGAGCCACATCTCCATGTGTTGCAGCTAATGGGATTTCTCTGAAGAAGCAGAGGTGTCTCTGCTGCTGTCAATGAGGCTGGTGGATCTGAGCAAGGACATTCATTCCATGTCTGGGTGCCCAGAGAACAAGAGGAGACACCCATGTGAAAGCAGGGAGAACCCAGTGTCCACACATGTTGAGTGAGAGCTGCCAGCAAGGCAATCAGTGGATGCACAGCTCCAGGATAGCCCTTGGTGCCTCTTGTCCATTGAACCTAGCCAGGAGAGCAGAGGAATGGGGTCTGGTAATTTACGGCTCAGCAGACTCCTGTTATTGCTCATCTTGAGCAGCAGCTTCCTTTACACCTTCATCTAGGGCTTGTTCAGAGAGGATGGGGCACGAATACCTGATGTCTCTGTGGGCAGCCTGGCTGGAGATCTGCCAGCCAAAGGGGCAAAGAAGGCACCTGATGTGAAAAATCTATCACAAGGCTTTGAATGCAAAGTTCTTCACATGTGAGAGCACCAAGGAGAGGAGAGATGTTTGTCCTCATCGGTTTTCTTTATGAAAACCCACCAGTTTGCTTTGGCTGCTTCTGCAGCACGTTTGAAAACACAAGAAACCATTTCTTAGGGAGCAGCCAATGTTGGGCAACGAGCCTTTCAGCTCCCAATGTGTTTCCATTGACTTTCACATATTTTCTTCATGTTGATTTTGGACTGTGCTATAATTTAGGCACTTGCTTCTGTACCCCTTTGGTAAAGGTTTAAATGGAACTAAAATCCCGTGGTGCTTTGCTGTGTAGACTTGGACCTGGATAAACTTTTTAGGGTCTTTAGCTCTGCTGACTTCTTTTGTTTGCTGTGTAGTGCCATTAGTTAAAAGCTCTGCCTTTGCAGTAAATGGGAGCCTGTTTGTGTTTATTGTAATAATGAGAAAAGCTTCACCAGAAAAGGTTTTTGTGACTGGTATTTCTGTATATTGGTACTTGTGCTTTCAGTAGTGGTGCACGTGTGTTCAAATAGCCTCATTCCTGTGCCCCCTCCAGGGCATCTGTGATAAAATCATAGCAGAGTGGAAATCTCAGAGGGAAGCCCTGATTTTCATCGCACAGTTCAACATCACAGCAGACTGACATACAAGCAGGTAGAAATTAAATTGACTTTCATTTAAAGAGGTATAATATCCTGCAGTACAATGCATTACCCTTGGGTGTTTATGTTGATAAACATTATAAACAGCACCTGGGGAGGTCTGCAGCCTGGAGGAATCCCAAACTGCCAATCCCTGAGGATTTAAAACTGCAGCCTATGAAAAAAGTGCTCTCCTAGCATGTGTGCATTTCCCATCGCTGCAGGCAGGATGCAATCAGCATCCCCCATTCATGCCTTGATGCTTCTCACACCCAGAGGGTGTGCTGGGCACACTGGTGGGGGTTTTGTCCCATCACAGATTGCCCATTTGTTTAAACCCATTTGTTGGTTCAGAAAACATCCAAATGCACCCAAACCATCGCAGAATCTAAAGAAATAATCAATTTGGGGTTCTTGACAGTGCATTTTTTGAGCCTTTCTTCCCACTGGGAGGTCTTGAAGCTTTTGTTGTTCATCACAAGCTGAACGTCTCACCTGTGTACTTGACTGCAATGATTGCAGCTTGAAGAGCAGAGCCCCATGCCAAAAAGCATGTTAAACTAGTGAGAGCTGGAATACAGGACATGGCTGTGAACTGAACATAAATCTGCAAGCTGGCGTGTTAACCCACCTTACCACTCTCTTTTATAACAGTGACTGACAAATCTTGAAAGAATGTTTATAGTGGAGCCAGCTCCCATTATGTGAACTGAACTTCTCCTCCCGTTTTCTGCTTCAATCTGGCATCAAAACACTTCAGCAGAATAAACATAACAACTATATAAACCCTACTATTTACTTTTGACCCACTTACTTGCTACTTTATGGCATGCTTGCCCAGTTAAATCACTGCTCTGGGAGTTAAATCACTGCACTGCGTTTTGCTGGTGGAATGCTTGGGGTACATCCATGCTGTGGAAGGGTCCTGAGCTGTTGGGCCTGGAGAAGCAGCAGGCTGGGTGCAGGAAAGAGCCTGTTCTCCACCCATGCTTGTGGCATAGAGAGCTCTTGAAGCCATGGTTGGAGGTGAGGTCCTTCTGCTTAATGTTTTTTTATCAGCTGAAGTTTCTGTTTGGTGAGATGCTAGGAATCAGATACTTTTTAGCCCATGTTGAAGCTGAAGTGAGGATGAGGAGGAGTTTAACCTTTTTGGGTACTTGCTTGACATGAGTAGTTCCCACTAGGGAGGGAAAGGCATTTCCAGAGGGGACTCATCCTGTTTATTATCCTTGTTTAGGATGGGATGAATCACAGCTCCAGAAGGGATGAGGGGAAACTCAAAACTTTTTTGTAACATGCTCCATAGCAAGGCTGAATCCCATAATCACCTGAAACATCCCTGCAAGCAGTTCTTGGAGGAGGTTAGACTGGTGGTGGGGAATCCAGAGCCATCCCAGCTCTTGCCCTCCAGCCTTTCCCTTCTCATGTCCCCATGGGGCTGTGCCCCATCTACCTGCATCAGTGCCACTGAGAAGCACTGTACCAGGGTCCGTGGGAACTCTCTGGTCCCATCTGGATGGTTCAGCCAGCCATAAGGCTGCCTTGACCATGCTTGACCAACCTCCTAGCCTTTTATGAGGAAATAACATTGTGGATGGATGATGGCAGAGTGGTGGATGTGGTCTACCTTGACTTCAGCAAAGCATTTGACACAGTCTCCCACAGCATCCTCATAGCTAAATTGAGGAAGTGTGGCCTGGATGATCAGGTAGTGAGATGGACTGCGAACTGGCTGAAGGACAGAAGCCAGAGAGTTGTAGTCTATGGGGCGGAGTCCAGTTGGAGGCCTGTATCTAGTGGAGTGCCTCAAGGGTCCGTACTGGGACCAGTATTATTTAATATATTCATCAATGATTTAGATGAGGGAATTGAGTGTACTGTCAGCAAGTTTGCTGATGACACTAAGCTGGGAGGAGTGGCTGACACGCCAGAAGGCTGTGCTGCCATCCAGCGGGACCTGGACAGGCTGGAGAGTTGGGCAGGGAGAAACTTGATGAAATATAACAAGGGAAAGTGTAGAGTCCTGCATCTGGGCAGGAACAACCCCAGGTTCCAATATAGGTTGGGGAACGACCTGTTAGAGAGTAGTGTAGGGGAGAGGGACCTGGGGGTCCTAGTGGACGGCAGGATGACCATGAGCCAACACTGTGCCCTTGTGGCCAAGAAGGCCAATGGCATCCTGGGGTGTATTAGAAGGGGGGTGGTCAGTAGGTCGAGAGAGGTCCTCCTTCCCCTCTACTCTGCCCTGGTGAGACCGCATCTGGAATATTGTGTCCAGTTCTGGGCCCCTCAGTTCAAGAAGGACAGGGACCTGCTGGAGAGAGTCCAGCACAGGGCAACTAAGATGATTAAGGGAGTGGAGCATCTCCCTTATGAGGAAAGGCTGAGGGAGCTGGGTCTCTATAGTTTGGAGAAGAGGAGACTGCGGGGGGACCTTATTAGTGTATATAAATATATAAAGGGGGAGTGTCATGAGGATGGAGCCAGGCTCTTCTCAATGGCAAACAATGATAAGACAAGGGGTAATGGGTATAAACTGGAACACAAGAGGTTCCACTTAAACTTGAGAAGAAACTTCTTCTCAGTGAGGGTGACGGAACACTGGAACAGGCTGCCCAGGGAGGTTGTGGAGTCTCCTTCTCTGGAGACATTCAAAACCCGCCTGGACACATTCCTGTGTAACCTTATCTAGGTGTTCCTGCTCTGGCAGGGGGATTGGACTAGATGATCTTTTGAGGTCCCTTCCAATCTCTAACATACTGTGTGATACTGTGATACTGTGATAAGGTTTCTGCCAAAGAAACAAAGCCAGACTCTGGCTATACCTGCATATCACAAAACTGAAAAGCAAGTTTTCCCATGCATTCACATGTAACGTATCAGAACTATAACTTCCCAACCTGATTCTCTAAAGGGGAGAAGGCCTACAGAGATGTGACTTAGCTGATTCAAGCGCACAAGCCTATTCACACCCCAGTGTTATTACAGCTCCCCCATTAAAGAAGATTAGCACTCCATTTAATGAATTAAGATGCTATAAGGGCTCTGGGCTGTGCTGTAATTAGATCATCTTCAGTTTTGAGCTGTGACCCAAGCCCCTGGAGCTTTCCACTCTCTCCTGAACAAAAGGAATTAGAAGACTACAATGGGGAAACCTGACAAACTGCTTACTTTGCAGGCAAATGTTTCCGACGAATGAAGGTGTGGGACAAATACAGGAAAGTCGTAAGAAAAGACCACATGTGCATCAGGGAAGGAGGGATTTGGAGCAGCCTCTTGCCAGAGTAGCTTTGGATGCTGTTCTTGTGCCAGTGAGACCAGTGTCTGGCCTTGATGCTGAGACCTCGGCAGCCAAAGGCTGAAGAGGATCTGAGGTGCTTTTGAGACCTATAGAGGGTTTAATGGAAAGACAGTAGAAGAAAAGCAAAACATGTGGTTAATTGAAATGATTCCCTAAGGGCTATTGCAGCTTCTCTGCCTATGGAAATATCTCAAGCTCAAGAAGTACTCTGTCAATACAAATTCTGATATTATGCATTGACGGGTGAGACTTAGGTGGCTTGACTGGTCTTCAGTGGGTACACCCTTACTCTTTGAAGAATGCTGACTCTAACTAATAAAGAGGGGAAAAAAGCTACTGTCAGGAGGATGGCCTGACAAGAGAAGGTGGACTGGACACTTAGACTACACTAAATAACCAAAGGCTGTGGGTTATGCATACAAAACAGTGGACTGAACGAGGAGCGCTGGTTTGACTTGTGGAAGTCACCTCTGCAAGACACCATGAGGGCTGGAAGTTCAGCCTGAAGAAGCAAATGAGAAGACCTTGGAAGGGGGAGATTCAGAACCTGGTTTCTCACTTCTCCTCTTGCCCTCAGAAGAACCTTATAAGAGATATTCACCCTCATAACTGGGGCTGTCCATCATCCCCTCCTGAAACAGGCTCCCACGATGCATGGATCTTTGATACTGGTTTCGCTCATATGGTCTTCAGTGATAGAGATGGAAGACGAGGCGCTGGGCCGTGTATAGCACTGTGGGTGTGAGGGAATGCTTCAGTTCTTTTAGACTTTCCTCATTAAGCTGCCTAAAAAGGAAAAGCTACAGGTGTTTAAACCCCATTGCAGAGCTCTCCTGGAGTGGGGAAATTAGAATGGGAAAACTGGTAAACCCCGAACTCCTCTGCGCAGGGAGGACTGGTAACAAATCGGCATATATATACATATACACACACTGATAAGTAGTTGCAGACATTTCATAGGCCTGTGCTCACTCAAGAATGTGCTCATTGCACACAGGCATTGAGATGCCAATTACTGTCACTGCAGCGTTGTTCAGCCGAGGAGAAGCGGGAACAGCAATGTATTTCTGCTTCAAATACCAGGCCCTATCCTGACCTCAGTTATTCTGAATGGCTTCTCCACTATAAAGGAAGTAGTTTGGATTATGCCGTGATACAAAGATTGGGAGCTGTCCTCTTACCTGCCTTTATATTTAATCAAAATATCAAAACCATTGAAAGGGTGACTGATCTTTAAAAGAATAGTTGCTCTCACAAATTATTCCAAATGTGGTTCAAATTGGGCTGTAGAATTCATAATTAAAAGGAATGTGCAGATTTTAGTCCATCTCAGACTCAGCTGCAATTAGCATCCCCATTAGTATGCTGATTTATTCCCTTACAGTCCCTTGTTACTCAGAGAGAGAGAGAGAGAACTCGATCAAAGATGCGTGGTCCTGGCACTTCAGCATCTCCTGGGAAATCTCTGCTCTCTCCCGCCAGGAACTTTTGCTTTGCAGTTTTAGCTGTAGGACCTGGTCATTGCTGCTCCTGGCTACTCAAGACTGTGGTCTATCACTGCATATAGCGGCATTCCCCAAAGTGTTCAAAGCAATTCCTCAGGCGTGGCAGAGGCTTCATCCAAACTGCCTATTGGGAAGGCAGTTCCTGGCCCATGTTGCTTTGTTGTACCACAGCATCTTGTGGGAAGCCACAGACGCCCATGGGACTATGAGCTGTCTTGTTCCCATCTAGGTTACTAGTGTGGACGTAGCCACAAGATACAATCTGTGCTCCAGAGAGCTTTGTCTGATGAGTGCCGATGGGGTCTAGCTCAGCTGCTGCCAGTACAGCACATCCTGCTTACTGCGGAGGAGGGGAAGGAAGAGGAGACGAGGGAGTCATCTATATGTTCCCTTGGGTTTGCTGGTCCATGGCTCCTGCGACAGCAAAGCAAAACATGGATTTGTTGCAGAACCGGACAGGATAGTTTAGGACACTTTGTTCTTTTTGTGTTTGAGTGCACCCAGCTCTTCCTCCCACCTTTCTGCACGTATCATGATGCAGATGTACACAGCTGCTGTAATGTCCTCAGTGGTGGCCTGTAGCACTGGGGCCATGCAGGACTATCCTTTCCTTTACAAACCTCAGTGCTTTGGGTAACCCATTTTTCAGGATATGATGTTTCCAGATCGTTCTGGGGAAAGCAGCACACTACCTCATGGATACCAGGTCCTCTGTCCAGCTGAGTCCTTCAGAGGCCAGCCTAATGAGTTTAAAGTGATGGGTTGTAAGGATGGCTTTTCCCCTAAACCAAAAGACAGAAGTAGTTGAGTTTTTCCCCCCACTTTTGCTCTCCTCTGTGACTATGGGGCAGGCTCTGCTTGCCAGCACTATCTCAGAGCTCTGTCTTACAAATTCCTTTCTATTGCAGGAAGCTGCAAGAGGCTATGCCCTGGGCTTCTCTTGCTCTTTTCCATTGGCATGTAAGAGTGATTTCACATCGTTTTCTGCTGCAGGTTGTGTTTGCCCTGTAAGTGGCCCTTGGAAGCACTGCACAGCACCACTGCATGTCCAGGTGCATGGAGGGACTGTGCCATGGGCCCTTGTTCTGAGCTGGGTGGATGTTTTTAGGACACTGAAGGCAGTGACCCTTTGGAAAAGCAGCAGTAACTCTGCTGTTGGCTGGGAAATGTAAGCAGCAGCCGCAGGATCCGGTCCTGGCTCTGTCACCAGCTGCTTTTATAACTCTGCCCAAGTTGTTTCCTCTGTTCTTCCTCATGGAAGCAGTGTGTAAGGCTCATATACCCCCTGGCTGAAGAGCTTTCTTCTCCATATACATACCTGAGAACATACCTGTGCTACCTGAGAATGAGATAACAGCTACATATCATATCCTTTTTGCCTGTAACTGTACAAAGCGTACCTCCCTTCTTTTAGTACAACGCACCAGCTGTATATGACTGTATATCAGCTTTTCTATCCCCAGAGGTGCTGCTCAGTCTGCCACCTTTTCTTTGCCACTAAACACGTGTAGATTATGTCTCTTTTTGTTCTCAGCTATGGATGGAGTGAGGAGGTACACTCCCACAGGCAGAAGCAGGCTGCACATATCGGAGCAAGCTGTAGATGGTGCTGCTGGCCCAGGAGAGCAAAGCCGGGCTTTATTCACCGGTAATAAAGCTCCAATAAGAGCAATGTTAAATGAGCAAGTCAGAGGGGCTGAGAAAACGCTGTGGGAGCGCCTTGACGGGTAAATCTGAGCGCTAAACGCTGATGAGTCCAAACTGGGATGCAGAGAGACAGGGTTGAGTGACTGAGGACCACTGTGGGGTTCTCCCAGAGAAGGTGTTCTTCGGTTGTCCTTTGCACACCCATTCCTGCCTATGGTGAAGCAGGATAGTGCTTTGTGTCGAGCGGTACTTCTTGGGCAAAAGCTAGAGGCTCTGGCAGGAGATGTAACAAGCCACAGGAGATTAGGAATAACTGAACCTCAGAGAAATTTCTTCCTAATCCCCATTCACTGGCTTAAGCCCCGAGGATTTTTATTTCTTCCAAAGCTCTTATTTTCTGTTTGTTTAATATTGGCTCTGATGACCAGCTAATCTTGTCAGCCATAAATGCAGGCAGTTCTTTTTTGGATTCCTGCTAGGCTTGCTGGTTAGGGGAAGAAAATCACAAGCAATTGAATTATCATGGCATAATGAATTACCACTTCTCCACTGAGCTGTGGCCACTGGCTGTCTGTGAGCTTTTAGCCCTTTGCAATGGCATAATGGAGCTCAGCAGCAGTTTTAACTGAGATTTACCCTGCTTTTACAGAAGGGTAGGATCTCCCCTACCATCACTGTTTCAACATCATCCAATGTGCGAGGGAACAAGCTTATATCCAGAGTGTCAGTAATGCCTTGTAGCAGCGAGTTTCACAGTATTAGAAGTATTTTCTATGTCAGTCACATGTCTACAACTGGCGAGGTGCCTCCAGCTTTCCTGTAACCTCCTAGCCCATGCAAGAGAGAGCCAGGATGACCACATGGAGGCTTGGACTTGACTGCTGTGACCTGCCAGGAGGTTTTCTGCCCTAAACCACTTGCCTAGCACTGCACAACGTCACCCCTTTCTGTGTGGAGATGCTTTATGGAGGAGCTTTCTGAGTCCTTCATCTGTTCCTGTGCACAGTGCTGGTATTTGTGCCACTACAGCAACAGTTTGGGATGGTTCAGATCACGCATTTCTTGTCACATGGCTCAAGGAATGCGAGGTAACGCTGATGCTTCAGGGCTGAGTCTTTATTTAAGGGCTGGCAGGACTCCTCAAATGCTGAATAAACACCTCCATCGGTCCCTTCAAGTAAATCAAGAAAGCCAGCCCTCCTTGACTCCATTTCAGGCTTGCAAAGCGTTTTTCTTCTATGCCTTCTCTCTCTCAGAGGGTGTTTATATCAGAATACCGCTGAAATTCAAGATCCTTCATCTGCCTCCCTCCACAAAAAACAGAGGCACAAAAGAGGCATTAAAGACACCGAACATGCAAATAATTGAATGTTTTCATATGTAGAAGAATGGCTGCTTTTAGTAACTCATCCTAGAGCACGACAGCATTAGAGGTTTTGGAATGAGGGCCTCCCAACAGCATCAATAAAGGGAAAAGGTCCAAAAAGTAAGCTAAACAGTGCTGCTGCCTGAATATACCCTTTCATTCAGCCATCCCCACACCATTTCAGGCTCATTCTGGACTTTTTCTTTGATAAATGATGGAATTTGTAGGTTTTGGCTCCCATTCAAGAGTTTATATTTTCGTTCTATAATTTCCTTAAACATTTAATTTCCTACATTAGCTGATGGTCTCTTGCATCTGCTGGAAAATCAGTTCTGGTGCTTCTATGCCTGCCCTGGGAATTTAGTTCTCTATTTTCATTTTTAAAGATGCAGTGAGAAAGAACCCACCTGTGGATAGGTGCTGTGGTGTGATGATACAGGAGATGATAGGAAGACATGACAGATATTAAGATACTTGAGTCAAAGGGCTCTGCTTTTAAAGTCGCTGGAGGGCGTTCTGTTCTGTTTAGCTGTAATACTGTGGCCATCAACAACACACCTGAACTCAGAGATGACAAATACGTGGGAAACAGAACTTTCTTACAGATGCTGCTATTGATCTGTGGCAGTTGCTGCTGTGAGGTGCTGGTGCCACCTTCAACCAGTGGGCAGTGTTTTTGTGAGGTGTCCTCATTCATCTTCCATCTCTGCTGCTCTTGTTCCTAGTGCTGCCTCTGCAAATGAAGTGGTCCTCATGTCAGGCTGACCCTTCCTATAGCTGAAAACTGGCAATCCCCAAAAGCAATATAAGGGAATATGTTTTCTAGTGTTATTTAGGACTCCAAGGAAGGAGTTCTTTCAGTATGGAACATCAAAGTTGAGATGAAGGCACCCAGCATCGTGGGAATAATAGGTTCTGCTAAAGTCTAGGAGCAGAAGTAGGAAACAACTGTGTAGATAACAAAGCAGTTAGGTAGAGAGTAAGAAAAGTGAGAGGTAATATTATGCTTTAAAAGTGTAGTTAGGGAACAGATCACAAGAGTGATTTTACCTGTCAGCCAACACTGTACCCTTCTCTGCATGACTGGGTACCAAAGGGGACCCCCACCTAAAGCTAGGCCGAGCAATCAGCAGGGTGGCTTAGGCTGCTCTTGTCCCTGTGTGTTTGGACGTCTTTTTCCTGGAGTTTAAGGGACTTTGGATCTGGATATCCTGATGTCTACAATCCTGAGGGATCACGTACTTTGAGAAGCATCATTTGATTCCCTGGTGTCTTCACTCACTCCCTGTGTCTCAAGCAAACTAAGACAACAGTTTTTTGGAGCCAGAAGCCCTGGACACAATGCCACAAATAGGTATTTTCATGCTACTGCAGGAATGGAAAGTAATTCTATTGCCCTGACACCAGCAAATTACTCCCCACATGGAGTGACTCCTCATCAGGAGGATGAATTTGCTGTGATGCAAAATGACAGGATCTGTCCTAACTTATCGAAGTTGTGCATAATTTAAAGGTTACTGAAAGGTTGAGAATTCATGATTTTCTTGATGCTTGGCTGGTGAGAAAGCCATGTGCTTCAGCCTTTTGCAGCAGAGAGAACTGAGTGTTCTTGGCACTATGGCAAGGAAAAAGAGGTGAAGTCCTGGCCTGACACGGGGTCAGACATCTGAATGAACAGATCTCACAGCGCTGGGACCAGTTGAACCTACCTTGTCAGCAAGTCAGGTGCTTTCTGGCCAGGTTACAGCATTTCTAGGATATAGGTTTGGTCAGATGAACCTTCTCTTATGAACAGTCTTGGTTTTTGTAACAATCCAGCCCCTATGGTGTCCAAGGAAATCCCATCTGGTTCAAATTAGCATAGCGCTGTAGGAGATAAAGGTCCCCTCCCAATTGATATCAGCTGATATTTGCTGCAACAGACATCTTTCCCAGTCTTTTCTTAAGTAAAACCTTCCACTGGTTGGACCTAAGAACGTGTCATATCTTGGTGGAAATGATCTGATGGAAAGCAAAACATATTCTCTTTATGAATCAGTTTGTTAAGCCCATAACATGCATGGTGCATTTGTGGACATGGAGACTGTATCAAAAACCTTCCTACACCCTGAAATATATGGGAAGAGCAAAACTTGTTTGTAAGTAGAGAAAGTACTTGCTGGAAGAGATGCCCTTCTGCGAGAATGACCTCCACTGCGCTATTTCCAGCCCTTGGCTAGATGCATTCTTGCAGCCTGTCACATACTGAATTATGAGTTACGGTGGAAATCAAGCCTTCTGTTACATCAGAAGGCAAGTCGATAGTAAATGAACGATTGTGATCCTAACTCAGCAGAGCGTGATTGTTCAGCCTGCCAGGAATCCCATCGGAATGCAACGCATTTATTTATACCCAAACCCTGCAGACAACTGCCAAAGCCCAACGGGACCTCTGCAAGGGGCTTGGAGCAGCCTTTGGGCTGAGATGGCAATGACAATCTCACCTTTGTCCCTGGCTGTCCAGAAGAATTTGGCCCATGGAGGCACTTGTAAGGGGCTGGAGACAAAGCAACAGGCAGGCCAGCGTGCACAGTCTGGACTCTCTCATGCACATCTCTAGGATGCAGATCATGGGCCTCTGTCCTTATTCTGTCAAAAGCTCCACTCATTTTCATAGGTCCTCTCCTGTTGATGGCTGGATTTCATCTCCTTCCTTTCTGCACAGTGTGCTGGTTGTCTTCCCCATCCCCCTCTTGTTCATCAGGCTGGGACATTAGAAGAGCTGTGTGTGGTCCTGACCAGCTCCCGATCCATGCTTGCTCCAGGAGAAATTGAGGTTTCAGAGGTAAAAAGCCTGAGTGTGTGGAGTGGGGCTTATTTTTCTTGATACCAAAAATGTCTGCAAGAATTAAATTTGGCAAGGAGATTCCTGCACAAGCCACAGGTCACCTGAATTCCCAGAAAGGCAATGGTTGAATAGCATGAAACAATATGTGAGGAGGTATCTGACATGGAAAATGTTCAATAGCAGTTCTTAGGCCAGACATGATTAAAGAATTAAAAGTCACAATCAGTTCTGCCATCCTTTTCTGCCAAGTGATGCGAGATCTGATGCTGAGACTGGCCAACAGAAAAAAGCACAAGGGCCCTTGAACCACTGGGATTTTTTGTTACAGCTCTGTGCTGAGAATGAGATTTTTTCCCCTTTCTTCCAAAGGTGATTTTGTTCCTGGTGTTCCCACTCACTGCTGTGATCCCTGACACTGATTTCCTCTGGAAAACTCTGTGAGAAAGGACTGGGACAAGTGATTGTAAAAGGAGGATAGTTTTAGTGACAGCTTAAGTAACAAGCTTAATCTAGAAGCTTGATCTCTTGAAGATGGTGATGAAGGGAAGAGATGGACAGATTCAGCCCCCAGAATGGATTCAGGCCAAGGACACGGTGGTGTAGACAGGCATTTCCAGCACTGGCCACCACAATCCCCCTCTCCTGTCCATTCTGCTGTGCAGCTTGAGGTGGGGATGTCTCTGGAGTGCTGACAGGCCAATACACTGCTACAGCTGGCTGAGAATTGTCCACCTTCAATGCTAAAACATAAACAAAGCCAACAATACTGAAATGAAACGTTTAGCCTTAGCTGTGTTGAACATGCATGTGTACACAGCTCACACAGGATCATAGAATCACAGAATAGTTGAGTTGAAAGGGACCTTCAAAGGTCATCTAGTCCAAACCCCTTGCAATCAGCAAGGACATCTTCAACCAGATCAGGTTGCCCAGGACCACATCCAGCCTGGCCTTGAATGTCTCCAGGGATGGGGCATCCACCACCTCTCTGGGAAACCTGTGCCAGTGTTTTACCACTCTCATTGTAAAGAATTTCTTCCTCATGTCCAGCTGGAATCTTCCCTATTTTAGTTTAAAACCACCACCCCTCATCCTACCACATCAGACCCTCCTAAAAGTCTCTCTCCATCTTTCTTATAGGCCCTTTTTAAATACTGAAAGGCTGCAATAAGATCTCCCCGGAGCCTTCTCTTCTCTGGGCTGAAGACCTGATGTCCCATTCTCTCTGATAGTCCAAGTCATTAGCTGGACTACCTTTCCCATGATGAACTACTGCCCTCTGCCTTGTTGCATTTCTGTGTTGTGCTGTGGGACCTGGTTATGTATTTTGGGTGGGAAGTCTCGGATGTTCTGAGGCTGGTTTGTAAAGGAGCCTAGAACCATGAGGAACAAGGTGACCTCTTGGCAGCTTAGCCAGGTGCAAGTTCAAGCCTGAAGTGCGTCAAAATGACGTAGAAAATGCTGCTTCCCAGAACACTTCATTCTCTCAAAATGCTTTGATGTTTCAAAGCTTCAAGTCATAAGAGAAGCAAATACTAAAATATTGGAAATTCCTGTGGGATGCAATTCCTGTGAAGTTCTTTTCTGCACTTAGTGAAGGTAAATCCAAAAAATGCCTTGTGGGTGGTTTTTTGTGTTTTCTTCCTTCGTTAAAATTTCCTGATTTTTCCACAGTGTTAGGGATGGTTTAAAGAGCTTGCTCCCTTCAAGAGCCATTGCATGCAAATAGACCCTGAGATTTCCCCATGGTGGGGAGAGAGGTGTGGGTGGAAATCCAGATTATTAGTGAGTGTAGTCCAAGGGTGAGGGACAAAACCTCCTCCTTGTGTGGTTATGGGCACCTCTTTGCAGAGCACTGATTGTTGCTCTAGTTTGCTCACTGCTTTGCATCAATGTGATACTGTCAGGAAGAAACAAAGATAAGCATTTTTAATTCATTTTCTTCCTGGCATATATAAAAAGTGCTGCTTTGTCAGAAACCTTTTTGGTTTATTTTTAATAGCAGTGTGGGACGTCAGGAAACATTCACATTTCAAGCCTTGCACAAGGGCGGAATTCACATTTCAATGAGGATGGAGGGGAGGCTTCTTTTGGCCAGCAAGGTGCTCGCCAGCCCTAGCATTCATGCGTAGGTCTCTTTCTTCTCCTCCATGACCCTCAAGTGATGATGGCTGGTAGGTTTATTGTTATCTTGTTTGGTAAGAGTTTAACACCAGACCAGGGCTTTACAAAGCAACTGACTTAGTCCATCTGCCTCTGAGATTCCTAGTTTGAGGTCCAATCTTGACTTGTTGCTTTGGCTCAGTATTCACAAACACTAGTGAGTTGTGAGGTCATGCTTGTTCCTGAATATGCCTTTCCCATCAACCAAGGACCCGTAACATCTCTAGCACCCAGCAGCAAGATCATTATTCCCTTTATTCCATGCAGCAAATGGCAAAGCATCTAACAGGGGCATGTTGTCCATGTCATAACTGGCAGTGTCTGGCTGACTGGCAGCTGGACCCCGGCTGTGTTTGGACAGTGCTTATCTACTCTGACCTGCTGATTACGTCTTTACTGAATAGCCACATGGATGGGGAGGGTCTCTGCCATTGCATTTCCATCTCTTGACATAGAGTCATAGAATGGTTTGGGTTGGAAAGGACCTTAGGATTATCTAGTTCCAACCCCCTGCCATGGGCAGGGATGCCTCACACTAGACCACATCGCTCAGTGCTCTATCCAACCTGGCCTTGAACACTGCCAGGGATGGAGCATTTACCACTTCTTTGGGTAACCTGATACCCCACTCAAACTTTTACATCTTTGCTGTGTTTAGAGGTTGCAGATGGTTCTCTGAACAGGGTGAGTTTGGAGGTGTCTGTGCTATCAGGGTGGTTCAATGCCACGTGGGTCCCCTACCTTTGCCATTCTTCCGGCATTATACCTCTCCAGCATCAGTGAGTCTTTCCCAGCCTGGAGACAAGGGACCAATTTAGGATGGTCAGCACTCAACTCCAGTGGACTGTTATCCTGAGCACAGACTATTCACTTGCATTTCTAGCATGTTAGAAACCTACTTATGTTTGTCCTTGGAAAGAAAAATGTTACAACTAAGAACAAAGTCGAAGAATCATAGAATCACAGAATGGTTTGGGTTGGAAAGGACCGTAAGATCATCCAGTTCCAACCCCCCTGCCATGGGCAGTCCCAGGTTCATAATAGCAACAGGATACAAGCACAATATTTACAGTATGGGGAGCATGGGGAGTCACAGAAGGAAATGAAATTAACTCTTTTTGTATGTTTGGTGGGGCCATGTCCCCATAGCAACACAGGCCCAGAGAGGTGACATTCCCAATTGACTTCTAATTGACTTGCACACAGTTTCTTTTGAAAACTGCTGTACTTCCTGTGTATCTAATTTGGGATTAGTGGGCCAACACTGTGGTAATTTGAGCAAGTGATTTTGGGCATATAGCAAACCACGACAAACCCTCTGAAGGGATGGGGATGTCTCCAGAAGGCACGGCTGCTTTTGAGCTCTTCTCTGCAGACTTATGGGGGACTGCTGCTCTGCAGGTGGCTATTGCTGCATCTGAACCAACCACTGCAAAGAGAAGTTATTTAAGGGAAAAGCTGGGAAAGGGATGTATTTGAGCCAAGGAGACAAGTCAGAGAGTCTCTTTTGCAGGGTCAATGCCTGCTGCGGGCCAGAGCCTCTGCTGGTAGCGCAAGCTGCTGGGGTTTGTGCTTCATAGTGGTGCCTGCTTGTAGGTCTCCATAGCATCCTTCCTCTCCAGCAAACTGCAATCTGTTTACCTGCAGCAGCTGGGGCAGTGTCCCCTTGGGATCATCACATCAGCAGGTGACAAAGCTGTTTTGTTGCTGACAAACCATTTGTCTTGTCTTTGCAGAAGATCAGGCAATCACAGTTTTCAGGAATGCCATTGTGTACAGGGGAGGTGCTACTATGAGAAATGCACATCATACAGGACCAGGGTAATTTTGACAGCAACTGACGTGATGCCTCAGCACTTTTATTAGCCAGAGCAGCAAATTCAGTACAGATATCCCCCATCCTCATTGCCACTTCAGCTTCCTACAATAATCCTTCCTGTCTGCACCAGTGATGAGGTTATACTTGCTTGTTTCAGCTATTTCAGTTCTCAGGAGTCAACCCTAGGAAATGTCAGGCAGCAAAACCTATTTAGTCCTGTGCGATTATTTCACTGCTTGGCAAAATAATTTCAGGCACAGATTTACTAAACTGTTAGACTTCTTTCACCCTTCATCCCATTAGAATGCAGTGTGGGGTTAATGCTAGATGAATCATAGAATCATAGAATAGTTAGGGTTGGAAAGGACCTTAAGATCATCAAGTTCTAACTCCCCTGCCATAGGCAGGGACACCCCACACTAAACCATGCCACCCAAGGCTCTGTTCAACCTGGCCTTGAACATTGCCAGGGATGGAGCATTCACAGCTTTCCTGGGCAACACACTCCAGTGCCTCACCACTCTAACAGTAAAGAATTTCTTCCTTAAATGTAACCTGAACTTTCCCTGTTTAAGTTTGAACCCGTTACCCCTTGTCCTCTCACTACAGTCCCTGACGAAGAGTCCCTCCCCAGCATCCTTGTAGGCCCCCTTCAGATACTGGAAGGCTGCTATGAGGTCTCCACGCAGCCTTCTCTTCTCCAGGCTGAACAGCCCCAACTTTCTCAGCCTGTCTCCATACGGGAGGTGCTCCAGTCCCCTGATCATCCTCGTGTACTCCTCTGGACTTGTTCCAACAGTTCCATGTCCTTTTTATGTTGAGGACACCAGAACTGCACACAATGCTCCAAGTGAGGTCTCACGAGAAGAGAGTAGAGGGGCAGGATCACCTCCTTCGACCTGCTGGTCACGCTCCTCTTGATGCAGCCCAGGATACAGTTGGCTTTCTGGGCTGCGAGCGCACACTGAAGCCGGCTCATGTTCATTTTCTCATCGACCAACACCCCCAAGTCCTTCTCTGCAGGGCTGCTCTGAATCTCTTCTCTGCCCAACCTGTAGCTGTGCCTGGGATTGCTCCGACCCAGGTGTAGGACCTTGCACTTGGCATGGTTAAACTTCATCAGGTTGGCATCAGCCCACCTCACAAGTGTGTCAAGGTCCCTCTGGATGGCATCCCTTCCCTCCAGTGTATCAACCGAAACACACAGCTTGGTGTCATCGGCAAACTTGCTGAGGGCGCACTCAATCCCCCTGTCCATGTCACCGACAAAGATGTTGAACAAGACCGGTCCCAACACCGATCCCTGAGGGACACCACTCGTTACTGGTCTCCAGGCGGACATCGAGCCATTGACCACAACTCTTTGTGTGCGGCCATCCAGGCAGTTCTTTATCCACCGAGTGGTCCACCCATCAAATTGATGTCTCTCCAATTTAGAGACAAGGATGTTGTGTGGGACACTGTCGAAGGCTTTGCACAAATCCAGGTAGATGACGTCAACTGCTCTGCCCCTGTCCATCAGTTCTGTAGCCCCATCATAGAAGGCCACCAAATTGGTCAGGCAGGATTTCCCCTTAGTGAAGCCATGCTGGCTGTCACCAACCACCTTGTTGCTTTTCATGTGCCTTAGCATGCCTTCCAGGAGAATCTGCTCCAATATTTTGCCAGGCACAGAGGTGAGACTGACTGGTCTAAGCACAAGATAATTAAAACTTTTTCACAGATTAATTAAACTTCTCTGAAATCCCATGGGCATGGGAGGTTTAATCCTCAGCTCACGTGTGGTAGGGCCAGGAGGGCAGATCTGATAAATGAGTGACCCTGTGTCTGCTGACAGCATCTTCACACACACCCTGAGATCATTGCTGCCATGGAGCAGCCAGTGAGACAAGCAGCTCTGCCAAGTCCCTTTCAAGTCACTTCACATTTTCCACATTTTTCTACTCAATGTCCAAGAAGTAATATCTTTTTTGTGCACAAAGTAGTGTCGAACATGATAAGACCCTAATCTTGACTGACTTCTGGAGGGATAATGCTAACATCAATAATATTGATGCTAACTAATGGTTCAGAGAAGGGACACATTGCAGAGGAGATAATTATTAGAAATCACATAGATATACTATTGGAGATACTTGTTTTCCTGATTCAAAACTGCTAGAATTCCGGTTGCAAAGCACTTACCAATGCACTTACTACACAAAACCAGTAAAAAAGCATCAGAATAAAACACACACGAGTAAGAGGATTCCAAGCTGGCTGGAACTTGTGAGATATTGGTATACTGAGCATGACAAACTTGTCAGCAAATTCAAAGAGCCCAGGGGTGGGTGGTAGCTGATATGGCCAACATAGCCTTGAGAATGTACTTCAAAAAGTGAATGCATGGGATGCTGCCAGGCATGGTGGGAGAAAACAAGTAGTAGCAGCTATTGCTGTCTGCATGATTGTCCTAAGGGGACCAGACTGCTGGAAGTAGAATGTGAGCCCCCAAAGTCTTGCTCGCACAAGCGTGTCCCAGGAGGAGGGCTCTTCTGCTCCCCCTTCTATCATGGGCATGAAATGTGTGTGTCAGAGGCTGTGATCAAACGCACCGCCCCGAAAGTGCGTTTTCCTTCCCTGTGTATGGACATGCCCAACTGAGCAGTGATTGGAGCTATATATAACCTGATAAAACAAATAAGGGTGGAGAAAGCAAAGCTGACACTGACAACTGGAAAGAAACTTAACTCCCACCTGCCATCTTTTAACATATCTGTTCCTCCCTCAGGCACTGAGGAATTTGCTCCTTGCTTCATTAGCCTCCCTGCTGTGCTCTGCTGTGTGATTCAGAGCAGACCTGTCTTGCCATGTATGCTTCACCCTGCTCCAACCTGATGGATTGAGTAGTCCATGGGGAAATGGAAACAATTCCAAGGGAGGCTGTCCCATCTGGGGAATTCCTGCTGGGTTGGAAAGCTCTGCATCATTCCCTTGTGCTAGATTTGGCTTTGAGAAGCCACCTTCTGCCTCTTAAAGGCTGCAGTGACTATGCATGTGCATCCTTCAGCTAATGGCACGTCCTGGCTTCACAGATCCCCCTGTGAGGAACCTTGATGGGAATCCACACTTGGATTGCCTGTGCAGTCAACATGCATCCCTGTTTCTCGCTCACCATCATCTGCTGGTTGGCTTTAAGCCATCAGTACCCATCTTACAGGATGCTGGTGTGAGGCGCTGTGCAAATGCAGAGCACGTAGGAAAGCGAGCAGAGGTCAGCTGGTGCTGAGCTGGGTGAATCAGGGATCACGCACATTTCTCTTTGTGGTTTGTGTTTCTTTTTATCACAGAGAAGGTGGTTTTTGTTCCTGAAACAGGGGGAGACCATCTATAGTACTGCTGGTATTTGCTTAACTACCTTCCTGCAAGTGTAAATCTTCCCTCTTTCTTTCTCTCAGTGGGGGTAAAACATCCAGCAAATCCCCTTTGTCAAGCCAGGGATCAGGTATATGAGCAGGCACAAAATGAATTTTGCATTGAGTTTGGATCTCCTCCTCTGCAGGGGTCTCTGGCTCTGCTAAACTTTCACACTGGATAGCCGAAATCTGCTTGTGATTAAAGGAGAAAATGGAAAGCAGACGGCTGAGGTGAAAGGTGGAGATTGCTCCATTTTACTGCCCTGGATGTGAAGGGGGTTGGTACACAGGCCACTGTGGAGAAGCTCAGAAGCTTCTTTCCTGTTTTAGAGACTGAAGGGAGCATCACATCATCCAGACAGTGCTGATGATGAGCCGTATTTAAGCTGCCTAGTAATTTAAGCTGTCCTGTAGGAAGAGGCTTCAGCATCATAGTAGCTTCTTTGGGGTAGAAAAACTGTGTGATAAGAATTGCCCATCACTTGCTGAATATTGGCCACTGTGATACAGGCACCTACTGGGGCACTGTGGGCTAAGCCTGATCTGTACACCATTCAAACTGCTTTCAGGTGGAAGTATCAAACAAAGAATGAAATGGAAGAATCAACAAGTGAGTGAGTGATGGCTGCCCAGGGTCCTATCACTTCTTCCAGAGCAGGTACCTGAGACCCTGGTAGGAAGGCACGACATCTTGCTGACATTAGCAGTCCCAGCAGGAGCTGGGAGGGCAAAACTGACTGATGCCAGTTTTAAGCTTGTGCCCAGAGTGATGGAGTGAGAGGAGCAGACACTGGAGATGTACTCTGGTACCGTATAAATAGATGGAAGTGGCAATGTTTGTAAACAGAGGTGGAGAGCAGGTTCCAGCCTCCACTTACTCCTTTCCAAACCCTTCCCCTCCTGATTCACTTCTCCCAGCTTGGCTGAGCACTGAGATCGAGTTGGAACCTGTGCTATGCCTGGGCTCAACGATAGCTGTTCCACACTGCAGACTTCAAGAGCTGAGCTAACCCACCCCATCCGACCAGCACAGCTCTGGGGCTCTTGTCCTCATTTCAAGTCTTATCACATTCCCAAAGGAGAATTTCCAGCTTGGCGGATGAGGCATAGGCCAAAATACAAGGTGGAAGGTGGGAAGTTTGGATTAGACAGGCAAAACAAACCTTTGCCTTGACTTTTGCGCTAGGCATCTATCATCAAAATAGATGAATAATGTTTAATGAGTTAGAAATCATTATTTAACCTTCCCAGACAGGCAATGGCGAGCACTAATGCAGCACAGTCACCACTCTTGTCTCAGTCAAAATAGATGGGCTCTTGTGGTGACATGGAATGTCTCTCTAGTTCTCTTTTTGGCTGGGGAGGGGGATTTAAGCATACTAAACTGCTGTGTTTTTACAGGCTTTCTGAAGTGAAGAGCCCTAGAGATCCTACTATGAGGATCAGGCAGACACTGTGTGTCTGTAGATGAAGTAGTGAGAAATTATTAAGAGGATTAGCTGCTGATCTAAATGCGTGCCTGCTGGAGCGGTCAAAACACTGCTGTTGGTTCAAGAGCTTCCTTTTGTATTGTCTGTGATTTCATAATTCGGGGATTCAGAGTTCATACGGGAGTTAAACCAGTGAAGCAGCAAGAGGGCAGATTGCTGTAACACAGCCTTGAAAGAAAACAGCATTATGAATGTTATCAAGATGTCACTTGCTGTCTTTATCCACGGAGCCAAATCCTGTTATGGACTGAGAAGGGTCAGGCCAGGAATCTGCCAGGTAGTGGCAGGAGGCACAGCTGAAGAGAGCAGCATCCTCTCTTGCCTACCCCTTTCTTCAGCTGTTTGTATGGAGGGATAAAAATGCATGCAACATTTTCTGAGGCCCTGAAATATTTACAGAAAGGGTATTATGGCTGAGTTGGGAAGATTCCCAGGCCCACCTTTCCTCCCTCCCGACAGCAATCTCCTCCTTCAGATCCTGGGATATATTGGCTCGAGACTTTGCCCCCTTAGCCCAGCAATATTTGTCTGAAGCTTTTTATGTCATGGTGCATTTATCACCTCTCTGGGAAACCTGTTCCAGTGCTTCACCACCCTCACAGTAAGGAATTTCTTCCTAATATCTAATCTAAATCTACCCTCTTTCAGTTCAGAATTATTGCCCCTTGTCTTATCACACTAAGATGTCTGTCTTTATCTTTCTTATGAGCACCCTTTAACTATTGGAAGGCTGCAATAAGGTCTCCCTGGAGCCTTCTCCAGGCTGAACAAGCCCAACTCTCTCAGCCTCACTCCACAGCAGAGGTGCTCCAGCCCTTGGAGCATCTTCATGACCTTCTCTGCACTCACTCCAACAGGTCCATGTCTTTCCTGGGCTGCGGGCCCCAAAGTTGAACACAGGAGTCCAGGTGGGGTCAGACTAGAGCAGAACAGAAAGGGAGAATCCCCTCTCTTTCATGCTTCTTTTGACACAGCCCAGCACATGGTTGGCTTTCTGGGCTGTGAGCGCACACTGCTGGGTCATGTCCAGCTTTCAATCTACCGGTAGCCCCAAGTCCTTCTCTGCACGGCTGCAGTCTTGGGGCAGCAGGATGTGATACATGACTCATGGGATTGTTTTAAGCCCTTTCCTATGATCCTGTACCAAGTTTTCCCCTAGTTTCAGCTGGGTACAATTTTTTTCTCTACTTTTTTAATTCTGTCTTGGCATAGTGTAAGCTGAGGGGTCTTCTTTTCAGAGGAAGATAAAAATATCTCCATATGTTAATCTGTAATCCTGAATTCCTTTGGGATGACCATAATGATGTAAGTGCAGCTATGATTTATTACCCTCTGTGCCTAACACATAGATGTCCCACTGCACCCGTTGTCTGGAGTTCATTCATGCCATGCCCATGCATTTTTTGTGCCTAACAAATGTGTTGATTCTGGTTTGGATTCACAATGTTCAAGGAGATTTGCTGCCTTTGCAGCCTTTTGCAGTTTTCACCATCAGCCCTTTAATTCCCTCTGGATTTATTTTATGGATATAAATAAAGCTTATCCTGCAATTCTTTTAAGTGTGCTCAATATAAGCAGGGAGAAGAAGCAATAGTCATAAAAACATAGAGAGTAGAATGAAAAACCTCTCATTGAATTGTCAGGACTCCTGTGTGGTTTTATACCAAAGCTTTGCTTGTCTGAACTTATGACCATTGCCCAGATCATGATGGAAAGAGAAGCCACATTTTTTCATGTTTATCAGAATCACTGAACGCCTGCCACAATGAGTTGGACAATATTTCTTAGTCTTAACCTGGCTGGTTCAAAGTTGTTTTTCAGTTTGAGAGGTGTTTTTATGAGTCTCTGAGTATTTTGATGTCCATCAGAATTACTTGTATTATTATTATTAATTGTAGCTACACAACTGCCATTTTAACTGTCTACTGGGATAATGCAATAGCCTTACATCATGAGTTTGTGACATCTATGTAAAGCTGGAGGAGAAAAGCTCCCTGCTCTCAGGAAAAAACACTGGGATTAATCCTGATCCTTCTGGATTAATCCTGGTCCGCTTATTACTGGTTTCAGACGATCCAGTGTCCGTGCAAACCTTGCTTTAGATCTATAGGACTTCCCTACAAATCTAGATTTGTTCTACAAATGGGTCTACAAATGTTCATTAGCCAGTACTGAGCCATACTAAGTCCTTGAGTGTTCAGGGATAGAATCTGCAAGCCAATAATTGCTTGAAAATTCCCAAGTAATGGCATTTGGGATTTCCTCTTTATCCTGAAAAATAAACTGTTTAATTAAAAGGAAGAGTGGAATTAAAAACGTAAAGATGAAAAAACTCTTCAGTGGGTCATGCAGGCTGTCATTTGTTGCTTGGCTGAGTCTGGTTCAGTGAACTCTTCTGCACTCAGTGGCTCAATTAGCTCTGAGTATCTGGAGCAGTTCTGCAGCATTTCCTAGCTAATGTAGTGGAAAAGTTTAAAATACCAACTAGAAATATCTTAGGCTTTCTTTTCCTATTCAGGCTCAGGGAGAGGGTATAAGGAGATGACAGTCAGGGGTTTTGACTTCTCTCTTGGAACGATGCTGTTTAGAAACTTGCTTAATCTTATCAGGCCAGTCAGAGCATCTGCTCTCTCTGTGTTCTCTCACATAATTACAGGAAACAGTTGGAGTGGGGGAAATTCTGAGATGATCCTACAAGGAACAGTCACTAGCTGAGCTGGCTGTAAAAGACCACCTTCTGCCTGGCTTCTGGGTTTCACCTCCATGTGCAGGTCCGATTTGTAGGTGATCCTTATTCTCTAGAGGCACATAGAGGGGAAGATTTTGACTTTCACTGACTTCAGTGGGGAGTTCTGGGTCCATTGGCAGCAACACCAGCTCAGTGCTCCCCTCACATGCAGGACCCTCTGACAAAATGTGACAACTCTGTTTCTCTGAATTGTATCCGCATCAAAGTGTGATTATGAACAGCAAAAGAGGAAATTCTCAGGTATTTCTGGACACATGGAATCATAGAATCACAGAATGGTTAGGGTTGGAAAGGACCTTAAGAGGAAGGGACACCTCACACCAGTCCATGTTGCCCAAGGCTCTGTTCAACCTGGCCTTGAACACTGCCAGGGATGGAGCATTTACCACTGAATTGGGCATTCCAGTATCTTTCTCACTGGACTGATGACTCAGCAGCACAAAAAACCATGCCTGCATCCAGTAGAGTACCCCAGCCTGCAATACCTCAATAGCTTTATATTCCAAAATCAAGGTCCTTATGTGCCTGAAAGGTTGAGAAGTGATATTCTAGTTTTCAGAAGAAGATATAAGTGTGTAAAGAGATCTTTTTTATTAGATTGTTTTTTCAGATAGAAATACATCAACAACTATTTGGACACACAGGTCCCTCTTCAGGACAGATCTGAAGAAGGACTTAAATTCCCCCCAAACGTGTCATGTCAGCTGTACAAGAGGGGCTGTGTGCCCTGCAATGATTAATTCCAGCTTTACCAGTTACTGCTTTTCTGAAGTTTGCCTGTCACTGGCTGTGACAACCAGCACACAGGCAAGCTAACATGTTGCCTTGATCACTGGGGAAGCACATGTGCCTGCAGCCCCTGTCGAACAGTGAGGAATTAAAGTGAGCAGAGAGCTTGGTGAAAGCATGAAGAATAACAGTATTCATTGCTTTGATGGAACCTGGCAGGATGGGCAGTTCCCCTCGTATTTTGGCACTCCTGCTTCTGATCTGGGGACCCTGAAGAACTGAGGGGAAAAGAAAGAAGAAGAGAGGAAGAAAGAACACCAGACCCTTATTATTCAGACTTTTATAAACCTCCATCAAAGGGTTGGTTTGTGTTTTGGACATGTCTCAATGTAGGTTGTCATTAGTGACTGACTAGCTATATTGAATAGATGCAAGTGACAACCCAGGGCCTTTTCCCAGCCTTTTTTTCACTCTGGTATGTAGAAAGGGAAGAAAAGGTTCATTGCAGTCTAAAATACGTCTGCAGATGGTGTGTGTTCCTTGGCTCCAGTTGGGGCTTCAAGTGAAACACCACAAAATGCCTATTGTTACTAGCACTTTCTGCCCTGCTATGGTAAGAAGCCCTGTTTGCTCTCAGCAGATTTGGATCCTGGTTCCTGTCTCTAGTGTTTTCGTATGAACTCTTTTGGATGGCACACCAAACTTCCTGAGGTTTGCCAGTTTCTGATTATAGGCTGGTTCTTGGGAACGGGAAAAAGGCCATCGTAACAATTCTCATCCTGCCCCAAATGTGGGTTACATCCCAGGACCCCTGAGGTCAGCAGATCAGCAGCAGTGGATGTTAAAGGGAGCATGAAACCACAACAGCTCCTCTGAAGCTATTGGAAGGTGGGTAAAGTTCATTGCTGGTACTTCCAGTAAGTCAGCAATTTGTTTGGATCTTGATCCACAGAGGCATTTAGGTCCCAGATTCCCAGTGGTTTCCTAGCTGGTATAGGTTAGGAGTTAAGTCCCTAAATGGTGGCTATGAGCCCAGTGCCTCAGTGTGTTCAGATCTATCTAATATTAGTTATTACTGTTATATGTCTTATACATTATACGTCTGGAATCTGTGTTCATTGAGTTAGAGATAATCATATAGGCTGGGATTTAGGTGGCCAAGTGTTTAAAGTTTACAGTGTGAGTGCCTGCATCAGAGCTATGGGCAATGGAAACAGTACAGACAATACAGTTTCGATAGAAAGTGAGACATCATGAAATAGTCACTTCAAACTCATGTTCTGAGAAAGCCTTTTTCTCTTCACCTACTGCAAGGGAAGCTTGAGTGACACCTGTGTTACTGATGTCTAAATTTAGGTAGGAGGTATCCCACCCATAATGGGAGCCAATTCCCTCTTCAAAGAGGTTGTTGTGCTGTATAGTCAAGACAGCTTGGGCTGGGAAGTGAAAAGCAGAGGCAATGAATTTTAGTTGAGACCAGCCAGGGATTGGTACCAGCTGTGTTGGATCTCAGGTTTACTCTTACTCCTCTGCTGCTGATCCCAGAGGTGAATCTCTGCTGATTCACAGTGTGACAATCTGGTCTTCTTTTAGGTCCTTAGAAATGAGACATCCAAAGTCATTACCCACCTTTGAAATCTTGGTCTACCTGTTTTCCCTCTGATCCTCTTCCCCTTCACTCACTCACTCTGGCTCAGTTGCTGTGATCACATGAAGTGCAAACTCTTCTCTCTTGCAGCCTTTTCCCAAAACACTAGTAGGAAACTTTTTCCTAACTTCCAACATCTTTGGAGCAGATCAACAAGTTTTAGAAACCTAATTCTTTGGTGGTAGTAAATTGGAACATTTCACCTGAGCTCAATAATGTTTTAGGCCAGCTGAGGCTGCAACCTTTTATCTTTTGTGATGTGCTTCGAGCAAAGATGGGAAAACATTCAGAGAGAGTTTGCTGAATTTTGTTTCATGGATCATAGGAGGCTTTCCATTATTTTTTGAGTTACTCGGGGAAAAAAACCCTAAACCATTAATCTCTGCATATTTGGTTCAGATGCTCTCAGAGCAGATGGTGAGAGAGTATTTTCACTTCAACCCCTTCATGTGCTCTCATGCAGTTTAGCACAATAAGACCTTGATCCCAGCCCAAGCCTGTGACCATTCTTGTAGTACTGGAAGATAGCACGTTTTCTTTTCTCATGTCAACTGCTGGGTGTGTTTCTATCCCTTAGATAAACTCTATAGTGTTTCTGTTTCCCTTTCCCCCTTGGTACTGATTATCCCAGAAATAGATAGGAACTGGAAAGCTCTGTTCTAGATCTGAACTATTCCTGTGTTGCAGCTGGCATTGTGTCTGGATCCATTTTTGAGGCTGTGATAATTTTCCTTTTGCCCTTGCGCCAACTCTTCTGTCTTTAACTCTTACTATTCCCCACCCCCCGCTTCCATGAACTGGATTGATTTTTTGTCATTATAAGTGTTCTCTTCTCTCTTCTCCTCCTCTCTTCTCTTCTCTTCTCTTCTCTTCTCTTCTCTTCTCTTCTCTTCTCTTCTCTTCTCTTCTCTTCTCTTCTCTTCTCTTCTCTTCTCTTCTCTTCTCTTCTCTCCTCTCCTCTCCTCTCCTCTCCTCTCCTCTCCTCTCCTCTCCTCTCCTCTCCTCTCCTCTCCTCTCTTCTCATCTCATCTCCTTTCTTATGGAGAATAATTATCATTACTATTCTCCATTATTATGGAAGGATATGAAACTTCCCTAGCAGGATGCATACTGAGTTATACAGAAAATCTTGGTGTCCTCCTGGGAAGAGCAATGCTTCAGTGTTAGGTCTTCTACCCAGAAATATGTGAGATAACTTTCCAAAGCTGTAGCCCAAGCTGTAGACAATTGCTGGTTTTGGTCTGTGTGAATGCTGAGCAGAAAGACTTTGTGTGTGGGATGTGGAGCCAGTCAGGACATCAGTAAATAGATGTTCCTTATTAAAAGAAAACCAGATGAGGAAAGTATATACATGAGGATACATGTAGCTGTATTTATTATGCATAGCCTGTAGCATGCCACATGGAAGCAGGATGTGTAAGTATCACACTGATCCTTATGGTCTCTTTAATAGGACACCAGGGTCATCTAGCCGAAAGGAGACCAGTGCTAACACTTGAGAGGCTGGGATGAGGCACACTTAGATGGTTCCATGGGTTAGACAGAAGCTGAAAGGAAAGGCTCAAAGGTTTCCCAGTGATATGTGGACAGATGGAAAATGGACAAAACATAGCATGAAAGGGGAAAAAAGAGAGGAAATATCTAGATCTGGTCTTTGCACTTCTTGCACATGTTTTGGGGGTGAGCTAAACCTATGGAGATGATGGCAGAGATGTTTCACCTTTTTGTTTTGGTTTGGTTTAGGAAAGACATGTCTGTGGTTACTACAGAGCCAGAAACCAAATAAGGCACATTCCAAAGTGGGTGCCCAGTGGTCAGAATGGGCTGGAAATGGAATGATCACAAAGAGGCAACACAGCAGAAAGTAACACCAGAGTCCTGGACTTCAGGGATTTACTGTCCCTTCCCTGTACAGCATGCAGCTATCACCACAGCACCACGCTGCTGCCTTCCTCACCAGGGTTCAGTCTTCTGCAGACTTCTTCTGGCATTGTTTTCCCCAGCCTGTCCTTTCCCAGGGTTTAAAGCCAAACGGACAAAGCAGAGCTGGATCTTCTTGTTCCTCTCTGATTGCCACACTAAAGGGAGGTTAAGGTGGGAAGAGCTTCTGCCTGAGTTATGGAGACTGACCCCTCTGAGTAGATAACACCACCACAAATATAGGACCTGCAGCCCTTGGAACTGGTCAGGCAGCTCGAGATTTTCCTGTTGAGATGCTTTCCTTTTCTGGAGTGTAAAGCAAAAAGGAAAGGCCACCTTTTGCCATATTCCCAAATGATCTACTAGAGTTCAGGAAATAGGATCAAAAAGTAAACAGAGCTGGGCTCTGTCTGACTCTGTTTTGCCAACATAGGTGTCCTGGGGCCACAGCCTGAAGTATAGGGCAGGGAACTCCATGGGATTGCAGGTCAATGACACTAATAGAGGTTGAGCAGTAATGGACTGCTTCTTCAGGATGATGCTCCAGGGATAATTTCTTAGAGTACCTTGCCACCTATGAGCTGATATTGACTTTTTTGTGGACAGTTTTAGAGACATGATGTTTACCAGTTGCTCCTTGGCTACCTGGAGAGCCACATCTCTCCTTCTCCCATCCTTCCCATGGGAAGGTAATTTCAGTCTCCGAAGAGGCTGCTACTCTGGAGGCTCCATCTGTATGAACTTAGGGCATTTCCTGCCATGGAAGGCAGGATCTTGTCCATGACATGAAAAGCTCTTTCAGATCCTTGAGATGCAGTTATTATTTCAACACTATTGTGAAATCTTGAGGGTTGTGACTGAAATAAATATTGGCCGTATGGGAAGAAAGAGGAGCTATTTCAGTAGATGACAGGATGATCCAGCATTATAATCACAACACTTTAAAGACTAGATAAACAAGAACTATAGGAAGGACATAAACTCTCATGTTTCAGGGCATAACTACAGTGGGTCAGGAAGTAATTTTCCTTTCAGGCCCTTTATTCTGTAACTGGTGCTGGCAACTGGAGCCGGACACTGTTACTATCAACAACCCACAGCAGAGGCATCTCTGATTGTTTGTCACTTCCAAGTTTTGCAGTGGATTCATTGGGATAAACAAACTTTTGTTTTCCTCTTGCAAATTCGACTGCCTCCCCACTTCTTGTATTCCCATACTTTATATTCTTCTTGGCACTAATTGCATGCTTTCAGTCAGCGTGTTTCTGCTTTCCAAGACCGTAAGCCATGACTTGGGAGCACAGTCACATTTACATCCCCTTGCAGATGGCCTATTTCTAGTACTGTCAGTCCTTGGGGTTTATTTTTTGCTGTCTTTATGCTGAGGGACAGACACTGCTCAGTGGGTCTTTGTGATTCTAATCTTTTTCATACAATTTGAGGAGCAATGGACTTGAAAAACAAGATCCCTTTCTCCTGGGTGAGGAGGCACCTGAAATTAGGCCTGTCATTACCACCCACTAAGGATGTGCGTGACAGTTTAGAGAGGGCTGAGAGCAGTGTATTTGTCATCGCTGTAATGCCCTTTGTTGTTCCCATATAGCTCCCATTTCTGTAGGCACCATCTGTTGGTTGGGAATTCTTTTCCTCCCCATCATTGCAGGCTTCAGGAAATGCCATCTTGCCAGGTGGCATCCCTATTTGCTACTGCTACTGCAGCTCTAGAAGCAGGTGCAGTTTGTGGCATAATGTAGCTTTGTGCCAGCCCATTACAAGCCATGGCCCATTCAGGGACTTGGATGGGGTTATTGCTTTAGCTCAGCTCCATTTGAGATGTGGGCATTGCATCTGAAGTGCCACTGGCAGCTGACTTCTCACTTTGATTTATGCTAACCTTAGGGCTGCTGGTAATCACATGCATGTTCTTGTATTCAGGAAGCTTATGCAGTCGCCAGGGAGCAGGGACTTCTTCATGCAACACCGGGAGGATGAATTGTTCATTTTGATGAGCATCTCAGGCACTATGTGGCACATGAAAAGGCCTGCCTGTGTGCTCATTCTTGTGGTGGTGGAAGGAGAATTGAATTTGCTCTCCAAGAGTTTCTGAACTAATTTGCTGGTATTTCGTCAGCCAAAATAATGGGTTTGTGTAGTGGGATTCTGTGGCTCATTAACAGATTTGGATGACCAGCTGCAATTTGTTATCTTCCTGGCATCCCTTACAAGCAGTGCAAGGGGAAGAGTGGTCAATACATATTTTTTTCTATGGCACTTCATCTACCTGTTTCAGCTTACCCCAGAGGTCAAAAATTCTTTTCATACTGGTGCCTTGTCTTTGAGTGGCCAAAAGATATTATTTGGCTGGTGTCTTACATGGAATATCTGTTCTGGGCTGACCAGTGATGACTGGCTTTTCTCTTCTAAGCTACAAGGCATTCAGTATTTTAGATAACATTCTATGATTTTATGATTCCATGATTCTATTTCTTCAAGCAATTTCATAGACTCTCATTGACTTTCCCATTTTCATGCACTGCTGGAAAAGACTGGATGCAGTAAGGTGACTAAAGAAGAAGAAGTTGCTGGCCTTAGCAAGGGGTGATGTATTGTAAGACCCTGGGTAACAAAATCCTATTTTCTGCTGCTGCTCAAAACAGATTTGTAAGAAAATGTGAAGAACGTAGGACAAATTCAGAGAAGTGGGACAGATTTTCCATTTGAATCACATGCAGATGCTCAGGTGAAGAGCTCAGGAAAAGCTTTTCATCTGGTGAACCTCAAACCTTGAGGAACCATAAGCAAGAAAATCCTTGCTTCATCTCTAATTCTGCTTTCTCCTTTTGCATATCCTTCCCACTATTCATGAAGTACAGTGTAAGTTCAATGCTGTGATGTAAGTGATCATAGCTCTGAATAAGATAGGTTATTCCTAATAGCACGTGGCCTGCTAAAGCTAGTAAACCTTGGTGCTGGAATGGTGAGCCTTTGCACCTTCCCCTCACAATGAAGTGAAGCAGAAGTTGGTGCTGTGTTTGCTGCTCATCCTCTCCTGTGTGAAGTGTCAGGGTGTCTTATACCTGCTTTGTAAACATCGAAAATGCCAAAGTGGGTCCCCACCTCAAAGCAAAGCTGAGGTCTTCTCTGACATTCCCTCAGCCCATCAGCACTCTCTTAGTCTCGTTTGTCACATCCACTGCAGCATCTCCATACTCAAATGAACACCAGATTGCTGGTTCTTTTGTCCTGCTCCAAGTCAGCAGGTGAGTGTGTGGAGCAGACTCCCAGAGGCTGCTTGGGTTTCATGTGGCACATTAATCCCCTGCAATGAACACCTGGGTTGAACTCCTTAAAGCCATTAAACTTGGAAGGCAATACACTAATTCTCCCTAGAAACCACCTCTTCTGTCACTGTCATGAACATCCTCCCAGTCCTTGTGGGTGCCAGCAAAGCTGTAAGCATGGAATCTATTACAGTTGTTTAGCATCTTTGTTTACAGCTCTTCTAAATGCTTTCACCTCTGTACCTTCCCAATGCCCCAGAGCACAGCTGCTCGTTTTAATGCAACTCACCACACTTTAATGCAACTCATCACACTTTAATGCAACTCATCACACTAATAGAGATAATTTCCTGGACTTTTAAAAATAATTACACATAGTGGTTGTACCCCAGTGAAAAGGGTGAGCCTCGAAACACTATGGAAAACACTGTCTTTGTAGAAAATTTAGCTGAGGGTGTTTTCTTGGTTTTGGGTTTTTAGTTTGTTGAGTTTTTTTCTTTTTATTATTGTTCTGTTTCTTCAAAATGAATCCCAAATTGAAGGCACATTCCAAGTCTTTTTCCTTTTTTTGGGCCTCATCTAAAGTTCCACAGAGGTGCTGAAATATTTACCTCTGGCCCAAGACGCTTTGGATTAGTTCTTTTATTAATTTCCATTTCTTCTCAGTATGCAGGCACACATTAATACATCGACATGCTATTGAACGGGCTGTAAGCAGAGGTAGTAATGCCACCCATAAAGGTCCAATGATGATTTTAAACTATGTGAAAAGAAGGATTATCTGACAATTTCTTCTGCCCATCCACCTTCATTTTTTTCATCACTTGGCTAATTACAAACCAGTTTTGAGGAAAGGAGGAATATCTCCAATACAATAAATTCCATGCAAGTTCTGTGAGACTTGATGACTGAATAGAGGATAGAGACACACATAAGTGTCCTGAAAATGGGGAGAAGAGGTCAAAATTCTTCATGTCCAGTCTGTCCATAGGCATATGGCTCAGGACAAACCACAGTGTATTTTATTGCTTCTCTAGTGGGGCAGAGCTGAAGGCATGGGTGGAATAAGGGGGGTTGCAGAGGGGTTATGTTAGCAGCCACAGGCCGCATGCTGAGGTGAAACCACATTTCCTCAGTCTTGCTGTTCAAGGAACAGCTTGCTTAACATGGGCAAAAGAATGCATTTTTCCCTTGCCTTGTGCACAAAATCTCCTGAAATGTTTTGTCTCAAATTGACTTGAAATATTTAGCCTGCAGCAGATATCCGGAGCATAACATTTCAGCCCACACAGTTAAAGTCTGGCAGAATAGGAAGTGATTGAAGGTAAGGTCTGTTCCAGGACCATTCAGGAGGAGACTGAGAGCTGAAGAGGACAAGTTCTGCTGCTTGTTTTACCTATGTCTGACCATTTCTGCAAAATATCATTGAATTGCTGGCTACTACAGCCATCCTCTGCTCCAGACAGACAGGTCTGAGTTCAAGTAATAGAAGAATACTGAGGCTCTTCAGAAACCCATCTGTATTGCCTGAGGTGGGTGTTTCACGGGCAGCAGAAGGCAAACCTGGGGTCAGAATATTGTTTTGGTTGAATTTTGTGTGTGTAAAAAGAAATGTGCCAGAAACACCAAAGAAGAAAGGAGATGGTAGCAGAAAGCCCAGAGCTGCCACAAATCAGTGGTGTGTGCAACCCCAGACAACCACAAAGGGTTTTTTTTGAGTATGGAGTTAACCAGAAGAGACCAAGAAAACCCAGAGATGCTCTTCTTTATGCTTTGATTCCCACTATGCCCAGGGGAAAACGAGAGCATGAACTTTTTCTGCAGATAAACAGGACTGCATCAAAGCCACTCAACTGAATTAGCATCTTTCATAATGGAAGCATTCCCCATGATCCTAAGTATCAGCTGTCTTCTGTAGACAATTGATATTGCACTATATTTACATGTATATGAAAAATAAATATAAATATATATAAAATAAAAGCAAGCCACTCTGGACTAAACATCACTTCACAGATTTTTGAGAGGATTCTGTTTAAATTGGCATTTATTCCTATTTGTCATGTTGGGTGAAATACATGTGAGCAAAAGTAGATGCATGGAACATAGATATTTCCATCTGAGCTGGATTTTGCAGCTGCCTTTTCTGTATTTTTATATCCAGGGTATAATTCAGTTTTTCTCAAAATAGACCTCTAGAATAATTCAGACAAGTGTCTCCTTAAAAACCATTCGTTGAAGAGCATGAGGGTGGCCAGCTCTACCTTGTAGGCATGAGAAATGAAATGAAATGAATTCCTCTCCTACTGATCACTAGGTATGTGGTGGACTGGGTGGTCTGATCTGTCAGGTCCTGGACTGGATGACAGGGCTGTTTGCAAGTGGTTTCCATGAGCTGTCTATATAATTTCCATTGCAGCCAACTTTGAGCTTTTTATGCCTTAGACGGTGGTGGGACACCCCAGCCCTGATCTCATGCTTGTCTTCCTGCAGGAGATGCATGTGATGTGTGTCTCTCTTCTGCGTTTTAGCAATCCAGCTGCTGACCCTGGGTACTGGTTTTGCCCTCTGTGGGATGCCACTGGGTTTGAAGTGTTGTCCAGTAACCCAGGTCTAGCAGGCTTGCAAAGGAAGGAGGGTGGTGTGGTGAAAGCACCCCACTGGGTGGCAGGAGATCTGAGCTTGACGCTTCACTCCACCACAAGAAAATATCACTGTTGATCTTGGGCATGTTTCTTACACTATTTTCTCCACCACAGTTTCCCCATCTGTAAAATGTGAATGATTTTTTACCTACCTGGCTGAAAACTAAGGAGCTCATAACTGGAAATCGAGGAACCTAGAGGAAAACTCAGGTCTGGATTTGCCCATGACAAAGCATCTACTCACATATTTTCAGCCAGTGCCTGGCAGAGCAGAAATGTTCATATTTCGTCTTAAATAAGTCCTTTCACCAGATGAAAGAACATAGCAGGAACTGGTCAGCAACATGCTCTGCACAGTGGCCCCTGAAAGGGGAGTGCAGACCAGTGAGTTAATAGATGCCAGGTAGTGAGAAGGGTGCAGAGCTGCACTGAAATGAACCAGCATCAGAGGACTGAACCAGGGAGCTCCTCAGTTATGAGTAATTCCAGCTATCATCTGCTGGCTACCTCCGCAGTGGGAGGTCAAGAGGAATGAGACCATCACACTTCACTTTGTTGGTGAATATTAAACAATAACCAGCAACACAAAGTTTTTGGCTTTAACTGGCATGAATTAAAGGCTTTGGTGAGGTTGGCTTTGGAATTGTTTAGGATGAAATTGATTCCTTTTAGCCTTTGAGAGGGTCCAATTTAAGCTGTTTAGCTGAGCAGTGTGGAAAATACAGCAGTTCAGCTATTATGTGGTCAAACTGAAGAGCAGACGCCATTTACCGATATTGCTGGATCCATAACCTCACATCCTCTTGGAAACACCGTACTTATTACACTTTCTATTGTGTGTTGTTATGGCCACCAGCGATGAAAATCCAGCCTGTCTTATCCATCATGTTTCTTGGCTTCCATGTTACTTATATATCTTATACATCCTTGGTACATTTGCTGCAGGGCAACACGTGTTCATTGCAGCATTTCCACTCCAGGCAGAAATGTATGTGTTTTGAGAGAGAAGAGCAGGAAATGCTTTTGGTAGATGCCAATGGCCTTGTAGTTTGTTAGAACAAACGTGGCAACAAAGACTTATGAAAAGAAAAAACATTTCTGAGAGACTGACTACTTGTTCTTTTAACCCTAAAGCTTTTTAAGCTGGCTACAACAGCACCTTGTTTTACTATGGAAGTCTAGAGATGATATTAATATACACAATACCCAGGTTTTTGCATTGGACAGTCTCTTTGCCCATCCTACCTGAAAGATATTTTTTTCTAGCAGCATTGTGCAGCCAGGATAGTCCAAAACCAGAAGCCTTTTTTTTGCTCAGGCCCATTTTACATCAATTCTCAGCTGCCATGAAATGATTGATAAAGAGTATGAATTTATGAGTTTTGTATTGTCTGAGAATCTGACCTAAATTTCGGACAACGGGTCATATAGACAATGGAAAATGTTAATTTTGGCTTTGTTTCTGGAAGGAAAAGGACATTTCTCTCTTTACAGCTTCCCTCAGGACCTGTGAAGTTACATGGAGGAGCAACGAGAAAAAATTAGGAAAGGGAAATTCAGGGCAACTGCTAATAAAGTGAGGTGTTAATCTTTCCCCATGAGGACATGATGACTGTTTCTCAGCAACACGCAGAAGGAAAAGACATGGAAATGGTGAAGTAATAGAAAAGGCAGCCTAGTTCAATGGGCAGTGTCTTCACTTGGGTATAAAATGAAGAAGCACAGGGGAAAACAAATAAAACACAAGTCCGTTTCCAGAAGAAAATAGCTCTGTGAAGGGACTCTGCGGCTGGACTGCCAGTGCTAATTGCTGCTTCAAAGGCATAGCAGTCCCTGCTTCGAACAGCTGCCCTCCTTGAGAGCATGAGGATTTCTGCTGTCCTCCGAAAATGAGCTTGTGGGTCTCTTCATAAAGAATTTTATACCAGGACTGGACAGAACAGAGAAGAGGCATTATTCTATCCTGGCAGGCAATGAACCTGGGTGATCTTAGAGGCGTTTTCCATTTCTGTTTCCCCGGTTTTGCACTGGAGTGATTAAACATCGAGGTGGTCAGTATTTATCTGAACACTTCTATTCTTAAAAAACAGCCTTCTTGCAAGTTTTCCTGCCCTCCCTTGTGCTGGTGGTTGAAAACACTTCTAGGCCAGCACTGTGTGCAATGTCTCCTTGCTCCCACTTCTGGCCCAACTCTGTGGGAGTGCAAAACCATGCAAATTAACAAAGAAGCAAAAAACAAAAGCCCTCATAGTCAAGACACTTCAAGCAAAATTGATCACAGAGTCTACAGGAAGGCCTACTTGAAGCTCTTTGTCCTTGACATTGAAGCTATACCCTGTTCCAGCTATGATGTTGCTGGTACAGTACCCACAACTGTTACCCCTGGGCCAGACCATGCTCCTGACTAAGTATGTGTGGCAAGAGGGGGAATTGCCCTCTCCCAGCCTTCTACCTCTGCTGATGGAGTCTGTATCCCAATACCCCAACACACTGGCCCAAGGTGTCACTGGAGTATGATGCAGTGACAGCACTGTCCTCTTTACTATTCGTGAAGGGTCTCACCTCTGCAGCTGGTCTGAAGTCTTCCAACCAGCTCTTCTTTCACTGTTCTTCTTTACATCTTTGTCTTCTTTACGTCACTAAAAGCTCATTTGTTGGAGCTATGTTTCTTATTAGGAAGTTTTTTGTGGTCCAGGATGGCCTGTCATATATTTTTCTTCTTGTGAGTGAAACAAATTTAGAAATTTTGTTCAGTTGTAGGACAAAAACAAATACAGAAAACCTCATGAAAGATGGGCTTGTTTATTGATATAATTACAGCACAGCCCTTATGGCAGGATCCAGGCCAGTTTCTATCCTGTTAATGTTAGTATGGATGTATGAAGGATGAGGCTCAAGACTGTAGCAAGACACAGGAATGCAGAAATTTCTAACCAATCACTTAATATGGGTATCCAATTTTTTAATTCCCTGAAAATAAATGTGAGATTTCCCATTTAGACTGCTGGAGAATGATGCCGATGACACCAAGCTGTGTGGTTCAGTTGATATGCTGGAGGAAAGGAATGCCATCCAGAGGGACCTCGACACGCTTGTGAGGTGGGCTGATGCCAACCTGATGGAGTTTAACCATGCCAAGTGCAAGGTCCTACACCTGGGTCAGAGCAATCCCAGGCACAGCTACAGGTTGGGCAGAGAAGAGATTCAGAGCAGCCCTGCAGAGAAGGACTTGGGGGTGTTGGTTGATGAGAAAATGAACATGAGCCGGCTTCAGTGTGCGCTCGCAGCCCAGAAAGCCAACCGTATCCTGGGCTGCATCAAGAGGAGCGTGACCAGCAGGTCGAAGGAGGTGATCCTGCCCCTCTACTCTGCTCTCGTGAGACCTCACTTGGAGCATTGTGTGCAGTTCTGGTGTCCTAAACATAAAAAGGACATGGAACTGTTGGAACAAGTCCAGAGGAGGGCCACGAGGATGATCAGGGGACTGGAGCACCTCCCGTATGGAGACAGGCTGAGAAAGTTGGGGCTGTTCAGCCTGGAGAAGAGAAGGCTGCGTGGAGACCTCATAGCAGCCTTCCAGTATCTGAAGGGGACCTACAAGGATGCTGGGGATGGACTCTTCATCAGGGACTGTAGTGAGAGGACAAGGGGTAATGGGTTCAAACTTAAACAGGGGAAGTTTAGATTGGATATAAGAAAGAAATTCTTTACTGTTAGGGTGATGAGGCACTGGAGTGGGTTGCCCAGGGAAGTTGTGAATGCTCCATCCTTGGCGGTGTTCAAGGCCAGGTTGGATGAGGCCTTGGGCAACATGGTTTAGTGTGGGGTGTCCCTGCCCATGGCAGGGGGGTTGGAACTGGATGATCTTAAGGTCCTTTCCAACCCTAACTATTCTATGATTCTATGATTCTATGATTCTATGAAGCTGGAAAAAGTATTTTTGACCATTAATTATGTATGGATGGAGTTAAAACTAGAAGTATCTCCTGCAATAAAAACCGTGTTATAACCTTCACGGAGACTGAGCAAGCACCGCCATCACTTGTGTGTCTTTATTTAGTACAGGTTTGGGAGACGTCAGCTTGATCTCTGTCTCTGCCAAAGCAGGTCTCCACTAGAGAATGATACTGCTGCTCTTCACAGTGCTTTGAACTAGCAGTGTTGTCTCCAGCCTGGCAAAGGGAACATGTCTGTCTCAATCGCAACTATCACTTTTCCTAAGAACTACGGTTTGGTGCCATGGGGCACTGTTGTCTTCCTTTTCCCAGAAATGATGACTTATGTGAACAGCAACTGCTAATCCACAGCCAAAGATGTGCTGTACCTAAAGCTGGTAACCTGCCAGCTCTGTTAGATTTCACCTTATAAGAAAGTTTATTTTGTGGAAATGTAATTTTAGGTGATGTTTAAAACAACCAAGCATCCATTTCAGTTTGGACCTTTGATCTAATATGACAATAGCAATATTCTCAGAGGAATAAAGCTGCTGACAAGTGATGGCCATGTTTGTTGGGTAGATGCCAAAGAGTGGCTGATGGGGATGGTGTGCCATGCAAAAAGAAAACGAATAGTCTGAAAATGTGTATTTGTTTGTAAAATGTCTATGGAGGGAAAAATGGGTCTTATTGCTAAAACACTGGCCTAGGACAAAGAGTTGGGTTAAATACCGTTGCTGGCACACACTTTGAGTGCACGTCCAAGAATAAGTCATGGGACCTGCTGCCTTGGTTCTCAGCCCATAAAATGGAGATGCAGAGGAGGATTATAACAGCCCCTTTCCTTTATCCTGGCTTTGTATGTGTCAAACCAGAAATCTTGGGGGTAGGGGCAGCATCAAAAACAATAAAGGCTTGTTCCCTTTTGAGGCCTGTAAGCGTTACTGTAGAACAGACACAGGTTGTGCTATCTGAAGGCCTCTTTCAAGGTTATTTTGTTGAGCCCAGTGTTTAATTCCAGGCTTTAGAAATGGAATATGAAAAGACTCAACTGTTCCAAAGGTCAAATTGTCCACCTGTCCCAGGCAGGCTCCTAGGCTGATTTTGTAATGTTTTACTTGCCTGAAATGTGAGTTCAACGGCAATTTGCAGAGCAAAGTGGTAGCTTGATTGGCAAAGCTCTGAAAGAGAAAGCCTGACCTCAGCAAAATCTAACCTTCCTTCTGAGACAGCATTTCATTGTAAGGCTAAGTCATTTTTTGTCCAGGACTTGCTTTTTATCAGTGATGCTGTCACATTTGGGAAGGTTATTTATACCTTTTAGCATAATGCAAATGAAAGGGATGATTTCTGATTCTCATCTTTGTATTTCATTTTGATTTTGTGTGGGTTTTTGTTAGAGTGGCAGCATTAAGGTAGAGACAAAAAATGAGTTCACTTTTTCCCCCCCACCAAGCTTTTCCATCAGGAAAAATACTTATTTTCTTTAGTCCTCAGACGGAAACAGCTCTAACAGTGAGTGAGAGCATTGTCTTTAAATTTTGAAATGGAAAAGTTTCTGAAAAGAGTTTGTTGCTGTTGGTTTGGTTTGATTTGGGGTTTTTCCTTCGTTTTCCTTAAAGAACGTCGTATTTTTGACATAAAACCATTCTTGTGTAGAAAATTATTTTGGAAAATATTTTTAACTGGTAGTCAAAATATCTTTACTTCTGTATTTGTGGGTCAGGCTATTGCATGGACTACAGAAATGTAAAGAGTATGAGCTACTCTAAATCGCCTCTGTGGGATGGCTATACTGTGTTTGGAAAAGATCCTGAAACATGAAATATTTCACTGATTGCTATTTTAGAACTACTACTAACAGGCAAAGAATGCGTTACTGAGGAGACCTAAGTGCTTACACTTTATCTTCAGTCTGTTCATAATCTGAAGGTAACCTTTCTGAATATATGAAGAGGATAAGAGAGAAGATTGTAGAGAGGAGGAAAAAGGATGAACACATGTAAAAAAAAAGAGAAAACTCCAGAAAAACTTATTTTCAGTTACCCAGGATCAATGTAAAAAATGCACTGCTTGTGGCTGATAAATCTTGAAGTTGTTTTGTTTCCATTTTAAAAGATAGAGTTTTACTAAGCAGAATTCCTGAGGCTGAAGGAAAACTCAGGGACTCCAAACAAACAGCGTTTGAAGTGAATGTTTTTTGGCAAGGTGTTTCACAGTAGGTGTTGAATGATTCCATCCAAGATATTTTGATACCTTGTTTTAGGAAAGGAAAACGCTGAGGAGTCAAAGTAAAATAAGACTGCGTGGGAATGAAAATGAATCTGTTTTCTTGGAACATCCCTTAGAATGGTACAGACCATGCAGAAATTTATGGGTAGCTAAAAGCATCAACTGAAGACTTCACCATTTGCCAGCCTGTTACAGAAAATGAACATTAGAGAACACTTCCATTTCATGTTGATGTGTATGATGTTTTATGATCTAGAGAGATCAAGTTGAGACTAGCTTCTTAGGAATGCCCCAGAAATCTTCAGCATGAAACGGCACTTTGTATTTTGAAAGATCTACTCATTAATCACCACCTTATGATATTAACTACGCCTTGCAACACCCTTGTCAGATGTGGAAAGCTAAGACAAGATAAAGTTAAATTCCAAATCATGAAGGGATCCCTAGCTGGCTATCAAGATAACAACATAGAAATCACAGGCATTTCTAAGCAATAGGCAAAGCTTGAATTGTGCAGGCATTTGGACACATACCACTGAAACCATGAGATGGTGATGAGATGTTTCTACTTCTGCTACAGTCAGCATTTTAAGCCTTTTCTTTCTTTCTGTACCACAGAGATGATTTATATGTCTGTGGGAGATATTACAGAGCTATAGGAAATACCGAAGGCCATTAAACATTTGGAATGAGCACACTGAAAGTTGTCACGCATTACCTGGGATTAAAGTTGAGTACTTCTAGCCAGACCCTCCACTACTGAAAGTTAATTGGTGAAACTTGATTTTATTGACTGGCAAAATGCCCATGTACCTCAGCTGAAGGTCAGGCGTTCCACTTGCTTGCTAGGCAGAGGTAGCAGCACGTGAGAATTTCAAGGCAGCTTCCATTCCCATTTTGGATTTCAAGCTCTGAATGGTCTTTAAAGATTGGAGAAAAAGCTGAGAAAAAGCATATTATTTCTTCCAATTCCTTCATTCAGAGGAGTTTATGGGCAGAGCTGTAGAACCCTGGATGATCAAAAGGACTGGCATGGCTAGAGACACTCCTCTCCTCCAGACTTGGGCTGGACGTAGCCATGGGATGGATGCGGCTGTTGGCACAAGAGAGACGCACAGTCACATCTACATGCTTCTAGGATGTGTTAGGTCTGAATTTGAACTCAAATTAATTCAGGTTAGCTGTTCCCTAAGGTGTGTATTTTGCTCCACTGGCTGGGAGGATCTAAAGGCCAGCCTGGGTTCAATGGGATGAAACCCAGCCCAGCTGCTTTGTCAGGTTCTGCTTCAGGGGCCTGTTCTTATGTGAGTTATTGAACCCTTAATCAGCTGTGATGATCTCACCTTAGAGTGACTTTGCCTGAATCAGTGGCAAAAGCAGAAATAACTGATGCTCTAAGGTTTATTTCCCAGCTGTAGAAAACTTCCTCCACACCTTGTCTGCAAATAGAATGTTATGGGTCCTAAGGCTCCTCTCTGGGGTCTTGCGAGACTACCTAATGTTTGGGTCTGCCATCAGCATCTTGACACCCCATACGTGCAGGAATGGCATCAAACCAGATGTGTCCACAGATACAGCAGAGGCATTTCTTGCCGAGGCATTTCTTGCCCAGGCACCAGGTCCACACAAATCCTCCCATTTCTGTATCACACCAGAACCGGGAGAGGGCCTTGACAAATGGGGCTGCCAGCACAAAAGCAACGGGGAGGCTTCTGAGGACCTTTCTGGAAAGCTGAAAACAGGAAATATTTAATAAAGCTCCGAGGAAAAAATAAAACAAGAAAAAGAAAAAAAAAGACACTCTTTTTCTGAGCAGCCAGGATGTTTGTGAAATCCCTGCTCCGTTTATTATGATGCTGAGTTTCAGCTGGCTGTTTTATTAAAGACAGCTGGGACACATTATTTGTGCATTAACACTGAGCCAGCTTTCATTTTAAAACTTACTCGTTGATGGGAGCTTTCCTTAATGCTTTCCTGCTGCTGCCAGCTCTATAATCCACACCAGCAGCCGCGGGGGAAGATCACCTCGCTTTACCATACTGCTGATTTCCGGAGAAAGGCCTAATAAAAGTCAGCCTGGCTGATCAGGAGCAAGATGGTCTCTTTCCTTGCTGTGGTTCCAAGGTGGAGCTAAACTTGCTGGAGCAGGAGGTCGGCAGTGCATCTGCCAAGAGGACATCTGCTCACGAAGCAAAACCCTTAACGCTCGTATGCAACTCTCTCTTAATTGCTTTCCAGGGACATGTTAGAGCTTTTTGCAGTGTAAACTGTGTTTCAGTACATCACAAATCACTGAGTGATGGCTCCAGCGTAGATCGGATGGGAGACTGGAGAGCCCTGTTGTGAACGCGGTGGGTGCGAGGGTTTGTCTATGCAGCATGGCCAGAGGGATTGCTCAGGGTCTGGCAATCACAATCTGTGTCCTCCAGCACATGTCCCTTGAGCACATGGGGACAAAATGATCTTCTCAGTGATGTGGGAGATGACTGAAGTCCCTCACTCCAAGATTGCTCTGTATAAAGAAACACTCAGGTGTGGATGGAGGCAGATGAGCCCTGAGGTCTGGGATATCAGAAGCCACCTGCCTCCTTCCTGCCATCCTGGCCCCTGTCCTGAGCATGCCTATGGATGCCTTCTGGGAGTGTAAGTGTAAAATGCTGGTGTGAATTCAGGTCCCAGTTTTGGGAAGGGGCCAAAGGGATGATGTCGCTGTGCCCACACCACTTTTTAGCCTGGTCTCATGATAGAATGAGACTTGTGCCATAACATATATTAAGTTGTGTGCATATGTTTATATAGCAAGTGTTTTCCCTAACTAGTTTTGAACTCACAAGTCAATTTCAAACATAAGAGAAAGTAGAAATTTCAAATATATTGTATTTTTACAAGTGTAAATAAGTTTTTGGATGAAGAGAGACTCTTGTTAATGCACCTACTGATGCACTGGGACCTCAGGCTTTGTTAAATACTTGAGAATCCACATAAGCACACTCCATTGTTTTAATTGCAAAGGACATTTCCATTCCTGTTTATGCCTTGTTAGATATCAGAGTATTTGCCCTTCTCCCACATCCAGGAAGAGACTTTTTTCTTTTACATGGGGCTAGACTGCTGCTTATGGAGCAAACTGCCCTGAAGATGTGTTTCTTCCCAACATATCTTAGCTGATACTTGGTTGATACCATTTCATTTCTCAGCAATACTGGATGCTCCCTTGTGCAGTAAAAATATCAGAATTCTTTTTTCTTTCAGTTTTGTTGTGTCTTAACTTGTGAAATCTCACAACAGGAAGTTTCCCAGATTATCAACACCCATATATAAAAAGAAGGGTTTTTCTCTTTTAAAGATCTTTGCTTTCTTTTGTCTTATTCTCATGCATTTGCACTATGACAGAGGATAAATATGTGTGCCATCTCTGTGCCATTCATTGATTCTTACCGTATTCCGCTATGCTTTGTCTTCACACAAAAAGGGAACCATTATCAGCTCTGCCACCGTTGCCAGTGCTGCAGAGTTGCCATCCCCCTCCTCCCAGTGAGGAAGCGGCTGTGGTGCCTTACCAGTTATAGCTGTCACTGAAATCCCTTCTTAAAACTTGCTTTTGCCATGGCTCTTCCAAAGAATTTGGTAGCGAGTGAGTGTTAACATGCAGAGATTGCTTTATAATGTGCTGCTTGGTAATGTCTCATTTTTTTTCCCTCTGCTTACATCTCCCTGTTGTCTCTTACTTTGGACTTAGAACACACTTGGTGTAGAAACTGTCTGCAGTAAATCCAGTCATATATCTTTGCTAAGGCAACTAGCACAAGGTCAGAGTCTGAATTTAGAGTTCATCCATGGCAACACTACTACTTTGAAGACCTCTTGCTTCTTGGCAAGTGTTTCCACTAGCAAATCTGGTGCAAATCAGTATGTGAAGGCCCTTCATTAGTTTTGACGCAAAGTTAGCATGGTGAGTTCAGCTCACTTTGAGTGGTTATTTAAACTGTTGCAGACAAAGCAGGCGAACAGTGTCCACGTAGTCTGTTTTTCTAGATCTGCTGTTCGTGTGATCTTCATAAAGGACTGATAGAGAGCAGATGCAAAGCAGCATCTTAAAGAGGCACTGTTCCTCCCTCAGCAAACACACATCTCTGACTTAAAGCATCTTTATACCACCATACTTGCACTTGAACTGGGTCTTGTGCTGATGGATCAATAAAATTCTCACCCACCCTGAACTACCCCAGGATGGAACCTGTTTTCTGACCAGGGTCTGTGCATCTCTCCTCTAAGATATACACCCCAAAACTTTTCAATCTTGTTAAAAAAGTTTCTCTGGTTTTCTATTAATTTATGCAGGTCTGAAGCCCTCTAGTTCCTATATCCACCCTTATTGCCATAAAACCATAGAACGGTTTGGGTTGGAAAGGACCTTAAGATCATCTAGGTCTAATCCTCCTGCCATGGCTGGGATGCCTCACACTAGACCATGTCATCCAAGGCTCTGTCCAACCATCTCCATTATGCATTTCTCAATAGAAAAGGGCTTCACAGGTATCTCCAAGCAGGTGGCATGGAAGAAGGAAGGCTACTTCAAGGGGAGGCTACAGACTGAAATACTGTGTAAAATTTACAAAGCGAATAAGCCATCATTAAGAACAACAGTATCGGTCTGCTGTGTGACCCTGTGAAACGGTTGGCATGAATTTGGAAAACCTTCTGCACCAAAGAAGTCTCAAGTCCTTGATGGCACCTGGTAGACTTCAAACTCTGCCCCTGCAACACAAGTTGGCATAAGCCAGTGCCTGATGCCAGGGTGGCAACCAAAAGGGTGCCTCAGCCTCAGAGTTGTTCACAGTAAAGAAAGGAAGGAGACTGTTTCCAAGGATCAAATTCAGCAGTGCTGTGGTTGCACGTAACTATTTGGGTTTACTGGAGCAGCACTCTGCAGAAGCACTAGATGCCTGGAAAAGCCAAAGGTACTTATCAGAGCCCTCCACAAATTATGCTTGGAAGAGAAACCACTGAACTATTGGAAAGTATTTATCAGGTTCATTAAATATTAGGCTTAACAGTGTAGAGGTATAAGCCAAAATGGGGCTGATATGCCTGCAGAGATCCAGAGGGGTATATGTGTATATATAGCTGTCTCACATTTCCAAAAATCTTTCCTCCTGAGGTCAAAAAGCATGGATTGGAAATCCTTATGAATAATTTTGGTTTCAAACTGGATTGGCACTTGTCAAAGGGAAACTAGATCTCTGGAAAATTCCTAAAGGTCTCCAAAGAAGCAAGCAGACGTAAGGCAAGGCAGAAGAGGGAGGAGGATATTCACAGTCCTCCCAGGTAGGAGCTAAAGACAAACACCTTTCCTCTCATAGGCCATTAGGGAGCTGGCCTGAGCTTCAATAAAATGAAAACAAGCTACCTTGTGGTGGTGTTTTGGGGATAAACTATTCCCTTTGCTTTGCATCCTGCTCAAGCAAAGGGCTAGCTCATGCTATGACCAGGTTGGACAGAGCCTTGGGTGACATGGTCTAGTGTGAGGCATCCCTGCCCATGGCAGAGGGATTGCAACTGGATGATCTTAAGATCCTTTCCAACCCAAACTATTCTATGATACTATGAACATCAGCCTTCATACAGAGCGGTCTCTTTTACAATACACATTTAATTCTGCCACTTGAACCACCTTGTCTTCTTTAGCTATGCCATTACTGTGCCATAATAGTAATCTGAATAAATGTGAACATATTTTATGCCACATCCCCTGCCTTTGCAGGGAATTAATTACTGGAGTTACGCATAGGAAGAGGCTCTGCAGTTCATTCATTGCAGTTTGCTTTAATGAGTTCAAGAACCATTGGGTCAGGCCCTGGGCTCAAATAAATCTACATAGCTGCACTAGCCCAGGTGATGATCTGCCCCATTATTTTTCTTACAGTGCTGTGATTTGTCTGGGACTCTTGGTTTAACATTTACATCCTGAGTCTTGCAGAAAGTGCCAGCGGAAATTTATAACTGCAAGTTAATTAGCCATGAATCAGTTAATATTCGGGCATGTGAAGTGTTATATACATGCAAGGGATTAGGCTGTCAGAGGGAACTTTGGTTTTAAATCTCTTAGGAAAGTTGTCACTTCTGGCAGCCTGCTGGTCTCCAAATGAACACTGTGCAGGGTGACTGCAGGAGCATTGATTTGAGGGGGAAGGTTCTTCTTGCTATTCTCTGAGTTTCTGGGCTTATTCTATGGGATTCCCATCCAAATAATGTTTCTCCTCTCATCTTGGGAATCTATCCAAGAAACCGGATGACCCTTTCATGCAGGGTCTAACTGATGCACAATTTGAGGGTGAGACACATGTGCCTGTGCTGTACAGATCACAGCGTGTCCTGCTGGCTCTGGAAGACAGACACCTGTAAGGTCCTCAAAGACCCTGCTGTCTGCAGAGATGTTCACAGCAATCAAGAGATAAGCTCTGCATAGCAGCAGGGATCCAGCAGTGAATTTAAGGATCCATCTGCTCTTGCTCCTCTTCCTGGCCAGTTCTGCTGGAGGATTTATTCTCTAATCAATCCCACATTGTCTTTTTTCCTGACCAGTGGTGTAAGGAGTTCCTACTGTGACCATCTGATACTGACATTGCCACTGCTCCTGACTGACATGTTCTGCCCTAGCCCAGACAATACACCATGCATAGATGCAGGCAGAGGTGAGCATCTGCTCCAGTTCCTTACACCACCTTGCTGCTTGGACCTTTGTGCTTCCACCAGAGCTTTAAGACAGCTGCTGAACCAATTGGTCAGCTGGATGGCTTGAGAGGGAAAGAGGTGTTGGCTTTTTCTCTAGCTGGCAAACCCTACTTATATTTGTAGGACACTAGCTATTAAGGTGCTATTGCATTCATATACCAAGTCATCAAGGAAGGAAATGTGAAGTTAGGAATAAAGCAGGGTTGAGGGTGTTTAATCCTTTCTCTGGTGATGGAGGCTAGCAATGGTGCTGTTTGCAGAGCTCTGACTATGTTCACTGAGCAGGAGAGGTGCACCAGAACCAGAGTGGGCTGGTAATGCATGCAGTAAGCTTCTGCAGTCGCGTGTTTCCCATCTTTTGATGTCAGCTTTACTCAAGGGAAAGTCTGCCCGTTGTTGCTGCCAGGCATTTCAGTTCATTGCTGAGGCAGGGTCAGGACTGGCCCATAGGCTGCAGGTAACCTGCTGGGACCCGGAAGGGATTAGGTCCTGTGGAGAGCAGTGCTGATGGCTATGCACCATGGTGGACCTGGAGGAGATGATGTTAACATGCTGTGGCCAGGAGCAAGCAGACAGCCCTTTGGCAAGCTCTGCAGTGCTTTAGGATGTTGATGTGGCGGCTCTGAGTTCCCTGAGGTGGCAACAACCTCATTTCACATTGCTTCAAAGAGCTAGGTTTGATCTAACAAACTCATTTTTTCCTGCCTAGTTGAACCTGATGAATGTCCCGTATCTGCAGCAGTTGCTGACTAATAATGACAGTTTGCATGAAGAAAATGAGCACAAATGGAACATTAATAAAGCTCTGCTAGACCCATTTAGAGAAGGTGCTTTCCCAGGGCTAAAAGCTGATGGTAAGTCTTTCACTTGTATAACTAAAGGGAGGGATGGAGCTGAACTTTGCTTTCTGTGATAACCCTCTCTAAAATACTTGGAGAAATAATGTATTCATAATGACGTGCCATTATTGAGGGACTCTTGCTATCAGTTTTCCCTGCTCCACAGGTCAGCTTCACAAGCCTTATAACAATCTTATGGCCAGGGAAGCAGAATAAGAATGATTTTTCTTGTTAGGTGATGGTTTTACAGTTGTACGTAGGTAGGCAGATGCTTCAGGTAATGTTGTGACACGCTCCATGTTTATTCATTAGTACAACTATAACCATATCTCCTGTGTTACCTGCTTTCTTTGGGCCTGATCTGGCTGGCTTTATTACATGCAATAGCAATTCATGTTTACTCCCAGGCTAAAGAAAGTATACTCATCTCCCTCTCTCCTCCAAGTAGATACGTGAATCATTAAAACTATAGAGACTGCTTGAGATTGAGCAAGTGTTATCTATAAAGGAGCCATTTTAACAGAAACTGCAGAATTGTTGCTGTAGGAAAGGGGGCAATTAAGAAAAAACCAACCCCAAACCCCTTGTAAATCATAAGGCCAGATGTTGCCTTCTTACTCTGGATGAATAGCGCAATTGAAACCTGCGGACTGCTCCCAGAGCAAGATGCTGCTTCAAGAGCAGGGGTGAAAGGACCCTGCTGTCAGCTTTCAAGACATGGGAGACATGAAAGAAACACAGGTGGCAGCTCTCTGCGTCTTCTTTATGGAGTCGCTCTCCAGTGTGTGTCTGCTAATTCAGACAGAAAGTCTTGTGGGGAGAACGGGCTGCCATTTACTTTATTCCTCAAAATATTGACTCGACTCTAACGCCTACCAGTCTATCTCATCACATCACAGATGGACCGGTGGTACGTACTGAGCTCTTGACATGGCCACAGTGTGAAAGTTTTCATGCGAGCGGGAGAACAGTGCACAGCGAGGGACGTGGATATCTATTGGTTTTCTGCAAAAAGCTATAGTTATTAATGATTCTGCAAATTCCCTCAACACTAATTTCCTGTTTAATTTAATAGGTGGAGAATGTCAGTGCTTTGTGGATTTAAGAGCTCATTTTTGTCCCTGATTCCAAGTCCCTCGTGGACCAGATCCCTACAACATCTATGTGATCGGATACAGCCCAGGATGTTTACTTCTTGTTCCAACACGTGGTTTCTAACTTTTTGCCTCCCTTGATTATAAATCTCTCAGCTGCCAAAAACCTGGAATTTCACCCAACCCATGTAGGAACTGGTTCTGTGTTCCCTTACTCCACATCCGTTGGGAACAGCCTTAGTGGAGCAAAGAAAGTTGCACCAACAGGAGATTAGGATCAGATCAGTTCAAGGCAATTTCCTTGAATCGAACAGACAAACAAAAAAAAGAAACCATTATTGAGACAGCTTTAGGATGAACATAACACTTGATTAGCAGAAGCTGCTGTCTACAGAAGGGTTTGGAATATGGTGCCTTCATTATTGTGATGGATGAAATAGCAGAGAATTCTCATATAGAGCCATGAGGCACTAACAGGACATTAACCTGACTCGGCTGCATTTTTCTTAAACCCATTAGCCTAATTTTTCTGCAACCTGCACATTCATTTCACAAGGAGTGATTTCACAGGAGCACCTTCTGATTTAGCTCAGCATAACTCAAAATCAGACTCTGGTCTCCCGAAAGAACACTTTAATTTCTAGTACAGTCTATCCCCTTGTGCTCAGTCTGTTGGCAGCTCAGACCATGCACATGTACATTTCTTAAAAGATCTCATGACCACAGGGAAAAGGCCCTGGGGAAATGGTGGAAATGCATGTGCTATATGGAAATTATAACTTACCCAGGTGCACAGCTCTCAGGAAGTTTGAGCCTCTAAGGAGCTGAAAAACCCTATTTCCTGTGTGGGAGGAGAAGGTTTTGCAAAGGTTTTCAACCGGGAATAGAAATGCTTAAAACATAGACAAGAAAGAGGTATAATCTGCCTAGTATTTGGTATATTAGTATTATGGATGTTAGATTTTACAGGGGTGTTCATATAAGAAATCAATCAAAATGCATCTCCCACAATAAAAATGAAAGGAGGCAATTAAAAAAACCCAAACAACTACCCACAATCAAATTATCTACAGCACAAAGTTTGCTTTATTATTGTACCAGTGCCTACTTATGCCAGATAAATTTTAGCCCCCACTGTTCTGGGCACAGCATAGAAATACCATGACACCCAAAACTCATTACAAGGAACATGCAGCCTTAACAGTCAGGACACAGGACGACACACTGTATATCGTATTTTCTCATGTGGAAATTGTGGCCTCGAAAGGTTAAGCAACTCACTGGCAAATCCAGAGCCATGTTAGATTTAGGAATTAAATACCACTGTGCTGAATCCTGGTCCAGTAGCCACTGCTCCAGCATTTTACCCTGTGAGGGTGCTCAGCCACCCAAGCACATTACACTGATCAGCAGCTCGCACAGGATCACAGAATGGTTTGGGTTGGAAAGGACCTTAAGATAATCCAGTTCCAACCCACTGCCATGAGCAGGGACACCTCACACTAAACCATGTCACCCAAGGCTCTGTCCAACTTGGCCTTGTACATAGCCAGGGATGAAGCATTCACCACTTCTTTGGGCAACCTGTGCCAGCACCTCACCACCCTCACAGTAAAGAAATTCTTCCTTATATCTAACCTGAACTTCCCTTTTTTAGCTTAAACCCGTTACCCCTTGTCGTATTGCTATAGATTTGTTTCCAAATAAAATCACAACCCTGTACACACTTCCCCACTTCCCTGGGCTGTGCTAACTCCTTAATGAAACCATACCTCCATCACAGAGAGAGTGGTTGGTTGGTTCATTTTTGCAAACAGAACCTGCTCCAACCTCTTCTCATTCACACACCTGCTTTCATAGAGCTTTTCTGAATACAGCTCAGCTCCTATCTAAACTTCACTCAGATGCACCCTGCTTGTTAGCAACATTAGGTCCTTTGTTTGCTGCTAGCAACGTCTTGCTCGTTGCCTTCAGATCAGCAACAGCTGTTTCCTCTGCAGGTATGAAAGTCATTACATTACCCAAGAACTGCTAAATACCTCTAATTGCCAGTAGCAGTATCCTAATACCAAGGTGAAAGACACGAGTTGAGTAATTCCTGTCCGTAGGTGTAAACTCTCAGTCCTATGTCAAAAAAGCATGGAGTAGCTCCTGGTGAAAAAAGGTTACTGGAAGAGATGGTCAGAGAGCATGCACTAAGTTAGGAACCTGTGTCTTGACAATCTGGGGAGGACCATATAATGAAGGCAAACATGATGTTGCTTCTCAGGAGTATTTTCCTTCTTGTCAGCAATTTGCAGTTTAGCTGCAAGGTACCTCTTGTATCTAATAGCTCTGTGTTGTTTTCTTTTCTGTGAATTTGCCTAGTGGCTTTCTGAACTCAGGCAAAGGTCTGATATCTGGAGCATCCAGTGTCAAGGAGTCCTGCAGTTTAACACAGAAGCCTCTTCTTTTGTTTGAACCTATTACTTTTGTGCAGTGCTTTATTGTTCTATTTTTCAGGAGGGAAAGTGAGCACCTGCTTATTGCTAACTCCCTATGTGCCACTCCTGAGCTCAGAAGCTTCCAGCACCTCCTTACTGGTGTCTTGTAACTCGGTTGCTGCAGAGACCAGCAGCGAATGCATTCAGCTGCCCACTTCTCTGAACTGCAGGAGGTCTGAGTTATTAGTATTTATTTTCCTGTTATTTCCTCCTAAACTTGCTCTTTTTTTTTATGATTAACATATCTCATAATTAAATGCTTTAAAATGTAGATAAACTACCATGTTATGACTCTCCTAATCCTTTGCTATCCTTTCCCTGTCTCTTCCACGCTCCCTAAGGTCTTGACCTGCAGTTTGAGAAGCTGCTTTACCGCACTGCAATTGAGACAGTGGAAGTATTCTTAGACTGCCTTTTTATATGATTGAAACACTTATTTATGATCAATCTGTTTGTGGTTTGAAATGAGACTGTACATCTCAGCAGTTCTTTCACAGCTCATAGAACAGCATATTGACATCAATGGGCTGAATTTTACTGAGTCTTATGAGATCAGTGAGTATTAGACATGCTTCAAGTGTTGCCATCTCACTGAAATGGTGAAGTTTGCATGTTGGGAAGACCCAAGAAAAGGCCTGTTAAATCTTTTCCCCTTCTTTTGATCTTGATCTAACACTTATCCTGGTTTTAGAGATTTGGAAACTGAGGTACGGAGACTTGGGCTGCATCAGAGGTCAATTCTTGGGCAGAAGCTGGCCTTAGTTCTGTTCTCCTTTGCCTTGTACTTTGAAACCAAGCTCTGACCTTACTGAAGGTCAAGGAACTCTTTGGAAATTGTTAACTGAGGAGCATCAATTAATATTTCACTTCACAGAAGAACTGGAAGCAAGGTCATTTCTACACATGATTTAACAAGGAGGTAAAGGCAAAGGAAACGACACACCATCCATCTCAGATCCTGAAAGTCTTAACTTGAAAGCTAATGCAAGCAGAGGAGTCTCACAGCACCACAAGCTATGTAAGGATTTCTGTTACACCTTGTGGGCTGGCATTTCTTTTCGGGAGCAATAGTGTACCTAATACACAGCAGAAGAAGTTATAATCAAGTAGTAAGTTTTGAAGCAGAACAAACAGTGAGTACAGTGTCAGATGCTTTAACTAATAAAACACTCATATCAAGGAATGCCAATGAAAACATGGCGCTTCTGCTGTTTATTCAGCATAGGCTGCAAATAAATAATGAACGGTAGAAAGCTACATGGGATTAAACTTTGGTAGTGAAAGGCACCAGTGATAGGATGTCCAGGCTTGAATTCCTCCTTAAACAGAAGCAATTAGATCTTGCTGGACAAATGCCAATAGAACATTCTCATTGGGAAATATAATCCCATTGAAATGCAATGACTTGACTAAGTCACACAGGTATTTTTAAAAATCCTGGAGGAAATGCTGGAGGAAAGAGAAAGTTTTTACATTTTCTAAATGAACTTCAATAAAACAGAATAAAACTTGATTTTTGTTGTTCATAAATCGTGCTTTGTTCTGGATTTTTAGAATTGCACAATTGCAAATAAAGAACCTTAATCAAATGGCACTGTGTAATCAATCCTAAATGTTATTTCTTCCATCGGAGAAGATTCCTCCGTTTACTGAGTGGTAAAGGAGGATATATTTTAATGTGTCATGAAGACAGATGTCAGCCTCTCAAAAAAGATTAATCCCTATTGTCAGCAGTACTCAAGCCAGTGAACAACTTCTGGCTCCAGAGAAACTGCATCCATAACATTCACAGCAAACTTTCAAGCGAAATGTCTGTGTCTGGCACAGTCCAGGCTCAGAAATCCTTGTCCTTGTTTGTACTGTGGACAAGTCCTGAGAAGGGCAATGTCTCTTATTGTGCAGGATATGCTCCCTGTCTGCAGTCATGCTGAAAACAGCACAGCAAATTCTCCATCCACCTTGCAGTGCTGAATGTGACCAGTGCCCTATAGTCATCATTGAGTAGCTGCCTCTGTTCAAGACTCAGTGGAACTTTTAATTCTCTTTTTAGATGGCAGATCTGATTGCATGGGATGTCCGCCCTGCAAGCTCTCTGAACACCATTTCTGCTCAGATTTGAGCCCATTGCTCCTGAGCTAACTTCTTCTGCATTGCACATTGCAGAGTCCATAAAGACCTTCAGTTGTTCAAATACTGCTGGCTTCTCCAACTTATTTTCCTGTTAGCCAAAAGCCTGGAAAAGACAGCCAGGTGTCAGGCTTGTCTGCTGTAAGAAATGGAACTCAACGTGTTAACATCAATGCCGTTTTACTGGGTACTCTTTATTGCAAGGAAGGTAGCACACAGCCAATAGCCATGAAAAGAGCAGGGCTTTCTGGTAAGGTGATTTTTCTGTTTTGCAGGCAAGCCCAAATATTGAGATTTCTTTCAACTGACTTAAATAAAATTCTCATTGCTTTTTAAAAGCCATTGTGACAAAGAAATAGCTCTGGCTTGAATGTAATATTATGATTTAGGCTTTGAAATATCTTTAGAATTATCTAAATGTAGCTACAGAGTGAGGATAATTTCATTTAAATTGATTTGTTTAAACAGAGAATCATTAAACTTAATTTGTTTAAAGACAAGCTCTGTTTGCAGTTCATGTAAAGATAGGCAGCTCCAAAGGATAAATCATCCCATCTGCTGTAAATCATTGAAAACAAAAACTGTATAAAGGCCTCTTTTGAAAGCATCAAAATCAAATATTCTTGTCTTTAACCCAGATTTTTAAATAGCTTTATGAATGCAACTCATTGAAGAAACATTCCCAAATTATCCAGTTGATTAAAATCAGAGTTTTCAATTGGAAATGTTGCAGTGGAAAACCCTTCTTCAGCAGCAGTTAGGATCTGTGTCCAGCAGTTGAGAAGGTGATGCAGACACTGAAAGTGCAGGATGGTGTGGATAGGGTGAGTGCACATGTGTGATTGCAGCCCTGCACAGGCATATTCCCATGACTGCTTGGGCATGTAAAGCCCTTGAGCCGTGTCTCTTGCTGCAATTTGGGCGCAGAAAATATGTCACTGGAAAACAATGGGTTTCTTGCTTGTGCCCATTATTTTGAGCCGTAAAGAGGTCCGTTCAGGTCATGTTCGCCAGATTTGATCTGCATGACTGAAGGCCAGAGATACAAGTCTTGGTGAAAGCCAAAATCCTCGTTTAATAGGCTGAGTCAAAGAGCTGATGTTTAAGAAGAGTGTCAGTTGTGACAAAACATAATGACATTATGAGAATTGGCACCACTACAGTGTAGTGCCTTGCTTGATCCTGACAGCAATCCTAAAAGTCATTCATACATGGAAAGTACACAAAAAGACATAATTAGACCATATGGCTGAGTGGTTCCTCTGGTGTCGCTCAGCAGAGCTGTATCAACTTCTCCTTTGCAGCAGCCGAGTGAGGGGAAGTGTTGGATGCAACCTGAAGGAGTTAGGCTTCATTTTTTGTGGAATTATCTTTTCCATTGCTATGGAAACCTCCCATTATTGGCTTTCTGGGGAAAAATACATCTTTGATCTCAACCACAGCCCACATGGTTTGTAAAACTTGGAAAGCTGGAGTACCGGCACGGACACTCTTCTTTCATCTCAGAACAGAGCAGTCATTCTTAATACATATGTATTTTTAACATTCTTGTCTTGGGCAAGGTACAAGGCACCAATGACCCAGATACAACTGTTGGCACAGAGGAAAATATTGTTTATCCTTATCTATTTGCTTAACAGTCTCTGAGCAAAAATATAAACAAGTCAGGGAGCTAAATGGAGTGGAAAGCTCATGCATGAAGGGAAGGTCTGGGAGTCACCCCCCCCCTCCCAATGTGCTTCTGCTCAGAGGAGGGCAAGGGCTCTAAAGGGAAATAATCACAGCTGTTTGTTTCAGCCGTTTTCAGTTCTCTTTGCTCTGGATGCAATTCTGAGCAACATCTCTAAAGTCAGTGGGGTTATATCAGCAGAGATGTGGTGGAGGTGAACTGACTCTTTGAATTTCAGATCTGTTTTGTAGACCACTGAAACCAGATATAAAGCCTGTGAGAGAGTGCAGCATCCTGGTCCTTGCTAAAGTGGGGCAAAAAGAGCCCCCCCAAAACTCTGATGCATTGTTTCCCATGGAAAATAGATGTTGGGTTTTGTGCATGTTCTGCTCTTATAGCCATTTGGTTGTGTCAACATCAACATCTAGGCCTAGGAAATATTTTTAAGTGTCTTTCTTTTCCAAGGCTTAAGCATCTTATAATCAAAATATTATTTTAGTCACACAGTGGTTCAGCAAGGAAAGGGGGCACAAAATGTGTTTCTAAAGGCTGTAAAGGATGGAGTCCCTGGTAAGCAGATGATGGTGTCCCTGAGTAAATTACTCAGTAAGTCTCTAGCAGAGTTGAGCATGGAACCGCTCCTGTTGGTGCCCATTTCAATGCCCAAATCATGAGAATAACTTTTATTTATACATATTTCATTCCCTGACTTTTATCTACTTGCCTTTATTTTATTTACTGTTCATTTACGCACTCTTTTTACCACTATGCACAGCAAAAAATGTTTCATTTTCAGGCAGGGAAAAGTCTGTGGCAGCTGGTTGAAATATTTCAGATTTCTAAATATTGATAACAATTATCTCTGGAATTTTAAATTTCAGCCCAAGAAATCCCAGGAAACAGGACATTTTTTTCACTGAATTCCTCTCCATTTTTGACCAGACATAGTTGGACTGGAAGACTGAGACATGCCAGTATCAGTTCAAGAGAAATCTTTGTCATCGGGAGGCAACAGGCAGGCAGATGGTGTTTAATACTTGTGCAAAAGTGAAACTTCAGAGTTATTCAACCTTTTTTTTTTCGCTATAGTGTAGATCAAGTCTAAAAGGATCTATGCTAAACACAGGCTACCTCATGCCTTCAACCCTTTGGACTATCCAGAGACAGTCCCATCTCAGAAGTCCTGCTGGGGATGTCTTATTGACAGATTTCATTCCTTTCAGCAGAATAGCCCATTGATTTCCAGGCACCAAGCAAGAGTGGCTTGTCTCCTAAGGCTGCCTGAGCATCAGGAAAAATACGCGTCAGTCTAGGAGGGTTACAGAGACACCAGAAGGCCCCAGTGTTTATTACTGTGGCTGTCGTCTTGATTTCTTTTGATACCTCATATGTTTTTGCGGTGGTGGGTGGGGAGGGCGCCTCTCCTTCCTTGTGGGAAGTTCATCTGGAGAGAAGGAGAACTAGGAAAGTGCCATCATTCAGCCCTATGCAAGCCGCAGCTCTTGCGAGGCGCCAAAACAGCCCTTGCTCCGCTAGCAAGTGGCAGAAGCGATGCCGGCTTTATCAAATTATAGCTGGGTGCAGCTCTTCAAAGGGATCCTTGCGGCACGTCACAGCAACACCATGATCAGTCGTGATTTATGAATGTCTTGCAGCCCCTCTGCCAGATGTGCCGGCCCTTTGTATTCCGCAGGAGCTGGAAGCCATCCACCCCAAAGACGTCCCACACAGAGGGAGCATGCAGAAGAAGCAAGCTCTTGGAAAGGGAAACCAGGCACTTTGGAAATGGCAGAGCCCCTGGGCACTGCTCAGATGTCTCATCTGCCTTTATTGAGCTCCATCTGCTTTTTACAAGCTGTAGGTTTCACTGATGAGTAGACGGATGTTGTGAAAGACAGTTGTGTCTGGAATTTGCTGGGGCTTGCAGGTGGTAGTAAAACTTTGGAGAGCTGACAGCAAGTGATGTTCTAGTTCAAAATCTTAGAGAAATAGCTGTGATCATTATGGGCATTTAAAGCACTCAAGATTTGTTGAAGCTGATGGAAAGGTTCCCATTGATATCTTGGGGACAGAAATAAAATGAGAATTTGTGATTCTTGGTGACACTTGTTGGCTGGAAGGATCCACACATGTAACACATGTAATTAATTCTGCATTCATTTGAAACGCTGGTGGAGGAATCCAGTCCACCTGCCTAAGGCATGTTGGGGATTAATCTTCCTGGGTGAAAATGGCTGTGCACAGTCAGTGAATACAGTTACCCCTCTTTGCTGTGCAGACCCTCACATCGTAGACTTCAAAAGTACTTTCCTCTCTGTCCCCATAGGAAATGCGTAGACACTTGCTTTAGGAAGCCTGGTTCTCTTGGTGCTTAAAAGTTACATCTGCTAAGGTAAGCAGAATCTATTCCCCCCAGATTTACCCCATTCCTCCTGGTCTGGGGCTACTTGGATTCCTGTGACTTCAGTTAAGTTTTATCAGTGCAGCATGGAAGTGACTGCTGAAGCACACCCCGGAGCAGTGCTGCAGGAGTCAGAAAGCAGAGATAACAAAGCCATGGTGCAAATTTCATGTCATTGGAAGAAATCTAACCCTGCAAGATTTACATACATGGCTTGCTATCCTTCTGGATCTCAGTCTCTTTTTTCTGTGAATTTGTAATGGTTTGCTGAAAAGGTAGCATAAATAGAAGAAGAATGCAAGTGGGAGTGTATTCTGGAAAGGGCATAGCCTGAGGAGCATGCATTGCAGGAGTGGACATGCTTTTTTGATGGATATTTAACACCCTTCAGTGGAAATCAGCAGCAAGGAGAGGAGAACCTCCCCTTCGTGTTCCCAAGCTGCTCACCAATGAGATCCTGTCGTCACAGATCACACCCTTTAAGACCAAGTACTTCTCCAGGCACAAAGCCAGAAACAGGTCCTGAGTCCCCAGCCTCTGTGAGAAAGACAATGCAGGTCTGACAGCATGTGCATTTGAGGAGTTTAGGAGGGCTTAGTCTAAAGGCATGAAAAGTAATTGGGTTTAGACAACAGTGAACACTACCATATAGTGTGATGAACTAGCTGGAAATAAATAAGTTTGGAGGCAGCCCAACTATCAGTGGCTGGCTGTTGATTCCTTTCTATATACAACTTATTGTACAGCTAGCCTACAGAGGCATTTCACATAGGACTTTCCATTTGTGTGGTTGGCTTTCCTTTACACAAGGGGAAGAAATCTGGGGAGAAAATGATAGCTGGAAATGTAATCTTCTAGGAATTGCACGTTTTACCCAGTTCACTCTCAAGTCAGTTTAGATCCAGCCAGTGGCAAAATGATCTGCCTCTAGAAATTTATCATCATCAAATAGAAAGGTGACAAATTCCACAACCCCATCAAGATTTATCATTGCTCAAATGTAAAGAATTTGGAGAATCTGTAAGGAGGTGGATGCTGCTGGTTTGGGTCCCTTTCATTGGCCAAACAGAACTCACCTAGCAAGAGTATGTATTATGTATTATCTTTAAAGTATTTTAGATACAGTCCAATCAGTGCATTAAAAAGCCTTTGGCAAGGGTAGCTCAACTGTCTCCTCTCCTTATGACTACTCAGTTTTGGATTACTCTTCTGGGAACTCATAGCACTACTTAAATGACGGTAAAAGGAACAGAAATGGCCTCCTTTCCTTTGAGTATTTAAGGGCCAAATTCTGACATGTACTGAGTGCATGTGGAAGTCATGGGAAATTCTGAGCACCAAACTGCTGCTTTGCAGTTCCCAGGCCTTGGCTCCATGAAAATGAATGTGGTAGCCCCTAAATAACACACCCTGCCTGACTTCTGGCTGACCTAAGGAGTAGGATGGCCTGTTGACAATGTTATGTTGTGCCTTCCTAGCACAAGAGCTTGGGGCTTGGTGTAAATGATAGCCAGGGAGTGTGGGAACAAGGATTTGGGGACTCAGGTTTGTCCTCTGGGGTAAAATGCAGAGAGTTCAGAAAATGAGAAATATTTGTGGCAAATCTGAGCTATGAGATCCCTGGCTCTGTCCAGCTTCCTCCTAGGTGTGAGACGCAGAGGCCAATTACAGCCCCTTTCTTCTTTCTGGGCCCAAGCCTTAGAAACAGGGTGATGAAGGAAAAGTATACTTTTAACATGGTTCCCTTTCTTGGTTTATGAAAGGCTATTGCTGGATACCAAGAGGCCAGACTGGTGTCACACATCAGGATGGATCTGTCCTATGTCCCCAAACACCTGAGACACTGAGCAAAGGTAACATGGATCTGGAGAGATACAAGGACACCCTTTGGTCCTGGAGTAGTTTGAAACAGCAGCTTAGGTCTGGGCTGACGGTGATTGTCCCAGCCAAACCAGGGTATAGAATCATAGAATCACAGAATAGTTAGGGTTGGAAAGAACCTTAATATGATCCAGTTCCAACCCCCCTGCCATGGGCAGGGACACCTCACACTAGACCATGTCACCCAAGGCTCTGTCCAGCCTGGCCTTGAACACTGCCAGGGATGGAGCATTTAACACTTCTCTGGGCAACCTGTTCCAATGTCTCACCACCCTCACAGTAATGAACTTCTTCCTTATACCTAATCTGAACTTCTCCTGTTTAAGTTTAAACCCATCACCCCTTCTCCTATCTCTACAGTCCCTGACGAAGAGTCCTTCTCCAGCATCCTTGCTTGTATAAGCAACAGCATGCACAATGTAGAAGATAGGGCATGATGAGGGTCCCAGAGGACCTATCTACTGTTGGAAAGAAGTTTATTCTTCTATCCCATCTAAGATTACAAGATCTCTTGCTCAATATTTGTGTGTGCTTGTGTGTCTATAGGCAGATTTTGGCTTCAGGTGAGAACAAGTACAGCTACAGCTGAAATACAAATGCATGCACATATGCACAGAGCCTAACTTGCTGATCTGAACACTGTTGGTCTCAGCGATCGCTTCAGTGTCTGAATCACCATCAGCAATGTCAAGGTCTTGAAGAGGAGCCAGGAGCCGTTCTCTGCAAGAAGTGACATGCTTTGCTGGCCATGCCTGTGGCAGAGGTCCTCGCCAGCACCAGCAGCTGCTGTCGGACCCTTGCCATCATGTCCCTCCTCTTCCCACTGTGCAGGAAGGCAAAAGCTGTGCAGCCCCTGCAGATTTAATGCTAAAGGGCTCTTTTTCCTGGTCTAAGAGCTGCCAAGAAGGACTCGAGAGCTGATGGGCTCCTGTCCGCTCAGCACAAACCCACTTATCAGGGCCAGGAGGTGGGAAGGGGGAGAGTTACTGTACAGTGATTCAAGATTGCTTTACATCTCTTGAGTTGGAATTAGCCTTTCAGCCCTGAGATACAATAAGGGCCAGTTCTGATTATATCTTTTCGTGGGCCATGTACAGCCAGGGGTGTTGGCAAGGGCAGGCTGAAGTTTTTAAGATAAAGTAGCAAGCACTGCTGTCCTCCTGGGGCTGGAAACTGTTATGATGCTAATGGCAGCGATTACTGTGTGATCGCAACCACAAACAGGGTGTTTATATCATATCCTTTCTCTGCTCCCCGGATTTTGTGTTGCAAGTCTGTTTTCACCCTAGTTTTTGCTTGTCATGGTCTGTCACTGCTTGTTTTGCCCTGTCCTTGCTGATAAATTCCATGTATTTGATAGGGTGATTCATGGATCTGAAGTTCTGGTCTTGACAGCTCTGGTGCCTTTCTTATGAATCATGCAACATTCATTTTGCATGTTCATAAAGTCTTTCATTTAAAGCTTCTACAACTGGGGGCAAACAATTAGATGAAAAATCTCAATATTCATTGCAAAAATGCCTAGGCTGTCTTAGAAAAATCTTTTAAAAAATAACCAAAAAGTGCCCAAAGGCATAAAGCGTAAAAGCTGATATTAAAAAACCAGAAATTCCCAATTTTTATTCTATTTAACTACTGTCATGGGTTTTTGAGCTTGATTTACTACTATGGAAGACTTGGTGTTAACCATCCTGACCGCTCCTTCTGAACCAGATTGTATGGAAAGACTGGATCATGTTTGCATTATAGAGGTGATGACTCCGGACCACCGGCTTAGGTGGTTTACATGGGTCAGCAAGCCCAAAGCTGTGCCTGTGCAGGCAGCTGTGCCACAGCTTTCGGTGTCATTGCACATACACTTCACAGCAATGCTCTTCCCACCAGCCAGAAAATGTAAGTCTTTTTGTTCAAATCCCAGCTGCCTTGTTCAATGTAACCTGCTGTCCTTCCTCTGGGATGGGCTGTGTTCCCCCAGAGTTGATGCAAAATGCCAGCCACAGAGCAGTCAGGTCCCTAACTGCACCTCTGCCTCCTCTCTGCAGTGGACAGGGGCACCTTTGAACCTGAGAGTGTCCCTACCTGCCACTGTATGTGATGCTGGTAACTGATGCCAAGAAATAAGGAATATCTTTCTTTATTGGGCTGAATTATGATCGCACCCTCTCAAAATAGTGTCTCTGTAAAACCGTCAACAGGTAGTGAAGCAATTTGAGCTTGTTTCTGGCATGAAGTGTTTCCAGTTGTTTCTGAAGTGATTTCAGGCTCTAACTCCACCGTTCTGATTCACCCACAGCTCCTCCCAACTTTGCACTTCAGGGGAAAAAGAAAAGCTTCAGTAACTTAATTCAAAGCATATTATAGTAAGTTGCCAGCAGAAACCCGTTCTGACTTGTGGTTGAGGTCAGGGCTCATCCATATTGACCCAGGAGGTAAATATAGACCAAGTTAAAACCCAAGATAAATATTCTCTTTATGGGACAATACATCTTTATATTGGCTGGAAATATCAAGTCAACTCTTCTCATACCCTCAGAAGACAAAAATTGGAAAACAATAAGGAGAAATAAATGCATTTTTAAAGAAAGTAAACTTCTTAAGGCAACATAGTAATTTTTCTGATTTCAAAACCAGTTGCTTCATTGATTTTCGATCCAAACCACATTAATGCCACATAAAAATACAGCCTGTCCCTATAGGGCATTTAAAGTTATACGTTCCTTAGCTCTTTTTCTTTGTCAATAAAACATGTGTCAGTGTGGAAGAAAAAATCCAGGAATAATAAAAATTATAAGAGGGGATTATCTGCAGTAGTGCAGGAGGTTCTGTGGGATGCCACAGCTGGGGATGGTCTTGGCAGACAACTGGGAAGTCAAAGGGATCTTTGTCCCTGGTTTCAGTGAGGATTTCATTTGCTCTGCTCCTGCCAAGGACCATCGTATGTGTTTCTAAATCTATGCTAATACGTAAATATTTTCTAGCCTGTAGGCCATAGCACGTTAGTGAGACCAGAACCACTGAAGGTCAGGATGCAAAAGATGTGCCACTCTGTAACTAATATTATGTACATTTTTTGTCATACTAAAAAAAATACTATATATAAAAATCTATACATACTATGTATTTTTTGTCATACTGATCTCAGCCTTGTGCAGTTGGACTTTCCCTGTTAACCTAAGCTCAGGACACTTTGTGTAGGGCTTCACACAAACCCAGCAGCAGAACTCCTTATCCACAGCAATGGGTTTTCAATTGAGCCCAACAAAAATTGTATGTCTCCTCATTTCAACTGATGTCATTGTGTCACTGTGAATTCCTAAAGAATTCTGGCATTCCAATAGCAACATTTCAGTGTCTTTTAGTATCTGTCATCTCATCTTCTGCTTACCTCATTTGACCTTTCTACCCTGCCCTGTGGGCATCGGTGGTGTTCTTCTATCTCCTGTGTTGGATGCAAACCTGAATACGCTCCTGATGCAAACGGGTTAGATGAGCAATGGGAATGTGGCAGCCTCCTCCCCTCACAAAGCTTCATTTTTGCATGTGCAGCCAGGAATCCTTTAGGGTCTGGAGTGTTGTATTCCATTATAGCAATCATACCAGAGGAGAAAAGAGCTCTTTGTGACTGAACACTTGCAAAGTGTTTCAAGGGGTTTCTTCTCTGTGGTCCTTGTGAGACAGTGCAGGGGAGTCAGACCCTGGCCTGGAGAAGGCAGATGGACTGGATGACCCCTCCAGGTCCTTTGGAGCCTGGTTTTGTATGGATGCTAGAGCCCATCAACCTCAGGGTCATCTTTGATCTCCAGCTTGCTTTTGTTTTTAATTTCCTTTACATCATAAAGCTTTGCAGCACCCAACAAGTTGCTGCCCTTGCTGTTTTGGGAGCACACCAAGCCATTTGTTTAGGCCATACAGTTACACCAGATGGCTAGACTTGAAATTAATTTATCACAATCATTTTGTGTGGGCTGAAATCACAAGTGTGTCACAGCTTCTTGGGAAGCATGATGATTTTCAATTTCCTATCTTTGATACTCCTGTACTGAGATTTCTCTGAGTTAACTTCCAGAGAATTAAGTAGTTGTCATTGATAGATCTGTGCTATAAGTATATTCTCATGCATAATGTGGGATAATGGCTTTATTATCTCTTATATCTTGTTGACTCCATATAATGGTGCACAGGATATGCAGGTATTTCTCCTACACTTGCTAAAGGAATTCATGTTCCCAGCTTCACTCTGCCTTTGAAAATCTGTTTTACAATTGCTAGAAGCTCAAAACATGCTGCATCTCATAACTTTCCTGTACGTTCCTAAAATACAAATCCCAAATGGATTTTGGATTAAACGTTTTCCCCTTGGGCACTCTTAAATCATGTTAAAAAATGAAGCTAGGGGGAGGAGAGCCTTTTATAATCTACATTATTTATTTTCTTTTCCTTGTGATTAAACCTTGATCCAAAACTCATTAGAGACAATAAGAAATCCCTCCTGCTCATTTGGTGGGTGAAAGTCAACAAATCATATCCAGAGGCCCTTTGTGGTCATACCTTTCTGCTGACTCACATGGGCTTTTTCTTTAGGCTTTGGTGAAATGCCCAGAGATCCTTATCAAAGGGCTCCATCAATTCCTGCCAGGCACTACTGGCTGTAGCAGGATTGTCAGTCAAGCCGGTGACTGTCGGGGTGCATCCAGCGGAAGTGTTTATGGGAGCACACCTGGCGCTGAGTAGGTGTGTTTGTTCAAACCCTGCCGGGAATGCTTGTCTCCTTGACCCAAAGCCAAACGCCTCTGAGCTCCACATGCCGACGTGCTGCAGCGCTGAGACGTTGGCTTTCGGCTCACCTGCTGCTGCAGGCCAACTGTGCCGTGCCAAGTGATGTGGTTTGGTGAGGAGATGTGCCTATTGCTCTTTTCCTTTGAGGCTGAGCTTCCTTGGCATTTGCAAACACAAGAACAGAGAGGAGGAGAAGCTTGGGAATTAGCAAGGAAGTGGTGACAAAAAGCGCTGGCTTGAATTTTCATGCTGGCAAAACAACAGGAGGTTTCCCCATCTTTCTCTGCTCCTCCACCACTGCCTTAGTTTCATCCAATGTCTTTGGATGAAAATGAGAGGTGAAGGTGGTGGGAAGACCACTGCTCTTCTGATGTTCTTTTCAGAATATGGTTTTGCCCTGGGGAAATGCTTTTTTTAATGACTAAGTGAACAAAATCTTCTGACTCATGACACTGTTCCTTCAAGGGCTCTGTCTTACTCTGCTCCATCTAAAATCCTCCCCTGTCAAGGATGGAGTAGAAGAGTAGATCTTCCATGGGATACAGCCTATAAGAATCACCAATGGAAGAGTAGTGATGTGAGTTCCTTATCTGTTGTGCAAAGGGATTTTATCTGGCATTTTAGAGACTAGGGTGCAATATGACCTGTATAGGACCTACATGTAGGTGCAAGCTTCCCAAGAGAGCATGGGTGGCTCAACAGCCCTCCTTTTGGTAACCCACAAGAGCTGGTGACCTGAACAGCTCAGGTCATCTGAGTTTATTCTTGAGCTTACAGACGACAGCTGCTTAAAGGAAGGGACTGACAACATATTGCTCAACCACAATAGAAGGCGGCTTTAGGGACAAACATCCGATTTTTGGGCTGAGATTGTATATGAATGATAGGAAATTATTGCCCAATGAGCTCTGGGTTCATCTGTTTGTAAGGCATTAGGTCGCTGCAAACACATTTAAGATTGCTTAAATTTTCATGGAACTGTTTACTTTGGGAGGGGAACTGACAAAGAAACAATGGAAACAATTCAAAGGAGAGAAATATTTGAAGCTGCAAGCTGTTCTCAGTCTCTCTGCAGGTCGAAGGCACACTTGGGAACAGAGTGTGTTAAATCTGCCTTAGGTATGGGGTAAAGGGCAAATCTAAGGAGTAGTTATTATTGTTAAACGTTCTGTACAGAATCAACGTTTGAGGGCCAGGAAAAGGTTTTTAGCTTGTTGTAAACTGGCTTATCAGGTTATGTGAAATTGGTGAAATTGGCCTAATTTGCAGAATTAAGTGTTGGTAGTGAACAAATCCTTGGAACAGCTCCATTGTAACTGCCTCCAGAAAATTAATAAGGAGCCTGAAGGAGAGATACATCCTTTTAATCCTCAACTGGAGAAGTTTAAGCATCAAGTCCCAGGACTGACACTGCAAATGGCTTAGAAAACAGCAGTCACTCAGGTCAAGGAGAACAAATAACCACGTCTGGAAATTGTCTCGGTGTCACTCATCTCAGTAGGAAATGCCACAAAAGTGATGATGAAACAGAGCAGATTGCAACTTCTCCCTGGGAGGTGGGGAGCCCATGGGAATAGGTTTAGGCAACTTCACTAAAAAAAACCAGACAACTTGTTTTTATTATACAGAATAATATATTACCTTGAAATTAACCTGTATGTTCACACTGGCCAGGTGGCCTACTGTAAAGCTGAGATGGCATGGAATTACAATGGAAAAAAACCCCTATAAATATAGGCATGGATAGCCGATAGATCGTATTGCGAAACATCCAGCACCTTTTTTGATAGCTTGTAGGTTTTCCTCAGCAGACACAATGGTGGTTTCACAGTTGAGTGTCTGATCACTCTTCAGCATTATCACATCTTGTCCTTGCCAAGCTGCATGGTGTTTCCTGTTTACAAACACAGGAAATCGCTGGAGCAGAAAGGGCAGGTTATAACAACTCTTTTATTACTGTTGGGTTTTTCTCTACCCTCACTAACTACCCTGAAACCAAAGAAATCTTGGCAAGAGTGGCCTCTATATCCATGCAACACAGAAACGGGTGTAGTTCACTACCTCTTGCTCTGGTATCAGGCTACATTGTCATTTATCAATGCAGAAGCATGGTTTGCTTTACACAGTGCCTTTATTGCTTGCAAAGGCAAATACTTCTCCTATATTATTTCTAATTAATGTGGAATTTAACACAGCCCAAAGAAGTGGTAAATGCTCCATCCCTGGTAGTGTTCAAAGCCAGGTTGGACAGAGTCTTTGGGTGACATGGTCTAGTGTAAGGCATCTCTGCCCATGGCAGGAGGGTGGGAACTGGATGATTTTAAGGTTCCTTCCAACCATAACTATTCTATGATTCTATGGTTGCTGCTTCTCTGTCTGAATAGTGCTCGCAACTTCCCCAAAGTTACAGCAAATTCATGATTTTGACTACCTGGTTTTGTAAAGAGGCACAAGATCATCATATACTCTTCATAAAATAATTCAGAAGCCTGAATACCTTTTCTTGTCGCCTGGATTTTTTGAAGTGCCACCTTGGTTGGGCAAATGGAGGCTGTTTGGCTTCTAACCTGAAAGGCTGTGGATGGTTTAAGTTCAGGCATGATGTCTTCAGATGAAGTTAGGATGGTTTAAGAAGCTCAGTTTGAGCCTGCACATCCTACAACAGTTGATCTCATAGGTTTGGGAGAGTCCTATTCCAGTAGCTGTTGCAATCTGGGACTTGAAGCAGTTTCATACAGCATTTTTAGCTGCCATTATTAAACTTATCTTTTAGCGTTGTTTGAGCTTGAGAAAGAAAAAGTGAATTTTTAGCATTAAAAGAAAGACAGCAGAACAGACAAACCTTGAAAACCAGATCATTTTGCATCAGGGTAGTGTGAGCTGCCCTTCTCATTCAACTGCTCTGGTAACAAGGCTGTCAAGCATTAGGCTTCCAGGGATACCAGTATAAACCATCTATTGTAGTTAGGCAGGGAAGGTGTTAAACACAGGAGACACTTGGTCCTATCCTTGCAAGTCCTGCTGTTCAGTACAAGGGTGACAAGACACATGTTTTTAGCCTGGAGCAAGAGATGTTAAAAGAGGAAGACTGAATCCTTTGGGTAGGTGCTGAGATATCCCCCATGCCAGCTCTCCCCCTGCTCAGGACTGGTCCTTGCCCATGGACCTGCCATGAGCAGTGGTGACCCCCTGCAGCATCCTGCTGGCACCCATGGGCTGAACTCCTGGGAAGGTTGTCGTGAGAAAGGGCCTTTTTCTGGTTACTTTAAGGGTTTTCAACAAAAGAGCTTGAAAGGGAAAACCGACAAGGGCTGCTTCCAAAGGAGGCTTGGCAGCTCTGCCTTCCCAGCCTTGCAGCCCATGCTACCCCACCGGCTTGAGACACGGCCTGGGGCAAGGTCGGCTCAGCTCTGAGGCAGTGGATAGCTGTGAATTGAGATTAAAAAAGAAAAGGAAAAGGGAAAAGGGAAAAAGCCCTAATTCAAGAGACAGTTGTCTCCTCTGAGAGGTTTTCTCATTCAGGGCAGGGTCCTGCAGCCCCCGACCCTGGCATTAGCTGGCATACAGGGCTGGAGAGCCAGTGTGCTGCAGGCACTTGTGGTTTGTCATTTGGATATGAGATTTGCACCTTGTGGACCTGGAACTGCTTGGTCCTGGGTACTTTGTTCATAATCAAAAGCCCTTTGTGAGTGATTCATCTCCTTCCCAGGGTGCCCCAGCTGCTGTCCATGCTTCGGGACTCCCATTATTTCAAGGAGTTTTAGTCCACAGTCCATGACTCCCATTATTTCCCATTATTTCCACGACTTCCTGATGAATGCAATGAAGCTCAAATTGGCACTTGGAGAACACAAGAAGAGGAGAGACTCTCCTCACCCATTCGTTCCCCAGACCCTATGAGAAATTGCATTACCTGTTTTGGGGGGAGACTGGTTTTTCTTGAGCACCAGCTTGTGCTGATATGGGCAGAAGCATTCGTCACCTCGGTATAGCTGTGCTGATGCACGGAAACCAGCCCCTCTGCAGTGCTCTTGGGTCTGGTGTGCAGGGGCAGTGCTGGCTGTCCTCGCCTCGCTGGCAGAGCCCCCTGCTTTCCCCGCCAGCCTGTTAGCATTATAATAGGGGAGAACAGGGAAAATCAGTTCTGGTGTAAAACTGGAAGGAAAACTCCAGCAGAGAACTGGAGGAAATGAGGCCATGATACATAAAGGGTCCCAGAGGCAATGGGAACTGGGGCATTTCTGTGGATTTGGCTTTAAAACAGTGCACGAGGTAGCACTGGCAAAGCAGGACTTGGTCCTCCAGATCTAATGGAGGACTGGGCTCTCTTCCTCTACCCCAGGACTATGAGAAGAGGTGTACTGCAAAGGTTGTCACTTGCTATTCCTTGGATTTAGCAACTCTTCCGTAGGAATCCTACCCCATATACTTTCTTCAGGACTTTTCTTGACATGGAGGCAGTAAAGCTGGGCAAACAGAGGGAGCTCTGCCTGTGAGGCTATGGCAATGACAAAATACTTGACAAGAAAATTGCATGCTTTAACAAGAGCAGAAGTGGTGTGCTTTGTGCTGCTGAAGCAATCTCTCCTGGCAGAGCATGTCAGCTATCTTCAGATGACAGATACTGGCAATTAGCAGCGTTTGCAGAAGGGCAATATACCCCAGGTCTTTATTTGTATAACTTTTATAAAGGAGACAGGAGCACCAAGAGCCAAGATTGCACTTTCTAGCTTGAACTTTATTGCACATTTCATGCTAGCAAAGCACAAGAAGAAAACATACATATTATCCGAGAGACCCATGGGAGCACACAGCTACTCCAGCTTTTTGGAGGGACCAGCATTGCTATGGCAGATTGTAGTGAAAGTTGTGCAGCTGCAAGTGTCAGTTCTTACAGAGCAAAGAGGAGCACAGAACTATGTTAGCTGCCCAGACTTTAGGTATATCATCTGAATTACTCATTCAGAATCACGCCAATGAGACCTGCCCTATAAGACATTCATGTCCCAGGAAGGAAACCCTTTAGCATCTCAAATGGAGCTGAACACAGATGGGTGGGCAACTTGTCTGACTCCTTAGCTCACTGTAGATACCTACGTGTAGCCACCTAGAGGTAAATCCCACTCTTGGGAAATAATCTCCCTACAAAGTCAACTGAGAAAACAGGGCAGGTACCTACAGAAATCAGAAAAAACCTGTGAGGGATGTTCCTGTAGCTGCAGGAAGTAAGGCTAATGAATCTCTTTAAGGGGAAATGTTCTATATGCTACATAGGTCCAATTACAAGTTAGCAATTGTTTGTGGATTTCTACCATGGAATATATGCCTCCCATATCATAATGCAATAATCAAAATTATATGTGCTTTGCACATCCCAGTGCAATCTCTTTACTCAGCAAATATACACAAAGAGCAATTTTCCAGCTGGGCACTACATCTAGATACCCTTTGGAAAATGGTTGCAGGGTTTTGGCTCCAATTCTAGCTTAGTTCATATCCCATAGAGAGCTTGGCTTTGCTTTTGGAGCTATGGAGAGGTGAAGGGAGGCATTTCACACAAATTTGCTGGTGTGCACCTTGATCAGGCGTGCATGCCAGCAGATTATTGGTTTGTAGGAAGAAGAAGAGGTTATTGCCAGCCAAAATACAGGTGCATAGATGCTGTACATATGTCAGGCATCCAAGAAATGAAGGAAATACACAGTGGGATGTAATTAGGCTCCGACAGTTGATACTTCTTCCCCTTTTTTGAAGGTTCCTATAATGTCTTCAAGAGCAATCATGCTCAGGGTCACTGGCCAGGCCAAGCACAATAAAATAGGTTGGGCTGCTAATTCTCAGCAGATTGTAGCAGAGCTGGGGCACATGGCAGGACATCGCACTTCCAAACCCGACACAGGCTTCCTGATCCAGCCAGAATAAACTGGGTTCCAGTCATACCTCAGAATATACTTCAGTAAGTTTAATAAACATTATATTTAAATGTATGTGGCTCTGTGTGTAAACCACTGTAACCAAACTGAAGCAAACTGGAGCTCATGTTACAAGCGCTGTGGAAATATCAGCATTTGGCTCTTTTAATAGCCCACTGTTTGTACTACCAAGCAACGAACACTCCAAATAAGAAGACATGGCAGACTTCACGTCCTTCTAACGCCTACTATCTAATGGGGACCAGATGCAAAATCGTATCTTGCCTGTGGTGAGTCAGAAAGGTGGTATGTGTCCAAAAGGGGACAACACCATGGTACAGGGACCTGGTAGTTCAAGGGACCACTACTTGCCTCTTTTGACCTGGTAATTCAATCAGTCTGTCCTCTCTGACTTGCATGAGAACAGCATGAGACAAAAGCACCCTCAGGGCATCATTTAAAGTCTACAGAAGTCTACAACTGGATATATTTTGGTTTGGGGTGTTGGTTGTTTTCCATTTCTGTCAGAATCTTTTTGACTGGAAGTTCCCTAGTAATTCCCTGGATATATTTCATTGTGACTTTAATGTTCATGGTCAGCAGTAGACATTATATTAAAAATGAACAATACCAGCTGCTTGTGTTCTATTACCGTTCAGATTCCAGAAGTTATTCCCCTTGATAAGAGCTCAACAGGGTTTTACGGGAGCAGGAGAAGCAGTCCATCTGGCGTATGCCAGAATTCGCCATTTTCACAGGAAAACCAAAGGATGATAATCTAGATGAAAATACTCATCAGTGGGCGAAAAATGGATTGGAAATATTTACTCAGAAAATAAGTAATAAAAATGGCTTGCACTCAAATTGGAGGATGTACTAAGTGGCCTCCTGAGGCAACAGACCTAAATACTGAGAGAACACCAAGATTAAATGGGCTTGGAAGAAATTTTTCTTCAGAGGACAGTGTTAGAACTTAAAATTATCTTTACAAATTGGAGACAGAGACTGAAAAAGTAAGAGAGAAACTTAGGAAGGACAAGATACCCCACTTAGGCATAGGTAACTGTCCAAACAAATACAAAAGCAATTGGTCAGGTAGTAAGGTATCTAAGAGATGTAGTGAGACACAAGCTGATCAGAATCAGAAATGTGAGGCTGTCCTAGAGGTATGAGAGTGTATATTAGCATGAAACATCCATGAAGGAATTCTTCCATTCTGCTTATCATTGCCAAAACCTCTCTCAGGGTTCTGTGTTCTGTCCTGAGCCATCTTCAGTGTGTAAAAGATTGCTAGAAAGGGAAAAGTTGCAAGCTGCTCTTTGTTCCTGATGCCCATCATGCATAGAGCAAGATGTTATATTGTTCATGACTGTTTTTCTTTGTTGTGAGCAGTGTGTTTCTTTTTCGTTCTATCAGCATTTGGTCAGGAACACTAATTTACTTGGATAGATGGGTTACAGATGTGTGTAGACTTCATATGGAATGCTGTGCAATAGCACCTGTGTAAGATTGTGAATGAAATTGGTGTAAGGGTTTGGACACATGGACAAGCAAGCACACTTATCACTGGGGTGCAGAGTTGCCAGTTGCACATTCCTAGAAGCCAATATGAAATAAAATCCACTTTGACTGCTGTATGTGATGCAACAGCAACGAGCCAAAAGTAAGGACTTTCAGCTGTGCAATGCACACCACCCAGGAGGCCAAAGAAACGTGGTACTTGTGTGCTGTAGCCTGATGTGTTGATCCATATGTGCTTTTATGCACACACACAGTTCAGTGTCCTCCCATTGCCTCTGTGTGCACCAGCAGAAGCCACACTGGCATCAAGGTGAGAGATGAAGGTATACGGCAGGAAAACAAAATCAGACACGTCCTATGGGGGTTTACTAAGCACTGAAATGTTTTAAGTTTAATCCTATTGATTTCCAAAGTGTTTTAGAAAATCTAGCTTTGGATATGTGGACAGAAATAGGGTGTGCTTAGGAATTATTCACAATGGATAATTGAATGCTTTCTTTCACCTACCACAGCATCCCCTTGACCACCGACATTATCTTGTTAAGCTGAGTGATGGGAAAAGCAAAACACTTGGAGATAAATCGGCTATATTTGAGCACTGTATGCTTGATAAATTAGCTGTGCATCCATGCTGCCTTTCATCTCCATAGGAAGGAAGGGCATTTCGGAGCGCTGTGATCTCCCAGCCAGGAAGACAGCTATCTCTGCAGTGCCAGAGGCAGCCAGTGCATTACCCCCTTCGGCTATCAGCACATTTAAACAAAGACATCTCACAATTAGCACTTTGCTATTTCCTCACCATCGCCTGTAATTTGGGGATGCTTCGAAGTGGGTTCATGCCCTTCGTGTTGCTCATGACACACAGCTGTGGTTTCAAACCAACAGTGCAGGACGGACCAGTGTTGTAAATGTTACTTGAGTGGTGCAGCCTTTTAAATGGGAGACATCCCTTTCAACGAAGGAAAAACTGATGCATAAAATGGAAATCCCCATGTCACCATGAACTTACATTTCTTCAGACATCTGTCCATGTATGAGGATGTGGATGATGGTCTCACTTTTGCACAAAATGCCCTTCTGAGAGGTTCTAAGTCTCAGTCATGTGTGAGATTTTGAGGGTTTTACATTCGTTTCCAAGGTAGACTTCATGAACTACCATCAAGGTTGCAGAAGGTGGAACGAATAAAGCAAAACTTCACGTGTAGGATGAAGAGTTCAGGGCATTAATGGTGCAAGCTGATTTTATCAGATTTCCGTCATTCTGGCATCTCAAAAGGCAAGCTAATTCTTCTGCTTTCAGGTCAGAACCAGAAGGCAAGTTTCTGACTAGTTTGCACAAACCCTGCATTGAAGCATTTTAACCTGGACTCTCAGAATGCTAAGCAGAGATTCACCCTTGTTTAATTCTTTTGCAGCCAAACTGTGTGCTCAGGTCCTCCAGTCCAGCTGAGACACAGTGTTGGAAACAAACCGAAGTCAGGCTGAGAAGCTTTAAAATTCAGTAGAATCAGAAAGTCCAGTTTGGTTGGAAGCAGAAATCCACATTCCAAAGGCAAATTTTGCTATTGCAGGAGGAAAATGTCCTTATTCAACAGACAAAGCAAGACAAAGAAAAGAAGACTTTTTTATGCAGCAGAATCTCTGAAAAAGTTAATTTAGGGAGAATCAAAGTGGATTCTTCTCTGGAAGGTCAAGATCTTGAGTTACATGTACTTTTTCCTCATAGACAAGACTTGAACTAAAGAAAGATTTTTTAAGTAGGTGGATTAAAAGTGCTTACCTCAATTTCACTGATGGACAATGGAATTTAAAATGGCATTTATAGGTGTCTCTCCTTGGAAAATTTTGGGGTTTCTTTCCTGTAAAGGATATTCCTATTAAAAAAATAATTTGTGACCCAGTTCGGTGAGATCTAGTCCTAATTTCATCTTGTTTAAGAGTGTAATGATAAACAGGTTATAGGAGAAGCAAATCAGGCCCCTGTGGAATCTGCGCAATTTCATGCAGAATGTTAAATGTACATTATTGTTGTTATTATTTTTTAAATGGCAATTAAGCCTCCCAAGTAAGAGGAGAAACGTGCTATTCGCCTTTTTCATTAACCTCTGGGATGCCCTTCTCTGATGTTTTTTTCCTGGTTCTAGCTAACAGCAGCTCAAAGAATGAAAGCAGTCTTGATTCACAGCATGTCCTTCCCCAGTTTTCCCTTGAGTGCCTTGGCACCATCTCGCAATTAGTGCTGCTTGGTTAATTGGTGTATCACCACTTCAGACTCTGAAGAACTTGAATTAAGCTTCATGAATTTGACTTCCAAGGACAAGAGCTCTTAAAGGAGCAACAGCACCAGAGGAACAACACTGATCAGCTGCTTGAACAATTGAGATACCCTGAGTGCTGTGTATGGGCATGCCTCAGTGTTTGCTAACACTAGGGGAAAACAAGCGTTTGAAAACTTCATGAGACAGTGGCCTTTGCTTTAGACAAGGACAGAAAGGATGCGCAATTTACAGGTTAAAATACGGCCTTACAGGTTAAAAGTGTCAAAATATTTATATCTTCTTTTTGACCCCAGTAAGCCTAGAATTAGGAGGTATATTTTTGCTTGTGAGCACACGTTTTGTACTGTACATAGCTAGGACAAGGCTGGAAGCAGATTCTTTCCTGCTGCCTAGTCCTGGCTGATCCTAATAACCAGAGATGGAAAATAGCCGTACACTACTACTTAAGGGAATATCCAGGCAAATAGCAATTTTCTTAACCTATAGAAGAAAAATGTCCTGTTTAAAATAGGGTTAATCTTAAGCGTCATGCTTGAGAAAATAGGACCAAATGTCCAGGATACCAGTCAGCTCTTGCGCATCAATTACTAATGATGGACAAATCTGCTTAGTTACAAAACAGAAGTGCCCCTCTGTTCCTCCCTTCAGTGCTCACAATCCAAGGCTACAGGGTCACCACTTCAGCAAAGAATTATTCTTAGTACGAAGCACTTCTACCATTTGCTTCTGCTTGTGAGAAAGTCAGGTTTTCCTATTAGAAAATTTCCCGTTGGCCTAATGGCCAAGCTTTGAATCTTTAATTTTTTCATTGTTACCACACTATTCTCCTGTCTTTACTGCTGTGCTCTGTGCTGGTTGGGACCCTAACCCCTGAATCATCACTGGGAAGTGGCTGTTCTGAGCAGTGCAGTGCAAAGTGTGAAGCTCTTTCTGGTGGTTGCTGTGGTTTCTTCTCTCTGTTTTGCAGGGCTCAGCTCTTTCCTGGTGTTCAGTAGATGACAAATATGTCCTTTTAATGTGGTTTTGTAGGGAAGTTCGAATTGTGTCTGCTGATACCTGCTTGTCAGTTTAGCATTTCCAGTAACTGCTAAGCTATTTCCACCAAATTTGACAGAGGAATTGGAATCTCAAAGATTTGTTTTCCATTAATTTTCTACAGATTCAAGAAAACCATCATGAGGGAAAGAAAGAAAAGCGCAAACTTGTGTTCCCTACTGTGGGAAAGCACAGAAGATTCAGTCTTTGAGGCTTTATTTGACAACATCCTACCAACAAAACAGCTGATGTCTACTGCTGGACAAGCTGCATGTGAGCAGCTCCAGTGCTGCCACAGCATGATTTACCTCCTATCCTTGGGGCATATCTCAGGGGATATATGGCAGAGCTGGTGTGAGTGTGTGTGATACAGGGGGACTTAGAACAATTTCTTTGAAACGTATTTTTGGCAGAAATCAGATTGGGATGAGGCTTAGTGTGAAAAGAAAAATGGAATTAAATATTGGTTCCATTGAAACCAGCAGCAAGATTCATAACATTGAATTTGGGCCACATTTTATCAAAATATGGCAAAAGAAGTTTCTAAGACTGAAAATTTCTGCATGCAACCAGATAATATCCCAATCATGTGGTGGGTGGTTCAAAACAGTTTCCCCTTGGGAACTGTTGTTTGTGCATGCAGTTTGGGCTTTTGTTTGACTTCCTGATACTCCATTGCCCTCACAGACCTAAGCATTTGTCCTCCTAAACTCCTTGTTTTGCCTCAGATGAATGAAAAAGCCAGTTCTCAGTTGTGACCTGAAAGTGGGATGAGTTCACCAGTGCTTGCTGCTGGGTGTTGGGTAGGACACAGGTCCCCGTGCTGCCAAAAGACTTTAATGAGAAAACACCCACCTGCATTGGATACTTGTCTTAGGGTTCCTGAAGGTACTCATCCCTGCCTAGGACTACGAGGGAAACCCTGATGCTGCACTGAATTTCCCAGTTTTAGACAGCTGTGTGGAGGGGTGGCCTGTTGACCCAGGAGCATGATGGAAAGCTTCATTCCTATATAAAATGCTTGAGGAACCCCCATGGGCAAGGTTTTATGGTGGGAAGTAGAGAGCAACAGCCTTCACCTGACTTGTTTTGAGGTTCACCATCAGTATTTACAAAGCAGTAAGGGTCAGCACCAGTCTGTGTTATGCACAGGAAAGAGAGCAAACTCCCTTGGTTTTGGGAATATGAGACATACTGAGACATTCAAAAAGAAGCTTTCAATTGAGCTTACCCTTTTCTAGCATTCAGGAGCAACCATCAGCTATTAGCTGTCCCTCCAACTTTCAATGCCTATGACCAAATACTTGAAGTATTTCTGGAGTGTCCAGAACTATTTCAAGTGAAAGTGGTAATTACAGAAACGATATTGCTTCCAGCCAGCAATTTCCCACAAGATGAGAGCACCAGACAGCTCCTGGCCACAAGTAACAGAAATTCAAAAGAAAATAAAGGGTTTATTTAAGAAAGAGAAAGATCATAACTTTATAATAACATTATTATTCAAAGAAAAACACTTCCTTATGAATTTGAAAAACCACTTTAGGCTTCAGGGTTTGGTTTTTTTTTTTTTTCCATGCCCCAATTGCAATTAATTCCAAACCATGAAATAGATCATACAATAACATTAACTGGATGTGGGTGTTGCTGGTTCCCCAAAGACTCTAATTTCACTCTGGTCTGCTAGCTGGTTTTCAGGATTACACCCTGCACACTTTGAAGGTGTATGAAAGAAAACAGCCTAAAACGCTGCCTCCTGGCTTTCTTCTCACTGAAAAAGAAACTTTACTGGGGGACTCTACTTGTTATTTATTATTTCAAATGAGATGAAGAGATTTATTTTCTCTTGATTCCTCTCAAAGAATTTCTACATTTATTTCAAATTTGAAAAATATTGAAGGGTTGACTGTTATTGTGGGTACCATTTTTGACTATTCTACTCATTATATCTCTGCAAAATTCTATTGTTTTTGTGTGTGTAGTGAAAAGCCACCCTCGTGTTGAAAGCTGTCCCAGAGTCAGCAGTGAACTTGCCCTTTTGGCCCAGAAGAGAGAAACGACAACCTTGTTCCAAATAAATTGAGTTTAAGGGTGCCAAAACCATTTCACTGCCAATATTTTCAGTTTTCCATTGCAGAGAATTTGCCTGTTTTTGAGAAAGACTGAGCAATGAGTGACAGGCCTATGGATTAATGACTGATAAAGATGGCATTTCTTGCTGGTATGACCTAGGTGGAAAAGCAAAGAAACTAAGAGCCAAGACTGAGCTGGTATGTATCCCTAAAGGAAATGTCATCATGGAGGTTACTATTCTCACTGCAGTTTGCTAAGAAAATACAAATAATTACTATTTTTCCTACTGTGTTAGCAGCCTATTATGCTATTATTGCTGTAAGAGTCAAGTTATATAGGGAGCTAATGTACATCTGAGGAGGAGGCAAAGAAGAGAAACTTCGTTGCATTTGCCATATGGAGCCACCATTGATTTGTTCCCTCTTTAGAGGGTGGGAAGTCCTCACAGGTATCCTTGCAAAAAGCATCGTGGAGAAGTTACCTAATAAAATATTGTCTTTCTTAACTGGCTGTATCTGACAATTCAGAACACACTGTGATCTCCACAGAGGATAATAAAGGAAGATTAAGTATGCCTAATCTTAAGGACAACCTTGATTTTCCAGGTGTTTCACATATATTTAAACTTGCATGTTCTCTACCTCTGGACCAAGACTTTGGCTTGTTACAGTGCAGGGTTTTGTCAGTAAAGCGTCTGGGTTGATATAGCGTTTGTTAGGCTGATCTGGTTTGAGATAGCTCATGTGTCTAAAAGTTATGGCAAAATAAATTGTCCTTAAAAAAGTAGGTTACTTTTTTTTAAGGGAGCACAGATGGTACAGCTCTGCTCAGTCATACATGGTGAAATTGGGATACTCTTTTGAACAAAATTATTGTTGATGCAAAGACTGGTAGAGAGACAAATGAGACAACGTGGTTCTCTGAGTTTCTATTCCCAGCCTGCAGGATGACAAAGGAATGAAGAAATGCTGAAGAACAATTCTTCAGAGGACATCAGAGACCTTTCTTACTTGATAGAATTCTTTAGCTGTGGAAATCTCTGCTGGTCAGCGGAAATGAAACTTGCAACACCCACAGATGAAGTGAAATGTTCATTGTAAGGCACACAGTTATTTGTGGGAGAAAATTTCTGAAACATTCAACTCCCAGATTGTCCTGCTGGTGTGTAAAATGCGTATTCAGTAAAGGTTTAGTCCCAGCTGCTCCCAGAATAATCTGAGTGTATGGGAGAGGTGGGCCAAAAGTGGTGTTACATGAATGTTGTGTCTTTCTAGTCCCTGACTGGATAAACTTGCTTTCTCGCATGAGTATGGGCACTGCCTAGCAGCTGTAAAACTTGGTCACCTACATGTGGTGCATAAAGAAGCTTCTTCATGTGTAGCACTGAGACAGGAAATACACCCCAGGCAACCTCCTTCCTGGAAAACAATGAGTACCAAGAATGTAATAAAAATTACTTTTGTCATGATGGACTTTGAGACCTCTGGATTAAAAGTTGCTTGTTGAGTGATTGGGGTGGAAACATAAAGGAGAAAAGAGAACAGGAATGGACCATATTTGTTCATATCACTTCCCAGATACTACTCAGTTACTCCATGGTGAAGGGCAGTATCAGAAGCTGGAGCAGTGCAGTAATCTCACAAACGGCTCTGGAGTGTAGTTTACTACACTTACCTTAATACTAGACGATCTTTTCGAAACATAAGTGAGCTGTCTTCCCTTTTTTGGACATTTTTGCCTAGAACAGATTTTCCCATTGGATCTCTTGGGCAATCTGCCATTTTAACTGGCATATCAAATATTGCCAAAAAGCTAAAGGGGGGACACAGACATTAAACTCAATCCTGTCTGAGAATGACAGTGATGTCTCTCAGGGCCTTTTTGCTAGGCCCTGAAATCTCCCAGCTTCTCAGACTATGGCATCAACATCCTTGATGGAGAGAGGTATGAAAGTCAAGGTTATAATGGTCAGAGTATTGCCAAGTGTAATTGCTCAGCAATGCATGTTTAGCAAGGTCAGTGTTCCAGCTTTTTCCATCCATGCTGTGCTTTCCCTGATAAGAACCAGAAGAAATAATGTAATGAATAAAGCTGTTATTTTCTCATCCAGGTTGCAAGAAGAAATAGCATTCTAGAATTAATTTCCAGTGCTTTGTTACTAATAAGAAGCTTACTTTCAGGCATGGGTTAAAGGGAGGGAGGGTTGAATGAGTTTACAATGGCAGAGCATGGCAAGTGGGTTATTTTCAGCTAAAAAATAATTTGATAAAATATGTATACAGTGTCACGGAGCTCTCTGTACCAGAAGGTTCATTGTTGTTTGCAAAGAAGGAAGGCAAAGTTAATTTGTGGTATAGTTAGGGCCCCTATTACCAGCCTTTAATACACAGAGAATTATGCGCTCGTTAGGCAATTTCTTTTGCTCCCAAAGTGCAAATGGCTGCAGGGGCATATAGGCTCCATATTAAGCCTTATATATTTCTCCAGAGGGAAGGAATCACAGCTCTTGCCTGTAACCCATGCTCCAGAGACAGAGATCCCCAGTTACCTACAGGAAAAAACACTGGCAGGAATGTATCTTAAATATATCCCATACTCTTTTACAGGGTAAAGATGTGAGTCCAGTATCCCAGGAAGTTTCTATCTGTCCTCTGGGATTCATAGCCTTGAATCCTTCCACAAAGGGACTTCCGTGTCCTTTCCTTCAAGAACAAAGGAGGGACTTGACTTTCAGAACACCGCTGTGTCAGGATGACCTGCACTTTGTCATTGCCCAATCCTTAAAGCCCTCCTCATGGTGTTCAAGTCCACTCCGTAGCCCCAAGGCTGTAGCTTTTCATGGGGAGAGAGAAGTTGAAGGTTTCTCACTTGATGAATTACTGGAAAAAGCAAAAGATTTATGAGAACAGAGAGAACATGGATAAGCCTGACTGTGACTGGCGGGGTAAGGGCTCCAAGACTTGCTTGATGTTGTGTTCAACTATTTTACATTACATTCAGCAAAACACAGAAACAGTCTTTGAGCAATGTCAGCATTGCAGTCCTGCTCTCCCACATAGAGCCCTTAGGTTATAATGTCATGTTTACTCATTCCCACATGTTCACAGAAATCTTTCAATTTTTGTACATAATGGCAGAACTCCTACTGGATAAAAGTACGCTCCTGCCCATTCAAGTTGGCTTGTAGCTAGCAATTAGAACACTGTTCAGAGGAGGAGGGAATTTGGATTTAATCTCTCTGAGGCAAGGACCAGAACTGAACCTTGGTTTCCACATTTGAGCGACCTCCCACCATCCAAGGTTTGGAAGGGTGAGTTGGGTTTCATCAGAGATTTTGTGGGTACATATATTCATATGTATAGGACAGAGGCACAGTTAGTAGCACATGCCTCAGTGCCATATCTGTCAGGCTTATTCCGATGTCTTGAGTGCCCTAGGACATTTTGCATAGCTCCAGACTGTTTAAGAAGATTAATCATACTTTAGCTCTCCATCAAATATCATGGGAGCATAGATATACATGGGGACTCCTAGGTAGTACATGCCTAATATTAGAATGACTGAATGACAAAGGAAATTGGTGGCACTGTACCAAGCTATGTTACAGTGCAGGGTACTTCTTAGGTACACAACATCCTGGAAGCTATGTTACTGGATCTATCTTCCCACACAGAGCAGCTCTTTTTGGTTTCATCCATTCCGAAAGGAAGACTTACACATTTGGGCTTCTCTCCTCTCTGCCGCTTCGGTTTGTGATAGTCTTTTGTAGTGACCATGTCAAACATGGCATGCTGAGGGATTCCTAGTGATTCCTATTTTCTGTGCTGTGCCCCATCCTGTCCATTTCTTTTCTTGACCAGGGAGAGGATCCTTTCCTGTGGTTCCCCAGCAGAGGCAGGAGGTTATACATCATCCAGACTTTTGTTCCTGGAGGGGGTACAGCCTAATTTCCAGTCCAGACTGTGTGAAATGTTCTTGCTAGGGAGCAGTTAGATGGAAAATCCATTTCTGTCTCCTCTGGGCCATTGACCACCCCGTGCTTTCAGCCTTGCTGTACACAGGCAGCAGGAGTGGCTTTATTGTGAACCCAGAGCCAGCAGCTTTCACTCCAGACAACAAAGGCTAGATGCAGTTCTCCTAATTCCTGTGTTCTACTGAGTAACATAAAAGCCATAACAATATATTTTTTATTCCTCCTTATTGTGGTTTTATTAGGCATAATGTCCAGTTTTCTTTGAGTATTTCGAATATCTGGGCACACAGACACATTTTGCTGTATTAATTCTGTAAAGCAGATGTTGGTGGCTCACAGTATCTTCATGGCTGTACAGATGTATTGATTTTGTCTCTCTCCTCAATAGTCTACATGAATGAGGCTTAACGTGCCAGTGAGGAGAATGATAACATGGGGCTGACACCATATCCAATTACCCTTTACAAAGCTGTAACATATGTTCAATACCAGAGTCCATGTAAGCCCTAAAACATGATACTCTGCTAAAATATGCCCAAGATGTGAAGGGGAACTCCTGTGTTTGGATACAACACGAGGTTTGAAGGTTTCTATCCCTTTCATCCACAGCTGCTATCACACACAAAGAAATCAATGACAACTATGCCTAATAATGTGTTTGAACAAAGTAGTTTTCTTAATAAATAATTAATTTATGAGTGCAAATAGAAAATTATTGCAAATTATTTGCTCATCTGGGGCTGCTGAAGTGGAGTTAATCTTGCCTGACTGTAAAGGGGTTTATGTCTGAGTTAATGTCCACAAATATTCTTAGTCAATGGAAGCAAAGAATCTCTTGCAAGGTGTGATTTATACTATCCTGAAAGAAATGTTCAATAGAGGCTGGATGAACAACACACTGAAAATACTTCTCTGTCTACTGGCTTTACAGACACCTTGTAAAGGGGGTAGTTCAGATATTAACATCTTCCACAAAGGCACCCAAAGTTGGTGAGATGCCAAGTGCGGTGGCAACTGTTGGTGGAAGCCTATTCATCCCACCTTGGCAGTGTCAGTGGCTGCGTATGAAGTATCTACTGCTAAAGAACTTCTTTGGAAACAGCCAACCAAGGTGTGTTTTCCTTTTTTCAGTACTCCAGTGGAGTAATCCTGAGTCAGGGAAGAGCTTACACTGCAAACTCAATCTCCTCAGCCCCTTTTTCCATCCCAAAAATTTGCACCAACCCAAAGAGAGAAGATGGAGCTTGTCTGAGATTGCTGAGTGCTGCAAAAATAGCAAATACTGTTTGCAGAAAACACCACAGTACAGTAGCAGAGACTGTCCCATCTCTAAGGTTTTCAAAGTGTTATGCCAGAGAAACAGCTATCAAATTGCTTAAAAAAAGAGGCAAACAGGTTATGTTCAGGTAATTTATCTGTCATTTGTTGAGACTGCTTCTCACATATGCCAAGGAGAGGTGGACAGTTGGGATTATTCACAGCACAGATTAAGGAGAGCAGAAACCCAGCATCAATATTTGTAGAGGATAGACCCTACCTACAAACATGGCATGGCAAGAAGAAGGAGAGAGTGAAGCTGGAAATAGCCCAGCCTCCATGTGGCACCAGGGTGTGCTATATTTCCATCCCAGCCTGGGAGAGAAACTCATGAAGCTCTGGTGTTTCCCCTTTCAAAACCTGCCTGAAACGTTGGAGCAGGTGCAGGGAAAAAAACAACAAAACCCAACAAACAAAACCAGCAACCAAATGGTTTGATGACTACAGGAAATGCTGTGCAGTCAGCCCCTCAGTGAACTCCAATCCCTTATTTCAGTTTATCAGAAAAGTTGAAACAGGACTTGACTGCAGTGTGTAATTCATTGTTTTTCTTCAGGATGGATGTGCTGCCTAGCCAGGGCAGGAAGCTAGAACAAGTCAATTCCAAACTGGAAATAAGGCACATTTCAGCTGTGAGGTTGATTAACCATTGCAATGAACCGTAGAAAGATTGATAGATTCCTTCATTTCTCAATGTCTTCAATTAAAACTGGATGACTTTCTCGAAGAGTTGCTTTAGCCAAACAAAACTTATTGGAATTCTTAAAGGTTGCATAATACAGGAGTTGCTGAGGACTTTTCCATGGGGACGGAGGATTTATATGTCCACTATGCAGTTTATTATTTCTGTTTACCTTTTGTAGAAGAGCTTAAATAAGAGAGATGCTTGAGATAAGAGCAGAAACAAACAAGCCAAGCAGTGGCTGTCTCCTGAAGATAAATGTCAGTTGAAGTTAATGTGGCTAAATCAGGTACAAAATTTATCTCAAAGAGCCTACATTGGGAATCTGTTCTGGAGATTTTGTTCATTTAGACACCCTTATAGATTTTATTTGCATTCTTAAAAAAAAAGGAATTTCAGAACTTCAGAATTGCCATAACCAATAACCAATGAAGTTGTCTCCTTTCCCTTTGATTTATAAGTTCCCTTAATCATAAACATTCCTCCAGTTTTGCTAGCTGACCCAAATCAAAAGGACAAAGTCAAAGATCGTTGTTTCACATCTTAAAATGCAAGACTGTCTCCTTCTCAATAAAACATGATGGATTCATGGCCCAGCACAGAATTCACAATCATAAAGCCGGGTGATAGAGGTTAAGCACCACATTGCAAATACCAGGACTTTGATTCATAAGTTGAAGAATAAAACATACTTAAAGAAAAAAATGGAGTTTTCAATTTTGCAAGCTATTGACCTCCCTCAAAGCTGGACCTGCCTGTTTGCTGCTTGTGAAGTACCTTCTTCCAAAATGAAACAGACTAAACAAGCTGGATTGTATAAGGACCTCAAGAAGCCAAACACAGTTCCTTTCTATTTGTTTCTCTAGGCATTGCTGTGTACAACAAAGTAGACAGTTCGCTTGATCTATTTAGCAACAGATTTACATAGTGTTTTACAATTGTGGCCAAAAAAAAAAGGCACTCAGGAATGTAAAAGAAATTGTTTGCTCATTTTGTATAAACCTATTTATTTTAACTTAACACTTGCCATGATGAGGTGGAAAATCTACCCTTTCCCTTTCTGAAAAGTTGGGGGAAAATAAAGCCAAATGATGTGCTGATAAGTGCGGTTGTCATCCCACTAGAATTTCAGCATCCGTGCTCACTGCTGTAGGAATTTCCTCCAGATTGCAATATTTATTTTCCTTTTTGCACCTCTCTTTCTGTGGAATAATTCAGTGTGGAGCCAAGGTATCCTGGAAGCAAATGGTAGAATATCCACCAGCTGCAGAAAGTAACCTGCAAAGAAGCTGCACCAGAACTATTTCTACTTTGTTCTCCTACTCCTCTTCTTCAGCACAGAATAACACAGTTTACTCTAATTGTATTTTTATCCTTCCTCCTTTTCAAGAGATCTGTTCTGTATGCTCCCCAAGTACTTTCTCAAAGCAACTGTTTATGACTAGTCTCTGCCATCTGCAGAGTCCTGAGGGGAGAACTGGGACCATTTAACTTAATTTTGGATGAGTGTGCGTGTAAGGTAAATGCACTTGAAAAAGCAGTGTAGATACAAGGATCACATTCATGCACATACTGCAATTTCCCGTAGCTTAAATGGGGATTCATTTTATTAAAATAAGAACTTAATTAATACACATGGGCATTTGAGGATCAGACTCTACATACCGTTCATATGGACTTGATTTAAAGATCCTGAAATTAATCAAAAGTACTAGTAAAGGAGTCTTTTTCTGGTGGGAATAATACACTGATAACTTCCATAGTTAGGTTATGCAAAAAGTTATGAGTGGCCTCTCATAGATCAGAAACAAAAATAAGAGGGGACGGCTAATGTCCAGTGGAGAGTTTGATCCCATCTAACCTGACTCCCTGGTGTTGGGCTTGTCAATCCGTTATAGTACTAAACCTAACCCTGAGAAAAAGAAGGGGTACTTTAGGTTCTACTTTGTCTGTAAGGAGGGTGGTAAGATTTCCACTGGTTGAAAACAGCTCTGTTTTGTTACTTTTCCATCCTAGGATTGACCTATCCCAAGGAGCAGAGCAGCACTGGAGCGGTATCATCATCATCATCATGATGGCTTGACTTCGCGAATGAAGATTTGGGAAGGGCTTTACCCATGCTTACTACAAGCGCGCTGATGACTAAAAAGACCAGTGTGGGATAGGCAAATCTGGTTGCAAAAAGCACAGTGAAAGGTCTCCTTGGGTGGTATAGGTGGGGCACGATTCTTTCTACGTTGTCTTTTCTCTTCGAGACTGATTCTGCGTGTGTTCTCAAAGGAGACAACAGCCTTATGTACGGTGTGTCTCCAAGTCTCCCGATTGGAGGCCAAGGTGGACCACTGGTGGTAGTCAATATGGCCGAAGCTGAGGTATTGTTTCAGGGAGTCCTTATATCTCTTCTTTGGGGCACTTCTCTTGCAGTAACCGGTGTTGAGTTCACCGTAAAACACAATCTTAGGAAGGCAGTGATCCTTCATCCTAGAGATGTGCCCTGCCCAGCGCAGCTGTGATTTCAGCAATAAGGCCTCGATACTGGTGACCCCTGCCTGTTCAAGGACAGTCACATTTGACACATAGTCAGTCCAATGGATGTTTAGAATTGTACGGAGGCAGTGCTGATAGAAGCGTTCGAGGAGTCTTAGTAGATGTTAGGTGGTAGATAACCCATGATTCAGACCCATATAAAAGAGTAGACAGTACAATGGCTTTATAGACACTGATCTTTGTACTTTTCTTCAGGTGTTTATTGCACCAGACTCTTTTATGGAGTTTTCCGAAGGCATTATATGCCTTTGCTATTCTGCTGTCTATCTCTTTGTTGATCATGGCATCCGAGGAAATAATGCTTCCCAGATAGCTGAACTGCTGAACTGACTTAAGCTCTGACTCACCGATGGTAATGTGGGGATGATGATAATCTTCTTGTGGTGAGGGTTGGTAGAGAGCTTTTGTCTTCTTCAAGCTGACTTCCAGCCCAAAAAGCTCAGCCGCCTCCACAAAGCAAGATGTTAAGCGCTGCAGAGCTGCTTCTCTGTGGGCAACAAGGGCGGCATCATCAGCAAAAAGTAGTTCACGGACAAGATGATTTAGGGTCTTAGTGTGGGCCTTCAGTCGCCTTAGATTGAATAGGCTCCCATTGGTACGATATCGAATATAAATGCCGTTTTGTTCATTGGGTTTACCGTAGCCCTTTGGAGCATCATGCTGAAGAAGACTGTGAATAAAGTTGGTGCGAGAACACAACCTTGTTTCACATCATTGGTTATTGGGAAGGGCTCAGAGGGTGCATTGCCATATCTGACTTGGCCTTGCTGATCCTCATGTAGCAGAATAATCATTTTTAGGAACTTGGGGGGACAACCTAATCGTTCCAAGATCAGCCACAGGCCTTTTCTGCTCACAGTGTCAAAAGCTTTGGCGAGGTCAATGGAAGTTACATAGAGCCCCTTATTATGTTCTCTACACCTTTCTTGCAGTTGTCTGAGAACAAATACCGTCTCTGTGATACTTCTATAAGCTCTAAAACCACACTGACTTTCAGGTAGAAGTTCTTCTGCGATAGCGGGTACTAATCTGTTCAAAAGTATTCTTGCAAGAATTTTTCCAGCAATGAAGAGCGGAGTTATACCTCGGTAGCTTGAGCAGTCTGACTTTACATCTTTTTTCTTATATAGAGTGATGAAGATTGCGTCATGAAAATCTGATGGTAGTTTACTTTGTTCCCAACAGCGCACAACTAGCTCGTGAAATTTAGCATGAAGTGCTTGGCCTCCATGCTTCCGGATTTTCGGGTGGGATTCCGTCGACCCCAGCTGCCTTGCTGTTTTCACTTGCTGTATAGCCTTAAGAGTCTCTCCCATGGTAGGGGGTATATCCAATTCGTTTTTCACCAGATGTTGTAAAATGTGTTGGATTCCTTCGCCTTGGACTGCACGGTTAGCACTAAGGAGTGTTTGAAAATGTTCAGACCAACAATTCAGGATGGAGATTTTATCTGTAAGGAGCATTTGTCCATCTGCGCTAAGTAAGGGGCTTTGAACCTGAAATGTGGGTCCATACACTGCTTTCAGGGCCTCATAGAATCCTCTGTGGTCACTCAAATCTGCACATAATTGAGTCTTTTCTGCTAGGTTGAGCCACCACTTGTTCTGGATGTCTTGAAGTTTCTGTTGAAGTTTACTACATGCAAGACAAAAGGCTGCTTTCCTTACATGGCAAAATGGCTGAGCGAGGTGTGCTTGATGGGCAGATCTCTTCTTTGTCAGCAATTCCTGGACCTCCTGATTGTTATCATCAAACCAGTCTTTGTTTTTCTTTAAGGAAAACCCAAAAGATTCTACGGAGGACTGCAGAATGCTAATTTTAATATATTGCCAAAGCACTTCAGGAGAAGAATCTGTGAGATGGTCTTCAAGCCTAGTTTGAAGGTTAGCCTGAAAGCTGTCCCTCACTGCAGCTATTTGAAGACTATTAACATTGAGCCTCCTCCCTGGAATGCCGCCCCTCTTAGGTTTGGGCTTGAAGTGGAGGTTAAGTTTGCAATGCACAAGGTGGTGGTCTGTTTGACATTCTGCACTAGGCATCACTCGGGTGTGACATACATCGCGAATATCTCTGGTGCACTAAGACATAATCAATAAGGTGCCAATGTTTAGATCGAGGATGCATCCAGGTTGTCTTCAGGGTGTCTTTACGCTGGAAAATAGCGTTGGTGATAGTAAGCTGCTGCTCTGCACAAAACTCTAGCAAGAGGCGACCATTATCATTGCAGCTACCAACACAGTGCTTGCCTAGTACTCTTTTCCAGGCTTCAAAGTTCTTACCTACTCAGGCACTGAAGTCACCAAGAATTATGATCTTATCATCTATAGGAACCTTTTGAGTGAGGCGACGCAGGTCGAAGTAGAATTTGTCTTTTTCTGCAGGGTCAGCTTGCAGAGTTGGAGCATATATGCTGAAAAGAGCAACATGTTGCTGTTGTGTAGTAGAAGACATAAGGAGATAATATGATTGGGATGACCTATCGGCAAATTTTCAAGTTTAGAGATGATGGAGTTTTTAATCATGAAGCCAACTCCAGAAAGATGACTTTCAGTTTTGGATTTGCCTGACCAGTAGAGTGTATAGCTGGCACCATGCTCTTTAAGGCTACCTTCCTCATGAAGGCGCACTTCACTGAAAGCAGCAATATTGATGCTGAGTCGTGACAGTTCATGGGCTATTAGCTCAGAACGGCGCTCAGGACACCCACTGTTCGCTGTATCAGGCATGGTTCTGATGTTCCAACATGTGAGTGTCAATCTGGACACACCTTTGGAGGCAGGTGTATGCCTTTGTGTCTTGGTCTTTAATCCACTGCAACTGAAGATGCTCGTTGGCCGTGGCTAGCCAACCAGGTGGAGTGGGAGATGAGCTTTGGTTAGGCCACGTTTTCTAGGCCTCTCCCCATATGAAGCAAGCAGTGCTGTCCTTGAAAAAAGGCTGCTTGGTCATTCAGGATGCTGCCAAACAAGACTGTCATCTCCTGGGTCAGTCTCGAGCGACTAGTCTGGAGCGGTATAATACTTGCATAAGTGACTGCATGGAAAATCAAGCTACTGTGGGAATAAGTTAAGGACTCAGAGGCAAACACTTGGTAAACATTAGAACAAAAGAACTGGATGTTTTGGTCTTCAACATCATTTGAGGGTTGTCTTGAAATTCACTTCAAGACCAGATTTACTGTCCTTAGAGGCAGTGCACCTCAAGGCCACAAACTATGCAGGGTGGTGAGTAGATGTTGAGGCATTTCAAAGGAGATGCCTGAGGAAGCTTAAACCCTTGTCTGCTGTCATTATCCAGCTCTAATGCCTTTGAAGCCATTTGAATACAGAAGGGAGATGAGCTATGAACATTCCCTACAGGCAGTGTGGAACTCATCAGTGACTGTCTTGTCCTGCTGTAGAAGTTCATCTGTCAGGATGAAGAAAGAAGGAAAGTTTAGTATGGCCCAGCACCTGCAGGCAGGAATAAGTCACTGTGGGACATCAGTAGCCCTGTGGATGAGGGGACATTTCATGATACGAATCATTCTGTGTGTATTCATGTCTCAGACTTCTGTTGCAACCTCATCTCAAGAGTTATCCTGAAATCCCCAGAATCGATCCAAACTGTTGCCAATAAAATTGAACTTTGGACCAATGTTTTTAATAAAACAGTTGAAAAGGCAGCTGGCAAATTCGTCAGGCAGATCCCATTCAGCCCTTGCCTTCAGCCTTCTGGGTTACAAAGGCAACGTGTTCATGAGCCAGCTCCTGCAGCCAGTGTTTGTTGGTGACTTGGAGACAAGTGATGGTCACCCCAAGATCTCTGGTGGGACATCTGGGTTGCCAAAATAAGTATCTAGTATAAAATATTTTAAATAGACCTTCTAAATAAGTCCCAGTGCAATTTCCAACCTGTCATAATGTTCTCCAAGGAAGAAAATGAATAAAGCAAACACCCAAAAGAAAGCCTATACAGTCTACAAATTAATTTTGCTTTAAGTAGGACTTTGGAGTTGTGTAGACCTTCCTCCATTGTTTTCATCTGTTTTGCTATAAACAAAGTAAAAATAAGTACTGACTCTCCTAAGAACTAGTTAGAATGCAAATTCATTGACCTGTGTTTGTCAGATGAAAGAAAAATGAGCTTGTGTGTGTGTAAACTCATTGCTGTTGTGCTTGGCCTCCAACTAAAGAAAGTCTTTTTTCAAGTGTTGAATGAATTTTGGTACTGCCCGTGAGGCTGTCACCTTATACAAGTGTGTGCAGTCCTCTCCTGTTTCAAATTTGTCAAAATTTGGGTATGGTAAACAGATTTTTTTTCTTTCTCTCAAATATTTTGCTTCCTCTGGCTTAGTAAAAATAATTAAAAAGAGGAATTATCTCTGTCACTCAGTCTTTGCAAGGGCATGGGATGTTTTTGACTCTCTCATAAGTAAGTGTGCTAGTTTTTTTTAAAGGTTTCCTATATTCTTTTTGTAAGTAGAATGCGTTGGTAGCCAAAACTAACAGAAAGAAGCCAAAGAGAGAATAAGATATATCTACTTATATGAATAGTCCAACAAGGGAAATCTCCAAAAACTACTGTAAGTGCTATAAGGTTTCAGATGGCAAACTCATCCAAAAGTAATGCTTAACAAAACATTCAGTTCTTAAGCACCAATAGGATAAAAAGAGCAGCTTCCAACAGTAAAAATATAACCCTTCTTCTAGTGTGGAAGGGCTGTCTTGTGGTTAAAGCATTGGCTTTGGAGTTAGGAGACTGAGGTTTAGGGCTTCTCTCTCCATAGTGACCCTTCATAAGACTATTAATGCTGCTGTATCTTTGTTGCTTATCAGAGAATGGTCCTGGTACTTCTTTCTTATTTATTTGCTTCCCTTAGATTACTATCTTCTTGGACCATGAGCTTGCTGCTATCATGTCTGTACGGTGTCTAAAACAAGAGGCCTTGATCTTGCTTTGATCTATGTGGTAAACAGGTTTTTTTTCAATATAATTGAAATTATATTTTGAAATATAATTTTGAAATATAATTTTGAAATATTTTTCAATTAGATAAAGTGGGGTTTTAACAGAAAATAATCTTTGCTGAAAGATTTTTCATATAGCCCCAAAATTATACTTTTTATAATTATAATTTTTATAATTATAATTATACTTTTTGTAAAAAATCAGTATTTTGGGAGACAATCCCAGTACTGTGAAAGCATCTTGATAACTCAGGATTTAGCTGAACTCCTATTTCCTTTCACAGGAAATGAGCTGGATTGCCCCAATGTTCTGTATCTATTTTACAAATAGGACTTGTTATAAGCTAGCCTTTTGTAAAGGTGGTTAGTGTAAATATTCAGTATTAGTTATCTAGTTGCAGGGAATACATGCTCCCTATGCAGATGAGATCTATAAAACTGACCTTTGTTTTGCTCTTCTTGATGTCATTGCTATTTACAGAGAAAAAGAGAAACAACAAAACCAACATGACATGCATGCTATTTTTGCATGCAAAGGACAAACAAAGACCGAAGAAAAAATTCTATTGTACATGAACCATTCGGTTTGAATAAGCAACCTATTGACCACACACACATGAAACAGGGACTATGCATTGTTGCATGACAATGTTTATGAAAGCAAGCGAGGTTTGAATAAACTCAGTCCATCCATAAAAGACTCAAACCCAAGCAGCATTTCAACAGGAAGATGTGAGCGGGGCCCAAGCTGAGCAGTGCGTTGGTGGGGAAATGGTGTGTGCTGACATTCTCCTTTAACAGTTCACCAGCTGGCTGAAACCAGACACAGAAAGCATGAACCTCCACAGGGCTGCTCTGTGAGAGTTAGCCAGGATGGAGCTGCCTTTTCACAATTACAGCCACTGGCCCTGCCACCCTGTCTCTATTTTACTTGAGCTGTCAGTTTTATGCTTGGGAAAATCCACTGGGCAGTGCAGATTTCATCAAACACTATGTAAAACAGCTGTAATGCTGTTTTGCCCTTAACATTTTCTTATTTAAACACATTATGCACCCATTCACATGCCTTGGGTGCTGTTCTGGTAGGTCCTGAACAAATGGCTGCTGAAAGGAAGATCTGAAATGTAAATAAGCTTCCTAGACCAGATGGATGAAGAGTAGAGGAGGTATTCACCTTTCAGTCAGAAGCCTGGGTATGGAGAGGTCAGGTTCCTCAAAGAGGATTTGCTGCAATGGCAGTGGTGGCAGTCCCCTCCATCTAAATCACATCTGGTAGACCCTTTGCCATGGGTTGATCCTCCAGCTGCCTCACACCTTTTTCTTGTCTGCAGTCTGTTTTATGCACCACCACTCAGACATGCAGCTGCTGGCAAGGAGTCCGGAGATGTCCTGTTTCAGCTGGAATCAGAGGAGTTAATACAGGCAAAGGCAGGCTCAGGAGGGGTATCAACCTCAAACCTGTCTTTGCTCTGCTAACCTGACCTACCTTTCTCCACCTTGGTTGGCCTGGATAACGCCCCTGCTGTTACAGCAAATTTGGACTTGGCTCTATCTCTGTATTTTTTTCTTTTTAAAATGCAACTGTTTTTAAAGAGGAACTGATGAAAGCTGTTGCTGTTCTTATTTTTCCTTTCTATGAACTGAAGTGATGACAACACAGTTTCTAGTAAATTATAACATAGGCAGTCAGTTCCAGATTAGTTTTGAAGTTAGGCTTTTTCTGGGGAGGGTACAAAATGCAGCCAGACAAGATTTAATTAAATACTTGTATTTCATAACTGTAATTTATGTAGCTCAGTACATCCTTTCCCATGGGTTTGTTTGGATACAGGGAATTTTCAGCTTTCAGACTGCCAGACTTGGAAAGCTCTGTACATCCACAGAACAGGTAGAAAACAGTCAGTAGCAATGCTGACATGCCCACACTGTGTCCTTTTCATGGTCCTCACCCTGATCTGAAGTAGCCATCTCTAAGCATAAGAGGATAGTTTCCAGGCCACTTGGCATCTGGTCTCTTGCTGAGCCTGCCAAGACTCTATGTTTACCAACTAAAACAAGCCAACATATTTTCATTATATCTCTTACTACTGTGACTTAGAAATAATTCCATATGGTTGCAGTCTTGCTACAGCTTTTTGTGGGCTGGGTTTGGAGCTTGTTGGTGTCAGTGGAGAAAGTCCCAGTGATTTCAGTGAGTTTTGGAACAGACTTGTGTACACAAGTAAGACCTTAGCAAAAATGCCATTGCTCACGGCACGTAGAGCCAGCTCTTTGTTTCTCCCCACCTGTGGGTCCAGTCATGGTGGTGAGATCTCCTAAGTAATACGTAGCCACCTGGCATGGCTGCTACTTGGTGTTGTGGTCTTTGCTGAGTGCATTCCTTCACCTCTGTTTACTGCTTTCCAAGACCTGGGCTAAATGCTGGATCAGTCCTTTCATGGAGAGGTCATGTTCTTATCCATTACCTATGCCCATCTCTTTACTGCAGAGATATTGAAGTAAGAAACTTAGATTTTTCAAAGCATTTTTATACAACACTTTCCTGTTCTTAACACTTGCGGATTGGCCTGTAATAACTGCATGAGCTGCGATTGTACCTGTCCAAATCAGCTGAAGAACCGTGCAGTTTTCCTGCCAACCATCCCAGAAATGCATATGAAAAGATTTATATGTCTATACATACTCTGTTGTCTAAATACTTTGTGTATGAAACTCATTCTAGGAATTAATTTGTCTGACGTTCTGGAACATGCCAGTTGTCCCGCATGTAATGAAGATAAATGAAGAGCTAGTTCTTCCTTATGATTTCGGTTGAGTGGTCAGCATGGAAGGAGTTTGGTAATGCTTGTCTGGTCCCTCGTGGACTGGTGCTTTCTACATAAGGAAGAGGTGGCAGCACGCCCCGATACTTTGGGAAAGGGAGTCGCAACTCTTCTGTAGAGGTGATTCTTCCAGGAGAAATTTGGGGCCCACGGGCACAGTGTTGGGGATAAATCTTACTCTGTTGCAGATAAGCAAAGGACTTCAGTGTTTATGACCTTCTACCTGGAAACCCTCCTCAACGCCTAAAAAATGAATTGTCTGGAAAAGATACGAAACAGAATGGAGCTCCTCAAATGGATTCTCCTCTCAGCTGCTGCAGGACCTGATGACTGAACACGTTCTGTCCTCTCTCCTGCCTGGCTCCTAGCTATCTCCTTTCCTCCTCTGCAGATTACAGTTGTGCTTTTGCAGTATTTCTTAGCCTTGTACTTGGGACTGAAAGATGTTTCATGAATAGAAACAGAGTGAACAATGTTCCCTGTAACAGATGATACTGAATGTCACCAAGCAAAGGGGGAAAAATATAGTAGGGAGGCTGCAGTAGACATAATGAAAGCATGGCTGTAATTTGCAAAGGGAAAATGATAAACAGAGGTTTGGCTGTGCTGAGATTTTTCCTTTTTTTGTCCAGGAAAATTTGTAGTATCAGGAGCTGTAGATATGACACATAGTTGGGGTGGGACATCTATTCCAGATGTTAGAGTCTCGTCTTGCTGGTTGCTTAGTCCTTGCAAGAAAGCAGCAAATTCCTTTGAATTTTGTTGTTATTACTGAAAACCAGGGAAACTCAGCATCTTGCAGGGCTGAACAGGTTCAGGAAAGAACATAAGTGAGACATCAGTGTCTTAAAGTTACATATTATAATACTTAATTCCTATGTGCTTTGCTTCAAGAGAGTTTTACATGGAATAGTTTAGGACAAAAGATTGAAGTAATTTGGGGAACCTAATTAAAAGCTACATCTCCCAGCAGACAGCTGAATTACAGCATCGTGGCCTCATTGGCAGGTTCTTCTATTGACACCTATGTAACACATTCCTGGCCATATTTGAACACAGTGCAGGATATCCCATCATTTAGCCTGTAACACACAGAAGCATTTCACAGTGAAAGGTACCGGTAATAAAATAGCAATTTTATTACTGGAATAAAGTGGAAGCTGAAGCCACTGGTTTACTGTTCCTTGGGGAGAAGATATCTAGTAAGATGGATGAAGGATGCCATACTAGTTGGTGGACACAGCCACGAAAGTCATTGGCAGAGAGAGCTAGTTAGGACAGGAAACTAGGGAAAAGTGAAGAGATAAAAAGAGAAGAAAGTGATTCACTTAGTTCTCATATCTGCTCTTTCCTTTGAGTCTGATGTTGACCAAAGGGGTGGGACAGCCAAGGGACAAGGAGCATCACAGCCAAATTTATGATGTAGTTGGATGTTATAAAAGTCCTTTGCACTGCTGGACTTGCTTTTCAGAGAAGCTGTAACCTCCTGGCTACTGCTAGAGGTGAACAATTGCTGTTCATAGCCAAGGTCTTCGCACTATTAAAAACTACTATTTTTTTCTGCTTTCTCCAGAGAAGTATCTTGATTCTGAGATTACCAGAGATTTGTCCCTATTTGTGTACAGGATTAACACAAACTCCCATAATCAATATTGCAAACAGTAGCACCATTTGGATTGTGTGAGTGAAGGTGTTCCAGAAGCTGTGCAGCAAGGCTGCAAGGTTTGGAGGTAGAGCATGTCTAATTTGGTTATTCTTTTTAAGGATTTACTGCAGTTTTAATGACAGGACAGTAAAAAACATTGCTTGAAACCTGCCACAGAGCAATTTATAGCAGCTTATAAGAGCAATTCATGGAAGTTTATTATATGACCCATTTTATGAAAGTTCGCTAGTAATTCAACATTTAATGCTCACAGACCTGGCAGAGTTTCATGCAAGATGGATGATGAACATCCAGTGAACTTTGTTTGTGAGCACAGTATATGGTGGTTAGGAGGTCTTATAGCCAAAGGCCACCACCCAGTTGTGTGCAAGCTAATCAGCCCACTTGGCAGGGGGAATACAGGGATCCTGTGCAAGGATTTAGAAAGGATAATAATGATGATAACACTAATGATAGTAACACTAATGATAATAATGCTAATGATAATGCTAATAATGCTAATGTTAATGACAATACTAATGTGAACAATGCTAATAATGGTAATAATAATAATGTATTTTCATATAATTAATTCTGCATTTGAAACAGAAAGAAAAAGAAGAAAGTGGAGTATCTGCTGAGCACAGATTTGAGGACAATGTTCACACATCCCAAACCTGTGTCATGGCCCACCAAAAAGGACTGCAGGACTTCCTCAAAGTTGCTTCTCAGGGCTTGAGTAGATCATGGCCAAGTGATCATAAGGCAAAGAAACTCTACCAGAAAATTAAAGGGAGATTTAGAAGGAAACTCGTTGTTTTTTGTCTTCCCCTTTTATCTGGCTGTGGTTTATAAGGATTGACTACAGGCTCTTGCTAAGATGTTTGTTTTGGAATGGTGCTGTCATTGCCATATCCCAGTTACTGTGTATATCTTGGTTTCATCTTAAAGAAGCCAAGAAATAGAAAACTTCTTAGACCTACAGTGCATTTATTCATCTGTAGGCAGAAGGAGAGAGCCCCAAACCAGTAAGTTTTTGTGTGAAATGGACCATTTGCACAAACATTTCTGCTGGGAAAATTGTGCCTATTCTGAATAAGTAAGTGATGGCAGGAACCAGAGTCTGCTGTGTCCCTCCTCTGTAGTGCACTGCATAGATTCAGGGGCCCCAACATTAGGTCTGTGTGATAACTCAGTGACTGATCTTTCACAGTCACTGGGAAGAGCTACGGTGCCAGTTTGTGCACCTGAACAGTGCCTTCCAACCGCTAGAAAGTACTGCTTAACTTGGACACCCCAAGTCAAGAGGCTTATCTGTATCCTGAAGAAATCACTGTGCAGGTGAACTTAGGAGAACTTAGCTGCTGAACTACTAGAGATGGGCATAATATGATGGCACAGTCTGTGCTCTCAGATAGGCATCTATTTTAAAGAGTTTCTCTATCGAAATACCTTTTGAAAGCATTCATGCTGTCTATGGTGCTCTACTTCTAAACAGAAACTTTGTTCCCTACAATCGTCAGATTCTCTGGCTGAAGTTTGTTTAAAATCAATAAAGAGGAAGAGGCCCATTTCACCCAGCCTATGTTAGAGGGGCAGTTCATCTAGTGCTATTTGAGACTTTGATATGGAGCTGACACATATAGGAGATTATATGAGAAACTGACGAAACAGCAATGCAGGTGGGATAGTCTGGGGTGATGAGGGTGAGAAATGTGTTCAAACAATAGCAATGTGTTCAATCCTTTGCCAATTGGAGTAAAAAAATGAACACCGTCATTAGCTTCAACTCTTCAGCCAAATATGCATTTGCATTAATATCAATGCATAACGATACAGTTTCTGAAAAGTGTATGATCCTCCTAAGAGCTTCATCATTCCCGTTCAGCAATGCTGTTATGAGAAGCTACCACATGAAGGTCACTTCTCATAATACCTCAGAGAATTAGTATTGTGCTTATGACACTATACTACCAAACCTGTTGGGATTGTTATGACTTCTACTATTCCTAGGACCTCCAGAAAACTAATTGAATATATATATTAAATCCCGGTGATTAAATTCCTTCTTCTAGTGTTCCAGTGCAAGTTAAAATAATAAGGAAGGCACATAACACACTGTCATATAATTAAAGCTGGTAATTTTTATAAGGTCAAAACACTTGGTGGCAATACTACCCAAGACTGTGTGTTTCACTAAAGTCTGAACATATAAGATGAAGACCATCTTTATTGAGTCTACTGACAATATTGTTATGCTGTGGGAAATGCAAACTACCTCCTTGAGGTATAAAAGGCATAGTCACCCAAAATATGGATGCTTTTGCAAGTGGGAATTCAGAGCCCTAAGTTAAGCTTTATCTTGAATTAGCCTTCTGCAGTTCCCAGTAAATATAAAGGGGACTGGTTTCTAAATTTGGACATTTATATTAGGCAAGTTAAAAAAGTGTGAATAGTCCCACCTCCTCTTCTTGTTCCCTGCATTCAGTCTTGAGAAGAAAATATTTCTGAAGGATGTTTAAGGAGTGATAATATTAATTTGTGGGATTGTTTGGGAGGCTGTTACTTAAATTTGCACCACAGAGTTAGCCATCAACAGGGACCATCCTTTCTTCTGCAAAGCATCACCACTGGCCAAGTGCCTTCTGTGATGTGACCTCAGCAATACCTCTCAGGATGCTGTTCATGTGGTGGACGCAGATGATCTTGCCTGTAGGGTACTTGACAGCTGAGAGCACACTTATTTTTCTATACAGATTATTTCCTTTCCATTCTTAGCCCTGTTGATGAATAGGGAAAGAGCTATCTCCGGGTAAACAAGATGCCCCGACAGAGCTGCAGGTCACCACAAAACCATTGTGTTGTTTGAACAGATCAAAATGGTCCTCAAGGGCTAATTTACGAGCTTATTTTAGATTCTTGTGGCCTCAAATTATGAAAGGGAAGTGGTTTTTAATCTATTCCCTACATTTTGTTTTGATTTATTTTCCTGAGTTGCTGGCAGTGATAATGACTCATTCGTATCAAAAATGTAGCAGGGATAGAAAAGTGAGGTCAGATTGTTTGGCCATATTGAGCATAGTTCCAGTTATTTCAGCAGAGGAGAAAACCTTAATGACCATAACACTTAAATACGCCCAGGCTTTACACATAGAAACAAAAGCTCTTAATAAAAATATTTCTTAATGTTACTGAACTGTTCTTATGGTAAAACGTGGGTGGCTTCCAGATTTCCATAACAAGGGAGACTGAGCTAATTGAGATGAAATGAAAACCATCCTGAAGCTTCCATCAATAATGTTGAGATAAAAAAAAATAAACTGTTCAATATTTCCCCCTCCTTATTTTTCATTTTCTCTTGCCTCTGCTTCTCTGGTCAGTAGCCAGGTCTTAAATATATATTCACGTCCAGACTGTCCAGTTCTAATTAATGACAAAAAGCATTTTGGGAGGGATATTAAACCTGGAGTTTCAGAACTCACTGTACACTTTCTAAATGTTAGAAATCAGACCTCTGTAAGTTATTTGCCTTTTTGTCTCCTCTGCGGCCTTAGGTCTTTCAAGCACTCAGAGCTGAGTCAGAAGTACAATGTTAAACTGCATGGATGCTGACCCAGTGAGTTCAATCTAATGCAGGTACTGATGCACTAGCAGTCTGGAAGGAATAGGTCTGCTGCAAATTCCAGGACCAGCTGTGTGTGTGTGCATGGATCTGCATTGCTTGCAGGAGCTTGAGTGGTCGCAGGCATCTCTGACAGTGTATACAAGATGGAGCTGATTGATAAGCACATAGAGAGTAACCATTCCTTACAGCAGCTGGTATCTGGACTCTTTCGGTTGATAAAAAATCTATGGGCAATTTGTGTTCCACTTAAATCCTGTTTATAGGCTTCAGCGTCAGCTGAGATGTGGTAACTGTCAGGGTGTGTGCGCTCAGCCCATGGCTGATGTGAATGTGACTTATCTTAAACTCCTTCCACTGTGGGTTAAGCTAGATGGCAATAATTCACATTTTCTGAGTGAGGATAGCCTACCTCAGCCACCATAACTAAGCCAATTTGCTGCTGAATCAGAGGAATGTGCTTCTGTGACTGTGCCTGCAGTAATAGCAGCATCCACTGGTCCGAATCTTGTGATTCAACTGGAAACATTTAGTCCTGTGGAACTGTGAGGAGCACCACGATCTCCTCAGTGCCTGCCATAATCAGAACTTGTGAGTCCCTTCTGGTCTTACATGCTTTGAGGTCAGACAGGTCTGCACGCGCACATAGCTACGAAGACCAGAATTACTTTTACTGTAAATTATTTAATCTCTCCTTCCCCAGCAGTTCAGTGCTCCATGATTCATACCAACTCAAAGGAACACATCTATCCAGCTGGACGTCTGCAGATTACCCTGAATCCTATCCAGACATTTTGAGCAAATACAACATACCAACAAGCTGTATCTGCACCATCCCAAGCAATGTTTCTTTACACCGCAACTTCCTGTGCTCAACTAAGATAAACAGTGAAAGAGCATCCTGTTATGCCACGGGCAGGAAAGGCTTCAGTTCTTATATATTTTTAAAATATTTAGATTTAGCAAATATCTACAGAAAATAGGACGTGTACAGTTTACCAGAGCAGCCTTTCGCAACCCTATGCTTGCAGCAGTATGTGGTTCAGTCACTAGATGTCTCTGTGGGCTGTGCAGAGGGGCCATTGATCTGAGAGTCTCTCATGGGCAAAGGCAAAGCTGGAACTTGGGCAGGAGAGAAAGCCTTGGCTCACGATGTGTGACTGCCGGGCACAGCTGTTTGTGCTTACTAAACCGTTTAGGAAGGTCTGTGTTCCTTTGATTGCATTGGTCCATGCTGTCTAATTCCATGAGCCCTACAACTCAACAGGTATTACTTAAATGTGGGTTTATGTTTATGAAGCACTGGAAGAGCAATGAGAAACTCAGCTTCAGGGGTGTCCTTAAGAGTCTGGGTAACAACTATCACAGAAAGGCAGACAGCATATGTAAAGACCAAACCATGGTTTCTTGGGGAGGCTTGAATCTCAGTGAAGGTCACAACCCGATATACCCAGAAGTCCTTTCAATGGGAACAGTCTACTGACAGATTCATACTCAGCCACATCTTCTCATGCCACCTAGCAATGCAATGAGAAGATGCTGGCACCAGAAATCCCACAGCAAAACTTGGTGTTAAGGTCTCTAGGTCAGTCATGACATTCCATTTCAGTGGCTGAGAACATCCCTTAGAGATAAAAACCACAATGTCAACTCTCTTCACACGCATGGGGACATCTGTACAAAATGGTAAAGGACATAAAACATTAATTCATGCATGCCTTTCTTTTTGAGAGAACATGAGGAAAGAAACCGGTATTTGACTTCCTCTGGGAAGAATAAGGAAGAATCAAACTCATGTTTGAGAACAGTGTAGTATAGAAAAATGTAGGTGAAAGCTCCTTTGAACCACAGTAGGAACATGAAGGGGTGAGCACAGATGTGATTCACAGTGACAATATTGCATCTTGCTGGTGCAGCAGTGTGTGTGTATGTGTGTACATGTGTTGAAATTATGTCCCTCAACCCTAGTTAGACCTTTGGTTGCCTATGCCTATCACTGTGCTTCTCTGGGCTAATCAGGGGTCTTGCAACAAGAAGTTTATGAAGAGTTTGATAGGAAAGTTCTTAATTAGTAAAGGAAGAAAGGATAGACAGCAGGACAAGATACAAGCACAGAAACTAGAGATAACCAGGACTGGTAGCAAAGGGATCATCTTCCTTCTATCAGAGTAATGTGTGGTCTTTGAAGAATGCAAAATTAAAAGTATTCAACTCCCAGCATTACCATGGAGTAATCAATGTTGTATTAATTATATTTGACACTTCAGAGCCAAATGAAGTGACTGTTTAATTAAAAGCATAGCATCACCTTAATGAGAACAACCCTTACTTGTCACATAATAGGAGGGTTTATAGCTTCCCTCCCCAGCTTCTATTCTTTGAAACCAAGTTCAAATGCAAGGGAAAGTTTGCTTATGGATTAGGTCCAGATGTATCCAATGTTTTAACTCATTTTCAGCAGTTCCCTCTGCATGAAAGATTTGGGCTGTTTCTGAGCAAGCTCTTGTTTCATCTGACATGACACTGGGCTATGACGTAAGCCTGAGATTGGAAAGCGATGATGGTGTCACTTCCTAATCCTACTGAACTGGAGCATATCAAAACTTCTTGTCCAGATCAACAATTCATATTAATTCTCCTCTCTGTCCAATTAGAATTTGAACTCTTTGCAAATGTACTTGACAAGACACTGCTTTGACTAAGGAAAACTAACATGGTTTGTTGGGTTTGCCCTGGATTTAGGCCAGCTGGTCTGAGTTAAAGCCCTACTAAGAGGATCAGAATGGTGTCTTAAATGATGTTCAGGACATTGGAGAGTCTCCATGGGCTTCCTAGGATGCTTAGTTTTTCTAGCCATAAGGGCAAATATTTCAGCTATGCCAGCGCACCTTTTATGGGTCTCAGCAGCAGCTCTTGATTCCACGATGGTTCATGAGCATGTCTGTAGATGAACATCACCCTCCTTAGTGCATTGACAAAGATCTTTTAAGATGACTCTTTAGTTTAGTCTCTAGGATTCTACTATAGTCTCATCATGTCCTTCAGCATATGTCCCACCAGTACTGAGGAGATCTGGGCTCTCTTTTTGTCACTTTCTACTCTTATTTCCTGAGAAACTCTAATATAGTTACGCATTCAAAAAACAACCTTTTCTTGACACACTTCTTTCATCCAGGACAACTTTGAAAACCAGAAAAGATAACTTTTATCTGTGTTGTGTTACTGCTTGTTTCCATCCTTTTACAGCATAACCCACTTGTGGTCTTTTGTTTGCCGTGTTAAGCTGGAAATTGTTTGGAGAGAGGACTGTCTTTGCACTTCATGTTCGTACAGCACCAACGACAGCAGATATTCTGGTGCTGGGTACTGCACTGGCAATGACATGAGTAGCAATCCACATATAATTTGATAAGCAACATAAATATTCATTAAAAATCAGATTGTTGATATGTGTTTCCAGTTATCTTTTTAAATACTGTATGACATTACTGGTTCTTTTCCATTACTATATTACTAGTGCTACCGTCTTGTGTGTGATCTCATCTTTCCACAGTAGGTTGTGATGAAATTTTCCTCATTACTATAATGCTTTGGTAATTTTGCTCTTGAATATAATGTCAAAGCACAAAAGCTTTATATCTTTTGACACCCTGGAACAAGCAAAGGTTGAAGCAATGTGGGTCTGTGGTTGAAACAGATCTGTCTGAAACTGAGAGCTTCACAGCATGTAGTTGTAAACTGCAAACCAATATGCACAGATTACGAGTCTAGTTTCCTTGGCTTCCTTCATAGGCAGTGGCAGGATACGTGCTCTGCCAAAGAACATTTCAAAGAGATGGTGCAGTAGGAAGAGAGAAGTTGCATAGTGCACAATTATCAAGAGCATGCATGGCTTTGGGTGACATCAGTGAGGAGAAGCGGGATGCGGCCCCTGGTAAATCTGGTCCATGGGAACACAGTTCTCACAGAACTGGAAGTGCTCCAGCAGAGTTCAGCTCCATCTGACAGAGACAACAGCCTTATAATCTCGGTCATGAGCTTATCAAATCCCTGTAAATGTTCTTTTGGTTTTGTTTTTCTCTGGTTGCTCCTAGTAGGACCTCCAGTTAGGGACTTTATTTTAACTTGTAGCCTAAATTAGTTCATACATCAATTACTATTACCATGCTTTGCTGCCGTCTTTTGTTAAATAGCTAAAATGTTAACTCTTCCTTTACTAGGACAATGCTCTTTGCTTTGAGTTACAGCTGAGGCATGGCTAAAAAATGAAGGAAAGTTTTAGGATCTATGGCTTACTGGATAGTGTATGAGCTTTTTTCTTGTATTGGAAACGCTTTTGAATGCATCAGCTGTATTTGTTGATTGCAGGTTGATGACCTTGTTTTTAATATTGATACTGCTCTTGATATTCTATAGGATTTTCCTGGCATATCAAGATTTACAGAACTCAGTGAGTCAGAGCATTTTGTAAATCAAATGCATTTACACCCAGGATACTTTGCTGGTTTTACTGTTTTCCCCAGGAGCCTGGAAACCTCTGATTTTCCTCTCCTGGTCTGGATGAGCTCGTTTGGCAACTCTGATATTTTAACTTCCTTAAATTTTTGACCCAAGAGTCATGTCACTGGTAGCACAATTATAATTCCTCATTTTGATGGAAGGAAGTAAGTCATTAAGAGGAAGACCTCAAATATTTTCTAGAGTTTGACCCAAGTCAGCAGCAGACACTGTCGTCTCCTCAGTAGACTGTATCTCAAGAGATCTCAATATAATCAGTGGACACCATGGGATTTATCACTTAGGACATATTATCACAAATTTTTTATTTTTTGTTTTTACTAGCCTTTCACAAGAAAACAAATGCATTAGCAACCACATAACGTAGCACAAACATCTCATCAAGAGTGGAATTAGATGTCTGACAGGCCCTACAGAAAAGGACAATTTGAATTTGGGGGGATCTTGAAGAAAATCACAGTATGTATTTGAATGCCCTGATATTGCTCCAGTATTGTGAGCTTCAAGCCCAGTCCAAACGAATTTCAGGCAGGATTCTGCTTTAAGCTCCTGTATCTTTGCTGGCGCATTAACTCTCTCATGAGATGGTGCTAACCCTATTACAGCTGCTTAACTTCACAGCTGGTCTCCAGAGGACACTGTGCATATGGGAATATAGGAACCACAATCCTTGCATTACTGAGAGGTCTAGAACAGTGAATTTAAGGTATGAGGTTCATTATATTGGTCAAGGACAAGCTTGGTGGGTCAGCCTACAACTACAGGAGTCAAAACTCTGATTTTTAATGTCCTACAATGCTAACTGTACCATCGCACCTAAACAAGCCTCAGTTTCTGTAATTATGGATTCAGATGTCTTTAAAACACACTAGAAGGAGAGCTAATCTGGATCCAGGTTACTAGAAAGGCCTATTTTTATCTTGGAATGATGAAATTTAGGTATAGTGCTAGTGGATTCAACTTTCTCTTTCTAAAAGTAAGACCTTCAGTTTATGATAAAGTCCTTAGACTTAAATATTATATGTGGAAGCTGAAGTTGAAGTGGTTGTTTAGGTCTCTTATTGTGGTGCAGGCTTATCTTTGCATCCATTGCTGGAAGTTGAATACTTGAGTATATGACAGTTAAATACATATAGTTGTGATCCCTTTAATTTTATCAAAATCTGATTAAAAGGAAGTATCATAACACCTTTAATGCTCAAATTTGTAGCAAAAAAGCTCAATGAAAAATGCATTCATATCCACAGCTGGTAGCCAGCTTTTGTTCTGAAACATAACAGCTTCTATTTTACTAGTGTTAAAGGCAATTTTCCTACTAGGTCTTTGGGCTAGGCTAAAAAACATGCAAAACTGACTGAAGAAAGTTCTTCTGCATCCCTCTAATGTATTAACAAAATAGACTTAATCTGGGGGCTTTTTGGCTTCTAATAATTATGCTGTGCCCTTACTATGATGAGAACACAGGAGGAAATTTTAAGCAGCAGCTGCAAATGCATGAACCTGTGCAGAGACAGCATCTTTGCTTACGTCAAATACATAATCAAGCGCATATCTGCCTCTCTAGTTATCTGTGTTGTACGTGCAAACACGTAATTGGGTACAAAATAGAAGCTGCAGCCATGCAAGTGTGTGCTGTAGGTTTTATGATGGCTGCTGAAGTTACGTCAGGAATACGTGGTTCCCTTAGGACACAAATTAACAAAGATACCCACAGTCCACGTGGGAGATATCTACAAGCTGATGTAAGCTCTTCATGCTTTGGCTATGGATCTCAAAGCTGTAGAACCATGCTCTGCTCACTCACATCATTGTCTTGAGCACTGAAGTAGATTAACCTCTGCTGCCTGCTTCTGCCTGTGAAGACATGGAGATGCTCGTAAAAGCTGAAGGATCTTTGACACATGCTCTTCAGCTGTCATCAAGCAGCTATGCATGACTCACGCACCTCTCCATCATTAATGATGCAGCTGACATCAATGTCTTGCAGCTGGGGAAGGTAGGACAAGAGTGCAGCTCCCTTGGGAGAGCTGAGAAGCTGTTCACCCTGGTGTCCTGCTTGTCATCACTCTCCCAGGGAGAAGAGGGAGTACAGTAAAAAGCAGCGCAGTCATTCAGCTCTTGTTTTGCTGATGTGGCAAAGGCTATTACATTTTGTCTGAATTAGAAGGGGGGGAAAACCAGAAAATTCAAAATGTTTGAAAGTTTTCTGCAGCTAGAATGGAGCTCAGTTATTTTCTCTGTTTAGCTTTGCTGTTTCTTGCAGTCATAACAATTACAGCTCCACTTGAAACACTAAATGCACGGGTATCTTCAGGCACCCAGATAACATGCCTGTTAGTACCAGAGAAGTGATGACCACAGTGCAAAAATCCCCCTGCAAAAACTGTGCCAAGAATCATATTTGGCAGTACTAATTATTAATGGTTTTATTTTACATAGTTGACCTCATAATGATCAAGTAACCCTCAAAGCTTTTCTTGCAGGTGAAGACACTATGAAACTTCTTCAGTATTTTGCTGTACAGGTGCTCAAAACACTGAATGATAAGTAGAAAAGATTTCTATTAAGAAATGAAACCAGGGAACTGTTAGTTCAGAAGCAGGCAGCCATGAACCCTGCTTAAAGAAAGATCTTAACCTTCATGGCTGTTCTGTGGCTCTGACTGTGGCAGGACATCAATCTACTCTCCATCTTGGAAATAAAGTCTTCCCTTGGGGTAGGTTTCCCAGTCAGCACAAGCTAAGCCCCTGCTGGCATTGCTCTGTCTCCCCGCAAAGCCACTTCTCCTTGTGCTAAGCGTCGCCTAACGCTTCTCTGTCATTAAGGATATTTTCAATGGAATGAAATTGTTAGCATTTGATCCTAAAGGCTTCCCTCAACTCTAACCTACTGTATTTAACATATTTAGCTCATTTCCTCAAATATGAGGATCTTCATAACAGTCCTTTTGAGGGCAGATGGGAAGGCTGTCTCAATAGGAAAGAGCTCTATGCTACCTACAGCAAAGGCCTCCTCAGCATAGCATCTGCACAGGTAAGGTTACGATTTACTAGCACATTGGTCTGGCTGATAATCTATAGGTACTTTCTGTTACTGGTGCACAGTTTGTAAGATGGGGAAAACCCACCACATTACAAATAATTCTCTGGCAAAGACTGCTAGTGGTGATGAGTTTTGTATCTATCTAAAGCACAAGTGCTGGTGGCACATTTTTCATCTAAAATAGGTAAAAGGAAAGACAGTTAGCCAGGTATCTGGCTAATCCAAACTGCTGGGAAGCCAGTGGCTTCAATGTATTGACCTGGCCAGAAGTGGAGGGTGCCTGGAGCATTCTTGTCAGACTTTCATGCCAAAAAGCAAACAGTGACAACTAGCTTCAAATACAGTGTCTATGGAATATGCTCTTTAGTATTTCGAAGGGAGTAGTATGTCTGCATGATGATTTTTGGTTAAAAAAAAGACAAAGACACAAAGGAAAATGAAGTATGTAAACAATTTCTTACATGAAAGGCAAAGTTCCTTACATGGAAAACGCATGAAAAGGGGCAAAATATCATCATGGTAAAACATCTGTGGGACTGGGTTGCCTTCTTCCATACTCCCCCAGTACACTCAGCCTCCTGATTCTTCAAATGTGTTATTTTCCGATTCAGAAAATATGTATGTACCATCATATACTTCTAATTAGCCTAAATTTACATAATTCCATATTACCAACTACTGAGGCATTCAGAAAAACCCACAGTTTTATTTTCTGGAATTTAGCACCTGTTTCCCATTTGCAGTGTGGATGCTTCCTATCATCTGGCAACGTGAAGGCATTGGCAAGGAGTGGGCATGTAATTCACACCATCAGGCTATGAAATACCACCTGGGAAGAGGGAAAAAAGCCTTCTCCCAAGTGGGTTTTCATTTATTACCCGTACTGCGCCAGGTTCTGTAAGCTCAGGTCCCTCTTGGGGTTGTGACCGTGAAAGGTGTTGTATAAACAAAGCACCATTGGAAACTAAGTGCTTGGAAGCCCAAGTCTTTCTCTCCTGATCTCTCTTACACTGGTGCATGAGGATATATTACCTTTGGCTTTTGGCAGCCACTCTCTAATTTTTTCATTTCCCTCACCACTTATCTAAAGCAACTCATGGAGATGATTTTCCATGTCAGCAGCTAATCTGACCTATCTGAGATCATGTTACTAAACTTTCTACACAAATCTAGGTTTTCTTCTCCACAGTCACCTTTATTAATCTCAAATTATCTAGCTGTTGCCAATGTCTACACCTGGAAGATGCAATTTATTATTACCCAACAGTATACACCAAGTCTGGCTCCTTGAGCCTTGTTTTCTGATCAGGAAGCTGTGGGGCCTCTTCACCTTCTGGTTACATAAAGGATTAAATCATTATATTTAGCTGACAAAGGCTCCTCTCTGATGCTGAGCACCCAAGGTCTAATCTTGCTTCCCATTTGTGTGTTGAAAGAACTTGAGTCATTTCAGAACTGGTCTGAAGTTAAATTGGTCCAGCTGAAAATGGCGTCAGGCCTCTGCTGATTTATTTATTTGCTATGTCAGTAATCATCTCAGTTCTTGACTCAGCCAAACAAAATCATACCTTATCTACAAAGCCAAAAAATAGGTACATACTGAAAGGACTTTTTGCCTTTAGATGTGTTACCTGAATTAATTTATGGTCCCATTTTGTCTTTCACTTGGTAGACACAAATGCATTGCTTTTCCCTCAAATTGAGACCTTGCAGATAAATTACCCTTAATTCATCCTATTCTTTCCTGTGCTACACTGCGGACATACCTTCAGACAACAAATCCTTCATCATCTACCTTCTCCACCAAGTTCAGTATTTTACATTCCTCTTTATCCATTGGGACTTTGAACTTTCTCTTAAATCAGCATTATTATGAAAAACATTTGCTTGCTCTGCCTTAAAACTTTTTTTTAAAAGAAACACTTAAAATGACACAATTTAGATTTGTCTGAAAATTAGTACTCGATTTTATTTTTGGAAAAGCTGATATCTGGCTGGAAAACATTTGTTTTGCTGAAACATTTCCTCAAGACTATCTCCTGCTTCACAATCCAGAGAGCTGTCATCTCTACTTTTAATGTCAAAATGAGGCAAATGCCATGAAAATTCCTGAAATTTAAAGTTTCAGCTAAAACCCAGATCGAGGTTTTATAGTTTGACCTCAACTCTGCAAGCATAACTCTCACTTTGGGAGAATTTAACTGTTTCTAGCAGTTTACATGTGCCTTAAACTAGGCTGCCTGGGGGGTTAAACTGCAATAGCTTTGTTGCATTATTTTGCTCCAGCTAATGATTTGCCTCTAACTGTCCAATGGATTTGATCCCCAAAAGAAAAGCAATATTTAGTTATATTTTATATTTTCATGGGACAACTATGATATTGTGACCTTGTTCCACTATCCGCCTCTGTTAAGTGCTTTAATACCAGAGCAATAGCAGGATGCTATCGCCTCAAAAATGCCAATTCAAAAATGAATGGCTTTATACCTTTACGAGTCTGAGAGTTTAAGCTCTGTGCCTGTTTTTTGCACTCTGATTTTTCTTTTTTGACACAGGAAAGCTGAAGTCCTGAGCTGCTCATTGTGGGTGCCTCTCTTTAGCTGGGCTGAGCATCCATCACCTCTTTACAGAGCTAGTCTGCAGTGCCACAGAACCTCAGAGCTTCTGCTCACGGATAAAGTACCATTTTTTCACATCTACAGTGCTTTATGACTTCCAATGTGTTAGTAATAGGTGATATATACATAGTGCACAGACTAGATCAGCGGTTATTTCACCACGCTCCAGGCCTGGTCCATCTCTGTCCTGATTTTGCTTGGCCTTATGGCTGGTTCTGTGATCTTTCAGCAAACCTGCCTTTCCTTCATTGTTCCACCATTAAGCTTTTGCATAGGTTTGTATACAAAATTGCCAGATGTTTTGTGGCTTAGTGTTGTCACACAGAAATATTTGGCCTTGGTAGCAGGGCAATTTGGGGGCAAAAGACAGCTAAAATGACATCCTAACTCCAGCCCTCTGCCAAGAGGTGCTGTGCCCTCATCACTAAGGCCACGTTTTCTGCAGTTTGCAAGTTGAATGGAAAGTTACCAGGTATGTTGCATTCACTCCCGGTTAATAAAAGTAAAAAGAAATCTACAGCAAAAAAAAAAGAAATCTATCTTCATCCCTCTCTCCCCATCATGCCCTACATAACTGAAAATTCTTCTTGGATTTTAGCACAGCTCTTATCCAGTATGGATCCCAGGATATTTCTCACTGAAGAAGCAAGAAAGGCACTCTCCATCCTGCAACAAACAGTAAGGTGTACCAACAGCAGCTTTGCTTTCTGCCTACCTCATTCCTGGGCACTAAGCTGCACCTTACCTCTTGAGACAAGAGCAAAGTATTTATTACTCACTGGAAGGTTGCTCTTGGTTTTTCCAGTTGAACCTGCTTCTATTTCTCTTAATGTTTAAGTGTGCAAAAGGAGGCAGCCCTAGATAATTGATGATGGATGATATCACCACTACACTAGAAGTCAGCCTTTCTCCAGCTGAATTAATCTTTTATTTACCGGTTTAATCATGGTGAATGATCCTCAAAGCTACGAGCTCCATATACCTGGGTTAGGAAGAGTGTACATCATACTTAGATGTGCAGTGAGCTGGAGCAAGGCTGGAGTATTCACTAGCCCTATACCTATCCATGAAGGAGTTTGTAGCCTGAGACTTTGAGTCCCACTTTGCTCCTGAATGGGCTGGAATGTAGTTATTCTGATGGCTTGGTCAGCAATTGTTTCTTGGCTTCCAAATGACAGACTTGAGCAGGCTCATCCCCTCCCAGATGCTGTGCAAAACTTCATCTCAAGAAATAATGTATGGAGGATGTCTGGGGGAGAATTTGTTGCTGCCTGGGCAAAAAGCAAAGCTGCTGCTGGTCCATCATACTGTTAGTTGCAGGGTGGAGAGTGCCTTTCTTGCTTATCCAGTGAGAAACACTGTGGGATCCATAAGCCTGAGTCAGTGCTCCTTCCAGGCAGTCCTGTGGGCTGGGCTCAAGCACTTGCAAGGACACTGTGGGGCCGTGCCATACTACAGCTGGTTCTGGGTACCTGGTGTCTACACAGGCAAAGGGAGCAACTAAGACTCATCTTTTATATTATATAATGATAAGGGAACCACAGTATAATAGTATATGTGTATCTGTATCCTTATCTACATGTTGCACTAAAACAGACCTATGTCATCTAGGGACTGGTCTTGTCATTGGCTCTGTCCAGAGTTTGTGTTCTCCCTGACCCCTGTGTGTGTGTCTTTTGTCACTTTCTTTCACATTTGGGGAACAGCCCACCTCTTGCAATCCTTAGATGTGGGACAGGGTGTGGGAGGGATGATGATGGGGCCAGGACTGCAGCCTATATGCTGTAGAGCACTTGTTCCACCTTTGCATAGACATGCCTCAGGTTTAGCAAACATAAAATCCTGTGCCCTCTAAAGCTTACAATTGACATACATAGAATTTGAGCCCCTGTACAAACTTACTGGAAGAATTACATTCAGCCATAGCACCTCTGACTGAAATAGCTTAGCCGTTAGTGATTTAAATGAATCCTTGTTGCAGCGGTGCTATGCGTATGTAATGTAAAATCATTTGTTCCGTGGGATGTGGCTGCAGAGACCAAAGGTTTTTATCTGTTTTGGAAGGCAGCTTTTTTTGAACTGCAGGCAGCAAAGCAGACTGGTTGTTGAAGTTTACAAAAGGCTGTCATTGCTCTGCTATGTAATTTTTAAATAAACACATTTTAGTCATTAAATACACACTCTTCAGGCCTCAGTAAGAAGAACATCAGAATTGTTAGTCAAGCTTTTAATTCATCTGGTATGAGTTACAACTAAGCTAAAGCATGTTGCAAATAAAAGGAGGTATTTTTCCAAGGACAATTTATCTGTGATAACCTCTAACACAGCAGGAGACCAAACTCGAAACCGTACCCATTCTCTTCATGCATTTTGGTTTTGCTCTTCTTGTTGCTGTTATTTATTATATAACTCTAGAGAAGACATGGAGATGTAATTGATCTCTCGAGATTCCTTTGAGCCTTCCATTTCCATGATTAAATGAGCCTATGAATTGTTACAGAGGTCACCACACAAATGAATGTTTTATTAGGCACCAGTAAATTGCTACGATAGCAAACCGAGGTAGTGTTTGTGCAGTATATCACAAATTACAGACAGTAAGGAGTATCTTTTATATATGGACATATTCATCCCCTCCAACCCCATTTTCCTGTGGTCTCTTGTTTCGTTTGGTTTGTAGTATATATGGATGGGTCCTGCTTCTCTGAAGGAATACCTTTTCCAGACATGGCTGACAATGTATAAGAGGTTTGCTGGGAAGCTCATCTGGTGTGCCCAGCTTTAAACCCACTTATGTAGCCCACAAAGAATTGAGGGGGAGTCAAAAAGGAGGAAAAGTATTGTGCAGAGAGGGTATGTGGGGGAATAGATTTCATATGTAATGACATTAATTTAATTAAAACTTAAAGCTGGCCTGTACAATTTATAGACCAACATGACTAATATCGTTATGCTTATGTAAGCAGAGAAATTAATTAAAACTTTGAAGCTGACTCGTTGGCATAATGAAAGCTTATTTTACACTGCTGAGAGATTAAGGAAACCTTCTTGGTGGGCTTTTTTACAGAAAGAGAAAGAAACTCACCCTGCCCCACTTTCACAACCAGGGAGTGTTCAATCAAAATCGGTGAAGAAAGTAACAGTGGGAAAATGAAGGCAGCAAGAAATATTTTTGTTAATACATTAGTTCTGTAGAAAGAGCCTGGGAGTAGCCAGAAGGAGTTTGACACTGGCTTTGTTTCTTAGTGTGAGAGATAAATGGGAATATCATTTGTTATGGGAGCTGGAGTGATGGGATTCTGAAGGAGGGACGGAATCAAGGGAGCATGGTGTGGGGGACGAGCTCTTTGTGGCAAGATTACAAATACTGCAGATGTTGAGTTGTACAGGGCAACTTCCTTGCTTCCTTTCGGGAAAAGGGAGCTGAAGTCAGATCCTACCCATCAGGGCTCTCAGCCTTTCTTCATTTCCTAGTGTGTTCCTAACGTGGATACTAATTCCCATACCAGTTGTTACCTTTCTGACCAGCAAGGAGGTATCACTGGGAGCTACATACTCATAGCAGATTTTTAAAATAGTGTGAAAATTTTTCTATTAAAAGAACCCATCTAGCACTGCAAAATACATTTGTCTATATATTTGACCATATAATAATTTTTATATACATACGTATATATATAACTGCACACAGGTATTTTGCTCTATACAGCTTCCTGAGGAGGGCAATGGGAAAAGTGTCCCTTCTTCCTGGTATCCAGTGATAGGACACATGGGAATGGTTCAAAGCTGTGCCAGTGGACATTCGGAAGCATTTCTTTACCAAGAGGCTGATCAAACCCCGAAAAAGAAAGAATTCAGCCTTTATTAAGAATCAAGCTATTTACCAGGCTTAATATTCTGGGGGGCAACTATGTGAGGCTGATGCCAGTAAGGTTTAATACTAAGTGGTTGTGGTGAATATTGCCACACTATGCCAGAGATCTGAGGGATTCTCCTTTGGACAATGCTATGCCCTAATTGCTTCCTCCTCCACTGACCAGCCCTACTGTGTGTCAGATGTGCTTTCTCCAGTATCTGGCTAATAGAAGCTATTGCTTTTCTTCAGAACTAGATATCCTCCACATTCAGGTGTCTTTGCCAGGGTTCAAGCTGCACAGATGGTGTTAATTCCCTGTGATGACAGGTGAGATGGGCTTTTTACGATCACATTATAGCATTTACTGTCAGGTCAAAGATACTGTGTCCATTTCTTCCTTCAAAATATAGGAACAGCTCATCCCAGCTGCCAAAGGAATCACAGAATGGCAAATGTGGATATTTAGGCCAGGGTTGAAAGTTTGTCTGCCCAGACAGAGCTACCCTTCCCTTGCTGCTGGTTTACCTTCAGAAACAGCTACTCTGAAATAACCCTCGTTTTCTTCATCTCTTTACACTTTTGGGATGACATTTTCCAGGCACCAGCTTGAGGTTGCATCTACGGCAATAAGTACAATGAACAAGGACCTCTTTCCCTGGCCTTCAGGCAAATAACACAGCTCAGCTCATGCCTCAACAGCTAAACAAGTTCCCTTCTCAAAACAGTGTGTTTTTTGTCCATGTTCTGGTTGGACCCACACAGTTCCTGAACTGGACCTGAGTGCTATCTGGGAGAGCTGTGGTCCAGAAGCATACCTGGAGGGGTGCTAGCAAATTAACGGTGCATATGATCAGCGGATAATGCACAAGCCCTGCTTAGTCTTCCCATATGGATGCATGTACTTAAATACCAGCCTGGAGGTATTCTCAGTGAGTCTCATAGATCATCTATGGAAGTGGTTGGAGACTGCTTGTATGTGTATGTTGGGTGAGTTCAGCAGGACCTCAGAAATAACCAGGGATATGATTCTCCTGAAGACTGTGGTGTCTTCCAACAGGATTTTCCTAGAGTGAAGAGGGCTATTTCAGAAGAGAGTCAGTGAGTCCGTCAAGGAAGCGGTGGGAAGGAGGTGCATCCCCTTCAGTATGGAGATGAGGGCAGCGCGCTAAATGAGAGGAGAAGTGAACATCTCAGTGTGTCTTGGAGGCGTGAAAGGAAGAACTACTTTTTCCACCTAAACAAATAGCCAGAGGCACAATTGGCAGCTCTCTGTTGCACCCCAAAAAACATTAATTATGAGTTATTGAGTATATGTGTAAGGAAACCAGTCAAAACTTCCTGCAGAAAGTCCCCACACACCGTCATCCTGTTGTAGCATCTTTTTCACCTGTTTCAGGGGCTCTTGGTTGTTCTTGTTTCTACTGCAGTAAAGACCAGAGCTACCCCCTCCCTTTAGCACCAGCAGTTTTTAGGAGAGGGTCTCTGAGGTCAAGAGCTGTGGTTATGGAAACTGGACAGCTGTGTGTTTGGAGCCATAGCTAACACTTGACGCACCCCGTGATTGTCAAGTGTTATACTGTTTCCTTTAGCTGGTTGCATTAAGTATTGACCCTCTACTACTAAGAAACACTGCAAGAATTAGACAAAAAATCTGTAGTAAGAACTGAATGTCCATGGTTTTGCTGTCCATCCAAACAACTAAATCCCCCAGGAGCAGCAGGTGATCAGCAAATACTGATGAAGCAGCTGATGCACAGAGGAATCCTTCCTTTGTATAGTCACTCAAACTGGCTGAAGCACCCTTCATCAAAATATTCCTGCTGGACCACATGGCAGTGCTGGGATGATGATATGCTGTGGAGGAAACACTAGAGAGTGTTGTGAGCATGCACGTTATTCTTCAGGGAGCACTATTTCAAATAACATGTTCAGGTTTTCTGGATGTGTCATTTTAAACAAAATTTGGTTTGCTCTTACCATTTGCCACAGAACGCTGGTTTTAATTCAGATGGTTTTGATTCAGACTAGTTTTGATTCAGAAATTTAAAAACAACCTTTTGTTGTATTTAAGGCTTTGGTTTTCTGTTTGTTTTTATGCTCCTGAGCTGACATTTTGTTTTGTGATTATATAATTCTTTTTTAGTATTTTGATTACTATTCCCATTTCATATCAGAATCAATTTAGATACGTTGACCTGTCTAGCAGAATGAAAATATATTTTCCCAGACAGCTATGAGTGCCTTTATTACAGATAGTCTCAAAGAGCTCTTGAGCTGTGACCTTCAAAGCTGTTCCAGTGTAAACCTGAACTCTCTGCCCAACTCCTAACTTTTGTAATGTCGAAACCTTGGATCATCCACCATAAAATACTGTGAATATTTGAAGAACAGAATCCTGGTCATGGACATGGAGTAAAAAGGTAATCATTAGAAGAGATTTTATGATCTACATGAATTAGTAAGACATAGACATTAGATGTGTAGAGATGAAAAAGCTGTGGCCAGAATAATGTATAACAAAATAAGCTGGCCAGAAAGCTGAGCATCACCAGGGTATTTTGTAGCACCAGTGATAAAAGGAAGTTTTACAGAGATTTTGAAGCTAGGTACATACTTCATTAAACAGACCTTTCTAGATTTCTGCCTCTGTTTAAACCAGGTCTTCAGGAAAGCAGAAATAACATTCACAGAAACACTGTAGGCTGATGTGAAGTTTAATTCTCAGTTTAATGTTGAGAGAGGGGCAAATAATAGAGCATTTTGTGCTCTTTGTTTTCTTGCTATTTATGAAAAAACAACTGTGAGAAGAGCGATGTTGAGCAGCTCCTGCCTGTTATACTGCTCAGGGCTGTTCTTGAGGGAGGAGAGATTATACTGGGTGCAATGAATATGAGCACTGCCATTCAGTTCAGACAAGTATAATGTGCCAGTGTGGCTTGGCCATAGAGCGCTCCAAACAACCGTGAAGGCACAACTCTTGCTGCCCAGCATCTTTATCAGCACTACAAACTCTCCAAGCGAAGGTGGGCATAAAGAAATCTCCCCAACGTCTCACTTTCGCTCCCAACATTTGTTCTGGTGTCAGTGAGGACTTTGAGGTTAGCTCCCTGTTTGTTTGTTTTCTGTTCTGGGATGCTGTGTGACCTTTTTTAAGCCCGGAGATTCAAAACGCAGCTTTGCCTTCAACAATTTGTGTGAGTGGCAGTGACTGATGTCTTTTGGAAGAGCACCCCGGGAGCCAGGAGATGTGTGTAGCTGAGTGTTTGTCCGGGTATTGGTTAGCAATGTTTATACCAAGCTGGTTTCTATTATTCCATATGTCAGGAAGAACATTTGCACTTCCAGGCCACTAGATGATGATGGTACTGTAATTACAGCTGCATCTTAATTAACATTCCCACATGAATAAAACATTAGCATGATTATTCTTAGCATTTTAACCAGTGAGCTGTGGTCTCATCTCATTTTAGCTACCAAACCACACACTCTAACAAATGAAGAAGAGAAGTAAACATAGAGCATCACTTCACCTCTTTCACATTTAAAACTTGGAATTGGTTAAATAATAAAATGAAATATCTCTGAAAAACACTGTGTTGGCAGAATTGTGCCCATAATAGGAGATTTGTGAGTTTTAAGTCTTCACTTTATGCCTCTGCTAGGTTTGAAAGGTTTGATACACTTGCAACTGAAGACTGTAAATTGCAAATATTGGACATGTCATTATGTCTTTTTTCCACACAGAAAAACAATTTGCACAATCAAATCTTCATATTCTGCATTTACACAAAAACTTAGGCACAGGTGCAATGTCTTCATATAAGCTTGGAGTCCCGAAAGGTACAAAGCCAAGTTGAGGCCCATTTGTGATGTGCTTGAGGTGCAAGAATTGCCTTTCATCTGGGTTGCTGCCTTGCATTCCTCATGCCATGGGCTGGATCAGCAACAGCCCATAGGTTCAATGTAGCTACAGCAGAGCGCAGGTAGATATGAGCTGCAGAAAGCCTTAGGCACAAGTTGCCTAAGTTCAGTGTTGGGAATGTCTGTGTTTCAGCCCCAGCTGCCTTTGCGAAGGCTGCTCTTGCAGAATTTGCCTTTCTCAGAAGCATCAATAGAGGGAAGAATGGTGTTGGTTTGTGGGTTAATAGCTCTCACACTAGTTGAAATGTCCATTGCTGTGATTTCAAACTTGGTAAAAATAGAGATATAGACCAAAGATGACCATTTCTGGCTCCCTGGGAACCCCTGAAATGGTACTGCCATTCACTTCTCTGATGATTTTTTAATATACAGCTTGTCTGTTTTTACTGGCCCTCTTTAACTCTCTCTTCATCAATAACAACTTTCGAATGCTTTTGTCTGTTTCAGCTAAAGCTGATGGAGTCATAAAGGTCTTGAAGATATCAAGTTCTTAGAAGCTTCATAAAAAATGACGTTCTTGTAGAGAAAGAGAGAGAGAAACCACATCATCTTCCCACCGGAGAAGCTGTTATCAATACAATTCTGTTGCACATCAGGGAATGCTCATCTGAGAGATAAGGAAAGGCTGGGATTATGCCAAACACCAGAGAAATATTAGACAGAACTCACATTTTGTTATAGACGCTGGTCAGATGACAACTGGAAACCATGTTCTGCTGCTTATGAAACTACCCTGGTATTTTAAGAAAGTAAGGTGAGCTTCAGATTCCATCCCAGTACATTTACTCAGTGGGTTAGAAACAAGGGGCTTTGCCATTTGTTGGTGAAGCATCCGGATGTGAGCAAGAGCAGTGCCACCACCAACACATGATCTTTCATCATGTGTTTCTGTAAGGACTGAATGCTGTAGAGAGTGCAGGCTGTGAAATCTGTTCATAATGATAGGTTACAAGTTAGTACCATAATGGCTGTGAATAGTCTGAACCCAAGTTTGAGTCATAATAAAAATAATAGGAGGTAGCTACACGTTTTCATTTTAGCTATTGCAGGGGTAGCCTTCCAGGGGACATGTGGTTATAGCCACACTTTTCTGACTGGTTTTGCTTCTTCTTGGAAGCAGAGTGCTAAGTTGATTTGGCAATTATGGGAGCAAAGTAAAACTCCAGCTTCTTTTTATAGCAGTATTGAACTAGACCTACATACCAGACTAGGTGACATAAATGGCAAGCCCCAGCACCTCATCAAATACTACAAAGGGGGGACCAGTGAGTCTGTCTTGAAGGATTCGGCTGTTTCCATTATTAGCCATTTGACTCTGCCTTAACAAAGCTATCTTCCCTTTGCATGCAATGCAAATTAGGTATCTAACCTGCATTTGAGCATCTGATCCTTAGCCTTAAGGCTCAAACTTCTACTTTGTGCAAGGTTTTCCAGTAGCTTTTCAGGGTAAAGAATAACAAGAAAGTCAATGGAAATAGTGGCTGCAAACACAAGATAAGGTGATTTCAATTTTAGTACAGTTTCACAACTCACATTTAACCTTAGACTCCCACTTAAATGTGGATTGTTGGAGGTCTTGTCTTTGCTGTTCCTGCCACCCTAGTTAGCAAGTCACCCATTCTACTATTCTTATCTCTTCTGCTCAGTGATTTGGCAATTTCCACCTCTGCAACCTTATGATGGAAATTTTCCTTCTTCATCAAGTTCGCTGTTTATTTCAGGTAGTTTTCTGACACCCCTAAATGTTCTGTCCAACTTCAGACCAAGGGCAGTGTTACTCAAATCTGACCAGGAAACTGGATAAAGAAAGAAATTATACCTGCATTTCCTTCCCACCCTCAAACCAGGATCTGGACCCAAATGTCATGATTTGCCTTTATCCTTGTCATGAGTTTAAGTCTCAAGGTCAACTGTGCTGCTGGCTCTCATCAACCTCTGAAATGCAATTCTGAACCTCTCAGCTTAGGCAATTTTTATATAAACCACAGGAAAAGCATATAAGTGTAAATTAAAACTTTCTTGACTTGCCTTTTGCCCATTTTCTGGTACTGTGTTCAGCCAGCAAGTATATGAAGAGACACATTTGAGAGCAAATAGGCAAAGCTGAGCCTGGAACTCATCAGTCCACAGCAAACTCAATGATTTGGGTCTGGTACATATTCCCTATTACAATTAAACCTGATTTTTTCCTGGCTTCCCATTCCATTGAGAGAAAAGTCTAACTTTTGCAGAGGATGAAAATGCCAAGTTATAGAGGTTCTGTTGGGAGGATGACGGCTTTAGTCACACAAGAGCTTTCTTCCATGGCAGCTGTCTCTTTTTAAAACAAAACCAAAAAAACAACCACATTGTCTACAACAGCAGAAAAATCCCTCATGTTAAAAACCCCTGGGTTAGCCTCTTGAGAAACTGGCACAAGAAGCTGTCTTTGCCCTCCCTTAAATTATATGCTTGTTTTCCCCTGCTGCTACGATAAAATAAAATGAAACAGAATCTTCTCAATTTTTCTTTCACCAGTGTGTTAAGATATTGTCAGGTCAGGGCTGGTGGTGGGGTAGCGGATGACTAATAGCTGTGGGTTTTAATTAAATGTTATCAGAAGAGGATGATAGATTAGCACCGCTACCCCCTGCATTTCCCAGAACATCTCAAAATTACTTTTTGAAAAATGGACTAGAAAAAAAGGTGTGGGGAGGGACAAGAAACAATGATGGGAATTCCTTGTCCTTCTGCTGGGCTAGAACAAAAGCTTTCTGTCTGCAACAGAAGGAAAAGCTTATTTATGTGTTACAGTTCAACCCAGTGCAGGCCTGACTCGTACCTGGTTGGGATTTCTGCAGCAGAGTTGGACCTCATCTTCACAAGTCTCCTTTATGGCATTTCTGCTGCCACAGGAAAGCCTTTTCCTTCTATAAACTGCCTCTCCGCAGCAAAACTAGTGGTTGTGCTGGTGTTAAGTGGTTGTGCTGCTGTAAAGTGCTTTAGCTGATGCACATGACAGCGGACATGATAGCAAAGAGGGAAAGAGCTGGCCCAAAGGCTTTATCCTGCACTGTTTTGAAAGACGGCAGGCATTTAACTGAAAATGTCCATTGAAGGATAGTTAAGTTGCTCATTGCTTTCTGCTGCAGATGAAAACTGAGGCATGATGGACAGGATTCACCTCAAAAAGCCTCACATCTGAAATGCTGAATCCATACCTGGACTAATTTTCCAGACTCTTTGTGCAATGGAGAGGAAAAAGGTCATTCTGGAAATACGGGGTTCACACACTAGCCCAAGGGACTTTGCATGTAAAAGATATAAAATGAGAAAAAAATGCACCAAACTAATCTGATCTGGGTATTGTGCAGTGAACATGTTACTGTGCATATGTACCTATATAAGCAGCTACTTACAGAACAGCTTGCTTTGCCTTCATGGGTGGTGACCACGTATTAAAGGCAAACTCTATTGCCTATTTTACTTTGCCTCTGCAGCAGAAGTGCCACAAACAAAACACACCAGCTCCTCTTTCTCTCATGATATTATTATGTAAATTTTTGCATAAGCAAAAGAATAAGCACTTTGGCTTTGCCTGAGAAGAGATATTATCGGTGTTTCTCACCTTACAACCTAAAGAAAAGAGAAAAGCACTGTAGGCCTTGTATCCAAACAAGAGATGCAGGCATTTGTGACAGTTAAAGCTATATCACCTGCACAAAGTAATAAAACATGAAAGACTGAGTAAGCCACAGCTTTTTGCTGCTGAGAGATTTACTGAGCCCATGGAGACGAAAAACCTCTCTTAAACAGAAGTAGCTCATAATTGAGGGCGGCTGTTCTGCCCCTATGTGAAATAAGGGTTTAGGGTCTGAAATTGTCCTTTAGGCAGGCTCTGAAATCAAATATCTCAGTGCATCTGACAAGATCCCGATTTTCTATTGAAAGAACTCTGCTCCTTTCTCTTCTGCTCATCTTTTTGTTATGACTATCAGTTAGAGCACTCAGGCTGTGAAGACAGAAAGACATCACCTCTAGACCCTCCTTTACCTTAAATAAAAAGCTCAAGAATATTTTCATGTGAAAATAAAAGCTGTTACAGTGATTAAAGCCCTTCAGAGGGTTGCTTTTGGACTGTTATTCTCAATATAGGAGCTTAAACTCTTCCTGAGCTACATTTTATGTCCCTGAGCGCATTTCTGGATGCTGCCCAGAATGAACAAGTGCTGGGGAATAGGGATGCAATCTACGAATAAAGTGAGCACATTGTTAACTTTTTATCCTCATTGTTATTTTTATTAGTCAAGGTTTTGGCCCTCAGAAGTTGGGGTATTTGTAATGAAAAAGACACAAATAGCTTGTAAGGCAAGCTATAAATAAAAGAGACTGGAAAACTGGTCTAGTGCCCAGACAGATGATTATTTTTTAAAAGAAATGTATTTATATTTCTCCCTTTCACCCAAAAAGGTGTGTCAGTGTTTAGAGACAGTAAAACTTACTTTGTTCTTATCTATTTTCTGCTGCTCCGTCTTCGGGTATGGCATGCACATCCCATATGACACATATACTATTTCAAAGCAATGAAGTCCTGACTATTAACGTTAAAATGCTGACTTCCCAGATGCTTTCTTCCAACAAAGCCTGAGCTGCAGCGCACATGCCAATAAAATCCTGCTTACGTATAGTGGTGGGTGAAAATATGATAGAAGCTGTTTACTTTGCCAGCTATTGAACTCCTGTCCAAAGAACCTCAAGTGAGGTGCAGTTCTCCTGCAGATGCTGATGAATTCCTAGCTCCGTTTAGAGTGTGCTTTCACATGAAAACCAGAAGAAACTGTGGGAGTTGGTATTTCCTTGAATTTTTTTCTCCTGGACCTGTGCTGAACACGTTTCGAGCACATCAAAATGCACTTCAGGAGGGAAATAAAAGGAAAAAAGCTGCTACATTGCTGGAAAGGAGCCTGCGTCAGAGTTTACCTACTTTGCATTAAAGATGGTGACACAAACAGAGAGGTCTTGTACGCTTGTCAGGGTGCCCTATGGCCAGCAACAGACACACAGGCAGTTCTAAATTAAAAGAACATTTCTGTATTAATTTATCACTCTGGTACACACAGGGCTAACTATTTTCCAGAAGCCAGCTACTGAGCCTCATATAGCTGACGGAGCTTAAACTGTTATGAGAGAAATACAGTTGCTTTCTTGATGTGATGTATTTGGCCTCATGAAAGGGCATTTTGTTTAGGTAGTGCATAGAAATCTTAGAAAGTGCCTACAGACACAGATGCAATCCCTGGGGTGAGGCAGCAAACCTGAGCAGAGAAATCGGCGTAAATCATGCGACTTAGTGGCAGCTCATAAATCCAGTGTTTGAGTGGAGCTCTGATAAGGCAGGGTGATGTCTGGGCACTTTTACTTCCCATAACATATTACGTGGCATTTGCATCTCTGCAGAAGCAAAACAAGCTGAGATTTGCATCTCATTTTTTACCTCTCCATGCTACGGGTGGGTCAGATTCTGATCTTCACTGCATCAGTGTAAATAAGAGAAAAGCCCTTGGTTTCACACAAGTGACTCCAAATGTAAACTCTCATATTTGGGATGTGGATTGGACTCTGCTCCAGTTCTGAATTATGCTTATTTGACATGAGATAATAATATCAACCTATAAATTTTTTAGTCAAACATCTGTGCTTGCTACTCACAGTAATTTGTATGTATGCATATGAATACTTATATTTGCATATTGTATATTTGCATATTTTGAAGGCAAAATTGGAAATACACCTGCAAGTTTTCACTTGCCTTAGAATGTCTCAGAGAAGATGTTACTAAACAATGTCTGGATACCGCTTAGATAACTGAAGTCTGGTAGCCATATAAATCCAGGTTTTCACAAGCAGTCTGTGTGTAACTCCTCAGGGTTTAGGCACAGAAGTGCCTTTCCAAATGACAATATTTGCAATACTTTTGGGTTTTGGCTCTGTCAGTTGATGTGAACATCTTCCCCTAATTTTTTTAAATAAGCCTTCCTAGATGCCTTCTTTCCTGCGAAGGTTTAACACACAGACAAAGGAGATGAAGGGAGAGATGATTATTATCCTCTTTTCCTAGCAATTTCAGGGTTATTTTAGTGAAAAATCTCCATGTTCAAGGTAAGATGCATCCATGGGACCCTCTGAAAGTAAAGGAAGTTGCTATGTGTTCTGTCTTCGCCTCCTTAAGTGGTGAAAAAACAGGTTTTTCTTGGCTCCTATTGCTACTGATGGTGATTCAGAGTGCACTGTGGTCTGTATCATCCTATAGGTTCCCCCACCATGGAGACCCCAGCATCTTTTAGGGGTTTGAGTTCAGAGCCTACTGTGTGGTTTGACTTCTTCCACCCATGTGCAGAGGGGGACAAAGTCACTGCCTTGTTACATTACAGTCCCAGTGACTGCAGCTACAACTCCATCAGACAAAGCCATCCAGGTATGCAAGGAGTCTGATGTTATTTACAGTCCTGTATATGAGGAGAAAGCCCATGTGCCTCTTGGACTTATTCTTGACTTACATCAATGTCAATAGATTTTGACCCTAGGGACTAGACATGGTAATAATATTCTAGCTGGCATGGTGCAGGCTAGACTAGTAATCAAATATCCTACCTATTTATTCCTGCTTGGACATTGGCACAATTATTAAATAATCCCTCTAAATTAAATTGCTCTTTCCTTTTCTAAACCAACATGGATATCTATGCTTTCAGGACATAATTGAAAGAGTGGCTACAAAGCTAATTCATTTTCCTTATCCATTTTAACTTGTCAACCATGGAAAGCAGTAGCTGCTTCCTTCTCTTCCAGTACAATTAGCAGTAGCATATGTTTGCTGCATAGTAATTTGTTCTAATGGAGGAAGATGATACTTCCCTAATGATGTATGCTTCCAAGAAGAAGATGAAGCGTCTCCCTTAACAAGCATAGACTTTTGGATGAGAACTCACTGTTTTCTTTAATCTGTTTCAGACAGACCCAACAAAGTTACTAAAATGGGTCCAACTCTGTGTTCTTAATAAGCGTAGTGTTTACTTCTTCCCTTATAGCATCCAGTGGTTTGCTTATACTTTTGATGATACGAAATCATAAGGAGTTTAGCCTGGGAGAATTTTAGTCTATTTACTAGCTACTATAAAGTTGATTTATCTCCTGCAGCAAGCTGTTGTGTAAAGTTCTGTGATTTGGGTCTTAATCTACAGAATTAGCTGTCTTTAAAGAAAACTCACTCCAAAGCTTAGCTCTATCTGCAGCACAGTATTCCCTACGCAAGAGAAAGCTCCACCACAAACTTGGAAATATCTGTTGTTCATTACTGCCTCTTTCCTGTGTTTAGAAGCTTATTTCTAATTTTTAGGGGTGGGGTTTTTTTTGGAAGAAAACCCAAATATTTGAATCCCCAGGGCTCTTACTTTGCCCTGGTTGCTGAAGGGTCCTGACAAAATCATTGGAAGACCAATATACTGAAAAACCATAATGTTATCTCCTACTCCTCATTAAGAAAGGAAGGATGCTTGTTTGTATGCTGTCTGAAAGCTGAAAGGGTGCTCACATTCCTGGAAGATGGCAGCAAATATCTGTACTAGTAGAAAGGCACCACTTCATAAACCCTTGGTATCAGTTTGCAGGAGCAGTGACATGACGTATGTCAGCAGTCCTCATGTGAGCTAGGTGTCGGCATGGGATATTATGTCTTCATGAAATCAGAGACACCACACGGGAAAGAAACACAAAAAACAGCCAAAAAGGGAGGCCATTCTGCACCCATTACAGAGGGAAAGGCCTCTTCTCTTTGAGGGGAAGAGCTATTTGCATTTCTGTGTCAAAATTTTCACACTGCGATCTAGATGTGCTAGAGGAAAGACATGGACACAGCAATGGGGCTGTGGATACAGACGGCCAGTTTCTCCCCCATGTCATTGCTTTTTAGGGTGTTATACCCTCAGCTGAGGGTACATATCTGCTACTTGCTTTGCTCTTCCCAGCTGCCCACCTCTGCTTGCTAGCCCCCAGAATCACCAAAGTCTCAGCACAAGATCAGTGCAGGAGACATGAGCAGGTTCTCCCACTTCGCAGCACGCAGAAGGTATCCAAAATTTCCTTCTCCCTGTTTTTCCCTCTGTTGTTCCCAAGGCTGGAAGCAATGCCTTAACTTAGGCGTAGCTTTTGGCGCTTGTTTTTTCCACTGTTGAAGTTCTAAACTTTTAAATATGCTGCCTTTTCTTGTTTTAGGTGGAACTTTCCTCCAGCACAATGAAACAGCACCTCTAAAATAGATTTCAGACTTCTCCAGGGTCTCTTTCATTTCTTTCCACTTTCTCCATGATGGTGTTTTTCCTTTTGGACTCCTCTTCTCCTGGGCATTATTTAAGGATAGAGGCATGTCCTTTCTGTTTCTTAAATTCTTAAAAGTTTAAATCACCATCATCTGTTGCTGGGAAACAAGTGTTTTCTTTATCTAATAATGGGCAAGGATCAACTGGTGTTCAGGTTGCTGATGTTTCCGAGTCCTAAAAATCATTGAGAATGCCTTTCCTGCAGTGTCATGTACTGAAAGCAGTCATTCCACCGTATGGAGTGAGCAAAGCTGGCTCCACCAGTGCCCTCAGTCCAAGGTAATGGAGCAGGCAGTGTATCACAAAGGTCAAAGTTGTCTTTAAGTTTGAAATGAATCGGGAATTCAAATGTAATTCAAATGAGCAATGCCCCACTAGAGAGCTCACAGGTGGTTACCAGAAAGAGCACAGAGGGAGAATGTGTTGTGTGAGATCTGTCCATCTCTTTTTCTTGTTGGTGGCACGTACTGATGGCTCCTGGTCCTTACAGCCCTTCTTAGTGCAAACCTCGAATGAGGCCCGGATCTCTTCTGAGTAGTTGCTTTTTGAGTATCAGTCTTTATTTATTTTGGGGAATTTCTTCTCTTTCTCTCCCCTTGCATGCAGAGGTGCTAAGTATTAAAAGAACAGCGAGGAAGGGGAGAAATCACATCTTGGTATTTTTCAGTGAAAGCCTGCCAGACGTTTAATAACCTGTTTTATGTTGAAAACATTTGAAGAATGACTCTGCAAACAGTGATAATACTTACTCATTAAGCTTTCAAACAGCCTGGCCTGACAGTCTTAACCTTTGCACTGTGCAAGTGAAAACATAAGGCATAAGTAAAACCCCTTCCTGCAGTAATTCCAGTGGACTGCATAGTGGATTACACCAGGTATGAATTCACTCAGTGGCATTCGGTTCATTTCTAACAACAAGTCATCATGGCTTAGTCTGAACCCCAATGCCTGATATAAGACTCCCAATAGAGTTAATTACTCAGCTCTTTATAATAATCCATCGTCCAGTCAACCCACGAAGCATTTCGTCACAGTAGCAGCCTGAATGTTCAGTTAGGGGACCAATTAATCAAGCTGGCATTTAAAAAAGATATAAACGCACATTTTATAATAGTGTAAAACATCAAGGTATTAATTTTAGTTGCATTTGGCATACACAGACATGCACACAGTATCTCTCTACAGCTTGATTTATTACATTTAAAACTGAATGGCTTTGGAAATCAATTTTATTAGACTTCTTTATTTTAAAACATAAAATAAAGTGAAAGCATTACTTAGTAATGGCTTGTAAATTCTAGATAAAGATGCCCAAAGGGAAAATATAGAAACCCTGGTGCGTTGCATATCGTTCACTTTTTTTGCATGGAATAGCTCAGTGATTTGGAAAAAAAAATGATGTAAATTAGGGAGATGAAGTTTGTAGGTATTACCACTTGTCCAGTGTAAATGAGAATGAATGGAAGTCATTCCATTGTCCCCATCATGCTTTGGATCACAAAACACAAATAGGTGGCATCTGTCTCATTTGATGACAACAATAACAACTGGAAGAGAAAATGAATGAGGGCTTGTCTTTTAAGAGACAAGAGCAAATCCCTTCTTTATTTGCAGATGTTTCCCCATCCAGAGCTATATAGATGAGGGGAAAGGGTAGATTACAAATTAATGAAAGAGAGATAAAGCTGTTGCAGCACTGAGAAACTCAGCCACGAGCTGTTCCCAGCAGTATATAAGAGGATCTCTCTCCATCTGTGTAGCGGAGAGGCAAAAGCAGAGATTTCTTTGAGGCTTATAGCAGCGAGGTGGGCAGAGATTCACATCAAAGCGGTCAGTGTGCAGATTGGTGGAGCAACCAGTGGCGGTCACTACATCCAGACCAGTGCATGGCCCTGATGGACAAGGTCTTGCCAGACAGTGAGTACGGCTTGGGGATTAAGGTGCCAAGGTGGTGCTAGCCACAGACTGCAGCTCCTGCATTTGGCCTTTCACTTGTCCTTGTCCTTTCCCTGCCTCAGTTTCCTGTACTGGGAAGTGAGGAATCTCCTGCATCTGGGAATTGCTCATCAATAGAGCTGTTTTCCCAGTGAAGGACTTTCCCCAGAAAGGTTTGCTGCTTATTTCTGGGTTATTGGTTAGAAACAAAAAAGAAGCAAAACAGTGTCGATGTTTGAAACTTTGAACATACAGAGATATGTATATATACATAAACATATATGTGTGTGTATATATATACTTTTTTTCCTAGAAAATTTCACTATGTAGAAATAAAAGAATGTTTTCTATGACTATTCTTCATCTCCAAACAAGAAAAATGTTTCCACAGGAAATTTTTAACCACTCAGAAGAGTAAGGTACACTTGCTTTGGGGGTCTGCACTGATAACTTATAACTGACACTGGAGGGGTGGATTTGGCTCAGGAGCAAAATCAAAGGAAGTGCAGGACAGTCTGACATAGTTTGGTGCTGACCAAGACATTGCAGCCAGTGACAGGTATTTGGCCATGGAAAGATGAAAAATCAAAGGGTGATTGTGGATTTGCTGGTGAAATTCACATTACCAACATCAACCTGTTCTGGTAAGAAATCTTTGTGTACCGAAGATCTTGAAAGGCACTTGAAAGTGGGGACTACCGTGATACCGCGGTACCGGTGATTTTTATTAAAAGCAGTATTTAAAGAGGTTCACCTGCTTTTGCCCATATCCTCAGCAGGCTCTGAGTGCTGAGCTCTGCACGGGAGTCTGGATTTATGGTCAACAACAATGCCTATTTTATCGTGTCTATTTAATACTGTTGATATTACTAATGATTTGTCAAGGAACAGAGCAGAGCTGTGGGTTCTGGAAAACCAAAATCTCAGTGAAACCCAGACTCTGTTCTTCCCCAACTGCGTACATCAGGCATCTTCCCTATGTGCCACTGATACTATGTGAGTTTAAGCCTGAGAGACCTATCTGTCTGCTTCCTTTATTTCCACTAAGCTCCTTCCTTTTGCTGCAGGTTCAACTTCTCAAAATGCGGACTGTTATTTTCAGGCATAACCTCAGAATCTCATCTGAACTCTCTTGTGCTAAGGCATTAATCTGCATTGCACGATGTTTTGGAGCAAACAGTGCTGGAGTGAAAGCAAGATCTCCCCATCTGTATTTTACTCGTTTCACTCCTCTCAGCAAACAGAGATGACATTTTTGTCCACAATAGGCCAACACAAGGATTCATTCTGGGAGGGGTTTTTTGTTTGTGAAGTTTTCCTACTATTTTATAAAATGAAGACAAGTCCAGCTGGGCCCCGAATGCCAAGCGACAAGCCAAATGGCTTGATAGAAAAGGGCCAACATCAATCCCTCTGGGATGGGGTCAGAAGATGGAGAAAAATTTATTTAGGAGCAAATAGAGTTTCCAGCTAGGCTTTATTAAACTTACTCCTCCTTTAAGGCTATCTCAGCTCTCTTCCTAGTATTTGTAGCTGCTACCTACTACCCTGAGTGGTAGTGCTTAAGCTCAAGTGATAGCTGAAACCCATGGGTTCATAGTCTTGAAACTGCCTTGACTATGCTACTTTATGTACGGCTCTAGGTGGGTTATGTGACCCTAAGGAGGCATTCTTTCCCAGATTAAATGACTCCTCTTCAAGAAAAAGACTCTTGTGTCCCACAGCTGAGTAAGTGTCCCCAGAACCAAAGCTGGGTTTTGTTCACACCAAGGCAGGGAGCCTGCTAACTGTGAACCCATGTGGCTGACCAGTTGCCCATGATCAACAACACTGTGTTATTTAGCACTGTGCATTCAGCCGTTGATGAGTTTGAGTTCAGGTAGGAAACCCATGGCAGAGCTAGGACATGAGTCCAGCTTTCTGGAGCCCTAAGAGTACACCATCTCCTTCATCTGTTTTTATTTGTTCAGTCCCCAGATTTTCTGTAGCATGGAGATACATTTCTGTGGTCCTGGGATGGAAATAGTAATTGCCCCACTGTTGGAAGGAGGTACCAAAAACATAGTAGTACCCAATACTTCCTGACCATTACAGCAGTGTACCCCTGGGAGGGGGAAAGTGGAGGCCAGGCTGCCCTGGGCCATATTTGGCCACTGCCTCCTGCCAAAGAGGAGGCAATTGATAGTGCAGTTGGCAGTACAGCCCATGGAAATCACAGCCTATGGAAAGCTTGTCTAAGTCCAGATGATGTTCACACGTGGTTGGGTGCAAGCAGAGAAGAGTGTGCAAGTGATTGCAGGTATAGTCTTTCAAAAAAAACCCCACATTTATCACTGCTTGGCCACTGGCTCCTTTGGGAAAAATCCTGGTTCTCTCTGAAAGCTCCCCTCTGCCTGTGTAACCCCAAAGAGCTGAAATTCATCGCTCCTGAACCCTGCTAAAGTCTGAGCCTATGTTTTTAGCTGAAACTCTATTTTGGCTGAAAACACTGCCCCAGACTTGAATTCTCTTAAAGTTCAGTGGATTCAATGCTGGGAATTTGCTTCCACCCATGCCAGAGGTAAAGGGATTAGCTGTGAAGCCCTGATCCCAGTCCACACTCTTCCCAAAGCTCAGGGCAGCCTGGGTTCAGACCTCTGCAGCTGAAAGTGTTTAAATAGGAACGTCCATCACTCGGCGTGAATAAAGGCGAAAGTGGCCCTTTTAAAAAGAGAGCGATGACTTGATCAAAATGCTGCTTTGTCATATCTGTTTCATAAAAATTTGCCCCCTCCGGGCCAATCCGGCTTGATGTCAATGGTGAACGCCAACCACCGCCTTGTCTTGGTGAGTGCTGCACAAAGCCTTAATTTCACAGCCTTCACACAACAGTGAAAAATCACCAGGAACTTTCTCCTCGGCTCTGGGATCTCCCTAGCAACCGCAGGCCAAGCATACTGTAATTCAATTTATGCCTTGAACTCCTTCAGGAGTCTCTTCTTTAAAATCTGTCACAGTCAACGTGCCTTGGGAAACTATTATAAGCGCCTGAACCTTTGACCAGCCAGAGAAAGTAAGCGCTGGTATAAATCTCGTAAGCATGTTTGGTCTGTTTTTATGTTGGGCGTATGGTACATTTAACATTCAGCCCGTAGCCTCCATCTCTTTTCTGCTTGGGAAATGCACCCCGCATCTGTCATACTGTCTGTGCTGAAACCGGGCTACCAGCCCCGAAAAGAGGCGCGGGGGGAAATGCCTCCGCTCAGCCAGAAGAATTGCTTTATGTGGAAATGCACTGACATGGCCCTCGGCTCGTTGGGGGTGTCATGGGAAAGATAAGCAGGAGTGACCTGGCAGGTTTGTGAATGTCTCAATCCGGGACTGAAGTGGGTTTAACAAAAGAGTGAAAGCTTAGCAGGAAAACACAAATGATAATGAACTGCTCGCTGTGTTTAAATAGCCATCCCCAAATAGTTTTGCAGGGAACATTGTCAAATTACTTGAGTCAAAATGAGGTTTATAGGCCTGTAATTTTCGGGGCTATTTGCTCAGGAGCTCTCTGTGAGCATCTTTAAAAAATTACTGCTTTTGCTGACAAATGCCATTTTTAAATTAACCATATGACACAACGGCTTATAAATAGGATTCCTCTCTGTGTATTAGCTCTGTGTCTTGAGTGTGTCAGAAAGTGAAGGGACGAGCCTTTACTGAGTAATGCCTAACTGGAAACTTGTTGGCATTGCAAATCTAGGGGCAGATTCAGGCTGGCATCATGCGGGGGGGGGGGGTTACACTGGAACAGAAGGAGGTAAACTGTCCCCCTGGGGGTGCCAAGAGGCTTCATACTCTGGCTTTGATGGAACGGGCAAGTGCTCTACAAGTCTCAGGAACTGGCTGCTCAAGGTAATTTCCAAGTAATTGCTCACTGGCCATGTTCCAACCCAATCTGAGTATTTTCCTCACACTGTGCGAGGAGCCTCACCCATCACGCTGTGTTAGCTGGGAGCAGTAGGTCTGTGCAGTGAGAGGGGATTTTTCAGCTGAATCAAAAACAGACATCACATTTCAACCCTGCTTTCTTGCTTGTCTGCAGGACAGCATCTTAGATAAAGTGATATCACATATCTTTCAGAGCATCATGGGGCAACTCCAAAAGAAGATGCAGAGCTTGGCCCATGCAGCCTCTGCTCACAGAGCGGCTTCAGCTGCAGCTGTGTTGCAAGACATGGAGCAGCAGTTAGTGAGTACCTGTGTGAAATCCTGTGAACAAGGTGCAGGGCTAGATTTGATCTCGTCAGTCTTTCCTCACATTGCTTAATGTGACCATATCTATATTTTCAGTCCTTCTGTTTGCTTTGATCTCAGGGAAGCTTTGTAATGCAGGCTGGGATGGTATTTGGCCAGGCTATATATCCATCTACAGCCAGAGAAAAAGAGCCTTCAGCTTTTTCCAACACTTGGAGAAGTACTGAGATAAGGACGGTTTAAATCAATAAGCCTTGTCTATGGCTGAGTAGAGACATAGCATCATTTGATGCTGGAAGAACCTGCTTTGACTTTAGTAAGACTTACGGGGATTTGGCTTTGCAAGGTAAGTGGCTGCTGAAAGGCAGACAAGGCCATAAAGAAATGATACAGCAATATGCAAAGCTATGGGGCTGGAAACTGCGGTGGTACAATTTAGTGCAGCAAAGCTGGAGCAAATGCCAGCTCAGGGTAGAGGCAGATCTGTTTTGAGTTTTACCTTTCTCCTGGCATTTCTGTTTTTCCCATATAGTTCTGCTTGTTGCCTGAGTCACGGCCTTTTTGCTGTGTACAGTAGCTGGTACAGAGAAGGCTTAGGTGTAACAACACCCCGTCACTATTCATTACGAACACAAAATCACTGCTGGAATGCCCACGGGTTCCCATGAAAACAAGCCTGTCTCTGATTTAAATAAGTCCTTACTGTTCAGTCAAACTGAGCAAATAGGTGGAGGAAAAGCACATATATTACTAATTAACCAGAGATCATTGTTGTGTACCAAGCAATAATATCAAACCTCATCAGTTTCAGTGGAGTGGGACTGTTTATAGAGGTATCAATGAGTTAAATATTAGGAACAATTCTTTAACTGTTTGTGTCGCTAGAAGAAGTCTAGTTGTCATATAAAAGACAGGGACAGATTTCATTCCCAAAGTGGTGTAGAAATGAGTTACTCCATCAAGGTTAAAGCTGGGTTCCCATTTATTTCATCTGAATCATGCAGGAGCAGCTGATGGTGTTGAGAAGCCCATAGTGAGAAGAGTACAGGGCTGCTAGGGCTGTGGTTCCCATCGGCTGCTTCGTGGTTCTTTAGTATCCAGTCCAGGCATAGGGGATGCTTGGATGCTTCAGACTAAAACCTGAGGTATTTGCAAGGCCAGTGAAGCAGATTATACCTGCTTTGCACCAGGGGCACGTTGCTGGCTCTACATCAAGAGAAAAAAAAGATTAAATATCATTTATCTTTCTCTGGGGAGTTTACGGGCCAAGTTTTGACGGAATTATCTTTTTTGCATCGCCTGTTCGCTTGACTGTATAAATACAATACCTGCTTGAGAAAGGAACAACAATGCTCCTTTCAGCCTTGCAGGATTTCAATTCACAGTAAGTTTATCTGACATCTCCCATGATTAGCTGTGAACTTATCTCAAGCAAGAGAGAAGGTTGGAGAGAGAGCAAGAGCGAAGAAGATAAGCACCAAACAAAAGATGTTTGTCTCTCTCGGTGCTGCCTTCAACAAGCCCAGTCTGTCAGGTACTGAAATACGAAGTAGCAGGTAAATTCTGCAGCAGGGAGCAGGAGGAGAGCATGGGATATAAACCCATTATAGACACCAAATACGTCTTACTGTTATTTATGTTTCTTGACAAATTGTACAGCTAATTCCATACACTCAGCAGGAAAAATGCTGTTGGCAGGTAAGAGCTCGCTTGCAAGTGCAGGAAAAGATTCCCAGAGAAAGTGTGGGTCAGAGGAGAAATGATTCTGTTTCCAGATGAGTCCTGAAGTTTGCAGGCATAGAATGTAAGGTGGTGGTTTTCCTCTAGGGGCTGCAGAAATCTGTCTGAGATCAGAGCAGGATCCAATTCCCTGTGAAGATAATGAGAAAGGTCTGCTTTACCTGGGTGGTTTGGGGTCTAGGCATTTTAACTCAGTCTCCATCACCCACAAATGAGAGGACATCACTGGAATGGGTTGCACAAGGAAGTTGTGAATGCTCCATCCCTGGCAGTGTTCAAGGCCAGGCTGGGCAGAGCCTTGAGTGACATGGTTTAGTGTGAGGTGTCCCTGCCCGTGGCAGGGGGGTTGGAACTTGATGATCTTAAGGTCCTTTCCAACCCAAACTGTTCTATGATTCTATGATCAAATGAAGTGATGACACAAACACTGTGGTTCTCACCACCACGGGGGGTTATGCCCACAGTATAAACTTATTCAAAAGTATTTACACAAAGCTGTGAAGGAAAATTCCTTCAAGAGCCAGTAAGCATAAAGATGAAAAAACATCTTCAAGAGAGCAGGAAATCCCTGAGCTACAACCAGCAGGAGCTTCAGGCAAGTGCCACAGGAGGTGTCCTGCTTGTCTGCTTAAGGCTCCTCTCAACATCTGCTCCTGGCCACCTCTGAAGAAGGACACCAGGCAAGCTGCGCATTTGTTCTGTCTCTGTTCTTGCAGAATTCAAAATAGAAGCAGAAACATCTCTTACAAAATTGCCCATGATTTTTCAATAGAAAAGAAGAATAGCTTTATTTTCAATGAAATGGAGCATAATGTTCACTACTGGCTGGATGCCTGCAAGATAGCTGTTTTCAGGATGCTCTGCGCTGTGGTGTCTTATATTAATCAGGGGTTTCCCCCTGCTGTAGACATGAAGTTATTCCAGAATAGCCCTGAAGCAGTAGTTGTTCCCAAAATAAGAATCCCTGAGTAACTCCATGTGTGGACATTGTTATTCCCAGTTACCAGGATCTTCTGCTGGTAGACTAATCCAAAATGTCTGTCTTTTTACCAAATAAGAGTCTTCACCTATGTGTTATTCAATAACTATTGCTCTTTGAATTCACCTCACCTTTAGCTTGACAGACTGAATAAATTGAGTATAAAGGGGCCCAAGGACACAAGTTCATGTGGTAACAGCTGGCACATGTTGATTATTCATCATTTCACAATATTAATAGTTTTGTTCGCAAATGGCCTTTGCTGGAGTCACTGAAAGTACTTTGAGAAATCGCGGTGGAGTAAGCGGTCTTATTTCCATTGCACAATCAGGAAAGACTGAGAACAAACACATCAAGGCATGATTTTCTACAATGATTAGTAGTCTGAGATTTCCATCGTGGGCAAAACTTAAGTGGAGAAAAAGAAGAGTCTGATCTTGAGACAATGGTGAAGATCTACACTTGGAAAAACACACCTTCTGGAGGGTCTTCTATTGGTACCCATGACTGGAAGCAAAACTTTCTTGTCAGTCCTGAAATTGTTGGCTTATAAACGGGTCATGCAGATATTATTATTAGCATCATTATTGTCGTTGTACGAAAATGTAGATTTGGGGGATTTCATTGCTCTATGCACTTGTTAAACATGACAAACAGTGGTCCCTGGCCCCAAAACCTTGTTGGCCAAACAGCCACAAATGATCAATGGGAGAAAGTGCCGAAAGCAAGGCAAAGAGAAGTAAGATGTGTGCAGGCCTGAGATGCTCAGGGAAATAGGAGTGAGCTACCTGCTCAGCTGCAGTTGGGCTGAAATTTCTTATGTGCTTTAGAGAATAAGAGTGAGCTGGCAGGAAACAGAGGGTAGAACATGCAGTGATCTGGTGGGAACTCTTCCTTTTTTCCCCATTTCACAGGAAAAAACAGTCTGAAAAGCACCTGTTGGAAAGAGCAGTGCTGGCCTCATCTCCCCCCACCTGCCTAGCAACTTCAGGGAAGGTTTGGGAAGCAACACTAAACCATTTTCTTTCTCCCTCAGCCTTTCCCCCTTCTCCAAGGCCACAGTCTGCATTGAATTTTGTCTCCTTCCCACTTTCTTTCTTCTGTTGCAACTCCAGTGGCGTATCCTGGCACATTCGAAAGTGAAGTCAGATTTTGGCACCATCCCTTCAGCTGTGATGAAAGTTACAACAGGGAGGGTAAGTGGAATTTGATAACAAAAAGCCTCTTGAGGCCTTTCATCTTTGAACCACTGGCAGTCCCAATAAAGTCCTCTTTCTGTCTCTACGTCAGCATTCACAATTCTGCAAAAAAGAAAAGAAAATGGAAGATAAAATAAATAGGAATTACTGCAGCAGATCTGTTAAAAGATTTTCCTTTTACTAGATTACAACAAATCGCTTAAAACACGTCTTAAACTGCCTGCATTTTCAGGAATGTAAATACAGTGAAGGGCAGATTATACAGTCACAGCTCTCAGAGCCAGCGTGTCAGGAGTATCGAAGATGGAGTCACAATCCTCCCCCTTATTCTTCCTGGCTAAATATTCTTATGTGGTCAGAGTGACCTACTGTGCAGTCATGTCAGCTTGTAAGCGGTTTAAGATAAGTGTCCCTTGATCACAGTGGAAACTTTTGGGAAATTTTCTGAGAAACAAGCATTTTGAGAAACCATCGATGGCTGGCAATGAAGAAAATACACTCCCCTCCCCTGCCCAGGCTGAAATCCTATGCTCAAATGTAAATAGAATTTGAGCACAAAGCCGTAAATTTTTTCAAGCCCCAATATAAATAGCTGCTAGAAAAGAGAAGAAAAAACCCTGACTGAACTCTAATGCCCTTTGTGTATGTGTATTTGACAATATAGCACCTCTAGCCAAGGTTTAAAAATGGTGCATCTTGCATCAGAGGGTAGACTGGACCATATTTCTAAACTGTGCTGCAGTATTAGACATATCATTTATCTTCTGTTTCTTCGGTTGGATTTCACAGAAATAAAAAGGATGTCCTTGCCAAAGCACATGTTTCAGAGTAAATAGTGATGAAAAAAATGTGGTGCTTTGTTTGCCAAAGTGCAGTATTTTGCATTAGTGCACAGAGGGCTCCTGTGTTGGGAATGTCCAAACTAGCAGGACCTCCTGGGTCACGAACAGGCAGTGGTGGGGCTGTTTAGAGGAACTCAAAAGGTCCGACACCAGCCTGGAGAAAGGAGGCACTGGGCTGGCAGCAGCCCGCATTTTGCTCCTTAATTGGGGTCTCTTTGCCTCTGCCTTGTGCTGCACTGGCCATAGAGCACAGCCCCCCGCAGTCACGGTCAGCAAGGACTGAGGTATAGCTGAGATTATAACTCTTCATCAGGGACTGTAGTGATAGGACAAGGGGTGATGGGCTTAAACTCAAATAGGGGAAGTTCAGGTTAGGTATAAGGAAGAAGTTCTTTACTGTGCAGGTGGTGAGGCACTGGAATGGGTTGCCCAAAGGAATGGTAAATGCTCCATCCCTGTCAGTGTTCAAGTCCAGGCTGGACAGAGCCTTGGGCAACATGGTTTAGTGTGAGGTGTCCCTGCCCATGGCAGGGCGTTGGAACTGGATGATCTTAAGGTCCTTTCCAACCCTAACTACTCTATGGTTCTATAATAGCCTTCCTAAGAAAAGTAACTAGAAATGTAACTGGAATGTAACTTATTACTGTGACATAAACTTTTTTGGTTTGTTATATTTTGATTTTAGTCCATATCCTTTTTCAGTAGTGCTGTTCTGACTGTATGGGGGAGATCAGAAGATTCTCCACGTTAGGTTTTCATGCTGCTCCTGCAGGCCTCCCCCTATACCCAGAGGGAGAAGCCCGTGGGTGAGATAATTCCCCTGCACGGACGTTGCCATGATGTCCTCTTGGTGATGTCCAAAGCATTTGCCACCAGTTATTAGAACAGTCTCTGAACACTGGGGACAGAAGAGGCTAAGTTAGCCTGTGCAGTATACCTTGCTAAACATCCATGGCTCTGGCTAGGTCTGCTTGAGCCAAACATGTGAGCAGTAAATGTGAAAGATGCTTTCTCAGCCACCTCTGGAGACTGGTAATCCATTGGCCTTCTGAGTGTGGGGATGTCCAGGAATAACCCCTTTGGTTTTCAGGACCATGTCTTTGTCTTCTCTATGGTGTTTTTACCTGCTGCCATCTCAGAAAGATTGAAGAAAACTTTACCAAGTTACTTCAGCCATTTTTGTTCACAGTTGTTTTGCCACTGAAGGGTTAGATCTATCTTATCATTGCTCCAGAGGCAACTAAAATCTGGCATCTGTTAATAAAAATATTTTGCATGTGAATCCCATTTGGTCTGAAGTGTATAAAGCTGCTCTACTGCAAAAGATTGTGTTGATTTTATTATTATATTTTTTTAAATAATACAAGAATCTAAGGCAAGTATTCTGTTGATTATTGGTGGCGTTTTGGTAGTGATAATGGTCTCTCCATTACTCGTGAATTTTGTGGTCAGCAAAGGATGGATTCAGTGGCTGGTAGATTTTGCCCTGTAGTTTTCTTGGGCATCAAGTTTCTTTGCAGAAGTCTCTGACATGAGTAATATACACACAATACAGTGACATCAGCCCGAGTTTGAGGGGGAAAATTGCTCTCAGGCCTTCCATGTTTATAAGACAGGCGATAAGCCAGCTTTCACCCTGGTCTACATCAAATTCAAGGTTAGGTGACGTAATGTAGGTCAGGATTCAGCTCTGCAAAACCTGATTGAGGACAGAAAAGACTACAGTGGCTTCCAAATGCCTTAATAAGGGCATCTTCTTTTAAAAGAGAGGGTTAGTCTGAAGTAACTACTGTTATGCTAACAGTTATGACTAGGCAACTGTAAGTGTTTAAATCAAGTGGGATTTTCTATTCAAGGAGCTGCTAAAGACCACAGTTTTCAACCGCTTAATCTAGTAGCCCATGCCTGCTCAGGAGCGTCATTTGTTAGGGACAGGAAGATTTAAAGTGGAGAAACGTATATAAAGGGCTTTAGTCATAAAAACCAGCCCAGATAGTTCATGAGTATCTTAACGTGAAACTATAAATTACTAACCCTACAGCTATGCTTTAAGTGGAAATAAAAATAATTAGAAGCTTTAATTCAGTGGGGCCTGTGAAGCTTCATGCTTTGTGCAATTATCTAAGGAGCTTCAGAAAGAAGACACACACACAGACACTCACACACGCGCACAGATGGAAAATCTCCAGTGTTTCAAACTGCTGCAGCACCACCAGACACCATACAGCCCTTCACAGAGGATGCATAAATGCTCCTGTGGCATTGCAACTGCACGTCTAGGCATTATAATGCCAGCTGATGGACTTGAAAAGCTGGTGACAGTCTTGGTGAGGCTTGGCCAAATTTAGTACTTTGCCCAAAATGTGCATTTGCCCTGCAGCTTTGCTCTGTGGTTGCCTATAAATGAAATAAAGGAATAAAGGAAAATAGTCAGGGAAAGATGCTGGTTGGTGTAGCTGGCATATATTGCATATATTGCTCTTTATTTTCACCTGAGACAGACATAGTTGTGTTGGCAAAGGTTTATTTCAATGAATAATGACACAGAATATGTACAGCCAGCTCTTGATCTGTTACACTTTAGCCTGCCCACAAAAGGAGCATTGATTTAGGGAACTGGTTTCACAGTCCTGCAGTACAATATTAGTGGGTCTAAGGAGAGATTTGCCCTGACACCTTTTGTCCACAGCTTGCAGACACCATTGACTGTGGTGCATAATCTGATTTAGCCTAATCCAGGCGTAATGGGGACTCCCACCTAGGAGCTGGGGAAACAGGAGATATTGCAAGATTTCTAATAGGTCATGGTGGTCTGGTATTGTTCTCATTGTCTGCAACTTTAAAACAAAGAAACCTAACCTGAGCTCCCCTTGGAGGGAATGGAGGGAGGAAGGCACCTCTAGAAGGTGGTGAACTGATCTGCCATATAAAACAGGCCTGAGAATTAAGCCTGATGATCCCTTGTGTTTTTGCGTGTGCATGTTTGTGTGTTACCTTTTTGGACCACAGAAATGAACACTATGAAAATCTGAACTAAAGGATCTTTGCATAGGCAATCCAGCCTCCGTGGAAGACCCCTTTGGCAGGATACTCAGGTTTACGCCAGACTTGAAACCCTGAAACTGTTCCTAAAAATCCAGCACATACTGCAATACCTTGCTGAACTGGGACTTTCAGAGTAGAGATGATGTATTTCTTTGTAGTGTTGTTTGCCTTGATCCTAATCTGACTCTCTCCTTGTTTTGTTCTTCATAGAATAAAGAAATGCCTAAAGGTGCTTCTTCTGTAAATAATTTTGGCCTAAGAAATGCCTTCTTTTTAAATTAAACAAAGATAACATTTAGTACTGTTTACTATATCATGCTGATTCTGAGAAAAATACCAATAAAGAAACAAACGCCTGGATAACACTAAAGATGTTTATCACCAGGTTACTAACTGTTGTAGTGCTAAATAAATAAGTGAACATCTATTACATTAAAATTAATTCCAGAAGCAAAAGTGAATCTTTTCCCTGTGGAAACAAACTGTTTCTCTTTGATATTATGTTTATGTGCCCAAATGTTAATAATTTGTTCTCTGCTTTTATTCCCTCACCACCCTCTGTTAATCAGTCAGGCTTCGTTATCAGTCATGGTGTCTGTGTGTCTCCCAGAGACAGTCGCACACCCCTGAGGATGGTCCCATATGAGGCTGAGACAGAAGATGGATAGAAGAATTGAATGAAATGCTACTTTTTCTTCTTGGAGGGCTTTCTTGGGTGAGACTGAGAGGGGAAGCTGATTCCTTGTGAGCATCTCAGATTTGTAGCTGCCTGCTCCAACACTGGAGCTTTGATCTAGCAAAACCCCTAAGTGTCCACTTACCTCTGGACACACAATTAAGTGCTATGAACTTTGCCGGATCTTAAGCACCTACTTAAAACATGGCACGTGTCGAAGTGCTGAACTGTTATCCAGCGCCTGGATCCAACCAGACACACTTGGGAACTGAAAATAGGTCTCCCTATATAGAATTATAGAATCATAGAATCATTTAGGTTGGAAAAGAGCTTGAAAATCATCAAAAGTGCTTCCCCACAAGCTTTAGGGTTTAATCCAACCTGTCACCTGAACTATATGTATTACAGAGGAGCCTGATTTTTTATACTTGCCCCCGTTTTGCAGATTGTTATCTAGTTGAATGGTGCTGAAAATACCTAAAAATACTTACTCATAAGTACTTTAGCTTTCAGCAAAGGTGCATGGGATAGGACTGTCCTGCTGCTGAAGGCAGGATGGTGGCAACCTGCAAGGGAATTATCACCTTCCCACCACCATACCCATTCTTGCCCCAGCATCCCCTCTCACTTTGTGCTTCCTATGGCTTCAGTATGGCTCCCCTGGGAACACGCCACCCATGCAGCAAGGCTGCTATGGACAGGGAGAGGAGGAGAGGTCACCAGCTCCATCCCTAGGGTTGCTGTCCCTTCCACCCATCATTTGGAAGAGGAGGGACACAGCATGATCCATGGGCCCTGTGGGCCCTGTGAAATGAATGCATTGAGAGGGCATTGAGCCACTGTCACCCCTGGAGATAACTGCCAGCTCCCAGCAGGATTAGTGATCTCCCCAGCCTCTACATCCCCAAATCCCCTTGCCCCCTGCTCAGTTTGGTTCAAAGGAGAAGGCATTTGTGGTCCTCACTTCTCTCCAGGAGCCCCCCTGTTTGTCTCCGTGTCCTTTCACTCGACACTTAGCAGCAAGTGATAACAACAACAACAAAATAAACCTTCAGCAGTTCCAACTAAAAGTAAAAAGAGCCCAGTGTTTCCTCTCTCAGAAGCACAGAGAGCTAAAGTGTCAGCCAGCTATCAGCGATACCTGGAAAACACTGTATTCGCTGCCAGCAGAGCTGTTGAGGGGTTTTTATTTTAATGGCTGTGCTCTGAAAGAGCTAGTTGTTAGGTACATTGTACACCATGGGAATGAAAGGTCCTGGCATTCTATATTTTGCTTTTTTTTTACACAGATCCCAGCAATCTCCAAGTGGGTAACGATGCACTGAGTGCTCTGGGTTAGTCTGAGAGGCTATGTCTGCTGTTCCCATTACACCCAAGTTGCTGAAGGGATGAAGAACTTTTCTTACGCACATCTGTGTTCCACGATGTGATTAAATCAAGTGTTTTGTGCTATCAGCAATAGCTACAGTAGAAAGAGGTGCAGAGATCAACACTCCATGTACCCAGAGAGAGCTTGCAACAAAGTAAGACGGAACAAGACAGAATTGTCTCTTACGTTCCCCATGGAGTGGGAGTTTAGGTTAGATAAGGTGTCCTGGATTTCTAGACAGAGGACAGGATAGCATTGCTTGGGATAGACATCAACTATTCTAGAAGATTCAGTCTCCTGCTGCAAATCTACTCCCTAGTAGAAGAGCTGGAAAGCTGTACAGTGCATCTGCTTACAGGGCAGCAGGCTCCAGACAGTGACAGTTACTGGAAAAGACTCTTTCTGCCACCCTGAAACATGAAAAAAGGAAAACAAAATGCTGCATTATCCACTTGGGCAGCGTTGAACCACGTCCTTTTGACCTTGTATCAGACACACTGGCTACCCACCAGCCTGGGTAACTCTGTGGGCATTGCTGAGTACCCTGCAAGCGTGTCCTGGGAGTGAGATGTTCCTGCATTAAAGGAAAACATTTCCCAGCAAGGCTTTCTTCCCCTAAAACAATCTGCACCAGCTATACAAGACATTGGTGTCATAGTTTTATATTGCCCCTGTTTGCTAAGTTCTGAGTCAAGGGGTTGAGAGAAACAGGAACAAAACATCAGAAAGTCTGAAACACATTGGAAATCCTGCACTGAGAGGGGCGACCAGGCTTTCGTTTGTCCCTACAGGGAAACGTTTGCCATCTGTACTGCCCCTTCATCAGAGACAACTGGGGAATGTGACTGCTGAAACAGGACTGATCCTGCCTGTGCTTCGTTCGCCTAATGCAGCTCTTCAGGCAAAGCATCGCCATCTATATCTTTTTCCCCTCTCCTGAAATACAAGCATGTTGCCCTGGGTTCAGCTGAACCCAGGACACATGTGCTGATACTTCTTGATTTCATTAGTGCCTTGTGTTAGGGTTTCTCTTGACCAAGCAAAGCAGTATCAGATGCAGCCTTTAGCTTTAAGTACTCATATAAGGCACTGCCACTATTTCTGCTTTTATGCTTTTATTCCCAGGTGAACCATGAGGTCTCTTACGTACGGAGGTCACTGCTGTGTGCCATTCATCAACACAGGGTTAAGGATCTAACAGAAACTTCTGAACATCTACAGGTAAAAGCTGATGGCATTATTTCCCTTAGTTATATCTTTCAGGGCAGCTTGAGGCAAGGCAAACTTTTTCAGAGCTCTGCACTGAAACTGAGCCCTGCTGGTGAACAAAATGCTTCACAGAGCAAAGCATGTGAGTAAGGGCTGAGTTAAGCCTCAGATAATTACAAAGACTCCAAACAAATCCCTCCTTCAGGTTTCTCAGCCACGTCCTGCCTTTCTGAGTCCTGACACCTAGAGTACAAGTCCTGGGAGACGGCAGTGTCTCTGTTATAGCATCCTGGTCAGGACTGTGCAGCCTGCCCACTTTTCATAGAATCATAGAATAGTTAGGGTTGGAAAGGACCTTAAGATCATCCAGTTCCAGTCCCCCTGCCATGGACAGGGACACCCCACACTAAACCATGCCACCTAAGGCCTCATCCAACCTGGCCTTGAACACTGCCAAGGATGGAGCATTCACAACTGCATTTTAACTGCATGTAAGACATCTCTCACCGTAGCAGCTCCCACAGTACAGCCCCATCCCACACAGATATTGATTTATTCATAGTGTGCCTTATTCCTTGCAACCGGTGGGATAACACATCTATATTTAATAGTCTTGCAGTCGCAGAGATGTGAACACTGATGATGCCAAAGCACGACGCATTATTTTATGAGCAATTGCTATTCTCACATATAGTTCAGCCTTCCTCCATTAGGTTGACATTCCTGACGATGAATTTACACAGCTCAGGGATTAGAAAAGTGTTTATTTCTTGTGAGGTGCTTCAGCTTGATTGACTTTGTGGGGCAAAGACACTGATTGACACATATTTTGGAGTCTGATTATTTTGATTTACCCAGAAATAAACCCTTTTCTTTGACCCAGTTTGACTTTCTGCAGAAACTGTTCCAAAACATTTTATTTTTCATATGATTCTATGATTTTCTCTTGGGAGTTTTAAAACAACGAGAGCAGAGTTGGTTTCATTAGTGTTTTGCACAGTGAAGTTTAAGCTTTTCTCAATAAAGGGAAATTTTTTCTATAGCTGAAAGCAGGAGTTTTTAATCTCTTTTTTTTAAGTTAGGAATGCTGATGTGTTACCCTGCAGGGAGGGCTGTTTAGGCGCCTTATACTCATATTTGCCTCAAACAACTGGACTCGTTCAGATTCTCTTTCCTGTGATGTTAAAGATTCTCTTTCTCATGATGTGAAAAAAACAGTTGTGTTGTGGGAGATAAAACTTGGCCAAGCCCATAAAAGAAAATGGGGATATAAAGGGATCTGAGGCCCCCACCATTTGCTTTGGAAAGCAAGATGAATCTGAACATTGTATTTTCAAAGGAATAATTTGAATTATGAAGGAACACTCGACATTTTCCTCAAAAAGCAGAACTTTCACAAATAAATTAATTCTGAAAATAAAGAAAAAAAAATAAGGACCCTCTTACCCCAAAATACCCAACAGCTAATTTTTCACTGGAAAACATCTTTTGTGGAAAGTTTTTATGATCTCCATATTTGTGTACTGAAACCTACATATGTGCTAGAGTGGCTTTGCTGATCAGAACCTCAACATTTTGCATGTTGTAGAATTCATACATTTGTTCCCAGCCAAACCATACGATATAAAAGCTGGCTTATTAGCAGCAATATTGAAAAAACTGGCTAACAAGACATCCTGGATACTGCGCGCATACTGATGCTCTTTACAGAGTAAATGCTCTGTGCTCTGATGTGGCAAATGAGGTCATTTGAGTGCACTAACTCTGGTCTTCCTCTCCCTGTTCTGCTTGAAAGAGATTTGAATGTGAAAAGGTTTTGGCACTCGGGGCTCCATGGTTTGGAACAGCTTTCAAAATTGGAGGCTTAAAGGTCACTTTTCTCTGAAGAAGTAAAGGACTCAACCCCAATACAGCCATCAAAGGAACTCTTAAAAAAGAGATGTTTTCAAAAACACATTGAGCAGGTTAGGGATGTAGCTGTTCCCAATAAACATGTGAGACCTCTGCGTTGAAAGTATATTGTTTTATCCCTGCAGCATGACCTGGTCTGTCAGATAAGGAGAAGCAGTAAAACAGGGAGGATGTGGTCGCTGTTTTGGAAGTTGGAAAACAAACTCAAGCTTAGGAAGGTTGTTTTTTCTCCCCTAAAATTAAAACCAGTGCTCCTGTTAGCTTTCTAAATTCCATCCAAATTCAGCTGATGCTCTGACAGGGGAAAACAGGATTTCAAAAGCTATTTCACATTTACCAGTGGTGGCAACTGGCTGGGAGAAGGAGTTGGAAAGCGTGGGAGTGGAAGATGCTTATACCACCTTTCCCCCTTGCCTATAATAAATTAAGGGATGTGTTTGCCCCAGGAAAAGGCATAAGGCACTGAGAGCCCTTAAAACAAGGGCCATGGTGCAATTTTGCTGGGCAGGGAGCTGTCTGGGCCAGCCATAGGATGTGCTGTGTCCATGGTGTGGTGCCACACTGTTGTCCCGAGGGATCAAAGTGCTTAATTCTGGGATGGAGGGAAATACCTGATGGTAGCTGAAATCCACAGGAGCAGATCCTTTTGTGCGGGCCTGAATATAACCTTTCTCACCCCAGCAGAGGCAGGAGGACCTGCTTCCCATCAGGTCATGTTGCCCCTCGCTTTACACCTAATAGCTGGGTGGTTCCCACAGTTTTGGATTCAGACCCAAACCCTTCTGGTAGATGCAAAGCAGGATTTGTGCTGTGCTCTCCTGTCTGTCTGTGACCAAGCAAGCTGGGGGAATTCTTACCTCTGTTCACTAGCATTTCACTGTGCACCATCAGGTCTGGCAGATTAGAAGTCCCTTGCTTGTCAAGCAGGCTGGTTTTAGCTCTCCAACAGCCCAGTACCAGCACCCGTGTCATAGAATCATAGAATAGTTAGGGTTAGAAGGACCTAAAGATCACCTAGTTCCAAGCCCCCTGCCGTGGGCTGGGATGCCTTACACTGGACCGTAGATGTCCTTTTGAAGACCCAGGTCTTATATATCCTCCGTCATCTACCACTGCTCAGCTGTGTGACTCGGCTCTATGCTCCCAGCTCTATGACTTGCAGTGGCTAATCCTGTAAAAGTAACATTTAGGGCCTGAGTAGAGAGACCTGATGAATACAGTAGATGACCCAAGTTTTAAAGAATACCAGGGTGTTTTCTACATATTATAAATGCTGCATTTTTCCTGTTCAAACAATCATAGCTGATAAGTTCTCTCTCACCATAATGCTGCATTTTTATTGTACTTTTTGAGCTTGCAGCAGAATCTCAGTCAGGTTTTGGGAATTACTGAATTGCTTGACAGGCTTTTGCCCACAGTCAGACAGAGGTATTGGAGATGGCTCTCTGCTCTTTGAGCAGTGAATCACCAGTATAGAGAGGAAAGTGTTTCTGAAGCCCCCAGTCTGCCTTTTCCATTGCTTACCATCTTGCACCTCATTTGGGTGGGCTGACAGCAAATCACTGCATTCAAGCCTACAGCACACTGAGCTGGTTTTAAATTTCCTGCTCTCTAAACCATGCTGCAAACTGAATCAAAACACTTTCATTAGAGGGATGAAAATAAATCCCACTGAAGCTGGATTTTATCATGTGGATCTATCAGAGGCTTGCAGGCTGGGTTATGTGGGGTTCAAGGATGTGGCTGTCGGTCACCAGAGCCAAATGGGAATCTGTGGAGAATCTTTGTTATATACCCAGATACTAGACTCAGCAACCAATGTCACCACCTAGGAGGACTAAAACTGGCACGTTGTCATTCCTCCATTCGGTTTTCGGGAAACTTTAATTTCCATCAATGGAAATAGGGCTGGCAGCATCATAAAACCGGCTTTGAATTATGCTGAATTTCCAGAACTAAAGCAACATTTTGATGGCATTTCTACTTGTGATTACCATCCAAACACAAACATAAGCCTTGAAGCTCATGTTTGAGTAGGGCGGGTGGGCTGTTTCAGACAAATCTTCACATCAGGATTAGCACAAGCCTTAGCTCAGGAGCTGCTCTGAACCTTTTCCTTGCCCCTGCAGAGAACACTGTCCTGGTTAGCTGGTGCTCCCAGCTGGGATAAGCTGCCCCAGCAGGATGCTTTGCCTAAAACAGGTTTTTTTGCTTTCACTTAGCAATCTGCCAACACTGCTGGGAAGATTTGGATTACACTGCTCAGTTGCTAATAACTCTCACATCCTTTCCCCAACCTCCATCCTGTACACAGGAGAATAGTCCCAGTTCACTGCGACTAGTCCCTACAGAGCAGTGTGGGGCATGCACATACACTGCATCAGGAAGGCAGCACATCAGAGGAAATAACCACTTAGTTCTGGGTTTGTAGCCCCTCTGCTAACCTTTGATGTCCTAGGACAACCAATGTCCTAGGTAGAGATGTTCCTGTCTGGAGACAGGTCTTTCTGGGAGGGAAGTGAAGGTGTCTTTAGCAGATCACAGCTCTCCTGACCATGTAAGCACTGGCTGCTTGCAAGAAAAATTTCAAGATGCAGTGTAAGGTACATAAGGACTTGAATGTATTCTTAGCTACAACAGCAAACATGCACAAGCGTGTAGGCACAAATATACACAAATGCATATTATTATGATTTGCAGCTGTCAGAGCAGTTCCTATCACCAAAAGAACTAAACTTAATCACCAATCTGGAACGAATCACAATCTTAAAATAAAAAAGACCAAGCTGCTTCAGTGTGCACACATTCTTTCACTGTAAATCACTTGCCAAGAATAGAGGGCCAAATCATCTGTTGGTGTAGGCTGGTGTCAAATTTTGACAGCTAAATCAAGTCAAGAGAAGATGGCTTTCCTGATGGGTGCTAACTGCAGGTCTGATTCAGAGCATTTTCTTATCTATTTGCCAGGACACCATTCAAATCCGATGAGAATAACACAAGTATGAGGTTTATTAGGGGTCACCTGAATCCTCCAGCACCAATTTGCCTTGCACCTTGATGGGGCTGAGGAAGTCTGGGTGTTAATCCTGACTGAGCATTTTGAGTTCAGTGTGACGCTGACCATGTCCTTCATCAACTATTCACCATTGGTCATAACATTCAGACCGGAGACATCACACAAGACAAACCACCACATATACAAGGCTGTACCCAATCGTATCTGTCAGTGCCACATATATTGTACTTTGACTGATGCTCCAAGTGCTTCCCTATTTCATTCCCTCACATTGGCACCTTCATTTGTCATTGTGCTGGGGATTTCTTGGCTGCATAAGGAAGCATCTCCAGACTGCAGAGAGATGCTTCTGTGTATCTCCTGGAGATGGTCAGCCTGCCACTCGCCATACATGAGACACACTTTGCAGACCCTTTTTGCAGACCACGAGCCCTTGGCCAAGGCTGTCCTTATTGTGTGTTCGTACAAGACTTCACGCACCGAGGCTCTGCCTCAGCTGGGGCCTCAAAAACATGGCTATAAAACCAGCTATAAATAACAGCAGCACAGGACAGGGTGTTAAACTCACTGATGGCATCTGAATCATCACTTCTGCCTCCCAATGGCATGACCTTGGAGGCTGGCTGTTAAGTCTGTAAAAAACATTTAGAAAAATAATAAAAAAAGTCTCTCAGGTCCAGTGTCTTGCTCCAGTGATAGCAAAAAGTGTAACAGGAGACTGTTGTTCTAATGCTGTGCCGCCTTTTCAGATCTTGTTTTTGTTTTCTTGCAAGGAGCAGGGCTTTATTGGCTTGTTTCTGGGCATACACATGAAGCCTTTCATCAGTGAGTGTTTCAGTAACAGGCCCCTGGATATCAGTAACATTGACACATTCATACAATATCCCACTCCGTGATTTGCGGCACTCCTATGGCTCGGCACTATTAGAGTATGAGTGACTCTTTTCATTACCTTGCCATAGATCAAGTGCTGGCCCCTGGTTTTGACGGATGATTCAAATACATCTGGTTTTCCTAACTTGAGCCCGTTCAGCTCCTCCAGCTAGTGCTAAATGATGTTGTTTGCCAGAGAAGAATAAACTATTTTGGAGGGACGTACAAAAGGCACTTTGATGGCTGAGCTGCAGGCAGGGCTGGGAGAGAGCATGGCTGTGCCTGAAAGGGGGATCTCACGGGGCAGAAAATCTGCTTGGATGAGTTTTTTCTGGGAGCGTTGACATTTTGTTGGGGAGCAGGCAACCTTCAAGTGAAGAAAGTCAACAACGGTCCCATTTATAACCTGTGATGACCAGGAAAGTTTTGTTTTCTGTGCACAGTGAAAGATCCCTCTATCTATTGGGATTCCCCTTGACATTATGTGACAAACATACCCCAATGCAATGCCAGCAGCTGCGTTTTTTCTTTGACTTCTGACATACCACATCCTAAATTTAATTGCTTTAATTTGTTAACATTATTTTATACCTGACAAGCATCCTTTCTAAGGTGTTCGCTGAGCCATGGCAGCTCACTCACCACCTTAATACCACTGAGAAAATAAGAGACCCCTGTTGAAGCCTGCTCCGGTGCAGCAGACTGCTGTACCTACTTGAACTAGAGTAGGTATTTGCTTAAAATAGGAATAGGATAAAACTCAGGAACAAACTCAAAGAGGAAAAAAACACTCTCCTTCCTCTAGAGGAGCCCCAGCCATCAGAGCACAGAGGTGTGTTCCCGTACCGTGTCTGACTCACTAGTGTAATGCAGGTTAAATACTTTGCCCACACTGGAGCAGTTGTATTCAGAAGAGCTGAAATAGGCCTTTGTCTCCCTACATGGCCTAAGGGAAGTAGGCACTTCCCCATGAGATGGGAAAAGGGGTGTTTGTACTCTGTAAGCCAAAGGAGTGTGGGTGTCTTGGTTCCTGAGAGTTCAGCTGATGTGCAATGATAGGCAGCAAGGAAGAAGGAAGGTTATCTGAAGGAAGGTTATCCAAAGGAAGGGTTCCTGGCTGTGTTTTGGGGATCTGGTTTTAATGGGGTTGAGGAAGATGAGGTTCTGTGTACCAGGAGGCACTTGTCCATCCCCCTAGGAAGCGCTTGCACTTTAGCCTGAAGCCAAAGAGAGCTGAGTTATTCTGGCATCTGTGATCAGCTCTGGAGTGGGTACAGAACAGGGAAGGATATTGGAGGTTACCAAAAAGTGGCAAATCTTAAAGCTTCATCCAATGTACATTATCTTCTGCTTCAACTTCTACCTCCAGCAGCATCCCCAGAACACTCTTAATAACATCTCTGTGTGCTGCCAAGGCTCTATCAATGATCCACCTATCTGGATGCCTACAGTTGTGTCGATGCTTCAATGACTGTGTACTGTATATCATGCACAAATAGAGACAAAGAAACTCAGCTGGTTTATTTGGTGCTGGAATAAGGTACCTGCCATGAGGAGGGTATGTATCTGAGAGATCAAACCAGCCCAAGCTAAAACTGACCTGGGCATATTTATGCATGGCTCAGCAGTGACCAAATCTCTCTGCAGCATTCCCTCTGCAGGGTAAGATGACCAAGCTGTGGTGATGTTCATTGCCAGCTCTCTAGGGACATGCTTAAGAAGGGCAAAGCCCTTCTTTTCTAGGAGGATTTTAGGCTGAGGAAGCAGTAGCTAAGATAAATGTATCTCACAGTGAAGGATGTCCTGCTCAGCCAAAAATAAAATCTGCAGGAATAGAGGACCAGAAAATGTTGGGCTTTTCAACCCCAGAAACTTTATGTGAGGAAATCCTTATTCCATCCTGCTCTTACCACTGGTATAAGAGAGACAGTTCTTCACCCTGGGACCCTGGCAAGGCTCTTACCTAACATGTAATGAGCTGTAAAGGGGCTTAAAGTACCAAAAGGTTTTCAGGAAAGCCTCCAAGGTATTTGGATTTGCAGGGAAGCAGAAGGGAAATCTCAGGTACTTACTTAGTTACATGCCTGACTACCTCCTCTGAAAATCCACCATTTAACCTGCAGTTAGTATGGAGCAGCCCAGGCCTCCACGCTCACAGCATTGCCACCTGGATATGGGCCACAAGGCGATCTACTGGCTTTCAGTATCCATGGCACAACCGCCAATTCCAGCAGGACAAGCATCCATGCCCAAATCAGGACATTGGCTTGATGTGTAGCAGAAACCAGGAGAAATCCCACAAATAGAAAGGTGTTAGGTGTCCCCGTAGAAAAGAACAGCCTTTGCAAGATCAGACCGGCATTAAACCTAATAAGCAATAAAAATATTCACACTTTGGAGCTGAAACCCACTCCCTCTAATTGTCCACTAGAGGGTTTCTTGTACTTCCCACCAAAATGCCCAGCGCAGCCAGCTCCTAGAGACAAGGTTGGGGAACCTCAGAGGCAGGATGGCAAGGACAGATACAGGGACAGGCCATACTCCAAGGACCATCAGACCCTGTGTCCACACTGGCATCCTGAGAGGGACTAGTGCACGTAGGTGTGTATCCATCCAGGCTTCCCTGCAAGCTCTGGCATTGCAGGATCAAGTGCAGTCCCTGCTCAGGGGTGCCAAGTTTAGAAGTCCTTTATTAAAACCTATGGGAGAAAAGTGGTTTTCCCAGAGCAAGTGGATTGTACCCAGATATCAGCTGCGTTTGGCACCACATTTAATGGTCATTTCTCACACTGAATCCTATCAAAAGTCACCACTCCCCTCCTGGCACTGCTTTTGCCCCTATCTCGAGTCACAACGATGAGCCAGGCTTCTGCTCCTCTTCTCTGATTCTCCTTAAAATCCAGTCACACTCACACTATGAAGGAGGATGAGACTCATCTCCAAATTTGCCATGGGGTCCCAGTACATGGGAAAGGGACAGCAAAATGATGATTTTTGAGCTTAATGCCTAGAACAGCATTTAGGAGATATCCTTATCCAGCCCAATTCCTTAGTGCTGCTGTACTAAGGCACCAGTCATACATTTTAAATACTTTCTCATGGTCATGAAGATCTGGCAGGTAGATGGATAGATACGAAAACAGTGCTTGAAAAGCCATCAGTGGACATTTTCACAGATGTAGGTCCAGGGTGGCAGAGTGCAGTACTGATAGCTTTATTAGCTCCTGTGTACATGCCCATAGACTCTCTCCATTTATCAGGAGTGTGAGCATTTTAATCTCCAAGCACTTACAAAGCACATCAGCATCACTTCCCCCTTTAACCAGCAACTGAACAGAGCTGGCAGGAGGTAAAGTGTTTTCTTTCAGGCCATCCAGAGAGCTGATGACAACGGTGGAGCAGTGCTTGGCAAACATGAAACAAAAGTTCTTTAAGTTAAATGACGTATTTTGAGTGTGCTTTTTAAATCCAAAATTTGTGGTAAAAAAAAAAAAAAAAGGCAAAAGAATATGAAAAAAATTGTATTTTCCTTAACAAATTTAGTAAAATGTTTTGATCTTTGGAAAAATCAAACTGAATGAGCGCCTGGTTTTCTCCCAACACCATCCTGAGGTTTCCGCAGTGAAGTATTTTTGGTGGCAGATTTACGTAGATCTGATGGTCATCTGGGGGTTTTGGCTGCTCCCTTGGTCTGTACCCATGCTGCAGAGCCCTGCTAATGCACACTACCTGGTGGTATGAAGAGGTGTGATCCCACACCAGGATAGCTGCGTTGGCAAAGCCCCAAGCCTGTGCTTTGACTACGCTGTGAGCACTTTGCCTGTATGACTCTGCCATTATCATCAGACTTGTTTGTAAAATGTCTAGCCGACACTGAGCACGAGGGTCAGGTTTTCAAAGCACATAGTGCTCATAATTGGAGCCAGGTTTCTGGAGGAGCTCTGCTCCCATTTAAACACCTATAGAGAGTGACTGGATTGTCTTCCCCCAGCTGTCCCTGCTGCGGGAAATGAGAGCTGCTACAGGCTGACTGTGGCCCTAGATAAATAATAATGAATGAAAGTCATTATAGGGGATGAATTTGCAAATATTTAAAGTTTCAAAGTGTGAATTTTGTTAATTAAATAATGCTAATAATGCAACATCAGCCTGACCTGGAGGTTAATGTAAAATCACCGTCTTTGGTGAGAATCTCTCTCTCCACAGATTCCCTGGGGTAAATGAAACTTTTTGAGATTTCATCTGGCTTTGAAAGCTGAACTGATTGAACTGGAGCTTTTCTATGGGTTTCATTCATCCCTTCTGTATGCCTCCAGATAAACCTGTGCTCACCGAGGAATAATATAGCCTGCACAGATTATGGATTGAAAAGTTTACCTTAATAGTTTTGTTCAACTCTTTTTTGCCTGTTTTACGTGGGGCAGTATTGTGAACGACAGCTATGATGATTTATAGGGAGCCTGTGTTAGGATGTTAGAAAACACAGTTACTTGTGTGGAAAAACAGAAATAAAAGGAGCAGTCTCTCATTATGTAATGTAATTGAGTTTAAATACTACCATCATAATTCTGTGTCTCTTGTTTAATTTGTCTGGTTTTCACTGTCTTCTCTTTTTCCCTCCTCAGACCTTTCCATATGCAGTGAGAGACAGATACTATAGTGACATGTGCGCTAAGGAAACTTTAGCTGCATTATTAGAAAACACCATTTAATTTGATCATGGGTGTCACTGGGTTCAGAAATGTTTAGAATATATTCAGAATATTTTGTAGCTGTTACAAAAATTCTTGGTTTTAAGTCAAGGACTGTGATTTCCATCCTCAAAGGGGCTAAATTAAAATGCAGGAGTGCATTTAAGAGAGGGGTTTGGAAGAGAAAATCGCTGCTCTCTCATGGTCTTCTTGGGTCATTTTTGTGGGACTGGATTTTTAAGATTTAAATGAGATGTCTATCAGTTCATAATCTTTTAAATACCTGGCCTGAGACCTTGTTCTTCAATTTATCACCTCTTATCCCATACCCCAGAGGGCTGATATGATGCTAAATACATTAAAATGTGGGAAACAATTTGACAGTACAATACTGGGAGAAATGCATTTGCCCCGTCTCCATAAGTCACAGGATAACTCAGAGCACAGACACCAGACACATGCAGTTAATGGTACAGCGTTTACTCCGAGATGTCCTTATTTTGCCTAAGAAGGCTAATGACTTCTAACTGCGAATGTGAGCTCCTTGCTTACTTCTCCAGGCTGTGAAGCATTTGCTGTGGGATATGTATTATGCTGAGCATGTGTTTTATGTGAGCTCCCTTCTGCCCACTGAGACTTCCAGCACGTGGTTGCAGGTTGAAGCGTGAAAATCAAATCTCAAACACACAAAAGAAATGAGAAGAGGAGCAAATACTTAAATCACTGCTTAAAATTTGGGGAAAAGTTCTGGCTCTATCTCTAGCCTCTCTACACAGTTTGGAAAAGTTGGAGTATTTTGAACCCCGTTGATTTCTGCACTAAGAGGGTTGCTGGCTGCTGGACTAACACAAGTTCTGAAGCCCAAGCTGGTGCCTCCCTGCTTTCAGCAAAGTACCTTTGCTTAGGTTTGGGCACTTGCAGTCTTCTTTCCCTGGGCTTCTTGTGCATCAATGGGCAGAATTGCCAGTGAATTCCTTCATCCTTGTCCTAAGCCCTTGAAGATCACTCCAAATAAGAAGCAGCTTTTGATAACCTGTGACTACATAGCCCTTATCACTCCCCTCTAAACACTAGTCAGATTTTCTTCACTGCTTTGGTCTGGCAAGGTTTGGGTCTGGATGTAGTATTTTAGGTCCTGCTGCTAGCTTGATATCATGGGGCTGCAGAGGAATTGAAGACCACAGTCTCTAATTGCAGCCTTGTCCAACCACTAAATAGTGTTCTGTGGAGCAAAAGCCTATCTTTAGTACTTCCCAAAAAACACTGGGCCTTTGCCAGGAGGTGAAAATGCTGGGAACACAAACAGAACTGAAGAACAAAAAATGGCAGGACTGAGAGGAGATATTTTCCAATAGACAGCCTGTAATTTGCCATGGATGTGGTAATTTAGCCAAAATAATTGAATTCTATGTGTTTCCAAAGGGTTTCTGTTAATTTTGTTGGCGCACTTGGGTTGGGTGGTTGGTAATCCGATATGAAATCTTTCATCTTGGGTTTGCTGCTCTGAGAACCACCCCAATCATTATTGATCATAAGCATCATCCAATCATAAACTGTTCCTCTTGAGTGGCTTTTTTGGTGGTATACGTGAAACACATGAATGTTTCTCGTTCCCCAAGTAGAGGAGCATACTCCCCACATCCAAGAATGCCATTTCTGACTGGTAATCTCATCGGACTTCAAGTTACCCAGACCCAATTTGAGAGTCTTAGTCAAAATGGATGGCAGCCAGCTCATGCATTCAAGGGGTTTGGATGGCAATCTGTCTGCTGAATGGACAGACAGCTTCCCAACTGTTTCTTAAGGGAAAATAAGAAACAAAGGCATCACAGTTGTCTGAAAATAGTTCATAGGTGAAAAAATGGAAAATAAGGCTGGAAGAGAGCTTTAGAAGTTATTTCATCCTTTCTCTGCCCCAAGATAAGATTGGGTAGATCTGGCCAACTTGGTACAGAGATTTGTCTAGTTCTCCTGTGATGGGCACTGCATGACTTGCCTAAACTCAGCCACTGGCCTTTTTCCTAATGCTGAACTGAAATATTTCTTCTTGCTGGTTCAGCCTTTCCCTTCGTGTCCCCATGGAGTTGGGGAGAATGGTTTATTGCTTTCCTCAAGCAGTGTATTTCCAGATGAGGTCAACTCAATGACAGAATATGATTTGCCACACTCTCACTAACGTTATAATATCTTCCTAGACAACAGGCATGGTTGTGCTACTGCTATGAGTTAATGTAATCAGTACAGGAGCTCATTTATGTAAACCACATTAACTACTGCACCAGATACTGAAAATCACAGATTCCATGCAGGTGGAGAGTCTTTGACATACTTTTGCCTACAATTCTCCAGATCATACTTTTGGTTTAACGGGTGATTTTGTTTACCCCACAAGGTGTTGTGAACTTCCTGCCCCACTGGCTAATGGCCACAGCTACTAACCTCCCTTTTCTCTCAGATTGTTTCGTTGTTGAATATAATTTAGCTAAACTGGATGGAGGAAGACAGAAACTGCTTCTAGCCCCTGCCTAGTTTGGAGTGTGCTGTGCAGTCTCCCAAAGACAAGAAGAAGCACTTCTTTGTCCACCAATTTTTTCCAAGGTCTCATAGAGGATACCAGAAGAACCTAAACTCCCTTTCAAGAATAGTCAATGAATAAACTCTTCCAAATTATCATTCCTTATAGAGAAGACATAGAGTCCACGAAACACATCTCTGATGGGATGTACTGATGCCAGAGGGGTGCCAGGAATCAAAGCCGAAGCTAAAGTGCACTGCAAGGCACTCTCTTACAGTTTGAGCAGAGCCAGCGATGCTGAGAGTTGCTTCAAGAAGGGAGAGAAGAGTGTGGGTAGGGATTGTGGGCTGGCCAGAGGGAATGCATAGAGATGTGGGACTGGAGGATAAAGATGCAGACGGTGACCAAGAAAAGGTGGGATCAATAGAGAAATGAGAACATAGCAAGAAAAAGATCTATCTAAAGCAAAATAGTCCCCCTCTTGCTAGAAATGCCTCTTGTTGTCCACCCGTCCTATTTTGTACCCCTGCACAGATAAGGCCTGCATCCCCATTAGGGTTTGGGTGCTCCACTGCTTTTTCTAATTACTGTGACATGTACCCTTCCCAACACTGCATGAGTACGGATCTTGGCCTTAGAACCTCACAGGTGTTTAAATGAAGGATAGAAACCATCCGGTGACTGGAAAAGCCCAGATTTGCCTTGCTGCTTTCCAGCTTTGCAGTGGAGTGCTGCCGCTCACCTTAAATGACTTTCTCTGCTGTGGGCAAAAGGAGAACCAGGGCCAATCTCTCAGCCTGGTGCGTCCCTCAGAGATATTATCTGCCTTTTTCTTGTCTTTATTGGCTTGACCAAACAGAGTTCCCTGCCTGTGTAGAGCACCGGCTGCAGGAGCAGACTATTGTTCTCTGGGCTGAAACCTGCTGGCTATTTAAATAAAACAACTCATTATTTGCGACTTTCTACTCTGCAACCTACTGGTAAGTGTGTATAGCTGTCAGAACATACTGTCCTCACAATCACTTCCCTCCCACTGAGACATCTTTTCCTGTGTTTACCCATGTCCTTTAAGCAATACTTAGACCCGTGCTGTGAGAGAAACACATATTTTAATGGTTCGTATTCTGTAAAGCTAGGAGCGCACAGCAGAAAGGAAAGGGATCATTATAGTGATATGTTTACAAAAGTCATTTTGATAAGGACAATCTCAGTTTCCCTTCATTCTGTTTAGTAGCAGAGCTGCAGAACCAGCTTGGTGAGCAGGACTGTGGGATGCAGAGTATCTGGACAGCATTATCAGGGTAAGCAGTGAGGCCTTGAAAGGTCTGAAAAGACCTCAATATGACATGCCCACAGATGTAACCATAAATCTGGATAGCAGGTCAGGATATTCAGAGATGATGGAGTCCTGGTTGAGATTCTGATATTGGTGGAGCCATCACCTGCTTTCCTGCCACACCATAGATCTCCCTACCCACTTCTGTCACATTTTACAGTCTTGATGAAGAAAGACCACTTTTTTCTGACTTGATTCAGAAATATCAGCCTGTTAAGCATACAAAACCCTTCTGTCCTCAAAATCCTGTTAATAGCATGTCTTCAAATAGATACAGCCCTGTAAGTTGTAAAAAATCCAGAACATTAGGGCAAATATACGGGGCCTTTTGCCACACACTTTACCTGAGGTCCATCTCTTATACTATGCACAGAAAAACCTAAAGTAGCAGCCTCTGCCCTTGGAAATTCCCTGCATGGGAGAACAGCAGCAGAGGGTTTTGCACAGGCACTGAATTTATACAAATGCACTTTGATCGTTATGTGGATACAAATGAAAGAGTATCCAAACACACTGGTTTTTACTTCTCTCTTGTTAGAAAGGTGTGGGAGAAAGAAGCAAAAACCTGTTCTTTCAGTGCTGGAAACCAAATCTCTTCACACTACAGTGTGTGGTGCAGTCACAGATCCATGCATACCAGGCAGTAACCAGAGCAGTTTGTTGCTTCCCTTGCTCTGAACCTATAAGTACAAGAAATTGTACTTCAAAGCCAGCAGTAATGTAATGCTCAATAAAACTTATGCCAAAGATGGAGCTTAATATGACATGGATCAAACAATAAAACAGCAATGTGGGGAGTGTAAGTGGCTCTTTTTTAAATGACACTATATAAAATTAAAGCTGAAACATAATTTATCCCTTTACAGGAAAAGCAAGGAACTACTGACTGTACAGTGACAAAACAAAATTGCATTGGCCCACGACTACATCGAGTGCTGTTACAGAGTTTTTTTTAATGATGGGCTATGACTAGAACCATATGACAGTTGCTACTGTTTTAACAGTTTGTAGAGGCAAACACACACTTCATCGTGATGTCTGATAACCATCATGCTGTAATTCCAAGTGGGACTTGCTTTTGTCATTGCGCTTTGCTCCTTTCCAGGGGACTATTTTTGTTTCACTTCCCAATTTCAGCAACTCCATTCTGATCTCGGCTTTCCATTAGCCATACTGAGGGCTCCGGGCTCGAGGAATTGTGAAGTAATTCTATATCCTCCGAGGCTTCAGAGAGGAAATAGTCACAGATTTATTAGGCTTTAAGGGAGTTCGGGGTGGGAAACCAGATGAAGGTATCCTGCATCCTGGCTTAGGCTCAGAAGGAAGTCAATATATTATTATGCATTAAAGATGTCACTTAGAAAAGTTATTTTGGAATAAAAGTACGTTGGAGACCTGGAAAAAAGTTAATAAAGAAATGCTCTTTTTTGTGTAAAATTCAGCATATAGCGTATTTCAGAGTGGAGATCTTTCAGCGCCTTCTCATCACATTCACTTTCATTATGAAACTGCAATCTCCATTTAAAGTTGTCTATTTATCAAATTGTCCTGGCCAAATTTATATCGAACCTCAAGTAAAGAAGAGGTTATCTTTAAATCAGTGAGTATTTCAGCAGAATGTAGCTGTGTTCCTATACTACATATTTCAGTGAAAAAAAGGTTGACTTGCCCTCTAATTTAGGGTGAGTGGAGCTCTACCTATCACCATGCCTATCACCATACCTATAACCATGATGAAAGCAAGACACCATAGCAGCCACAACAGTGCGCCTTTTCCCCACTGTGCAAGTGTACAGTGTGAGATCAGTCACCGCAGAATCCAGCAGTCCAGCATTCTCAAGGGACAGTAACTCCCTCTCATCTGTCTCATGCATTGATGGCTCCTGTTTGTTGTGGTTCATCTGGTGTTCATTTGTTTTCCCCAGGTGCCTTCACTGAGCATATCAGTGGCTGTTTAGGATGAGTATAACAAGGTTTGAAGAGACGTGTCAAAGGCAGATCTTTAGACCTTCTGTTGTGTCCTTGCTTGCTGTGATGACCTTCAATGCTTCTCTTTTCCTTCATGGTTCAATAATAGATTGAGCTGTAGTGTTCAAATCATGTTGTCCCCTGAAGGAGGGAGAAACTATATACATGTAGGAAAAGCTAACCCTTTCTGTAAAAAGCACCAACCAAGTTTCTTTGGCATGTTTTACCTGTCTTCACAGCCCCTGCTTGCCTAGAGCATCTCACCGTCTTAGTTCCTGAGTGGCAGTCTGCTGAATTCATCAGGAATTCAAACGAGAAGTGGAGAAAACCAGTACAAATCTTTTGGAAAGCTATGTAGGAGCTAATTCGTGTTTCAACCAGGATAAACAACATTGCAAACTCTTGGTCTTGAGCACTACTGTCCATGAAATGGAAAGACTGAAACTCTTTGCACCTAAACAGCAACCAAAATCCTGGAGAAAAAGTTAAATGCAGATTAATTTTCTGGAGGACTGACCTAAAATGCTGTTGCACTCTGATATGTTCCCAGGTAAAGAAGACTTCTTCATATGAAGGAGATCTCATCCTGGGCTTTTTCTTAAGTTAAGTAGGATTACAAGTCTGGAAAACTATGACAAAGTGTGTGATAGCGCAGTACAGGAGCCCAGTTGACACTGTCAGATGGCAAGATTTTTGTCCTTACTTAAAAGTGTGTTTGCCAGTATAGTCACATCTGTAGTCAGTAAAAATGGGATTCTCTTGAAAGAAATTCACCTGAAATTTAATCACAAAAGTATGTCCTGCTACTTCTTGAGTAATCCTAATTTCACCAGCTACATAGTGAGTTGCCTTTTGGTCCTCTTGGGACCTTCCCTCTTGGGAAGGAGAAAGACTTTCTAGGACAAGATTTGCTTTATTAGAAAGCACCAGATGAAATAACCTGAACTGCAGAAACTTCTATTTTTCTCCATGGACCATAAAATGAGCTGAAGGAGACCAGCTATAGTGGAGTTAAGTCAGATGGAATTGTCAGCATGACACTTCTGTGCTGACTGGAAAGCTGTACGCTGAAGCTGTGCCTGTACCAGTAAAGGGAGTGACCCTGGGAACGTCCCTGGCCCTGGGACCAGCTGCCTGCTGGGAACAGCGCCTGGAGTGTTCCATATCCCCAGTCGTGCTGGGGCATTGCCTTGAAGAGGTTTACTTGGCACAGGGTGCAAGTTTGCAAAGGACTATTTCATAGACTTTATGAGTGGTTGATTGTGTTTCATTTAAACTGAAACACAGTTTCAGTATGGGCACAGTCACAGGTCAGACCAAAGAGTCCTCCTACCTGCAAGATAGTTTGAATAGAAAGGCATGGGAGCCTTCTTGCTACTATTTTAATCCCCGTACCAACAGATGGTTTAATCATGCAGGACACATTAAGTCTCTTGAGTGGTGAGGAATGTATTAATTTGTAGAAGAACTCAATTGCTTTCAGGGACTTCATTAACAGAACAACGAAGAGAATTGCCTGCTCAAATCAATGCATCTTGTAAACCTTGCATTGTGTTCAACTCTTGCCCTGATTGCTTTTCCAGTGTGCTTGGGTGACCTTCCAAACAGCAGTATGAAGTCAATACAGTGTGGTATGAACCAATTTACCAGCCACCACTTGATATAATCAATGCTTTATGAGTTAAAATTGCCAGCCTTGTGGACTATACAGCCCTAAATTCAAATGGTTGCCTACTTTGGCAAGTAATTGCTTTTGCATAACTTCTAGAAATGTACAGAAATTTATGACTGAAAACTAGAAAGAAAATTTAATTTTTATTTTTTATTACTTTATTTTTTGTTATTTATTTTTATTCACATGAAAAGCTTTTCTAAAGCTTCCTTTATTCTTCACACAAGCCATCTGCTTACAAGCCAATAATTCAAAATCCGGCTCAGTTTCTAGAGATTCATGATCGTCGGGTATCTATCTCTTAAGTTCTATTCCTTGAGGATTTGTGGTTGTGCCTGAACTCTTTTTAGTGCTGAAATAATCTGCAGTGCATGAGGAAAGTATAACATTGGATGAAATTAGTTTGCTATGCCCACAAAGAAAATTGTGGATGGATTAACTTTACTCAGTAACAAAGGTGAGAAGGAGAAAGTATGTGCCAGTTCCATCCATGAGGAAGAATTCAGGAGGAGAATAATGATTCAGGTTGCTAATGGCTTATGGGAAGGGATTTGGGATAAGCAGATAATCTGAAGCTGATCTTTGTGACTGGGTACAATTTGTGCTCCTTTTCTGTTTATTTTGGGCAGCTCTCAGTGACCGATAGCCATTTGCTTGGAAGGTATCTGAAAAAACTTCCTCTAGGATGTACAGTTAGAAGGTTATTTCTAGACGTTGTTTCCCAGAGACCATCACCGCAGCAGACAGTGGCTGAGGTCTTATGGTACATGGGAGAACTGAGTAAGCAGGACTCAAAACACCAGTCTACGCATTGTGAGATGTTCGTGGCCTGATTTGTCTGAGAAACCTTTTATTATTAGGCATTGCTTTGAGTAAATGTCCAAGCTCAGATGTCTAATTTCATATTAGATACTTTGAAATACACTAGTTCCAGAAGACATTTAATATGTGGGAACTGTGTCTTTCAGCCTTTTGGATTGTTTTCAACTTAATTCTTTATTTTAAGATGCATTTAGATGTCAGAAATGTAAATCTGGTTAAGAGCTAGACAGAAACTTCTTCTCACTGACACCAAACTTTTCATTCTCAGAAATGTCTGGATTGGAGCTAGAAGGTATTTTTCACTTGATTTATATTTTTTTAGCCTAAAAAATGCAGGTCTGGATCAAGAAAAATCATTTACATCTTACATACTGGCAAGAAAAAATAAAAATAACTTCTGAGTCTACCTGACACGAAATTTTCCATTCAGGTTCTTTATTTTGGTCAGCAAACTTGAACTACCCCATAATTAATGCCTTTCTACTATGAGCTACATAAATGTGGGTTCAACCTGCATCCTATCTGGCTATGTCAGTGAAAAAGGCTGTGCTCCAACTTCCATGTTTTCTCGTGTGCTTCCCTGTATTCTGTTTCATTCCACTATGTACCTGTCACTGGCCTCATGACTTAGCTGAAAAAACAAATATTCCTCAAATATTTAGCTCTGCTAAAAGAGCAGCTTGTGACAGCAGCACCGTGCTGAGCTGCCAGGCTGAAACTGTCCTTTGGAAAAATCAGTTTCCCATGGAAAATAAGCATCAGCTTCCCGTAAAATATACAGATCTGGGACAAAACACTTCTTGGTTCAGACTTGTTTAGCCTGAAGTTATGGCAGCGTGTAAGTTTTACAGAGAAACCCTCTGATGGCTGGTTACTGTTGTGTACATCAAGGTTGGGTTTAGTTTAATTGATTATTTATTTACGGGGTAGGCATTTTTCATTTGTGCTTAGATAGCTGAGATTGTGAATTCAGACACTGCAGTTACTGAAAAAATACCCCATTGAAAAATGTGCAGGCTCAACAATCCTTCTCTATACAATATTCACCAGCACCTAACAGAAACAGCTGTTTCTCACAGCTGGATCAATGTCCTTTGGGTATTGTGAGGGAAACTCCTTCCCTTGCTACAGCACACGAGTATTGCTGAGCCTGGCGACCTGGAGGACATTCATTGGTACCCACAGCACATGTCACAGCTTCCCAGGAGCTTCCTCTGCCTCTAGATTACAAATTATTGTGGCAGTTTCCACAGCCCATCAGCAGGGATTTCAATAAACACAAGAAACAAAAAGCAACAGAAATGCAAAAAAAGCAAAAAAAAAATTAGCAAATACCACACTGCAGATGGTGCAAAATGCTGCCTCAGCCTTCATATATCATAGCAACCCTAATAAGGTCCTGGCAATGAGCTGCTCTCTGCGTAAAGGATCTTAAGGTCCTTTCCAACCCTAACTATTCTATGATTCTATGATTCTAAATGCTGGGCATGGCTTGGCAAGTTGTGGGTCAGGAAAGCACTTCATGCATTCCAGCAGCCAAGGAGACTTCAGTCCTCAGGCACGGACTGGAGCTACTCCAGAGTGAAACCTCCTCAGACATAGAGGAGTGTGGGTGTTGAGTCCTTGGCACCAAATGGCCAAATCCACTCCTTGCTGGGGCAAGGCAATTGTTAAAGCAAACCTTAAAGAATACAAACACTGCTATCAGCTGTTACTGTTGAGCAGACTGAGACAAGTCGCGTCGTCCTCCTTTGCCTCAGCTTTACATGCATGGGGAATGGTGCTCTCGATTTTCCGATAATAGTAACAGCTATTCCAATGATGCCAAAGTTTTGATATAATGATCACCATGCCAACATGGTCAGGACGTTGAAATGACTCTGTCTTTTGTTCTTCTCTTATTACTGCCCTCTGGGTAGAGCAGGTAGAAAAGCCAAAAGCTGCTTTCTTTAAAACACTTCTCTACATTTAAAAAAGGACGAAAACACAACAAATCAGAATCCGGCAACAGTATTCCACATCTTGCAAAAGTAGAGTTTAAATAAAAATATTTGTAGCCAGAAAATGAAATGTTCAAATCCTGAGCACTGACAATAACTGTTAACTTACACTTAAAGGTTTCTAATGGAGTGGACAGTTTCTAATTAGTGGACAGCTTCCGATCTCCTTTCTGATGAAAACTTCAGATGTTAGAACTTTTCATGGGAATGTGCACATTCCTACAAAGATGAAATTTTGCATCAGGGAAAAGGGTGAGACTTCCCCTTATCCTAGAATAGCTTGAAAGACATAACCCTCACACAGCAGCCTAACAATTAAACATCCATGTGAGATGTATCAACACACATTCAATTCTGCTTTGCCTAACTTAGACCACGGTACTGATTCTGATCTCCCATCCTATGTTGAGTGCTCTGTTTCTGGGCTTTAAAAACAGTTTTGCTCTTGCCCAGTGAATACTTGGTCATTTATATGACAAGCAGAATAGCTTCTCCATTGCTGCTGCTCTGAATGATCTCTGTTCATCCTCATGTGGAGCATCTTCTGTTGAAAGGAAAAATGTTGCTAGGATATAAAAATGAAAGATGAGGTTGTTTGGAGAATGCACCCAACAGCCAAGCCTGTATCTGTAGACCGGCATATGTTTGTCTCAGTGGAGGTGTCTGATGAGAGGGTGTAATTACCTGGGCTGCCTGCTACAGAAGAGACAAGTTCCCTTTTGTTTCACAGCTTGGAGCATCACTGCCACCAGCAAAAGCCAGGATGAGAAGACTGCATAATATAAATGTTATAATAATATAATTATAATGCTATAAGTATTATAATAATTTTATATAAGATTATATAAGACCTTTCAGGTCTTCTGTGCTCATGGTAAGTGGCTGTGAAGGGAGGGAGGTGACAAAGAGTCAAGCCCTCTCTCTGTGAGACAAGCAGCCACTTCTTCCAACTTCTTTCATCCTCTGCTGCAACAGGACAATGAGGGAGGAGAAGCATTACTGTACCAGCTGGGAACTCCTGTAGCAGACTGCATAGACCTAAATCTATGGCATTTCCAGGTAGGAGACTTATTGAAAAAAACAAGAAAAAATACCCAAACCCAACAGCTTCACAGACTGAAGTTAATGCCCCCTGATGGGATTTAAGAGCTTCCTCCTAAATTCTGGGAAAGTTCACTCAGATCCAAGCATGATAACTCAGATTCACCACTAGCCTTAAGACAAACTGTACTGCAATATTCCCCAACATATACTCTCAACACTACTGCACAAATAAATCATCTTGATCCGCTTCTAATTGAATGTATATTTTTCACGTTTTTGAAATGGTTCTAGTTTCATTCCATACATTTTTTACTTTATGAACTCAGGCCAGTTGTGTATATTAATCTTTATATTGCAAATACTGAGTTGGACCTTTCTTTGGGCTCACAAAGAAAACCTCAGCATTGTGGGTGGGAGAAATTAGATGTATTTCTTACTACCCTGGGAAGGCTGTAGGTTGCCATGGTGAGAAGCACGCAGAAAATTGCTTATCAGTGGCCAAGGAGTTATTGCAGAAAGGGTATCTTTCTCTATATATTTGTGGATACTCTGATACAAAGAAAGGAGGAGAACCAAGGGCTAAGGAGAAGAACGGTCCTTGAGCAAGCCTGGTCTCTAGACTTGCTTCATCATCTATTTCCCATAGAACAAATCCTCAACTTCTACTCACCGCAGTGCTCTTAGTGATAAGCAAGAACTGCAGTTCTGGAGACCTGTGAAGTGCCTGAGGTACCCACATGGGAAATAGTTGAAAAATGCCACCTTGGTTGCTGTCATGATGTATTTCCATGCTGTCTGTAGCACGGTTTTTATCCAACTGGACGAGAAACTCAAATGCCATAACACAGTTTTACATCAAAATAGTAATGGATCTTTCTGTCTGTGAAAACCCAAAGTGCTACACAGATGACAAGGGAGAAATCCTGTGTCCTGTGAAGTGTGTGGCAATTTGCCAGAGTCAGTTCTGTTCAAAAGCAATGAAGAAACCATCTTTTATTTTATTTAATATAAGCAGCCTGAGGAGTTTGGAATCGACAGAGCTGAGCTAAAATTAGAGGCTCTATTGAAAGAGTTCCTATGGCCAAATAAATATATATGATGGGGTACATGTTCATAACACTGATAATATGAACAGCCATAATAAAAAAAGATGCCAGATCCCATTAGCTGTTGCAGATACCATTCTTCAATCCCATGTGCAAACATATAATTTGACAGCCTTTTACCACACAATTCCCCCTTGTGAAAGCAAGAACTGAAACCTCAGAAAAACCCAGAAGCAGACATGTACAGGCAGCACATGCCTATCCAGTTGCATCTATTAAAGCCCTTTTCAAGGTTCCGCACCACTATAAGGTTTTTTTCATTGTTTGTTGCTTTCAAATTAACTATTTTAAACAATGACAGGGAAAATATTGATATATTGACAAATTTGGGCCTACGGACTCAGAAAGAGGAAGAAAGCTGTGTCAAACTGGTAGAAAACTTCTCTAAATCACCCATCAATTTTATGTGATCCTGATCAATCCCTTACCCTCCCCACACACCCACTGAGGTCAGAGTTTATCTCTCCTCAAAGACAGCCATTTTTCACAGTATTATTTGCTCTTTTTGATGTTCCTAATATTTGCATTCATGTGTTTGGATAAGTTTCGCTGAAGTGCTTTAACAGTGTCATGCAGGTTGTAGGACATCTCCAGAACAGCAACAACAAAAGGCTTAACTGTGCTGGGAACAGAGCATGGAAAGGGACTGCAGGATATGTAAGGGTTTTTAGAAAATACATAGCATCTCCTCTACTCTTCAAGTCAAAGAAACTGGAGAGGAACATGTAAAAATGTGGATGTGAGCAGTACATTTTTGTGGGAGTTACGTATTTTATGGCCATGTGGCTTACTCTCCAAAATTAGGAGAGTAATAGTACTCTTTATGCCCTTCAGAAAAGTATTCTTCAATTTTCAACCTCAGTCTATACAAGCTAGCAATCCATGCCTTTCCTTTAAGCAGAGTACTGTATACTGTAGAAATGAATTAACTTGCTTTTGAAGGCTGAGATCCATGGGTGGCTGTCAAAGTGTATCTAGTCCAGTAACACATTCCCGACAGGAACTATGCCAGTGGTTCCAGATGAGTGTCTTTCCTTGAGGATGAGATCTACTCACTTGCACTGTTGCTATGAGGACAAAAATTATTAACCTGACATCACACATGGATGCACTGGATTACTGAAAAGTCAGGTGGGTTATACTGGACTGATGAGTGGGATTTGATGAACAGATTTGAGCTCTAAACTTTAGTGTCAAAGCATGGATCAGAGGCACAAGTCACAGGTCTATGGTGACATCTCAGATGCTCCTGCTGTCTCATGTGACTACCATTAGAGCACCACCATGGCCTGTCCTGAACCTGCCAGCCCTGATGTTCCATGGCATCAGAAAGGTTACTAAACCTCTGTGTTACACAATTGAATCATGCTGTAGATCTTCATTCATTACAATATGAGAATAGAAAAAGCTTCTGTGTAGATCTCCATATATGGATACATAATGCTTTTCTTAATTTTCAAGCTGAGTCCTTGTCCTAATGGAAAAGATGCACTTGTACAACTTACTATAAAGCAAAATTGTCTCCCATCAAGGAGGAAGGCAGATACTTCTGCAGAGACAGTGGTTCTTGTGCCCTGAGCGCTGAAATCCCACAGCAGTTAGAGTGCTTATGGAGGACACAAGGATTAGTTAAACTACAAATCTGTGCCTTTTGGTAGCACAAAAAGCTCTGCACTGCCAGTTCTTGAGTTAAGGTGGGCTGGCACATTTGGGTTCTCCAATGGAGATGCATCTGCTGTGCCACATAGGAACGTGCCTGGCTCAGTTGGGCCTGCTGTTTCAAGCCTGCCCCATGCCCCCATGTAATGAGTTTATTCTTGGCCACTGATGCAATCACTTCATTGGAAGCCTACCACTCTGAATTGCAACCAAAGCCATGCTCCAAGGGAGCAGATTCAATAAGACCATGTCACCTCTTCTCTGGAGCAGAAGCAGCAGGGGACATGCCATGTATTGTCAAGTGAGCTAAACACTCCCATACAGCACTCTTCTTAAGACAAGTGAATCTTAGCTTTCCAAAATACCAAATAAATTCATGGAGATTTGCTGCTTCATCTGTACTGGCCAGACCTCAGCAGTTCAGCTCAAGTGAGAAACCTGATCCAAAATTCTGTCTGAACTGTTGCATGCCTTTCATCTCTGCTCCGTGTGGCTTGAGAAATATTTCACAGTATCTCCTCTTGTCCATTGACACCTAAGGAGCAAGGGGACAGTGGGGGTCACAAAGGTAAACGTGAATCAGACCTTTTCCTTCAAAACCAGGTCACACATTTGGGATAAGAGATGAGTTCTTGATTCCCTTGTACTTTTACTGACCCAGTTTAGATCTGGGATAACAACCAAACAGGCATGACAGACGGGATGATAACTTGCAGCAAAAAGAGAGAGAAGGGATAGGTGGCTGTGGATGCGAGTGCAAAGGCACTTCGTGTGCTGATTCTGCTGCTGGAGAAGCAAACGCAGCTTCACCCCCAAGGAATTAAGCAGGCGCCTGAGTTTGGTCTAGAGCTGGATCCAACTCCACTGTGATGCAACGACCATTCAGCTATCTCAGCGCTGTGGGGTTTGCTCCATGTGCAGGGCTCTTGATGACTAGCAGAGACACAGTGGCTTCTGATATCCCTTCCTTTGAATTAAATGATTTTTTGTTTAGCTTGTTATCTGCTACCTGAGGGCTTTCTCATTCATTTATTTGCTTTTAAGCAGCTGTCTCCACCACCGTGTCTGCTCTGCCTGACATATCCCTAATCTTTTTTCCAAGGAGTGGAACTTCCTGACTTGCTTTAAAAACTAGATCTGTGTCTATATGCATAAATCTCTAAGCCTCAATCATTTGAATGCTTGGTTATCTCTAGAACTGTCATTTTCATTTTGCTTGGCACAAGAAAAGCAGAACAGAGTTACTGAAGCAGACAAGCTTTAGCCCTCAAATCTTGCAATGGCTTTTAGTTTCTGGACAACTAGAAAAACCTGGAAGTCTTTTAGCTTATCTTGTTACCCAATATACACCTTTCTGGCCACAGTTGTGCCTTTGGAAGTGGTTCCAGTTCACAGCTGATCATTTCTCTATCTCTGCACAGCTGCCATGCCATGGCATCTTCTTCCAGCAAACTAGATCATGCAAATAAGGACTATAACACTCGTCATGTTAGACAAGCCCAGCCATTGAAAAGACTGGATCAGCTACTCAGGATAAGTTTCCTGGAGGTGGTCAACAGAGCTTTCATGTGAACAGCTCTGCAGACGGAGCTGGGAGGTTAACCCTGGAAGGAAGCTGGTAGAACATGCTACAGGAGAGGACATTTTCGAGCAGCATAGCTCAGACTGGTGTGCTTGCCAATAAAAAGCAACCCTCCCTCACCCCCTACTCATGGAAGGATATTTTCTGTTCAGTAGGGAGAGATGAGTACCATCATCCCATGTTGAGATATGTGGAAATTACTTAATTATTGGAAAGTGTCTTTCCTTGCATTGATTATAGGGACTTTGTTATATCAGCTAAATGTGGGAGAGGTGTCCCCTACCCACTGTCACTATCTGAACTGACATTATGAAACCTGACAGTATGAAAGGCAGTGCACTTGTGAGGAGCATGAAAGTAACTGGTATACCCTCTGGTGTGGAATCAAATTGTTGTGGGACACGGAAGGAATAGGTGAGTGGAGTGGCTTTTTCTTGTATAAACACTTACTGTCAACTACATAATAGTTGTTATTTCTCCCCTCTCCTTAACAGCATCCTGGGTGATCAGCAGATGAGCTGAAGAGAGGGTGGAAGGAGAGGTGTGGAAGGGGCTGCTACTCCTTTCCATATGGGTACAAAGAGGTGAGCTTGGGACCCCACACAATGAGACAATGCAGTTGGAGGGTTCATGCAGGATCATCTTCCCTGGATTGAGAACCAGAAAAAAAGAGGAGAAAAAGAAAAAAACCCAAAGAGAAACATTAAAAAAGAGGAATAGGTCTCTTTAAGTCCCAGTTCTTCCTCGGACAATTCAGCTTACACTGCACCTCCCTCCTGGCCAGCAAACTTCTCAGGCTTGGGTTGTGCGTGGGCACGAAGTAGTATGCTATTCAAACGAATGTACAATTTGAGCTGCCTGTGGCCTTTCTTTGTCCCAACTAGATATATTAATAGGTCACAAGTTAAACCTGGGTGTCTGATTGCTCACTTCTTGAAAATAGAAGCCTATGTGCCAGGCGTTGTCAATAAGGTCACTCACACAAGGCATCTATTTAGTCTCAGAGTCAGCAAAGCCAGATCAGTGGTCTGGGGAGAAGAAACAGCTACTTGAACTTTATAGGTTAAGAAAATCCCTGGCTAAAGTGGATCATCGTTATTAAGTTTCCAGTTACATCCAAAGAAACGTCAACACTGATGTTTTGCAATCAGGATGGTGAGTAATTTTACCTACTCACATTTTTCTAGGCTTTGGTTTTACAAGGTGTTCCCGGATCGAAGCTGTATTGTTCCTTCTCAGTTTGCAGGTTTCAATGCAAAGCAGAATTTCTCTCTTCCACACATTTCTTCTTGTATCTAATCTATACTTAAAGAGGAGTCTCAAAGTCTCCCCTAGTTTTAAGCAGCAAGTCATTGCTGACAACTGGGAACTGTAAACATGATCTTTTGGGCTCAGCTGGCTCCTTTTTAAAGGACTGAACTGAACTGTGACTTCATATTAGAAGTGTGCAAAAATCAACCAGTGATTCTGTCAGTTTTTAATCTCAAGCTTTCATGTGTGATGCTATAATTGCAGACAGTCTGAGGGACAGCCACAGCAACTCTTGTACTTCATATTTCATGGGATTAGTGAAATCAATTATGACTCCCAGAGATGTGGATGACTGATATTATGACAGACGTGACCAGAAGTCTCATTGAGGACCAGCCAGACAAATCACAGAGAATGAACAGAGCAATGGGAAACAATATAAACCAGCTACAGTCCAAACATTGGTGGATTAATCTGAGATACCCCCTCACATGGGTTAGCTATGTGCCTTATTCTTTTACTTATTTATGTCCATATGATACTTCATGAAAGAAATCAACATTATATGCAGGGATATAGATGCCAGACACACTAAGCTGATGATTATTTTTTGTTGGATTTACAAAGACAATTAGGTCACAGACAAAAATGTTTATTCACACCGATGAGCCAGTTGCAACTTCCTGATAGACTCATCAAAGAGCAATAATTACTTTCCCTGAGACCTTTCAATTTGCTCCATTCTTACAGCTGGAGGAGGAAATTGCTTTCCCATCCTGGGAAAATTTAGAGGATTTTGATTGCTTCCTCCTATTCAGAGGGATCCTTGGGATGTATCACATTTCCAGCTTCCAGTGCCTGTCAGAGGGACTTGCTCAGAGTACAAAGTGCCTTCCAGAGTTTGGCTCAGGTATAGAGTCAGTCCTTCAGTCAGGAACTATCACATCAGCCTGGGACTGAGTGCAGATGTGGTCTTCTCCAAAGCAGTGAAGAAAAAGCTGGTGAAGTACTGTGGACCCGGGTATAGTTATTTTGTTGGTTTATTTGTTTTGGGTTTTTATTTTCCTGCCTCTGAGATGGGAAGGCCTTTCATGTGCTCCAAGGCAGAGAGTAAGTAGAAAGCGAAGAGAGCAGCAGTTTCCCATGCAACCCCCAACTTGGGAAAGCAGGTGGAGTGGAGAAGCCACCTTTCAATTGTGTTTTAATGAACAAGTTGTTTGCTCTTGCATGTCCTTTGATGAATGGGTGTTTTCCCTCAAAAGCCGACGTTTGTCTTTCATTACGCCCAGCATATGCTCTACTAGGCAGGACCGTTTTTCTACTCTAGATAAATAAACATGAAAATGAATTTATCTCGCAGAAGCATGTTCTCTTTCAAGTCTGGCACAAGCCTGCCCTTTTCCCCAATAAATCTCTGGGTAAATGTGAACTCCTCGGCAAGTCCTCCCCCTTACATCAGATAGAGATATTTTGTAAGCTTCCATCCCCGCACAGCTCAGTAAAGCTGCCACTGACTCCAGGCATTTAGAAGCAATGATTTAAACTACAACTCCCAGCTGAATTTTAGAGCTCTTTATCATGAAAAATAAACTTTTCCAAACCAGAAAGTATCCAAACCCTTTTCTAGCTAGTGGAGGATAGCATTTTAACCCTCATGTTGTGGGGCTGATGTGAAACAGCCCTGCCTGCAAGCTTTTGCATGGGATCTACTGTTGGATGGAAGTTGGTTAGTATATATTATGATGCCAGCTGAAGTCTTCCTTTTGAGAAACAGCCTGCTCATTTGTTGCACAGGTCTGTGGATAAAGCTGCTTGAATCTTTACTGCAGTTCAGTTTCCTTCCAAGCTTAGTCCTATCTGTTGTTTGTACTTCACTGATTCACCCGATCCTGCAAGTAGTTTTTGGGTTTAGACATGGCAAAACACGTCCAGAAATGACAATCCCTGCACCTAGCTGTCATTGTGTGCTTTAAACCCACGGAAATATACACTGAAAACAAAGTACACTGGAGCTTCAGCACACGAGAGATGTGTCTTTTGAACCAGTTCAGACAAAAAGAGGAAGCTGGATGATAGTCCTTCACATTTCTGGGCAAATAATCTCTCAACCTTATGTCAATACAACTTGCACAATCTGTCAGTATTTTCATAAATACCACAAGCAGTTTAATGGCTGTGATTCATGAAAATACTTAAGCATGTGCTTGACTGTAACTGCATGTTGGTTTCTCCTTGAAGTCAGTGATACTGAGGCATACCTGTGATTACGTGCACGTTTCAGTGCCTTTGAGTGCTTAACTGATATCTTGAATAGAGACAGTATTATTCATATGGTAACACCTGTCCTATTATAGGAGCATATTAATAAATCAACCTGGCCAAGCTATCTCTGAGCTCATCTATGAAGCACGTTGTGATAGCAACCACTGAGCAGTGCAGCTCCTCAAGCATATCATGCCTATTACAGGCACATCCCTGTTACAGGGGACTGAAGGGCAACCGAAGTCTTTTTGAGAAGTCTGACTTTGCAACAGGATGTCAAAACTTGAGATATTTATTTCCCTCACTCAAGATTTTGGATTGTGAGGCCCGTAAGAGTCCAACACAAACATGGATTGTGCTCACTGAAACTTTCAAGCTGCAGTGCAGACAAACCCATTAGAACTCTTTTGCAAGCCTCTGCTAAGTTTCAAACCCCTTGAAAAAAGAACAGCATCATTGAAAACAACTTTAATCATTGCAAAGGTTGGTGTGATGGTTGGCCTGGACCATGCCTCAACCTTAACAGCCCCCCCCCCCCACATTTGCACCACACACATATCAGTAGCAGCAGCACAATTTGTTTGTACAGCAGGGAAGGGAAAAAAATCACTTCACTTGGCTAAGTTTTACTCCATCCTTCTCCCTTGGAGAGGAATGACTTTGGCTTGCTGATGATTTCTTTCCCAGTAACGTTTTTATTGAGTATATGAAAGTGTTAAGCTATGTCTCACTTAGCCCACATTTTGCTCTTAACTGGATTACCACACAAAGAATGTTACAATGAGGCTCTGAGGTCTGCTAGGTCAGCTTGGTATAAGATAGCAGCTCTTGAATCTATAATGGATGAGAGGATCCATGATAAGATTTGACACTTGTGCTATATATGCTGTCACAGCAGACATTTTGCTTTTTTCTTGATGTTTTTAAGGCCATAAATACTGGTCTCTAATGTTAAGTATGTGAACCTCACATTAATCACACTGCCAGGGAGCAAACAGCTTTGCTCATAAACTGAAACGGAGCACAGTTAATCTATCAATGTTCTGTAATGAGGACTATTATAACAAAGTATTTAGGTTGATTTACTGATGAGCTACACATCTCTGCTAATGATCACACATCAGTAAAAGAGCAAAGGGACCATCTGGATCACCAGGAGTCTTAGATTTATTGAACAGTGTGCAGATCCTTCCTTATATCTACTGTTAAGTTCTGAAACTCATTTTCTATCAGTTAATTTTCTGCTCACTAGGACATCAGTGCTGTCAGTGTGTTATGTCCAGTTTACACATCTGGGTAGCCTTGCCCCTTAATTTTAGTATTTTCAAATGTTGCCTTGAGTTTGAGAGGCAGGACAAAAGAAGGCAAAAGTACTTCATGGATCATAGAGCTACCTCAAAAAAATCAAGCTATTAAAAAGGTTAAAATGAACCAGCCTGAACAACACTTCTGTTTATTCTTTATACTGTGTAATCTGTGGCTGGCATCCCCCTTTAGACATCTAATCGCTGTCAGATGAGGTGTATCTATATTAGCCGATTCTAAATAGATACAGAACACATCTGCAATCCCTACCTTGGGAATTTTAACTCTGAATATCATTAGGTATTGAATCAGAGTAAGACTCATGGGCTTACTCTCACTTTCGCTTACATGTCTGCATTAGATATACGTACACCCAATGAGCTATTTACTCATCATTGGCTTGATTTATGGTTCATGGACACACCACTGGAGCATCTTAAAAGGTGCCCACATGACAGCAGGTGAACCGTGCTCAGTAAGGTATGCTGCCTCTTTCCTCCTTATAAAAGATTTCTGCCAAAGGGTCACTATCCATGGCCAAGAAGAGCCAGAGAGTACACTGCCAAGTCCAGGAGCTGGACTTGAGGGGACCTGTCTTGAAGGAACAATCCTAGAAGTACATGGTGGGAAGGCAGTGACAAGTGCAAAACCAGGTCTCCTAAACACCAAACCAGTTTAGAGGTGCTTTGCAACTGGGTTAATCTTCAGATCATCCACATAAGACTAGGAATGAAAGCTACTGCTTTCAGCTCTGCTCTATCTGGGAGAAACTTCAACATATTAATACAAGTACACTTGCTTTAGGATGATTCTTCTGGTAGGTGCCAAAATGAAGCACAAGCTCCTCACCTTTCCCCTCCACACAAGCATGAACATGGACACCTCCTTTCTAGTATGGAAATCATGGCTATGCTTGGAGGCATTTTGATCACTACAGGTGAATTCAGTCTTGATAGGGCATCAGTAGGTCTGATTTTTAGAAACCAGAGGATAAAGTTTTGAGTTCATTGAGGGCATCAGGGTGAGTAAAGCAGTCTTTAAAATAAATAGATAAATACATACATAAATAAATACATAAATAAATAAATAAATAAATAAACGATCCCTTTCTCCATTTACACAGGCAAGTAGTGGAAAGAGCATGATCTCGCAGGAAAACAAGGAACGAGTTCTCCAAAAGCCATATGCAACTGTGGACTGCCAGGCTTCTCCTGCTTCTGGGTGTACTCCTGCCACTGGACGCAAAGCATCCACCCCAGCTGCATGCTCATCAAGCCTGTGCAGTACAAGGCAGGCCACATTCGGTTGAAGAAATGGAGCAAGCCAGTCATTTCGTCTAAAAGGTCAACAGAAATACAAACATAACTCTTAAAAGACCTCCTCAGTCCCAGTTTGGCTCAGGTTGTACACTTTTGCCTGTTCTGTGCTCTGGTGTGTGCTGAACACCTTGTACCACCATTCACTTGTAACGAAAAGCCATTGACTGATCCAAACTGGCCAAAGGGATCAGAAAAGAAAACAGATCAGAAAATAGAAATGGCCACAAAGTGTCTGGGACAAGAAGTGCCAGTCTATGTGGGTAAGCAAAAGTACATGCTTCTCTCACTTGGCACATTCGTAGGTATCAGCCATGGATGAGAACCCAGAGTGGAGAAAATGCTAACAAAGGCCCAGACTGCAATCCCTGGCTGGAGCAAAAATAGTTGGCAGACATTGCTTGATGCACCTTACACTTAAAGAATAGTGGGAAGACGTATTTCTTCAGCAGATTGAGAGACAGCTAGATTGAAGAAAGAAATAATACAGGCAAAGGAATTAGAAAAGAAAGTCTAAAGAAACATTCAGCCAAAAATTAGTGTGTCATTAACATCTAATAAAGTGCTTTGCTTTGCCTTCTTCAGGATGTAGCAAAGATTTTTTCCCCTGCTTTGTCTTCTTCACCCTCCTTTCCTTAATTTTTTTTCTCTCTCTTTTTTTGTCTTTTCCTGGTTTCTGCATTTCTTGGATCTGAATACACTGGAAGTTAGGTCTGAACATAACTCAGATCTGTATTTCACAACTTGCCTCTGTTTTTCTTACAGGGGACTCCGGACATCAATAACCTCCGCTGAGGGTGGACACACAGACTAAAATTCATCCCGTGTGCTGGGCTTCAATGCCAGCTCTGGTTCTTGCATTTCTTTTCTGACTAAGAGCTAAATAATATTAAAAATTACTTTATCTGAATTTATTGGAATGATAAAAAGGGTGCCTTGGTGAGGAACATCCCAAGACCAAATACCCCAGCTCCTCCTGTGCTCATCCAGATCCCAGGTAGCTCATCAAGTTGGTATGATACTCCTCACCCCATTCACTGCTACAGCCCTTGCAAGCCCCAAATATACTTAAAATAGTTATTGTCTGTGTCAGTGTAGCATCTAAGAAATCTGATTCTTGTGCCTACCTGCTGGAGGTAAAGACAGCTAATTAGACAAAAAGGAGCAAGGTGATAGTAAGATAGCTGTGGCTGATAACATAAGGAGTTGTCAACAGCTCTCTGATAGCTGCATGGGTCATGACAAGAGGCATGGTAAGGGTGAAGTTTAAGAAAGGATTAGAAGTGGATACATGGAATTTCTTCAAGTACAAACATATCGTGAAAGAAGTCAAAGCCTGTTGACAAGAAACTGAACATGTAGGTGAAGAACAGTTGGTAATTTGGGGATTTTTACCTCTCCTTGCTTGGACAGTCTTTGATGGTACGGCAAAAAAAGAAAGCTTTAATCACTGGTCTTCCCACCAAGAAGTGATGATCCTGGACAGAGTGACTTACAGTAATGCTTAGTGGGCTTGTCTTTAAGGGCTGCAGCTAGACGCAGTACGACTTCATGCTGCAGGACCTAGGTGAGGAGACATGCAGGGAGATCTCAGCAGCCCCATGGCTTTTTGCTTCTGAAGGAGGAGGATGAGGGTTAGCAGTGAAGTTTTGATAGCACAGTAGTTGTGCTGATAGTGCAGACATGTGGGCTATCCTGGATGGTAACACGATAGTCATAGATGGGTCAGCTGGAAGTCTAATCTATGAATGCAACCTTAAGAGCTTTATGTTGTTCAAACACACTGCTGTTTGTTGGCTAGGGATCCTGAAAGGAGATTTTTTTAGCCTGATTTGGACAGATAAACAACAACATCCTGCCAGTCCCATCTCAAACACACCCTCTGTCCCCAGTGAACATCAGGAAATGTGTAAAGAAAACAGCATATTTTTCTTGGTATAGAACATCTGTGAAGCCTTTGCTTATCTCAAAGGTGCTGAGGAGGTTAAAAAGTAATTTGTAAAAATGCCTTGACCTGATTCATCTGTTACAAGTGTAGTTATTTAAGCAAGCAGCACCATCACTCAAGGTCTCCTTAGACAGCAGAAAGAATGAGGCACCACCAAAAGATGCAAGATGGATCAGCTCACTCTCTGGGCAACCTCTGCAGACTACAAACAGCAGTCTAAACTGAGTTTAGCTTGGGTATTCCAATGAAACATCTTAAATTTAGAAAGAAATTAATCTGTGTTTATTAAAGTGCTGTATTCACTCTTTGGTAATGTCACTTTCAATGCAAGGGCTTAAATGTGCCATCAACATCTTCTCTTTACATTGACATAGACTGGAAGTTAAACCTGTGATATACTAGTGGTTATGATAATTAATATTTTCTAGCGCCTTACAGAAGCTGCTAATTTGCAGGTACAGATTTCTAGAGATTAGGATAAAGCTGGAAATATTTTACCTTGTGCAATCTTCAGTAGAAAAGCCTTGTATGGAAGGCAAGGCATGTCACACTTTTGGCAGACAAATCATCCTGGAAATAGATGCAATGATATGTTAAAATAGCCTTGCTTGAATTAGGTTTATTCAATGCATCTGGGAGGCTGGAAATAGCTCAGAGAATATATGGCTAAGTATGGGCTGCCATATATTCCGTAGTTTAGAGTCTGGTTGCTCCTCTGGAGTCACAGCATGTGTGCTCTCCAAAAATCCAGCTATACCCTCAGCTGCTCTAAATCAAGCAACTGCCCTGGGGCTTAGTTTAATTGTGCATTCAGGCAGTGGAAAAGGCCCTGGTACAGATGGGAATATTGGTTTCCATCCCTCATGAAAACCCCAGCCATGCTTTCCTGCAAGTCTCTTCACTGAAGAGGCTGCCCAGCACCCCTGCTTTGTATAAACAGACTGGTGAAACCCCAAGGAGCAAAGAAATATATTTTGGGCCCAAATTTGGAGTTGACATAGAGCAGAGCCATGAGGATGAGTGTAAATCAGAGATTAATCCCCACTTAACCAGTGCCCAGCCCTGTCTTAACTTGTCTTGTCCCCTGTTGAGCCCCACGATCCCCAGAAGACCCTCACCCTCTCATCTGCAGAATGCTTTTTTTGAAGGGCAATGCAAGCTGCAATTTCTACGCCTTAAAAAAATAAAATGAGAGTAAAAATAGCTTGAGAAGAGTTGGGCTCCTTGAGATGACAGGAGGTGAGGGCCAAGCACTTCCATTCTCTAACACCTCGTGGGCTCTCCCTGCCCATCTCAGCCTGGCTGCTATGCAAGCTGTCAAGTGTGAAGGTGTATGAGAGGAGTGACGCACTATCAGCTGCAAAGGAAAAGAAAGGAGGCACAGCGGAGTTGAGTGCCTCAATGAGCTGATGAGCGCTGGAGAGCAAACACAGGCGGTGATGGCTGCCTGTCAGCCAGCCCACAACCCTGTTTGCCAAGGGACGGGGTGGACGGAGATGTGAGTGCCAGCTCTGTTGTTATTGTCATGTCACAAGGACTAAGTGCACTGGATTCTACATGCCTGGGTGTTTGATCTGGAGGGCACCGCTGACAGAGGATAAATAAACAGAGATAAAAACAAGATTAAGCAGGTTCTTCTCCTTATCGCTGCCTCTTTATCCCTATTGATCTCTGCCTGTTCTCTTTTCATTTAGCCTGGAATTCCTCACATGCTTGAACCATGAGCTGTCATATCTAATTAAAAACATGGCACGAGGTTTTAGGTGCAGCAGTGGGTGTTTTCCAGTGCCGAGTAGCTGTGTGTTCAGCCTTTTCCCTTTCTCTATGGAAACTCATTTTGCCTTTCCGAAAGCCACCTCAGTTTGTAGCCATGGGATAACAGATGTGAACAGGAGAAATACAACCTGCTTTTTGGTTCAGTCTTCTTCAGTATAGATCCAGCAAATGATGGTCACCCTGTCCAAGCAACATAGGCCTCTTGTTCTGAGAAAGGGAAGATGGTATTTCTACCTATTTGTTCAGTGGGGATGTTCCTCCCTTCTTGGAGGTATCAAGGTCTCTGTGGCAGATGGGCCAAAGAAATACATAAACCCAACTCCCCACCCTGCTCCCTGGCCAGCATTTTCCATCTATTCTGAGGCTTCTAAAGAAAATAGGGTCACTTAACTGCTTCTTTTCAACCCCATCCCTGTGCATGCTACTCCTCAGCTCTCTGTGTTACCTTCATGCCCACCAGATCACTCTGGACTCACTGAATGAGCATTTTTTTCTTAAACTATGAAAAGATGACACAGGTCAGTATTGTTGGGCCGTGTGCCCTTCTTCATAGAAAAGACGTATTTCCTGCACAAAGTAGGATGTTCAGAGGTAAGCCCATATATGCCATGCATGTTTAAGGTCTGCATGGATGTCCAGCAACACAGAGGACATAGCTTCAGGTGGAAAATTAAGTCCCTCATGTTGTGCACCTAACACTGCTAAAACAAACAAGGCTAAAATAGGAGGTTTACTCAGGGTAAGGGCAAACAACACAGAAAAGGAAACACAAATAGCACTGTTTATTTTCTGCCCTTTTCATCTCTACATTTTACCATATTCTGTTTAATATTATAGAATCGTAGAATCATAGAATAGTTAGGGTTGGAAAGGACCTTGAGATCATCTAGTTCCAACCACCCTGCCATGAGCAGCGACACCTCACACTAAACCATGCCACCCAAGGCCTCATCCAACCTGGCCTTGAACACCACCAAGGATGGAGCATTCACAACCTCCCTGGGCAACCCATTCCAGTGCCTCACCACCCTCTCAGTAAAGAATTTCTTCCTTAGATCCAATCTAAACTTCCCCTATTTAAGTTTGAACCCGTTACCCCTTGTCCTGTCACTACAGTCCCTAATGAAGAGTCCCTCCCCAGCATCCTTGTAGGCCCCCTTCAGATACTGGAAGGCTGCTATGAGGTCTCCACGCAGCCTTCTCTTCTCCAGGCTGAACAGCCCCAACTTTCTCAGCCTGTCTCCATACGGGAGGTGCTCCAGTCCCCTGATCATCCTCGTGGCCTCCTCTGGACTTGTTCCAACAGTTCCATGTCCTTTTTATGTTGAGGACACCAGAACTGCACACAATGCTCCAAGTGAGGTCTCATGAGAGCAGAGTAGAGGGGCAGCATCACCTCCTTCGACCTGCTGGTCACGCTCCTTTTGATGCAGCCCAGGATACAGTTGGCTTTCTGGGCTGCGAGCGCACACTGAAGCCGGCTCATGTTCATTTTCTCATCGACCAACACCCCCAAGTCCTTCTCTGCAGGGCTGCTCTGAATCTCTTCTCTGCCCAACCTGTAGCCGTGCCTGGGATTGCTCTGACCCAGGTGTAGGACCTTGCACTTGGCATGGTTAAACTTCATAAGGTTGGCATCAGCCCACCTCACAAGTGTGTCAAGGTCCCTCTGGATGGCATCCCTTCCCTCCGGCGTATCAACTGAACCATTCAATAAAAAGATCACTTGGACATGACTTTCCCTCCTGCTCTCATGATATCTGGAAACTATTAGAAATCTGGTTTTGTCTTCAGTTTTTGAAAGTGGCTGGTGGTTTCAGGTGGGGTGAGATTTGTAAAGGGGAGGGCAATGCTGTTAGAGAGATAGGGAGAACTAAGGAGTAAAATCAGGCATGATTATACAGTCTGATCCCCCATTGGTATAGGATCAGGCACCTCCATTTTTCAGGGCTAAAACTGAAAAATTAAGGTGCCTAATCTTCATTTTATTGCTGTCTAGCAGTAAGGAGACTATGCTGAGCTCTTCCTGATTCTTCTTGATTCTGAAATCAGGCCCCTTGACTGTGTCTCAAACTGGATATTGAAAATCATAAGCATTTTGGAAAAGGTAGATCATGTTGCTCTATTGCTTTTACAACTTTTTTGCCTGTCTCTACGGATAAGACACTTTACTTCAGATTTACTACATGATCTGACAGGCAATCAGTGTGAGCAGTGCTTTTATTTGTTCTTTCCTATGCTGTCATTCAAGACCCCACAATTTACTGCTCACTGCTAAAACAATATCAGTAAACATGAAATATACATTGCCAGGCTCTCCCCCATCTCAGCTCTCTTCTGCTCCCTCTCCCTCACCTTTTTCTGAGGAGAAAGGAAAGAAAACTTCTTTTCAGTATACATTGTAAGGAGTCCTCATGAACTGGCAATTTATTTTCTCCCAAGTTTGACACTGCCAGGCCCTTAGAGCTTTTATTGACTCTGGCTAAACACAGTGACAATTATTTTTGTTGGTTTCAAATCGCCTTCTCCAGCGGAATGTGAAATCAGCAGTTTTTTTGCATGCGGAGCATGCCCTTTCCGACACCCTAAGAGGAGAAGAAGGAAAGATGAAGGCTTTTCTTTCATTTTTATCCAGTTGCACTTTGGCATTCCCTGAACAGACCTTTTGTTTTGAAGCAGGGGAAGCAAGGGAGAGGCTTGTGGCAGAGAAGCAGATTGACAGTTTGTGGAGAAAAGCAGAGCTTGGACATCCTTATCTGAAGATCCCTGCTGCAGAAACCTGCTTTCCTGCACGTCTGATAGTGTGTGCACACATACTACATGCCCAGAGAGGAGGGGTGTCCTCCCACCCTTCCATGGTCCTAAATGACCACCCGAGGACCCAGCCAGCATTCTCCAGTCCATCATCCTCCCTTCCGATGCCTTGGTCTCCCAGACCACCCTGACCCTCCGCTGGGCTGTGAGGGGCCAGGATGGTGATGAAGAGGGGCTGTTTCTGAGAACAGACATTTAAGAAACCCTTGGCAAAGGTCCCCTGGAGCATTTGTGGCTTGTGGCTTGTGGGATGTGCATTAACAAAAGCATTTGTTTAAAGCATTTCACGATTACCCCTCCATCTCCACGTATCTGTTCCTTGTCAGGAAAGGCAAAACCCCCCAAAGTAACACCACTGCAGATCAAGTCTGTGGGATGCTACACAAACTGACCAGTGCAGCCATTTTGAACATAATCTATGGAGATTTACAGACCAGCAAAGCTGCTTGGGAAAGACATAGAAAAATAAGCAAATGTTTCCAGCTTACCGCTTGGATGAATGGAACGTGCTTATTCACTGTCTTACAATGGTGCCATTTGGATTTCAGACACTATAGGTAGTTTTTCTCTGCCTACCCACTCTGCAAAGAGGCTTTGATCATTTTCTATTCCTTAAAGTGATACAAAAAGTCTGGAAACATTGTGGATTGAGGAAGGTCTTCTTCAGGTGAGGAGTTGGGGAAAGGTCCAAAAGTGATTTTTCATCAAAATTTCTTCTTCAAATTTTTTGCTGTTTTTGAAAAGATGTCCCTCCAAAATTCTAAAAAAAAAAATAATGTTAAATACTGAAACCTCACAAATTTACCCCAAATAAACTGTCAGAGTGAACATTGTTGCTTACTTGGAAAGAAAAACATCCATAGAACCATGGAACAGTTAGGGTTGGAAAGGACCTTAAGTTCATCTAGTTTCAACCCCCCTGCCACGGGCAGGGACACCTCACACTAAACCATGTCACCGAAGGCTCTGTCCAACCTGGCCTTGAACACCGCCAGGGATGGAGCATTCACAACCTCCCTGGGCAACCCATTCCAGTGCCTCACCACCCTCTCAGTAAAGAATTTCTTCCTTAGATCCAATCTAAACTTCCCCTGTTTAAGTTTGAACCCGTTACCCCTTGTCCTGTCACTACAGTCCCTGATGAAGAGTCCATCCCCTGCATCCTTGTAGGCCCCCTTCAGATACTGGAAGGCTGCTCTGAGGTCTCCACGCAGCCTTCTCTTCTCCAGGCTGAACAGCCCCAACTTTCTCAGCCTGTCTTCATACGGTTAAACAAGAATTTGTTAATGTCCCACTTCCATAGCTGTGATATCAGGTAAAGACTGAAGTTTTCATTGCCGTCTGAGGACTCTCTTTCATTACTATCTCCTTGTCCCAAACTGTGAAAAAATACACGTGTAAATAACCTTTTCCAGATAGTGTTGCCTACCTGAGGTGATTGAACAGCATCCGTCAATAGAGATCAATACATCCCTCCAGACAAAGTCTGTTGAAAGGCAGAAGGGTTTTATTTGCACTTTACACAGGAAGACGGGAGTCTCTGAAGCTAAATAAAAGGACAGTATTATAAAATACTAGGTCTGGTGGAGAGCTTGTCCCGAAATGTCCTTATTTCTCAGCAGTCCCACCCATTCCTGCCCATGTGCTACCTGATGTGCCAGGACAGATAGCTGTGGGCAGATGCTGCAGGCCCTTGAAATGGGGTTAAAAACATCCTTTCAATAAAAAAGCTACAGACAGATGTTTTACCCCGGTGCTTTGGTCCTACCATGCAGCGGGGTAGTGACTGTTGAGACAGGAGCAGAGGCCAATGTCTGAGGTGTGCAAAGTGATGGGAACTTCTCATTCTGCCTTTTCCCACCCTCGGGGCCCATCTCAGGTCACACAAGACAGAGACCTAAGTAAAATTCCCCTACTCCCAGGCAAAAGCCTTAGTGTTGTTGGACTGAAGTCACCTGGAGAGTTTTGAAACCAGGATGGATCCTATCTCTGAGATGATCTGTTATTTCAATAATGAAAAGGGGAATTTCTATTCACCCAAAGAACAGAAAGACAAACAAATATTTCTGGGTTTATGGCCTCTTTGCTGAAAACCACAGCATATGGTGTACAGAAGACATCACTCCTCGTACAACCCTGTTTTCTATGTCCTGCCACCTCTTAGGGGCTTTCTCCTTGGACTTGCACCACAGATCAGTGGATTGGTCTAATTGCTGGCTTGGCCCAAGGGCAGACTCTGGAGCCCATCATCCAGATCTGTCCTCACACTGCTGGCCCTTCCATCTCCATGGCAGACAAAAGCCACATCTCATAGATGTCTGTGGCTCTGATCCAGCTGCCACCTGCTGCAGAAGCCTCCCAAGGGGCTAATAACAAATTGCTCCTCATCAGCTGCTGCTGGGCTCCTGAGAACAGTTACTTGGTTTGGACTGAAAACTGTTTCTCTCTGTTGGCTTTTCCCCATAAGAGCTGACAAATTAGAGGTCAGTGTGTTCATGAGCTGGGTATGATGATGGAGCTTCCTTTTAAACTGAGGGTGCTTCACAGCAGCATGCCAGTATCTTTTCTGGAGGCCACTGCTGCTGACCAGCCTCTCTGAGCTGTCTCTTCATGCTCTTTGCTTCTGTGTGTTTTTAACTCTGTGACAAGTCTTCTTGGTGTAAATGTGACCAAGATGAGGTGCAGCATCCTCTTTGCTGTAAGAAACAGTTCCTGCTGGAATGAGTGGATGGACTTTTTTAACAACAAAAGTTAATGGTCATACAGATAGGTCATGAGGGAAACAGAGCAAATCCTTTGCCAAAATTCAGGGTAGAAATTGTCAAAAGGAGGGGTAGGAGAGTACTGAGTAGCATTATGGCACCCGATTGGTTATTTCTCCCTAATTTGAGGCAAACAAAGATTGCAATATTTGGAATTAAATGTTACGTAGATCAGCAGTGCATAACATTTTGAGTTTCTGAAAAACAAGTACGGATTGGAAAGTAACTAGAGAAATACCTAGAATGTTTATTCTGCATAAACTTCTAGAGATTTTAGTATTAATGGTTGGTATAAGCATTTCCAGCAACTGGTCTTTGGGAAATGCAATTCTCAGAACAATCCCATTCATTATTTCAGCCCACTTCACTTGAAGCTCTGATTTCCAAATGAAAATTGAGGGAGGGAAAACACACATTAAAAGCAAAAATAAATAGGAGGATTCCAACAACTGATTTTCATTTGAGCATCTTATATTGATTTTCCTCCTTTATAATTATGCAAAATAGAGTGCATCTTTTCTTAATTCACAGAATCATAAAATTGCTTAGGTTGGAAAAGACCATTAAAATCATTGAGTCCAACCATTAACTTAACACTGCCAAGTCCACCACTAAATCATGTCACTAAGTGCCACATCTACATGTCTTTTAAATACCTCCAGGGTGGTGATCCCACCACTTCCCTGGCCAGCCTGGTTCAATGCTTGACAACCCTTTCAGTGAATAAATTGTTCCTAATACCCAGTCTAAACCTCCCCTAGTGCAGCTTGAGGCAGTTTCCTCTTGTCCTATCTCTTGTTACTTGAGAGAAGAGACTGACCCCACCTCACTGCAACCTCCATTCAGGCAGTTGTAGAGATCGATAAGGTCCTCCCTCAGACTTCTCCTCTTCAGACTAAACCCCCTCAGGTCCCTCAGCCGTTCTTCATCACACTTGTGCTACAGACCCTTCACGAGCTCCATTGCCCTTCTCTGGACCCGCTGCAGCACCTCAATGTCTCTCTTGCAGTGAGGGGCCCAGAACTGAACACAGGATTCGAGGTGCAGCCTCACCAGTATCCTGTACAGGGGGATGATTGCTGCCTTGACACTCTATTGCTTATACAGGCCAGATGCTATTGGCCATCCTGGCTGCCTGGGCACAAGATGCTCATGGTCAGCAGCATCAATCAGCACCCCCAGGTCCTTTTCCACTGGGCAGCTTTTTCCATAAGCTTCCCTGGCACTGAGGTCAGACTGACAGGTCTGTAGTTGCCCATATCCTCCTTCTGGCCCTTCTTGTAGGTGAGCATCACATTTGCTAACCTCCAGGGCACAGGATTACTTAACCTCAGTGAAACCTCCATGCTAGATGAACCATCGTCCTCGTTATTACGGAGTTCCCCTTGTAGACCCTCATACCATTTATGTGAGGGCACCTGGGAAGATAGGGCAATCACATAGGAGATGCCTGCTGCACCTGGCAGGAACTCATCACCATTTCTCCCTACCTCTCAAGTCAGTAGTCATTTGGTGTAGAGCTTAGAGAGGCCATGGCTTTCTGCCAGGTGGATACCACTTCTCCCTGCTCTCGCTGGCAGTGCTTCAGCAACCTTCCTGCACGCCCTTCTGCAAAACTGCCGCTCAAACTACCCATTAAATGCGTAATGACTGGTTTGGTAGCCAGCAGACCAATGCCTCAGAGAAAAGATAGTATTTGAAAGCAGAGGTTACAGGCAGAGCCCTCTCAAACAGATCTCTGTGCCAGAGGCTTTGTTTTGATACTAGAAACATTTCCACTACAGCAGCCTCTGATGGCAGTCATGTGTGGGATTAGGAACTGACTCCATTCAAATAACAGACAGCTGTTTGGAGTGAAAACTCGTCTCTGTCAATTTGCACTCAAAGAAGGCAGAGGCAAAAGGAAGGAAAAAAAAAAAAGACCCTGGGCCTGGGAATCATTGTAGCTTAATCCCTCCTTTGGCAGGAGATAAAACTAGGGCTTTCCAATGCTCTATAATTTCTTGCATTGACCTGGAAAGAGATTTCTCTATTCACTGGGCTGTGAACCTCCTTTTTTATATTTACTACATGATGTACAAGTACTGAATCTCCAACAGGGAAAACATGACATGTAGGGCTAGGAGCCTGGGAAGAAACTTAGTCTCAGGTTAAATAACTTAGGTCAGCAAGGACACACTGTAGCTGGTGAAACCACTTATGTATGGATTGTTCTTTTAACTTCCATGGGCAGGTGTTCTCATTTTCTGCAGGACTGGCTGAGATTTCCAGAAATGGCTAATAGTGTACGGTGGGCTGGTCTTTTGGTGACAGATTTCAAACCTTAGAGGAGGGCCTGATTTTTGAGACCATTCACACAGCTTTAACAAGAAGTCAAATATTTCTGTGCATCCCAAGTCCCTGGAGTTTCCAGTCATTCCTGCTCTCTGATTTCCAGAAAAGACAGAGGTAGAAAAACACAGCAGAACCTCTGCCATGCTCTGCCAAACGCAACTGCAGACACAGCTGAGGGATGAGCTGTGCTGCTCCCATACAGGACACAGGTACTTTCGGTTAGCTTGAGGCTTTCTGACAGTGCTTCAAACAGGCTCTTGCAAAAGCTGTTTCTTTTGTTTTTCACAGGAAAAACCGGTTGTGCCAAAGGACATCCCTAAACACAGCAGAACAAGTGGCAAAGCTGAAATCAGGATTCAGCACTGAGTGTACCTGTAGTCGTTACTTTTCCCTAGTCCTCTCTGCAAAAGTGCGTTTGGAAAACCAAGAGAGTAGTCGTTGATCCATTAGAAAATCAGTTTTATCAGGAAATGAAAAAATCTTCTCTGGGGCTATTTGGTAAGCTTTGATGGAAGTCCTTCAGCGACCTGAATGCCATCTCAACTTAAAAGTTTTGCACAATCATATGAAAAGGAAAGGAAAAGTTCTTGTGATTGTGAAAAGTTCTTGTGAAACGATTGTGCCCAAATGTGCTATTTTGACATTTTGAAATTAAATTTGCTTTGGCTTCTCTTTGGGATGTAAATTTGGGTTTGAATTTTCTCTTTCCTGTGCCACATGCTTTGTTATCAAGCTGGCTGATGCACTTCTGTTGCAGAAGTGCTGGAGCCAGTGGGTGTTACACAAGGTCCTCCAAACCCTTCACTTGCAGCCAGACCCTGTAGAAACACTCAATATCTAAAAGGAAAAAAAAATCAATTTTCTTGAAATGAAACATTTAGAACTGCCCAAGAAAATATATTTCTCTTTTATTTCTCTATCTATCCATCTATGTATTTATTTGAATAAATTTGCTGGGGGGGGGGGGGGGGGCATTTCCTTTATGGAAGATTTAAAAGAAGGCAAGATTTCATACCCATGTGAAATGAAGCCAGCTTCTGAAACCCTGAAACTCTGTGAAATAGCACTTCTGTCCCTGAGGGCCACAGAAGCCCATGTGGATGGTATACCAACCATGAGGCTACGGCCAGGAGAAACATCCTCTGTCAACAAGATTCAAAGAGAAAGAGTGTGAAGGAAGGGGATGGAGAAGTGATTTTGCATAGCTCTTTCCCTGCTTTGTTTGGATTGGAAGGCTCTTTCCCTGTGTCCCAGCAGACGGCCCTGGGATCATGTGGAAATTGTGCCCAGTTTATTCTTGTATAGAGCCGAAGCAGGGCTGTTTGCTATGGCTGGTGCCAAGGTGCTCGGCAGCCTACAGGAAGGAAAGTCTTGTTCTTCAAAAAAAGCCAAACACCCCCTTGAGCTTGGGAGTGAGGAGACATGGATCCTATCCCAAGCCCTGTGCTCATTCTGGGTGGCCTTGGACAAGTCACATTGCTGACTCTGTCAGCTCTGCCTGAAAAAGCAGGATGAAGCACAGCAGTGGGGTATCACTCCCTGCTTGCGGTGATAGCAGAAGGAGCACTGCACACCAGGAGCTGCTGGCAAAACCCCTAACGGATGAAATGGGTTTTGTATCTTAGCTTCAGCTGCCTGCTGCTGCATTGACATCAGTATCTTTGAGTATCTCTGCACTGCCTTTGGAGGGAGGTCCCAGGAGGATGGTGTAACCTGCCTGGATGTGATTGGGAAGCTACCACACAGCCAAGCTATAGCCTTCAGTCAGTCTTGGAATTAGTCTTGTGCTTCAAAAGCAGGAGCTTGATGTGGTATAATGGCACAAAGATTGAGGATTTTTGTTGCCCCATCTGAATTTTCCAGTACCTGCTGCAAAGGATTGCATGCTGTATCATCTACATTGTTCACACTGACAAATAAAATTACTGATCATCTGGCTGAGGTTAAAACCTATGGCATAACTTCTGGATGATCGTAACTTCTGGATGGCAGCTGCTATCACAAAAATGGCAATTGGAGGAGGTCCAGGCTCAGTTAAGGAATCTGGACCTCAACAATAATGCTAACATCTTCTGTGTTGATGTTAACCTGTAACCCTGCATGATCAAATTGTCCAGCCCGTCAGTGTTATCCAAAGCAATGCTCCTTTCACGAAGTTCAGAATACAGTGATAGACTGAGACGAATCACCTTAGAGGTAAATTAACAATGACCAATCTTAAATCCTTCTAGTCTGGACTTTCCTACAAAACATGGAATGTCCTTTTGCAGTGCACAACCCAGAATGAGAACATTGAAGCCACTCCTTCCTTCCCTCCAGCAAAGACTGATAAGTTTTCTTCCGATTATCCCTCTGCCATTAGAAACTTTCCTACCACCTTTACAGGCTTTGGCATGCTCAGTGTTTCCCTGACTGTAAATTCTCAGGTACTTCCCATACTTATCGAAGCAGTACCCACTTATGAGAAGAGGCTTGTCAGAGCAGGTCTTGTCTTCTTTTGGGTCCTGAACAGTTCAAAACCTAGCTTGGTTTTCTGTTTCTTTCCAACTGTACAAGCAAGTCTAAGACAATATGTGACCTCTCACTACTTCACTGGCCTTGCTCTGCCATCCAGCTCAAGGAGAGATCGCCTCCCCTGCAACATAGGAGACAGTTGTACCTCCATTTCTCTGAGAACTCACTGAATTTAGGGATTATTGGAAAGATGTCAATGCTATCACTTCTCCGAAGCAGAAGAGTGTCAGACTTGTTATAGAGATAGCACGAAAGACTCACAAGAGCAGCTGAATTCCTCTTTATCTTTTTTCCAACACTGAAGTTCCAGAGTTTTAGAGTCTTGATAAAGTCGCTATGGTGCCAAAAGGGGAAACACGTGTAGTTTCCATGGCTGCCAGCAAACTTTAAAGATAACTGCATCCAAGAGAGTAGATGCTTCAGACAACATGATAACATGTTCATATCCTTTACTTGCATGAAAAATGTGGCTATTTCTTCCTTGGAAAATGGGTCTTATTAAAAAATGAATTTTTTTTTTGAACTCTAACACCTTTAGCATGAAGTGTCAATCTGAAATAAAAAAAAATAGAAATAATTTCTTTTAAATTAACAGTTTTGTGGTATCATTCTGGGGGATATTGCCATTTTAAAATACATAGATATTTTTTATTCATGTACTATTTCTCTCCCTTTACCACTGGAAAAAATAATAAAATGAGTGACTTTTCTTCTCCCCAAATCTTTCTTCTTTTAGTCTGTGATGTTTGAAATGGTCTTTACATTGGAAAGTTATAGAGAAACCATGTGTGACTTCTACTTTGTAAATTCCGTAATATCAAGGACAATTTGAATATTGACAACAACTTCATTTGTTATTTTGCCTTTTTGTAACTTTTTGCCAAGGTAAAGGAAGTTTTAAGAAAAATGATCAACATTAACCAATGTATCCACTGCTGCATCAGGGCAGAGGCAGAGGTGGGTGATGTGACTTGGGGGTTTCTCTCTTCAGTACTTGAGTCAGGTCCTTTGCATTATTTTTCTTGCTAAATGCTGGCACTGGATGATCTGTATCTGCAAGAAATTATCTCATCAACATTTAATTTTGAGAGGAAGTCTAGTCCAGCCAGAGGAGAAGTCAAGCCCACCCTCGGTATATGTTGGCTGTATAAGTTGAACTGAGAGGATGTTGTCTTCAAAGAACTGTTTATTTACAGGGAACTTTACTAATTCATATAGTGGAGATCAAAACCTCACTGCAGACTCTTCAAAACCACGAGACACAACTGAGCTTGCCCTTCTGTTAGATTTTGGAACATTATTTTGGAACAACATGAAGGGGCAACATTTTTGCAATACTTTCATGCCCCGTGATACTAGCAGCCACAGAGTCCTCAGTACTATGAGAGTAGACAGTATGAAGATGTGTACATAGTCTTGAGTTACAAGTACAAGAAATCATGCATCCACAAGGAAGAGATGGCTCATAAGGTTAACTCCTCACACAAGTCTGCTTTTGGAATTAACCTCCCATTGTTCCCACTCAATCAGATCTTCCAGATCTGGAAGTGAAAACACAGAACAACACAGTTTTGCATATAACAAAGCTGTCGGTATGTATGCATCTCAATCAGCATGCCCTTGTGAGCTATCATAATCCACAGAGAATGGTGTCAACAGATGAAAAGCCACCAGCTTGGTCTGCAGATCTTCACTAGCTGTCTGATGCCTTTGTCTTGTGCTCAAGTTCAGGCTTGAAGCTATGATTTAGTGGTGGACTTGGCTGTGTTAGGTTTACAGTTGGACTCAATGATCTTAAGGGTCTTTTCCAGCCTAAATTATTCTATGTTTCTAGGACTCAGTGACTGCAGCCATTGTTACCATGTTGCTTTTTTGACTCTGAACTAGACTATTAGGCAGACTGTCCCTTCAGCTAAGGCATCAGAATACCCTTGAGTTATCTTATAGAATCATAGAATAGTTAGGCTTGGAAAGGACCTTAAGATCATCTACTTCCAACGCCTCTGCCATGGGCAGGGATGCCTCACACTAAACCATTCCACCCAAGGCTCTGTCCAGCCTGGCCTTGACCACTGGCAGGGATGGAACATTCACAGCTTCCTTGGGCAACCCATTTCAGTGCCTCACCACCCTCTCAGTAAAGAACTTCCTCCTTATATCCAATCTAAACTCCTCTTGTTTACGTTTTAACCCATTAATTCTTGTCCTATCACTACAGTTCTTAATGAAGAGTCCCTCCCCAGCATCCTTATAGACCCCCTTCAGATACTGGAAGGCTGCTCTGAGGTCACCACACAGCCTTCTCTTCTCCAGGCTCTTGGTTATTTCTAGCATGTTCCTCTCCCCTGCATTTGGGTCGCACATACAAGGGTTTGGCCATATAAACTGCTGGAGTCGCTTTGACATCTCATAATCTTAAAATCACTGCAACACATTGGTAATGTTCCCTTGGCTGCATTTAGCCCTTAAACTAGGTAGGACCAACATAAAGAGCAGAGAATTTTTCAAGCAGGTAACACCAGATCCTCCCCTAGCATGAAAGAGCACTGCTCCTCTACGGGGTTGTCAGTTGGAATAGGATTACTTTGAGGTGTTCTTACTTCATGCATTATACACTCAAATCATATAAGTTAGGACTTTCTAGCAGCCTTTCATAAGAAGTTTTCCTCTTACAGTGCTGTTGGTTTCTGCAGGATTATACAAGATAACTGATGTTGCACCAGGGATGGTGTTTGCTGACCTAAATGCTGTTATCTCCATGTTTCAGTTTCCATATGGCCAAAACCAAGGGTAGCAATGCTCTCCAGATCTGTGAGTTCGTTTGAGCTCTACTTCCAAGAAGAGCTAGGTTATAGTAGGTAGCATGGTTAAAATGAGCTTTCCTGCTCAAACACATCCCTGGGGTAAGACAAATTAAACCAAACCCCAAAAAATACATTTCTTACATTGGAGAAAAGCCATGTTCTGGCACCCCTAAGATCACCTGGTTGCTAAGCAGTTGTCATTTGCATACTTTCCAATGGAGAGACAGCTGGGAAGAGGTACAGGAGAGTGGTTGCTAACCCATGGGTCAGTGGGGCATCAGCATCAGTGGCACTGCCTCATGGACAGGGCAATGTTGATGTACGCTCATAGAATCATAGAATGGTTTGGGTTGGAAAGGACCTTAAGATCATCCAGTTCCAACCCCCCTTCTGTGAGCAGGGATGCATCACACTAGACCATGTCACTGAAGGCTCTGTACAACCTGGCCTTGAACACTGGCACTTACCACTTCTTTGGAACTGTGCTTAGAAAGTTGGAAGATGCATGGACATACCTTTTTGGTGCTCATCATCAGACATGAAAAGTAGAGCCAAATTCACGCTCAGCTCCCAGTGACCACAGTATGTTTTGTGAGGCTAAGCTAAGTGTATGCAAGGAATCAGCAGGACCAAAGTCCCTTGGAACACAGCACTAGGATGCCTCCCTGTCTTGTACACCCTTGCTCACTGAGATACTCTGTCCTGTCGGGTGACATGCTGAAAGATGTAGATAAGCATAGAAGTTTTAAAGTTTCAAAACTGTGTGATATGATCCCTTCATTATTGGCTGGAATGTGAAAAAAGCCTGGTGACTGAGTTATTTCTCGCTTACACGTATCTATGGACTTACTGCTTTTCTTTCAAAGATTCAGTATATGGCTTATATAATGAAATACAGTATGTATTTATTTTTCTTTCATCATCTTTTCCATTTAACTAGCACATTGAGAATCAGAGGCAAGAGATAAACAAAAATAAACTAAAACCAAAGTAAAATTTGTTTTATTCCTATCAACAATCTGATACAATCTTGGATTTGAGAAGCCAAGAAAATCTCAGTTCATTTACCCATTTAGTTAATAATTAGAGTTCCTAAATAATAAGACATTCTGTAGCTTGAAGTCCTCATTCTGAGTATATATTTATATTATCAGTTAAGTATACTTTTCATGGGCAATTAAGATATTATTCATTCCCAGGCATCTCAGGAGAGAATGGGGAAAGGAGGAATTGTAAAGTCATAGGGATAATAACAGCCAAAGACCCTTTCCTCTTCTTGTGATATTGATTTTCAGAATATAAACAAAGGCACGGAATGCTGGATCTTGGTAATATACCTATTTTAAATGCCAGTTGTTGAGTAAATAGACCTCTGTGGGGATATGTTTGTTTGAAAAGTCCTTTGGGATTAGAGAATATTAGCCTGGCATTCAGCCTGAGACCTATTTTGTGAGGCGTCTTTGTTACTTTTTCAGCTTTTTAAAGCCCTTTATGATAGGTCTCAGCCTTGGCGGTATTTATTCAAGTAAACCTAAGAATAAGAGTTAAGATGCAGCTGTTCCAACACTGTGAACATCTTTGGGTCTCTGTGTTTCAGCTCAACCCTAAAGTGCAGGACATCTCAGAGCAGGCGAACAAAGTATTCACACTCAGGCCTTCAGTTTGCCACTTAGCTGTTTTCCACAGTCTTTCCACTTTTACTAATTAATTCTGACCCTGCATCACTTTGCCCAGACACACGAACTGGTGAGTTATTTACTTTCCACCAGTTCACGCATAAGGCCCTGATTTTGTAAAGGGTTACTCCTGTTGCTTTCTCACAGCCCTCTATTCTGCCCTTCCACCTAGGAGTAGAGTGTTTAGACTTCGGTATTTACCAGCCAAAGAAGATAAAGTCATTCTCTGCCAAACAGGGTATCCTCTAGCTCCTTGCCTGTCTACTTTGTCACGTGGAAGAGCATTCCCAGGCTAGACTGATCTTCCCCCACTTACTACCAAATCTGGTTATTGAAGCTATATTTATTAACAACAGTTAATAAAAGGCAACTCTGGGTTTTAGCTGTGGCTCCCATTAAGTGTTGGATTTCGCAAGCTAACCTGAATCAAAATTCACTGATTTCATCCTGCATCAGCTAATTCAGACATGATGTAAAATCCTAAAGTGAATGTGGTCATCTGCTAACTCAGAGCTGTCTGTCACCAAACAGATTCTTTTTCTCAGCTTGAGTATTTTATCAGACCATTGGCATATGGAAGAAGTTGACTTTTATTTGTCCTTTGGATGTGCTTATGGTGTCCAATGTGGTGAAAACCAAAATATGTTATTAGAATCTTCCAGAAGCCTAACTGGATGACAGTAGTATTGTACCTAGTCTTTCATGTATTTCACACGTTAGATAAAGAAAAAGGCAAAAATACAACACTTTCATAATGAAGATCATTATCTGAACTTTACTACTACGCTGTGTCACACAGTGTCTGAAAATCACAGGAGGGCAACAGACATTTGTAACCTTATTTACAACAGACATTTGTAACCTTATTTAGGTGTTCCTGCTCTGGCAGGGGGATTGGACTAGATGATCTTTTGAGGTCCCTTCCAATCTCTAACATACTGTGATACTGTGATACTGTGATACATGGGCAGCCAGAACAACCTTGGAGGGGAAAACCAGAAAACAAGGACTCCTGTAACAACACATGTTGCAAACCCACATATTGTTCCTGTCCATCTCTCTCCTTGTTTTACAGACGAAGCAAAAAGGAACCTTAAAATGCCCCAGAGCCTACACTTTTTCAAGGATAGAAGTCTACTAAGGCCACAAATACCATTTCAGTGAGTGCTGTGGTCACAGTGAAATCCCATGTATAATACACAAGACTAGGGAGACACTGCTGATGAAATAAGCAAGCCAGTCATGGCTCTTAATTTCTGGGACTTGGTGTGAGGTTGACTTAATGTTCCCAGACAGTAACAAGTAGTAGGCATCATGAAAGATTGTATCCCCATTGGGAAAATATTTAGGGCATGTGAAAAATAAAAGCTTAAGCCTGAGCAAATGATACTGAACTGGGGGCAAGTGGGTAGCTTCAGACAGTAATTTATTTAATCCTAAAAAATGCATGTAAAATATGCTAGATTAGATCAAAATCAGATATCTGACTTTAGGCCTGTAGGGCTACGTAAGAGGGATCTCAGCTTAAGCATCTAAATAAAAACTCCAATTTTCCTACTCCCCATCTGCGTAACAGGAGGCTCATGATTTCCCATGTATATGTCTTATAGGTGTGTTCAGTAAATGAGTACTTGGAAAGCGTTTTGAACTCCCTGCGCAGAAGAAACTACCTTCCCCAAGTGTTACCATGAACATTCAGTCTCCCACTCTGTATTTGGAGAGCGTGGTTTTTCATTTCAATAGCAAACCCACAGCTGCAGCGTTGTTTGTTTCTACAGGTGGATTTGAAGTAGGTGCCATCTTAATCACTGAACCTGACCGTGAGAAATCATGGACCCCTGTTCCAAAGGCAAGAACTTCCACAAACACAGGGCTTGCTCCGGGAAGGCGTTGCTCTGAGCAGAACACAGATGGATTGTAAGAACAGACAGAAACCCACTGTTAGCGAAGCTGAAGAGAAAAACCTGGGCAGAATCCAGAACTCAACTCAGGTAAATAAAAAGGTACATTTCTGTGAAAAGCTTCATGAATAAGCCAAGATTTTTTTAAATAAACCCTTTCTGGAAGTTGCAGCTTACAGCATTCTCTTCCAGGAATGATACTATAAGACGCAAGTATTACAACTTTGGTATTTTCTCATAAAGTAACTGAACAGCAAAAATAGAGTTGCAACCCAGACTAGGCTGGAGTTGGAATGACTGCTTACAGTCTATTCTGCTCTGAGTGCAAAGCATGCATACACTCAGATTCATTGCTCTAACCCAAGTTTCCTAAAAGTCAGGTATTGATTCCCAGCTGGTTCCTTCAACCCCCTTTGTAGGCATGGCAAGAAGCAGAAGGTGCTCTGCCATGTGAGGGAGCCCTTGGCAACACAGTGAGCCCAGCACCAGTTAGTCTCCCACTGAAACTTTGGGAATTCCACTCAGACTGCACCCTCCCCAGGTCTAGGGCCAAGGCTCTGCTCCCTCATTCAAGAAAAACATATGTAAGTAGTTGTTCAACATGAGCACGTGCCCGAAATTCAGTGGCAATTAGGTGGATGAGGAAGTGTGTTGCTTGAATGCATCGTCCATGAATATGCAGGGCAGAGGAAGGTGGAAAAACAGTCTTTTAGATTCAGTTAGGTTAAAAAATTAATTTGGATTTGACCACAGTCACTTTCTGTGAATATTCAACAGCTGAATGATGTGAGCATGAAAGTTTGTGCACAAGAAAGGTTCAGCTAATTTATGAAAGCAAATTTAGAAGTTTAAAATGTAGGATGTGTTCAAAATTCATGTTACTTTCAGTGACCAGAGCTGTGTGTTGCTTCATCTATGTACAGGGCTGAGCACACTGGTAAGGCTGCCAGAAAGGAGGAACAATAATTCTTTCATGAGATCACCAAGTAAATATAAGTATCATATTCATGGACTATTCATATAGCAAAAAATAACAATAATTCAGGCTCAGATCATCTCTAATATAATTACAGCACTGCGCCTCCCAACCAGTGCCTGTTAATTCTGGTCATGCTGACTATTTCTGTGCAGAATTTTTTACTGGTGTCTCTATAAAAGAGAGAATCTTCTCCTTATGGGTCAATGGAGAGAACTGGTACATAAAAATAAAGCTAAACCTTAGACTCTAAATATGTCTGCCAGCAAATTATTAAATTCAACAACCTCAGCCTTTTGTGCTAAATGTGACTTCCTGAAAGAGCTCTCTAGAGGGCCAATTCTGTCTCAAGTGTATATCTCAAATGTTGATAAAGGCTTTTTCCGTATTGCCTAACTGGTTTTGATCCATGTAGAGGTGTTTGGACTAATATAGTAATGGTTGTACTTGATGATCTTAAAGGTCTTTTCCAACCTAGTTGATTCTATGATTCTGTTCTAGTAACAAACTCAGAGTTTCTGTGGTTGATAAAGACAGTGGAGTGCAGAGGATGGATCTGATATTGGAATATGCCTATCTCCCCTTTAATTACAGAAGGTTCATGAGAGACAACTGAACTAATCACTCTACCAGGCACTTCATTAAGATATATAAAGCAATTTGGGACTTTCCTCACAAAGGCATGAACTTCATGTTCCAGAACAAGCCAAACTTCATTTATCTGCATGCATTTCCCCAGCTCCTGCCAAATCCAAAATGACTGACTTGCAGAGGGCAAGCCAGAGAACGCAATAGCACTCGAGGGTGCTCAGTGCTAAGCACATGCAAGAGCTGGCTCAGGTGGCACCAACGTAGCTCAGAGTTTTTGTTCCTTTTTCCCAAGTTGCAGTATCCTACACACACTTCACACCACATGATGCAAAATGTGACGGATACGTTCTCATAAGCGACACAAGTGCAGCATTTTTGAGTGTTGCTTCACTTCTCAATAGCCCTTGGCAGGTGGTCGTTGCAGAGCACAGGGAGTCTGAGGCAGGGAATGTTCCTTTCTGACAATCTCTCTCGTCCTACTGCTCCCCCCAGCACATGATACTGCCACCCTCAAGTTGTCTCTGTTTGCTGGGTTTGGGGCTTTCACCCTGCATCTGGCAGGACTTTTGAGGGTATTTCTGGAGACAGTTTCCCTGACCCATCCCTCATCTCCAAGGATGGGAAGATAATGCTTTGCCAGTAAGTTTTCCTCAGGGCTGTGGTTGCTGCCAGTCAGTTTCTGGCTCCTGAGAAGGACCTTTGCCAAGGAAGATTTCCAAATACAACCTATAAAACTTAACACCACTCACTCTCACACTGCTTATCTCAGTTGTCTGCCTGTGTTTTCTAGAATATTGCATCTTCTTAATCCCTTTTCCTAGGACTGAGGCTTTCTGTTCGTAACAGAGTGCATGAAATAACCATTTCCTGGATGAGGCTGAGTGACTTTGACAACAAAGTCAGAGAAGGCACCAAGTTTAGGTTTGGCTCTTTGAAATACAGAAGCAAAACTTACTTTCATAAACACTTAATAAGATTTTCTCCCTTTCTCCCCTTTATTTCTTTTTCAGCCAAAACTTTATAACAATTAGGTCAGGTCAAATCCTGGACTAAATTTCAGACAGTAAAACTCCACTCCCAAAACTGAACCTAGAAATGAACAGGCAGATACCCCAGAGAGATGCTCAAGGTTGCAATACCTGGCAGGAAGGAAGCTGTGAGTATAATGTTTCCAGGAAAAATATTAAATAATTAGACATGGATAATACTGTGGCATGTCCGCAGAGATATTATATTGCACAGCTCTATAATAGAAAACATATAAACAAAATATGTAATATATATACGTACATCTTAATTCAAAAATAAATCCTTATGGGTTTAGAAAATCCTTGCTACATTCACTCCTCTGTCACCACACTCTTTTCCCACAGAGATGCTGCAGGAAACGACTTAAAGTGAGACTCTATGTACAAGGGTCTGCTATGCAGCGCACTTATACCCTGCTGCAAACTTCCTCACCAGGGTGAATCTCTTGCCATCTGTGTTTGTACTGAAGAAAATAGTAAGTTAGTTCTCTTTTAAGTGGTAGATATATACATATAAAGCACAGTTGCCCTACATCCAGCCAGATCTCAATGTCTGGAAACATTTATGTCTTTGCAAGTGGTCCAGTTAGTTGGAGCTGGCTAAGAGTGCAATTCATTGAGCTTCACTGTCCTCTTTGCTTGCAACTGTGTGAACACATCGCCAGAAGCATTTCACTTCTGCACCTTATTTCAGCAGCCTTCTGTGCACATTTTCACTTGCACTGTACCCAGTTTTTATTAAAACTTCTTTGGCTGGAGCTGAACCCATTTAACTTGATCAGGTCAGATCAATAAATTATACGGTTGTTTCTGACAGCTCAGAAGAACGCATGTGGGAAATGTTCCTTTTTGAAGCAATCGTTAGGAAGTATCCCAGACACACAGATGGAGAGCATGTGTCCACTGAAATTAAAAGGAGCTAGGGCTACGCACTCAGAACAAAACACTTAGCCCTTTAGTAGTGGAAGGCTGTTAAAAGAGCTTGGTGATGACACTCATGCAACCTAATATCTCCATTGATGATATACACTTATTTCAAACTAATGAAATCGGGTGGTTTTATTACTTTACTGCGTTCTTGAATTCAATAACATATGAAGGAAAAATTAAATGACCATTTTTGCCATGCTGAAGTCTCTGTTTTCAATTGGTATCTCCTTTCATTCATTTTCTTTGTGTTTAAATGCTGTTCTACCCCCTTACATTGGCAAAGTTTGGACAAATATACAGCCTTTAGGAAAAGGGTTTCTGGTTTCCAGTCAGATCTTAATGAACTCAGTAAAAAGCCACCTTATGGAAAGATTCAGGAAATCTCTTAAGCATGGTCATGTGTCCGTCCTTATTCAGAAAACCTTTTAAGCATGTGCTTAGCTCCACCTAATTGGAAATTAAGCACATGCTAAAATTCTTTCCCGAAAGAAGTGCCCTTTAGTCCACCACCTACCTGCAGATGACTGGTGTCTTCATCACTCAGCTACGTAGAAGCAACTTTTGCTGTTGCAGATGCCAAACTGCTAGTTAAGCAACGGTGGAGGGCCTGTGTATCCAGGTTTTTAAATTAAAACTGTGAATATCAGGGGACTGCAGGTTTACTACTAAAACCACGTGTCAACTTAACACCAGCGCAAGGAAAAACAAATGAGTGTTTCCTTGAAATATTGACTACAGAGGGGCAGTAGGTATGGGATAACCGATGTTTTTCTCATCTGCTGTTTTGGATGCACTTAAATGTGACTGCTCCTGAAAACAACCGTTCTCCCATTTAGTGTTTGCCATAGCTACGGACCTCTGATCTATCATTATAATGGGACAAATATTTCCCATGTCACATGTAGGGACACCTGAGGAAGTGTGCAGATCACTGTTATTGTGCATCCTCAGTTGGCTGAGGAGCTAACAATATTTAGGAGCCCAGGAGATGGTAAATGGTTCAAAACAAATGTTTGTCCTGAGCTGCCACACCTTGCTCCCTTTTACCTTTATTTTCAAAGCTACCTGCCTCTTTTCATTGCCCGTAGTACCCCAGATCGGTGCTTTGGACCACTCTTGCACCCAAAGAGTCAAATCTGAAATGGACCTTTCCTGGACATCCATGCTCATGCACCCAGCTATAGGGGAGGTGTTGAGTTTCTCCAGCCAGCCAAGGCCTGGGTATTTTTCCCCACCTGCACACCTCAGGGGAACAGTAAATCCATCATTAGTGCCATTGTGCATATTTCAGCAATAAAGTACTTAATGCACTGCAGCAGAAATGTGAATCTAATAGCATTAAAATCAGTTTGTTGCAGAAGGAGCTGGCAGCCTGCCCTGCTCACTGGAACAACCAATTGACATCAGTTGTACTTGCAAATGAATAAGTCCAGCAGCCAAGTGCTCCCAGAGGCCTGAGTATAAGGTGTAGCTGTGAAATGTCACATGGGAAGGTTACTGATGAATTTATCTTGGAAAAAAACCACCAAAATATCAACATCTTGTAACCTTTAGCAATATTTTGGAAAACACAATTCTTGCCCACTCACAAGCTTTTTGGAGCCATTTTTTGAAAGCTGGAGGCCAGCTTATTCATGACAATTGGTGGCCTAGAGGGCTTCTGATCTGCAGACAGGAAGCACTTAGTTGTATAAAATATGATGAATTAAATCCATATGGGAGAACAGTCAAATGTCAATTCTCGGATGCCTGTCATAGGAATCTCCAAATTAGGCAGGACACTCCAGGTGACTGAGGTTAGTAAGCCTGCAATGAGAACAAAGACAAGGCACTGGTAAAATAAGCAGAATGAACAATAATCTCAGAGCCAGACCACTTGTATTGAATATTCACAGGGATAGGAATGAAATTGTCCTTCCCAATATCTGTGGCATTTCAGTTTGGAAAAATAATGGAGTGTGTCCTGGACCAAGAACAGAATGTCCTAAAATACTAAGTTACTTGTGGTCTTCACTTCTCACACTCTACATCTCTGGCTTCTCCCACTTCATGGTCTCCATGAGCAGAGCCTCACCTATTCCTTGGAATGTGAGAGTCTGGCACCATTAAGGCTCTTACTTTTTCTGAGGTCAAAAGAAGGGGAGTTTAATTAGCACAGGCAAGCCTGAAAACCCATACCCAGTCCTTCCTATGAGATGTGAGCTGTGCCTTCCACTCACTTCTTCTTTGTGGAAAGGAGACACTGAAGATCCTGAAAATAAGTATCTCCTGCAAATGATGGGTTTAAAATGCTTTTTAAGGTTTATATATGCAATTCTGGCACTAGGCAGCAACTGAGCTGTGTTAATGCATAGTGTGTGCTTCCTAAAGCTGCTGCATATGACAGCTTAAATACAGTGGTTTAGGACTCTTGCTGAAGCTTAAGCTATTGCGTTTTACCTCCCCTTCACTGCAGGTTGACAGTATAGTCATTGCTGTCTGCTGTGCCTCAGCTGGCATGCTGTGAGTTGGGAGATGCAGCAGCTCCACTGATTATTACTACTGGACATAACTACTTGATAGAGGTTTTCACCAGTATCTTAGTCAGAATTCTCTGATCCTGGCTTGGGGGACAGACACAGGCTCCTGGATATGAAAGAAGAAAGTACTTCAGAGAAAAGAAACTCTTTCAAGGCCCTTGCAAGCCCATCTTTGGGAATTTCAAGATCAGCATTCAAACTTTCCATAAGCTTCCAAGGGAACCTGCAAAAACATCTGTCAAAGATGCATCTGACAGCTAAAACTCACAGCTCCAATAGACACCAATAGCCATGGCTCTCCATCTGGCTCCTAGGAGATAGTCACCTTATCATCTCAGTCCCTCAAGATCCTTTCCCAGTGCCTCTTTTCTCTACAGGTGTCTTATACCTTTTCTTTCAGAAATTACTTATGATACATTCAGCAAAGCAAGTGTTGTTTATTTCTCTTTAGCTTTGAAGTCTGCTGCTTCTATTTCAGCCTTGAGGGAGGTCTTGTGCACCCAAACACTTGTCTAATTTTTCCAGCTGTACCGTATGGTCTAATAAAAATGAACACCTCATTGGGCTAATCTCGCCCTGTTGTCCTGTAGATATTCACACTGCTGTATCTGACTGGATCAGAAAAACCTGTGCACCTGTAACAAGTAACACTCTATCCAGTGCAGGTGTTAAAAATTGTGTCTCTGTGATTTATTACCAAGCTCATGCAGCAATCAAAAATTAATCCTTTAATGTATGTATACAGTTTTCAAACCAAAGTGATTAGAGAGGTCCTTGGCTGTTGAACCACATAGTGGGAAAGGGTGTTGAGAAGCCATCTAGTCTTTATCTGTTTGTCCAGTTATAAGCAGGTTACTCCCCAAAGGTTTGCCTGTCCTGTCCGTAAAGCCCTTTGGTGGCAGGATACATGCAGCCTGCTCAAACAACCTAGACCAGTACAGCCTAGTCCTTTTCCTTAGAAAGACTATTTTAACCTGAATATATGTTTTGAGTCTTTATTGACCTAATTTAAATCCACAGCTTTTCATAGTCACCACTGCAGTTCTCAACAAATGATGTGTTTGCACAGCATGCATTTAATGTAGACCTCTACTCTTCTTTGTAAGTTAAGCAGTCCCTTTTCTTGCTTCTCTTTGCTGGGAGAAAAAAGTATAACCCATGCAGGACCTGAACCCATGATTGCACATTGGGAGATCAATATTTCATGCATGAGACCACTGGGACTGCTACACACAATTTATGACTCAGAATAGTAAAATCTGTTGACATTCTCTCTATGCCAAACTCTCTTCTATGGAAGCTACACTCTTGGGCAAATATTCATGTTTAGTAATTGAGGGAAATTCATGTCATCATCAGAGCGAGTCAGTTTGGTGCATCTTACCAGAGGTGGCAGATCACTACCACGCATTCTATGGATGGGTTTAATGCTGAGAGTATAAATAGGACACCGATAGGGATATCCTTCCTTTTAATGTTGCATAAGTGAGAGAAGGTGATCTGCACGTTTCTACAATCAGGGAATGTTGTCCGTTTCCTGGTTCTGGCGCCAACTCTGCATTTAAATTCCAACCATATTGTTACAGTTCATTAATTTTCGTCGACTGAAGCTGTTGCAGTGCCACACAGGGAAAATATGTAGCCCAGATGTGTTTGCTGTTATGGAATAGCTTTTTTAGAAATAGCTGTAAAATAAAATAACAAAAACACTCCAAACAATCCAGTCAGACTAAAATTAAATCCATCTCACTTTGGCTGGTTGCAGAGCTTTAGTGTTAAACTTGGGAACATTCCTGCCACCTATTTGCTACATAATCAGAGTTCATTTGAAGTCTGATGGAATTTCACTCTTATTCCAAGGGATGTCAGTTGCAATACATGACTTTCTTGGACCAAAGAAAAGCTATTCCAAAAACTAAATAGCAAAGGGCAACTATGCTGCAAGCATCTGACACGGGTCTAGCTTGCTCAGCTTTTTATGGATGGCATGAAACTCCCATTAAAAGCAGCTCTAGAGCATTTGCTCAGAGGAACTTGTCCTATAAAGTGTTCAGCTTGTTGAAATTATTCTTTCTCTCTGTGTCACTAATTTTGAACAGCAGGATAAAGGCAGTTGGAGGACATCACCACAGCAGGCACAGAAATACTTGTCAGAATAATTCCCTGCATTAGGAGAATGATCTAAAAAGGCACAGGGCCAAACTTGGTTTGTATTAATGTCCCTGCTAGCATGGGACTTAACAGAGAAACAGCAGTGATGCTTGAATGTGGTCCTTCTGCCATACAGCTGCTCCCATTACACCAGCAAAGCCAAGAGAAAGGCTGATTCCAGAAATGAAACTGAAAATTAGCCACTCCCTACCACAATTTTCTATTAGAATTTTTTCCATAAAGGAGAAAGATGTGAATAGCTTTAGATGCCTCCAAATCTGGGATATCACTATTGTTTTATGTGACTATAACGTGTATCAGGTTTTGCCTTCTTTTAATAAGAGAATGATTATGATCTAATGGAATTTCCTTTACAAATTTCTGTTCTTCCCTTCATCCAAAAGTATTCTTATATCCCTAAAAGGTGAATTGCATCTTCCTCAGACATACATGATATATTCTATATATTTTACAGACACCTATATAGGCTGCGAGATGTCAGGGAAGCTGAGAGGAAGCAGGAATGCTTGCTCCATGCCCAAACTGTGCAGGGGCCTCAAGCGTCCCCTGCAGCTCATGGAGGAGAGAAGGAGGCCGTTAACCCAGGAAGCTGGGAAACAGTAATGAAGAAAACCAACAAAAAAAGGAGGAAGAGGACAATTAAAAGCAAGCGGCTTCCTCCTAAATTTGTTGTCCCCACCCAGAACTGCTTTGCTGTCCTGCAGGGGGCTAAGGAGGAAACGCACTCGCACCAGAAACAACCAGCTGATGCACTGGTAAAAAAGATCTCTACTGGTGCTGCTAGGAAAAAGAGGCGGGTTGTAGTGGTAGGGGACTCTACTTTGAAAGGAATAGAAGCACTCATCTGTATCTGTCGGCCTGACCTGGTCTCGAGGGAGGTGTGTTGCCTTCTTGGGGCACGGATCAGGGATGTTGCAGAGAGGCTGCCTGCTCTAGTAAGTCCCATGGACTATTACCCACTTCTAATGATCCCTGTAGGTGCTGGTGATGTTGATAGCAGTAGCCTGGAAAGCATAAAGAAGGACTACAGAGCCCTGGGAGAGGCGGTTAGGGGCTCTGGAGCTCAGATTGTCTTTTTGTCAATTCTCCAGGGTACAGGGGAGGACCTTAAAAAAGCTAGGAGGATTGGCCAGGTTAATAAATGGTTAAAAGGATGGTGCCATAGTCAGGGGTTTGAGTGTCTTGAACAGGGGACCCAAGTTAGTAGGCCAGGTCTACTGAGAGCTGGTGGAGCTGCTCTGATACAGAAGGGGAAGAGCGGTTTTGCTAGGAGGCTTGCCAGGCTGATCAAGGTTGCTTTAAACTACATGTGTTGGGGGAGGAGGGCATTGTTTCATCCCATCACACCCAGTCAGTTGCCAGCACCTACAATAAATGTTCGGAGCGATGCAGAGATATTCCAGCTGCTCCAGCCAATGAGCTGGCTTCATTTGGAGCTCGGCTCAGATGTCTCTATACAAACACCCATAGCATGGGGAACAAACGAGGAATTAGAGATGTGTGCACGTCTATGGCGGTATGATATAATAAGCATCACAGAAACATGGTGGGATGGCTCCTACAACTGGAGTGTTGGAATGGAAGGTTACAGGCTCTATAGAAAAGACAGGCCTGGCAGGCGGGGAGGAGGAGTTGCTATTTATGTTAGGGATAGGCTGGAGAGTATGGAACTCTGCCTGGGGACAGGTGAGCAGTCAACAGAGAGTTTGTGGGTCAGGGTTAAAGGGAGAGCAGCGATGGGGGACATTATTGTGGGGATCTGTTACAGACCTCCTGATCAAGAGGAATCTGTGGATGAAGTGCTCTATAGACAGATAGGAACAGCCTCACGCTCTCAGGCCCTTGTTCTCATGGGGGACTTCAACCACCCTGACATCTGTTGGAGCGATGGTACGGCCCAGCACAAGCAATCCAGGAGGTTCCTCAATTGTGTGGAAAACAACTGCCTTCTGCAACTAATAGAGGAGCCGACAAGGAGAGGACTTGGGGGTGTTGGTCAATAAGAAAATGAACATGAGCCAGCTTCAGTGTGCGCTCGCACCTCAGAAAGCCAACTGTATCCTGGGCTGCATCAAGAGCTGCGTGACCAGCAGGTCGACGGAGGTGATCCTGTCCCTCTACTCTGCTCTCGTGAGACCTCACTTGGAGTATTGTGTGCAGTTCTGGTGTCCTCAACATAAAAAGGACATGGAACTGTTGGAACAAGTCCAGAGGAGGCCCACGAGGATGATCAGGGGACTGGAGCACCTCCCGTATGAAGATAGGCTGAGAAAGCTGGGGCTGTTCAGCCTGGAGAAGAGAAGGCTGCGTGGAGACCTCAGAGCAGCCTTCCAGTATCTGAAGGGGGGCTACAAAGATGCTGGAGATGGACTCTTCATCAGGGACTGTAGTGATAGGACAAGGGGTAATGGGTTCAAACTTAAACAGGGGAAGTTTAGATTTGATCTAAGGAAGAAATTCTTTACTGAGAGGGTGGTGAGGCACTGGAATGGGTTGCCCAGGGAGGCTGTGAATGTTCCATCCTTGGCGGTGTTCAAGGCCAGGTTGGATGAGGCCTTGGGTGGCATGGTTTAGTGTGAGGTGTCCCTGCACATGGCAGGGGGGTTGGAATTTGATGATCTTAAGATCCTTTCCAACCCTAACTATTCTATGATTCTATATGCTAATAATAAGCATATGTCTACATGTGTTGAGACACTGGACCAGGTTGCCCAGAGAAGCTCTGGCTGCCCCATTCATGGAAGTATTCAAGGCCAGGTTGGAGAGGGCTTTGAGCAACCTGGTCTAGTGGAAGTTGTCCTTGCCTGTGGCAAACAGATTGGAACTAGAAGATCATTAAGGTCTCTTCCAACCCAAACCATTCTCAGATTCTATGATTTTGTAATATGTATGTAACTGCCAATTAGTATTCAGTTAGCATGGGAAACAGAAAGTAAGTAGATATTTATGTCAGCATTAGTATGCTTACTTGATAGCTATTCAAGCTTAATATAAAATACCGTATTAGACACCACCACATCTAGCAGGCATAAATTTATTCTACCAAAAGAAAGCTGTCCAGGTTCCCTGGTGTAGATGACATCCTTTCTCATACTGTTTCATGCCTTTTTTTGGTAAAGCTTCATTTGATACACCTTGGCAAGTGCATTCATTATGGTCTCATTGACTTTAATAGAGTGGTGACAGTTTCCATCTGCAGAGGATGCATCCCAGGAGAAACTTCTTTTGGAGTAAAATGTTAGTGTAGCCAGAGTTCATTAGGAAAACCTTCTCAAGCAAGGGTGGAACCTAATGTATGTATTGCATGGATTTTCTACTTCACTGAGTGAACTGAGTGACCACACCAAACACAATTTCTTCTACAGTATTTGGAACATACTTAGCTGTGTCATCAGAAGTAATCTCTAATAAAATGAAGACTTTACCACAGCTATTAAAAAGGGAGCAATAAAGCTGAAAATCTTATGAGGTGGTGAAATAAGTGGTCATAATTTGTTTTTATGAGAAGACAATATAGTGAAAATGGAGCCAGGCCCTTCCTAGAGGTTCACAGTGGGCAAGAGGCCATGGAGACAGCTCACAAGAGTAGAAATTCTAGGTAGATATTAAGAAAACAATTTCCCAATGAGGGTAGTCAGATATTTGAGCAATTTGCCCAGTGAGGTTGTGCAATATCCATCCTTGGGGATATCCAAAACTCAGCTGGAATTTGTCCTGAGTAACCTGATCTAAGCAAGTGGCCAAGCTATAAGATTTGCAAAAGTCTCCTCCAACACACATCATTCTGTTTCCATGACTCTGTGATAAGATTTACATAGTTCACGGGAGTAAAATAGCTTTGCTGTATTCCCAGTTCTTAGACCAAATTCTCTGACAGGGTTGGGAAAGCCACGGGAATTCCCTGCTTTCATTTTTCTGCCTGAAAAATGGAAACTAGAATATCCATTTAATCACAGTGGCATCTGTGTAGTGTGCGCCATCATTGTCTGCCAAGTGCTTCAGTCCTTAGAGGACTAATGTCATACTCATATTTAAATACATAAAGAATAGCCATTAAATGACAACACTGGAACTGGTTTTTAGAAGTAATACTCAGCCATTGGCAATTGGGTTTTAATTCCTGCAAATGTGCTATTAAGTATTGCCTAAAGAGCTAGGACAGGCTATGAGTTGCCTGTGACTTGTCTGTGAAGTTTGTGTTACTCAGAAGAGGTGATTTTCATGCCTTTACATGCCCCATTACACCAAGCCTGCTTGAAACCCAGTGTGAAAGGTTTCAGGTGCCAAATGAAGCCAAGACCCTTTCTTAGACAAATAATGGAGTTCCCATCATTTGGAGTGCATGACCAGCCTCTAAGTTAGCTCATTTTGTTTCTGGTCCTCAACTGAAGAGACACTTTAAAATCTGAACATCGGTAGGTGACCAGCAATGAATCATGAATGGGCAGCAGAGGAGAGTGAAGAGAGACTGAGTTTACTTACATACAGCTACCCTGGCTCACTTCTGCAGGGCAGGTATTTGAGCAGGCTTACGTTCACCTCACTCCAGAAGAGGCACGGAGAGCACTTGAGAATTACTTAGATCCTTAAAATAGGACTTAAGTGCGACTTAAGAGCTGTTCCAGCCATTTGTATGCATGGGAATGCCACCTACAAAGAGCAGCATGTCCCAGACAAAGACCTGTTCATGGGAGAGCTCACAGATAATGAATAACAAGAGATTTAAATGTAGATGAGATGTATAACTGGCCAAAATAAGAAAGAGATGTTCAGTGCTCTAGCAGGGCCCTGCATCCAGACCATTATAACTGTGGGAGTGTATACATGTGTATGGGAAGAAGAAAACACTTCTAAAACACGCATACACACACACACACTAAGTGATTATTGTGATTTTCTTAGAATGCTTGGGAAGGCTGAATGAAAAATAAAGTCAGTCTTGTTCTGCATTCAGCTATGGAGGACAAGAAATGCTGCTGCTAATAAAGGCAAATTTGGCAGCTGCGGAGCCTTGGCAGGGGTACAGAGTTCCTTTGCGAGCTACTGAATAGCTCCAGCTGTGCAGAGCTTGAAATGTATCTTGAAAGCACTGAAAGACAGCTGTCCTGTTCCACTGCCCCACTTGCCTGGCTAAGACAGGATGATGTTTTTAATTGCAAGTTTATGCTGTACTTTGGGTTATTCCCTTGCCTATTCTCCCTTTTGCTAGTACAATAACATTAAAGGAAGATCTTCTCTATGGGATAGCCACCAAGTATGGTGTAACACAAGTCAGCCCAGTGCAGGGTGAATGGTACTGCAGATTTGATCTAGGTCCTGTTGTTGGCAGAAGGAATGACTGCTGCCAGAGGCATGTTTTTTATTACATCAGGGTTTTCATATTCACCCAGCTCAGTCAATAATATGGATTCTCTGTTGTCCTGCTCCACTAGGGAGATAAGAGGAAAACTTTTTGTATTATGTTCACAATGAAGTTAGCAAGGCAGGAGAAAAAGTGAGCTGCAGTGCTTTATATCCCAGTGGAGGAGGGTCTTTTGCCTCCTGCAGAAACAGCAGCATTATTTACAGGGAAGAGATCTTAGAGGTGGTGGCTATGCCCTCTGCTATACCAGGAAAAGACCAAAGCCACCTCTGCAGTACCTTTCAGAGTGTGCTCAGCTCTGCATGAAATTCAGTCAGCAAGATTAACCATGTACTTACATTAAATATAATCAGTTGCCAAGAGGCTAAATTAGGGCTTAAAACTTTCTCAGTCAGGTGGCAAATGTATTGTTTTTCTCATCCTTACTGTTCATCTTCTTCCTACCGTCAGAGTGGGTATAGCTCCCACTCTCACTGCCATCCCACTTGCAACCTCACAGCAACAAGCAAACAGCAACAAGCTGTTTGCCTCTGCTCTTTCCACTGGGATATTGTTGAGAAACCTCAACAGTCTGATGGTTAGAAGTATTCTCCCAGTTTCCAGACACAAGCTTATTTACAGACATTTCATATTCTTTTCTTCTTGTGCCAACGTTGTTTCAAACAGTTCTTCCTTCAGGTGTTTCCCTGAAACCTTTTGCCCAGGTGAGTGGATGTGTAGGCATGTGTGTATGTGCACACACACTGTGAAAACTGATCTATTTCTGTACAGACCTGCCAGCCTTCCTTTCTCTACACTAAATAAAGCCGATGAAACAAAGCCCAGCTGGACCCTACCCTCCTGTTTTTGAAGTTAATGAAAAGTTGCACATAGGGGAAAACCACGTTTTGGTGACTCAGTGCCATAGCCCTTGTTAAGGCACGCAGCTATTTCACAGCGAGGAGACAAGCAGGACAATGCGAACAGCTGTAAAGGAGCACCAGGACAGTCACTCTGGAATGACTATGGTGACTCGAACACCTTGTTTTACCCAAATGGAGATCAGAAATTTTGGTCATGTTGGTCATCATCATCTAGAACCAAATTTTCCAGCAAGCAAAAAAAAAATGTCTCGATGTCAACAAACAAAACCCCAAAACAAAACAAGCTATTATTTCCTAAAAATACAAGAAAAAGGATTTTCCTTTCTTTTTCTTCTTGCTTACCAAACCTCAGAATAAAGGCAAATATGTGCTGTTGCCGCCAGGGCTATCCTTTGAGGTGACCTGTAAGGTCAAACTAGGGTTTGTTTTGGGGCAGCTGATAGATGGAGGGGTTGTGGGATTGGTGGGGGATGCAGTAAGCTAAAAGTGGAGTTGCTGGAAGAGAAAATAAGAAGCTGAAAGGAATGCTGGTGAATAGGCCAGTTTAATTAGAATTCTAGCAGGATTAGGAAAAAATGCACTAACATGTTGTTCCTTAAGCATTGGGACTTAGGGAATATTTGTTGGGCTTCTGGTGGCTCCCTTCCATGTGGATTCTGTCATGTCAAATAACTACGCTGAGCTCAGATTGTGACCCTTCCCACTAACTTAGTCTCTGTCCTGTACCCCACTTCTAATTTTCCTGAATATTTAAAACATAAGACTGTGATGCCTTTTCCTTTCCATCAAACTGCGCTGAAATCAACCAACAGCCTCAATAATTCTTAAATGGGGGGTAAGCCTGACAAACAAACAACTACAGCACAGCTGCATAATCCTCATTTCCTCAGGAAATGAAGCAAAATATTACAAACAGTGTCCATGAATTCAAGCTATGTGATATTTTAATAAGAAGGGATGTAGATGTTCCCCCGTTGAGACCTTACTTGGCTTATAGACTGGCCTTTTTGTCTTTCTTTCACCTTCCTCTGAAGATTGAGAGCTTGATCACAGCTGGAGATGGGACACATGGATTGCCTGAAAGTGTCAAGCTATACCAAATCAAGGCTGAGGATCATATACACCTGGTTAAACTCAGTGCCAGATGCTGAGTCTGGGAGGAATTTCTTGCCTTCCTGTGCAGTGTGAAGGGTTGTCCTCTTCATAGCCCCATCTGTGTGTTTTCATTTTGGGGAATTCCCTGATGTTGTCAGGGCTGAACATATCTCTCTTCTTCCTCTGTGATATGCAATTGCTCCAGAGGCTTAAAGAAACTCCAACACTGAAGCTTTGGCATTTTATTGTTATATGTTGATATGGACCTGATGGACATACTGTGTACTGCAAGATCACCTGCAGCAGTAAGGAGGGAGACTTGGTGACTCAGATGGTCCCTTCAGGACAAAGTCCTTATGAGTTTTGCTGAGGCATTTAGAACGGTGTCCGAGGTTGTCTCTTCACTCTCTAAATGGAATGATGACAAAGCATGTGCCCAAACACTCTTCCCCAGCAAATGCCAGGGACCTTCCTCAGCTGGTAATTTAGATGAGGTGACTTTGAGTTTTGGAAAGAAGAGATTTCAGCTGCATAAATTTAATACCAGGATTAAATGAATTATTTCTTTAATTTAAATTAATCCTATGATGTTGCTTCATTAAATCATCTCATCTTTTGGGATGCATTTGGTTGTGTGCCACTACTTATTAATATTCTTGTTAATTATTTAAATTGCAGCTATGCTCAAGAAGTTTGAGATGCTTTCTGGAAATAGAGGCAGGTCCTGTATTAAAAGCCTTATTCTGAAATAGATGAGGTGGAGATGAAAAGAGCACAGTGTATGAACATCTTGTTGAGATATAAATAGCGCTATTCACAGTGCCATGATAAATTATGGAAGCTACAACAGCGCCATCAAACACAGGTGATGCTTTTAATCCTTTTGATGTTTTAGCAGGAACCAGAACAGCATTTGACACTTTAGATCTTGTTTGTTGGAGTGCATAGACCTATTTCTGCACAGGAAGTCCAACTTAATGGGAAGTGTACCCATATAGATGAGGAAATGTATATGACCATTTATCTTCAGTTGTATGGAGAAGTATGCTATTAATACATCTGGTCATTTATTGCTGCTTACCTATTTTACAGGAGCAGCCATGATAACGACTGCATCTCTTTGATTGCATAAAGATAAGGCTCTCATGTCCTTGGCAGGCTACATAAAACTCAGTTGCTGAGCAAAGTTATAATCTACCTATTTTAGCACAAATGTGGCATTCAAACCTCTAAGCAAGTTATCTAAAACCTCTATTTTATGGTAACATTTCACCATTCCATTCTGTGGAAGCTGGAAACCAAAATTTTGTCACTAAATACAACATTCATCAGACTTGCTGAAAGTTTGGAATCATATTTTCCAGCATCAGATGATGGGCAGCCAGCAAATATAGCGACTTGCTGAGCAGTCATAACTTTGACATGAAATCAAGCTGGGCTGAGGGAGCTAATATCTTATCTGGGAGATCGAGACCACATGTCCACAACATTAACTTTTCAAATTTGGAAGTTTCATTTCTGACCTACACAAAAGAGATAATAGGGTGGATTTTGGGTTTGGGTGTTTTGTTTTGTTTGAGTTTTTAATATCAGATCACAGTGATATTAAAGTTTTTATTTGGCTTGATAATTTTGGAGAATCCTAGAGATCCGATCTGGTTCAGAGCTCTTAGCACTTCACAAACCAGCATGAATACACTGTCCCAGTCGTGAAACCCAAGACAAGCATTGTTTCTCAAAGCCTGGGGGATGGAGAACACAAGGAAACATGTACTACATGAATGCCCATGCATGAAGATAACCAGACTATCTAGCCAGTCTGTGGTGGAACATCTGTCTGGAAACACAGGAGCTTGCTCCATTCTGCACCCATTTGCTCTTTGAAACTTTATGAGTCTGAGCAGCTTTGCTGGCCTTTCCTTCTCTCAGTCTATCTCCTACCTCTTCAGAGTTATGGGACCTTAAATTCATTTAACCCAGGAAAAAAAAACCCAAACCCCAACAGTTTCTAGCCAATGTAACTGCTACTATAGCTATGCAAATTGGAACCAAAGCAAAGACAGGCTGAGGGTGAGATCCAGGCAAAAAACAAGTCCATTTTCAGTAGGGGATGGTTCTGCATTTTGTGTTCTTCACTGTTGCACATGCATTCTGAGATGGCAGCAAGCTTTCTGTGCAGTCACTCTATAACTACTTCTTTCAAGATGCTGGAAAATCGTGACCTCGTGATAAACTTTGTCAAGTATGTAGTCAGCCAGGAGCCAGTAATAGTACTGGTATCTAAACCACTGAAAAAGAACAATTCAAGACAGGGAGAACTAATATTGCTTGAGAAGAACTCAAATTAAGCCAATTCATAAACCTAGACATTCTTATTAAACTGCCTAAACTAACACATTTTGCTATTTCTAGCATTCCAGTACGGTATATATATCCTAAACCACAAGACATAAAGGATGAGGTTTCTAACCTCATTGGCAACATGTTTTTTATAACACCATACAGTTCATAAAAAGCTTGGCATGCATTGCTGGATTCATTTATATCCATTAGAGAAGACCAGATGAGCTTGACAGTTTTATTTTCGCTTGAAGATCTCCCAGTACTGCAAGCTGTCTTGATGGCATCAGGCCTCAGTGACAACTGAAATATTGCTCACAAAGAAGAATCAGAAGGACCACTGAGCATAATGGGCTGGAAACAATGGTGTAAAATTGCATGGAATTTGCATGGGAAGAATGTGCAAACTAAAGCTACAACTTATCTATTGGCCCAGGGAGAATAAAGGATGATGCTTCCATACAATTTCACTGGTCTTTGGATTGAGTTTTGAAGCTAAGGATCCTGCTTGTCCTCCCAGGATCTCCAGTGAAACCTCTTCAAACCCCAGTGGCAGTCCATGTGTGCACCCATGCAACTGAGCAGCAAAACCTCTTTGTTCTTTTCTTTCTGACTGCAGTTCCTCTCATATATAGCTCAGAATACAAACTGCATTAAATGTATCATTCAGGTCTGAGAGCCTGTTGCTCTTATCTGTAATTTAATTCTGAGGCATTCAGAAATCTCTGAAGTGCCTCCTGATATGCTGGAATAGAGAGAAGAATGTAAAATCAACTTTATTAGGTACTGCCGTTTCCATGGGAAGAGAGTACTATGTTTCTGGGAAGAATACAGCCAATTACTAAAGGGATGCATTAGAAAACTGACTTAAAGACATTCTTAAAGAGACAAGACCATGATTCTGTACTTCCACTGAGTCATCTAGCATTTCTCCAAGAAATCTCACTGATTTCAGTGAGAGTCTGTAGAGTAAAGTCTCTTTAATGTCAATATCAGAACTTGGTAATTAAGGCTTAGTCTGTGGTTGTTAGGTTTGTCATTAAAAACAAGAACACTCTTTAAACTAGACTGAGACCTTTATTAGATGTGGAGTTCAGCTTTCCTCTCTGATTTTAGAGCCTTCTGTTCTCATTCCAAGAGAACAGTGCTAAAGAAATGGATTTTTCATGGCAGAGCTGCGGATGAACAGGATCTTCAGTCAGGTTAGAAACAGAAAATAAGTCAGATTCTGACCTGATATAAATGCACATCATTAAGATGGAGTCAATGCAGATGTAACAATTTAGGCTCACTGCAGTTCTGGCCCAACGGTTGCTATTTTCTTAGCGAGGTGATTTCCTGTGCTAAAATGACTATGTGCTATCTATTGACGTCATCAGTTCCTCGTTTCTGTCTTTTCTCTTTAAAAAAAACCAGGTAGACTTTAATACTTTGCATATTATAGGACTGCTGCAATTGTGTTTGTAAGGGAATTCACGGGCTCAGGTAGTTCATTGCCAGGAAAGAATCAGTCCTGCACAAAACAGGCCTAATGTTTGTTTATCTAAACAGTTTTTAAAGACTTATACTATTGCAGATTCCACGACAACACTGGAACAAGTATTAATAAGTCTAGTTACCTTGTAGATGTGGAATGAGGTAGGATTATGTCTTTGTGAAATCATGAACCTTCCTGAGTTTTTGGTCTCCCTTAAAGGTCTCATCAATTTGAGGGTTTCAATCTGGCTTTCCCAAAAGCATCAAAACCATCGAAGTATTGTCCTCAAACGATCCTCATTATCTTGATAATTTTGCTATTTCTCTCCTAGAGGTTTTCTCCCATGGTCCTCGCACCAAACCACAGGCAAATTCAAAGCTTTATTTTGCCGTTGATCCTGTTATATTGATTAGCAGGCAGGACAGGCCCTAAGACCTTGGCAGCAATGAGTTAAAAAACAAAAAACAAACAAAATCCCAAAACCAAAACAAAAATAAGGCCAGAGAAACTCACACCAGAATGACTGCACAGGCTACAGTGATTATCATGATATCTATGAAGTTCATGGAAAAGTGATATACAAGTTGCAGAGTCTTAGGGGGCATGAAAGGAAAGGAGGCACTCAGTCTACCTGAATGGTTTCGTAAATCCTATCTGCGTCCATATGCACCTGGATACTTCAAGAGAGCTGCCTATGAGGAAAGGATATTTGACTCCAGTGGGCAGTGGATCGTGAGAAAGAAGCTTCCACTCCTTCCCTGCCATTCTGCTCCTTTATAAAGTTTTTATATCCTAAGAAGCTGTCACCACAGGGATCTGCTGAACTAAAGTGGCTAAAAATTACAGGTACTCTAAAACAAAACCATCTTCAGGCATTCACAGACAAAACTGAAGTGAGAGTAAGGACTGAGATTATATCAGCAAAACCAAGAATGAGCTAGTATATCTGTTGATGCAAATTTTGGGCAGCCCCACCAACCTACAGGGAGCCCCAAAACTGTCAACAGCTCAAGTCTAGCCAGCGCATACTGCACCTCACTGGCAGTGCTAGGCTCTTCAGAAGATTAGCATCTAAGGCACATCTTCCCATGGTTTCCCTTTGAATTAAGTACTGCAATTGTTCTTTTCATAATCGGTGTTTTTATAAAGCTGCCTCTCCCCAAAGAGCCCTTAAATATTTTGCAAGCCAAAGGCTTCGTTTGGATCTGTCTTATATCGATATAAATGAAAATTATGCTGATGGTAGATCAGAATCAAGCCCTTTGTGTAAACAGCATTCTTGAAACTCAGCCTTTACTTGGGCAGAAATCAGTCAGTGTGCTTGTTTGGCTTTAACCCTCCTGTCATAAGCAATAAAGTTATTGCAGTGAGAAATGAGAGTGTGCATCCAGTAATGACTTTGTGTTTGATGCTCTAAGGTTGACTAGGCTGATGGGTAAAATTCCTCAGGACAGGACTGGCCTCTTAGAGGAGGTTAGAAACTGCAAATATCACAATCGTGGTATAGCAAGGGGATGTCAATGCTAGGATCTCACCCCAGTTTTAGTGCAGATAACCTTGTGAAGCCACACCTTGCTATAGAGGTAATCAGTTTGATTTGCAGATCGCCATGCACTTTCTTGCAGGGGTGCAGGCCCCACTATCAAAAACTTCTGCCTCCTGACAATAGACTTCCATTTTCACAGGCCTTTTTAGAGCAGCTCATGAATCCAAAGGGTTTGTATTCACTTGCAGTTTGAAAACCCTTGGCTTCAGTCACCTGCCTGTAGCACAGCTGAGCCTTCTAAGTACTACTGTGATGATGAACAGATAAATAGCTTGTATAGAGAAGAGAAGAAGAACCATTGCTAACCAAGTGATGTGCCTTTCACTAGTGCATGCATTCGCCTCCATGGTTTCAGTATGCTACCACTTTAAGAGCCATTTGGGGACAAGGACAGGCTTTCACTGAATTTTCTCTATGGATAACTGCAAACGAAAAAAGGTGGGAAGGAGGCAACAGGAAGAGATAACACCCTTTTTCCTCTCTCACTGCTCATTTCACTCTGCATGAGCCTTAAATTGCTCAGTACAAAACTCTTCCCATGGGATATCCCAGAGCATCAAAATCTCTCATTTTAATTCATTGACATTTTTCAGCTAAGGTACAAAAAAAGCAAGAGTGCACGTGCGTGTAGGGGGATTTGAAAACAAAATACATGAGGCAACTATGGAGAACAAACTAAACAAACAAACAGATAAATATTTACCTAGTTCTGGTTTCGAGGCAGGATCATTGCCAAGGACAGCAAGTTTCCTTGCAGTTCTCTGTGGGGTGTTCCTGGATTTTGCACTACAGAAACACAGCACATGGAAAGCATCGAGAGAAACAGGCTCCCACCCTGGGTCCACATTCTTCTTCCCCTGTAAACCCTACAATTAAAATGTCCCTACCTTGAAAGCACAGAGCTCATTTTGAGGTCCTCAGTGGAGAGCTCAGATCTCCTTTTGCCTTCTCCCCAAAAGGGTTGCCTTAAATAAATAATGATGTGCTGTAAATAAATCCGGGATTGTTTTCCCTGGAAAGATTTCTGAGGAGCCTGGGCAAAAGCAAAATGAATGTGGAGGAGTGTTTCAAACCAGAAGGAAAAGATATGGAGAGTTTTTAGCTAACTTGCACCACCAAATCAAAGGGACAGATCTAAAAGGCCCAGCAGGAGCAGTGCATATAACAGCAAAAACTCCCCTTGTAGGTGTTATTCCCATCAGTTGCTTCATTAGTAGCCTCCCCTCCTGACGCCTGGGTATGCCCTAATACATGAGAATATACCCAGAGCTGTCAGGGTTTGTGTTTACTTGATAGCATCGATTGTTTTTAATTATCCGGCTGCAGTTAGGCAGCTCTACCATAGTGTCAGACAGTCCCCGGAGAGGCAGGGCTGACGCCTCGCAGCCCAGTCAGCTGAAGCCGCATTCCCCCAGTGCTGGTGGCAATGACACAGCTACCAGAGGAATTAATACCGAGCAGCATCTGAAAGCAATAAAGAAAATGAAAACTGCAGGGAAGCATAAGCTGCAGGCGTCCGGGTAGGAGCCGCCACCGTGTTTGGTTATATGGAGAGAATTCATTAGCAACCATTTTTATCCTGAAAGTCATCCCAGACTTGGAGATAAGGTTCTTGTTAAGATATTTCCTTGTCATTCGTAGCTTTTGATCTCTAATTTTCATCTTAATTTCTACTCAGTTACTCTCAGGCATCACATTCCTTTGTTACCAAATGACTTTGCAGTAGCAAGCTTACTGGGGACTCAGAGTTTTTATAATGAGCACTCACAGCCACTCCAAATATCTCCATTCCTGTATCAAAAGGACATGTATTTTCCTCCTATCAATGCACAGTCAGTTCTCAGCACAGGTTGGCAGGACAGACTCATAACACACCATGGAAATGTTCATCCTATGAGAGCAGCAGACCACTACCCATTCCCAGAGTGAAACTGCCTGAAAAGCAGCCCCTGGCAATATGCTTAAGCCCAGATTGCTTAAACTTAACTCAGAAAAGCCTCTTTGGTTCATTTTAACTCCAGATGCATCATACTTTTAATTTCACTGAGAGCACCACACAAGCCTTCCTTGAGTCTGTGTCACAGGACAATTGGAACCTGTCAATATTTAATACAACTGGACCCACAGGCTTCTGAAATGCAAGGGTATCAGAGCCTGCAGCCAGAAAGTCCATCAAACAATGGCAGGCAGATGGAGCAATAGCAACAAAATATCTGGAACATCCCTGAAAATTCACATCTTATGAGTATAAATAAGATGCAGCAAACTATTGTTTGGATTTAGACCCAATGCTTTTGTAGTAAAGAGAATGAATACGGCTCATCTTGCTTGAACATGCAACTCCTCCAGATGGTTTGACCAATTTAATGGTCGGGGAAGCATATCTGGTACTGTGCAGAATATAAATGCATTCCCCAGCAGCTTTTTGCAAGTTCCCCAAGCCTACAATTTTCCCAAGGTAGAGACCAGCTTAATTTCTGTTAAGGACTTATCTTTAACTCCAGAAAAGTGGCTTTTTCAACCCATTTACCTCAAGTTCTCCCCTTGGAAGAGAAGCATTGGGGTGTCCTATTTTTACTTTCCACTTGCTCTGGGTTAACCAGCTGTCCTGAAGACATTGGTCTCCCTAATGTTTGGCCAAGGACGTTGAAGGTAGATGTCTCTTCTGCGATGCCACTGTCACTTGCTGCATTGAGCTTCAGATAGGGCAGTAATGGGCAGGAAAAACCTAACCCAGGAGATGCTCAAAGGGAATTTGTATTCAAGGGAGTCTGAAGTTGGGAAGGAGACCAACCCCCTCTCTTTGGAGCAGGATTTAGCACAGATTGAAAATCTTCCGTACACTTCAAGGTTTCTGCTTCATTCCCAGGGATGTTTTGCAAGCATGTCAGCCCTAATTAAATCATTCCAAATAATTACATTGTTTTGCAAACTATCTGTCAAATATATACATATATATGTAATTTGTAACTTACATGATCACAGTAATACATCAAGTTCCCAAAAGTCATTGAGTCCTGCATCAAATTGCCTTCAGTATAAATTGTTTTATTCTGTTCAATTGGGTTATAAAACCTTGGCCACCTAGTGAATCTGGTAGTGGCTATAAATCTCTGCAGCTGGGAAACTGGAAGGCAGCCCTGCCTACCTTACAATGAGAAGAAACCCTGCTTCCCATTCCAATTCAGCAGTGCCTGCAGAGTATAAAGACCTTTCTGAGCAAAATCCTTCAAAAATAGTAATAAAGAACCAACGGGAGTCCAGGGAAGAACACATAATTATTGATGTTATTTGGAGTGCTCTGCTGTATTTCGAAGAACATTTTGAAAGCCACAGCAGTGATGAGATGGGATTTTTGCTCTGCAAGAGTTTGCAGGCATCCTGCTATAAGATGTACTGACCAGACACATGCAGCACCACCATACCACTGCTGAGCTATATCACTATGTTGTACCCATTGCTTGTAAGGCCCTTAGAAACCCAGTGAGCTACAATGAATGTTGCTGAACATCCATTTCCCAAGGCTATTGAAATAGGATTTTTTTTTTTCTGGTGAATGGCCAATGAATAAAACAATCCTGACGGAAGAAAACCAGCCAATTCCTGGCTTCTGTGTTAGGACTGAATAAAGAGGATCAGCTCACACAGTAGGTGAAAAGGATACAACATACTTGTGATAAACTGGTTGTCTTTTATCACATTTCCTATTAATTTCCATATTTTCAGTTTTCCTTCCTTCAAAAAAAAAAATTATTTAAAGCTTTGTATAAAATTAAGGTCAAATTCTCAGCTTTGTAGTTGCCCAGAACATCCCATTCTCTCCCTACTTTACTTTATTTAATCATGGAGCCTAAATCCTATTTTCCAGTTACAACCCATGCTTGAATGAATGCATCATTGCTACAGGACTTGCCAATTCACATCCTCCTTCAAGAACTTGAGGACAGAGACTATCTGTCCCCAAGTCTCCCTTCCTCCTCCCATGTGGTCATTCCCATTTCTATAGCCTCATCCTCATTTGTTTTCACTTGCAAATTCACCCATGTCCTTAATCAAAATGAAGGTGGGGCTATCATGAGCTGTTGAGCCAATCTAACACTGCATAGGCAGCCATGGGAAGAACCTGTCTCTCTCCTTCCTCATCTCCCCATGGTCCCACTCATCACTGGCACCAAGCTGGGTACTTGTGGAGCAGTTTCCTGAGAAGATTCAACTTGCTAAAATGGCAGAAGAAGTAGCCATGTGCTTTGCTGGGGTAGTTTACTCATGGCCTGGGACGTGATGAGTCTCTGTGACCACAGTGGGGAGATGAGAAAGCACAGCAAAGCCTCTGCTTGCTGGTAGAGATAAGTAATCCCTTAAGCCATCTCACCATATCTCACAGAACCGCATCCTGAGGCAAAGCACTTGTTCAGGTTTGGTGCCATATTTTTAATCTCTTTACTCTCACTGAGTTATTCTCTCCTATTCCCCCAGCTGAAAAGCCTTCTGGTTTTGATTTTAATTTCCTTTGCAAGGTTTAACTCAGCTTGACAGTTGGCGTCTCTCACAAGCCCTCTATGCTTTCTGACCTCTAAGATGTGGCTTCTTTTGCTGCTCAGGTCTGTTTTTCAGCCCTTGTAACCTTTCACTCTGCCCACTCCAAATATCCTGTTTGAAGTTGATCTTGCACTTGGTTCAGTCTGGAGCCTTCCTCTGCAATATTGATCCCTATCCTGAGGAGGGTACAAGAGCAAAGGGGTTTTCCCACCCTTTCCTGAGAAGCATTCTGCACATCCTGACACAACAGTCCTAGAGTTCTTTCAACCTCATTGGTTTTACAGCTAATTCCTCCAATTTATTTAAATTTGCCTGTTTGAGCCTAAGTTACAGATCCTTTTTTTAATACTTCGTTTTATTTACATGGATTCATCTCATGATCACAGTTCCAAAGTCACTATTTTCTCTAGAGATCTCATTGTGTACAAAATCAAATTTAAAATCTCATAGTCTTGTATTCTACAACTGATCAGTGAATGGGTCAGCCCACACTCAGGACTGTGTGGGCCTTTCTTGGTAGCATTTATTTTCCAATACATGTGTCCACAATTAGTTTCCCATAATGATACGATTCTTACATCTCTATATATTGCTTCACATGTATATGTATATAAGAAAATCTTTAGCTTACAGTGCAGCCTGGGAACCTATAGGAGATTCCTAGTATGACTCAGCTTGAATGTCTTCAGCCAGCTTACGCTGTACCACTTTGACCCAAATGTGTTTGCTCTGCCCACACAGTCAGTTCTTATTTCTTAGCAGTGTCTCCTACCATTACCACACAGCACTACATCTCCCTGTAATCTTTGTTGTTGTTTCTCCTGATCAGTGCCTGTCGCTCTTTTCCAGTGTTCCAGATGCGGTACTGTTCTATCATTATCCTCATAATATCCTGCCTTACACTCCTTTGGAAGTTCAAGTTCCTACATTTTATTGCTAATGCCTATTTAATCAGTGGAAAAAGGTTTCAATGGTTTTTACTGGACAATATCATTTTTCCACCTGCATTAGACAAAATCTATTTATTATCAAATTGCCTATTTAATTATTGCTTGCAGCAATAACATTTGCTTTCCACAGAATCTATTCTATTGTCTTATATCCCAGTATACACACCATTTTTTATCTCTCTTGTACTGAATCTCTTCTTTCTCTGTGTTGAATCCAGGTGTAAAGATTACACAGATGTCTCCCAAACTCGCTCCTTCATTTCTTGTTTTCAATTTCTTACAAGAGGTTCATACATCTAGTTTCAATCCTACAATACAACTCTCTTTACTAAGGTGAAATCAATCCATTGAATCTCTTTTTTCATTAGTAATTGCCCATAATCAACTGTATCAAAACCATCCTTCCTGATGAACATTTGAGGCACATGTTGACCTCTGCACAATGACTTCACCTACCCTTTGAAAAACACATACAAATATTATTTCTTTGAATGTGTCTCCTAAAAAGGCATCATTATCCTTGATTCCCCCTCACATTCTTTGGGGACTTTCTTTAGCTTACAAATCCACGTTGTGTCCCTGTCTCCCCTCTGGACCCTTTCCAATGACAGGTTAGTCGAGTCTTCTTGGCAAAGACCCTCCAGTCTCCTGCATTTCTGTGACTTGCATGAATTGACCGTGCTCTTTCTTCTGCCTTCAGGTGGGTGGATGAGTGCATACTCATCTATCTCTTCTCCCTTCTGTTTTACCCTCTCACCTCTTTGTAGCCTCATGGGTCCTTGGATAGCTTCAGTTTATTTTATTTTATTTTATTGTTGAACTACTTGTTGTTCTCTTTCCTTCTGGTTTCTCCTTCCCTTTCTGCCATGCAGTGACCTCTTCCTCAGCCCTGTCAGTCCTCTGCTAGTCTTTACCATGCTTCATACATTTACTTCTATAAGTCACTGCAATTAACCAATAGTTACCTTTCCGGGTGCTTTTTTCAGCAGATGTCTGACAGACCTGAGCTGTCCATGCAGGCTCCATGCATCTCCAGCAATTTTCCAGTTTCCCCACTGAACTCCACTGTTGTCTCCAATGACACCCCTAGATTTCCTATTTCCTCTTGTTTGAGGAAAGCAAATACTACACATAAGTGTCCCTATATTTCTTAACTAAGATACATCTAGCATCTTCTGCATTCACTGATCTCACCATGTCTTTGGGCCACTTCTATTTCTGCTTTGTTGACCTAATGTTGATGAAAAACGGACAGACCTGCCCAGTGTTCTGTTAAAACTCACTTGCTTATGGCTCCTACCATATGACAAAAGTACTACAGGGCAAGATAACATCACCTGGCATTTTGCGTTTAATATGATGATCCTCCTCTTGTGCTGATGTAAATGGTGTGAAATACCATATCCATTTATCTATATCTGACAAAAAACTATAGCTCAGGACCTGGTAAGGGTTGGCCATCAGTGCCTCCATGAATAAGCAACCTTGTCGCACGTTATGTACATGGACAAGGAGCATGGAGAACCTTGTTCTCTCCTCCAACACATCTGCCGTATGGGAATAACTGGCCAAGGTTGCTTCCTCGTTTTGGTAATTGAGAGAACTGTGGATCACACTGTGGCTTTTGGAATTCAAATCTGGTTTCATCTATGTAGCTTAAGCAGAAAAGTAGCATGCTGCTCATACCTAAGGGCCAGGTATGAGCCACAGTTATGGCATTATTAGAAAAGTTTCCTCTGAACATCAGAGATCTGGTTTCTGAATAGCGTAACCCTGGGTTTTGGATTCAGTATCTGTAGGATGTGTTACAGTTCAGAGGTTCTGGTGTTTAATAAGGACTCTACTCACACTGCATCTTCTCCTGTCACTGCTGTCTCTTTATTCTACTCAAGCATCTGTGTTCAAAAATCTTGTAGGCACTTGATAGCTCTGAGATCCTCAAAAACTTAGTTAAAATTGGCTACATGGCTGAAGAGTTATTTAGGAAAAACAGCAAATACACACACGGCACATACAAATCCCGACTACATTAGAAAACCAGGCAAAAAAGTAGTAATATATATTCATCTTTAGCTAAGTACTGACAGCAGGGCAATGTATTATCTTTGCCAGTCTTATTTTCACTTGAATGGTTTTCCTTTCATCCCCTGTGGTGTTTAAGGTCTTCCAAAAGAAATACAAATGATCATTGGAAATGAATAGCTGGTTGTGCATGGGTGTTGGGAGAGTGCTGAAAATGGGCTTTCACTCTGCATTCAGTGAGAAAGTGAATCATTCTCACACAAAGCTAGAGCCTCGAATGCGAAGAGGGAGAATGAAAGCAGGATGTGATTCTCAGATGACATTTGGTGCTGTTTATCTAGTGGAACAGTGCATAGATTTGGTGTAGAGGAAACACAGCATCTCGCTGCTGGGGAGCAATTGCATTCATTCTGAAGTGATCTATTAGCTCTCAAGTCCTTTAAGAAAATGGAGAATAACATGAAAAGAGGGAGAAAAGAGGAGGATAAAGTAGAAGGAGTCATAAGGCCAGTCTGAAAGCTCTGGGAAGCTGTGAAGAGGCAGCAGACTGGGTTTAGCAGGCTGCTGTCTGCTCCAACTATGCCTGTAAAGATGATTTAATCTGTTCTTGAACTTTGCATAGAATTCTCAATCTTGCATAAAAGTGGAGTCCCAAAGCTGGAGATAAGGGATTCAGGAGCTAACCAGAGGCTTTGGTGATATATGGGGTTAAATCCTACCTCATTATTTCACTTAAAGCAAGGATAGGCTTAAAATACAGCCAGCTGTGTGGGGTGGGTGTGCAAATTTGGCCTGTTTAAAAACCAAAAGTAAGTTCAAGCATCGCATAGCAGATGTGTTGGAGATATTTGTTTCTTTTCCTTGTACCCTTCGTTTGCGCAGCTTCCCCACTTCATGCCCATACCTTGCTGACGCCTCCAACGTTGCTGGCCAAGAAAGGCCATATCCCTTCCATGTAAATCACTCATCGTTAATTTGGAGGCTAATACTTTGAGTACTTAAAGTCTGGTTGCTTTTGGATTCAGATCCCAACTGATGTAGATCAATAAAACTTCATTGATTTAATTTCCACCAAATCATCCAAGCCAGTTTCAAGAGATATGAACACCATTAGTCTCATTCAGCTCATCATTTCTTCTCAGAAAGTACTCCCAATATTCCTGCACTGCATAAACATTGGAACAGCAATGACTCAAAAGCAAGACAAACCCATTCTTAAGGTTAGATAACAGCTGCAAGAAGGAGCAGATCTTCAGTTCATACAAGACGGAGCTGAAGAGCTGTAAAAGGAGTCATGTCTACCTACACTTGCTTATCTCTATGTGCACCCTGCCCAAGGTTGTAGATGTGACACTAACAGGACTTCTGAGATGGTGCTCAGTGTGGGGACAGGGGAGAAAAATACTGGCTTGTTCAGAAAGTGGATAACTCTCCTGCATAGCTTTAGAGTGGTGTGATCACCACTATGATGTGTTCTTCCAGGCAGTGCAGCCCTGCCCAGAAATGCTGACCAGTGGTGTCTCTTCTCCAGGGAAGCGGTGAGGCATTATAGTGTAAGTTCCTCCATGTTTTCCAGCTGTAGACACTCCCCTAAAAGAATGGTGAAACATATAGAAAAGTGGAAGATGGTGCCATCCCCAAAGCTTGCCCAGTTACGTGGGGAAGACCAGAGGGTGAACTGCAGCCCATAGCTTTCCCAGAGTCAGCTCCAGGTAGGTCCCTGTCTCCTATGCATACTGCACTGAGTGGTCAGTGGGTCTGCTCCATGGAGAGGAAACTTGGTTTTGAAAATCTAATTTTCTGATTTCAATGCTATGCCATAGCTGAGCTGATATGTGAGCTGATATGACTGGCCAGAACCCCACCGATGGGCTTGGATATACCCTGGCTGGGTGTCCCCTGTGCCATTCCTCTTTACCCAGAGCTGGATACATGCCAGTGCACCCTCTCCAGATCTGAGTTTACTCTAGGATACTCACACTGCTTGCCCTGTCACCAAAACCAAATCCATCCTCACAGAAAACAGCGTACCCGCAGAGCGTTTGGCTCCAGCGAGCCCCATTTGAATGAAGCACTTATTTTAATTTGTAGGAGATTTGCAGACTTTAATTATCATTGGAGTTTCATAGGCCATAATTACTATTTATTCGTTCTCTTTTTCACTGGTGTAATGAATAGTTGCTGGTAGTTTGTCAAAGTTACGTGCAGCATCTGTCCCCGACAGTGAGAAAAAAATCCATCAGCCTGCTTAAAAAAAGCAGTGATTTAAAATGACAGGCAAAGGTGCTTCTGCAGGGCCAGAGTGAGAACGAGCACAAAGGCATCTCACTTTTTCTCTTTTTAACTTGTTTTTAGGTGGCACTGTCTGGGTGGTGGCTCATTATCAATTGTAAATTACAGGGGGTGGAGAAAGGGACGTGGATGACAAAGTTCAGAAACAGCATCTGCTGAAGAAAAACAAATGAGGTGGGGGGCAAAGAAGGAGAAAACAGATGAAACTGTAATTGCTTGGCAACAAGTTGCTATTGTAATTTAGAAAATTGGAAGCATCCGTTCTCAAACAGTTCAAGCTTTATTTCATTTCTTCTTTATTTTTGACTGCAGCCCTTGTTTTGAGATCAGCTGTGTCCTCCTGTAGGATTACTGGCTCTCCTTCACACAGAGCAGTAATGGACCCCTCATGTTTGGTTATGGGCCATCGAAGAAAGCATTTTGCGATTGTTTTGCAGTGCAGTCATTTAACAAGATTAGAGATAATTTGCCCCTTGGAATGCAAAACTGTTTCTACAGGTGCTTAAGCTTCCTGGCTTTTGGATTAGAGGCCTCATTTTGTTTTGTGCCATTGCATTCAGCGAGGTCTCCAAGGACTGTAAATAAATGAACAGCCACCCTTCGCAGCTGTGAAACTAATTTTCCACCCTGAGCTACAAGAGTTGCTGCTTACAAAGCTCAGTGGATGCAGATAAATATGTGCATGCTAATGCATTAAACATGCTGATTAACTAATACTGACTGTGCCTGAATGCAAGCCATTTGCCAACTGGGAGACTCCAGAGAAACGAGCCTGACCAGAGAGGGAGCAGGTTGCTTGAGTCAAGCAGAGAGGTGCAGGGTCGTCATTGCTGCTATGGGTGGTAAAAGGGGTGATGACCATTCACTGGTAGACTTTCTTCACACCTTCCCACCTCACTCTCCCACAGGGGGAGAGTACAAGTCCCAGGCTTTGGCCACATCCAGGAGGACAGGAAGTCTAGTAGACATCCACTGAGATAGGGAACCTGAAGGATGCAGGGATGCCATGGACTCCTTCCAAAGGAAAGGAGATCCAGTACATGCTCCGCCAGAGATGCCCATGCACTGCATTCAGCTCTGGTCCTCCCAGACAGATGTGGTCTCTGGAGCAGTTCTTCAAGAAGGATCAGGGATTCCTGGGTGGGGCTGGCTCATGGTTACTGAGGAATGAAGAAAGCCTCATTTATTTGACTTCCCCCTTTTTTCCCTGTACTTCCCTCTTCTTGTAGTGTTTTCCTTCCTTTATTGTGCGTAATTTGTTTATTTGAGCTGAGAAGGAAATTGAATTCATGATTTTAAAGCTGTCTGGTTTTCCAAAGTCAGTCTTGTTTGGTTTGGTTTGTTTATTTTAATTCAGAAGTAGGATGAAAATTGGACCTTCTGAAATTCCCCACATGATGAAATGGCTTTTCTCTGCTCATTGCTGCAGCAATTCTGTTTGGGGACAGCCAGGGCAAGTCTAGCTGGGGCCAGAGACCCCCTGTGCTTCAGACATACTGGCTGACCCCTGTATTTGAGCTCCCTGGGATGCTCAGGATCACCATGCCCCTGTAATTCCCAGACCTGGGAAGCCCAGGATGCCAAGCACACTGCCAAAATAACTACCAGGAACAGTGGGCAAGGGGTGCAACCTATGTGGCAAGTGCAGCTCCTTCAGGAGCCTGCTGGTGCTAGCAAAGGCCTTTTGAAACTCAGCTGTAACCTGAGCGAATCAGCAGCTTTTGAGGCATCAGATGTTTGGTCATGATCAACCTAATTTCTCACTGGTGGCATTAAAACAGCTTCACATGGTACAGGAATTGCTTTCTGTATCTCTCTGCTTGGTTGCAGCCCTGTGCGCTGACAGCACAGATCCCCTGGCTCTGGGAAGGTGACAGGATCCCAAGGGGATCACTGCATGTGGACCAAGCAAATAAAGACCTCTCTTGTGTTATTTCAGACCATGGTTGCACTCAGGTTGTTGATGACAAGAAAGCAAGATCTGTTACCACTGTGATTCAAAGCCTGTACTTGCTCAAACCGAATGCAAAGCCTAATGGAGTTAAGGGTATGTAGCTTCAGTGGGTTTCATATCAAACTCAGGAGCTATCCAGACAAAAGAGCATCTTTTAACTATGTCTTAAAACACCATTGACAGAAATGAATGCTCACCTGTTGAAAGCAGCATTTTGTTTAACCAGCAGCAAATTTAAGATGGAATTCTCCATTCCATCATTTCAGCAAAGCATTTCCAACATAAAGCTGAGGATGTGTGAAATCCAGAACAGAGTTAGTGATCATTCCTTCATTGCTGCACTGTTTATTTCTCTTCAGACATCCTGAGTCTGTGGATGTCGAGTTTGACAGGGAGAAAGGATGATTAGTGGTTTGGGGACCAATCCAGGATTTAGAAGTTCACTATTTAAGACCTTGCCGTGCCAAAGGTTTTCTACCTACTTCAAACAAAATGCTGAAGCATTTCAGAGTATTTAGGTGCCCAGGAGACAGAGGACTTGAACTACCAGGGTCTACAAGCTTACTATTGAAATATTCCAAAAGCAATTTAAGTGAGATTTTCTTCATGCAGTTTTTTACAGTTTTCAGATAGGTAAAGATGAAAAACAAAGTTTTTGTCAGAACAGCTAAAGTTATGCTCAGCTGCAAGAATGCCACTGAGAGGGATAGCTGTTTTCCAGCCTCACTGCTTGTTTGTGCTTGCCCCAAGCCTGGTGGTGAAGGGGTAATATTTTGGGGGCATAGAATGCACAGTGAGGTCAAGTGAGCCATGGCATCAGACAAGGGAAGCGACAAGATTTAGCAAGTGCAGGTGAACATGATCATCCCTTCTAGCACCGGGGAGTACAATCAACTCAGCTGGAAGGTGGAAAAGCTCCTAAAACTGTCTGGTTTTATCTTTCTTTCCTCCTTTTTCAAAATAAGGTTAGCTGACCCTTTCTAAATCATCTACTACTTTTAATGAATGTCAAAGTCTTCCCAGAATTTTTCCTTCCCTGTTTTTTTTTGGCTCAAAACATTTTTCACCTCTGCTTCAAGAGATTTATGAGCACAGACAGCTTCAGTTGATCAAAAATGCATTTTCTGGCAAAAAAAAAAATTATTTGTATAGAAAAATTTGCCCAGCTGTACTCATGGGAGTTATTAAAAGCTTTTCTCACAGTTCTTCTTTTAGTAAAATGGCAAAATAAGATGTCCTTATGGGACACAGAGATTGCAAGAATAAATGCGTCAAGAAATGTGACTCACACAGCAGGAGCCGAAAAGACAAGTGCCGTAAGTTATGTCCCTGAGGAAATAATAATAAACAGTCTTAGAGCCTGAAAGGGTATTGCATGAAAAGAGCAAATTCCACCTAATTCATTTGCTTCAGCCATCTGAAGCCCTGGACTTGCTGATGCAGTTTGGTACCTGCCTTTTTACTGACGAGCGGGAGCAGATTTTGCAGAGGAGGCATTTCTACAAGAGAAACGACATTGAAGTTTCCTACAAATTTCCTACAAGCCGCCAGGCAGTCACTTGACAAGTAGCAAAGTTCAAGCAGTTGCAAGCAAAAAAGAAGAAGAAAAAGCAAGTGTAGTATGAAGAAACCTGTCCAGAAACCACAACTCAAATAACCAGACCTACTAACTAGACAGCCACATGGAGAGCACGTATACCTTCCGAGCAAGGTGATGCCAGCGGGGATTGATCTGGAACAGACTTTCCAGATGGCTGCATATATTGCTCAAACTTAATGCAAATAATATTTGCACAGTTTTAACTGTTTGTCTACCAAAAATCCCAATCATCACCCCTATGAATGCTTACGGCAAGCCAGAAATAAAATACGATTGGCAGCACACAAGTAAATATACAGGTTTTATATGATGCAGTGCTTGTGGATATCCAGTTGTAGACATCGTCAGTCTCTGGTCTGAGCAGAGCAAAGAGGACTGGCAAACACTTTGTAGTCCAGTTCAGCACAGTGCAATGCTGAGAGATGAGGATGTGCCTTGGGATCTCCAAGGAATGCACTGTGAGGGATCCCCTTCTCAGCCGATCTGTGGGCACCCAGAGCATATCAGTAATGCCCAGCCAGAGATTTATATTGCAATAACACCTAAATGTCTCAGTCAAGGTCCAGTCTCACTTTATTAGATTCTGCAAGCTGCCACAGACCCCCCCAGTGTCTGAAATGCACTGCATGGCCGCATGAAATGTAAGAGGGCAGAGAAACAAGGGCGCGGGAAATCAGGGAGATTTGCCCCAAGAGGCACTGTTGTCTGCTGTTGGGAGTACTTTGCAAGCATCTGTGACACCTAGGGACCTTAAAAGCAAACAGAAGGGAATCCTAAAGTGTGCTTTTCGGGGAAGGTCATACACTTGAGGCAGCTCATCTCTCCAGCAGAAATTCTACCTTTAATTCGCTGTTGGGTCTGATACCCTTATGAAAGTTTATAAGCAAATCTTTGGTGTGGTACTGTATTTGCTGTCTTTGCCAGAGAGCCAGGGGCTGCTTTCAGTACATGATAAAGATCTGTCCTCAGTGGAGACACCTCAGGGCCCTTCTCATTGAGCTCTTCCCAAGCAAACTTGCAAGTGGAGGTAGATTGGCCAAGCCCAGCTTCACTGCTCCTAATTTGAGACATGTAATAAGGTGTCTGTGTTAGGAGTGTCTTTCCCCTGGCCTCTCTGTCAGTGCTGGAAGGAATTCATCCCTTCCAGAGGGAAGATAGGATCGCCCCAGTTTGGACTTTGGTTTTTCCTTTTCCCTACTGCTTGCACAGGGAGCAAAGGAAAGCATTTCAGGCATATCGGTGGGGACCAAATCGCTTGGGTAACATTCACTGCTTTTCCTGGAGCAAGTGGCTTCCTTCCTCTGAGCATCACCACCAAGTGTTTTAGGGCAGGTTATTTTTCCTGGGAGTTGCATGCAGCCCCATTGCCCAGAAGGCCTGAAGAGCATAAGCGAGCATTGTTTCCCCCACATTGTTCCCTTGCTCTCCACTTTTCCCAACTCCTTCTTACCTCATCCTCCCCTTGCTGGCTAGAGAGCTGTAAGCCTCTGATTAGCACTTCATTTGACAAACAGGAAGTCGGGAAGAAAAGCATCATTTTCAGAATTAGAGCCTCGGAATGAATTGAAGAAAGAAAGGGGGAAGAAGGAAAAAAAAGAAAGCGAGCCCTGCACACTTTCCTAATTGCTCGTTAGAACCAATGGCCTTTATGGTTCCTTCCCCCTGTGTCTTCTTTATAAAAGCATTTGCACAAGACATTGCTATTGTCTGCCAGACAGCCTCAGGGTAGGACAAAATGAACTAATTGATTTGCAGTTATGTCGCGGTGAATAGTGCTAAACATCCATCTGCGGATTCCTTGTGAGGAGTGATTAATAATTTGTACTCCTGGGCCTAGAAACCTGAATACCCTTTTTTCATGTAAAACTGAAGCATTTCATTCTCTCAGCATCACAGATATCTCGTCTACATTGTGGGTTAGAAGGACGAGGTCAGGAGCGGCTCAGTCGCGTTGCCGCAGAGGCAGTTGTCTTCATATGGGTGAAAGCCAGTTCAGTGGTGGGATTAATGGGAATTTGTAAGGCTGACGCACGGTACTGTACAGCATGCCTGCTATGGCCATTCCAGTGCAGATGTTCCCAGTCGCTTGTCATTGTTCCAGGGATGGAGGATTTTGCATGTGTTTTCAAAGGGAGCACTGGGAGAATTAAAATTTCAAACACAGAACCAAAACCTAGACCAGGACAGTTCGAGGAATTAGGACTTGGATTCAAATTTCAGGGCTTTTTTGAACACCATTTCTATAACCACCAGAAGGAAAACCCTAGTGCCAAACACACATAAGCTCTGAGGAGTTTAAAAGGTCAGTCCAAAACATTTCGCTCAAATACCACCTACGTGTTGAACGATTCATGAAAAATACCTTAAACTGTCTAGTAACAGGGGAGTCTGAAAGATCTCTCCACAGGATTTCCTGCTTTACCAGGACATCCCTCTTGTACGAGTTGCACACTTAAGCGGTTTAAATGACAGGGCTGAGGCTGGAGGCGCATTGCTTCTGTCTGAGCTCAGTCAGCTGTGACTGCCTGTGATCCCCACTCCCAGACACATCTCATGGTCTTTGTGGTCGTGTCCCAAACTCCAGCAGTCATTCTTGGTCCTTTCCATCTCCACCTGGAATGAAAAGCTCGTAGCAGCTCTCTGAGCCATTTCCTGCTTCTTAATGAAATCTATTGGCCTCCTGGGGGAAAAAAAACATCAGCTCAGCCAACTGTTAATGAAGTCATCTGTTTTTGTGGTGTTACTGGTGCCCTTTACTTTCCCAGCTCATTAAAAATATTAACAAACTTTGGATACATCCAAAGATACAGAAATGAGATCTACCTGGCCAGAGTAAATCACTTTCAGTGGAAAAGCATTTTTCTTTCCCTTGTGACCCATTTTTAGGTTTTCCTGTCTTACTTACATTCTATCCCATCCCTTGAGCATTTTTTCTGGGTGCATCTACATCGATAAAGAGATGTCTGTGTAGATTTGCCTTGTTGCTAGCTTGCTTCCCGTCTGGTTTGGGCTGCTCCAGTCAGATCTCTCTGAAATCTAACCAAGGCATAGTTCTGGGAATGTCTCTCTCCAGGAACTGATGTGATGCCTCAGATTTGATGCTTTTTTTGTTCTTCTCAGTCCTGCAAGCCTACCTCAGCAGGCTATGCATCTTTAAATGTTCCATGCCACTCAGCTGTGTATTCACCACCAATCCCATTTATATTCCGTGCCATAAACCCTACTCTGCTGTGCTGCCCATGCTGGTTGGTCTCAGGGTCAAGGGCCTACTGCAGTCCTTTGTGAGAACTGTGTGCACAGTTTATGTGCTTGAGACAGATAGGCATAAGGTGCAAGAGATGTTTGTCTGGTTATGCCACATCTGAGTCTGGTTTCCTTCTTGTAAGGCTTGAATGAAGCCTTTCCATGCATGTTTCTCCTGCAATAGCTAGATGGGTATAAGCAGATAACGGTTTTTAAAAGACTAACCCAAAATATTCCAGTGGTAAAACAAGCCAAGAACATTTAATTATTCAATTTTATCAGACTCCAACAGTCAGCCTGGCAATGCCTGGCTGTTTTCCTCTGCTGATAGGTAAGAACTGCTGAGGAAATTAGCTCTTCTGAGTGCTACACTGCAGTGTATTAGGTAAAAGTAATTACTGTAAGTGCTTTGCAAGAATGTCTTTGGGTAATGTATTTGATATAGTTCTGAAAATTATTGTGTGAGGAAATAATGAGCTATGAGAATAGAAAGCATGTATTTCAGAGAACTTTCCCTGTAACCATTTGGGGGTGATAGGCTCCAGCTATTCATTAAATGTAGTGAGAAATCTTTATAAATGTGTGGTGCTGTAAGTGGAGTAAGATTATACTGCATGGGGCTCTAAATGAAGAAAGTATCCATTCAGAAGAGTGTTAGCAATAGAAGATTGATGGTCCCATGGATTTTGTGCAGACCAAGAGCAAAGCTGTGGGTATACTGTCATATTCTTTCTTTTCTTCTTCATTCTGGACAGCTGGGGCTAATTTAGTACACTGCAATGCAATGATTTGAGCATAAACAGATGGAATAGACAGGTTTGGATGCTTTATGCCAACATACCACTTATAATCCACAGCCTTGAACAACAGTTTAAGACCTTCTTGTTCCACCTCTGAGTTTCCGAGGGTAACAACAGATGATAGCATGTCCACACTGCTGAGCTGACTTGTGAAATTCATTGCTACAGCACATTACCGAGGCCAAGAATATAGTCACATTCAGGAAAATCAGTAGGAACATAACAGAAAGCATCATTATGACATCCATTTGTACAAATCCATACAGCATTCACATCTTGAACACTGTAAGCAGTTTGGGTCTGTCCACCTCAGAAAGCATATAACAGAAGTAGGGGTAAAGACAGTCAGAGGTAGAGGATGGAGCTTTTTCCTCAGAGATTATGGTCACAGAAAAAACTCTTAGGTTTGTTCAGACCAGAATGAGCTAAAGGAGACAGCTTTTAGCCCTGTGTGTGGTTCAGCTGTGGAAACCCTTGTTGAAGTAGCAGTGGGTGGGAAAGCAAATTTAAAAAGCATTTAGATATGGTGAAATGAATCACTGAGTTTCAAGAAGAAAATGCTACAGTTAAAATAAAAAGCTCCCAAGGTCCCAAGTCCCAGACTGCTGGAAGGTGGTATGCTCTGGGGTAGCATCACTGCATGTTATCCTGAAGTTTTTCTCTTCCCTATGTACTCTCTATGTAGCTGCTGACAACAGTGGCAGAAGTTGTGCTATCCTCAAGTCCTATCCCTGGTGGCTGTGGGCAGTGGACAAACTCAGCCTATGGAATTTGCTTTTATCCCAAGCAGGGACACCAATCAAAAGTCTGGGCTTTGTTTAGTGAGACAAAAAGCACTGGAAACTCATCAGCTTCAGCTTTTTCTGCATAACTGCAGTACCTCAAAGGCAGGTAGAATTAGCAAGCTGAAATGAGAGCTGTAACACTTGTCGAAGGAGAAAGGCAGCCTTGGAAATATGGACTCATAGTGTAGAGTGGCTGGCTGTCCCGTCCCTCTGCTCAGAATTCCTGGGAGGAAGAGAAGATCCAGTGACCCAACCCACCTAACCCATAGGGCTCTCCCTTGTGTCATAGCAGAAAAGGTTCTGCACCAAAAAGGATGCAAAAGAATCAGATGTGGGACAGTGTGGGATTCAAAAACCCTCCTATTCCTCCCAGCCTTCCCATGCAAGGCTCAGTGGCAGAGGTGGCACTGGGGAGAGAGGAGGAACGTGCCCCTCTCTCCCCCAAAAGCCCTGGCGTCTCCAGCCACTTCAGACAGAGCCATTGAGAGGGTGGAGAGGCTGCGCATTGTGCCCCTTCCAGAGGGCTGCCTCCTCTCCATTTGTTTACCACACATCCTGTCTTCCTTTCTGTTTGCTTCACACATCATCGCCTTCATTAATCGTCCTCCCCGCTCCCCATTTGGGCCTTTGGATTTTCGGCTCGCCATGGGTAATTCTAATTACCTCAGGCATAAGAAAATAAAATAAAATAGGAGCTTAAGTAGGTGCACTTCATTCTTTAACTGCCTTTTACAAGCAGTTCAGTGCTGGCTACCAAGGGAATCTGATTAAACTAATTACCCTGATTGGCTTGTTTAATCAACTGCTTGGTTTAATTGGGCCTTGCTAATGCGGAGTGGTGGAGTCCGTGGTGCGTAATGTGAGAACCAGGAGACCCGTAACACCAGCGGTGACACCACTACAGAAACCAGCCCACATTCCCAGCCTAACGGGTGGATTCTAATAAATGCAGACCTCAGCTGAGAGCCCAACTGTATTCTCAAGAGCCTGAATGGGCTGGAGGTTTTAGTGATAATTAAAATTGCTAGGAAAAAAAAAAAAAAAGAAAAAAAAAAAAAGGAAAAAAAAGAGAAAAAAGCCCCTAACCCTTTCTCATTAAAGGAGTTGTCCTTTCCCCTTCCCCCTCCTGACTGTGGCCTCCAAACTTGAAGCAATATCAGGAATCCTGTCTGCCTCTTTCAAACAACACTCCAATTCATCAAGGCAAAGAATCCCTCCTCCTTTGTCTCCACCCCCATCCCTGAGATTTTTCACTCGCAATTAGAGAGTGCACAGCCCAAAGTAAATACACAGACAACGGGGTTACAAATTACCTTGCACTAGGTAAATCCATCCTGAGTACCTGGGGAGGTTTGCAGAATGCAAACAGCTTCTGTGTAAGCGTCCTGGGGATAATGGGGATTCCTACAGCTCTAATGACTAGAACAATAATAACCTGGAGAGCATCTCAGTTCTAACTCTCCACTCCCTTCCCTGCCCTCCACTTGCTCTCGCAGCAGGGAGGGATGAGGACGAAGAGCCAAACACACGCTTGGTTTAGCAAAGCTCCACTCATCTGGAGCCAATATGTTTTACGGTGACATGAAGAGTGAATTTGTTACTGAGGATTTTCTCTCTGTCGATGACAGACTGGCAGTCTGGTGGGCATTGGCATGAGTGTTAAACCCCTGCAGTCAGCATTATATTCCAGCACAGTTTTCCCCGTGCCATACATAGAGTATGCCACTTGAGTTTGAATGAATTTCATGCTCACTTGTCATGAATCTATTTTCCCTCTGCAAAATGGAGAAAATAGCAGCAAAATACCTGGGGGAATGGAAAAACATGGGACTTTTGCAAGGCTCTGTTAGACACAGCCATGTTAGCAATCCCAGAGCTCTCTTAGCACAATCTCCTAGATGATCTTACCAGCTTAAACACTGAGGGTCAACCTAGCTGGCAACATCCAGCATTTATTTTGAGTTGTCCACAAAGTTGACTCTCTTCACTGCAAGAATGGACAGTGAGCTAAGATAAAATACATTTTCCAGGGAAACCTGTTCAGCTTTGCCTATCTCAGATTCCTCAGATGCTTCACACTCCACCCTGGGACCACATGAGAGACAATCAGTGATTCTCAGGTTACTCTTCATGATGTCTGTACCCACCTACCCACACACAAGACTGTGTTCTGCACCACGGCTCATTGCCTTGTGGCATGAATTTGTAAAGCAAGCTGGACTAAGCTATGGAAAGGAGTCTCTGCCATCCAAGCCCAGAAGTATCTTAGTCATCACAGCTTGATGGGACAGTGTTGTAGAGATGTTGGGGTTTTTTCTGTCTATCTACGCCCAAAATTGCCTGTCTGTCTCCAGTGGAGCCAATGGAACCAAGAGAGGGCCAATCCTACAGTTAAATTAACTGCTTTGACTCCAGCTGAGGGATGTATACAGCTGCCTTGTCAGGATGGGAATTAATTGGATCAATGAGCATCTGGGATTAGATTTCCAGGAGAGGAAGAACAAAATAAACACTTAAAGCAGACCTTAGGCAGAATATCTGTTTAAATTTCAGCTGCTTCAGTCCTTCATCAGACTGAGCCATGAGAGGGCCATGGAAAATGTATATACACATGATGCAACAGCTCTATACTTCCTTTGTACTTGACACAGAGAAATGAGCATTTACGCTTCACTTCATCTTGTCCTAAGAATACCTTTTTCTTCTGCTTTGGGTGTGAAGAGAACCACAAGTGAGCTCAGAGCTACACCATGGCCAAATGACTCCTGTCTTGGCTCCTGGGAGAATGGCCCTAAGGAAGACACCAGAGCTCCCTGCAGAGCCCAGCCTATGCTCATGAGGCTGCTGGAGACCTGACATCTCAACAGCTTGGTGTTCTCCCCCTGCAAACCAGCACAACAAACCTGTCCTGCCTCCCACCATGCTCAATGACATACCTGTGGGCTCTGTTCACATGTTGGCCCCGTCCCCTCACTTGTGATGGGCAAGGAACTACCCACAGGCACAAACATGCACAAAAAGGGTCTGGATTAGTTATGACCACAGAGGGGAAGAAAAGACAGCTCCTCCAAAAACAACTGGGTGATAGCCCACATACCCCTTGATTGTTGCCACCTCATGTCTTTGCACCATACACAGTGGGTTGCTTCACCCCACATTCTCCCCAGTTGCCACAATGATCTGCAGATGAGTAAAAGAAGTGTTTGAATCCTGTAAAAATTCAAATGTGCGGAGCGGGGTTCTTAATTACACACAGTGGAAGTTTCCTTTGCATTGTCTCACCCATAATCCACAGCAAACAAACACCGTGGTTCATAAACCCAGCTCTAATTGCTCTGGAGAGGTCTCTCCTTTTAATTCTGTGGTTTGCTCTGTGCTAAAATACGTCCATATCAGTGGGTAGGTAAAAGCATTTAAAGCCGCAGGGAGCCCCAGTGCTGAGATGGAAAGGAAATAAAAAATTCTCTTCACGGACTGGGTATGTTTTATACCCCAACTGACCATGTTGAGAAGGTCATGAGGCACTACGCAGCTGAGGTTATCGCATCAGCCATCCAAAAAGTACCAGCTGCAGGATGCCTAAGTTAAAGTCACTGCAAAAATCATTATTATTTTTATGAGGGAGAGCACGACATTTTTCACTACAATATACCCAGAAACAAAGCAATAAAAAGCAATAACCATTTGCTAATATTTCTGCTCTTTTAGTGTCACTTGAGACAGGTCTGTGGTGATCTCCCTCCCCATCCTTCTGCCTGGCGGCATCCATCTGGGACACCTAATGAATGATTGGTAAACATAACTTTTCCCAGCAAGACAAAATCTGTTTCTAACTCATGACCTACTGACACTTGTTCATTATGTAGCCTTCTTCTGAGAGACAGGCTGTTTAGAAGAACTATTGACTGGCTACATGCTCCGTACAGCTATCCCTTAATTAAGAGACAGACCTATTAGTAACTGTGCGATACTACAGGGCTGATGAGCAGATAATATGTATAAGGTATCACAGTCACTTAGAGACAACGTGGTGACGTGGGACCTGTTGCAAAGCCCATGGAGCTGGAGGAGACATTCTGGCTGGCTCTCATCATGGGTGACTCATCATGGGTGAGACAAGGCCATATTTCACCAGCATTTTCTCCTGCAGCTGTCCCTCCTATTGTATAAGGATTTCATCTAACACCTATGAAGATTGATGGAATATGTTTCACTGCCTTTCACTGGCTTTGAGTGAGACATTATTTGAAAGTATTTTGAGATAATATGTTAGTTCTTTTGAAATCCTCCTCGTTCACAGTCCCTGATACTGCTCTTCATTCAGATGCACTGGGTTTACCAGTTTACCCTTTCTTGTAAGTAATGCCCCAGCCTCAGCTAAACCTGCCATTGGCACACAGCAGTGTGTGGTGTTACTCCCATATTGTTTTGAGATAAGAAAGATTAATCTAAAGAAATCTTTCCAGCTATTTCTTGCTGACGAATGAATGACATCACAGAGAGGGCTGCTACTTAACAAAACCATATTCGCCTTCCACTCTTCCCAACGAGCTCTTGGGAATTGATGCAAGTTAGAAAGAGTGCTTTTCCTTCCCCAAAGAGCCTTGGAGTGCTTCACCTATCAAGGTAAACAACCTCATTGATTTAGCTGAAAGATCAAAGTGATTTGGGGATGCTCCAAGCTTTAGGATTTTTTCCTAAAGCGAGATATGTTTTAGTTTGTTGGTTTTTTTTTCCAGTTCCAAAGGGCTGCATCAAAACATCTTATTAACTATAAGAGTGAAGGATATCCATTCCACCGGAATGATGCCAAGCTATCATACTCAAATTGCATTTTAACAGCATTCACATTTTCTCGGCTTTTCACCTGTACATTAGTAAACACCCAAAATCCAAGAGATGTTAAACTTCATATCTTTCCCTATATCCTTTGTGTCTTCTCTAGCAGCGTGAAAGCAATGGGGATTTGACCAAAGTCAAATTGAATCAAAACAATGGAAACCCAGACAATTGGCTCTAGAGCCTTGGCAGTGCCATAAACAAATAAAACCACTCTGTATTTATCACTTCATTCAGTCCAGATGGGTTGGTTTCCCCATACTGTAGTCATCATCCTGTATCAATACAAAGCCCTGAATGATATTTCTATAGCATGTTGCTTCAATGAAGCTGTCCAAGAGTGGCTGTACTAGCGGTTTTGAAGTTGCCTCTGGGTCTCTCATGTGGTTAGACTTATAGATGTCTTCTGTGGTCTCTCTTTCTCTATCAGTCATCGTTTCATTCTCATGTCTTCCAGATTTCCAGATACCTCCTGCCTGTGTCTGCTTCAAGGAAGGCTCCCTGTAAAGCCCTCCCATGTATTACAAAAAGATCTGCTTCTGGTTTTGCTTCACATAACGCAATGTATGTTTTGCGAAAACCTAGGAACTGACAATAAGATTATTGATCACAGGCAACAATTCTGGCTCCTCTGTGTCTAATCCTACACTCCCCCTTGGAAGGCAGTTTTAGATTTGTTGAATGAATCTGCAGCTGATGAAAAACTAAGGTCAGGCGTATGGGTCTTACCCAGGCAGAGTACAGGGAGGAACTTCTCATTTCATTTGCCCTTCTAATTAGGCTCAGTTGCAGCCTGTATCGTTCCTGCAGCTCAAGCTATCAGTCTTTCCTGAAATAAAGCTTTTATCTGCTGCAGCATTCTGCACCAAATCAAGTCAGATTCAGCTCATTTGTGAACCTGGTAAGCATTTTTGCACAGGGGACGTTCAAGGCAATGAGTACTTGTGCCCATCACTCCCATCTACCTGCTGGAAGGGAAGTTCAGCAGAGTAACTGTGACAGTTGTGTTGGAGCCCTTTGAAAGCAGACACCTACTTTCAAGAATGGAGCAAGAAGGAAGGATTCAGGCAAGGAGCTGGGATTCGAATGACTCAAATTTCAAACCCCCGCTCCAATCAGGACAAAATACTTGGGGCATATTCGCAGCACAGAGTAGAAAATAATATGCATATACCTTGGATCCATAAGGCTAGATCCACTAGAGCAGATCCAAGCAGCTCAATTCATGTGGAGGAGCTAAGCTGTGCACATTTGGGGAGCTTTCAAGCTCACCAAGCTCTGTATTAGCAGTAAGCATGTTAACAATTGTCTTTGCTGTTATTAACATTGACATAGCACTGCCCACTTGGGTCTAGACGCCAGCTGAAACCAAGTGAGAACATGTGCCTCTGCACTCTGCTCCTGACACACGCTCTTAGTGTTTCCATGGCTTTATCTGTTCTAACAGCACAGTAACAGAGTTTGCAGTCACTTTTTAAAGCAGACCTGATTATTTGACCACTCCAAGAATCTAGCAGAAAACAAAAATGTTGGGCAAAATGAGAAAAAAACCCTCAAAAACAAAACAGTAGCATCATCCATCCTTAAGTCTCTGATACCACACGGGAACCTACACCACAAGCAAGTTTCAAGGTGTTTCCTCTCCAAACCCCTTTTTAAAGAGCTGAGTAACCTCGTGGGCTTTGCACTGCGCTCTGGACTGGTACGAGCTGGGCTGCAGATGTATTACTGAGTACAAAGTATGACCCTGGCTTAGCCCAGCCTGACTGTGGCAAGGCTGTGCACAAAGCCACAGAGCCTGGGTGAAAATGCCCTGTCAGGCTCATAAAATGTTGTAGTTTGCAGCTGCGAAGGGATAAATTAAACTAACAAGCATGACAGCTATTTAAAAATAAGAAATCATGTTTCATGGGGTAAAACAACATCTGAGGCCCCAGAGAGTCTGTACTTTGTATTTTTAATAGTCCTTTCACTGCAGCAACACTCTCCACTTAGCTGGGCTGAAGACCCCCAGTTCAAACATTTCCCCACTGATCTCTCCCTGGTTTACTGTAGCTCTCATCTTTACTATCACTCTGGATAGCTTTCTTTTGCGAGGACAAGGGCTCATTAGCTAGGAAGAGATAAACAAAGAGGAGGGTGGAAGCAGAGGTCCCTGCTTGTCAGAGCAGGCTCCCTGGGGCCAGCGGTGGCCTCCCACCCAGGACGGCTTTATGCAGACCCCAGCTGCAGCTTGTCTGCAAACATGTTGGTGGACAGGCTGTCAGAGGGCTGAGCTGTCACACACCAGCCTTCTGAGGAGAACTGTGTGCTTGCAGAGGCAGAGAGCGGTTTTGGCATACAGGGAGGAGGTGGATGCTGGATTCGGCACAGCACTGCAGTGCCTTTGGGTTCCAGTGGTGGCAAAAGTTCATGAATCTCCATTGTAGAGATCTTGAGGATGTACCTTCTGCAAAAGTGTATCCTTTCGAATACACCATGACACCCATATCCATCAATGCTGCCTACACGCACTCCACTGCTTTAAGGACAGCTAAAAGCAAAATTGAGTGGGAATGTGAATACAGCTAAAAGTAGCTTTAAAGCAATTTGGCGATGATTGTCAATGGCTAGCTTCTTCAAAGAACAAGGATAAATTTCAGGATAAATTCCCTGTGAGAACAGATAATCTGTGGCATGATTACATCAATGAAAAAGAAATCATCGTGCAACCAACTAACATGTTATACACATTCACTCAGTTGACATTTCTCCCAATGACAAACTAATACTATTCCCTGTGGTCCTTAAAGTTGGTAAAGACAAAAGAGAAGGTGTTAAAATTATTTAAGGCAAAGCAGAAGTATTTTTCAGCTTTCGTTTTGCATGGTGACAGATAAGTGAATAGGAAAGCAGAGGCAGAGGACTGTAAAGCAGGTTACAGGTAAGACCATGGTTTATTCTCAGGAGTTTTATGATTTAAAGCTACGCAGATCAGAAACTGATCATCTTTTCTGAAGTTCTATCAGAAGACCTTCAAAGCAGAGTATTTATCCCTGATACTTATTATCTGCCTTTTCAAAGCTATTTATAGAGACTCAAAGTCATGGTTAAAATCAAAGCCTGGATGAGTATACTGCATTTACCTTGCCTTGTTCTCCAAATGATAGAAAACAAGGGTGTTTGACTCTTGATCTAAAGAGGACTTGAAGACAAATAGCAACCTGTTTGATACTGCAGTTTTCTCCTCCTAAAGGACAAGAGGAACAGCAGGTTCTTTGATCACTTGATGAATTTAAGCAGAAACAGAGCTATCCATAGCCAGCTGCTTTCTGCAAACACCCTCAGTCTTCCCATGGATTAGGAAGTAAGTTTTCAGGGGTAAAGGCTAAATTTGGGGCTGATGACAGTCTGTATGTGATCTGAAATGGAGCTAAGATGTGTGCTGCAAGGGTAAGCCAAGTACAGAATGCCTTTCTGCAGAGCTTGCTGGAACATTTTTCATTAGCAATGCCTGCTTTCAATGAAAAAGAGCTTCACAATTGTGAAACTACTTTTCACAACTTTACTGAGAAATGTACATTTTTTATATATATTTCTTTGATAAAAAGCCTGAAAATAATAAGGGGACTTATCAGAGTAATTCCTACTTTGAAAAATAACACGGGCACTGGGGACCTCCAGCAGACTCAGCTGGTCTGTACCTCTTGCAGCTCATGCTGATGTGCAAAGGGCTGTGACCCACCATCATGGCACTGGGCATTTCCCAATGGTGTTAATCTAATGAGCTGAGCTAACAATGGTGGAAAAGAGCAAGAAATGAGAGATTTCCCTGAAAGTGTTGAAAAAACGTTAGATAAGGCCCTTAGTAACATGGTTTAGTGGTGGATTTGGCAGTCCTGTGGTAACAGTTGGACTTGTTTTTCTTAAAGGTCTTTTCCAACTAGTAGATTCTATGATTCTATTCTATGATTCTATTTTATTCTATTAGGGGCTGCAGCCTGCCCTGTGAATGGGGCAGCATCTCTTGGGTGTTGCCAGGTCCAGTGAAGCATCCACACCACAACCCTGCTGTCAAAGCACAGTGGAGACAGTCAAGGGATTGTTTTCTCCATACCAGCCAGGACCAGTAGCAGTGAAATGATTACGTCTGAAAAGGCTCTGCTAACCTAGGATTTTGATCCAGGTTAGTTAGTCCATAGGATCAAAATGGCTTTTTTTTGAACTGAAAAGTCCATGGGAAGTGGTCACAGGAAATAATTGGATTTAATGGGAAATGTATTCATCAGAATTAGCTGTATGCAACTTCAGGCATGCACAGCTCGCAAAGCACCTCTTGAACTAAAAAATGAAAAAGGGGCAAATCACCCAAACACTGACAAACGCTTTCAGAACAAAGGAATAAAGAGGACTGTGTCTTGCTGGACACCCATTTAAACTTCCCCATTTGCAGAAACATGAGGCATCAGGCTGCTCTCTTAGTGAGTGTGAGTCTGGATGTTTGTATCCCAGTTGAACCATGGACTATTCAACAGCCTTGTGATGTGATGAGAAACAAATGGGCCTGAGCTGTGCAGACACTCACACATCAGACTGAACCGTGCTTGCTTTATACCTGCAAGCTTCTTGCCCTGATGGGATGACTGCCAGGGCATCTGTGTAGGTCTGACACTGTGTAGGTCTGGCTTAAGCTTGTCCCTCTCTCCTTATTGTGCCCCTAAGTAAGGACCCTCAGGGCATGCCTGAGATTAAGCATGTGCATGCCTTAAAATGCAAACTATTTCTATACTGCAATGGTCAAATCCCAAGGAATAGAGTGGTTTTGAATTTTTACTTCATTCTTGTAGATGGAGGTTACAAAATTTCTTTTCTTGTACACTTTAAGCTTTTCTTTTTTGTGTCTTGGCAGGATGTGTGTGATTTTTCCCTTGCTAAATTGGAGATTGTCTTTTGAATTAGGAATAGAAAGACTCTTCCAAAGGTAACACAGTAGTAGCAGGTGTCATATTAACATCCACACATGCTGCATTCTATCACTGGAATATTTATTTTTATGCTTATTTTTGTCTCTGCCTTGTCTTTCACCTGTTCTTTATTTTAATTTTCTCCCTATTTTCAATTCCTTCACAGCAAAATGCTCCCCAGCATCTCATCCAAGAGTTTTGCAGGTGGGTTTGAAATGAGACAAATTAATTCATCCATCCCAGCAAGAGAGCAGATGCTCAAGTGGCGTTTACCAATGTCACTAAACCCCTAGATTTCAACAATAGTCACCTCCAGTGAAAGAAGCTGTTGGTTTCTCTGGCAAAACAGATGTAAGTCATGACGGGTTACTGGCTGTCAGCAAAAAACCAGTAAACACCCAAACGATGCAGCTCACCAAACATACCTGGCTTGTCGTTTTGAGCTGCTTCATAAAATGTCATCAGCCAGTCGGTCTATAGCAATATGCATAGACTCCTTTTCCTGCAGGCCTAAAAAACATCAGGCATGGATAACACGAATCCCTCACTACTTCAGTTAGTAATAAAGTCGTAAATTGGTAAAGAAGAACACAATTTACTGTGGCTTTGACATTTCTATTCCTGTTTTCATACAGAACTGTACCCACTTCTCAAAAATACATTGGTAACCCTTATAGTTAAAATGAATTCTTTGTCAGTTGTGCAGACAACTCTAAAAGCTGCTAAAAAGCAGCAGTCAGGAATATGATCCCACAGCACTTTATCAATGGGAATTGCTGTTTGTGAGATAGAGGCTGTGGGAATTCTGCTTATCAAAGTGAGTTCACAAGCTTTTACTGAAAGTCATCCAGCTTGAATGATAAAGAGAATAAAAAACCTGACTGTGATCCTTCTGTCATTAAGTATTAAAAAACTGAACTCTGGCCCAGAGGAAAACCTGATTCTTATGTAGGTGAGAGCAGCTTTCTATTATCACAGTTTCTCTGAGTTACCCTAATTTTCGTGGAGAATCCACATGGCACTGGAGAAGTCTCCAGTGCTCGGGAGCTCAGGAGTCTCTGAGCCTTTTCCCATCCTAAAGGGCACTGTCAGAGTATCCTTCTGTCTTAGCAAACATTGTGCTTGACAACTTTCTGGAGCATTTCGCATTTAGGGCATGTTAAGAGCAGCTCTTGGCCTACTCCATTTCATGCCTTCAATTAATGCATAATAGGAAAAAGCTCAGGATCTACAAAAGCGTGAGATTGTCTTTTGGCCCCTAAGCTGAATGATGAATAAGCCTCTGGATCTGTCCCTGAATCTTCAGCCTGCTCAGTGTTTGGGCTATCATTTTCTTTTTCATTTCTGGAAGAAGGCATGTCAGAAACATCATGGAATAATTTTTGTTTTCTAGTTCTCAATACCATTTTTGTTCACATGGATATCTCACCCTTCAGTGTATATTCAAACATTCCCCAAGCCTTTCTAGATTCACCATCAATGGTGCCACAGAGAATGCATGACTTCAAGCAACATCGCTAAAGCCTAGTGTTCGTATCACAGAATCATTGAATGGTTTGGTTTGGAAGGGATCTTAAAAATCATCCAGTTCCAACCCCCTGCCATAGGCAGGGACAATTTCTACCAGAGCAGGCTGCTCCAAGCCCTGTCCAGCCTGGCCTTGAACACTGCCAGGAAACGTGCAGCCACAGCTTCTCTGGAAAACCTGTTCCAGTGCCTCATCACCCACACAGGGAAGAAAATATGTGTAATGTAACTTCAGCTGTTGCCAAAGGAATAGTGGATGCTGCTGAGATAATGCAATCAGTTGATAAAGAGTCAGCACTGCTGTAGCCTGTCCAATGTGGTCCATTGCCGACCAGCGTTTCCTCCTCCATGTGATCACTGAGGCACAGCAAGACATGTTCCCCTGTGGGCAGTGGCACAGCCACCTCCCAAAGGCATCCCCTCAGCTCCTCTGCTCATGCTGCCACCCAAACAGACCAATGGAGCAACTCACACATGGGAAACAGCATCGCACAGGCACTTGCACACAGGGACGCACACACCCTACAGGCATCTGTGAATTATGAGGTGTTAAACCCTTCACGGAACTCTGGTGACTTCATAAACCACAAAAATGACAAAATTATTGCCACATAATGAGAAATGTTCCCATCTTTTAATTTTATACCCTATACTGAGCAGAAGCCCTGGTTCTTCCCCATTTCCTCTCTAGAGGCTTCCAAACATTTGTCTCTGCTCTCTGATCTGCAGCTTATCTACCTCGCAGTTTCACCTTCTCCTGGTACTTCCACTTGCAGCAAGATCCCTCTCTGTTGCCACCAGTACACTCAGATGGAAGCTATAGCTGTTCCTGACCAATTCTTTCCAGGAGAAAGTTCACAGCCAAGTGAGAATTTGATTCCCTTATGTTGCCTCTGGCATTTCCTCATCTTGTAGTTATCTTGATGCAAAGGAATTGCATGTTAGACTGAAATTAAACAGAGGAAAAGCAACACTAACCATTCATAAATTTGGCTGAGTGTGGTTCGTTGCTTAGAACCAGCAGCTGAGAGCTGAGTGTCCAGCATTTATTCAGGAAGAGACCCAGTCCTGAGAAAAGAGAATTTACCTCCATCCTCAGGAAGTTAGTCCAATAGTTCATTATGCTCAGCACAAAAAGATTTACATTTTATTTCCTATTCAGCTTTTCCCTGACTTCAGCTTGCAACCACTGCACCCTGTCATGCATATGCCTGTGTAATTAAAGAGGACTGAACCTTCGCATACCCACTGCCTTTACAGGCAGCTATGGTCCGTGACCGAGACACCTCTTAATCTCACCCTGATCAGCAAACTAAAATCATTTAAAATATCCTAGAAATGCATATATTAAACATAAAAATCAAACCACAGGGAATTTGGAGGGGGTTTTTTTTTCTGCTGAGGTAGCTTTATATTGGATCTCAAATATTCAATGTGTACATAAATATGTACATTTAAAAGTTTAAGCAATTAAAATGCCATGCAGACAGAAACAGTAAAATAAATTTAACAGCACAGTCTTTTGCTTTGTTGTGCTATGACTCATTTAGCTTAGTTAGGTACTTTTTCTTTCTGTCATTTTGTTTTGCTTGGGCATTTCCTTAAACCTTAAATATTTAATTTTGGTCAGTGCTGTCAAATGAACCACAGCCACGCACAGCTTGGGTTCTCGATCAACAACCCCACTCCTGCATGGATCAAAACAAGGAGAGGCCTGCAAAAAACCCACGGTTTTCCCCTTCTGCTTATTATTTCCTCAGGGCAGTGGTCAGTAGTTTGAGCACCAGCACATGAAGGCTCTTGGTATGCTGCTCCCTTGTTACTGGCAGTCCATAACGACTCATGAAACCTTCATAGGAGGTATGAGGTTATTCATGAGTAACTCCGCTTTCGTGTAAACTACTCAAAGACAAGATTTCACTGCCAAGATGAGCAGATAATGCAAAAAAGGAGTTTTCAGAACATATTGTTTCAAGGAGATAAAGAATCAGAAGAAACACAAACAATGTTTCAGAACTGAAGCCCATTTAGATGTTAGACTTACCCACAATCATTCTCTTCACTGTACTCTCACTAACATCCCTCCATGCTTTTTGCTGGTAACAGCCAACTTTTCTTCTATTCTAGTTCAGCCTAAAACCCTTTATTTCAAAAGTCCAGTTTGAGTTGCACAAAGCAAGGAATGTTTCTAAAGGCTAAAGTGCTAAAAGGACTTCCACAAGCCACAGAGATGACCAGGCTGCACCTTGGCATAAAGTGATACCCACCCATTAGCTTTGAAAGCAGTTCAAAAATATCAGTTTGCAGCCAAAAAGAGGGAAAATGGCTTGAAATGCAAATATCATGGATCAATTCTAGATCTACCACTTTCAGAACTAGAGATTCCCAGAAGTTAACATATTGCTCATACATTACTTCTTAGTATTACCTGGGGATTTGAGGTTTCTTACACGATTTGCCATATGCTCAACACTGTAATTGGTTAATTACATTTCTTTGTTGGTTATTCCACAAACCACATTTAAAAATCCTAATGCCAGAAGTGGTCAGGTCATTTCCAAATAAATTCTGAGAAGCACAAGCCAAAAATGGGGTAAAACCACTAGTCCTAGTCTAGTACTGAGTACTACAACTTCCCCTAGCATTATTGCTGTGTTCTAAAAAATTCATTAGGACGTTGTAACACTTCTCTACGTGGCATAATCCCTGTTTGTGACAGCAAGGGAATACACAAAAATCACTGAAAGACCAAGTTGCGCAATTGTCAACGTGTTCAGATTTTAGTCAAAATTCCCTGAGTGACAGGAATGTGACATCCCTTTTGAACTTATTTCCAGTTATTTTTGTTTGTAAATAGTTTGAGGCCATTAATCAACAGAGCTTCTTTGAGCTATTACCAGAACCGCTGTTCTGCTTGGTTGTTCCTCTTTGAAGGGGATTACAAAACCATTTGCTCTAGTTTCAATCCACATGGGTTCCTGCTCTGAATTGCATGCTAAGTTTTGGGACTGAGTGAATTCTTCATCTGGTTTCATGTCAAAACCATCTGAAGTCACAAAGTTCTGCACAGAAATGATGCAGAGCCATAAATTGTCCGTGATCACTATGGATTGGCCCAACTGTATTTGTTGGAGAAAGAGTGGGAAGCGGGGCGAATCCTTGAGGGAAAATGAGCTCAGTTTCAAACAAAACTCAAGATCAGGCAAATTTTACATCATTTCAGATTTCACAGCCAACATATTTAGAACTCTTTTCCCTGTCTTTTTGTCCAGAGAATGGAACATGGCCCACAATGTTCTTCAGGAAGGCTAGCAGAAGATCAGCTGAGGTAGGAAAACATGCCAAGTTTCTCTTGTAACTGCACAAAGTTTCACATATTTTTATTCCAGAGTAATCATGATTCTATGTCCACTTCCTTAAACAGCCACGCATGCAGATTGTTGGACCTGATGTGTCAATTCCCACATTCAAGTATTTAAGCTAGGTAAAATCACATACAATATTTGATGAGAGAAACCACAATCTGATTTTGCTAACAGGAAAAAAGAATAAATTAAAAAGCGTATGTCCTTGTTGTACAATTCTACTTTGCAAATTCTCACTCATCAAACCAGAGCTCAGCTTGGTGGAAGCTAAAGTATAAATCTTAAATTATTTTAAAGAAAGCATTATTCTCAGGAATTATTTATTTCATGTTCTTTACAATTTCTTTTGTGATATTTTATTGCAAAGTAGTAGCTGAAAGTTTTAGAAAGAATGTTTAAATCTTATCTTCCTGAGCTCCTTCATGTTGGCAAAGTATTGCTGTTGATCATTTCAACTCACCATGAGAACTAAAAAAAATAGGTTTCTGTAGTATCTCCTACTATGTTGTAGGTTGAGCTTCCTAGACAAGCATTTGCAGGGCAGTGTGTAGACCTGACTTATTGCTGTACCAAAACAGCTGGAAAGTGAGTTGAAAGAAAGCAGATCTATTATAAGTTCTGAGATCCAAACTAATGTCATGTTTGCAATGGCTCAGTAACATCTTCATTTATTAAAAGTTTAGAAGAAAGGGAGAGGTATTTATTTTATATCAATGGTTGATATCAGCTTGGTTGCTTTCTCTAAATTTTATTTTTATTTTAAATCGATTTTAATAGACATGAAGAGATTCAGAAACTGTAGGGGTCTAAAGTTGGATAAAAAGTCAATGAGTCCAGCAGTGTTAAGTGATGTATTCTTGCTGATTGACAAAGTGCTTGAATAGAGTGCTTGGGCTCCTGATGCTTACTTAGGCGCCTAAATTTGTACTGAGACCAACAGGAACGAAGCATTGGTCCTGTGCCCATGTGATCTCTGGATAGCACAACTATGTCTGGAAATCTTCACTCAGTAGGAACAGCCATGCAACAAGTGACAGTTCCATTTATTTTTATCTTTTTTCAAAACCTCATCTAAGACCTGATACTTCCAGGAACAAGAAACAGGATCAGCATATTCTGATCCTAAACTGTAGGAACAGTTTAGAACTGCCTGTGTTAACAGGTCATGCCACTAGTGCTGATCATCCTAAAGCTTCTCCAAAGCTAATTCATGGCTCTGGGGAAAAACTCCACAGCATAAAATCTGAGGGGTTCTTGTGGATTTGCCACTCTTGAGTTTGGGATGGAGAGTTTGATCTAAAATGAGCTTTTGCCCAGTTTCAGCTACATCTGGCGTCAAAATTGTGCAAATCCCCATGAGTTTTTGCATTATATTCATGGACACAAATAAGGTTCCTGCTACCTGCTTGAGTCTTAACAAACCTAAGGGATGTTTTGGACTTAAAACGAATTCACTTCTGCAGGGTCTGATTTTCTTTAAAGTCCAAATCAGTGCCCCACTCTGCACACCTGCAGGTCTCCTACTGAGCAACTGTCAGTATTACACAGTATTAAATTAGTTTGGGCATTTCACAGTGTCCACTAATTATAAGCACATCTGTTGAAGAGCAGTTAGAGTCATTTTGTAGAGGGATGAAAATCCCACATCGATGTGTTTGATGCATGTGTTTGTTTCCCCTTAGAGTGAGGGTGGGATAAACAGGACTTTAAAAAACTGTGATCTTCATTTCTGTTCCAAACAAATGTAAACGCTCCCTCAGCTCCCCTGGGGAACACTGATGGAATATAGAAGACTCTTCAGGAAGATGAACAAGCCTAAGGGCGAATGCTTTTGTGAATCTCTTCATGTCTGTTAGAATTGATTCAAAATAAAAATAAAATTCAGAGAAAGCAACCAAACTGAGATCTGCACAGAATCTTGCACCTGGGATCAATGGGAAACAGCAGCCACTCCAGCATCTGCAAGGGCTGGATGTGCACATCTCTTTGCACTCTGTCCAGTCAAGGGTCATGTGGATGGTGTCTTCTTGCACCTCTTCAACCCTGAGTGGGATCCAGCCTCATGTTTCTGGCACTGTGAGAGGGCTGTCTTGCTCAGAAACAAGTCTGTGAGACTGAATTATTTTGTTGTTTATCTATTTTAGCAAAGAAAGCAGTGAGAGCAAAGAGATTACCATTTCATTTACACAACTTACTTCATTCTGGGTAGACAGTCTTAGCAATAAGATCTCTTATGTTTTAAGACTGGTTTTCATATTCAAACAAATATCACATTACAACAGACAATGGGATATAACCACTTGGTGGTCTGAAATACCATGTCCTGAACCTTTTGTATTAATGTGGATAAGGACTAATGATCTTGGAGTCAGTGGGGCTGTGACGGAGTCACAATCAACTGAGAAGAGGATGTTTTGTCTCTCTGCTTTTGTTTGAACTTCAGATTCTCACAGAATCTTTGCTGTGCTTCACACCAGCCCCTCCTTGATCCATATATTTCTTGTCTCCCTTCACATGTCCCTTGTAGTCACTTAAAAGCTATCAGCAAAAGAGTAGGTTCTCCAGAGATAATGCTATCTGTTAGCCTTTGTTCCTGTGAGCAACATCAGCCCTAATGTCATTCTCCTGATCTGTCATTTTTTATCTTGCATTTAAGTGTTTAACCACCAACAGAAACTGCCTCAGCCCCTGGTGTCCAGCAGCTATGTTTTGGGAAAGGGTACAGCTGGTATAGAGCATGCAGCGGTTCTGCATCATGGATGGGGGAGTGGAAGACGCCCACCAGCTCATTCATCAAAGACATCAGCCCTTGGATGGCTTCAATGCTACATCCATCATTAAATCAGATATTCTGGAGTCATCCTGTCTGCCTCGCAGTGGTGAGAGTCCTGGCAAGACAGTTTATCTCCTTGCACAGATACTTGCAGCCCTGTTAGGACTGAAGCTGTGTGCCACATCAGCACATTAGCAGAGCTGAGAAGGAAACCTTAAATCTGTCAATGACCAGAGTCTGGTACTTGGAATAACCAGACTGAGTGAGCAGAAGATGGGAGTGAAGAGGGGACTGGCTTTTGTGACTCACAAAGTTGGCAGCGTCTTACTTTGATCCAGGGAATGTTCCCTGCCACCACTCTCATCCCATTTTCTGGGAGAGAAACTCAACAACCTTGGGATGCACCTCCTCTGAGATGGATTGAAGTGCATTTTATCCCTGCCCCTGGATGGCACACAGCTCTGCAGAGCAAAGCCCTGTGCAGTTCAGGGGCACAAATGGAGTTCAAGCTGATCCACATTGTGGCTTGCAGGATGCCTGTATAACCAACCCTAGGGCCTGTATAGACAGGCCGGGTGTTGGTACCTTCCCAGCAAAGCCTGTTTGTGGGGTCGTGACAAGCATGCTGGCAATCAAGGGCACTTCTGGCTGCAGCTGCAGTGGTGGCAGAAGACAGGAAAGAAAACAGGCTGTGAGGCTGGCACAGTTTCATATACCATAAAAATAACAGTGTATCCTCCCCTGGGTCTCTACATTGAAATAAGCAGAGGGACAAGCTTGTCCTGCTAATGGCTCAGGTGATGACTCTGGACCAGGAATGCTTTGCTCCTATGCTGAGACCATGAAGCTGGATGTGAGCAAATCACTGTATAGTTAAAAAAGAGTGGACTAAAGGACAAAGAAACAGCCCTGTTATTGTCTAGGCTTCCAGATCATATCCTTGGAGGCTATGATGCAGCTTATTCAGAGGAGGAAATAAAACTTGCTTAAATGAAAGTTTCTTACACATTCCCATGCTCCACTCTCTTGTGAAAGGGTTTCTAGTATAGAACTACACCACTTTAATATTATGCATTTCTTCAATAAAAAAGCATGACTCATGCCTCTGCACAGGAGATGAAAGACTTGTGGAAACCATAAAAACACTAATCCAGCATGAAAAGCCAGCAGAGTCATTTATCTTCATGGCATATTTTAATGTCTGTCTTCTTCTTCCAGGAAAGCTATGGGACCATTTACACCTTTAAAAAGCCTCAGCCTGTAAATAGGTATCTAAAATATCTTTTTTAAAGCCGGTTCTGTAAAACAGTTTTAATAGGACTGATGCAGGGTTTAATAAGGCATTTGTGGATTTAGCACCATGGGTGTTATATTAGCCACATCTTCCTCATGTATAAATATAATGGCAAGGAGGCATAAGTGCCTTCAACAGAGGTTGCAGAGAGGTGCTGACGGGGTAAGTGTACTCCTTAGAGTGAATCCTAAAGGATCAGTGGTCCCAGAAGTAGAGCAATTAGACTCCAGCTCCCGGCTCCCATCTGCTTTGTATCACCTCTCAAGGAAGTCATGCTTCTTCCTTTGGGCCCCCTTTCCTTCTGGAGTCACAAGTTTGGAAGACCCTTGTCTTCTTCCTCGGGGGAAGCCTTTAACCATGAGTCTAACATGCAAAAGCAAGACACTGTCATCATGTGTCTTAGACCTAAAACTAGTGCAAAATTCGGGGATAGTCATAATCATTTGATCCCATCTTTGGGTTGTCTCCCAAATCAGACATCTTCTCCCTCATCCTCAGGTCCCAGTGAGATGGGGCTCCTGGAGCAGGCACCTTAGTGGCTTTTGGCACCATACGATGTGATAAAATCAGCTGTAGGAGTCTGCAGTGGTCAAAGAGAGGTGTATTTGGGATCCACCCGGCTGATAGCACTACAGATGGGAGCATTTTGGGATCTAGTTGTCCAAAAGCTTAAGCTTCTTGAAGACACAGTCACACAGCTGGTCACATATAGATCGTTACATACCCACACACATGCACACACACGCACAGTTGCTACATATTCAGTGATCAGCTGTGTTGAGGATGACCTAAATTAAATCCTGCAAGTCATGGCAGTGCACAGCGGTCTAGAGAAACACCTAGTGTATTTTAATGGTGTCACCTCAAAGCTGATCATGCAACTGAGTCTGCAGACAAGGAAAGAGGGTGATTTACTGTGATAAGATTCCTGTAGTTCTGGCCAGTAGCAAATCAGTAGCAGTGTGAATCATGAGCATTTAATGGGTATATCATATATTCTTTAAATATTCTGCTAGAGCATAAAAAGTATACCCAGCCAACCACGCTTGTGTGCAGTAAATATCTGTTGTACACTGTTCTAACTATGGAGCTGCTTCAGATTTGGGACCACTTCGGGAGGTCATTTAGGATGCTGACCAGGACTGTAACCGAAGTAGGGAAATTAGGGTCTTCAGTATTGATCCAGGCAGACCCCCAGGCCCTCCAAGCCAACAAAACCCCTACAATCCTCTAATCACTAGAGTCTGATCAAGGCTGTGCAGAGAGGCAAGGTCTATAAATCCTTCAATTAAAATCGCTTCAGCCCCTTCCACAGTTGATCAGCAATGTAAATGTAAGCTAATTTGTATTTTGGAATAGCAGAGAAGTGGAGGCTAAAAGACATTTTTAAGAGATTAAGCTAATAAATACCTCTTCAATTTGTCGAAGTTCTTCTCTCCCTGTGGGTGAGCATAGCATCACTCAGCTCGCACCTACCATTCCTTTATGGTGTGTGGAAAAGGGAATTTAGTGAAGTTGCTAAATAATTTTCTGCTTAAAAATTAACACCATTTACCACACTTTTGTGTGTAAATCTCTATCTGCCAGGCATTTGACCACTACTTTACATATTCCAAGAGAATAAAGCAGGTTTCTAACTCCTTTTAAGTAAGGAGCAAATAATGAAGCCTAGTAGTAACTCATCACTGACTGTTTTCCTGTCTTTCAAGGTTTAGACAAATGTCCTCTGGTTCTCTAGAAACAGTCCAAAAAATTGTAGCACAAGACTCGTGTTAACCTTGAAAACAGGTCCTGCAAAGACCTCTTGGAAAAATTAAAATAGGAGCCTTTGTTTAAAGCCAAGTGGACAAAAATGGTTGAGGGAGGCATCATATTCTAATGGTCTTTCCAGTGGTTTCCTCCTATATTCTGTAAGAATAGGATTTTATTAAATGAAAGATAAATAGTAGTTCTAGTACCTTTTAGAGCATGATCCAGTGCTTCCATTAGAATGAAAGGCCCAGGCTGGGATTCAGTTAAACCGGGGAGCTACTTTCCACTCAAGTGTGAAAGTGAGGGGAAATTATTGACGCTGTATCTAAAATGATGGTCTTGGGCTGGTACCTCAACCAGAAACAGCATCTTCCAGCTCTGGATTATACCATGTATCGTGTCAAAGTGACTTGTGTACATCTAATGGTACAGGCAATGCAGTTGTGATTTCCTCTATGGAGAATTTGTAAAAGTGACACGTAATGGATTAGTATGTGGTTAATAGTGTTGTTTGTTTCATTATAATTTATTGATGCTGAATAGTAATTTCATCAGTCATTACTGTGTGCAATGCTTATAAACTTGGCAGCATTACATGGAGAAGGAAACCTTAGGGCTGTTCAATGGGCCATAATATTTAGCAAGGGTAAAACTATGTAAAATCGCGTGCCAGTCCCTGTCAGCATCAGAGCACAAGTGTGGTTAGAACCATCACAGCTTAGTATGATGATAAACACATTAAGAAACTTAAGCACATGTTCTTGATGAACACAATACTGTCCTGGATTGCACAGTAAATAGGAAACAAATCCCATGGGGGAAGTCAGAGTCAGGCCATGCAGGGAGAGGAATTTTTAAAGGCTGTTCCTTAGTTCTCCAGTAGAAAGACTGCTATGAAAACCTACTCACAGGAATATTCGTGGTACTTGTGTTGGGACACTTCTTTAAATTAGATATTTATTCTCTGCTCCCACCCAATAACCTTATTGGCATAACAAACCTCACCTTCTTTTCAAAAGCATTTTAAGCTGCTCGAGCTGCAAGCATTACAGGACAGCACAGAGTTACTACCCCTCCCTCAGAGGCTGTTGTGTGCTAGAGGATTTTACACTTAATGCCATATCTCTGAAGAAACTACATGTAATGCACTCAGGAAATGAGTAATCCCTGTCAGATCGCAACACGCACACGCACATTGAGTTGTTCTTCTGCAAATGGTGTCATTGTGCTCAGCACATGGATTCAGGAGGTGACACCCATGAATATTGGCCTGGGGGATGGTCTGGCACCTCCCAGAATCTGTCAAAACTTCTAACACCTTGGCAGCGTTTTCCCCTATAACAGATATCTTTCCACTCGTCGTTCTTTCTGTCCATCTTTCTTTCTTTTAGTTTTCTTTCTCTTTTTTCTTTTTCCTTCCTTCTTTCTTTCTTTTTCCTCCCTCAGTGCCTTGCCTTGCCTAGCCACCTTCCTAATTCAAAGACATCCAACTTCCAAAGTTTATATCTGTGAACAACATCTTCACATGCACAAATAAAGTCACTTCCAAGCTTTGGCATTTGTAGGAGTTGAGCCTGAAGTGTTAAAGTACAAACACTTTCTGATCAGCCATTCCCTTGACAACAGATGGTCCAATCTATGCTCCAAGATTGTTTTTAACTCTGTCTGACCCAACATAAAACCAAATGTTCATAAACTGCAGTTCTTCATACCCCAAGATGTCCATTTTTGGCTGTAAATCTGGAGCACATGCTGTTATCTGAGATTCATAACAGTCATGTGCGATACAAGGAGGCACATTAGCTAACTTGAGGGGAATCTGATCAACATAGGCAAATCAGTGTTCTCTCCAACAACTTCAGCTTCTTAGAAACTCTCTCTGCCAGTATTTTCAATGTGATAAAGTTGAGGTATTTTTATTTCCCTGGACAGTACCTCACCTTAGACCTTGGGTAAATGTACCAAGACCAAGACATAAGAATTCTATGCATTAAAGGCCATAGGAATCACACTGCACTTGGATAGGAAGGGGCTTCTTGTGTAACATCAGAATTTGGGTACAAGGTCTGCAAGGATGAATGCTGTCTCTTTCCACTGGCATGAGTGTTGCCTCAGTAGTGTTGCTACTAAAATAACATCTTGAAGTTAATGAATTATGAGGAATGAAACCATAGCTGAGATACCTGGCTGAAACCACTCTTCCCCAGCGTTCATTCAACATACTCCTAATGAGTTGTGATCACACACTGTTATTCTAAAGGAACGGGGAGATAGCTGTGGCTGGATGCTTGGCACCCCCTCATTTCGGGAAGAAAAGGGCTGAATTTGCTATTTGTGATAAAGTCGCAAATTCTGTTAATCAAAAGGATGCAAAACCAAAAATCACCTTTCTCATAACCGATGAAACTTTTGACTCAGGCTTCAAATTAAGAAAATAAGAAAATTTGTTTTTAAGGAATCTGTGAAATAGACAAGTGTTCAGGTTTCATTGATGTGAAAAGAAGTCTTTTCACATACATTATTTTTCACATGGCAGGGGGAAGGGGAGCTTCTAATCTGTTTATATTAGGATTAATATTAGGAGCGAGTTAGTTTTTCCAAGGTTCAGCAGAGCATGAGGGGGAAAACAAAACAAAACTTATTTTCAGGAATGTTTACCAATGGGTTCTGGTCATGACTTGTGTTTTGAAACTTGGGAGGCCAGTTTTTGAGCCTCACTGTTAGTGTTTAACTTTAGGATTAGGAATTATTGAGTTAGGTTCATTAAAATAGCTGGGTTTTGTCCTTCAAAAATTTAAGAAAACATGGTGAAAGCCTTGGAAGCAAGGTCTCATTCTGGGTAACAACAGCCTCATTCAGCTCTAGGCATATGGCTGTCTTTGTTTTAGGAACCTGTGTTAAAATAAGGGTAACGCTCCCAAGTCCAGCAGAATCATCAGCTCTGTTCTCAGGGATTTACATAGCTTTCAATAATGCTGGCTTAAAACCTTGAGAAATCTACTGAGATCCCAGAATATTAAAACTACTGTAAGGGTGATGAGGGGCAGTTCTTCCCTATATTTCAATTCTCAGTTTGAAGGGGGGTGGAAAACATCAGCATCACTGAAAGGCAAAGGCTGGCAAAGGGCGTCTCTGGACTGAGCTGATTAATAGATGAAGATCATAGAATCTTAGAATCATAGAATGGTTTTGGTTGGAAAGGATCATAATATCATCCAGTTCCAACCCCTTGCCATGGTCAAGGATGTCTTACACTACACCATGTTGCCCAAGGCTCTGTCCTATCTGGCCTTGAACACTGCCAGGGATGGAGCATTCACCACTTCTCTGGGCAACCCATTACAATGCCTCATTCCTCAGAAAAACTCATGAGGAGAGAATACTCCCAGATGTCAGTCTGAAGCCATCCTCCTGGGAGTGCAGGAAAAGGCTAGAAGTGGTTGTTCTGCTTCAATGGGTTACCCTGCAAAGAGCAGGCTGCATTCCCATGCCCTGGCACAGGCACAGGACAAAGGCTCCTTTAGGACCAAACATCAGTCCTTGGGCTTCCAGAATGACTTGCAGCAGTATCTGTGGCTTTGTGCTGAGTGAATGGTAGGATCTTTGCATTTCCAACATCAGCAGGACCAGTTCTACCTTCACCCACTTTCATGTAACTGAATTCAAAGCAGCTGCCCCATTCTAGCACAACTAGGACTAGGCCCAACTTGTCCATGTGTGGTTGCAGTCACAAATGTCCCATTAATTTAGAACAGTCCCAAGTGGGTTTTTGTTTCAAGAAGGGTTTCAGAAGTTTAGGTCACTGCAACTAAAATCGTGCTCTCCTCCGATTTGGGTGTTTTACAGCTCCTCAACTCTTTATTCTAATCTGCAGCCCAACCAGCTGACTGGAGCTGGCAGGAAGACAATGAATCCATTTTCCAACAGCTTCCAAGGTTTAAAAATGTGTTTTGGATCTGCCTTGGAGTGAAAACAAAACCTTCTGAATTTCTTCATACAGTGAAGTCATGTCAAAACCATTTTTGCCTGGGAGGGCTCCGAGATTGACTTTGTAGTGCAGACTGTAAAGACAGCCTCAATATTGCCACTGGATGTCAGGTGGCTGTTACCACTCTGAAAATGGCAGCTTAGCGATGTGTATAGAAACCTGGATGCCTTTAGCCTTGGGCACAAGACAAACTGGTTCATACTCTGGATGTTTTCTCCTAGTGGGATATCTGCTGTGATTTTTCTCAGGAATAAGGACATGGAGCTGTTGGAACAAGTCCAGAGGAGGCCAATAGGATGATCAGGGGACTGGAGCACCTCCCGTATGAAGATAGGTTGAGAAAGTTGAGTCTGTTCATCCTGGACAAGAGAAGGCTGCGTGGAAATCTCATAGCAGCCTTCCAGGGGCTACAAGGGATGCTGGGGAGGGACTCTTTATTAGGGACTCTAGTGAGAGGACAAGGGGTACCAGGTTCGAACTTTAACAGGGGAAGTTCAGGTTAGATATAAGGAAGAAGTTCTTTACCTTGAGGGTCATGAGGCACTGGAATGAGTTGCCCAAAGAAGTGGTAAATGCTCCATCCTTGGCAGTGTTCAAGGCCAGGCTGGACAGAGCCTTGGGCAACATGGTCTAGTTTTAGGCATCCTTGCCCATGGCAGGGGTTTGGAACTGGATGATCTTAAGGTCCTTTCCAAACCTAACTATTCTGTGATTCTATGATTCTATAATGCTGCATTTCTTAATGATGTACAGTCACTGTGACATTGAATTTCTGTGATAACAAACCATCCACAGGCAAAGTGTGTTGGGAGTCTGATTCCCAGGCTCACCTTTCACTTTTACAAATACCATCAGCTTGTTGATGTGGATACCACTCTTATCATGTTTCTACATTTAGCAGGGGCGAGATACCACACTGTACAATAAATTAAAAAAACAAAAAGAAAGAAAGAAATTACTTTATCAGTCTTGAAACCGTCTGTTTTTCTTTCCTTGTTTTTTTTATTCTTCCAACTGTTCTGCTTCATGTGTTGTTTAAGACGGATAAGCTCACTGACAAACGCAAGCCCTGGTCCAGAAAATACCAATCCTAAGTTATTTTTTCCAGGCAGAGCCCCTGACTATGCTTTATTTGCACTCAGTGGTATATGTCAGCTCCCACATACTTTCAGACCTGTTAGGAATTATACCAGTGTTGGATTATGACGTACTTGATTTTGAAGAAAGGAGAAGCTATGATACTGGAATAATTATTTAAACCATATTGCTTTGCTGTGTTGAATGGCAGGCTCCCATTCACATGTAGCATATCATGCAGAGAAAAAGAAAGAAAAATAAACAAAACCAAAGTTTTTTTGCTGTTGAATTACTTTACTTTTTTTTTTTTTTTTTTTTTTCATAAACCCCATGATTTCAGCTAGAGAAGGAGCAGGAGAAAATTGTGACATATATTTATTATCTTTTGAGCACAGAGGCTTCCTGTGAAACACGACCCTATGTATCAGGTGCTGCAAAAGCACAAAGCTTCTCCCTGAAGAACTTTCAGTCTGAATAGAAAACAGTAGGAAAAAACACGGTTTTAGTATATATCCTTATTTTAGTAATGGAGAAATAAACCAGTGAGAGAGTGGGTGTTTTATCAGAAATATGTCTGATTGAAAAGAAAACCTCTCTGGGAAGGCAGTCAGATTCACTAACCACAAGATTATCTTTCTTAGTTATTATCTTTCCAAAAGATTCCACATAATAATTTTTGCCATTCTGGTTGATATCACATTAAATGGAAAAAGCAACCTACTTGTCACATAAATTGCTAGCACAGACCTGTCAACAGTTACCCATAAGGACGCATTGCCTGTTTTTCATTCTTGATGATATTGTGAAGTTTATGAAATCCACATGGTTCACCCATCCATTACCTCCACAGGTCCATTACTAGCTCTTTCTATCTCATATACCAATTATTTCCATATATTGTTGTAGAGCACATCTTATATGTGAGGATAAACTAGCTGTACAGAGACAGATTAAAACCTGGTACCCAATCAGCTGGACATCAAGGCGTTGCCCAAAGAGCTGGCTTTGCAGCAGGCAAACACCAAATGCCCTACAGTCCTTCCACATGTAAGATAGTTGTTCTCACACTGCCCATCCATCTTCTTTTTTCCCCATCAAATATAACTGGACACCTATGATTTCTGGCCAGAGATTATACAGTTTATATTTGAAGAGGGATATTTGTAATAAAGATGACAGATTCACATAAGCATCCAGTGAACTCATATTGTCTTCTTCACTGTTTATATTCACTTATTGTGCTCTACCGTTCTCAAATAATTACCTAACTAGCCACAGCCATTCCAAACAGCCCTTCAACCAACATCAGCCTCGTGTATAAACACTGGTGCTATATGCAGTCATTTTGTATGAAATTTGTCTGCAGGGCAGCAATTTGCTGTACCATATTCATTTTGTGAGATGATTCAGGCAGCAGTTAAGACACAAAGTGCTTTTGATTTCCTTGCAAACAGTCTGTCTGCCTTCCCTTGCTATCTGTAACCCAAGATCTAAGAAGGGGTTGCCCAGTATGGGCTATGTCCTGAGTCCTGTTAATAAATCACTGAGGTGCAAGTAACAGGCACAAACAGATCCCAGGCGTCTGGACCCCTCATTCCATAACTGCAGGCACAAAGTCTTCGATCATTTCTTTCAAACAGGTCCAATTTCAGCTCAAACACCCACTGTTAATGGGTCAGATGCTTCAAGGCTACATGAATATGGTTCTGCACTGAAGCAGCAATAATTTGTGTCTCATTTTGGGTCATTAGCTTGGGCTCAGCCATGCCCTAGCCCTAAATGAAAGAGGACTAAGTCTGCCTACAAAACTTCTGTGGCTTTCTGTCCTGTGAGGAGCAGTCCCATGCAGTAAAATAAAACAGACCTGAAAACCAGGCTGTTCCAGCAAATGAGCATCCCAGGTCTCATAGAGACAAAGTTGCCCCTTTGGGAAAACTTCAGGCATTTTTGAAAGCAGGAATGTGTAGGATGAGTCACCATCTGACTCTCAGCCAGCTTTTGGGAAGGGAGGGTGATGAAATGGTCCAGTAGAAAAAAGTGTGTCATCCCAACAAGCCTGTTCACCTCACAAAGTAAAAAATGCAAGGAAGCAATGAATCCCATCACTATGAGTGATTAGGCACTGTGGGCACGGATTAGCAGAAGGCATAAGCATCGTGTAATTCCAATCTAAGCCCTTTATAAACATCATTATAAAAGAAACCTGAGCTAACATCTTTGGCATGGGGACAGATTCACATCTCTCCACCTTCATCCTCAAGTGGTGCAGCTGTTTCAAAGGGAAGAGGATATTGCACAGTACCAGCCCATATTCTTACTTGAAAGGAAAGCAAGGAAGAAAAGAAATCCTAGGAAGTCATGTTAATTTCTCCCTAGATATGAAGACATGGACATTTCTGCCTTTTCTCACATTGGCAGGAGGGGTTGCGGTCTTTCTTCATTGAAAGAGAGAAAGTTGAAAACCTCTGGGCTGAATAAAGGACATATTTTGGAAGATGTCTCTTTCCCGATGACACATCCCTTTATTGCACACACACACAAACGCACACGCAGCCACACGCACACATGTGCACACAGACACACATTTTCTACTTCATTAGAAAACATTCTGGTAACAATCAAAGGCAGCTCATAAATGTCATATTTCGAAAAGCATAATGCGCGATTCCCTCTTTAGGGCAGTTTTTATGACAAACAGTATACTGATGTTTGTGTATCATTTCTAGGACTATAAAATAACTTTTTATGGCTCTTAGGCTAATATCTGAAAGGTAGAGTACATTCTCGTGTGAAATTCTTTCACAGCATTTAAAGCGTAATATCCCTTGCCAGTCTGCCCTCCCTCTCCTTGCTTCTCTTTCTATGCAAAACCATGTGACAAAAAGCAAAGTGCTTTTAAGAAACATACCTCTGGCACAGAGCCAACCTCTCTTTTTCTTCTTGTTTTTCGGGGGGTTTTGCCAGTTGAAGCTGACAGATATCTATAGCAAACAGTTAACATATATAAACATGTCAGATATAAAACAAATATACTTTGAAAGAAAACAGAGAGCTGGAATGGCTCATGCAGCATGACAATGTTGGTGCAATTAGCAGGAGCAGGGTGTGGGGTCTTCAGGGTGGGTTTGGTAGGTTTGTCCAAGGTAGAAGTACCTTTCTTCTTCACGCTGTCAAGTTCTGTGGGGATGGCATGGAAAAAAGACAGGCCTCCAGTGTCACAGCCACCATCTGGTATAGATGAAAAGAAAGCATAAGCAGTTATTTGTGGTGACCGGTGAGGTGGTGTGTATGAGAGACATGTGCAGGCATTGGTTTCTGAAAGACGAAGGTTGAATAAGCTTGATCGCTACCACTTAGAAGTTTGATCTTGCAAAGCTTCCATGGGATGCTGAGCCCTCCTCCCTCTGCTCCAGCCAGGCTTTTCTCCTCTGTTTATTATTGCATGGCACTTAATGTGATTATAAATGAATGAGACTGAATTAATTAGAGTTAGGAAAGGACAAACAAGTAGCAGTGTACTCTGGTGCTGTGTATTGTGAGCAGGCTCATAGCACCCCATCAGTGAAGAGTCACCCCAGCATGAGAGTCACCTGTAAGATCATGGGATGTTGGCCCTACAGGGATACACAAAGGGGCAAAAATGACTACAGGGTGATAGCACGAGAGGAAGGGAAGTATGTCCTGCTTGGTTCTGCTCCTGTTCTGTTGCAGTCCCAGGGCCACATCTTTTCATTTCCTATTGCCTTCTGCTGGGCCAGAGGTGTCCACAGGCTCAGATTCATCCTTTTTGGCATTATTGTTATTAGACTGTATGAGGAAAATAACCATTTTAGCCTGCCTTTCAAATTAGTATGTGGGACTGGCATCCTTAGTTCAGGGTGAGCTTTGGCATCCAAAATGTCATGGGACAAATTCAGGCTCAGTGTCCAGAGCATCCCCTTCTTGGTGGGTCCTATAAAGCAATCTATCACAGACCAGACACCAGGGTGGCTCCCAGCCATCAAACTCTAACAATAGGTTAAGAATAGACTAAACAGATGATTAAACAGATTAATTCAGCTCTCAGACTAGGAGCACAATTAAATGGACTCAGATTCTTCAGGCTGGGAAAGACACCGCTGAAGGGGATATGATAGAGATCATGAGTAGGCTGGAAAATATGAATAGAAGATGACTGTTTGCTGTCTCTTCTAATAGAAGAGCTAGGGGACATCAGATGAAACTCGTTAGTGGCAAGTTCAGAAAAAAAGCCCCCCAAAACCCAGAAGAAGAGCAGTTCTCCCCAGTGTGTAGTTAAAAGGCGGAACTCTTTGCCATAGGCCTACCAGGCACGTTCATGGGATAAAAATCAATTAATTGCTATTGAAGACAAAGATGCCTCCCCTGGATAGGGCAGAGCTGATGCTGCCAGTGGCTGGTGAGCACAAGGGGGGACATTACTGTGTGCTGGCCCTGCTCATACTACAGCATCCCTGTGGGAGACAGGCCAGGTCTGCCTTGGGATGCAGGATTGGAGGGGCTTAGGACCAGCGTCTGCATCCCATCAATCACAGTCAAAAAGGCTATTAGCAGCATAGATGCTGCCTGTAGCTGGAAGGGAAGGCACCTTCACGTGCTCAGATCCCATAGAAAGTCCAGCCAGCAATACCTGAGCATCCTGGGAGCTGAATCTCCTCAAAACCAGTTAAAACTGGGGTAAGGAGGGGGTTTGTCCTTTTGATGCCTCCCAGGGACACAGACCAAACCTTTATTCTTTTGTGAGCAGAAGAAAAGAAGGATTAACGGCAGTGATGGGTGAAATTCAAACACTTTGCAGGTTTCAGTCAATTTGGGTTAAGTCTGAAACAGAGCTGGGTTAGAATTCAGGCAGCACACAGATTTCAGAAAATGCCTTCCATCAAAGTGATCTCCCGTGTCTCAGCTCACTTTTATTTAATGCAGCAATAAACAAGGATGGTAACAAATGGTTATTACTACAAGAATACTTAAGACGTGATTCACCAGTAATTAAATATTTTGCAGAAAAATATTTTCAATTGTTTTAAATTTTTACAAAAAAGTGATACTTTTTGAACAGTCATTTTTAACTGAATTAAATATTTTCTTGCTTTTCTCATTTCCTTCCTTTCTCTCTTTCTTCCTTCCTTTCTAATTGCTACCTTTTTTCTGCTCATTACTCCCTCAACCTTCTCTGTCTGCAGTTGAAAAAGGGACGAAAAAGATTTCTAAACCCTTACAGAAAACTACCATTTATTTAAATCTACTGGAAAAAAATAGAAGAAAGAAATTTAAAGTGTGAAACTGCATGGAAAACAAAGCTTTTTTTTAATGCCTTTCTACCTGGAATATGGGGGGAAAAAATGTACAGAAAAGTGGGATGCCTCTACTTTTGCCTTTTTCACTGCAGGCACAGAAGATACAATAGGTCTCATAAAGGGGCAACTGAGACATCATCTGCTAAAGGATATTAGAGGTGTCATGGTCCTCGCTTAGATCTGCTTTTATAGACACACAGGAAGCCTGCAGCAGAAAAGGGATTAAGAACAAGACTTAAATGATTGACCTCTTCCACCCCCAGACCAACCTCTTTCATTTCTTTCTCTTTCCCAACTGAAAACACTCGCTGCTGATAGGGATGGCAAAAGGGAAGGCAACCCCAGAAACTGCTGAGCTCTTCTGGGGACATGAAGCAGACTCTGACACCCAAAGCAGAAGCAGCATTGTAATTTTAATGTTAAAATTAATATTAACCTATAAACAAGAAGACACCTGATTTCCACCAGCTCCAGACCCACAATGGGACCCGCTGTTACCTGCAGCACCTCAGACAGTCCCCATGGCAGCGGCGTCTTCTTCTCTGGGTCCTTTTCGGGTCCTGGGCTGCCCAGCAACCCCACACCCTGGGGCCAGATCCTGAGCCAGCACATGTCAAGGTGATGTCAACTGACACTGGCTAAAGATTAGTCCCTTGGGATTAACTGCTAACTTTATAGCTCTGCTTTCAGGGTGGGATTTTCCAAAGCTCCTGTTTGGTACATATATGCAACAGAACAGGAGAAATTGCATAGACGGCTTTATCCCCCTCCACGATGTAACATAAACAAGTTCAGTCACATATTTTAATTAATGAGAAAATCACCCTCCAAATAAGAAAAATATCTAGAGAAACTTTCCGTCAGCTTAGCAGAGCAGCCCATGCTGGCAATGTGCTGTAAGAGCTGCTTGCACTGAGCTCCTTGAGAAGAAGCTTCAACCCCAAGGCAAACATCTGTGGAAGCTTTAGGAGAGCCTCAACCAAGAGAAAAGCCAGCAGCTTCTGTAGGCTTCTCTTGGGCCAAGGACAAGAGACCCCAGTATTTGTTATATGGGAAAGGATTACTGGACTCCGTGCATTTCATGGCTTAGCTGGATAACAATTGATTGATGTTCCTGACTTTTCCAGGTTCATTTTCTTTATGAAATCTCCTCACATGAAAAAATAAGAGGATGATCAATTTATAGACAGATGAACTCAGCACCATTTCCAGTAACCTGCCTGAGTCTCAGTGCCTCAATTCTTAGCAATGTTGGACTGGTAATAGCAGTATTCAGCTGGCTATTTAGCACCTGCAATAAACCAGGACACTATTCACAATTGCATCTCAATAGCACACAAATTTCTCTGTCTTAATAACTGTAATAACTGTAGGAGATAGCATACAACTTACGAGTTGTGGCAGCCACAGTCTTGTTCCTAAACATGTTGTGCTTGCATGGGGTTTTTTTTATTTTTCAGGAAAATATTGATTTTGCCTCAGTTGTACAACAAAAATCCACTGCCTTTTAAGACTGAGCTCTGAGTCTCTGAGATCAGAATGTCACTTGGGGCCATCAACGTATAAACTTGTTCACAAGCTCATGGGCAACACTGGCTTAATGTGCTGTAAGAGATTGGGGTGGTTCAGAGAGCAAAAAGGTGAATGCAAGGGAGATAAGAGGGACATGCAGCCAGGGTGGGACCTCTGGGGCCACCAAGCATGGTAGCTTGGACTGCTGAGGAGCCACCATTACCAAGAAACCCTTGAGAAACCGAGCTGGCCTCCTCTGCCTGGCACCAGACACCATGCTTGGACCAAACAATAAAGTGGACAAGGACACAAGCATAGACCATGCTGTGCTCCTGTTTACTTTACAAGCAAAGATGTGACCAACTTGTCTCACCACAGTCATGAACTCTCGTTCAGCTGAACTGGAGCCTGTGACAGCTGGAGGAGAGGAAATGAGCTTGCGCCGATATTCAGCTGCTGGTGTCTCCTTTCAGCTGAAATTAATGTCAATAGTTGTTGACGCTGCGGGTCATTTCCTGTCTCTCCCATTAAATCTGGAACTTCAGTGCATTTCCCAATGATAAAGAGAGGTCTGGCCAGCTTTCCAGCCAGCTTTTCTGGCTTAGTAGTGTTCTTGTGAGCACTGCAGGGTAATTGTGAAGCAGGCTGTAACCCACGGCAAGTGAAAGTTCAGAAAACAGATTTACAGAGGTAGGAAAACATGTGGCTGCTTGTGTGGGGTGTTTCCTATGTAGGAAGTAGCAAATGTCATCTACAGATAGGCAAACGGATATACAAACAAAACTCTGTTAACTGGAAATCTTCATGTCAGTGATCATAATGGCAGATTGCTGCAAAAACCGAAGAGTTTTTACCAATGCTATCATCTTAAGGTTAAGCTCATACTTTGGATTATCTTTCAAAGCTGTCAGACACCCATGGACACAGTCACCACTACCTGCAAGGTGAGCCATGCCTCCAGTTCATGTCTGTTAACTCTGGCCTTGATGCACGCATGTTGTCTCAGTGCAAGGAGCACACCGATGGGTGACTGCAGAAGACTTCATAGGGAGCTTGGCTTCATTTTGTAATCCAGTACCCATTTTCCAGGAATGCCTCCTCAGTCAAAACGCATGGTCAGCTGAACCAGGACAATGGGAAAACCAGCCATGTCCAGAAAACTGGGCAGCTCTAGTCCATTGAAGCAGCAGCAATCTGCCTAGAATCTCCAAATGCTTCACACATTTAATAAAACCAAGATCTCGGTAAGACAGCAATAATGCTGTGGCTGGGAGTTCTCTGCAGTAGTACCCTGTGTTGCATAGAAGTTTTCTGCTTATATGCAGCACAAAGGTGTAGTTTTGGGGTAAAAAAAACAAAGCCTGCATCCCATCACTACCGTAAACGTGGAGTGGGCACTTTGTGAGCCACTGAGCAGCCACAGGGCTCTTCAATGCCTACAGACTTACCCAGTTCAGCTGTATCTTCACTCAGCTAAGGCTTTCATGCTTCTCTCCACCTTTGCTCCATGCAAATTCTTGGCACATTCTCTTCCCACCCCTCCTTCACCCCTTTTCCCTCTCCTTTCTCCAGTTTTCATTGCTCTTCATAACATTTCCTCTATGTTGGAGGAAAGTGTCTGTGGGTGTATTCAGAAACCCAGCCTGAGGCACTTAACTAAGGCAGGATCAATTCTGTGGCTCCCGAATTTACTGGGGAAGAGCTTTACCATGAGTCAGGTTATGGTTTCTGCTCTCATTTCTCCCAGGGAGCCATTTCTCTCAGATTTCTGCAGAGGACACCTCCAGAAAGCATCCAAATAAGCTTGGTTCCCAAATTCATGTGGGGTGAAAACTGCTGCCCTGCAGATGTCAAAGGGAGTTAAGTTTGCCTGGGACCGGGAAGCACTTGTGAAAGCACAATCCTTTCTGCTGATTCCTTTGTTTGCTGTGCCATGACCATACAATGAAGGCTGGGATCTCTCTGTGCCAGGCACCACATAAAAAAACAGAGGGAGAAAGTTTTCTCACCCTGGAGTTTGCAGTCTAAACAGACAAGTACTGCAGAAGAGTGAACAGAGTTTGGCTTGCAAATATTATGTTAGCTCCCTGATTTCTTCATGGTTGGTTGGGTGGCAGATGTATTGCTTTCTTTGAATGGTTTAGGAGGGGTATCCGTGCACGCCTGGGAGTGGAACAGGATCTTGTCTTTATGGCAAATTTGGCATGAGGAGATGTTCCCAATTAAATCCGAGCATAATCAGATGAGCACTTGCAACCCTAGCAGAAGGAGTTCAGACTGAATTGGTTTAATTCGCTATACACAAAGGATCGTGTTCATTGGAAAGTGCCTTTATTCCAGAATTAGGGCACCTCTATGTGGAGTTTTTCAGGGAGAGCTATTCTTTCTTAAATCCGCCCCTTCCCTTAATCTAAATTAACTTCCCTGGACAGAAAAGTGTGTGTGTATATGTAACACAGAAGGGGCCGGGGAAAAAGCAGGAAGGGATTAGCTGAAAGGAAAAACAAAGGAAGGGGCAAAGATATGGAGGGGAGGGAGATAAATCCGCTAGTGAGAGGGAAGGAAAACGAAAAGCAGCTGCAGGGAAGAGCCCACTGGGCCAGGACCTGAGCAGGGGGATCCATCCCCCCGAACGACCACAGTACCAGGCAGCCTGGCTGATGCAGCTGCCCCTAGGCAGGCAGCCCTGGTCAAGAGACTTGAGGTCCCCATCAGGCTTTTCTCCATGAAACCCTCAGCTTCTGGAGACACCATTTGCTGCAGAGCTCAGCTCTGGAGTTATTTATTTTCTTTAGGAAAAGGAAGCGTCTCAATTGAAGGCAAATATTTTTTTTCTGTATAAGTTGTAAACAACCCCAGCATATTTGATGCACCGTTGCAAACTGTTGCTTATTGTACCTCTGGAGTCAAAGGTAATGAAGCCAAAAACTCCTTGAAGCTTAAGTTACTAAAACAAAGAAAAAAGGAGAACCAGTCGAAGGAGGTGATCCTGCCCCTCTACTCTGCTCTCGTGAGACCTCACTTGGAGCATTGTGTGCAGTTCTGGTGTCCTCAACATCAAAAGGACATGGAACTGTTGGAACAAGTCCAGAGGAGGGCCACGAGGATGATCAGGGGACTGGAGCACCTCCCGTATGGAGACAGGCTGAGAAAGTTGGGGCTGTTCAGCCTGGAGAAGAGAAGGCTGCGTGGAGACCTCAGAGCAGCCTTCCAGTATCTGAAGGGGGCTTACAAGGATGCTGGGGATGGACTCTTCATCAGGGACTGTAGTGACAGGACAAGGGGTAACGGGTTAAAACTGAAACAGGGGAAGTTTAGATTGGATCTAAGGAAGAAATTCTCTACTGTGAGGGTGGTGAGGCACTGGAATGGGTTGCCCAGGGAGGTTGTGAATGCTCCATCCTTGGTGGTGTTCAAGGCCAGGTTGGATGAGGCCTTGGGTGGCATGGTTTAGTGTGGGGTGTCCCTGCCCGTGTCAGGGGGGTTGGAACTGGGTGATCTCAAGGTCCTTTCCAACCCTAACTATTCTATGATTCTATGATTCTATGAATACTACTAAATGGGATAAGGGAGAGGAAATTCTCCCAGTTCTGGACTGCAACAAGCTGGTAATGCCACACGCAACCTGTATCCTGTGAGTAAGAGCCATCGTCCCCCAAACAACACTCTGCCATGGGGCTTTCACTGGGGACATTCAGCTCTGCTCTCATTTTGCAGCACTGCTGTTGGCCCTGAAGCCTTTCTAGGTCTTGTGGCAAATCTGACATTCCAGTGCAGCAAACAGGCTACTGTCTTCAATTCAGCCTCCTCCGATATAGTATACAGCTCCTGCAGCCAAGGGAAGTGAAGAAAGCATCCTACACTTGAGGGTTTAAATCTCTGCTCTGCCACAGGCTTTCTATGTAACCTTGGGCAAGTCCCTTAGCCTCAGAAAACCCATACCCCATGTCTACCTGCTGGTCTTAATGCTTCCTTACCTCTTAAGGTTGTCCCAAGGAGGTCAGCACTAACAGCCGAGTCCCATGGCAATACGAGTTGTTCATATTCCTCATGTGGGCCCAGACTGTGATGGCAGTGGTGATATTATATTTCCTGAAGTGTGCTCTTTAAAGAAGAAACAGGAAGATGCAGTACATGCCCTAGACTGTATCACCTGCACACCCAAGGCTAGACAAACTAAATGAACAATACTGCTTGCCAGATTGTATTTCCTGTGAGTAGGAATTGTGTTTGGTGTGATGCAAAGCCGAGCCAAAGTTCAGTTGAAAAAAAAGAGAGGGAAAGGAATAATAACATTTTATGCATGAATTCACAGAGAACTACAACGAGGCACAAAGTTGTTGAGTGGTTTACACAGCAACAGTGTTGAACACTGAAATATTGAACCCTGGAGTCCAACTCTGACAATCTCATCCGCTTCCAGCGTTAGCACACACTGGTTTTTTCATGTTTGCCTGCCATTGCTATATGCAAGGACTTTCAGCCAAAGAGCAGAATTTAATCTTATTTTGGGAATGTGGAAGTTTTGCAAAGGAAAGGAACCAAAAATTTTAAACTTGGATGAAAGCAATCACCAAGAGAGTTCAAAAAAGAGAGCAAAACGGGAAAGAAAATGTCTTTCTGCTCATGCATCCAGATCACCTGTAGTCAGCAGTCCAAAGAAGGGAGTGTTTGCTATTGCTGGTATAAACAGCTCTGAGGATGCTAAAAACAGATTAGAAAACACACGTAGTTTCATTTACCCTTCCTTGCTTCCTTCCTTGCTTCCTTCCCTGCTTCCTTGCTTCCCTCTTTCGTTTCTTCCTTCCTTCCCTCTTTCGTTTCTTCCTTCCTTCCTTCCATACACATTAGTTTACATGGGAATTTTGTGTTCATTCTTTACATCAAGAATCAAGGGTTATTAAGCTGATGAAAACACTTGAGAGTTTATTTCAATACTAAAGGTGCTGGGAACATGAAGGGTACCAGTCTCCTCCAAGAGCCTAGCAGCACCTACTGCTTCCCTCAATGCCTACAGAGTAGGGCAGTCTGGTAGGGTGAGGGAAGGCTACATTCAAATTCCCCCATCCTAACAGGATTCCTCCATTTGCTCTTGCTTGTCAAGATATCATGATATATTTTAAACATATTTAGATGTCTCCTTGACTGAAGTTTTGGGTAGGGAAGAAACTTTAACCCCATCTCTTGAAGTAATGTCATTGCCTTCAAAAAACAGGTTTGCTGGGGTACAAAACAGGGAGTAAGTGTGCCTTCCAGACCCAGGTATGAGGATTCCTGGGTTCCACCTTCCCACAGGATTCTCAATCCTAAATGCTGTGGCTCCTGAATCCCATAATTTGTATCTGGTATAGGTTATCCTTTATGCCTTAAGGGCAAGCCTGAGCTCATCAGTGGAATTTTCACCATTGGTCTTATTTATCTCATTAGTATTGGTCTTAATAAAAGGAGAATCTAAAAGGCAGCGACCAAGCCAGGCTGCATGTCATACACAAAGAGCTGTCATGCATGTAATATATATAAGATCTGCATTTCTTTAAGTGCAAATTAGACGTGGAAAATCTCAAAGGTTGTTGTGATCCCCCGATATATTTTGACTGGAAGAAGGGGTGACCTTTCAGACCTGCTCTAGGAATGCAGAAGCCCTAGCTCATCCTGCTGATGCTGCATACCCACTGTCAGGACTTGCTCCCAAGATCACAGGAGACGTTATATCCCATGGACCTCACTTTGTATGTAAAGCAGGTTTGTATTCTCCTATGAAGCTGTTCATGATCTTATGCTTTCAGGTAGCACATGGTCTACTGAAGGTCCTAATACTCACTATGTTATGTGGAAACACTCAGACAACGCTCTTTGAACTTGATCTTGCACTTGGCAAACCTGGGTTTGCTCCAGCTCTCTTACGGGCTTCCTGTGTGGCATTTGGAAATGTGTTTATTCATCCTGCACCTCAGTTCTCCCGCTTAGAAAAATGGGAACCGTATTCTTATCTCCCAAGGGACTGTGAGGTTAAATTGTTATGGACTGGGAAATGCTAACTCTGAGGTCCAGTGAGGAATAGAGACATTATTTCAGTCTCTCTGTTATTAAAGAATGCTGTATGCAAGTCAGATGCTTTTATCAGTGTAATACAAAAGCAGATGTATGAGATGTGCACCTATGTTTTTTAACGTTGCCTTTTACTGTGCCTGCATTTTTCTTCTCTTTGTGTAAAATTATGACCTCTTAAATATCAAATAGACTATATGTTATTACAGAACAGTTGCTCGGTTTCTTCTGAGAAACAAATATGTTTTCCATTATATTCACCAGGTGCATTCTATAAAGGGGGCGTTTATGGTAGAATCATATATATTTCAATAAAAGCTTAATAGTTTTATGTTAGAGGGAGGTAGCCCTGAAACTAAAACCATACATTTCAACTTCACTGAAATTGCTTTTTTTTTGTCTGAAATAAGGTAAACCCTCAAATGGGAACAAAACATATTGGGCATTATATAGGTTTTAGAGAGTCACTTAAGAGCTAGGGGTGGAAAAAAAAAAATCATCATTTAAATGTGATTAGAGAAAGTTAAAAAACATAATAAAACCCCACAAAAATAGGCAGAGAGTTACATACTATTGCAAAACCTGGAAATTTATATCCGTGACCTCCACTTTTACAATTTGGAATCTTCCTTGGGAAAATGGTTAATTAAAGCTAAGCCATTGAAATGGTAATTTACAGCCCTGTTTGGAGCAGAAGCCTGGAACAGTAAATTCTGAAGCAAGGCCGTGCATCACAGAGTTACAGCACAAAACTACTGTATAGACACTGCTGGAAAAGCTCAGCTTCTGCTGTCTTGTGTCTATTAATCCAGTATCTCTCTGTATACAATTCAAACCATTTTACAAATATTTGTCATTGGTAGGAGGAGGCATTGCCAAGACCTATCTTGATTCTGCAACCATAAATAAAGAGTCCCAACACAGAGCTCTGAATTCAAAACAAACTGCTTGAAGAAGCTGCGTACAAACTATCTTCTGCAAAGTATGAACAAGCCTTCAATCTTAATCTTTGATATTGAAAAATCTAAAGAAGAACTAAAGATTTTGGTTCCTATTTATTTTCTGTGACTCCTGTAAGTTCTTCTATCATCACAGATTTATTCAGGCATCTTGTTTCATCCCCTCTTTAAACCCGACTCACTCTCAGTATCTCGGAGATTTCCAGGTGAATGCTAAAATAGGTGGTTAACTTCTGTCAGGGGGTGTTTTGTTCTCATGTCCTCTCCCATCAGGAGAAAGAAATGAAACTGTCTTAAAAAGGCATATCCGTTACTTATTGAGAACATCCTCAGCAGGTAAGAGCCAAAACATCCCTTTTCAGGGGGGATACACACTCCTACTGTGCAAGAAACTCCCACTAGTTAAAGGAGTTCAGGTTTTTCCTGTACATAAATTATCTCATGAGCATTTGCTGTGTGTTTCTTCCATTTTCACCTGCAGCTCCTGGAAGGGGATGCTGTCAGACATAAGGTAACTCCACAGATGATCAGGTGTTGAACTGTCATGACAGAAGACTTTGAGTTCATTATTACACTGGACTGCCACTTCAGACTGATCCAAATGGCAAGCATAGAGCATTAGTCTAGAAATAAGTCAAGGTACTGTCTTTGACTCATGCCAGGCATGAGATGTGGTGACCACAGTAGTCAATGCTTTACAAAGTTAGCTCCCTTTGGAGAAGAAAAACCTGTTTCCCTGCTGTTTATAAAGCAGAGCCAACCCTGGCACATCTGCACTGTCGGTAAGGAGCAGATACTAGAATAAATTGTTCCCTCGGTCACACTGAGTACTTTTTGGGTTTTTATTCTGGAAAATGTTGAGATCCTCTCCAAACAGGAGCCCAGAAGCAAGCCAGAATGCGTCAGAAGCCAAAGATCTGAAAGTGAACAAAACGAAGGGCATAAATGTTTAGGTTTTTTGGGGATGAATGGAACTGCATATTGCCTTCTGATGCTGTCTGTGCTCATTTTCTCTGCTGATTTTGATCTCTGCTGAACTTAGGATTGGCTTTCAGGATAGTTTGCTATTCCATGTCTGCAGAAATATTGCACAATATTAGCTTTCAGCAGCCTTGGGCCAGCATGCCCCTCGTGTGCCTGGTGCATTCTGCTGGCCTTGAACCGTGACTGCAAATAATGAATCTGTGTTGACTCAATGTTTATTTCTGATAAATCTCAGCCCCTCCTCCCCTTTTCTTTATGCCAAATACCTAAATGTTTTCTTAAATCTTTAGCCAGGTCACATCCAAACAAAATGTCTTTGCTGTTAAACTTGTCCCAATACTATGTGTATTTCTATAAGAGCAGTCAGAAGTTCACTGCAATAAGAAGTATCACTGCAATAGGTAGAAAAATTGGTCTGTCAGGTACATTTCAGTGCTGGGCACATACATATGTGTCTTATCCTTGCTCTTTTCTTGCTTTCTTCAACTTCCACTTCAAATTCAGGAAAGCGTCACCATCCAGTTCCTACTGAATTCACCTTCTGTATAGTTGAAGTGTTGAAAAGCAGCATTTTAGAATAAAAATGTATAGTGCTGTATGATGATGTATGTGTTTGAAAGGGAGAAGCTGGAAGTCCCTGCGCTCCTTTGAGGCAGATAGGGTGGACTGTGCAGCAGGCAGGGCTGGAGGTGGGAGGCCAGGGAAAAACACACCACTGTAAGCTCTGCCTGAGCTGGGACCAGTCTGACTGCTGGCAACCACTGAGATACAGGAGCAGGGAAGTTCACATCTTTTCCCTTGGCATGCTGTGTGCTGGGGATGCTGCAAACCCATGGTTACTCAGTTTGCTGAGGCTGCTTTCAAACTATGCCTTGAATAAGAAACAAGAAAGTTCTGACTAGAACTGATTCAAATTTCTGCTCTATTTGACCCAGGCCAGCATTTTCATACCAGATCACTCTGAATTAGGAAGAGAAAGGATTGAGTCTGATTCTCCACATTCCTAAACAGCCTTTAGTAGTTGAGCCTCCCTCTGCCAGTCTGTCCCAAGCCCTTCCAGCTATGAACTGACATCTCTGCAAAATGTTTCATCTCTGGCCAAGCCTCCTTTCTGGGAGCAGAGGAGAGGGATTATTGCAGCCAGCTCTGGCTGCAGCTTCTGACTCACCACAGGACAGATGCTGATACCCTTTCCCATCAAGCCGGTGCTGTTTTAGACTCACTCCACTGCCTGAAATAGAGCTATCAAAGTTTCTTGGGTTTCTTTCCTTCCTTCTCCCTCCACAAAAAGTCTGGTTCCTCTCTTGAGATACAGGAGAAGATTCTGAGTCCAGCTCAGATCCGTGTGGCTATGATTTATATCAAGAGCTGCAGACACGCTTTTTAAAATAGGCTTAAAAATTACTCCCCCTAATAGAGATTAAATATTGATTACCTAAGTAATAGCTCTGTCTGCAATAGGAAATAGATGTGTAGCAACCCCTACACATCAGTCAGTCACACTGTCCAAGGAAACAGGGTACCGAATGAAATACAGGGTGTTAGCAAATCCTTTTCTAAAACCATCCTCATCTTCTACATAGATGCATATGTAGATATAAAACCATATATATATAAAAATAGAAATTATAAATAAATATATATACACTTATATATACATATAAATACATATATATATATATATATATATATAAAACCTCATCCTTTGACTTCCCCTGTGAAGCTAGCTAGCTCCTCACTTTCCATTTAACTTTCCGTGGATTGCTAATGATGTTACTGCATCTTCCCTCATAGCTTGCTGTACCCTGTGTCCTTACTGATGTTGAAAGCAGTTGAGCCTCTGACATGGAATAGTGGGGCTTGCCCTGCAGCTTGCTGGTTGCATGATGTGACCATATACCCTGCCAGTGTGTCATGCAGTGTGACAATGTCACTGGTGTCAGGTCATTCGAAGGGGAGGGATGGAAAGGACATGGAGTAAGACGACCACATATAGTTCTGGGGTGCAGCAGCGAGCCCTGTGGTTGTGTCTCCTATGTGGCACTGAAAAGCCAGAAAGACACACCAGACCCTTGGGGGTGAAGATGAACACTCTTTCCTACCCTCTTTCCCTCCATTTCAGTTTAGAGGTTTGGGGGTCTCCGGTGCTTTGGTTATTCTGTAAACCAGCCCCTGGCTACCACACTGAGACTGAACCCCAAGGCTCTATAGTCACTCACAGCCTGGATGAAAGTGGGCAGAAAGGGACCTTTGCCTCACATGTTTGGCACTGAGCTCCATGGATCATGGCCTCAGCTCCTATCAGCTGTATGACACTCAGAGCTTTTCAGCCTATGCCTCGTCAGCTCAGGTCCTTGCAGCATTGCCAATGTGAGTGGCTGTCAGTCAGACAATCTTCTTTGCCAATCAGTATTGCAGGACTTTGGTTATCTGCTTGATTTGTTGGGAAAACACAGCAATTTTCCCTGACCTTCCCCTTCTGAGATAGCATCAAAACAAGGTTAGATGTTAGATAAAGTCCAGGGACGTGTCCTTCACTCTGGTTTGCAGCAGCGTGTCCCTGCCTGCAGAATGCACAGCATCTTTGGAGCATATGAACATCACACAGAAACCAGAAAAATGTCTGTAATGGTAGCACCTGAGAACATAAGAGGCTTTTTCACTCCTGTAGGACACCTCCTCTGACTATCGCTGCAGCCAGCTGAACACGTGTCTGCTGGGAAAACAATTTCATGAGAGAACTTCATGGGCTGATAACACCATCTGAGTTTTGACCTTGCCAGTGCTATGCATTTATATCCCTATTTCCAGCTTGCCTACTGAGTTTTACCCTATACTCTGCACAAATGCTATTGGCTTTATGAGTGATAGCAGAGCGTAATATGGGTGTGAATGGCTCGAGCCAGATTTTTCTCTTGCAGATGTTTTATTTGAAGTTTTCCTCATTTAGGTGGAGGGGTCCTGAAGAGAATTGACACTTACACCTGCAGAGATCCCCTTTTGGGTTTCCAAAGCTCAACATCAGTTTCTGAGGCCAGGGAGTTGTTTGTAAGGACAACCATTGCAGACTCTCTGCAAGGTTTCTCATGACCATTTTCTTACCAAAGAGTTGTGGATCTCAGTCTCCAGAAGCTCATTAATAATGAACTCCTCTGCTTCGTTCCCATAGAGATTACCATTGTTATGCTGTCCTGCACGTAAATAAGCCGTAACATAAAAATCATTGTAAGTAAGACAAAGACAGGAGAAGGCTTCTAAAGATGAAACATCTACTTGATTCCTAGCCCCTTTTCATCCTCTATAGGAATGAAGTATCTAGCTGGCACAAACCCATAGGCAAGCAACAGTGTGAGCATCCTGCCAGGATATGCTGAATTACACTCAAATCATGTAAGCCAGGCCAGTGGGCTGAAAATCATTCATTGTGCTGCCAAATGTTTTGGTCTGAGCAGGGGTAATAACATGGTTCTTTTTAGTACTTGTCTAAAATAACCTATTTGGCAGCAAGATGCTCAAATGCAGTCACTGTGAATTTGAGTGAGACCCAGGATAAAGCAGTTTGTCGAGGCCATATAGCAAATACATGTGTTTGCATCAGGAATACTCTTCTTTAGCATTGCTGTAGCCTTCTTGCTGGGAGAAAGACACAGAGACAGGACAAGTAATATAGTGAAGTAATGAAACTAGCTGGGGATTAGAAATATCCTCTTACAATGCCTGTCACTGCATCTACAAAACTGTTAGAGTGGACAGAGCTCTTAAAACATCACATTGGCTTTTGTTTGGCTTGAATGTTTGAGACAAAAGGTTTTGAGACTACAAAGGTAGAATAGGATTGCAGCAATGTCTACTGTCAAGGACATTTTTCATTACCAAAATTCATTATTCACAAAGCAAGGTTCCAAACCCAAGATGAGAGCACATTTCTGTCCTGCAGCTGTCCTACAGACGCCACATGGAGAACTTTGACTATGGCCATGAAAGGACAAAGTGCTACAGAGACTGCAAAATGATGCAAAATGATGCAAAACTCCATGTATGCACCCATTTGTCCATAGTGGGTGTGTTTGCAAAAGCCAGGCACAAGAGTGTGAGCTCAAGATGAAGTAACAGCCTTTCAGCTCAGTATGTCTGCACATATGTTGACTCGCTGTGACTCTAGCAGTTTAATGTTGCACCATTTGTACTAGTGTGCGTTTATGTCTAGGAAATGGTTTGGTTTTTTTTCACACCCTTTAGAGCCATTGCAGGCCTCTTATAAGAGCCCTGAACATGTAAAACAATCACCCTTGGAGCATCCAGACCATGTGCTGAGGACAGTGGTCTTTGATGGTCTGTAACAAAATGGCAGTGCTCCAGACACATGGCAGTAGTGGCCCAAGAGATGCTCCTCTGGCTATCTAATCCTCTAAAGTGTGTGATGGACACCTGCAATTGAACTCTAGCAGAAGAAAGGAACTTCTTTCTGGTCAGATGTCTAAAAACTGATGTTTCATTAATACGTTAGCTCTCTTCTAGCTCATTAAAAGCATGTATTCATCTTCATTTTGTTAAACCTGTTCGTGACATCACATTTGGGTTATGAATCTGTCATCTGATCTGCCCATTTCCTTGCTTTTAATATTTCAAAACCATCATTAAAAATGAATATAGGCGGAAATTTCAATCTTGGATAATTATCACTAATTCACTTCTCAGCTGGTGTATCGTGTGCCAGGTGAAACATTAATAAAAGAGAAATTCCTTGAGCCATCCTAAAAAATATATTTACTGGGGAAAGTTCTATTTTCAGCAGGATCCAAATATAAATTTTGTCAGCCATTCAAAGTATTAGCTGTTATATTTAACTTTCAATGTTACTTAAACATATTTTCTTTAAAACAGACAATTCTGTGGGAAGCATGGATCATTGTGAAAAGGTGCTCAGTACAAAACTAGATGCTCTGGTGAAGGAAATAGATTCATTGCAATGTTTTTTAACGTATTCTTTTATCCTTGCAGCCATTAGCAACTGCTGTTGGAACTGATGAAAAATTAAACAGTAAAAATAAATAGTTGTATTGTGCATCTTTTTAATTGTGATTTAAACTGAGAGCATCGATTGAAGACAAAGTTCAGCATCAAAAAGAAACTGAGTTTGCTTGATATTTGAAAGTGCATTTAAGTAACATTGAACACAAGCAAACATAAAACATAAGGAGTGAACAGAAGTTTGTCCCTTTAGAAGTATGGAAATTAATCAGGAGGAGGCAAATTGAAATTGTGACCAATCTGCAATTGCTGAAAATGCTTTTTATTCTCATGTGTGTGCGTATCAGATGTCCTGCTTTCATTGACACAGTTGTAAATTCGAAGTGAGTTTTGTGAGAGTTCGCCTGTTACAGCCCGAGAACGAGACTCAGAGACCCGAACAGATTGCAACAAATAGATCCTCTTGCATGAACACTGGTAGAAATTGTCTAAACATGCTGAGTTTTGAAACAGTGTGTATTATCAGAAACCCAGATTTATCTAATTAGATCCTACCAAGCACTGAGGACCTGCTCAGCCCTGTGTACCCTGTGTATCCCAATGATAATTGCCCAAATTGGGCAAGACCCAGTGCAACAAATTTCTGCAAGAAGACTGTGAGTGCTCGGCTGAAACCAGCAAAGTAAAAGAAATGGATCAGGGAAATTTAACTTTTGCTTGGGATTTATCAATTCACAGAGGGAGAGTTTGGCCTGAAAGGAATATTGAGAGATACAGAGAATCTGTCTAGAAAGCAGTGGTCCCATCATCATTTATATCAACCGAGAATTTGTCCATTCTACATGTTGATTTTGGGCTCAGAACTCTGAAGACAATGTACTACTCTTTAAATCATTGCAGTGACGAGTAGGAGCAGATTAAAGGTGTCAGGATTTGGCCCTTTGTAGATTAATAAAGGCCTGCTGAATGGGAATTTTGTCTTTGTGATTTCCTTGGAAGTGGAGGAATAAAGTGCTTTGATCTAGAAGGGGAGTGTGAAAGGTCACTGGCTAAGCATGTGTGCTGAAGTGCCCTGAGCCATCCAACATGATCAGCATAAACTAGAATCTGACTGCCTAGCTTAATTCATCTTTATTGATGTCTATATAGTTGCAAAGGCAGAGGGACTATAACAATCCCAGCCAGCACAGTGAACCAACTGGGGCATGCAAAAATCCATAAAATGTTTAGTTATTCCTAATGGAAGTAAATGGAGGAGTATGTGTGGATGATGCACAAGCCCCATAATTCTAGAGTACGGGTTTTATTTGGACATGGATCCAAGTATTTGGATGCTTATCTGAAGTTTCGAAAACCACTTATGCCTGCAAAATTGCAGCTAAGTTTTGAAAGATTATAATGATATTTTTTTCCATTGTTTCTAGCCCTGGCTAAACCAGTAGTTGTTATTAATGCCCAGCTACAGACCTATCAATATAATATGAGCACATTCCCCAAGGCAAACTGACACACTGATTACAGCTCTGGGGAACCAGAAGCTGCATAAAATTGGAAAAATTAGGTTTATGACATGTTCAAAATTTCTGCTTCAAGGTCATTTGTGGTAGCACGAGATGTTTTAGCCCAAAAAAGCCACTAGATGTGTAGATTTGTGACAGACTCAGCTTTGAACTTCTTTAGAGCATCCTTCTCAGTCCAGCAGCCAGTTAGACAAAATCCTCCATCTCCTCACCTATGTCCACAGAGGACCTCTGCCTTCTGTACCACCAAGCTACCAGGACTTCTTGTTTCAGTCCCCAGAAACACAATCCTTTGCATTTGGAGGTGCTCGGTGTGTTACTTGAACTGGCAATAGCCATTTCACCTCCTTGGAAAATGACTCTTTCCCCTTTTGGAAACATTGCAGAAGTAATAAGAGAGAATCTTTCATTTCTGACTATCTGATTCTCTCTCTTGGATGAACAAGAGGCAATATTCAGGGCTCAGTGATTTGCAGAAAAATGCAATCTTTTGAAAGAAAAATATACACAGAACACCATCAAAATTACATATCTCTGTCAAGGAAGTTGCTATGGTCAAGTCTCAACTATGTAAAAAATATGTCCCAAATGGTAATCCCTGAGCCAAAAGTGTTAAGGTCAAAACCACCATTTTGATCATTTAGCCTGACATCCTAATAAAGAAACCTTAACAAGAAGTTCCTGCCTCAAGCCTGTAATGTTTGCCATACCTCCTCTGGAAAAAGCTATGGTCCTGAGTTAAAGATCCCAGATGGTGGGAGATTCCAACATTCGTGCTGGGATTTCTTTCTAGTGGCTAATAGTTGTCACTGCATAAAACAAGAATGTTCTTTTTTTATAAGGGAAGATATTCATCAGGGAGCAATATTGTCAGCATTATAAAGAGCTCAGCACAAGGACACAGTTAATTCATAGCTGCTAATCCTTCAGCCGTACTGATTTTTGTTTTCCAACTGCATAGTTTTTTCCTAAATGGGCAGTGAAATAGCATAGCTACTATAGGTGCCGACTAGAACCCAAACTGAGCATTCAAACGGACTTTTGTTTTTAAAAATAAAGAAAAAAATTATATTTACAACACATGCCTTTTGTTTCCCTTTACACTGGAAACACAGTATATAATTTTCAATAACCACAGTGCCTCTATTTTTTCCAACCACAAATTAACCATAGTTCAGTGCAGTGAAATGCAGTAAGACCTATGGAATGCTTCAGCCTAAGGGATGACTTACCCCTAACAAAAATTACTCTTTGCTTCCTATTTGTTGTGTTCAATAGTATTGCCTCCTTAAATACTTTTGGTTTGGTACTGACACCAAATGAAGAGGAAAGCCTCCAGAATGTACAGACACACAGGATTATGTTTCGTTTGTCTTTGTTCATTGTCCTAATTCAAACCAGTCACCCAACCACTGACTTATGACTCTAGGAGGCATATTGTGAGGATTTTCAAATATATTGACAAAACCACCCAAACTCAAAGGGTAACTTTCTGTCCTCAGCTACACCCCTGCAAGAGCAGCAAAGTTTGTAAGTTTGCACATGTACAACAGAGTGGTATTGAAAAAATCCTTGCCTTTTAAGTCTGTTATGTTTGAAAATACAAATTATCTACTCCAGACATGCATGACCAGTTTCTGCAAGGGGACAATAAATAAAATGTAGTTAATTTGTACATCTACCAGTAGATGAGCATATTTTGCTATCTGTGATTGGAAATCTGCTCTTTGAGGATTTGTTTCCTCGTCCACTTGTTTCAGTCAAAACTTCTCATTAGACATAGAGAAAAGAAATAAAATTTGGCTTTCTCCTATGCCCTCTGCCCTAAGTTGCATATTTGCAATGAAAAACAGTTCAAAATTCTTCCCAGATGTTAATTAAAAATCTCACTATCCATTAGAATTACCCCTTGGTATGTATGTATACCCAGCCACATAGCTGATGAGTGTGTGAGAACATACTTATTAACAAAATACTGGAAATAAATCTCTATATTTCTCATTAGAAGATCCGTCCTAATTCCTTCTGCAGAATTGGTGGCTGAATGCATCGCACACCAGCCATGATTCTGAAGGCTGGCATGAACCTGTAATGCTTCTGCGTGTAAACAGCTCCACTGAGATTAATGGGAGTATTCAAGCAAGCAAATATCCTCCACACTGGGTGGCAGGATCAGGCCAGCAGCTAGCACGTCCCTCACGGTTAAAGTGACTTCGCTTTCAGACTTAGCAACTGTGATTGCTACAGAATTTCCATTAAATTTTACTGCTACCATCCCAATAGACTTAATAATACAATAACTGTAATTAGGGAGAACTTAAGAAAACTAAGTTCTATTACATGCAGTGTCCTGTCATTCCTGAAAAGAATGGTCTCTGTCATTTTATCACTGACTGGTTTTAGCCATTTTATTTAAAATCTGATTGAAACTTGATAAAGATTTACCCTACAAATCTTTATCTGCTCAAGTGTCCGCTAAATCATGACAGTGAACTTTTTTTCCCTCAAACTGCAGAGCAAGAAAAGTTTGCAGGGAAATATTTGAGCTGTCAGCAATAGATTTGAAGACAGAATTAAGTTCAAGAACTCTTGTAAGGAATTTTTCTCATCTAATGTTCATCATCTGAAAGTGGGAGTCTAGCCTAAACTTGTTGTCTTGGATGCCTCAGCATCCAGAATATGAACAATTCCATCTTAAAGCAGCTGTCAAAGCCAAGTGAAATAATTACTCCCCAGAAATGCACCTTTCTGCCTGTAGAAAGGATCAAGTACCTAAGTTTTAGATCGCTAACATGCAGTGAGAGTAAACTGCTCAGGGCCCATTCAATATCTTGAGGTTTTCCTGGATTTTTGACCATAAGAGACAGCTTTATCAGCAAGCAGTGCAATTTGCATCAATAATTTATCCTGGCATACTGGGATGAGCTGTGCTGATGCAGATCTTGTTGTATGTATATTGCATGTCTGACCAATGGTAGCTACCAACAAGCTCAAGATTCCAAGGCCTGAGGTCACAGACAGCACCTTTTGACAAGGCCTCAGCTGTAAACCTGGCCAATTTCCAAGTAACAACACAGTGGTTCTGGTTGAGTTGTGTCTGGAGTGTTGGCTTCATCCTGAAGATGAGACAGGCAAGGTTCCAGATCTTAATTCTCTGTTCTGCGTGACTAGCTGGACTGAAATCCCTAAAACCCTAAAACAGGTAACATAATCTCAGGAACATTGACCGTTTAAATTTCAGAAGAATCTTGATTTAGAAGTAAACCGTAATATTCGTGCTCTTCTCAACCTTTATGCCCACTCTTCACTCCCAGAGAACATAGTCATATGCAGTCCTCAGAAGAATTCGCTGAAAGCTATGGCATTTGCTTTAGATGCTGTGGCTCCTGAGCCCTGCAAGCAACCTCAGTCCTGGCTTCATTCAAACACAAATGTGATCCTTACAGGCCAGACACAAGAAGGTGTAGGTCTGGACCAAAGATTATAGGCTACATAAATGCATGAGCTGAGAAGGAAGGAGAAGAAGAGGTCTGCGTGGAAGGTGCAACACCACAGATAAGCTTAGTTGGAGCACTGCCTCAGGAAGAGCTGCCTGCAGTGTCTCTCAGAAGGGGGTCATGTCTCTCTAATGCAACCAGGTCCTACAAAACACATAACTCACGTTCTTCTCCTCTCTGTGTTGCAGTCTCACTCTTTTGAAGTGCTTCTATGAACTCCCATACTGCTTTACTTGCAGCTGCACCAGGCTACTGCATTATGCTTCTGCTGGAGCTGAGGGAAGAGAGCAGAACAGCAGCTCTTCTCTGTTTTTCCTGGATGTCTTTCCATTCACCCTCAGCTGCATTTTCTCCCCGTTCAGAATAACTAGCATTCTTTGAGGCACATCTCTCCTCACAAATCTCAAGGAGGCGGAAGCATTGCAGAGCTTGCCGCTTCACTAAGAAGCGCCTTATTCCAAGCCTAAGATCTTATTACAATTCCCTTATTACAATTCCCTTACTACAGCAACACTTTTTTTCCACTCCTTTTCAAAACCTCAAATGCTGTTATGGCGTCAATGGTAAAGAAGTTTAGGCTTGCTTGGATTTCAGTCTCTTGTCCTTGGATGGAGGGCAAACATTATTTCTCTAAATACATGAAGCCTTATGCACACACACACAGTTGCACAGCCCAAGACCCCAGTCTTGCAACAAAATCTGCTCGTGCGTAGCCTTGTGCCCATTTGGGGTTGTGCAGAATACAAATCAAGCTCATCTGACAGCTCATGCTCTTGTAATGCAGTGCTTTGGTAATGCTGCTACTAATGTGATCCAGGAAAACAGCAGCATGGTTCAAACCAAGCTAGGCAATGGTCCCAGTATAGTAGCAAACAAGATAAAGTTAATAGAGAGCCAAATGACGCTGCAGGGACTCTGTGCACTCCAGCTTTCTGCCTTCAGTTTGGTGGGTGAAAATGTGGTTTGTGCAGAAGCAGTGGGAGGAGAGACTCCATTGGTCATGCTGCTGCAGCTCTGGGCAAGCGGGGTGTACTTCTACTATGGTACAATGGCACAGAAAAGGACCTGCTTCTACGCTTCTTCAGCCTCATTGGGTTTCTCTCCTCTGCATGTGTGAGACCGGAGGGAGCTGGGCTGCACAGAGACTGGTACTAGATTTCGGGAGATACTCCGGTGCTGCTGCTGGCTCCTTGGGCTCAACTTTATGCCCTTAATGCAGCCTTTATACCCCAGCCCACTTCCATGGAGCGCAGACCAGGGTATACAGATAGGCCTGTCCCATCTCTCAGAGGACCAGTGCAGAAACCCAACCCTCCTTGATGACTTCCTCAACACTCAATGCTCTTGGTGCTGTCTCTGCCACCAAAGCATCTGAGAACCTTCTGGCTTTCAGCACATTTTATCCCTCAGCAGCCCCAGGATAGGATGCTCTATTTATCACACTTGAAAATGAGGCATGCAGGGAGGCATAGCCTCCTAATGATATTCAGGTGCTTGAAGATGCAGATATGCATCTGGTGGAACTGTGAAGCACGTGGAACCACTTCCCTCCCACTGTGCTAGAGCCAGGTCCTGCAGCCGGTCTGGCTGTATGCAGTAGGAATTGGGCAGCATTTATAACAGGCTATGCCTGTTGATGTGACTGTCAAAACCCCCTGTACACTCCAAGAACAGCTTGTTTCCTACCAGTGAAAATTGTTATTCTCATCCTGTTGTTTTGCAAGTTCTGTTTCCAGCAATGCTTGATCACAGATAAGACAAATGTAATCTCAATATGCACATCTTGGGCTTTGTTTATCCAGGACCAGCTAAGCATCATGGTGGGAGGAATGACATTTCATTTCTTTCTCCAGCAACACCTCCCCTTCTCTGCTTCTTAATTTCTTCCATCCAAACCTTACTTCAAAACAACACTGAAAACCACTGGCATGGGGATAGGATAATCCCCTGAGCTGGAATCAGTTTCAGTCTTAGAATCATAGAATAGTTAGGGTTGGAAAGGACCTTAAGATCATCTAGTTCCAACCCCCCTGTCATGGGCAGGGATACCTCACACTAAACCATGCCACCCAAGGCCTCATCCAACCTGGCCTTGAACACCGCCAGGGATGGAGCATTCACAACCTCCCTGGGCAATCCATTCCAGTGCCTCACCACCCTCTCAGTAAAGAATTTCTTCCTTAGATCCAATCTAAACTTCCCCTGTTTAAGTTTGAACCCGTTACCCCTTGTCCTGTCACTACAGTCCCTGATGAAGAGTCCCTCCCCAGCATCCTTGTAGGCCCCCTTCAGATCCTGGAAGGCTGCTCTGAGGTCTCCACGCAGCCTTCTCTTCTCCAGGCTGAACAGCCCTAACTTTCTCAGCCTGTTTCCATACAGGAGGTGCTCCAGTCCCCTGATCATCCTCGTGGCCCTCGTCTGGACTTGTTCCAACAGTTCCATGTCCTTTTTATGTTGAGGACACCAGAACTGCACACAATGCTCCAAGTGAGGTCTCACGAGAGCAGAGTAGAGGGGCAGCATCACCTCCTTCAACCTGCTGGTCACGCTGCTCTTGATGCAGCCCAGGATAGAGTTGGCTTTCTGGGCTGTGCCGGCTCATGTTCATTTTTTCATCGACCAACACCCCCAAGTCCTTCTCTGCAGGGCTGCTCTGAATCTCTTCTTTGCCCAACCTGTAGCTGTGCCTGGGATTGCTCTGACCCAGGTGTAGGACCTTGCACTTGGCATGGTTAAACTTCATCAGGTTGTCATCAGCCCACCTCACAAGTGTGTCGAGGTCCCTCTGGATGGCATCCCTTCCCTCCATCCTATCAACCAAACCACAGAGCTTGGTGTCATTGGCAAACTTGCTGAGGGCGCACTCAATCCCACTGTCCATGTCACCGACAAAGATGTTGAACAAGACCGGTCCCAACACCGATCCCTGAGGGACACCGCTCGTTACCGGTCTCCAGGTGGACATCGAGCCATTGACCACAACTCTTTGTGTGCGGCCATCCAGCCAGTTCTTTATCCACCGAGTGGTCCACCCATCAAATTGATGTCTCTGCAGTTTAGAGACAAAGATGTCATGTGGGACAGTGTTGAATGCTTTGCACAATTCCAGGCAGATGACATCAGCTGCTCTGCCCCGGTCCATGAGTTCCATAGCCCCATCATAGAAGGCCACCAAATTGATCAGGCAGGATTTACCCGTAGTGAAGCCATGCTGGCTGTCACCAAACACCTTGTTGTTTTTCATGTGCTTTAGCATGCCTTCCAGGAGAATCTGCCCCAAGATTTTACCAGGCACAGAGGTGAGACTGACTGCCAGATGGAAAGGTACAGATCTGTTTCAAACACAAATCTGGGTTTCCTGCAGCCTGCACTTTACTCTTTACTGCAGGCTCTTGGTACTGTTTAATACCTCTCACAGATGCAGGGACTGAGCCCAGCGCTTGTGAGCCAGCTCCAAAGCATCCTGATGTTCAAGTGCAGATCTTGCCAGGGCAGTGGGAATGAGCAAGATGTTCTGAGCTTGTCCTGTCCATGACTGCCATGAGACTGATAATCTCAGCAGGGAATTCAGTGATGTGGCATCAAACTGATGGACAGGGGCAGAGCAGTTGACGTCATCTATCTGGACTTGTGCAAAACCTTTGACACTGTCCCACACGACATCCTTGTCTCTAAATTGGAGAGACATCAATTTGATGGGTGGACCACTCGGTGGATAAAGAACTGGCTGGATGGCTGCATGCAAAGAGTTGCGGTCAATGGCTCAATGTCCACCTGGAGACCGGTAACGAGTGGTGTCCCTCAGGGATCGGTGTTGGGACCGGTCTTGTTCAACATCTTTGTCGGTGACATGGACAGTGGGATTGAGTGCGCCCTCAGCAAGTTTGCCAATGACACCAAGCTCTGTGGTTCAGTTGATAGGATGGAGGGAAGGGATGCCATCCAGAGGGACCTCGACACGCTTGTGAGGTGGGCTGATGACAACCTGATGAAGTTTAACCATGCCAAGTGCAAGGTCCTACACCTGGGTCAGAGCAATCCCAGGCACAGCTACAGGTTGGGCAAAGAAGAGATTCAGAGCAGCCCTGCAGAGAAGGACTTGGGGGTGTTGGTCGATGAAAAAATGAACATGAGCCGGCTTCAGTGTGCGCTCGCAGCCCAGAAAGTCAACTGTATCCTGGACTGCATCAAGAGGAGCGTGACCAGCAGGTTGAAGGAGGTGATCCTGCCCCTCTACTCTGCTCTCGTGAGACCTCACTTGGAGCATTGTGTGCAGTTCTGGTGTCCTCAACATAAAAAGGACATGGAACTGTTGGAACAAGTCCAGAGGAGGCCATGAGGATGATCAGGGGACTGGAGCACCTCCCATATGGAGACAGGCTGAGAAAGTTGGGGCTGTTCAGCCTGGAGAAGAGAAGGCTGCGTGGAGACCTCAGAGCAGCCTTCCAGTATCTGAAGGGGGGCTACAAGGATGCTGGGGATGGACTCTTCATTAGGGACTGTAGAGACAGGACAAGGGGTAACGGGTTCAAACTTAAACAGGGGAAGTTTAGATTGGATCTAAGGAAGAAATTCTTTACTGAGAGGGTGGTGAGGCACTGGAATGGGTTGCTCAGGGAGGTTGTGAATGTTCCATCCTCGGCGGTGTTCAAGGCCAGGTTGGATGAGGCCTTGGGTGATACAGTTTAGTGTGGGGTGTCCCTGCCCATGGCAGGGGGGTTGGAACTGGATGATCTCAAGGTCCTTTCCAACCCAAACTATTCTATGATTCTAAACCTATGACTGGACAAGAGACCTTTGCTACTAACAGTTTTGAAGCCCAGAGTGACGAGAACTCACAGGACAAGTGCCTGCATTTCTGAACCTCAATTAGAATTAGCTTTTGCAAATTAAGGAAATGAGAATTACTCGACTCAGGTTCCCCCTCTCTGAACAACAAAGATTCAGGAGATTGGCTCGAGCCTACAGATAGGGGTGGCTCTCTGGCTCGGATCTGTGTTTCATTCCACCCAGGTTAACAGGTTAATTCTGGGGATACAATGAAGCTAAATGGAAATCTTGTCTTTTGAGCCAGTCTTCACTTGTCCTTGTTCTGTGAGCCTCACACTTGGATATAACACTTCAAAGTAGTAACTGGCAGAGTGGTCTTTGCGTGGATGGAAACTCTCCTGTGAATTAGAAGTCATTTACATACTGTAAAAATCTGGGTATCTTTTTCTCCCAGTGTTAACCTGAGATGTAAAACCTCAGAGACAGGGTGCCAAGTCAGAGTTAAAATAGTGAGGCAGGCATAAGCTGCCATCCAGTATGGCCAGGCAGCTTCCTCTTTCGCCAATCACAAAAACTAACCTGAGAAAACGCAGTGCAGTGCAAAGCAAGAATTAAGTTGCATTTACCTTAGAGGAAAGGCTGAAGAACAATTGCTTAACCCAGCCCCTTGACCTGATTTCCGACAATAGGAGAAAAAACACACGAAAGCTGATATCCCTTCTATCTTAAAAGGCAGAGGCTCATTTTTGCTCCTCTGTTTTAAGTGTCACAAACAGAAGGAGCCGGGAAGAGAGCAGCTTTTGTTCAGTTGTACATCATGTAGGTCAGCCACATAGAGCTTCTGTGTGGGACCCAAATGTGGTGGTGACACTGGGACGGAGGTCTCTACCTGATACCATCACCCTAGGAGGGCAGCATCTACTCAGTCCAGCTTGGTTTTTCTTGTCCTTCATTGTACAGTCTCTGCATTTCTTCTCCTCAGCCCATAGGTCCCTTTTGGTGCCTGGTCCCCTTGGCCAAGGGTCATGGTCTTAGCTCATGTGTCCTGTGACTTCTCCAGGGCCTTGCTCTATGGCGATGCCCACCAGGAATGCCTGAGGCCATCGAAACATCCCCCAGATATCCACCTCTGTGACAGAGTTTGCATTTAGCCTTGAACTAAACCTTGAACCCCTGGAATTTGGAGAGTCACAATGGTCCTCAAGGGACAGGACGCCCTTTCTCAATACCTAAACCCCTACCTGGAAGAGCAGTCTACAGGCAAGCCTAAGAAAGGGAGGAAAGAACTGGGGACCTCAGGAGAAGAAGTATTGTTGAGGGTTCTTGAGTAATATTTCCTCTTGTCCCCTTTTTAATTGACTGCAAAGTCCTCTCAGCAGCCAAATCTTTTTGTCCAGGCTCATGCCTTGACATCAGCATGCAATACCTGGCCATCCCCTTTGGCTGAACTCCTGCCACACAGAGCATCACTGTCCGAGCAAAGAAAACTAGTTCTGCTGTCCTGCCAGACACATTTCAACAAATCCAGCATATTGGGAGAGAATATCCCCTTACACCATGCAACATACCAGAGAAGTCTCCAAAACTCAAGGGGCATCACACAGGGGGAGGGAACAGAGGTCAGTTTTCCCAGATGAGTCTACAAACTAATCCCCAGAGCAAAGAAAACGCTCTGGAGTCCTCATGGGGGCTGTTGTTGGCAAACTTTATACAAACAGGACTCTGGCAGACACTGCCACAAGGGTCCTCAGTGTTTCCTTCTGCCCACGTCTCTTTTCTGCTGAGGAGTGATGCAATATTTGAATGTGAATGGTGCAAGCTTGTTGGCAGAGAAACGGGCATTAATCAGCAGCCTCTACACTGGAGCTCCAGCAGCTTCCAGTCTGTCGCTGAGAGCTGCTTGAGAGCGAGGAGGGGAAAGTGGGCTCAGAGGCCAGCCCTTGGCACAGCAGAGGTGATCAAGGCATGGGGAAATGGCTGCAGCCAACAACAGAGAGGAATTAGGTTCGCAGGATATCCAAGAACTTTAGGAATCGTCCTTCCTATTATTGCTCATGACAGGATTGATAAAGCACCCCAGAAAAAACACCAAGCAGCCATTAGCAGATGTCGGTCTAAGATGTCTGCCGTGAGCGATTGAAGCCAGGTTGGCCATGAAGCATAAACCAACAACACATGAGTTTTGGAAGGAACTAAATCCAGGCAGCAAAGCCGTGTCAAAGGAATAATAACTCTAGGCAAAACCGACACGTATCGGACCTGGCTTCCGCTGGATAGCCTTAAACTGGATTTCCAGTAAATATAAATCAGTGCAGCTCCACTTAAATAAGGGGTTTTACATACCAGCTGGAAACCTAGCCAGGATATCAGAGATGGCTTCATTCACCATTGCATTGCATAGTGCTACCTTCAGCTATAACCCACAGGCTTCAAATGCTTCTGGGGGAGGCAGGCATCTGCCTGATTGATAGTCAGATAGTGAAAGCACCTAATTAATAAAGCCCTCTGGTTCTTGGATACCAGCTAATTTCCAGGTTTCATCCCCCTCAGAAGAGCTTGCATTATACAGCCCACTTCAGAGAATACTGCTGGTCTCTCATCTCTGCCTCAGCACTGCGGTCATACTACAGTTTGCCAGTGACTTACATTTGGTCTTCCTGACAGAGACCACAGCTGTTTGGATTTTAGAATACTCAGCAAAGCTCATGTGCATCATTGAAACTTAAGCAGGTGAGCTAAGAGCTTGAAGTGTTTTATCAGTTTGGTAGCAAATGATACTAACCCTCCTTTTAAAATAGGTGAGTAGTGTAGGGTAAAGAAGCACAACTCCTACCAAAGCAGGTTTTTGTTAGACGCAGACTTAAAGCATCAGTCTTTAATAAGGCTGGATACATAGCTAAGACTAATACAGTCATGTCTCAATGGAGCTGCTTCCCAGATGCTGACAAATCAGACAACTTCTTCTTTGGCTTGGAGATCCTATCTAAGTAGTAAAACTGCTTCCACATGTTCATTATGTAGTGCAGGGTTGCTTTTGTGGTTATTAATGCATATGTTGTACAGAGCAGAGACCCTGGCCTGCTTAAAACATGGGTCTCCTCTCACTGCTCAGTGTCTGTCTCTGGCAGTGTGTCCTGTGATGTGGAGAGAGAGAAAAGACCCAATTTCTACCCCCATGAAATGAGTAATAAGTCAGATTCTTAAATCATTCTGTAATCCTTAGATTTAGGCCATACAATATTCTAAGTTAAGCCGAAAAGGTCTGTGAAGGTTAAAGGCAATAAATCAGAAGACAGGAAGAAGGATTTAAAAAATGAAAAAGAAAGGTAATATAGGACTTGAAATAACCAACTGATGGTGCTGAGCAGAGAGGATTTGGAGACAGTTTGATGAAAAAAAGCTTTAAGTGAGAATGTGCACCTAAGTCCACTCCTCTGTAGTTGTTTTTTTTCATCAGGTGTTGAATTCTGCATTAAAAATGCCATAACTCATAAGCAAATGTACCTCTAACAGCATCAGTAACTTAGTCCCAGCTTACGGCTGGCGGGTTAACTGTGTTCAGGGCTCGAGATAAAAAACTGATATAAAAGCTGACCTCAATTATTCATGTCTCTGACTGCAGCTTCCTTCATCAGCCCGGACAAGTCATCTAACCCCAGCACTTCAGTTTCCTCTTGTGCTGTGCACCTGTGGCAATAATGGAGCTTTACTTCAGACACTGCACCAAGGTGAAATAGGAATATGAGAGGTGGCAAATGCATGGTCTGAGCCCAGGCAGGCTTTACCAGGGTAAAACATGTGGGCACCTGTAATGCTGCTGGGACTGCTTGTCTTGACTGAACCTGAGAGGAGGGCTGCAGCAAGATGAGACCCACCACTTGGGAGGCTGGACTTGCTGCTGATGGTTTGTGTAGCCTCTGTTCGAGCAGTGATTGCCAAGAAAGGTAAAAAGGCAAGTACAGAGGGGCCATGTAAATCATAAACAAACTAAATTCTGAACTCCTCATGACAGAGAACAGTATTTGCATACAGGTGTGACAGTAGGAGCTGCAGAGATGTGCGCTGTTGCCATCATATTTATTAGCAAAGCAAACATGTACCAAAATCAGTGGACAGACTCCCACTATATTCAGCAGCCTTTGGCTTCAATCATAAAAGTGTCATGCTCACAGTGCCCTTTTATTTCTCCATTTACAGCATTCCCTGGCCAGGAATGGTGTGCATCCTTCACACACCACTGGATGAGAGAGGGAAGGTTGTACATGGCTAAACAAAGGAATTTGTTAGGTGGGCAGAAAAGTGTTGCTGGCTGTATTAAGTGACCAAATTTGCACCTTTAGGTCAACACAGCGTGTTGAGAGTCAATGAATAGCTTGGCTGGGAAAAAAGAGATTAAAAAAATAGTTGTTAGGATATATTTAAAACGTCTCATTTGAAAAGTGTTATTTAGATGGCTACCTGTATTTCCTTTATTTTAAAGGTTAAAGATAATGTCAGGAAATTAACATTTAGTTTGGGGTTAGATTTTGAATCAGTTTGAATCTGCTTTGAGTGAATTTCATCCACAAAAAATCTTTAAAGTGTTTCATTTTGATCTGAAAACTACAAAATGAGTTCTGTTTCAGGACAACTCCAACTTTCACTTTATATTCTGAGTTTTTAGTTCTGTGGCCACACTAGAAAAGCAGCTATTCAAACAATCCTAATCATAGATGTAACTGTAGTCATCTCAGCATCAATAATGAGCAGATAACTTCTTGGACTACTTCTACTACTTCTACTACTTCTGGAGCACCTTCCGTATGGAGACAGGCTGAGAAAGTTGGGGCTGTTCAGTCTGGAGAAGAAAAGGCTGCGTGGAGACCTCATAGCAGCCATCCAGTATCTGAAGGGGGCCTGCAAGGATGCTGGGGAGGGACTATTCATCAGGGACTGTAGTGACAGGACAAGGGGTAACGGGTTCAAACTTAAACAGGGGAAGTTTAGATTGGATCTAAGGAAGAAATTCTTTACTGAGAGGGTGGTGAGGCACTGGAATGGGTTGTCCAGGGAGGTTGTGAATGCTCCATCCCTGGCAGTGTTCAAGGCCAGCTTGGATGAGGCCTTGGGTGACATGGTTTAGTGTGGGGTGTCCCTGCCCATGGCAGGGGGGTTGGAACTGGATGATCTCAAGGTCCTTTCCAACCCTAACTATTCTATGATTCTATGATTCTATGACTATCTTGACTGGCAGTACAGTAGGAAGTCAGTGTTGTATATTTCAGATTCATTTAACATTCCCTTTGTAAATCCATTTCTTCTGCTCCTCTGCTGTTTTCCCAAACATCATTACAGTGGAATATAGGAGCAGCACAATAGTACAGGACAGTGTAGAGTAGTGTCCTGTAGAGCAGGACAGTGGGAGTTTTGGACACACAACACATAAACTGTGCCCCAGGAACAAAACAAAAGCCAAAGAAACACTGACTGAGTAGATTTACCCTTACATTCTTGTTTAAAACTTCTTAATATCTAACTACAGCCTCTCATTTCCCAGCCATCAACCGCTTCCTCCAGGGTTTATATTAACATGCTGATACACACACAAATCTTTGAAGGAAAAAGATGCAAAAGATTTGCGAAAACAGGATTGCAAAAGACTTGCAAACCTTATACCATATACTCATTCTCAGTCTGATTCAGTGTGTGCAAAGGTTTTCTGTGCATAACAATCAGCAGTATTGACAAGTGCATTGGGTACCTTCATTCAGAGCCATCTCCTGGGTCCATGATGCTCCCTCCATTTGAAGGCAGGACCCTGGCAAATGCACCAATAATACTGCCCATGAAGGGTCAGAGTCGTTCATCAGCTGGCAAAGGCTGAAAGGGTTTTCAGCTCTATTTTTCCATGTAAAATAGCCATGCTTTTAAAAAACAAAAGATAAGCACACTGACAGAGGGAATGTGAGGACAGACTGTTTAGTAGCATCCATTCTGCATCTTCCCAGCGGGTAGGTGAAACATAAGTGGAATGGGAGGATGCTCCGAGGCATGTGCTGGGACCAGATGCTGGCACAGGTCTGCGGTGTCATGCATAGGACTTATCTCCTATATATCCACCTACAAGTCCACCCTTAATCTAAACTAGTTGCTGGGGCTTCTGCTGGCAGGTGGTGAAAGAAGGTACTTCCAGAGGTGGCTTAGACTAGTCTAAGTTGAACCCTAAAATGGGCAGCAAGCTACTCAAAGCTGCCCATGGACACATTCCCAACTGAAAATCCTCTGTAGGGGAAGCCTCAACTCTCCATAAACCCTAGACATGTCTACATCTGTCTGATGTGAATGATGAGAGCTGTGGCCTGGAAGCACTGCAACATTTTCACTGCGAGCTAACCCATGGATGGATGACTCCCTGTCCTCATCCTCCCTAGCTCAACTACAAACACAATTACCTCTACAGCTCTGCCTCATGGCGATGCAGATTGCTGCCCACAACCATGAGGTAGTTTCAAAAAATGGCACAAAAAGTGCTGTCAGATGTTGGGCAGCTGTACCAAGCTGCAGGTCCTCATCACACCAAGGATGGACACAAAAGACGAAGACCCTAACTCCCTGGGAACTGAAAACCTATTCACATATAGTGAAGACTCCAGTACTGGGGAATTTAAACAAAAACACTGCATATTTTGGTGCTGCATCTCAAAATCCAAACTAGACACATTTTTCTCTGGTTCTAAATTCAACTAGATGTGGCAGAATAAAACCTTTTAACTCTCAGGTATGTTTGAGATTTTTAGTAGCTTGATTGGTAATCAATAAAGTTATTATAGAATGAGATATTTATTCAGCGGTGAAACTGCCATCATATAAAATCACTGGCAGGGAGATCTATGTGGTGTTAAGTCTATTTATGTCTGCTTATGGATATATTGAGCATGACTGTTGACATCCATAACTGCTGGAGCAGTAAGGCCTGGATGCACAACATGTTTTGGAAGAGACACAAACCTTCAAGCTTAAGATGGTCAAATTACCAAGCTGAGAAGGACATATTTTCCACAGCAGGTCAGTCCACAATTGCTTTCTTTAGGAGCAGTCAGTGTTGGTTGCTTTTGGACCTGATGGCCAGACAACCACTGGACTAGTGCAACCATGTCTGATTCAGTCTGGCAATGTTTACACTGCTTATGGTCAGGTCTTCTGGAGCAGAGTATCACTTTTAATAAGCCTTATTTCTAAACATTTCATTGTGGGAATTTCTTTTTTTATTACTTTTATGTTGGACTCTGTAGGAAAAATCCAAACCCTCCCTTCCAGCTGATTTTTCATACTTTATTATGAACATAATTGGAACCCTTCTATACTGAAAAAGGTTTTGCCAGAGATTGATAGTGATGTGCAGGCTGAGGATGAAGGCAAATTTAATCACTCTTTTTGTTATTCTATTTTCCTGACGAGGGTAATTTCCCATCATCCTAAGTGGCTTGAACAGCCACAGGCTTGAAATAGTGGTGATGGAATTTCCTGGGAACAAATTAATGTGGAGGCACCGGCCTATTACAGTAACAGTGTGGTAAAGGAATGTGCCTTTTACTATATGCCTCCGTCGTACTGATGTATATTTTGGCCAACACCAAATGTCACTTGTGAAATGTGTACTACATTGTGGCCTCTGTTTTTCTCTCAGACCGAAGCAGCGACCACTACTGATTGTGGTCCTGCAGCACTTTCCCATGCAGGCAGAGCTCCCACTGGTTTCCAGACGGGCATGTACAAGTTAGGGCTGCTGGATCCATCCCTACCATGGTAAAAATAGACAGTTACTTGGTTGTTTTCATTAAAAGGAGAGGAAGGAGAGCATTATATAACAGGAGGTTTTTAGGGGGAGAGCACTGGTTTATTTAAAACCTCCAGTGATAGCTGCTTTCCCTGACAGGGATTGGCTCTGCAGCAGCGCACGAAAGCTGGGATCCTGCCATTGCTGGAGAGCAATGCTCTTTTCTTTATTAGCAGACAATAAGCCACATTCAAGACATGCTAAAGAGTTGGAAGACAAGCAGCCAAAGCAGACAAATTCAAAGTGAGGGCTGGTGCTTGGGAGCCTGGTGTTTGCATTTGCCTGCAAGGAAGAGGCAGACACAGCTGAAGATGCAACAGTTCTTTGCCAATGTTCTTGGTGCTGGTGAGGACCTGAAGGCAGAGAGGCAGAGAGGCAGAGATGGTTTTAATTGACACCTGTGCTAATTGCTTGCTCTTAGCAGGCAGAATTCCTGCAGGACTGGAGCAATGGGGCAAGTGTTGAAGGCAGGGCACACCTGTGAGGAGATAGGGTTTTTATGGTGGTGAGGGATGCTTAGGGCCCACTTTGACACAGTGAGCGAGGAAAAGGAGTGCATGAGGGCTGGAGCCTCTGTTAGCAGAGGAGTTTGGCTCTTGTGTCATGTGTGGAAGAGGCATCTTGATGCTTGTAATCCTACTGCTCTTCCTTCTCTGTCCCAGCTCTGTACACTGTACCTTCATAAGTCACAGCCAGGTCTCACGTACTCAAAGCATACAGCCACAGCTCTGCTGAAAAGACATGATTCAGGGTGAGCCTAGAGCTGGTCTCTTGTCTCTGGCAGAGGCCAGAAGAAGACGCCTGAAGAGAATCAGAGCAAGACTTGTCTACAGTGTCCCCATCCCGAGCTGTCCTCCTGTCTGGCTCCTCTCCTGATCCATGTCTCCTTGGGAGAGGCACGGCTCACTAAGGCCCCGGAGGACATTCTTCACCTGTAGCCCTGCACCAGAGCTCCATGTGATTTGGGTCAAGGAAGCGGGTCTGTGGGGCGGCTGGCACACCCCAAGGCAGCTGCAGGCCTCTCACAGCATGCCAGAGCTCTGATGGCACCATGCTGGATGCCCTCAAAAGCCCTCGGAACAAAGTCTTTCACACTGTGCGTGCGTTGATCCAAAGCCCAGTTTTCCTATTGTTTTCAGTGGCATTTGGTTTGGGCCACAAGGCTCTGAATCAACAACAGTGCTGAGCCTAGCGAGTCAAAGCGACTAAAGCACCTGATTAGAGCAAGGCTGCTTTTTAAGTTACTCCCTGCCTGGGGACTTAGGTGAAGTGTAGACTTGGGTTTAGAAGCACAAAAGGCTGTCACTTCCATGGGACTTCAGCAAATTCTGATGTGCTTTGCAGAGCACAGGGTTGTGGTCTTTAAAAGTAGACCTTCTTCCAAATGAGATACAGACCTACCGTGAACAACAGGCCGTGTTCATTCCTTGAACCAGTCGTATCGGGATACTGGGGTTCACACCATGCAAGGGCAAGGTGAGGTAGCAGAATCCTGGTGAAGGTCATTTGAAAAGCCTGCTTCAGGCTGGCCACTAACTGAAAAAATACAGCAACCTTATAAAATGTATTTCAGCGCCGAGATGTTAATTGTCAACATTGAGCCAAGGGGCATTTCTTACATGGAGTTTCAAATGAACAAGAAATAAATCTTGGCACAGCCTTTGCTGCAGCGGTTCCAGAGGAGTAATTAAACAGGAGCTACTTGAAGCCAGCCTGGGGGAAAATGTGCGACTGATCTCAGAGGGAAAAAGACTGTGCCTGCCTCTGTGTGCATAGTATGTTGTATTTTTCTTAGTCATATCTGTGCGCTGTTTCCATGAGTGTCCCTGGCACCTTGCTTCAACAAGCAGTTTGAAAGGCACATGCTGTTGAGCAAAGGGGGGAGAAACTCTCCTGATCTCTTTTTTGATTTCTTGGATCTCAGTGAACATGCCATTTTTTAATGCTTTTCCTGAGGCTCCTATGACCTTTGCTTTACACCACCCATCTGGTTTACTTCATCAATCTTCTGTTAATATGACAGGCTTTGCAGAAGTGATCAAAATGTTAAGGAGACAGATGCCATCAGTATCTCTCAAGGGTAAATACTTGAAGTTTGCTCCCTTTTTGTGAGGCTGGTCCCTGTTCCAGATCTTGGCACTGTGGCTGAGCCACTGAGACTAATTCATCTTTGCACCTCCCTCAGATGCTCTAGATGAACGTTAACCGTAATTTTTATGGTTTCCTGTGTTTTCCTCAAATGTCAAAGCTTTTCTCTTCTGCCTTTCTGCTGGAGAAACCCCACCTTACACAGATGAGGGATGTAGCTGGAAGCATTCTTATAACTTATAAGCAATCACAGGGCACTTTCTACCACCAACACAGTATATTTTGCCCTTCAGGTGAGAAAATAAGGTAAGCTAGAACCATGTTAAGGAGTATAGGGGATAGTTAGCTCCATGCTGAGCCAGCTTAGAAGTAAGTCTGGTACAGATACCTGACACTGGTATTGGAGAAGGTGGCTTGTTTCTCTTTGCCCCAATGAGATATACATACAATGCCACCCATCACAAGGGAAAGGGAGCAATGCCTGTTCTCAGAGAGGGCTTTGGGTCCTGTGAATGTGGGTCTGTTTTAAAGGGAAAAACACAAGCTTGCACCTAAAATGTATAAAAGCAAATAAAAGTTTATAGAAGCATATTTAGAACTATTGACACATCTTGGAGGCTTACTTTCCATCCTGTTTTTCTACACTTCACAGTGCAGGGAAGAGGGAAAGGGTCTCAATACCACAACTAGAGTGCTTAGACAATGGATGATCACCACCACAGAGTGGGTAAGGAGAGGATGATAGTCTCTGGGGTGATCTCAGCACGTATGGGAGATGCCACAAATGAACTCTAAACTCTGGCTGTGCTTAGAAAGCAGCAAAAACAAGGAGATGAGGAAACCTCTTCTGTTCACTTCCTTGTGCGATGCTTAGTGCTTTGGATCCCAGTGAAACTGCCCGGATCCAAAGACCAAATGCCAAGCCCAGATACAGCCATGACTCTGGGACACAATTCATATCTGTGTTAAAGTTGCACATTGTGGGCCCGCCTGCTCCAGGCTGAGCAGGCTGCAGTTCCTCTGAGACAAAGCCCCATATCCAGGCATCATATTTATCCCTACAAGACTGTCCGGGGAAGATTGTTTCATCTTTGAAAAAGCCCTCTTTTGCAAACCAGCATTGTGCTGGGCTCATCTCTCCTTTCACACTCCTTCCCAAGGCAGTTACTTGTCTGCTGTAATTTACTCTTTAATGCAGCACTTTCCTATTCTGTGAGACAACAATCATGAAGCATTTAAATTCCAATTGAGTAGGGCTGGAGTGCAGAGGGGCTGCGGCTTGCAAAGGGAGGACAATGGGAACCTGAGACAGGGGACACCAGTTCAAGGCCCCCCAGGAAGGAAGGCTACAAGCTTCTCCCTCACATTCCCATCTCCCTAGAGATGTAAATCAAGAAAATGAAGGGAGGGGAAGAGGAGGAGGGGGGGTGTTTATAGAAAGAAAAGGGAAAATGGATTGAGTTGTGCTGAATTCTAAGACAAGGATCAGCTACACAAGAGAACTATTGAATAGCTGTGAAATCTGGAATTGAGCCATCAAAAAAGCTGCTGAGCTGCATGTGAATCAGGTTGATTGTTTTTGAGAAGCACCTGATTTTATTTCTCTCTCTTTTTTTGCCCCCCTTCCTCCCTCTCCCAGGCTGCGTGCTTAGCCTTGGAATTTGAACATGACTGCTGGATGTGCTAAACTGCTTTTCCTTGAGATAGAGACATTTTAGGGAGCAGGAGAGGAGGGAGAGCGGGGGAGTGCCTCTCCGAATGGGAAGATCACGGTATCCGGGAGCTGACAGGTTCCCCACCGCTCCCGGCAATCGCAATGAGGAATTTGCACTGCTGGCAGAAAGCGAGCAGGAAAAGTAAAGAGCTGTAACTCCATGGGACATAGAGAAGAGGGCTGCTCAAAGGGGTGCACGCTGCTCCATAGCGGGGCTGCAAGACACTGCTTCACCAGCTTTGTGCTCCCAGGAACTCACATTTCTTGCCTTGTCTCCCAGGGCAGATCTGGAGCCTATTTCCTACTGAGTGGTCCTTGCTGGACCTCAGGAAAATGAATTGCAAAGCCCCAGTTTAATACTACACTTATCATCGTGGTGTCTGATTCTCCCATGTGCACTGATGGAGTTATAATTCTCTCTGCAGCCTTCACTAGGGAGCGAAGAAGAGCACAGGGATGTTAAGATATGAAGAGCTCTGTGATTCCAGAGTGCCTTAAAAAGGCACACTGAAAGGGAAAAAAAATAGCAAGACTGCTTTTAAAAAATCCAGCAATTTGCCTAGGGTTATGGAATGAGTTGGGATTGCAAGAGTGAAACCTTGCCTTTCCTCATTTGGTATGGCTGAGAACCATCTCTGTTCTAATTTATTATTATTGTATTTCATTATTGTGTAATTTTATTGCATTAAAAATCATGTGAATGGCACCATGGTGCTCTACAAACAGAGAGCAACACAGAGCCACTGCTCCGAGGAGCCTTGTTAAACTGCCTCCAGATTTGACTCAAGAGACCTGTGCTCTATTACCTTATGCAGAAAGCATCTACATTGTTTTATTGTTGTTTATTTATTTATCATGAGAGTAAGCACTGCACTGGGTGAGCTTTTGCAGTCTGGACAGATCTGTCAAACTTCAGCTCTTCTGCAATGGGATGTGCTCATATGGCCTCTCCCTTTTTCCCTCTTTTGTGGTACCATAACAGCCTAACACCACAGCCTCTCTGCCTCTTCAGTGAACTAGCTGGTGAGAGTCAGGTCCCCTTCAACCCCTGGATGGGTGTCCAAACCCATTTCTGTCTACAGACCATCTTCCCCCCACCCATATTGGTCACGTTAAGGGCTGAGAGGTTGCTGTTATATTGGAGCAGCCCTGGAGTGGCTCTCAGTGCCACCTTCACCCCACAAGAGTATTTGATTGTTTCGAGCCTGTGCAGCACTCACACATCAGGCCAGTGTTAGGACAAGCTTTAATAGCTGTTGGCTGCCACAGCAACTTAAAGCAACCAGCAAGCTGCCATGCTGGTGTCACTGGGGATACCCAAATGAGCTGGCTGGAGGGAGCACAGTGCGCCCTGCCCCTGCAGCCCCAACCCCATCAGGCACCAGATAGGGAAAGGCTCAGTCCTCGGGGGGGGGTTATTTATTTCTTTTCAATGGAGAGGACCCTCTCCTGGGGTGAAATGCGCTCACTGCAGGGGGGAAGAGAAGGAAATGCCCCGCTGTCCCCTCTCAGCTCCCAGTCTGCTTTTGTGCTCTCGGTCCCTTATGAGAGAGACCCCAGCATCCCAGCACTGGTTACATAGGAGGTGCTGCCCTGAGAAAAAGCCCACAGCAATTACTATCTAAACCATCCCACCGGGAGGAGGGGAGGTCAGGGGCAGCGGGAGGGCAGCAGGAGGGCAGCAGGAGGGCAAGCATTGTGCATGGCCATCACTGCCCGCTGCAGACCTCGGCCATTCACACACAGCCCGACTCCGGGCCCCTTGAAGTTAATGAAAGGACTCTCCGGGATGTCAGGGGGTTTGGGGCTGAGCCTTTGGTGTGCAAAAGCATCTTCACATCCTCTGTAACTCAGCAGCACCGTGAGCAACAGGAGCACCCAGAGGCACCCAGAATGAGTGGCTCTCATATAGATGCAGGCAGCATCTTCCTAAAACATCTCACCGGTTTAAACCAGATTTTCCTTCTTTTTTTCAGTAAAAAAAAAGGGGGGGAAAGTAATTAACCTTCACCTCAGGTCTCAACTCGCATAACCACAGATCAGATTCTAGTAATAATTTGCTTGCTTAAGTGACTCATAATAAACACTGTGAGTTTACTTTTGCTTTGAGAGCAGCTGATCTTTGGAACAAACTGCCCACAGGCGTAAAATCATGTCACCCATTTGCTGATTTAACTCTCTGAGTGCTCATGTGTCTCCGGACCTTACTAAACTGCTGCTTGCAGGAAAGCTTGGTGTCTGGGAAACTTTATCATCACATGGGAAATAATACCCCTAGAGGGTGTGATCTCTTCTTCACCTATTTCAGATTGGGATGCCTTTGCTCAGGTCAATAGCCCCCACACATGGGTGAAGGCTGGGGCTGCCTGTCCTATCCAAACTTTCTGACTAGCTGTTTATGCCATTTTCTGTGGCAGCATTTTTTCCTTATTACAAGTTCTTCTGAGGATCTTTTTACCCGTTAATTATAGATGAGCACAACAGCCTCATTTCCCCCTCAGGCCAGCCTGAACCTCAGCAGTGCTAATACAGGGTTTGGAGGGCACCAAGACCCAGCACCATAACCTCAGGCTGAGCACAAGGTGCTGATGGGACACCGTAGGTTACATGGGCTGGTGCCAGTGTCAGAAGGAGATATTACTGCTATAAATAAAAAGATCCAGGGTCTGTTTTCATAGGGCTAAACTATTTTCCCCTCCAAAGCATGGGGTGCCCACCCTCACTGCCTGTGTCTGTCTCTCTTCGAGGCACACAAACCATGCTTAGGATGAGCCCCAAGGCAACATCATAACCCCTCATGCAAAGATGAAGACAACATGAGCATGCTGACCTGGGTGTGCAGCTGCATGTACCAGCAGTGTCACCCTGCAACAGCCTCCCGTCTGCACAGCGTGAACAGGGCATGTTATCACAGCCACAGTGCAGGAATGACTATGCCCTGTTTTGCAGGTGGACATAACCCAGTCTGAACCCATTGAAAGGCTTCCCCAAGGTCACATAGAAAGGCGTCACCAAAAGCATGCCTTGTGATATAATTCAAACATCAAATCGGAGCTCATGGAGCTGGCAATCACTCCTATTCTCTGTGTATGTGCTTTTCCATGCCCTCTGCATACAGCACTCAGTGGGAGGAAGGTCTGCAAGTGCAGCAAGCTTACTGCAGGCCGCTGAACAGCAGCTTTCTATGCAGTCCTCAGGTTAATACATTTTTGCAAGAGAATGTTATTTCTGTCCATCCCCAGCTTATAGTTTCAGCCAAGCAAAAACCTGCTTGACCTCATTTCTCCACCTTGCTGATCAAAGGTCGTGTTTTACCGGGATTATTTCTATCTTCATTGTAGGCACAGCTGGTAAACAACGTGGAGATTTTACAGTATTTAACTTTCTGATGGATTTATGGAGGCTCCCTGCCTGACTTCCTTTGCTTCTTTCAGAGTTTTTGCACTCACCCTGCAGATGACACCATGCGCTGTGCACCTTCAGGCCCAAAACCCACGCTGAGCCAGAGAAAAGAGCTGTGTGTTAACAATTAGCCATGCACCCTCCCTGCAGCCAACCCCAAACCTCCACTATGGATCACCTGCCTTCAGCAGGGTAGTCTCTTTAGATCAGCAACAGCTCAGATCTGCTCTGGTACAGCAATGGGCATCGCCAGGCTGCCAACTTCAACCAAAACACAGGAAATGTGCTGACCCCCTTCCCTGGGCTAGAAAAGAGTACAGCCTGATCTGCAAGCCAGCACAGAAAAGCTATTCCCGCATAGGGAAAGCAGTGAGGGATGGGGCTGGCTCACCTACTGGCCTTTTGAGCCTGATCTTGTAGACTCAAGTGGAAAAAAAGGAGGTTTGCTGGTTTACCAGTTGTCTAAAGAGTTTTGCAACCTGTTGCACACTGCTTGGTAGAGGATAGAAAGGTGTCTCCATCTAACACTTAGCCTTCTCGCCTTCTTGTGGTGCAGTGGTGGTAGAAAGGGACCAGGCTGGATTTCCCAAGTTGCAAAGCCTCTCACCGTTTGGATTTGAGGGGCAATTTTTGCTGTTCCCCATTTAAGCAGCTCTAATACCGATAGTGGAGGGCAACAGTGCAAACCTGGGCTTCATCCCTGCATGTGCCGGGTGACGGTAGGAGAAGAAGCAAAGGGTGTCCCTGTGAGGAGCAGGTTTGATCCTGATGACGATCCAGCTTCCCAGATGAGGATGCTCTTCCCGTCCTCCCTGTGCACTGCTTCTTCCCCAAACTAAACCCCTGATTTCTGCTACACCCCCCTCAAAGCAGTGTTTGCATCACCAGTGAATCAGGGAGTGCAGTTTGGGAGATCCTGCTTTTGCCAGCGTGTTTGTGCCAGCAAAGAGATTATCCAAATCCTCTCTCCTGAGGAGCCAACCAAGAGGAAACTGCACTACGTGCAAAGTTAATGCCTCTGTACCGTGGTATTGATCCACAAGCGAAGTCACTGACTCACAAGGAAATAATATTTCACCTACCGAACAGTAGTCTAAATATATAATCTTCAGCGTATTTTATCTTCTTTCCATCAGCCTCCACTGGGTAACATATCTTATTCAAACACCATGAAGTCATACTTCCCTGGTACAACCATTTTCAATTATTTCTTAAACAATGAAGGTTGCAATGGGCTGAGTCCTGAATCAGTCATTTGTTCTCTGTTCGAATTGAGTCAGCAAAAGACGGCCTAGGTGTCCAGAGGCTTGTTCTCTGGTACTGGTTGCTGCTTTGGAAAAGATTTGGACTGAGCTCCCAATATAAGGGCATTGCTCCTTTGGAGGCATTACTCTCACTGAAAGTAGCCCACAAGTCTTTGCCTGCCCTCTTTCCCTGGGGAAAAGATGCAAGCCTGTACTTTATAGAGACTGAGTTGGTTTATTTCATTTAAGACATAGAGTGGTCAAAGAACATGCAAAAGGCTCTGGAAATATCTGCCTATTTATTTCAGGTTTCCAGGAACCTCAAAGCAAGTTCCAACCACGACAGAGTGAATGCAAAGCCTGAACCTACCTGTGACCCTCACAACTCTAGCTTTCCCAAAAGTGCTGACACACATAAGCTGGTATAACCCCCTGTGCTGCCTAGGGCAACCCTGACACCCTCCTATGCCCCCATTCATTCCCCAGCACCTTGAGAATAGCTGCACCAGCAGTGCGGGTGAGAGATGTGTGTAAGGACCAGATTTCCAGCTTCAGAGAGAGACATTAAGAGAGGCAGTGGGGGAAAGTGAAGTTTCTTTATAATTTCCCTTTGAAAATTCTGGCCACTGATGAAAAATTTTCTGATTATAAAATTCTGAATCTTTCTGAAGTAGGTAGCAGCCAAAAAGCATTGGCATTGCTGTGAGACAGAAGCAAAGTGTCTTAAAGCAAGGGTAATTATAAGTGCAGGTTCAGTTCTCTTCAGCTATCAGTAACCTACTGATTGCAATGGTGCAACAGGAGATGGGGTCTATTGGCTTCAGAAGGCTGCCCGATTTTTACCAGGAAATGGTGTAAATGAAGTCGAGCTGTAATTTGTGGATAATTGAGTGATCAGTGACAAATGTTCCTGTGACACACAAGCTGTCATGGAAAAAGTATGCTGCTACGGCTATGTGTCACATGTGGTTTTAAACTGATTATTCTAAATCATCCAGTGTCTCCTCTCAGTGTCTGTTAAAAAAAGATCCCCAAATCTGACCTTTACAAAGTTTAAATAGAAATGAAAACCAAAAAAGGCAGTAGGAGATAAGTCAGAGGAGATTCTGCTGCAGACTCGAGTGGACTCTGGCCAGGCTGTACTTACGTGGGTAAAATGAGATGCTCACCCTCTTTACTTAAAGAAATGTCATCCAAACAAACATTTTCAGGTCAAAAATCCCAACAGTGCTGGTTTTCCAAGTGTAAAATAATAACCTGATGTGGACAAGCTGGTATTGCAGCTCCAGTTTGCACAGATAGGCTGAGGGTAGCCTAGAATCACAAACCTGAGCCTCCCCAAATATACTCTGTTTGGAACATTGTGCCATAGAAAATTAATTGCATTCCAGCTCCAGGGAGCATTAGCACTTTTCTGAATTCAGGGCCAGCCTGAGGAGCAGCCGTGCCCTAGGCAAAGAATCCAGCCCCCTCCTGGCCTTTGCCCCTTCCTCCGCAGGGCTGAAAAGGGAAAATTATAATAAATCACAACCTTTAGAGACACCTACTGAACACTGACTGGAATATAAATGCATAAATAAAATAGGAACTGAACGTGCTCATCACAGCACTGGACCGTGGCTTTTCTTCCCTCCTCACTTTCATTTCTCCTTTCCTTTCTTTCACCTTTGTTTCACACATTCCCCTCTCCCTATCCCCTCCCCCTAGCCTTCCTCAGTTTTTCCCCCCCCTTTGTTGTCTTCTACTCTTTAGCCCCTTTCCAACACTGTCCTTTCTCACCCTTTCTGTTCATCATTCCCTATTGGCAGTTAGATCTCTTTCCTTATTCCTCAGCACTTTTGTTTTGTACTCTTTTCTCTTTCCCAGGAATGTCCTGAGGATAAGAAAATGGGCCTCTGCAGAACAATCTGTATCTTTCAGGGGTTGCACCCTTATCACTCTTTTCCTTGCAAATAGTAATTCCCATTGAAGATACCTTAAAAGTTTTCTCAGGCCTGGCATTTAGGTGTAAAAGAACCCACTGCTTTCCTTTGGAAAGTTTGTCATATATGTGGTGCTTGCAGTAGATTCCTTAGATTAAGATTACTTAGGAGCAAACCTGTTATTCTTGTATGAGATTTCTGTGGTTGTGGAAGGTTTGAGCATGCAGGTAGTTAAAAACTGAACTGTACTGGCAAAGAGGCTTAGTCCTGGCCGATTTATACTCTGTTATTCTTACAAGGTTGAGTTGCTGTGAGTCATGTAGAATGCAAGGAGTAAAAAAACTAATTCAAGTTCCTCCTAGCTTCTTTATTCACAAGTTTTATCACATTAACCATCTAAATCTCTCTAACACGATATAACACCCCCAATGGGCATGAATTATGTCAATACAAAGTTGCTTATATTGCTCTAGTTACTCCGTCAGGGGGAGGGAATGAAATATGTACATAAAAATCCATTATGTCAAGATACCTGATTCTGCCTGAGCAGCTGCAGCTATTAAAAGTCCCACGCTGCTGATCAGTGGAGCTCTAGCAGTACAGAAACTTTCTGTAATAACCTGATAGTGAGGAATTAAAGCTATCCTGTGAATGAACAGTCCTGCAGCAGAGAAGCTGGGCTGTTTTTCCAGGATGCTGTGGTATCCTGTTAACACCTGAACTATCCTATCTTAATTATCAGTGATTAGGACAACTTCCCAAGAGAAGCATTTTGCTTGCTCTGTTTCCCATGAACTCCATCCCCTCTCTGTCCCTTTCTCACCTGCTGACTCCAGCTTGCTCCGTGTGTCCTTAGTACTTGTGTTCCAGAGTCACTGCTGAAAATGAACAGGCAATTTCTGCTTGCAGTTGGTGTCTGCATGGCAGTTGGACTGCAGTGCCCCTCTTCTGCCCGCCTGCACATGTTGAGAGGGGGCTCCATGGAGGAGTCTATGGAGGTCTGGGAAATCTTGGAAAGACCTTGGTCTTTCCCCTTGGTCCATAACTATTTACACATTGACCTGGTTGATTTTCCTGCTCCATCTGTCCAGTAAACTTTCCAGGATGATGGGTGGGATGAGGGGAAGGTATGAGCCTGTAGCCATACATTCCATAGCCATGACCCTCAAATGTGGGCTCAGGGATCTGGCCAGTGTACACCAGGGCTCCTTCCAGCCCTATGGATAACACACGGTGATGGGCACCGGTGCATGCCCATGTCTCATTCCATCAGGCAGTAAGCCAAGTGTGCGTGCTTCTGGCCATGGAAGCTGAGAAGCATTCCAGGTGCTGCTGTGGGGACTATCATAGGTCTCAAGAGAAGAAATAAAGGCTTCAGACTTTCAACACAAATACTACACTACCTCTGTCATGGTGACGGGTAGAAGTGTCTGGTCTGGCTTTGCACCAGCAGTACAAGCCATGGTAAGCACCCAAGTGCAGGGTCATGGAGCTTAGCGCAACACTGCCAAGAAGGGGGTTGTGACTGAGCTACAGACATAATTCTGTAGCTTCTGTTAGCTGTAGTCAACTGCCTCTAAATCGTAATGAAGACTCACTCATTTGTATGGATAGTGTATAATTATTTTGTTCCTTACAGGTTGCAGGCATGCAAAGACTCAGTGTGATATGCTGTGCCTTGGGAAGGGAAAGGAAGGAAAGAGAAGGAGTGTGCTCTTTAATTCAGATCATGACTGACCATATGTTCCTCTTTCGTATAACTGCTCTGCAGAACCTGCTCTCTGGCTCCAGCAAACTTCTTGAGCGGGGTGGTGATGCATCTTCAAAAGCTCACCATGAATTAGTAGTGCGTTTAGACAAAACACAGTGCAAAACCACCTAGCACATATAATTGCCAGATGATTCAGACATAACAGGGATAAAAAGCTTGATCTTAAAAACTTTATGAAATTATAGAACCATAGAATATTTTGGGTTTGAAAAGGACCTTCAAAGGTCACCTACTCCAGCCCCCCTGCAATGAGCAGGGATATTTTCAAGTAGATCAGGCTCATACTTCAGGCTTGCTCTGTTGCCTTTGATCCCTGCTCCATTAGAATCAACATGACATTCTGCCATCACTTTCAGTGAGCAGGGCTGGGAGTGGGACTTTTTGGTGGAGTAGAAGTCTAAATACAGCTTTGCTATTGAAAACAGGGAGTCTTGTTTAAAATATTGAAACCATCTTTATTCCCTCAGATGGAATTTAATGTTCTGAGAAAATGTGCTTTTTTTTTCACAAGAAGAATAAACTTAATTGATCCGTTCATTTTTAACTTTCTGCCCAGTGGCAATTGGTCACCTCTTTGCAATAATAGCTGCAAAGAAAATAATCTTTGCTGGATCAGATGAAAAGGTGGAGAAAGAGTCATTGAATTAACTGGCAGAGCAATCTGGTTGTTGCCTTAACATATGGGAATAATAAGTGCCAGCCAGATAAAGCCTGAACACTGAGCTTTCATTTTGTTATTCTAAGCACAAAAATAAATATTTTTATGACTCCATGTAAAGAGTAAAAGCAAATAGAGTTAATATGTAAAAATATACATTTTGCTTCATTATGTGTAATAATACATATTGATTTCATTACAATATTTTTTTTAGGATCAATTTGACTGGGAATAGTGGTCTATTCCTAAAATGCAGTCTGCCTTTTTCATCCCATCTTTCTAAGGTGGCGTGCTAGTATTGAATGAAAGGAGAATATTGGCTAGGCTGTATTATAAAGAGTTATACACTGCCTGGGAGGAGGGGGGAAGCATTTTGAAAAATGTGAACTGAAAATATATTATTTTTACAATTGAACAAGTCTGCGCGATTTTCAGTCATGGACCACTGTGGGCGTGAGAGAAGAAACAGAGAGAGAGGTAAATGGCAATAGCACTCCAACCAGGCTGCTTTGTGAATCTTTGTGCTTCGGTCTCTACAGCCCCCATAAGAGGAGAGGAAGGGCACTGGGGCCCCAGACCCAGCAGAAAATGTGAGCCAGGACAACTAGAGCATAGGAAAACACAATGTTCTGCAGCACTGTCCAGGTGCAAGGAGAAGTGATGTCGCTGTTCCCTGGTGTTGGTATTGCACAGGCTCTGAAAGTCCTTCCAAGCACCTCCACTCAGTCAAATACTGGGACTCCCACCTGTGTATCTCTCCTGATGCTTGAGGACCACAAAGACTTGAATTTTGGCAAGCAAATGATATTTTGAGATATCCACATCCAAATGCTGGGCAATGACTTTGCATGCAGCTGTGTCATTGGGAGTCCCATTTTATGTCATCTCCACCCACCAATCATCTGAGTTAATTCAGGGTATAGCTGCCCAATCCCAGTCTGCATTCAGATTGGGAATATGCAGTTCTTTTATTATTCATGAGCTGGTTTAGTGCAAGAGATAAAGTGATAGGTATGTGGAGCTTGGGGAAATTTGTACAATTAGAAAGACAGCAAAGCCCAAAGGCAGGCAACCTTCTCCCCATGCCTCAAGGTGAGAAGATTACAGTGCCTGCAGTATTGTACTGACACTGAATCTGATACTGAAGCTGAACTCACCTCCTTCTGCACCCAGTTTCTGAGAGCTTCATTTCACACTCTAAGAAAATAAACCCCCTCGACAGACTCCAAGTTTCTTTGGCCCCACGCTCATACAACAGCCCATCTGTCTGTTAAAACTACTATGGGCAAATGGTCCTGCCAGTGTCATATCCCTCTATTGATTTTGGTCTGGGTGATGACATAGAGGTTAAAGATCAGCCTATATGTACATTATGCAGACTCCTAGGAATGCTGACATGAGGTGCTTGAAGCAGCAAGAAAGTCAAACTAGAAAGCACATTCAAAATGTTAAATAGCAAGTCTTGGCTTTGCAAACATTAGCGCTGGCTGCATATGAAACTTAAACTTTTCTATCCAGCTAGTCTATTCTATCAAGTATCACTTACTCTGTGGGCTGATTTACCACACTGCTGTACAAGTGATTTAGCAGATACGGGTTCTTTTTAAGAAATGTGCTTATTTGTTTAAAAGCCTGTTATCACGTTGTGGATTTGGACTGAAATGAGCTTTTTTTTTTATCTAGCAAGTGGGTGAGTTTGGCGATTTTTTTTTGAAATCTAATGAGTAGGTGTATGTATTGCAAAATATTTCTGAAAGTGGGCAAAAAAAGAATAGTTACAGCAGATTTCAGTGTTCCAAACTCTGGATAAATGAAGTGATATGTCAGCATTTGTTTTCTTAAGGAAGCAAATAAATTGTGCCTCCTAAAGGAGTAAAACAACATGTAGGTTTCCATTTGTTACAGTCTTATAACTAGTCAGAGAAAATCTCCATAAGCAATACATGCCCCTGAGAAAAGTGTGATATTCCCAAAGAGGGCTAAAGTGCTTAGATAGAGAGGCAGAGTGGGAATGGGTTGACTCTGAAAGTGGAGGAATTAGAGTTGACCCTAAGAATAGATACCCAGGGCTGAAGTGCTAGGCCCATGAGACTGGGAAGAGACTCAGTGAATTCATCACAGCTTTAGTTTCATATCAGATTTTTTTCCAGAGATCTATCTAAATGCCTTGAATCTGCCAAATCGGGTTGAAAACCATGAATGGGGAAGTCTATTCCCTGTGCTTTTGTCTCAGATAGAATTCCATTTGCATTGCACTCTTCTTTCTTCCAATTTGAGGGTAAACAAAGCATAACCAAGCATCCCAAGAATTTCCAAAAGGGCTGGTTCGAATACAATTTCAAGAACAAGCAAAGATGTGATAAGGTTATTTTGGGAAAAGGATACTCATACAACCTCTGGATGGCTGATGGTCTCAAGGAGGCTTTGTTTATCTGTAGGATCCCAGAGTGACAAACTTTGGCCTTCATTTTTTGGGTGACAGTTGGTGGAAGCAGATTTTAGTTCACCAGGCGAGGAGAGCTGCTCAAAAAATGCAATGTTGGAAAGCACATTTCTTTGAATTTACTCCTGAAAACATAGTAGGAGCTTTCAGATCACTCCTATTACTAAAGACAGGTAGAGTAAGAGGACTTAGAAGAGGACAGTGGCAATGCAAATATCCACTGGGCTCCACTCACCTTGCCTTTTGCCTAAAATATACTTTTTTAGTAAATTTTTCTCTGTTTCTCTGTTGTTTTTGCCCTTTCTTGGTTCCCTTTTGCAGCTTGTTTGCAACCTCTCTGCTCTGATTAACTTTCCTCTGAGCCACATGCAGGTACTCCATGTTCTTCACTTTCACCATGCTCTGACTCGTTTGCTATTTTATGTTGTTCTCAAAGGTCTGCCCTGATGTCACATCATTGTGCAAGATGTAGGTTTTGTTTAAAACCAGGCTAAAGACAAGCAACAGAAAATATAATCTCAGAAAGAAGAACCTGGATTATTTTTAATCTCCTGCTCTTCAAACTTACCCCATCATTTCAAAATATCTCCTTGAAATAATGAGAAGAAATCAAGGAAGGATTTTGGCTCCTCTTCCTTATGCTGCTCTAGTTTTACGTCTTCTTTCATATCATCTTATTCCATGTCTCCCCACAAAGATACCTCTTTTGGAAACATTTATCTCCATGGCCTCATGCCATGCTTTGTTTACTCTGCATTATACTACTCTTGCGCAAACTTACTTTGGTGCAGGGATTTTCTAGGCATTGGCAAAGCTCTGCTTCTACACATCACTTCCATGATAGGGAAGCTTTGTAAATAGTCATGAACACCTTTCCAAATTGTGAGACATATAATGCCCTCAAATGCATTTGCTGTAGGTGCCTCAGTTTTTTGCCAGAGAAAACTGAAGTTAGCAGATATACATCCATTAATAGCACCCAAGAGATTGGCCTGTTGATGCAGTTCCTAGGTCTTCTCTCAGATGGTCAGAGGGTGGGGTAGCTAAAGGCAGTCTCCCTTTGTCTGTGTCTTTCTAAAGTTGCCTAATAAACCATATCATTTATTGGTTTCTGTGAGTCTTTTTTGAGGAGACTTTAAGAGTTGTACAGTTGAGTTTTGCTAGTGCACATATTAATTTCTGCCAGGGAAGATCGTGTTCAGCAGCCCGTATTCTCAACTGGGATCAATCAATGAAGCCCAGTAATTGCAGGGAATCTTCTGCACCAGCTGAGGCACTGCCCTGCAGTCATCAGAAGAGAGAAGCAGTAATGGACAAGAAGGGCTTCGTGGGAGCCAATGGCAAATCTCCCGTTGGCTTTCCCAGAGCCAAGACTTTCCCACACCCAAGTGAGTGTGTGCTCTCCTTTCGAGGCTGCATGTACCCTACAGTCTTTAGTAGGATAAGGAAAGCTGCCATTAAACACATTTGTTGTCATGCATGAAGCTCTTGGGACAGACTTTATCTCTTCTCATTGTTTGCTGTGTCTGTTTTAACACAGAGCCTGGAGACACAACTTGGCTGTGGTACAGCATTTTGTATAGAGCTGACCGTTAAGCCAACCACAGCTAAGACGCTGTAATTTTCATAAAGACATCATGTACTTTTTATGCTCCTTAACTCAACTGCAGTCACAAATCCCTGTTTGATTTGGCAGCTCCTGCTAAAATGAGCTTTAGGAGCTACTTGAAAAAAGCTGCACATCTGTGACGTTTTGTTGCGTTGCCTGGTTTTGCCTTCCTGCTAAGTGTAGCCCTGTAGAGCTTGCCTCAAAAAAACCCACCGAAAACATTTCAAAGCTCACAATTCACAGTATATATCATACTGTGGAGCCTGTAATTCCAATGAAAGAGACATCAACCTGTTAAAAACCAGCTCTGCAATGGTTTTCTGAGCGCAATCTGCCTGTATACAAGCTGGTCATCCTTGCCATTTGCACAGCTCTAGTACATGACATTATTAATGACCAGCTAAAAAAGGAGCTTTAAAGCTGCTTACTGAGACCAGCAATGGGGCTAAACACACTATTCACCCTGCATTAAATTTCAGTGAAATTGATTACTTTCATGAAGGCCCAAAACTTTGTGCTAGGAGGATCTAAGACACTTCAAAGACGATCTCTGCCCAAAGCAGCTTTCAACCAGACAGAAGCCCTGAAGGTGGGGCAGCAGGGCGGCCCAGGAGACAAAGGGCAGCCCAATGGCATCAAGAGCTCCCAACAGCACGGGGCAGGTCTTTATGCATGCAGTTGTTGGAGCTCACTGAATAGATTTATAGTCCTGCTTGGGTAATTTATTGTTGGCTAATTAGATATAAGATTAATTAACTAGCTTGCTGGCCCTTAATTAAAAATTTGGTACCTTAATTTATTGTCATTTCTTCCAAATAATGACTATGCTCAAATAATGCTAATTTATATTATAGCAGGATGCAAATATAATGAACCTGACTCCAAGTTGTGCAAAGGCCTCTTTACACTGCTCCCAGGGTGTAATAAGGTCTTAAGTGGATGTAAACTTAATTTCTGCCCTCCCAGGCAGCTCTCTAGTACCAGCATGCAGTGATTCACCCTGAGTCAGCAGCAAAGGCCGTGACTTGCACAGCTGCTGAGAAATTGGGATCAAAGGAGCCTGCCTCATTGACTCCAGTTGGCCTGCCGTTATACAAGAGAGCCCCGAGGCCATACAGTTGGTGTTTGTGAAGCAGCACAACCAACTTGAGCAAGTGGGGGTTGCTCCAGTCTTAATTATTGACCTGATTTTTGCTTCCCTTTCCCAGTTAATGCTCTGGTTTGTGCTGCCCTCTCCAAGCCTGGATTGGAGCAACCCAAGTGTAAATCAGAGCTAGGTCTGGGGCTCAGAAAAAGGGTTATTAAATGTCAGGAGGAGCAGGATGCCTCTGGGCAAGGGGAGGGATGGATGCTGCAGTGTGCAGGAAGAGCGGCAGCCTGGACCAAGGTGAAGAAAGGTGGTCTGGAACACCTGACCTACAATTCCCATGGGGCATCTTGACAGCAATTTGAGGCAAAACAGTACCGGTTGCAGCTGCAGCGTCAAGGTTGAGGTAAAAACTTTAGGTTTACAGGTGTGTTGGTTTTCTTCCCCTCCTTTGTTTCCTTTGTTGAAACTAGATCTTTAATGGAAGGAGGGATCACTACGAAGACTCCTGTACTCTGCTGAACATGCAAGCTTGTGTGAAAAACCCTAATTTATTAAACAATTATTAATCTGCCTTAAGCATTGGGTAATTTGAAAAGCACCCTTCTGTATGAGCTTAAAAACATTTCGGGTTCCACTTTGTTTGCTCAGTTATGTCCCAGACAAGTAACAAGCAGCAAGCTCACCTTCCTAGAGAGTGCTGAAAATAAATTTCTGACCAGTCTCTCAGCAGCCTTTTCAGCTCCGTAGATTTTACTTTCTCAGCACAACAGTGTGCAATGGTAACAGCAGCTCTAATCAAAAATCTCAGTCATTACTCTGCCATAGGCCATATAAGTCTTGCTGTCTCTGTTGTTCTCACAAGATCTTCATATATTTTCCAAGACACCTCTTTCCCCTGGCCCTGGAGAGAAGAAGGAAGTGTGCAAATATCACTGCCTACAGATCTGGAAGCTTGACTACTTTGGCTCAGGTGTATTGCACGTCTTTGCATTTTATATGCTCCCCACACAGCAGCAAAGAACTGATGAGTCGTCTGAATCCTTGCCCATGATCTTGACCGCTGAAGGAATGACAGAAATTACCATTGTGGCTCCTTGGGCTCTGAAATGCTCCCCTACAGCGTTATTGATGTGTGTGCCTGCATCCATCCTGTGCTTATCCATACATACCTAATGAGAGGGACTTGGTGCAGATCACGACCAGACACCCCACAGAGCCCTTTCCTCTGGTTAACAACTCTTCGGAAGTGAGTTTGGGTCTGAATTTCTGACGCAGACTAATGCTCTGGGTATCAGGTCCAGTGAAAACAGTGCTGGACAAGGATATGATCTAGCCCTGCCATTCCCTGTGTGGATTTATGGGACCTGTATCCCAGGCTTATGATCTGGGTATGGAAAAGGAATCGTGTTTTCCAGAAGCACAACAGAGCCACATAAATGTCAGAGGGATGAAGATAAGGCCTCAGCAGTGTTCCCGGTGCTGGGAAGTACGTTTGTGTAGTTGGAGCAGAGGTCAGAGCACCCACTGCAAGGCTCAGCCTGGGGAAAGAGCCCTCTTCTGCAGCTCCAGCCACATGAGCAAGAGCCATGCCAATGTGGGGGGCTGTTAAATCCAAGAGGAATACCTTCATAAAGGATATCACTGAGAAATATGTCTCTAAAACCATCCTGACCCTCTGCCATACACACACATTTTTTAAAGGGAAATGAAATTAATCTTCTCTCTATCCATCCCTTTGTGAAATATAAACAGTTCCTGATGGATTTGCAGCTTACGCTAGTAACTGACAGCTTGCTAGCTGCTGGCACGGTTACTTGCAATCTGGCAAACACCAAACGACTGCAATGCCTGCAATGTGCAACCCCTGAAACGTGGTAGTTTTCAATGTTGCTGAAGATTAGATCTTCAGATCTGCTCAGTTCTCATTTCAGCAGCAAAACAACTGGCCAGAGTGGAAAGCCAGCAAACTGGAGACTGATGTCTGCTGAAAACTTGTCCTTACTATTGGCGTAATAAGCAGTGCAGATCAGTTCTGAAGAGTTACTCTAAGCTGTGGGTGTTGAGCACTTGGAAAATTATCCCTGAATTTGCACTTGATCGACCCTGGTTTTTAATAGCTGAACAGTTAAGTGGACCCTGCCTACGTCTTGTGTCAGAGGAGCTGGATGCCTCGATGGGATTCTTTCTGAGTGAGAGTGTAAATCACAAATAGATGGGGGACTAACCAGGCACAGCAAATAAAACTCCTTATTTGCTCACACAAAAGCTGCATACTAAAAGTAGGGCACCATCACTGTGTGCATCTACTCTCATACAGTGAGCTGGAGCTCACCTCCATGCCAGAGAGCAAATTTGGAACCTACTCAATTTTAAAGCAGGTCCTGCCCAGTCTGAGAAGAAGCATGTGTGGATGTAAAGACCCCTCTTTGCACCAGCCATGTGAGGAGCAGCCCTGCTTCAAAAAGCTTCTTGCAAAACTGATGTGATTTCAGCATTCAGATGCCCACCTCTGTCAGAGATGAGGCTGCACCAAACCTTAAATAGTAAATACCACTGTAAATAGTAGTAAATAAATAGTAAATACCTCTTAAATAGTAGATAGTAAATACCTCTGCAGGAGCACACAACAGAGACAGGAGTGCATGAGGGAGTAGGACTCCTTCACCTGACCAGCCTTGTGATCACCAGGCCATGCATGTGCTGAAGAGTCAGGTTTGGCTGGCTGTGGCTGTGTGTGTCAGATCTGTCACAGGATGATGCCGATCAGGCAGGCAAGAGGGCGCTATCACCTGAGGATATGCAGCAAGCTCTTGCCCTTACAAAGCTGAGGTGATGTTCTCTTCTACCAACTAAGCACTAAAGTGATGACTGCGCAGTTTTCCAGCTGTCACCACCACCTCTGGGAATACTTTGCTTCATTGTTTAGGAAAAGAAAACCCCAGAAAACAAACTCTTGGGAAAAGAAAACCAGCCAACCAACCAAAAAGCCAGCAGTCCCCAGTGTTTATATCATGAATCAGGGCAGAGCTTCTGCCCCCACCTGGCGCACAAAAGGTTCAGCATTCCAAACCAGCTTGGCGGCTGAGTTTATAGCAAAGTGAAGCTATTAAAGAAGACCAATAGCAGTGCAAGCAAGAGCAAAGGAGGGATTGGGTCTGGGGGGTGAGAAAATAATTTTCCTCTATCTTCTGAAAGAAGGTGGGAAAGGCAGCTCAGTGTGTTTGTGGCTTGCACTGAAGATGGGAATGAAATTCAAGATCAGAGACAGCAACTGGCTTTTCTGCTCAACATGACTGACCCAGAGGTGTAGGTGTTTAAAGTCTGTTATACAAGAAAGCCTCTAGAGACTGAGCTGGGCAGTCTGTGGGTACCAGGCCTGCACTAGAGATGTTGTTTTGGCAGGTGGTCCATGAACTGCTCTGAAACCTCTGCTAAAGAAAACACCTCTCAGAGAACACCATCAGTGCAGTGCTTCTATAAGCATCACTTGCATCCTTTGGTAAGGACTCAGTGCCATGGTTGCACGTCAAGCCCTGATGATGCAATTCTCTCCTAGCTCTCAGTCCTTTTGTAATCATCAGCGATTTCTGTATTGGAAACTTTCAAAACAGTTGCCTAGTTCAGACAACGTTACAAAACTTGAATGACTATTGAAATCAGGGGATCCTAGAGATTGAGGGAAGAACAAAACACTGTGAAATCTCCCTGTATTCCTGACATAAAACCTGTTCCAGAGACAAAGATGTCATATGCCTGTTTCTTCTAATTTTAAGTGTATTTAAATTTTCTTAATTTTTACCATAAGTGCCTCAGGAGAAATGACTGTACACCACTGCAGTTCTCTGGTGTTCCAGATTAAATTGTTTTCCTGTTACTAACCAGGGCAAACAGAAGCAGGTTTGTGCTCATAGAGGGCGTAGGTGGGTGTGATTCCCCTCAGCTCCTGTTCACAAGGGTTGCATCGTCCTCCATTCCCATGCTCCAACACAGACATGTCCATGGGCTATATTACCCTTTCCAGTTTTACAAACAGCAGTTGTTTTCTGTTATTTCCTTCCTATGTTTTCTGAAATCAGCCATTGCCATTTCTAAGCAACATGGTTTCTATAAGCAAAGGTGCATGAACCTCAGTGACCTTTTTGAGATTCTTTGCTCTTCACAATGGGGGATAATTAGCAAAGCTTTGAAGTGAGGAGTATGCAATTTTTCTCAATGCCTGCACAAGAGATTCAGTCCATGCCCTCCCATTTCTGGTGGGCAGAGATGAGAATCTTTAATAGATTGCCATGGCAGCTTGAACATCTGACTGACTGTGTCATTTCTGGCTCTAAACTTACATATTAGTTTTGGCCTGAATTTAAAACAAACAAACAGACAAACAGCAAAGAAATCCCGCCCCCCCCCCCCCCCCCCAAAGAAAAAAACCAAACCAAACCAAACCAAAACCAACCAACCATCCAAAAAACAAACTAAAAAGGCTGAGGGAAGAAAGTGATTTCAGGTCAAAGTGGTGGTAATTGCAAGTAATTACCTGCATCCAAGAGAGGCACCATTCTGAGTGAGGATGCTACAGCATGAGGGCACATAGCTCTTTGTCAGCTTCCCACTTCACTGCACTTCCCCACTTGACTAGTTTTTAGTACCTCTGCCTATGCTTGCAAGAGATCCCTTACCATGTCCTCCCCTGGGGACTTCTACCTGTGAGGTGGGATTCATTGTGATGTGAATAATTTGAGAATAAAACCAGCTTTTGTATTATAGGTCTCAAATTGTGCCTTTCACAATTACATCCTGGTTTGTGGATAAAATTATGGTAATTCAAGTAATATGTTACAATAAGTAGGTACCCTTATCGGTCTTCTGAAGGGGAGATGACAAAGTGAGTGCATTTTATCAGATGTATGTGACATCCCAACATCACTTTGTCTAGCAGACTCTCAATTGCAGCTATTGAGAGCACCCTTCTAGCCTGTAATTCATAAAAGCTCAAGCAGCGTGTGCTGGAGAACTTAATCTTGTCATTATTCTGTGTTTGCATCTTGTAACCTTAATCTGACACTCTCCAGTTACAAATGTCTTCATCAACAATAAAAGGGTTGCACACATCCCTGCCACCCACTAACTGTTCTCACCTAAAAGCACCTTAACATGGGAGTGCCTGTGCCCTCTGAGTAGCTTCCAAGATGGTGTAAGGTTGGATTCAACACAGTGCATGAAACACACTGGCTGGAATGCTGCTGGTGAGTGTTTTGGTAGAACCTCTATGAGTTCATCTTCATTTGTGGTTAATTAAATTCACCATGACCCTAAAAACTGGAGGACAATTTAATGCCTCTGCATTACCGTAAAGTGCCAACAAATTCTGAGTGTACCAGAGCCCAGGAACTTTTGTGAGTAATGGTTGTCAAGCTCTGGCCATTGTTCCCAATGGAGGGCATTGTCCTTTAGTGTTTCTGAGTGTAGTGATTAAAACTGGTTTGGCATCACTTGCTGGTCCAGCTGCCAGGCCAAGCACAAAACATTGCTGACACAAGCCAGGCAAACAGTGTGATTGCTTTCCAGCCTGGGAGGAATCTCCTTCCCATATGGATCTTTACAAAACTAGAGATGCTTTTACTGTCTTGGCATTCAAAATACACGTGGATCGATAGGGAAGGAAAGGAGGAATCTGCACTTCTGAGCTTAGCTCAGCAGGGATTGCAAAGAGCAAATCTGTGACATGAATGTGCCCTCAGGACCAAACTTTCCATGTGCAATCTAGAGGTCAATGCACACCATTTCCAGAGCCTGGCTTACCCAGGGAGGACTGGAGCCAGAGACCCTGCTTCTACCCCTACTGTCTTTTAGTGACAGTGAAAGCAAGAGCAAACAGATTAATGCAGAGCTGCAGTAGCATCATGAATGTGGAGCATTGTTATTTAAACCTTCACTCAGTTACAATCCTCAGCACCTCCTCAGCTACCTGTCTTGCTCTTAACTAACATGTCTGTGCACGTCTTCATCCATAAGCATGAAGTGTGTCCATGTCAATAAGGCTTGAAGCCAAAGAGCCCCTGATGGTTTTGGTGACTCTGTTGGCCCCTAGAAGCCATAAGCCTGCTGATGCAGTTAGATGTCAGTGCCCGTTGCCTTAATGTGGGGAGCTGTGTAGGAGCCATGCTTCACACCATTAGAACAAACTCACGCCCAATTTGCATTCTGACCCCTTACAGCCATGCTATCTAAAAGTATCTTTTTCTTACGATAAATGTGTAAGTAATCGCATGCTGAGGAGGCTGGTGGTACAGGCAGCTTGGTGGAGCTTTGGGCTATGCTTATCAGGGTTTTTTTGTGTCTTTTTCATAGAAAAGACATAAAAAGTGAAACATGAGCTGATGTGACTGGTTTTATATACTGTGAAGCACAGACCTTGAGCAGTTTAATATTTTACCACCATCAATCAGTCCTTTCTCCCCAGCTGAGAATACATTTGGACTCAGCTCACTAAAATCACTGCCTGCGTCAAAACTATAAAGGAAAACAAAACAAAACAAACCCAACAAACAGAAAATATTTTGACCTGTCTCCTGAGACCTGTTAGTAGCTACATGTTATTCTTACATACATTCTCCTTTGTAACAGTGCAAGTTACTCTTTGCAGGGTAGCTTGTACGAAAGACATGATAAATATTTTTGCATGTGGTGGACCCTTAGGTCATGGAAAAATATCATGCACTGCACTGGCTTTAAAATATTGTTAAAGAAAAGCAGTATCTGTTGATTGGTTTTACTTACTTTATGTACATCTGTGTTGCCACGAACATTAAGGGCCCAAAGCCTGAAAAAAAAGGAGGAAAATCACAGATGCAGGGAACTGTTTATCTGCAAAATCTGGTTATGTTCTCCAATGACATTTGTTACCTCACCCAAGAGAAATGCCTCATCTTTTTCCCAAAAAACACACTGGACTTCAAATGGGAAAAAAGCTGCTAGGGAAAAAAGTGGGACTGGGTGGCAAAAAGCAACTGAATAATTTCCAAGTATGACCAGTAACAAACAGAATACACCATGTGGCATACATCAGCCACATGGGAGTTTGTTGTACTGTGAACTTTTTATTGCTGTGGGTTTCAGTTGTCTGCATGACACATGAAATGACAGAAAGACAGAAGCCCCGTAGGCTCTGACCAGCAAGAGCCATTCGAACTTTATAGCCACGCTCAGAGCTGAAGGCCAAGAACAAAAACGAACGTGTGGGAAGAAGAGTGTTTCTCAACACACAAAGACAACAACAACAACAAAAAAGCAAAATTTGGAAAGGTTTCAGAAATTCTTACAATGGAAAGAGTGTATTCTGTGTAACTTCTTAACTTTCCCATCGAGTTATGATTGCTTACTTCAGTAGTCAGTTATATGCGTAGAAAGGCCATTCCTGCTCTTCAGGGATCATTGCCAAAATAGATGCGATGAGATAAATGGAGTGGAAAAGCATCATTTTATGGAGTCTAGAGACAGCAGGAGAGTTTGAAACTTAGATCAGAGAACTTATTTGCGTGACTAAATATCCTTCTAGAAATACGCTTTAAAGACTTGGCTGGTCTTGCACAAGAAATCTGCAGCAGGGCTGAACTGCCTGTGAGAGTCTCCATCCAGAAGAGGAAATCTCCTGGTGCTCCTGCCTCTGCAGAGCATGTCTGTATTGGACATCCTTCTGTCACATCTTGCAATAGCTTCAAGTCATCACCTTTTTGAAACCTATGAAATCTGCTTTCTAAGCAATCCTGGGGAGCATATACTCATAATTTTTCCTAATTAGGGGATTTCTGAGGAGGGTGAAGCCAACAGGGAAATTCTGTTCCTTCTTGCTCATATCTCCTACCTCCTGTTGTCCATAGCCTAGTTCCTGTTCATGTACTCTCAGATCATCTGAAGCAGCATTAATTAACTAATAACTTGTCTTTATGTTTAAGATAAATTATACAGCACAGATGAAGCTTTTCCTTTGTTTTTTGCCTTAGCTCCTGAGAGAGCATCTCTCTTGCCCTTTTCAGAGAACATCTTTTTTTAATTAACTTTTTTATTGAGCTGTTCAGAAAAATCAAAATTACAGAGCTTCAAAAATACAATTAGCATAATGTAACAGTATCATCGTTAATGAGGTCTGGCATGCATTCACCCAACAGGGCATGATTACATAGAGCACAATAGCAGCTTCTTTCTTTGCAATACCGAGAAGTCCCAACCCTAGTAACCATCGCCTTTGTGTTGCGTAAGCTGAGAATTGCCTACACATCCCAGTTTCTGCTCTACACAGGGATGCTGTAGCTCTTGAAAATGTATGAATGGCCTGCGAACAAATGACACACCATCAAAGGAAAGTAGAAGAGAACAAACTTCTAACTGACCATGACAGAGAAGTAAATGCCTTTAAAATGTAACCACTCCTTTTGGCTGTCTCAAAAGCTGACGAAGAACTGGACAAAAAAAGCAACCTACAAACCATAAAGTGAGCACAGAATTTGTGTGATTTTGGAGGGCTGCATCACGAAGTAAATGAAGTAAAATGTATTCGTAAAGAAAGAAAACTTCTCACCAAAAGCTAGAGATTGTCAGTCAAAGCTCATAGACCCTTATTCAGATCACGTGTTTAACTTGACGTACTTACACTTAACCAAGATTTAACCATGTAGGTTGAACATGGTTAGAGAGTCTTCTAGCCCTAGCAGTGCTGTATACCTATGCACACAGAGATATTCAGCAGGAGATTAGATTTATGCAAACCCTGGACAGATTTTAGTACAGATCTTATAGTCAGCAAACTTTCCAAACTGACCTCTGCAATTCCCCCTGCTTAACTTTATCCCATTCTTTCAGTGTATTCTTGGGTCATCAAGAATATTCATTCTCCTGAGTGAACCCACTGAATGCTTACCCATGTGCCTTTAATTTGAATTTGTTTAACAAAGAAATGTGCATTTGTTTCTTGACTTGTCCTTACATACAGTAATCTGCCTGTGCCTCACTTGTGGAAGTCCTGGTCACTTCCCTCTAACCACTTTCCAGCCCAACAGTGATGCCTGACTGGTGCCGACAACTGAATGTTGTATTTGTCCATCGCTGCATCAGACAGAGGTGGAAAAATGAATTCTCAAAGGGACTTCAGTATAACAGGCAATGTATGTGCCCAGAGCCAAAACTTAGACCTTCAACAGTTTGTTACCTCTCATTTAAGTGCTGATATTCCTAATGTTATTTTGCCCACTCATTACTCTAGATCTCTCTCAGTATCGAAATATCTACTGGCTATGCGAGATGCCGGGCTGCAAAGGTGTTGTATTGGCAAAGCATTCATTCCATTTGGAGAAAATCCACCTTTTTGGATCCTCTCATGAGATTTCTCTTCCTGAACATCGGGAAAGGCAAACTGTGCTCATAATTCTTCCTCAGCCTGGGTTAATGTTTTGTGAAATCGGCTTTTACTGCAGAATTTTGGTTGGTACCAATCTATGCTTAAAATAAGACAACAGGTTATTTGGAGCTCAGACACAAATTCCTGGTGGACCAAACTCAGGATTGCAGTCCTCAATCCTAGCAGGGCCATGAGCTGCTCCTAGGAGAAAATAGATATTGCAAGGACTATTATAGAAAAAAGCACAAAAATACTCTTGATATCTCTCTGGTTTTCCTTATGACAAAGGTCAGACTGTTGTCCAGCCTGCTAGAATTGTTGAGCTGCTAATATTTTTTTGGCTTTTGAATGCTTTGGCTGTGGCTTTCACTGGATCATCTTTTGATGCTCACTCAGTGTTGCACCCACAATGACTGGTTTAGAGATTGTGCAAGGGTGCATTGTGAAAGCTGCTCTGAAGCAGTATACGTGCTAGCCATGCTACAGTGAAAAAGTGCAGGGGTTGGAAGTTGCAAACAGAGCTGTGTATACAAAATTCGTTTTCTGGCTACTCCCTTGAACTGAGAACAGCTAATCTTAACAAAACAAAAGCAGACAGGCAAGAGACACGGTCCAGAAAGGCACAGTCAACCTGACTTATCAAACAACTGTGTTTACCTTTTGACACTGTTTTATTCCATTAACAATTGCAATCTAAGACAGTTCTGCTAGGGTACTGGAAATCTTTACAGCTCCAAGGGAAAAAGTGTATTCTCTTAACAGTTTTGTTAGCTCAATAATTTATTCTTTATTTATATTGGCTTTGATGTGAAAGAAGAAAGTGAAAAAGAATGTAGAAAGTGGGCAGTTTCATAATACAAGTATATTTATCAAGTGAAAGAGGCTTAGGAGACAAGAAAAAACTGTAACATGAAACACAGCAAAAACACAATTAGGACCATAAGTATGAAATTATGCACAGCCTAACCTGAGTTCAACCTTTGCTTGCCTGGTATGAAGGTAAAGCTCTTTAATGGCATTTCCAAAAAAATAAATACCTGAGTTTATGTTCTAAAACTCAACCAGGAAACTGCACCAGCGATTGGCATCACTCTGCTAGAAGGAAGTCTTGGTGTGCAGGAGACATGATGGCTCAACACTTTTTAAAGTGCTGAAAGGTGCCTGAGATCAGCAAAGTCTCCCACATGGTTTCGGGATTAAATTCATCTGAGGAATAAGAAGGGAAACGGCAAATAAGAAAATATTTTGACAGTACTTCTATAGACCAGTCAGCACTACTGTATACGTTCAGTATCATCATTAGTGCCTTACAGAAAGGCTTGTGAGCTTAGAGAAAAGCTGATATCTCAGTCTCAGTCTAATCTCAGACCCATGATCACATTTACATCAGTCTTAAATTTATTTCTTCTCAGTGTGCTAAAGCAGCCCAACTGGCTCCACTTTAAGGAGGAGATGGGTGACACATATCGAAAGGCTTCTCTACACAAGGAAGTTGCACAGGGTGATGACCTTCCTGTGAGCACACTCCCCTCATGTCTCAGATAAAGTTTCTTTTTTTCCAATTTGGCTCAAGCCGAGCTGTAAAAAGCTCTGTTGCACTGGAACAAGCATTTGTGGGTACCTGTTTGACACCAGCAATTGCATGGTGAGGCTGCTGGGAAGAGGTGAAGACCAGGTGCCTCTGAAAGGAGAGACAAACAGCCCATGACAGAGGAAAACATGTAGCCTGTGTCTTCCAGGTCCTTCGAATCTACTCCCTGGACCCTCCTGGACTCTCTCCTACTGCTCTGCACAGATGTGGAAACTCGAAAGCAGTATCTAGGGACCTGGATCTTCCTAGCTAGCAAAGCTTGTTCCATCTCCTCTCTAATAGGAAATAAATGTCTTCCAAAGGATTTGGCTTGGTTTGGATTATGTCTGGCTTTTCCCCTCCTGTCCCAGAAAAATTCTTTTTGCCTATGTGTGTACAGAGTTGCAGATGGTGATGCACAAGGCTTGCATGCTTCGGAAGAAAAATATAGGATGCACCTACAACGATAAAAGGTTTTATCACTTGTAAAGCTCCACAGTTGTCTTAACGGGGAATGGAGGATTTTGAAGCCCTCAGTGGTTTCCTGTTCAGAGTCCAGCTTCTTTCTGGAAAATAGACGTAGTAATGAGAAAAGGATGAAAAGGTCTTGCTTGAGTAACTTATTGGATTTGCCTGATTTGGGGTAATTCCTGGGATTCCCTCAAATGAACCTTCCTTCTCTGTAGTCCCTGTTGGGGGTTACAACTTGCTTCCTCCATCTGAGGACCTGGTACAGTTGTGGTGGTGGTGGGTTAGTCATACCCATGTCTCCAGACACTACTACCTGCTGGTCAAGCATACTTAAGCAATGAATGAAGGATCATGTTTTCGTAAGTAACCTTTGATGAGCCGTCTGGAAACATTATTCAGTCAGGAACTCACATGCACAAATTGGTCAAGTGTGCATTCAGCTGTCTGATTTGAATATCTGAAGGTATTTTTCTGCTTGCACATGGGAAAACATGTTTTCACAGTTTCAGAGGTGGGTATAAAATAAATCTTTTTTGGTATCTAACAGAAAATCTTTTCATTTAAAGAATTGCTGAGAAAGATTGCACCAGAACATCTCTCAGCTGACCCAGTCTAAAGGAGAAGATGATCCAAGTTACTCTTTTCTCCCTCTTCTTTCTTTGTTTTTCATGAGAGACTCTCCTCAGGCAGAAGGATATCAAACATCCTTCGTGGCAAAGAATTCTGTTTTGCCTCTTAGTTTCTTATCCAGTTGTTTTCAATGGGGGAGTTTGTTTTTCCTGTATGATTGGAATAATTACTCTGACAAAGCAAAGGACTGGGACAGATGTTCTCCCTAAATAATAATAAAAGCAGTGTCTTTCAGATTTTTGCTGGCTGTGAAATGCACCACCATCCCATGATATCCCGCAATGGGATGCAGGTAGTGAATACTTGTAGAACTGGAGTGTTGTTGCTGATCTTCATTCTACATTCAGGAGAGAACAGGGCAAAGTTTGCAGGGTTAAATTAAACTGTAATCTCGCCATCTCCAGGAAGAAGAAGAACAACTGTTTTAAAAGCTTCTAATTGTTGCATGTTACCTGCCCTTTACAAGATGGAATTATTATAGTTTTGATATTTCACCATGAAATGGTGCTGCCAGCTGTCAACAGCTCAGGGAACAGTTAATTATATTTTTGTACAGCTGTTTGTAAGAGCATAAAAAGCTGCTATTCTCCTTAAAACAAAAAAAAATATACAAATCTTGGCATCAGTTCTTTGAGGAGAATAGTTAACAAGTGTCCAAAATACTTGTAACTGGAAAGACAATTATTATGCTTCCTTTTGTGAAGTAAAAATGCATTTCCTCTGGTGTTAAGGGAATCGGCTTACTATTATGGAGTTAAACACGGAATGGTTGTGTCGGAAACACAAGGGAATTAGTAATCTCCACTTCTGGAAGTGTCACTTCAAATCCAGGGCCAATTCCTGTCTGCCCACAACAGGGAAAAGGCAAAGGAGCTGTGGATTGCACCCTAGCAATGCATTTGTGTGGATGGACCTGCAATGACTTCACATGCAGTGAAGTCCTTAGATTGACCATGTCCTGCTGAATCCAGGTTGTTCCTTTTTGATGGACAGCAAATGCCTCAGCTTCATGCTGTAACATATCCCTTTCATGCTGTGACGTATCCCTTGCTACCTCAGTGATCTGAGATTTGCATTTCTGGCAATACTCGAAGGACATAGCCCAGTTCTGCTAGATCCTGCAAGATGTGAACAGTGTCAGAGAATTTACACTGTAGGTAGTCGAACCAGACAGTGGGGAATGTATTGAACTTGTTTATCTGAAAGCTTTGATTTGTCACAAATAAATTTATATTATCAGGAAGGGTTCTCTTTCAACAAATTCAAGCCTATCAAAAATAATATTTTATTTGGATGTTTTCTAAACCAAAACTTTTACTGTCTAATTTTTGAATGAGAAAATTATTTTGACTTATAAATGTAGGGCGGTTGGGTTTTTTATACTTTTTAACAGAGTGGTTGAAACCAAAATTATTTGAAATGATACTATATTTACATTGGCCCAAACAGACCTCTTTTTCTTTTTGTATTTGGGAGGTGAAATATTCACTTCAGATGTTTTGAACTTAAGGCATTGTTTCAAGATACTTAGAGTGCATGGAGACGAAGAAACATTCCAATTGAGTCCCTAGGCTCATTGATTGAATTCGAAGGTTGCAAAAACCCCCTCCTTAAGCCAGGGCAATGCACAGCTTGCAGTCTCATCAAGGTGGCACTAAAGATGATCCATAGAAGCCTCCACACCACTGGGTGCAACCTATTGGGGAATTATGCTGCATGGGCAGCACAGTGGGCGCTTCCCAACTCTGCCACTTAACCCACTGCAAGCCCTAAAGAGAGCCTATCCCAGGAAATCCTATCTGCTCTGGCTTGGCTGCCCAAGGTTCTTCTTTGTATCATCTACAATGTTCTTCTATCTCACTTCTACCACACATGTGCGAGGCCCTCCCTAAGTGGCACACACCTCCATCTACTCCAATATAATGTGCAAATTAGATCGAAATCAGCCAACTGTTGCAAAAATGTCGCTTAGCAGCATTGTGGCTAACAGGTCTATTTGCTCCAATGATTCCAAGCAGCTGAAACACTTTAGCAGTTACCCCAAAATTTCTAGCAAGCTTGTATGAAAAAAAAGTAACTGGTTACTGTTGACTTGGTCCAAAAGCTGGTTTTTGAGGAGTCTTAATCCAGCCAAAACATTTTTTTCCTGTTTGTAGTGTATGGTTTGTTATAGCTGTGCATTGAAACAGAAGCCTTCAGGAGACTAACAGAAAGTTCTGACATTCAGAAAGGCATAATTAGTTGCAATTAGCTTTGAGATGGACATTAGAAGGCTTTTATGCCTTTCCACAGAAAGTTAAAACAGTAAAACATTAATTGGAAAGAGCAACAACAGATGTACACTCAAAAGGTGGTCCTTATGGAAGGACTAGGCAGAGGGATGATCACAAAGGAAGAAGTAGTTTTGCTAAACAAAATCTGGCCTACGGGATCCCAACAGAATACTTTGAAATGAAAAGGTCTTAAAAATACCTTGTAGCTTTCACAGTTTTGAATAGTTCACTACAGTATAAGTAATTTTGGGCATTTTTTCTGTCTTCCTCTTTCATATTGGCAGTCTGTAATTTTTCCGAAGTTAAGAAACTTTGGGAAATATGGATAACTTGCAGAAAAATATAAAGAAACATTCTTTATTGCCCCACATTTTTTGCCAGAAACAAGATGCCTGAAAACTCCCAATTAAAATACATCTCTGACAAAAAATGAAGGAAAGTGAATTCCAAGCAATTTGCCTGATTTAAGTGAAGACACACCAGCTGAGTCATTTAGGAAAAAAACTGCCAAGATTTACACACAAGCTCCTGTTCCAGCAAGAGCACCCAACCCGCTCTAGCACTCAGTCTCCAGCATTCTTTCTAGATGGGAATAATTGCTTTTTCCCATGAGAAAATGCTACTTTCACTTTTACTGGAGCATCATCATTCTGGAGGTGAGTCTTCCCCAGTGAAAGGTTGGTGGGCCTGTTATCTTGTGTGTTTGTTTGGCTCAGCATGGTACGCAGGGGTGTTCTTGTCTCTGCTATTGAGAAAGACCTGGATTCAAAAAGCTGGGGTGTATTCATAGCATAATCTGACAGCTCTCTGTTTATACCAAACTCCCCCCAAAACAGAGGCTACAGTTATTCTGAAAACACTATCTGCAGTGCACCATCTGTTGCCAGCATCTGCCTGCTCCACAGAAAACGCATGACCTCAATCATTCATTATGAGACTTCAGAGAAGACTCATGAAGATCATCTACCCAGGCTTTGAAAGCTCTTCCCAGTAAAAGAAAGATCCTGGTTAAAATAAAGCTGGAGCCAGCTGGAAAATCTTTTTGTGTCAAAGTCCTCACAGGCTTCAAAATATGAAGAATCTGTCCACGTTGATGTTCTCTGCACACCCATCAGTGGCCATCATGCTCTTTAACTGGGCAATTAGTGCTGTAGCCCACTTGCCTTGCAGGTGCTCAGAGCATCTGGGACTGCCAGCCCCCTTTCAAGCTGGAAACATGCTGGCTGCTAGCAACAGAGCACTGAAATGAATATGGCACGATCCACATCTTGCTGTCTTCCCCAGAAATATGACTTTTACATGCTATGGGCTTCAAGGCAGTGTTGGTACTCACGGAATGTGAAGAGAGACTATTCCAGTAGCCTGATGGCTCCTACAAGATCTACTAGAACAAAGCCCATGCTGAGACTTATTAAACAGTTGGTGACAGCAAATGGCTGTGAGGGAGGATGGCAGAAGCATTGGAAAATGCAGCCCAGAGACATGAGTAAGCGTGCTTGGCAAGATGCAGGGTGCTGCTCTATACCTCGAGAGAGGAATCAGATGCTACCAATAGCGATTCCTTGAGCATTCCCCCACCCAATATCCTTGCAAGTAACATGGTGCACAAACACATTGGCTAAAAGCTGTTCCCTCAATAGCCTGTTTGAAAAGCTAAAAAGGAAAAAAAAAAAACAAAACTCAAACCCCTTAACATCTCTTTTGAAGATAACTCTGGACTAGAGCTGAGTTATGCAAGTAATGATTCATGCCCAGTTCTTCACTGTACTTCAGCATTTCCAAAATATAAAGCAGCAAGGATGGTGAGAAATTGAGCAAGCAACATGAAAATGGAAAATAAGGCAGATAATTATGATTTAACTTCATCAGTGCAATTGTATGGAATTGAAAAGTCATTTCAGCAGCCCCAGGACATGTTAACAGACCTAGAGAGTCCAGACATAAAAGCAAGATATTTTCCAAACTTCAGATGGATCCAAAGTTTCCTAGCAGGAGGGAATTGTTTTAGCATGTAGCTTTTTAATTAGAGGTTGGAAAAACTTAGTGGTAGAGTAGATTCTACCCTAATTTACACTGAAGCAACTGCACTTTAAAGCATAAAAATTACTCTGGGTTGATATTGCCTTACCAAAGGGAAGAATTTAACCCAGCACCTTTAAAGTTCATGCACCTACATGGTCAGAAACTCTCTTGCCCTGTACTGCAAATAATGGCTAAAACTTCTCAGAACTGGAGTCAATTAACATTAATTTAGTCCAGTCTTCCTTGCAATAAATGGATGTAAATGAGGCATCCCTAGTGGAGACAGATTTACAGCAGGCAAAACAGCTATAAAAGTAGGAACAACAGGAAAATGAAGCTGGTCTCTGATAAGAAGGTGTGAGGTAATTATGAGCTTCCAGCTAGTGCATGAAAGTAACACATTTAACCCCAACAGACAGTAAATGTCTGATCTGGCAATTTATGGTGATTGACAGGTGAGACTTGCTGGGAAGAAGAAAAGAGAGGTGACATAGCAGCTCTTTGCATTACTGTCTAGTCCACGGCGTGTGTTACACAGGGCAAGGTTCTGACACAGCTCAGCTATGCAAACTGAGGTAATTTAATCCTGTTTCTTATCAAAATTTCCCGAGTGGCTCCTTCTTTCCCATCACAAGGTTTCTTCATCACTCATGAGCCAGTTCCTGATCCCCTTAATCTCCCTCCTTTTCCAAGTTCAGGTTTTGCTGAGCCTCCTTAGGCTTGCTGTAGACACAATTCAGACGGGATGGAAAAGAGGAAATTAAAAAAGAAATCATATAGCTACTGCAAATCACATGGGCTGGGGTGTTGCCTTCCTTCTTGCTCCAGGAAATCTTGGGTTAGCTTTCAATAGGAAGGTGTATGTCATTAATGGTGTATATCATTAATGGCGTTTAGTGCAAGGGAATATATTTCACTCTTGAGGGGCACCAATGCAGTTAGTAGAACATACAAGCAGACAAAGGTCCATGTGACCCAGTGGCCACATGGGACATTCATAAGGAGAGGGAAGATAAGCCTGTACTGATGTCTCATTTTCTATACTCTCCCAGTTTCTGGTACTCTGGTTTATACAGCAAGCCATAAAGCCCCATAGCTGTCTCTTACTCAGACTTGGGTGTAATATTTGTTCCCCTAAACTGCAATTCCTCCTTTGTCCATACCACTTAGATTACAGGGAATGGCCTCTGAGCCCATCTGTACTTGGCAAATGATGAGTGATGGAGAATGTATTAAGGCAAAGAATTATACAGGCAGAGGAAGGCAAGCCTGCCCAGCTCTGGCCCTCTGTAAACAATTAAGCTTCTTTGTGACAGAAAGCCTGAAGCACCTGAGACAAGTCAATTGATAGTCTTATGGTGAGACTCCCAAGTGAAAAAAGAGGTTGACTTTCCACAAGGGAGAGCACCAACATTTCAACAGCCACTGAGGAGGTGCATTTCCTGCAGAGTGTACACAGCATTGACCTGGATTGATCTCTGCTCTTGCCTCAAGATCCAAGTGTGGTGGGAACAGGTTTTGTGAGCTTTGAATCAAACATCAAGCAGGGCTAATGCCTGAGGGTTTGCAAGAAGCTGTGAGTAAGGATGGTGCTCAGGGCTAGTGTGACACTGAATGAACTTCAGGAGGAACTAGAAGATAATCCACTACAACATCTCACATGACATCCTCATCCTCCAGCTGGCTGTACCCACAGTCTGGTGAGCTGGTTTTCTAGTTACATTGGTAGGTGAAGAAGGAAAAAGCCCTCCCAGAAGAAAACAGGACAATTGCTGGAAAAGAAGCACCAGAAACCCTGGAATCCATAGCAGACATGCTCCTGCAGCAGAAGCTGACCGTTCAGCTATGCGTGCTTGACAATTCCCCCACAAATAGCTTGAGGTACTCCAAAGATGAGGGCCAGGAACTGGCTCAGGTTTGAGCACAGGGCTCCCACAACAGAAGGAAAAGGGCACCTTTGGGTTGTGTTGTCTGATATATGAACTGGGCAGTAACAGAACATCTATATGTATACCAAATGCTGTGGATAAGACCCAGGAGACACCGGGATGGAGAGTGCACAGTGGGTGCAGGGATGTTTGTGAGTGATATGCCTCAGTCTGGGCAAGAGGAACCTCACCATTTCTCAATGAGCACAGCTCTTTTCGTTCAAGTTTGAGTGTCAGTTGTTGCAATAGAGAGCCAAACAAATGACCCAGGAGCCCCTGTGAATAGGCAAATGCTCATTAGGTAGTTCTCATTGCTTCCATTGGCAAACTGCAGGTACCCAGCTACCAAAGAGCATCCCAAAATTGCCTGCAGCTCCTCCAGACTGCAGGCACACTGGGGCTACAGACCAGGGCCATACACTCAAAGCACTGCTTAAAGCTACATCCTACCACCTCGTGTCACCTCTCAGCAATGTGTGGGGCAGGACTAATTTTGTAAGCAGCAGGGGTGGACCGTGACAGCCTGTGGGATTGACTCAAACCCAACAGGCAGTGCCAATGCACGTTTGGCTCCACAGTCTGTTACACATCAGTGAAGGAGCCCTCTGAGCCTGTAAAAGCAGCCACTGTTCCGGGTGTACATTGATGCAGGTCCCCCTTGTGCTGCCACTGGAAGTCTCAGCTGAGACTGGGGAGTTTATTAAAGAAGGTGAGCAATTATGCAGAGCAGTTCACATACCCACCACGCCATATGTGTGCAGTCTGTGACCTTTCTGGTAGTTTCTGCAGCACACCCTTCAGCAAGCTTGACACAAGCATAACAGGTAACTAGAGATCTGCACCGGGAAGCACTCGCTGATTGCATTGAGAGCTGCTAAACAGCTCTCTGACAATGAGCATTTAAAGAGCAGTTTCCTTTCCATCGTTCACTTTTCTTGCCTAATTTATTACTGTGAGGTCATTTTGATTATTAACCTGAACCCTTTGCTTTCTATGGGCAAGTGCTCCCACCCTCACGCTGCACATTTACACTCCAGCTCTCTGAACATTTTATTACTCGATTTTCCTGTTTGATTTCCCAGGGTACTTCAGTTCCTGCTCTGAGACATGGTATGTTCAGAGAGTTAGTTACAGACCCACAGATCTCCAAGTCATCAGGGGTAGATTCTTTTCCTCCTTCCCAGTAGCTGACAGATGGTTATTCTTCAACAAATAAAATCTAAATTGTGTGAGTCTGCGCTGCTGCAGAAGCGGGTTCTTAATAAACGCCTTGCTGTGATGAAAGGAAATAGAGGGAAAAGCAACCCTGAAGTGGGGGTATTTAGAACTAAAAATAGACTCCATGTGTCCATTTGCTGGAATTGCATGGCAAAATTTCACATATGAAGGGCACTTCAATGGCACTGAGGCCTGGTATTGGCTTCTCCAAAGAGATGGGCTATATCCATAGTGAACTCTCGTAACAGGCACATGTTTTCTGAACCAGTGGTAATGATGTGCTAAATCTGCCTTGTTGCAGGACCCCATGTGTGAACGTGCATCAAGGGAAAAATGAGTTTGCACACACTCAGGGTGACACAGTCAGGGGTAGACCGCCAGAAGCACCAAGGCTGAGTTTATCAGGCAGAAGCTAGCTCACTGCAGGCATGAAGGGCTCCCCATTTGCCTGACCTGCGAACTCATGCTGTCCTTTGGTCTCTCTTTGTTAACACTGACAACTCTGAAATGGCTTTATAAAACTTCAAAACCACACTATGTCTTTGTCTTAAAAGCTTCATTCCAGGAACTGCTCAGTTCACATCTGCAGGTTATTTGGCTGCTCTGGCTCTCCTTGGGCCAGCTTTTGCTTTGGTTAGCATTGACATGGACCAATTCCCATACCAAGGTCTGGATGAGTCCACCAACATCAGCAAAGTTAATGTGGTTGTACACAAACAGATTAACCCCCTATTCTCTTTTCATCATTGAAATCACAGGTTTTAGTGTACTGCAGATATGGTGAGTACCAGTGCAGTGGGTGTACAACAAACATGGCCCTTTGGTCAGCATTGCTGCAGCACCATGGACTGACCCAGCAGCTAGTTGCTTTCCCCATCAGACATCTCTTACCTGTTCCTGAAATGCTGAGCCAGCCAGCCAAGGTTTCCAGTCATCTAAAATGCCTGCAGACTTTGCTCCTCCTAAGGTAAAATAATAAATATGGTTGTGGGAAGTACAAACATCCATCCTGCTGTGAAGGGGCTGCCATTCAGGCTGGCTGGGAGAAAGTGACCATTGGTAAGGTATTCCCACAGGGCAGAGACCCTTAGTGCTCTGGAATTTACAGATGCTGAAAAGTGTCTTTATTAGCTTTTCATTAGCTGCAGACTGTGAATGGACTGAGCTCAGACAGCAATCCTCTCACAGCCCATGGGTTTTAATCACTATACCCACTGATTAAGAAAAGAGCTGCCTAAAGCCTGCCTGTCATTAATCTTTGACTATATATTCATAATTCAAAATCAGTAATTCAGATCACTTTGAAAAACCTATTGCTCCTTCGATACAGAGAACAGAAGCAGGCAAAATGATTTACTAACTTCGGGATTCTTTCCGCCACTGTATCTTCTCAGGCACTCTGAACAACTCTCTTCATTTCACACTGCGCCTCATTTGAAATTCATCAGGTTTACATGGAAGCATCGGGTAGGAACTGGTGCTTCCCTTCCATTTAGCCAATGCTTCAAAGAAAAAGGATTGGGCATCTATGCTCTTCCCTGGTGTGTTCCAGTTTATTTTCAGTCCAGAGAAAGTCTAAATTACCTGGACTGCATGACATCTCCCAGGAGGTGCTCCAGCCTCAGCAAACCCAAACAATGAACTTAATATCAGCCCTGGGAGGATCAAAAGGGTGCTAAGCTGCTCCCATTGGAGAGTCCTGGAGGAGCAGTTTGTACTAGCTCTTGCCCTGCTCTATCTGAAAGTTAAGAACTACAGGAAGAAAATCTTGCTCTTTGGAGCAATTACATTGCTCTTCTACCCACCAGTTCTCTGAGCACCTCTTAAATCACCTTTAATGTGATGTATCTTCACAACTCCCAGCCAAGATAAGGGCAATACTGTCATCCTTGTTTTACAGATGGAGAGCCAGGGCACAGACAGAGCACTGTTGCCTAATCACTTTTCTTTTATTAGTGAGCTTACCTCTGGCGGTGCCTGCTTATGTCTTACTCAGCATTCAGCCCTTTGAACAGCTGCTCTTACACGAAGGCTCATGAAGGCCGTCAAGTTACCACAGAAGCAGCAAACCAAGAAGTTTGGCTGGTTGTATCACTACGGTTCTTGCTGTACTGATGTAGGTGCAGTTACAGAGATCCTGAACATAGAGGACTGTACACTAACCTAAACCTGGTCCATTTAAAACCAGGCACTGATTCACTTCATTCATGAGCAATTGTAATTCATATTGGTGAGAACAGGTTGTATACCTCAGGGAAGTAATTTTCGTTCATGGTTTACTCTGGCTCCTCTAATTAGTACTAAAAAAGCACTTCTTTTGGCTGTGCTCTCTCTGTTCCCCAGACAGGGAAATCCTTGCTATAGTTTCATATTGTCTGAATATGTGTGTATTTCCAGAATGCAAAGAAAATCTGCTTGCTATGTTATAGCATTTAACTTCAACATCATACGGAAAATCATCTCTTATGTTTACATTTCCACGGTGTGGCTTTGTACCCATGTGAAGCCAGCACTCTGATGCAGCTCTCCTGACTCTTGAGCCTAGTTTTTTTTGGTGCACCTCATGCCAGACATTGACCTAAGCAACTGTGTCTTTCCTATGCTCACATACCATATCCATCAAAAACTAGAGCTGGATCCTGAGCAGCTCCATTCCAACACACTGAACCACCCTTCTGCTGAAGAAGAGCTACCTAAAATTCAACTTTGACCAAAACAAAACCGGTATTTCCATTCCTTCTGTTCAGCCACCAGCTGGCTGCTGCTTTCCAAAGATGCCCTCCACTGCATGGGTAGACCTTACTGCCCTGCAGCAATAGCCTGCACAAAGTAGGTTTCCAAGGTGGAGTGAAAGTCCATGTTTCATTTGCACCATGTGTGCTAAAATCCAAAGAGCACCTTGAGGTGATAGATGGGCTGTGCGCACATGACAGGCCACCAAATCTTTTCCTGTTGCTCATTTTTCTTTCTTTCCTTTCTCTTCCTTCTTATCTGCTGGTATCTGACACCTGCTGGGGAATGTTGGCCTGAAGCCATCAGGAAGAAGGAGCAGCTGAAAGTTGCTTGGCTGATTTCTCTGTGAAGAGCTCTCAGCAAGTTTTTCACGGACAATGAACAAAGTGCCGTTTCGTGCTTTAAAAGGACAAAGAAGAAGGGGTGGGATAGAAGGGCTCTGCAGTACAGATCTTCCCAGAATTCCAACTTTATGGAAGGGTAACACAGATCAATCTTGAGTTCTCTTAATATGGGACAGAAAGCTGAAATTCAGGCATCAAAGGGCACGGCAGGTGCTAAGAGCCACCCAGACCGACACTGTCTCCTGTAGCATAAACAAGTAAACTGTTTGATTTCAAGCTTCAGCTATTTTGCTCAGATACCCCTTGTTTACTGAGCGCTGAATGGCACTCAGCATTTACAGATGTAAAGCCCCTGACTGGGAAGGTCATTAAAATTGGCGCAAAGATTGGGTAAAATCTGAGAAAATCCACAGGGGAGCCCAGCTAATTAATTATGGTTTTGTAATGCACCTAAAAGAACAATGTCCAAAGCTCTGAGCTGTTTGAAGGGGCTGTTTAAAAGCAAATTAAAGCAGAATATCTACTGTAAATGTACAATTGAGCCGTATGCTAAACACACAGGCAAAGTTGTTTACTCAGCTCCTGGACCCTCTTGAGCATGGTAGGTTTGAACATTTGAACACAAATGCCGCTGGGTTGGGAGAGGCTGTGAGAAATGAAACAGACAAGGGAGGAGAGAAAACATCCATTGGAACAAACAGGAGTGAAATACTGCAGCAAAGAATGAAAAATAAATAGACACAAAAAAGGGGAAAACAAAATATTGAGATAGATCTGAGTCCTCTCACCACCCTCTGCAGAACCCGTAGCTCTGTCTCTGGAAATATTATCTGTGAGGAGTCACTGTTAAGGTTTTGAAGAGACGATGCTGGGCCCCAGTGCTGGGCAGGCTGGGCTCCCATTCGGAAGTGGATGTGGGAAGCCAGGGCAATCACTGATGGTCTGCACTCCACTGGCAGCCCATGGCATGGCAGATCTGTGTCTGCCACATGGGTACCATCTGCCTGGGATCCAGCAATGACCAGCCTCAGATTTGAGGAAAATGGATGGACTGTGGTGAGCAAACCATCAGAACATTTCCAGCTACCACTACACCCAGGCCTTACTCAAAGTATTGCTGAACCATCGAAGTGAAAGAAGCATCTGCCTCCCATCTGCTCCCCCTGTTTGCAGGGGCATATTTTTTCCATAAGAAAAGATTTTGTCTTGAGTTAAAAACCTGCCTTTTGGAATGGGACACAACCCCTGGGCTCCTGGAGCTCAGTCACTCCCATGGATGAGAGCTTGACTCCAGTAGTGAATGTGGCTTTTTCATCTGATAATGTAACCAGATACTTCGGCAGCTCTGGTTATTTCAGGAGGGGTAAAAATATTGCTCTTTCTGCTGATAACCTCATTGTAATTTGGCACAACCTGCTAAAGACTCTCCAAAAGGTGATGACACGTGATGCAAGACAGGTGAAACTGGCTCTTTGGAAAGCACGTGTGTGTACAAGCTTGTAGTACCTGCCCTTTCTAAACTGCTTGGTGGGCAGAGAACAGTAGTGGCCCTGGAGGACTTCACAAGCTGCCAGAAGCAATGTGTGTGCATTCCTGTGCGGGGCTCAGATGACACCGAGTGAAGAGAGAAACCATTATGTAACTTGGAAGATTGTATTATACAATAACTTACACAGGCAAAAAAGATGTATCCCAGCCAACTGCTCCAGTGTGAAAGATGAGATTCGGAAGATTAGTAAGGCCTCCTATCTGCCAAATCTTGCTGAGCATTACACCACACGGTGGAGTTGGGCTAACCCTGTGCATTATTATGACTCAGCTTAGTGGGAGAGGTAGGGCAGGGCAAGGCAAACTTTACTATCAGCATCTGCTTAGAAATTGAGCTATATTTACAACACCAGGGCTGATAAAATGTCTGTTATGTTTGACTAACACCAGATATTGCAATACACTGCTTACCAGAAAGGGGCTGGATTGGCAGCTAAACTGTTTAATTAAGATTGAATTACCAGAGGGCTAGATCTGGTTCTCAAGATGTAACACGGAGATTTATTAGTAAGAAAGGAGTTTTAATGTAAAAATAGCAGCTGCCACCAGGTACAACACATAGCAGCAGGTGAGAGAAAACCCGTCTTTGCAACAGTGATCTTTGCCATCTATCACCCATCACCAGCCTGGCATTGGTCCTGCGTTCACCCAAGGGACAGCCAGGGCAGGGCAAAGGACTAGAAAGCAGGATTCGATACTGTCCTAGGCTCCCACCCAGCTGCCATGAGGTCACCTTGTAAGGCACTTTTCCCCCTGTTCTGGTGTTGAATGGTCTAACCTAAGGAAGGGGTGGCTCTCTTGCTTGTCTCTGCCCTGGGAGGTCAAGCCACCCCTGTCTCTGGATGGGAATATACATGGCGAGAAGGAACACATCATCCCTCCCAGTAAAGGGGCCATTGAGTAAATTGATCCCATGCTCCACATCCCCACTCAAGAGAGGGGTTAACAGAGCTAAATGCAGGGTTAGGTGATCCTCGGAGTCCCTCCAGGCTTCCCACATGGGACTTCAGTGCAGCAACAGCAACAGCTACCAGTTGCAAGCACAGGAATGAGCAGAGCCCAGCGCCTTGGAGCTTTGCATCATTTTAGTATTTCTTTCTGTGAAGGTGTGAGCCCCCATTGCTCAAATCCCTTCCCCTTTTGGACACACTGAAAGGTTAAGTGGCCTTCCTCTGAGACAGTAGGACTTCTGGAACCCTTCTCTCACTTGGCAGCCTGCATCCTTCAGTTCTATTTACTTTTGCAATGTATTTCTTTCTGTGGAATGTGAATAAATTTGACCAATGGATGGAGGAGTTACAAGGGAGGGTCAGATAGAGACAGAGACACGAATATGGGGTTTGTTTGAGCTTCATTTTCACAAAGAACCAGACTAAGATCCACCCATTAATGAAATGCCCTGCTCCTGCTTATCTAGTGAGACACTGGAGAGTCTCTTAACTTCCTGGTGCATTAAGCTTCACTCAGTGCAAAATCTGCCTGTGACCTGGCATCACCTGTGCATTTCCTTCTCTGATATCACTGCACACAAAGTATTTCAAAAGCAGGATCTCATCTTAGGGACCCAGCCCTATGGACCCAAACTCTGCCTAGTTTTACCCACAAGTAAGCAGCCCTGCAGCTCTGACCAAAGCCAACAGGAGCTGTTGTATATGAGGCATGTCAGGTTATGGCAGCGTTTCTTAATGAACTGTTGGTTCTTTTGAGACTTGAGTTTCTTCGTTGTAGCTCAGTGCTCTGGAGAGAGGGAAGAAAGAGAAGTGTGTTGGTCTAACGCTGAAACAACTAATTTATGTAGTTACACTGTGACTTAAGAAAGTTCTGCTTTAAGTGAGTTTATTAAGTGGAGTCAGGATGTCTGACAGCTAGCAGAGCCTCTGCAAATAAGACAAGGCTGTCGGTAGTAAAAAGTAGGAATCCAGTTAAAAAATAGCTCCTCCAGTTACAAGACTGCTTGAAATATTGTACTCTGGAAATGTTTGTGTTTTAAGCTGTTTTAGTGTACAGTATAAGTCATTGATTTTTTTTTCCCCTTGGTTTTGTTGTTAAACCTACGAAGGGAAATGTTTTTCCCCACTTGCTGGACAGCAGCCATGAATTAGTAATGACTGACCATGTTTCAAAAGTGCGTGTGTATTTTAATCTGCATTGAAAGCCATGTTTATCTTCTTTCTGGAAGCTTAAGGAACTTTTAATGTCTGTGCTGCTGGCAAAATGCAAACTACTGCAAGGAGGCAAGCCTGGTGCTGTGCTAAGCAGCTCTCACATGTGGATACCCTGCATCCTGGTGTAGAGGTATCAGCTCAGCCTGCGCGGCTGACAGGCAGCTCTGTTCTGCATCAAGCTTCATGACCTCGTCTCACTACCCAAATTAACTTCATCCTGTTTAGGTAGTCTTCCCATTTCAGCACAATCCATCTGTATCCCTTGTTTCTCTATGTTTTTATGAAGGAAATGAAGCACCTTTATGCTGATGGACTGTCACGGCCCTCTTGTGAGGTTTCTCATGGGGAAATCACTGACGCTTTGAGCAACAACTCTACGGCACTTCCTGACCAGCATCCTAGACCAATGTATTATCTGAGAATAAAGGTGCTTATTTCAGAGTGCTTGCTTTATGAATTTATTATGGCTGAGTCTGCAGCAATTATGTTGGTTCCTCTATGAAGGCAGTTTCCTTTGTGCAGGGGAAATTAAGGTAAGTAAGGAGAACCATATAGAAGCTGAAGTGCTAATCTGAGATTTGAGAGACCTTGGTTTAAACCAAGAAATTAATTCCCTCCATAGACTTGCTTGGATATACTGCAGAGTCTCCTACTCCTGCCATTTCCAAAATAAATGTTGGAATTTCATCAAATTTGCCTTCTGGGGCAGTGAGCAAAACACTTGTAAGATAAACTAAGGTAATGGGGCTATGTAAGTGCCTCTCAGAGAGATCCAGATGGATGTGCATGAAAAGATTAAGTTCCTGATCTTCATCATGTCTATAGGAATGCGGACTGGGGGGAACCCTGCTAATGCAAAAGGAGTATGAGAGAGAAGTGGCCTCGCATAATTTAGAGACGTAATGTCACATAATGATTTCTCTTGATTCTCCGTAGCCTACTTGAAGCAGCAGAATATTTTTCCTAATTCCCTTTTGTTCAATTACACCAACCGCTTTTCCTGATGACCAGACAAGCAGAAATATTCAGCTCAGCCCTTCCACTGTTATTTCTACTGCTCTGACTCTGCCATCAACACTAGGGAGGGCAGTAATAGCAGCGGCATCTTCACGGCTGCTCTACAAGTTTCACTTGTATAAAATGTACTGTTCAAAGTGAATAATTTGTTAAGGAAAAAAAGAACTCAAAGCTTAAAAAACCCCAACTTTAAGCTTTAAAAGTGCAATGAAATGATCATTTTTTGGCTACATCGGTTTCACAGTAATTCTCTGTTTGGGTGGAACAGGATAATTTGTGAAAGCCACACCCAAGTAATTCCAGTATTTCTGCTAATGTGCGTACACTTTGCTTCTGTAACCTGAACTAGCATGTTCCCAGCTAGCTCAGGTATTTCTGCATGGCACTTCATGGAATAAACGCATCCCCAGGCCAATGTCCTCTCTTATGACCATCATTTATACCTAGTGAAAGCATTTCCTTCACATTCTACCTCAGTTTTATTCAGGTCCTGCTGGAGTTGACACTCAGGGTGATGGGGTGATGGATGAATACAGCAAAGGATAAAGACACCGTGTAAGAAGAGAGGTTAAAAAGAGGCCTCCAAGATCCCATGGAAATATATCAGAAGAAAGGTCTAGGGGCATACACATGGAGTCAATAGGGATTAGGATGTTTGACGGAGTGCTTTAAGTTGATTAAACATGAAGGTTTTCCAGAGAGACCTTGAGCAGTAAAATGCAGAGAAGCAAAGAAATTTGAGATGTCCAAGGGTGCAGCCCTCTAGCAATAATAGCAAAAGAAGTATCTTGATAAGTGGAAAAAAAAAAACCAAATTTCACAGCACCTTGTAATCTCTGGCTAGAGTGAGAATGGATAACAACTGTTTTCAACTGCAGGTACGGTACTGTGGAGAACATGCTCTTGTTCTATGTTTGCATGAAACTAAGGAGCCCCAGAGATGTGGATAGGACTGTGTAGAGTCATAAGAGCTATCACGTGCAAGCAAATACTGGACATAGTAAACTGTGCTATAAACCACAAGATGTGTTTTATACAGAACTCATCTTTCTGTTCCGTAAAGTAGCTCAACTGACTTCATCTGCCATCTTTTGGATAAACCTCTCTGGGTTCTATCTGAGTCCAGTACTTGCATGGGATGGGGACAGCTACATCACACAGATTATCAGTGACAGGTAAGGCTGAACTAGTGTGGTCCTCTTCACTCCATGCACACAAAGTCTGGAAGACCAGAGAGGCAGTCCTGATAACAACAGAGGGGTTTAAGATTCTTGTAGCTTTCAACAGCTCTGACGCCAGAGCAAATCCCCAACCTTCCTAATAATGATATACCTTGACACTTCACAGTACCTCTCAATAATCATATTGATTTGGGTTGAGCCTTCAGAATTAGTGGATTCTGAGGTTTGGAGATTGCTGTTTCACAGATGTGGGCACATAAACGTTGACTTCATTACAGCCAGACTAATGCATGGCTGTATTTCTCCCTTCACATTGTTAGGTCTCATAAGTGTCCTGTTGATCCAGGTGAACAGAGCATGGTATAAAGTGCTTTCCAGCCCATGCCATGCAATAGGGTCATTCTGAGCAAATGAACCTTTAAATGGCCCTTGGGGGTCTTTGCGAACAGCCTGGCACCAGTCTTGAGCGCTGGGAGCTTGCTGTGGAGATGTGTTGTGGCTTGACTCAGGACAGAAATGAGGGTAATGGCCTTCAGCTTGTATTAAGTGGACAGTGGCTTGCACCACAAAACCCACCACAAATATTTTATTACAGCCTGATAAAAAGGACAAGTTTTTGCTTGTGCAGAAGCTGGGATTTTACTGAGCTGAAAACCAAAATACACCTCAGATCAGGACTGTGCTTCACAGTTCCCACCAGTAGTTGTTAAGTTGCATGTAGCTCTGAAAGCTGCACGATCTGTATATTTTTCATGTCCTTCATCTTTCCGTTTTTAGATGCTTACCATTTCGTGGGCTAAGGCTGAGACAAACATATATGTTGAACAATATCCCATTTTCCCATTGGGTTTTTTGTTTCCTGTTTGGATTGATTAGTATATGGATGTTTTCAGGCCACCAAGTGAAAAAATAGAGGTGTTAAAAAACCATAAGGCTTCAGTGGAAAAAAAAACCAAAACGAACAACAATTAAACAATGGACTTGTAATGCTGCTGGATTTGACTCAGACTTCCAGTGTTCAGTGTTAGCCTCTCAAAAAGCTAACATTGATTCAGAATATCTATTGCAGAGCCAAAAGCTAAACCACATGGTGGGGGAGGGCAAAGGGAGAGGTGGAAGCATTTTGCCAGTGGAAGACTGTGTGCATTATTCAGGCTTTAACATTGGTTGCATTCATGGAGCAATGCCCTTCAGTTTGGGAAAGCATCACAGGCACAGCTCCTGTTTGGCAGGATGAATGAAAGGCATCTTACAGAATCTGTATGTGAGACCATTAACCTGACGTCCGAGCCACAGCAAAAGCTCCACTGATAAACCACACCTCTTGAAGGAGACTGGTATCCTTGCATCACTGACACAGGCAAAGCCCGAAAACCTGGGCAAATAAGGCCTTGTCTACCGGCTGCTCTCCTCACCAATACTTTCCACTGTTGCTACCCAAGGGAGGTAAATGCAGGGAATATCACGAAAAAAGAATGATTCTGTCTCATCATTTAAAAGGTAATTTCATGAATTTGGGTGTGGGTTTTGGAATTAGTGCCCTGGCAGAAACAAAATCCCAGTCATTTCTTTGCAGTTCTCATCAGTAGCTCTTTGAGTGCTTCTACAATGGAGAGCTGTACTGGGGACCCTCATTTTCTAGAAGGGTACATGGAGGAGAAAGACAACTCAGTCAAGGCTGTGGAGCAGGCCAAGATTAAAACCAGGTCTCTAAAACCAGGCCTTACACATGGACAGCACAGCCTCTCCAGAGCATGTTTAATGCATCTACAGTTGGAAAAAAATCAGTCAACAGCATGTTAAAGATTCCTCTGACCGCCTGTAACCTTGTTGAATCGAAGTCCAATGTTGTGCTGAAGAAAAGACATGGCAATTCTTCAACATCATGGAACCCTGAATGCTCACACCCTGTAAGCAGTCAGCCGCCACTAAACTCACTGATATTGGTTCACTGATGGAGAAGTAGCCATTTTCAGACAAGTTTTGTAATGCAGAATTATCTACCAGCTTCAACTCTTCTAAACATTTAAATACAGACTCTGTTCATGACCTTATATTTTATTACTTTGTGGGTTTATTTGTGTGTCTTAAAGTCTTCCTGAAGCACTTTGGATCAGTAGCCCTTTGAAGCACAGACTTGCCAAGTCCATCTTCGGATAAACTTCATCGCTTTCAGAGCAGTGGTGTGGGTGTATTTGGAAGCAGTCCAAAGCAAATCCCAGCGGAATTGCATAATTCTGGAGTAAAACAAAAATATATGGGGTGGGAAGAGTTTATGGCGTTTGAGTAAAGGAGAGGAGAGGGAAGAGTGAATGAGAGAAAGCTTGTTAAGCATAAATATAATGTGACCATAAGTCAAACAAGAGGCTAAATAGAATGTTGTGCATCCAAAAAAGAAAACTCTATAATTCCTAATATTAAAATAGGCTTGAAAGTTCAGGCTTCCACACTCTTACAGAATAATTGGTTACTGCAGGTTGGAAGAGATGTCAGGAGATCTCTAGCTCAACCATCTGGCCAAAGCAGGGCCAAATATGAGGTACTTCATTCTGCTCTCCCCTTCTTACATCTTTATGACTTTAAATGGCACTTTCATGACAGCCCCCCTCTTCATGGTTGCAACAGCAAAAAGGAGGAGAACAAAGAATAAAGCATTAGTGATTGAAATGATTTAGGGACTTTATTTCTCCTTCTCAAAGACAAGATGAAGTAAAGCACAAAACTATTCTTTTAGTTAACAGCTCAAAAAAAATCAGTGTCAGTTGTATCCAGTTGGGATATCATTATATAATTCCAATGATGTGCTTTCATGGGATGCCTGTTGGAAAATGCTTGCCTGAGTGGTCTGTGAATTCTTCTACACTTGTGATGGCCTTGCCCTCACACTTTTCACCCACCACACCGTGAGTTAGACAGAGAAACTTAGAAGAGGAGATGAAATGACATGGACACTTTCTTTCCTTATCCATCCTGATAAGAGATATCACAGTTTGGAATCAAAATACCAGCAAAGTTTGCATCTTCCCCCTGTGTGACTGCCTCGAATGTTCCTGTGGCTTAAATACACATCAACACAATTTGAGAAACCCAAGACAGAGAAGAAAGCATGTAAATTCCAGCTGGGCTAAGGGACACTAACAGATGTACGATACAAATTATTTCTTAGCACCCTTGCTGTGATTGCTAATTCTGTCCAAGATTTCTAGGCCAGTATGAAGAGATAATTATTCACATAACCATGAGGATTCTGGGCTGAATACACCAGGACTGTAGTGCCTCTGTGTCCCAAACACATGCCTGTTTGATGATCTAAGCAGCGGCTGGGTTAGTCAAACTACAGCTTTGAAGGTATTCACACACGCCCTCGTGTTCCCAAAGATACTTTTTCAGAAGAGCTCGGATTCTATTTTTAAGACTTTTAATACAAAGATGTGATATTCCAAAGCAAGTCAGTGCTTTCTGAAAGTTGGGATGGTAGGGTGAGAAAAATCTCCTAGATTGTACACCCAGGCATTAGACTATGATCTTCTGATCACATAGGAAAGCTTCTAAGATCCATGAAGTGTTTGAGTGATATTTGAGAGTAGCCTATAAACAAAGAAGAGTTTGAGGCATTAATGCACTGTACAAGGAGGTTTTTCAGCTAGGATGGGAATAGCAGGATCTCACAGAAATTAACACTTTGGGAAAATTCACATTATAAAATGACTGGTTCTGGAAAGACATCCTGACATCAGAAAGGGCTGTAATTTTGGACTTATTTTGTAGCTTCTGTTACTATCATAGTCCTACATAATTTTTTAAAAGTCCATGAAAGATACTTAATTCCCATTAGCTTCAGTGTCAGTTAGATACCTAAGAAGCACCTATTTGTACCTTTTAGGTGCCAAATACCTTTAACAGCCTAGCATTTCAAAACTAGTTCGGAAAGGCTGTGAACCGAATTTCAGGTATCCAACTGTTATTCTACTACTGTACCAAATCTCTTAGTCTGCATTTTGCAGAATATGGAAGCTTGGAAAAAAGAAAATTTTTATGAAATGTCAATGTTTGGAAAGCATTATAATTTATATTTACAAAAAATTAGGTAGCCATTAGGAAAACTTCTTGGTGTGCGATTCCTGCTAGGAAACTTGAGTTTTCCACCCTGGAAAACACAAACTATTCTTCAATGGATTATCAAAAAGTCAACAGGAGATAATATTGATGCAATTTCATGTCAGTCAATTAGCTATTGTTCCTGCCCTAAATAGAATGATTATTTTCATGTTATGCTTGTTGTTAGCTAATAACTGTGCTGACAGATGTCTAGAAATAAGGCAGCACTCAGGTAGTTTCCAGGCAGAGTGATTCAGAAGGCTGCTGGCCAGAGCATTTCTTAGGAGCTACTAAATATAACAATTCATTCACATTTCTCTACATTGTATTGTTCCAGTGGTTTAGGAGGGTTTTCCTTAGCGTTGTTGTGGCAAATAATTTCTGTTTCTCTGATACTTTTTTGAGGACAATAACAGGAAGCACCTCGTTTCCTTCAGAGGACTAACTCTGATTACCTATAACACAATATGATTCCCGTCTCTCCCTGATTAGAGTCTCTACAACCCCCAAGCCATTCAGCTTGGCCACTTGAAAATGAACATGGCTTTTTTACACACAATCAAACATGATGGTACTTCCACCACCCACCTTTTGACACTTCACACCCAGCACTGACAGCCCTCAGCCCAGCTGCCTTCATTGGGCAGACCAAGTGGAGACCAAGCCCTTCCTCACAAAGGACCTCACAGCAAAGCCATTTAATGCGTCTGTTCCTCACCTCAACACTTAGTAAAACAGAGGTGGTAGCACTCCTTTGCATGTATCTGACACTTTCTACTATGTGCAGTACCACTTAACATGATAGGAACTTTTTTTCCTATGCTCCTCATAGAAGTGGAGGTAACTCAACATCATTCAGCTTTCAGCAGGATACTTCTTTTCCTCATACGTGCTCATATTTATACATTTTCATGTAATCAGACTGGGAAATTAAAACCTCATGAGTCAAAACTTCCAAGCCACAGCATTCAAACTGAGACAGATCATAACTGTTTAATCCTCTTTATAATGATTCTGGAGTTATCCATAGGAGGACTAAGTTGACTAAGTTACCTTTTAATAAAAGCTGTTAAGTCATTCCCCTACGTCTGACCACATTCTTCTCCTGTAAAAGGAAATGGAAAAAGCGTGAGAATTTGAGTGTGAAAATACCAACAAATTTACATTTCTAGGCTTCTACTTTGGGTTCTTCTTTTGATGTTGGTTTCTTTTCTGAAAGCTGAAAGGACTGGTTTGTCTTTAGTCTCTGGTACAGTTTTGCTTAAATTAGAGGTGATTTATTTGGGGTTTCTTGATGTGGCTTGTTTCCTATGGCCTGGACTGAGTCCTCAAAATTAATTCTCTTTAGATATTTCACTCAAATTCAAAAGCCTTTCTGTTTAAAAGGGAGAAATTACAGAGATGGAAGAGGGGTAAAGTTTTATATAGTTCTCCTCACAACATTATCCTCCTTCCTTACTCTCCATCCCTTTACAAAATATCATTTTCTTCTCGCTCTCTTACAAAGACTGTTCCTCATTCCTGTCACACATTCCTTCATTTCATATAAATACCAGGAAAAATACTGCAGACCTCGCATGGGCAAACCTCCCATTGAAACCAATGGAAATGTTACCTGAGTAAGGTTCTGAGAGCTTGGCCCTTCACTAGTAACTCAAAGGAATGGAAAAAAGTCACTGAGAAACCAAAACACTCTGTGTTCTTACTTATAAAAGAGTGGGCAGGAGGTGGAGGAAGGTTGAGGTAGGTTTGGGGGGGTTTATATTTAAAAAAAATTAATTTTGGTGTTGCTGCCAATATGAGCACATGGAGTTTCAATTTGTGGTTTCTCTTTATGCAGTACATTTTGAAATTGGAATTTAAAACAAAATATACATCTCCATGTCTGACTGTGTATATAACAATTTGTCATTTCTTGGCGGGAATTTGAAGCTATTTTTAGTGTTCAGAAATAGTCTTCTGTCCCTTTCCTTCACCTGCCTCCCCCCATCTTGGTTCCAAATTACTCTTTAATCAACCTTACAAGACTTTCAGAACTTTCCAAACTCTTGAAGTAAGGAAAATAGTGACAGGAAATTAATAATTATTGAGGAATGGGTCTATATTTTCATTTCCTGGCCCTTTGGAGTTAAATGCTGAGTTAGAGCCATTTGTCAAAAAGTTGAACAGAACGTTTACCTGTAGATTCATTTTAATGCACTCCATTCACGAACAATGCTCTCTGAAAAAATATATATGTCAGTAAGAGAATCAGGAAATCCTCTTAAAGCCAGAGCACTTGTGCTTTAAACCAGTGCTTGAATAAGAATAGAATCCCTTGAGGGAGAGAGTTGGTAGTGAAGTTGGTGTTTCGCTCTTCAAAACCTCAGGTTTTGGAACACCAGTATGGAATCCTTTGACCACGTGTAAAAGCTGCACCATATGCTGAACCCCAGGCATGGGAGAGCCATTACAGTTCTGACCTGGATTACTTAACGATGGTATTGTGACCTCTAACGATGGTGTAGTGACTCTTTCAGAGCTGGTCACCATCATTTGCTAACCCACCTCCACACCTCAGCAGCAGTTGTCTCTGATCTTGGATGAGGGTGAAGGTGGCCACAATCTCCCAAGCCACTGGTAGGTATCAATTGTATAAATCAGAACTGTTTATTTTATCCTTGTATGGGTCATCATACTTTGGAAGCTTCGCTATACCTTTTCTAGCTCCAAATTAGGCAAGACAAGGTTTTTAGGTAGCTCCAATTAATTAACCTTACTTCTATAGCTAGAAATACTAAACTAACTTTTGGATCACACCACTTCTTTACTACTTCTTTTTAGATCTAGAGAGAGTTTGTGTGCTCAATACTCTGTTTACAGTTTTTTTATGATTCTAGCTGGTCTGGAAAAGATATCCATCTACAGGTCTTGTTTGTGTACATCCACTTGCAACTACAGTAGAAGCTTTACCACACATTTTTTAAGATGGAGAATCTTGAACAGTGTGCACTATTCAAGATGTGCTTGTGCCTTAGATTTACAAAATAGCATAAGGACATTTTCTTTTTTTTGTTCTCTATTCCTCTTCAAATAGCTCTCAAATTCAAACAAAGGTGGGATTTTTTTTGACTGTTACTGAACACCGAGCTGCTTCTTATAGAACTGCCTGCCACCCTTCCAAGATCTCTTTCCTAAAGGATAATAGCTAAGAGCACATCTGAAGAGAGTATCATTATGTATGTTAATTGAGGAGGGGTTTTTCTTAGGTGCATCACCTCTGATTTATCAACACTGAATTCCATCTGGCATTTTTTTGTGAGTATTGTGGAGCTGATTTATTGCTTCTGCAAATCTTCATAGTAACCTTTCATTTTTACCATGAGTAGTCCTGTCTAGGCTGGTGAGCAAGTTTGTACTTCTGCTGGACATCAAGGTCATTTATATGTATGTTGCACTACCCAAGCACAAGCAGAGATTACTTTGAAAGCCCACTGGCAAATATTCAGGAGCTGACCACTCATTGTTCCTATCTTTTAGCCAGGTATGTATATTAAAGTCTTACCTATCTCACAATAGGTTCTCTAACAGGCTTTTGTGAAGGACTTTGTTGAATGTATTTAAGAAATCCAGACATATTTCATCAATAAATTCTCCCTTTTCTGCATGCTTACTGAAGCCTTCAAAGAACACTAGTAGCTTTATCTTCCTGTCACAAAACTGTTCGGATTATTCCCCCATAAATTAGTAAATTCTATTTATTCATGTCATGATCTTATTCTTTATTATAAGCTCTACCAAGCTTCCTGGGCACACATTTCTAAACTTGTTTCTCCTTGTAGAATTTTGTTAACGATTGCCATCACATTTGCAGCTTCCCATTTCTCTAATGCAAAGGCAGGTTTAAATGAGAGCTCACACACCACAGCTAGGAGATCCATTATTTCAAACTTGCCTTTCTTTAGAACGCTTTGAGGGCCAGTATGGGACATTGCCTTTTTTTTTCCCCTGATATTTCTTAATTTGTTCTATTTTTGACACTGGAAATGAGGCAGCCAAAGTATGTGTTAAGGCCTTGTGGTGAATAAAAATGGAAAATAAAAAGTCATTTCTCTTTTACTCTGCTTTTACCTTTCCTCACTGCGACTTTCACACCTTCACTGTCCACTGGTCTGCAAAATCTCTGTAGGGCATTCATAACATATTAGGTAATTTATTATTGTTTTTATGCCTTTCTTCAATCTGTGTGGTTTAATATGTTTGATTTTGAATTGAGTGTAACTTAACCAAAGTGAACATTAAATAATCTGAATTCAGAGGTGAGTAAAAGAAAGCATCTTTCTGTAATGTCACTTATCTGAACTGCAGAGTATCTTCTCTCCCCTTTCCCTTCTATCATCCAAGGCAAAGCTTTCTGGCTAGTCTCAGCCAGCCAGCAGACCGTGCTATATGTGTGTAAGATGTGTCCCAGGCTGGAGCAGATAAATCATGCTTTGCTTTTCTGAAGGACAGTGGAAATATTTCATCAGTACAGCTAGCAATAAAATAACTATGATACAGTTGAACAGGTACTCTTCTTCCTGTGATCTGAAATAATATGCTCTTCCTTTCTCCCCGCATGAGAGCTTCACACTATCCTGGAATTGGTGCTTTTGTGTAAAGTTCAGTAGTAAACCATTTATGTAAAACCCTTCTGTCTTGCTGTTTAGGATCAGGATTCTCTGTTTGGGATGAGCAGGTCTGATTTTTGACTACCTGCTCCACTTTGAGGAATATTCATTGCTCCACTGGTGGAAGTGGGCTGCAGCAACCTGAAAGAGTGAAATAGAGTTTGTAGGTTAAGTGGATGGTACTGCTGTTGTCTCCTCTCCAGTTCTAATCATTTGAAGCCAAAATCCTATTTCCAAGCTCTGGCTTTCTGACGGACTTTATTTACTGCAAAGCTATTTCCTTGACTCATTTAAGGAACGATTTTGTTGTTTCTGTGTTGCTTTTTTTTTTGCTAGCAGGGCATTCCAGTGTGCCTTTGGTACCCCACGTTTAGATTCCTGCGCTTACCTTCCATTACTGGTGATGAGAATAACTTACAGCCATTTGAATTGGGGTTTGGCAATTGCTAAGGAACACCATAGAATTAGGCTGCAAAATGCAGAATAAAACTATCCAGCAGGAATATGAATTAGCTGAATACAATTAGCTGGGCAGATGTATCTTTCAAGAGGATACCTAATTCTTGAAAGAGATTTATACAATATATGTATTTTCTAAAATGATTAATAGCTATCATGATTTGTATACATATATTGTTTTAATCTGGCCTGTTAAATACTGTAGAGGCCTAAGATCTGAATTCCAGTATCTGATTTCAGTATCTGAAGGGGGGCTATAAGGATGCTGGAGAGGGACTCTTTATTAGGGATGTAGTGATAGGACAAGGGGTAATGGGTTCAAACTGAAACAGGGGAAATTTAGATTGGATATAAGGAAGAAATTCTTTACTGTGAGGGTGGTGAGGCACTGGAATGGGTTGCCCAGGGAGGTTGTGAATGCTCCATCCCTGGCGGTGTTTAAGGCCAGGTTGGAAAAAACCTTGGGTGGCATGGTTTAGCGGGAGGTGTCCCTGCCCATGGCAGGGGGATTGGAACTAGATGATCTTAAGGTCCTTTCCAACCCTAACTGTTGATTCTATGATTCTATGATCCCAAACTGCTTTTTAGATTCATCTTTTTGCATCTCATATGTAATTTCTTGGAAATTGTTTTCTTCTGTTTTCTTCATTTCAACACAACTTCACCTTTTTTAGGAGTATGTCTTCTTTCTTCTAGCAGCCTCCCTTATTCTGTTGCTTAGCTATCCCATATTTTGTTTGTTACTTTGCTCTCTATACACTTAATTTTGATAGATAGTATGCATTCGATTTGAGCCATCAGTAAGAAGTAATCTTCACAATTCTTTCATCTTCAAATAAAATTTTTGCTAGCTGGTGCTTCATACCTCAAATAAACTGGAACAAGCATGTCCATCACCAGTTGTCTCCTAGCCAATGCAGCTTTTGTAATTCTTTTCTTAACTTGTCAGTCTGCCTTTACATTTTTGTTGCTTTTATTTGAGTTCCTTCAGCAACTCAGCTGCCTGTGAGGACTTGTATTCCTGATGAATCTTATGCTGAGGTTTAGCTCTGCTTCTGACAAATCCTCTGAAATCCAGGTGAAGTCTCAGCAGGTTTGAATAGATGTCTACTCACAGATGTCAATCACCAGCATGGCTCAGGTCCCTATACTCCTGTTCGTATCTCCAGACAGAACCACAATGCCACATGACTATGTAAATAAATTTAAGAGAACATCTGAACCCATTCTTTTTCCAAATACAATGTAAAGAGATATTCAAGCAAGAGCAATATGGACCAAGGTTGGCACTGGAGTAAGTGTCAGCAGTATTTGGTGCCAAAAAAAGCAATTTCATTTGCTTCTCTATTTTTTAATGATTTCCTTTGCATCTCTCTACTCAATTAGTATCTAGTTATATCTTAGAAAGAAGAATACTTCCAACAGGAAGGATTGAGGAGGAAAGGCTGATGATCATCCAACACACAGATGATCTAGGCTTAACACCTTGATCTGAATTAGGCAGATTGAAGGCCTGGGTCTCTGTCATTGCAAGTGAGGTCTTTAACCACTTTTGTGCTATTGGCAGTGCTGGAATGTGATGGGGAGGCAGGGACTGGTCTCAACATTCAGTTGGAAATTTCAGCCAAAACCTGGCGAAAAGTGTTGCTGGAACTTACATTGGAAAGTTTCAAATCTGACAAATCAACATGTTTCTATCAAAAGCACAGTGGTTAGCAGTCTGGTTATCAAGTGACCTGGGAAGGGGAAGGTGGATACGTATCTCAAGAGTCTTGAAGAAACTACTTATAAGGTTTTTCAGCCTGGTTTATTCTTAATGTCAGTGAACCTTGTAGCTCTAAAATAGGACAATTCAGAGACAGCTACTGGCAACTCAGGGGATAGTAAATCCCCGCTATATGACGAAATTTACTCTGCAGTGTTCACAAACATGGGTCAACAGGAGGCTAAATGGATTCATAGGGTTTGGCAAGTGAGATGGAAACTCTGAAGATTACTGATGGGCTAACATCATAATATCAAGAAATGACTCTTTTGAGTATCCATGGAAAGTGTACAGCAAACTCCTGGAAAATAAACTTTGATGTGAAGCAGCCATCTGTCCGAAATCTGGATTTATGTTTCAGCTGAGTTTTACTAAGTGTTCTAGGAGCACAAGCTCCGATGTGAAAGTTTAGGTTCCTTCAACAGGTGTTGAAGCTCTATTGGGTGAAAATACTCAGATCAATTTTGTTGGATGAAGACATTTTAGGGATCTCCATTTTTCAGTACCAGTTCTGAGACTTAAGAACTTACTGATCATTTTGGAGTGCCAAAAAAATAAGTCATATTTTTAAAATCTCCTACTGAAAGACATCGTCTCACAGTTCGAGTCATGTAACATAGATGATTATCCGCCTGCTACAAGAACAGAATTCCATGGCTGTTTATGAATTAAACCAGTTCTCCTCCATGATATCTTTTCACCATCAGAGCTACTTTGGAAAATCTTTATAACAAGCCTCCTTGGCAGAAGGAGAAGCATCACTTGACATTTTGGCCTGAGAAAGGGTCAAATTAGCAGTGGTTTTCAGAAGGATCATGCACTAGACATGTGCAAGCACCACTGGGAGTAAAGTCAACACCCATGGATGTCAGGGTCCAGATTGGAAGTGGAAGGGTTCTCCTCTGCGAAGGAGAGCTGGTGATATGGGACTCAAGACTCAAGATCTTGCAAGTTCATATGCTAGGTCTTAAACAGCTCAAATCACTAAATATTGTTGACTCTCTTCAGCGAATTCCCACCTTAGCTGTTGGTTTGGGGAGTCTGGCAACTGGTACTAAGGACAAGGCCAGGATTAAATCATGGAAGTGTTGCTGAACAGGTTATGAAATTGTGCTCTTGCCTACCCTCACACTGCCAGAAATCATTGCATAACGTTTCTAATAGTTTCCTGGTTTGTACCGCTCAGATTATTTCTTTAGTTCCTAAACCCATAGCTCTTGGTAATAACGCATGCGTTTACTTTTCTTATGGATATGAAAAAGACTGTTAGCAAATATATTTTATACTATGATACAAATGGTACTTTGACTTTAAAGGTACCTAAGTTTTAACTTCTAAACAGCTAATCTGTCAAGCTGAATTTGCTCAAATGTGGCAGCTATAATGTATAGGCTGAGAGAGTGTAAGAGAACCTTCATATTCCTCACAACCTAGATATTGCTTGGTGCTGTGTCAGTCTTGATTTTACAACATTGCTTCCGTCATAAACACATCTGTATATCCTTGTTGGAGGGCTTTGCTTTAGTGCTCATTTAAAATGAATAAAACCTTGTGGTGTTTGAGAAATCACAGTGACAAAGCAAAAAACATAAAATTAAGTATAACTGAAGTGTTTGTTAAAACAAAACTGAAGCCAGCCTGGCACGCTTGCATTTTACTCGGCCCTGCTGTTGGAATAGTTCCGTTTAGAAGAAAACCAAAAAGGTCTGAACCTCAAGAAGGAAAACAATTCAGTCCAGACTAAGAGTATTTCAGACAGAACCAGACGAAAAACTCCATGTGAAGGGAGTTTTTTTAAGCAACAAGGGCTTTAAGTTATTTCCACGGAGTTTCAGGACTGTCACTTTCTATGATGAAATTTATTCCTGCTCAATATGCCAACTGTTTCAATCTTATGCCTAAAGTCAAGCTTTTTCATAGGAGCCTCTGCTCCCAAGATCTCCAAGAGCCAGAACTTTCATGTAGGAACCGAAATCCATACTTTTGTGTGTCAGCATACCTGTTTGTAAGTGAAGGCATATGATTGTAATGTTGTTTTCCTTGCTCAGAGGAAATTTATTGTTAATACCAGAGGGCCAAACTGTACAAAGTGAATTGCAAGAATTCAGCAAGACCACATCAGCTTTCTGACAGGAAGAACCTAAAGAAAGGAATTAGCAGGATCGGATGTGGTGCTTTCTGACAGAGAGCCAAACCTAGGAGGCCAAAATAAGAAGGCAGTGTAAAAATAGATTTATGCTTAAATTGAAATGTGCACAATTCCCATTTCTATCACTGCGCCCTGGATTAAGAGACTATTTTATGATAGTTTATAAATTCAAAAGCCCTGGGTTCAACAAACCACCCATTTCACCATAAATTAAGCTGTATTCAAGAATGCTGTAAGTGGCAGCATTTCTAGTGGTATTATATCTGCTTTCCTCCCCAAAAGGACAGGGATGTGCATGAACTTGTCCAGTGAGGTACATCCCAGGCCCTGCTTTGGAGCACCATGCAGCTACACGATTGCAGGCAGCCAATCCAGGTAAGTCTCACCACAGATTTCTCTCTCTCTTGACCTCATTCACCACCTTGCCCAGTTATTAAGAACAAGGTGATAGTCTTCAGCCTGGAAGGGAATTGTTCCCATTGCATCAGATGGACCATCAGAAGTGCACAGAATCCCTTTTCCTCTGTGTACGAGGCTCTGCTCATGCAGACCACATAACCACAGCGATAAGTACCTGCTTCCTGAGGCAGGCAAGCAAATGTCTTGCAAGAACAGTATCAGAACCCACATTTGGAAACTCAGCCTTAAAGTGCTGACCTGTGCTGAAAATAACCTTGACAGATTGCAGGGGGAGATTCATTGTTTTATCACAGCATCTCATGGCCTATACTATTCAGCTGGTAAATATTCAGCTGGCGAGCAAGCTTCTCCTTCCAATCTGTCCCTTATTGCCTGAGTAGGAATGGTGCCTTGGAGTGAAGCCGCTTGTTCCAAGTGCCTCATGTTTAACCTGATCCTATCTTTCCAGGTCAGACACCTCCAGAAGTAAATATCCTACAAATGCAATATATTTAGCAATACTTTTAGTGAAAAGGACCATAGAGAGGTACCATCTCTCAGCTCTCTTCCTTTGAAGAGCAGGGGAAACTCACTGAATCAGCAGTTGATCTACATGAGGACAGGGAGCTGAACAAGGCACCTGGAAGTGTATCTGTGCTATCCTAGGAGACATCAGGTTTCTGTCTACCTACAGTGGGCTTTCCATCTCTTTTCACATCAGCTGTGGGAAACAGCAAGGTGGCTGCTGACCACACATGGGACAGCTTTACCAGTTAAGAAGATGCCACTAGGACTTGTAAGCTGTGTGGTAGTACTGGGAATAATTAACACCATCTTCACTCATGCTATCTGCCCATGCCCAGGTTGCAAGTGCCACTGCGTGTCTCCTGGGTGCTCCCATCCATGGGCTGCACAGAGCCTGCAAAGCTTCCATTCTTCTCCCTCATCCCAAAAGGTCACCGTTTCTCTCTCGTGAGCCAGAGCAGGATGAAAATAAGAGGGCGCAAATTGCTGCTGAAATGGGGCACACAGTGGCATGGGTACAGTGCTTCTGAGGTAATTGCTGATGTGGCATGGCTTTGGCAAGATGTCAAAACACACAGCTGGCTAATATAGGCCCCTCTTTTCTTCAGAGCCACCTCAGAAGCAGCTATTGACTCTTAAGGCAGTAATATTCATCTGGCATCTCATTCATTCCAAGTTAATTGCTTAAATGGGTGGAAAAGGAAATTTGTGAAACGAAATGTGCTGCTGCATCAGGCATAAAGGAAACTTCGTCCCTATTAAGCTGGAAATGCTTCCCAAAGACAACACATAAGCTTTACCGTGCCGAGGCACTTAAGTTCAATTCTTCAGTGGGCCCACTGTTTAAAGAGAGCATTACTAACTTGGTCACAGCAAGCTTCTGTACTTCAACTTCCCAGTCACTCAGTTTACTCTTCAGGATGGTTTCCCCTACAGCTTAAAAATATGGCCTTGGAAAGAATCACTAAATAAGTAAATACTTGAGTCTAGCAGGGTTTTCTTCCTAGATCCAAACCCTGGCACAGGTTGAAGCCTTGCAACTATGTCCTATCTGCTAAGGAGCCTTCTGTTGGTATTAAGTGGCATATTGTTTAGAGAAATAACACATTTTTGTTAGGGAAGGAGAAAACATTCCAAATAAGCTGCTGGTCAAACACATTTTTATGCGTGTCAGCAGCTTGGGAAGAAGGAGAAGGGAGCAGTTTCATTTTAAGGGTTTCTCTGAAGAAAAGTTCCAGTTTACATTGCCATGAATTTCTCCTTCAGAGTGCTTCTCATTTTCAGGATGCAATTTTGTGCTTCCTTCTCACAGCAGACTTTTATTCACAATCCATATAGCAGCACTCCTGTAAGAATTGCCTGTTTCACCTCTCTAAACAAAGCTTCTTCAGTACCTTCATTAATCCCTTGCATTTGCCATTACTACCATACAAAATGCCTTTTCTGCAGAGATAATAACACTGCAGCCATTTATTTAATTATTGAATGCTGTTGGCACCTTTTAAAGAAGCTTTTACAATTATTTTATTCAGTATTGGCTTCCATTTGTGACCCTTGCTATACTGGCTCACTGTTAGGTAAGTCTAGAAAGGTTTCTTTCCCCTGAATGTAAGGTTTGGAGAAGATCTCAGCGGTCTTTAAGGGGTTGGCCCAGGATGTCTGCTGACATTCACTTCCTGTATCTGTGAGCAATTTTACCCAGTAAAATAACACTCAAATGAGATTTTAATCCTCTGTGAAGTGCTTTTTCTTTCTCAGCTCTGGTACTGCTGTGTGATGAGCCATTCTCTTTACACCATAGCTATCAACAGCCCCAAAAATCCAATGCAATGACTGCTAAAATAGAAACCTATTTGCGTGCTCCCATGGTCCTTGAGGCACTCCAGCTCAGCTGCAGCAGGGTAAGCTGTGCATTGCCATCTCCTGTGGGTTCACAATCCGAAGACCCTGCTCCCAGGTCTTGGTTGAGGGACACGGTGTGATCTGAGAGTGCATCATTTTGCTGGAGAACATCTCCAACTACAAATGCCTGTTTAGCTTAAGTTTTCAAGTTTTATCCAAGAAGCCTGAAAAATACTTTATTTATTTATTTCCTTTAATCTGAGGAGAATTCCATACTGTTGTGTTTGCACTTTTTGCTTAAGGGGTGAGATGCAAACTACTGTGCAGTCAAAGTCTGCAGGTGACTTACTTGCAATAGGGGTAGGGCTGATCCAACAAGATACGGCTGAGCAGCCAGTTCAAGAGTTAAAAGTTTCAGGCAGTTGAAGTCAACAGGTGAGTGAGAAAAAGAGGAGGAGGAATTGCAAAGAACTAAAGAGAACTGTCAGATTCTGAAATGGAGCAAGGTGAAACTGGAAGAATGTGGCTGAGAAAAAAGCCAGGAATTTCTTGAAAGTGGCAGAACAAGCTCGGCGCAGTTTGGTGCAAGTCTGTAGCTGTGAATTCACCAGCCTTCCTTCAGACATTGACAAAACCAGCAACAACTCTTTAAACTCTGTATTCTCTCATACCCTGCCTAAATGAACATGTTAGCTGTTTTCTCAGTACTGAACCACTTCACTTGACTACTCTGGAAGGAGATAGCTGCAATGAGATAGATGATGGTAGTGATATTTGATGCTCAAACAATGGGAACCCCATTTCCTTGCTGGGTGGCTGGCTTCACTAAGAGAGAGGAAAAGGAAGTTTAACCTGAATCTTTGCAATTTAAGCCCATCCTTTTTCTATCAGGCATGGACAAAACCAATAAATCATTCTCTCCCTCTCCACATCAGCAGCTTCCTTATTCACGGAGAAACTCTCCCCTTCAGTTCAGTGGGTTTCCAGGTTCAGTTTTATTGCTCCCAGGATTTAGGCCCCTGAGGATTACTTTCTGCATAACAAAACAAAGCTAAAAGTTTCCATAAGGATCTCATATAGCAAAAATAAGGAGGCTGACAAAAAATAAAGGTATTAATGCTCATGTGTCACTTCTCCTCATCCTTTTGGCTCTTGTTTTACACTTGTTAGTGCAGTGCATGGGTTAGAAGTATCTTGTCTCTTGCTCTTTTTAAGGGCACTGGTTTTAAACATAGATTTCAACAAAACAGGCCCCACAAGCAATTAATTTCACCAGAGGAAGGTGGAAATTAAACACAAGAGAGAGGCATTTGTAAGAAAAAAAGCCATTAAGAAAGACTTTAAAGCTGTACCTTTGAATACATATAAAAAAACACTTAGTCTTTCAAGCTGATACACTGCTGCCCAGAGGAGGTATCATACAGTGTCATCAACATTACCTACTAATGTAGAAATCCATGGTATCCATCATCAGCCCATGTCTGTCATTTCTGTTCTAAGGTAGATTGGCTGTGTGAAAAATGAGCCTTACATGTGAAACAGCTCAACACCATAACAGAGGGGGGCTCTGCCCAGAATCGTGAGCTTTAATGCAGCATTTCACAATCTCAAATAATTTTTAAGTGAAGCTTATAGGAAAGAAAGGCTGATAGATACCTACTCAGGAGTTTATTTGTGATTTGGCTGGGAATACACTTCCAGAAATCTGTGAGCGGTGCTCTGCACTCTTGTACATCAATGCACTGAGTGTTGTAAATGGTTATCAAGTAACCTCCATTTCAGAGGAAGGGCGTACAAGTTCAACGAAACATTGGTGTCCAAAGGAGCCTGTGGTGAAGGAGCCCTCTAAAGAGCTATTAATCTAGCTAAAAAGAAAACCTTATGAGAACACTTTAGCATTCATAAGTTTTTTTACCCCTGGGGAGATGTGTAACAAGGGAGCTGAAAGATACAGCAACACACTCATATTTGCTGTTTGTTTGCTTTGGTGTCAGGTATCTGGTACTTGATAAATGCAGGAATTGTATTCACTGAACTGCTAGGATGATGAAATTTTACTTTCTTCATCTGCTGTGGTTCTGCAAGAGATAAAGAACAACTAAAATGAAGTTATTAGGAAGCTCAATAGTTGAACCCTGGAATTTCAGAGCTATGCTCAGGTTTAACTGATCTCTCTCAAGGAGGAGAGCACCCACTGCCTTCAGATTTTAGGCTTGGGTCAAGTAACAAGTTCCAGATTATACATGCAAACCCTCCCAAAGTTACATTGAGGCTTTCTTGTAAGTTTTCAAGTCCTACAACAGCTCATTTCTGGATTCCAGAACAAACTGGGAGTCTCACAAATCACTCTAGCCCAGGTTTAGTCCCAGGAATAAGGGAAAAGTACTGCAGAGCACTTGGTTATTCTGCTATTACTCCCTCTATGAGAAAAAAATGGTCATTAATATATCTGGACAAACTTGCTTTGCTTCATTTCTAACCTAAATGAACATCTTGCTCTCAGTTCAGTTTCACTATACAACAGCAAAAATGAGAAAAGAGCCCAACAATATAGAATTGATTATTGAATAGATTCCAGAAATGCTGTTCAATGTCAATAAAGAAGTCACTGAGCCATTTCCAAAAATGTTGAGTATTTGCAATATATGATGAAGTGAAATTGTTACTCTTACGGCTCATAAAAGAAGCCCTATGGCATTTTAAAAGGATTCCAATTATTATCTTATAAGAAAAAAATAATTGGTTTGTATTCCAGCTAAATTGAAGCAATTTATTGGAAAGATTGTTTCACCTATAAATAAACAGCTTGATTTGTAACATGCAATTTTCACTGACAGCAAATTTCGGTCTAACAGAAAATCCTCTTTTGCTAACTGGTTTCAGGGTCTCTCATGTAAATATCCTACAAATGCTCCTGGTTCTGCAAACCCAAAGTGAAAACCATTTTCTCAGAAAATGTAAGGAAGTCTAATAAAATCAGTAAAAGAATAGACCTAACAACAGACATCTATTAATAGTGTCCTGGGTTCAGCAGTGGCAGTCAGTTTTTTGTTTTTTTTTTCCTTCTTAGTAGCTGTTGCAGTACTGTGTTGCCAACTGACTGCCACTGCTGAACCCAGGACAAATAGTAATTCAGAAGTCACCCTGGGATTAGATATCTGAGAAAACTGGTTTTCTTACATGCTAAGGGAGGAATTCAAAGCCACTTCCAGGACAGGCAGCAGACAACGGCAGGAGCCTGAATTTTGGACAAAGGTTCCCCCAGGGACACTGGGGAAGCACATAGGCTCTTGTGGAGTTGAGCCCCTGGAGTTTTTGTTCTTCAGCTGTAACATGAATGTACCGACCCTATTTTCCTTCCTCACCAGAATATTGCGAGTGTGATTCAGATTAAAACTGTCAACAGCCGGGTCTACGGAACTGGGGTCATGGAAGTGCCTGAGATGTTACTTTTCATTGCAGTGTCAAGAATGGTATCTGCTTGACCACCTGATAGCTAAAGGGCTTGATCGCTAAGCAACTGCTAAGAAAAGAATGTGAGAATGTTGGATTTCCATTTGTCATTATCTTGTTTCCATTCTCACAGGGTAGCAGCTGATTTGAGATACAAGCTGCATTTCTGGATTTACAGAAAAAGATTAGCTATCGTTAACTATTGATATCACTATTTATTCAGCTTTTCAAGGTGGATTTTTTATTGCCTAGAAGGGAGTGTCTGCTATTTCCATTTTCCTGAGAAAAATGGGAGTTAAGTTATACATCTGAAAGCAGCCTATAGTTATGACGCATGAGATCAGAGATTTCTGACTACACTAGAGGTTTCAAAGAGAATTTAAACACCTAAAATGCTGCGGTGGGCTTTATCACACTGTCCTACCAGAGTTGTTTTAGGCTGGTTCAGGTAACTGAAAATAATTCTCCAAAGTCTGAGCACTACTGCTGTGATGGCAGCTTTTTTCATTGTTTTATCTTAGAATCATAGAATCATAGAATAGTTAGGGTTGGAAAGGACCTTAAGATCATCTAATTCCAATCCCCCTGTCATGGGCAGGAACACCTCACACTAAACCATGTCACCCAAGGCTTTGTCCAACCTGGCCTTGAACACTGCCAAGGATGGAGCACTCACCACTTCTTTGGGCAACCCATTCCAGTGCCTCACCACCCTCTCAGTAAAGAATTTCTTCCTTAGATCCAATCTAAACTTCCCCTGTTTAAGTTTTAACCCATGACCCCTTGTGCTCTCACTACAGTCCCTAATGAAGAGTCCCTCACCAGCATCCAGATACTGGAAGGCTGCTATGGGGTCTCCATGCAGCCTTCTCTTCTCCAGGCTGAACAGCCCCAACTTTCTCAGCCTGTCTCCATACGGGAGGTGCTCCAGTCCCCTGATCATCCTCGTGGGCCTCCTCTGGACTTGTTCCAACAGTTCCATGTCCTTTTTATGTTGAGGACACCAGAACTGCACACAATGCTCCAAGTGAGGTCTCACGAGAGCAGAGTAGAGGGGCAGCATCACCTCCTTCGACCTGCTGGTCAAGCTCCTTTTGATGCAGCCCAGGATACAGTTGAATTTCTGGGCTGCAAGCGCACACTGAAGCCGGCTCATGCTCATTTTCTCATCGACCAACACCCCCAAGTCCTTCACCAAGCATAAGAGAATGCCAAGCACTCAATGAAGATTAGACATTAGTGTCTAAGACATTAGCTGTAGAGTCTGAAATATAGAATCTTATTGCATTAGTTCATCCATACGCCTAATTTGGTTCTCATTTCCACTCACTTCAGCTTGGGACCCCTTGTTATGTGTAGGGTAGAAAGTCACCGACACCTTTATATGTGTGACTTCTGGGGAATACACTCCCAAATTAACAGCTTAATCTCCAAAAAAGAATCCGGTAAAAAAAAAAAAAAGGTTATTCTGAAAAGTACCAGTGTTTCTAATGTCCCTGGAGATCACTATCACTCCAGAATGGCTGCAGACCTCACAGTGGCTGAGAATATAGGAAACTTTATGTTTTATCATGGAATAGTTTTTTAATATGCTTAAAAAAAGAAGAAACGTCTGTTGAAATTCCTGTACATTCAAAGGCAACATGTAAACGTGCCCCTAGAGAACAGTCTACTGGGCGATTGCGGAAGAGAGGAAAATTAAATTCAGGTGAGTATATAATAAAAAACAACTACTTGCATGTAGCTACATGATTATAATTCATGTGGGCATTGCTAACCTCTTGCTGAATTCTTAGAGATAACAAAACTAATTTGTGGCAGTGGCACTGATGTTGACACATCACACTTGAGCAGTGTTCTTTCATTCTCTAAAGTTTTATTCCCTTTCTCAGTTTCTGAAAGGCTTTTCCACCTCTGCTCTCCCTGCTTATCACCAGCCACATTGTGGGGATTTCTAAGTTTTTTTCCAGCTCTTATTTCTCACTTCCTTTTTATTAAGGGAAAAAAACCTCTGCAATTGCAGAAACATTATACATCCCATTTTGTCTCTGGGGCTGTTTCCACACTGAGAGCTCTTGGGTCAGGACTGACTCCACGAGTGGACACTGGGCATCTTGATGCCTAATGACCTTCATAGTTGCACAGCTTCACAGCTGTGCCTTTAGAAGCAAAGGATCAGCAGGAGGAGTATGGCCTTATATGACATACCAGTGCCAACCTTATGGGGTCTTGCCCACCAAGAATGCCCTCTATTCAGCTAATTGTTGGACACACATACACCAAATCAGCTAAGGCAGTCCAGCAATCAGAGGTTCCTTAAGGAAATCCAGCAGGAAAACCTGGATGTTTGCATCCTCACCATTAAATAAGTAGCCTGATAACAGGATGGGCAAACTCCCTCCAGCTCATGGATTAACACTTCAACATTACATTTCACAGAATCTAACAGCCTGTTATTATTTTCACAATTCTTACAGTATCATTCTGCCTGTTCTTTCCCTCTTTTCATGCTCAGTGAAGAGAGAGTTTCTTTAGAAGAAGAATTCTGAGCTGCTATTAAAAGAGTTCCTTAACTCTTCTCTTGACACATTGTACAGGATGTAGGGACAACATGGCAAAAGGTATGGAACTATTAATAAACTTTTTTTTTTGGTCAGTAACCTGTAGAGTTAGATGAAAACTTACTTACTTTCTAACTTCACAGGAGGAGGCTGAGATACCTTCCCTTTGCATGGGTGAGAAGTCGCTCTCATCTCCCAGCAGGAATGGGCAGTGAGGGTGCAGAACCACTAGTCTCACACCAGCTCCACATCAAGCAACAATGAGATTTCATAGAATCACAAAATGGTTTGGGTTGGAAAGGACCTTAAAGCTCACCCAGTTCCAACCCCTCTGCCATGAGCAGGGACACCTTCCACTAGACCAGGTTGTCAAAGCCCTTTCCCATCGTGTAGGCAACGGTTCTAACCACTTCCATTTCACATGGATTTTGTGAACTCACTCTCTGACTTAATTAGAAATGCCCAAAACTAAATAAGCTAATTTACTAAATATTCTCAAAAATCAGGTTTATGTTGTCCTGAAAAAATTATCTTCCTGATTTTGGATATAAGTTTAAAACCAGTCAATTCTTTATCTAAGCACCCCAGGATCCACAGTGTAGTTATCCCCTCACATGCAGAGAGGTTGTACGTGCATTTTTGATTCCACTCATAGATGAACAACCATGCACAGAGCAGAGAAGGGGTTTGCCCAGGGCCATCCAGATACTCTGTGGAGGAGCAGGGACTTGAACCGCTTCCCTACATTCCTTCTCTGGTTCAGTAAGAGACCAAGATGATTTCAGTCAGTAGACATTACAGGGCTCTTCATCTGACCCTATCATATTTCACAGTGTAGCACTCAGGTACAATATTTCCTTCAAGTTCGTTTAACTTTGCTAGCGTTCCCATTTATCTGCTTTCCTACCAATGTGCTCAGTATCTTCCTTGGAATATTTTGACTGGGAAGCAAATAAAATAAGGGATTTTGCCATTTGTCAAAGCTGTCCGAGTTTTGGAGTAGCATGGTCAGATTAGCACTTGTGATGGTAGCGTACACTTCATGCAAGTCACAGAAAAGTGGCCTTTCTGCAAATCTTCTGTGTTTCTTCTTCACTAAGTAAATTGCTGGTACACATACAAATCCCTTTTTAATTCTAGGGTTTCCTATTTAGAAATATGTAAGACCTGCTCTGTACCTTTCTAGGCTGTAGGAATGATGAATTACTCTTTGGATGGGAAATGCCATCTCCACTGGGAAAATCCAGAAGCTCCTTATATCTTGTAAAATTCTGGCATAAGCAATACTCTAAATTGCACAATTATGCTTACTTTAAAATGCTACCAATTTCTACAGTGAAGCCCAGCATTTCTCAAGTGTAATAGGAAGAAGAGGGAAAATAATGAGATGATTCATTATTTCTATATTTTTACTGCAATGGCAAATTCTAAAACAGTGCATGTGAGAAAAGAAAAAGGTTTCAGGGGATTCCAGAGACCATTCTGCTTTCTGTATGTGCAAAACAAACCACAGTAAAACTAATTTGGTTTATCGTCATGTAACTGTTTGTGGTAATTTCAGTCTGAGGTTAATGCTTGTATGTCAGCAGAGATTGTGGGCATATATGCGAGGTGGAGGACGTAACAACAGTAGCACTGTCCACCTTTTTATAAATTATCTGATAAAAGATTGCTGGTGGAAAAAATACATGTTGTACTGTCCTGACATTCAATGCCCTTTTGTGTATGAGCAGTTTCGCTAAGGCTTATTGGTTCCAAATATTTTTAGAACTGCTCCTGGTATTTTCCTACTTAAATCTCATACGTATCATACCTTACAAGCTTCCTCCTGTGCTCAGCAATCCTAGATGGCAGAATTTTTAAGGACACTGGCTCAAAAAAAACTGGCATCTATATCCCTTATAAGAAATAATATACGAGAGAAATTTCTGCAGTGGTCATGCAGGAATAGCAGAACTTAGATTCATTGACTGCTGCTGGAAAACTGCTGCAATCCCTTCATAAAATATAACGATATACAGTGCTCATCCTACAAGCAGGGTGTTCTATACCAATACATGTATCTTTATGTGAAATATAAAATCATTAGTCAGTTCAACACTCATGCAAATCACCAAGCCTGTCTCCAAAATGGGCACTGTGTGACCAGTGCCGGTGTGAGGTCTGCTGCTCCTCTGCCTCAGTGAGCCTTATCCAGAACGTGGTGGATGCTATCACCTCATCGATGCATCAAACATGTGGGGCCTTGCTTGTGTCCCTGATCACAGGCGACTTCTTGTCTCTGTGCCCCTGAAAATTATGTGCCAGAGTGCTGGGTTCTTGTTGTGAATTCCCAGGGGGAAGCGCCCACGGAGGGTTAAGGAAGGTGTCTGGGAGGCAGCCGAGCTAATTCGTGCTCTCATTTCCCCCAGAATAAACCCAGAACTGTGTAACAGAAGCAGAGAAGCACATTGGCGCCTTAAACCCAACGTAACAGAGATCCTTTTGCGTCTGCACACAGCAGCACCTTCCTTGTGGACATGGGCACATACTGCCTGGGAAGGATTTGGCCCAGAGCTTGTGGAGTTTGTCCTCATTCCCCCTCTAGACGAGCTCTCCTTGTAATTCCAAAAACGTAGTTCAGTAGCTCAGCACAGCTTGGCTGATGACGAGAGGACACAGAGCAACTTTGGAAACACAAACTGGCACGGGGAGAGAGTCTTTTTGGCTTTGAAAGGACAGCGCACATGTTCGGAGCCAGAATGTGTAAAGACTTTTGTTCACAAACAGAAATCCCTTGTGCTGACAGGCTCCGAACAAGGCTGACGCTCTTGTGAACGCAATATGAAAGTTGCCTTGTATCAGGATTAGTCGAGCGAAGAGTTTGCAGCAAGTAATTGACTCGGAAAATTTAGTGGGAGAAGGATGGTCCTCCAACGTTAAGAAAAAACAGAAAACAAATAAAGTCAGCTGTGAATGCTCTGCTGTTTTGACTTCATTCTCTCTTTAAAATCACCTAGCAAATGTTTCAGGAGTACACATCTAAGAGTGGCTCATGGTCCTTTTGCTACAAATCATTAGTCAAGGTGTCATACTCAGTCTATAGAGTGCCCATATTCATGGCCATTGTCTGCACCTCGGGAAAGAACTGACCCTTGAAGCATCTCTGTGAAGTGGGGTACTCGATTCCTCCACCACACCCACAGACAACGGAGGTTAATAGGTTCAGACCCTTGTCACTCAAGTCACACAGGGAGTCTACAGCCAAGCTGATCTTACTGTGTCCCAGTGAGAATTACAGTGTCATCTTTTTCTGGCAAAACTGTTATCTTCCTCGTACAGGATTCTTCACTGTCAGACACGTAAAGGAAGTGTTCACATGGACACTTTCTCCTGGACTCATCTCTCCCATCTGAGAAGGGATGGGTTGTGCTCTGGACAAACCGCTGTTTCCATAAACTATAGATGGAGCATAAACAGACCAAGCAACTCCGTTGCATGACTTCAAGATTGCCGTGGAGGGAAGAGGCTGATGCCAGATTGTGCTGAAGTTTCTGTTTCTGATCAAAAGTCCCACATTTTACAAGCTACTTTTTTTTTTTCCTAATTTATTCTCAAATTAATTTCAGACCATTTAAAAAAACCGAATTACTTAAATGTCACTTTTCTCTGTGCACTCTCATATGTTCCAACTTCTCCAGAGCAAGTATTCTCCAAAAAGGTCACAAACAGACATAATAAAATCCTTAAATGATTTCCAACGTTTTCACCTCACTTCAGGCAGATGTTTGGGCTTGGTGCTGCACCACTGCTGTTTATTTTACTTCAATGCTTTAGTTTCTATACACTGACTTTGTTGATTATCTTGAATTGAGCTAATTATTACTAATTATTATTGGATAAGTTCATATACGTACTATAACTAACCCTCAGAACTGAAGAGCAGTGAGCTAAGCATAAAAATTAATGGGTTAAAAATTAATACCAAGGAAAGCAGTAGGTTCATATGATAAAAGTCCATTTGTTTGGGACTAACACTCTTGTGTGGTGCCCCTTGCATGGGTCAAGCCCTATGTACGCTACCATCAACTGGCTGGGACTGAGGATTTAGGGGTTTTCCTTTTGTATTTCTTGCATACAAGTCACTGGACTGTGAGCCTTCACACCCTGTGGGCCCTTCACCCCCTGTCCCACCACTGAGGAGCCCCAGCATGAGGAAATGGAAGCAATTTTGTGGGAATGTCAAAACCAATGGCAACCATGTGAGATCCAAGCCTGAGCCCAGGGTGGAAACTTCTGGGCTTTAACATCATAGAATCACAGACTGGTTTGGGTTGGAAAGGACCTTAAGATCATCCAGTTCCAGCCCCCCCTGCCATGAGCAGGGACACCTCACACTAAACCATGCCACCCAAGGCTCTGTCCAACCTGGCCTTGAACACTGCCAGGGATGGGGCATCTACTACTTCTTTGGGCAACCTGTGCCTCATCACCCTCACAATAAAGAACTTCTGCCTCGTATTCAACTTGATCTTCCCCTGTTTAAGTCTGAACAAATTATCCCTTGTCCTATTGCTACAATCCCTGATGAAGAGTAATTTTACCTGCTTTTTTCTCAGCCACAGCAAAAGTGAAGCAGCATGCTGTTCTCCCCTTTCAGGACAGGCCTCCAAACATGTCTTTTTCTCTGTTTTTCACACCTATTGAATTACTTTTTCTCTTCGTGTCTTTACTCACTATCTCAGCTTGGATGGCAGACTTTAAACCAGATCACCTGAGGGTGAATAGGAAGGACCCTTCCACTAGACGTGTGGGGAGGACTCACAGGCACAAGGGTTTTCCAGCAGCACTGAAAGGATTAATTGAAATGTTGAGCCAGAGCAGTAATTATTTTACCAAACAGTGAAGTGCTATTCAGCCCTCCCTTCTTACCTGCCACCGCTGCAATCAAAGCCAAATGGAGCTAGGATATAAAATTACTACTGCAGGTTACGGATACTCTACATTTTAAAAGCAATTAAAACAGAGAAGTGCCCATGATTACCATGTAAGAAAGAGGGTTTTCATTAAAGAAATGGGTGTAATGCTCTAAAGCTCTACTACTGCTTCCAGCAAAATAAAACATAAAAGACCGGACTCAATTCTGACTTCCCAGAATGAATCCATTCACTTGAGGAGAATTATTCCAAATTTACTCTGAGATCAGAATCAAACCTGTGCAAGGAAAGATGTAAGAGGAGCTTTTTCTTTGCTTTGCTTTACTTTCCCGTGAGCATATTTTTACCTCTTTCTATTTGCAGTTCAAATACAGGGAAAACAATAAACGTCCCAAAGAAGAAACTAAAGTGGGGTGGAGAGCAGGAAATGAAAATACTTCAGTCTTCATGTTTATTCTTGCCATAGGAGTAAATAGGGCTTGGTTCAGTGCACAGCTCTGTCACAGCACGTTATGTTTGCTTCTCCTTATGCAGGTGAAGCTTCATCAACCGACATGAAATCACTACAGGGAGCAAACAGAAACTGGCTGATGCTCAGAGTGGACAGCAGTTATCTCCTTCCAGCTTTCAGAAATCTGAACTGCTGAGTGATGTCCTTTCTCAGACCTGTACAAAGTAGTCATCACCTTTATGCTAACACTGAAGGGCCCTGCACTTTTATCACTATGAATCTGCCTCATCAAATCCAAGGGGGTAATGCATGTTTGCCCCGCCTGCATTTCCACACTCTGCTTACCAACCATCTCCGTACATCTTTGTTCCTTAATCCACTTTGCACTTCCAAAAACATTCAACCACCTTTGCTGAAGTTTTCCATGTTTCATTTCTGACCAAAAGTGAGTTTGGATTTTTGAAAAAGCCAGAGGAATATTTCATTTGCTGCTTGTGAACTGAAATAAGTGCCAAAACAAAGAAACGTTTCCCCAAATTTGAGAGGGCTTCTGGCCACAACTCATTAGGGAGCACACCACCAACCATTCAACATAAGGGAGCTGCACATAAGCCTTATGAAGGTGTCACCCCACCATTCATTAGGCAGTAAAGAGCTACACCTGGACTTGCACAAGCAATGGCAGCTTGGAAACCAAATGATCCAGCAGGTTTCTTTACTTATCCAATCCAAATCCTATTGAAATCTGCAGGCATCCTTTCATTGATCTAACAACAACTCAACTGGACCTCAACATCAAGAATAACATGGTAAAATGTAGGGCTGCTATCTGGGCATTGTGTCTTTGTGGCTAGCTGGATACCTACTAGCCCAAAGAGGCTGTGAGCTCCCTGCATGCCCCTCTGCCTATATTCCTATATGCCTGCCTCCCTGTATGCTTGCATACCCCTCTGCCCTATATCCAACAATTTTTTTCCCCAAAACAAGTATTTTTTCCTAGCAGCTCCCCTGATTCTAGTCTGAATTACCAAAAATAACCCCCTACCTCTGAACAGAGGAGATGGCTGGTAATTTTCTACCTTTCCCAGCTAACACAGAGCTAGTTAGTCCCTTTCCATAAGAACCAAGTGATTTTCATTGAAAGAAGAGGGAGGACTATTCCATTACTGAAGGGATATTGAAAGTCTGGTCTTTTTTTTGCTATGAATAAAAGTGAAGCTGCAGATATCTCCCAGATCTAATAATGGAAAGCTCTCCTGAATAACCTTGCTTTGGAAAGTGTAAGGCAGAACAACCTTTCCTGCTACTTCATTTTTAGTTTTCTTCTTTTTATTCCCTTTTTCTTTCTGCCCATTGCAATCTTAACCCCAAGCTTTTTTTTAATGCTTCCTCTCTGTGCTAATGCAATAGTGGTTTCTGACTTACCAGTACAGAGTAATGTTGTTCAGCCCTCAGAAGGAGCTCTCTGGGGTAGGACTGGAACATGTTAGGGAAGTTTGTTATGGCCTCTGTCTTGGCTGACACAGTGGGATTGAAGTAGGTGCCTCCAGAGCTAAAAGCCCAGGTTGTTGCAGGCTGAGGTTCAGAGCCAGGCTGCGTAGCTGGGAGCTGTAACAACTCCTATGCTCTGCAGATTAACACAGAGGAGAACTTGTGAGTGGTCCATGTGATATCTGTTTGGGAGGTAAACAGAGGATTTCAGTCTCCTGCGCTGTCAAACCGGCTCCTTTGACAAGCTCTAAATTCACTTAAAGCCATGTAATTTGAACGTGCTGTGGGGTCCAAGTCTACTTCACCCTTGATACTGCATAAATAGGCCCATTAAGATTTAGCCAAGTTTTGTGTGGCTTGTTCGTAAACAGTCACCATGATGTCTCCTTTGGAGAGATAAGCACTATTTGCCAGAGCACAATAGGGGGGCTGCCCACAGGGTGTGAATCCATGACTTCAAAATCATGGGGAGGGGAGAAGTACAAACCCAAATTGTTCTCAAAAGGTGCTGTTGAACTTTAGCAGCTTGTGTATGTTTTCCCAATAGAGACCTTGTATGCTGAGCTGTGACTTTGTCAGCGCTTGAATCCTAAACACAGTCTTGCAGGGCTTTTATAAATCAGACATAAAATTTTGCCATAGGATGCAACTTTGGACACAACTCCTCAGCTGAGGGAGAAATGTAAAAATCATGTACATACCTCTAAGTGTCAGGATGTTTAGGTTCTCTATCTTACTGGACAGCAAATAGCACACAGAGAAACATCACATTGCACTGACTTTTGATTAAAAGTTTGAGAGGTTTCTTGGTAAAGCTCTAGTGGTTCAAAAATGCAGTCTTGGATATCAGGTTGTTCTCACCATTCTCTGAACCACCATCAGATACCATTTTATAATCATATGAACTAAAGCACTACGTATGAGTCTCAAAGAGGATGATTTGAAAAATCTGTTCCAAACTGCAAGCTGGACACCCTGGGCTAATAGTTTCTGCAACAAATATATCTTTTTGATTTGAACCATACCAACTGCTTCAAACACAACATTTATGCTTATCTTAAAGACTGGGGAAAGATTCTCCTGTGGCATCACTGGTTAGGAACCCAAATTATTGTCACATATAGGAAAACTCAGGTAAAGAAAGAGAGATTAGGAAGCTTAGTCCATAGATGTTGACTGAAGTCACAGGGAAACATATAGTTGCAAAGGCACAGTGTTCAGGTGAGCTGTTATTTTCAAACCTCTTAAAGAGAGTATAGTTAAGAAAAGACTGTGCTGAGAAATTGCGCAGGTAAGAATTCACTGTTGACTTTCCTTGTTGTCCCCAGTATGATAAAGTAGGACACAAAGAGAACATGCACACAATTGGGCAGGGTGAGAGCACTCATGAGAGTCTTGGAGGTAGCCAAACCACAGAGCCCCAAGCCTCTGAGGAGGGACATGGACCCATGCTTTTCTGTACCTACAGCCCCTTGGTTAGAGCAAAGATCTGGCAGTTTAAACATGGCTGTCTTAGAGCATAGAAAGTCGAAGCAGTCTTATTGTCTCAGACTCTTCCTGGTCCAAAGAGGGTTGGCAAGGTTGTGTTACAGCTATCTGCTATAACTGGTAATATTTGCTTTGCCAGTTTTGTGCCTTACATCATCTGTATGTCTTGTATGGCATGTAACCAGTTGCAGTAATTGGTTAATCCTCTCTCTTTTTGCTCATATTATCTTTTGAAGGACTATACTTGTGGTAGGCTGAGTACAGAGTTGTTTGGATGTTACATCCCCCCTCTTAAGGCCAAGGAAAGGCTCCCACTGATTGCTGTGAGGCTGAATCCATCACTCTCCGTGCAAGAAGAAAGCCCAGAAATGCAACAGGGGGCATCCCTGAGCCCCTGGAGCTGGCTTCAGTCCAAATCCCACTTTTGTAGTCACCCTTAACTCCCTGAGCCTTTGCAGCTTTCCGAGTCCCTCACTGCTCCATTCTCCTTCAGGTTTTGAGTGCTCCTACACACAAACCTCCTTCATCGCTCCCGTGTTTTAGCTCAGCAATATCTCTTTGCGCTGTGAGCCAGATGGAAGGAATGCCATCATTGCAGCTGGAAAGGAGACAATGTCACACTGCAAAGCAAGCAGCCATCTCAGCACCCAAGCTGCTGGTTGCAAGACTGAAGGAAGGGATGTCAAGGTGTGTCTCTGCTTCACTTCAGAGCATTTGTGAGCCTTCTTTAACCCCTTGGTGTTACTTTAATGTTTTGCTGTATACCTGCTGCTCTGCCCATTGCCTAAGCTTCCCATTCTTCAATGTCTTAGGTTTTCAGACTTCCATGTGGAAAGGACTATTCGTCTTACACCGAGTGAGACTTCAGGGAAAGTGAACAGAAGAGAGCACTTGGAGCCCAGACGTTGAAAGGCTCCTTACACAAAACACAAAAGAACCTTTCTCCTCATCAGTGTTTTCAGGATACAAAAGAAAACACATTTTCTGAAGTGTTCCTTGGAGATATTCTGTTTTGAAGTGGTTAAAGAATTTCAAATGTGAGATAAGGGGGAGACACTGGCATAGAGCAAGGATAACAGCTTGTTCCTCCAAGGGCTAGGATTAAATTGCAGGGAATGCTGGCACTCAGCCAAAGCTCAGCTTCCCCAGCCCGACACTTGCTTAAAAAGGTAGAACTTGAAACATGTGCTTTGCACTCTCTTCTTATCATCGCCCTCCCGGCTTCAACCATTGTTCATGTGCTCTGGCATTCACAAAGCCTGCATCTAGGTTTTGCTCAAGACAGCGTTGATAAGCCAGATGATGAATGTGGAAAACTCCTCCCTGAGAGGGTTTGATTGGGGCTGTGTTTGAAATTGCTGGCAAAGGACTCTCCTGTTGTTTTTTGTTGTGCCCAACTTTGGGCAGTTCTGTTTTTCAGAGGACTGCACGATGCGAAACAGAGATGCTCCGCTTGCAGGTGACTCATTATCAGGTTGACAGTGCTTAATCCTGGATTATGTCAGCTCTGTTTTGACACAGCACAACTCAAAATCTGTTCCATTTCCAGTTCGCATTCTCTCTCCTTACCTGCTGTTGCTCTTTTTTCCAGCAGCAAAGACTTGCTTGCAGACGGCTGAAGCTTAACATTATGTGAGCCAGAAAATCTGTGCAAATCACTCACAAAGTCCTCCCTTCTCAGTCTGCAGGCACTGCTGACAGGTAGGAGATGTTTCACCTGTGTAACCCTCAACACACATGTTCTCACAGCAGATGGGTGAGTGGGGATTTTCATGTACTCCAAGTCAGTGTGGAGTCCTAGATTAGTCAGGTCTGTGAATCAGAAAATACGGCAAGGCCCTTTTTGTGCACTGAAAGTGTCAAGACCTGTGTCTGCCTACATCCATTTATCATGGCTCGGTGTGTTCAAAAATGTTGTTGTTCTTCATTAACTCTTTCATCTGTAAAAGGCCAGGATCTTCATGCTGTCTTTGCTGCTGCATTCCTGGGTCTCCCAGGTTAATTGATTAATAAAGTGGAGCTGCTGGTATCTGTGGAAGAGAGGGCATCTTGATTTAATGTAGATACCACAGTGATGGTCACTGGGGACACAGAGGTAAACACAGGAGCCTGGTATACATAAAGAAAGAGACAGTGCCCTGAAACCCTAAATAGCAAGGCAGAGTAGGATTTTAATCTTTCAAGTAAGGGAGGAGGTGGGAGTTGATGGAAATTACAGTTACTTGCCTAAGATCATGCAAGATGGCAGTGAGACATCTAAGAACCCAGGTCTCAGCCACGTGTCTTAGCCACAAAGAAATCAACTTGCAATTTTAGGTGGATATGTCCTGTTAGGTACATGAGCTATGTGTACACTGTTGTCTTATTTGTTCACTTCTGGTAAGAAATGATGAACAGTCCCATCTCTAATCAGTCAGAATGCAGGGATGCACACTAAGCTGCAAAGCTCCCCAGCTGGCCGCTAAACCCAGCTGTTCTAAGCAGGTAAACTTTGTGCTGCTCCTTCTCTCATTCTCCAAGAGTTATTTTGGCATGCCTTATCCTGTCTGGGTTACAGGTGTTTCGATGTTCATAACTCTACTTCGTCCCATCACAAGGTCAGGTCTCAAATCCAGCATATGTAAGCACAGTTATAGCGCATGCGTTAGATTTTCCCCTGGGATAAAAGAGACTCAAAGCTCACTTCCCAATTAGGGTGTCAGAATATACTGGGACTGGACTGGGAAAACAGATGACCTTTAAAAATACAGAACCATCAGCTGAACCTTGATCTTCCTGTGGTTTGGAAGGAGGCTGCTGTGTGTTTTGGGTTGAGTCAGTTTCATCTGTTTAAGAATCTTTGGAGACAAAATATGGATTTTAGCCTATGCATCCTAAGTAGTTGTGTCGTAGAGTTTGGCCTGTGTTGTCTCTGACATATTGTATACATGCAGCTTTATTTAAGTAACAGCTGGGATATATGCACATATGTCATCTATCAAACATTAGAGAGGGAAACGCATGAGCTGGTGCATTTTTGTATACTCGCTGTCATCACATTCATGTAGAAAGAATTAAGGCTCACAGAAAAAACCTTGCTCCATCTGACCATGGAAATCTTCTTCCTTTAACCTTATGCCCTGCATGGTTGAGCAACTGTATGGAAAAGTTTAAGTAAGTGGATAGTACAGAGATCAAAAGAACTCCATCCATTATAAATTATGAGCCTCCTGCAAGTCAAAAGAAAAAAAACCTAACAGAGTCAGGTTCTGTTTGTGTTCCTGTGGGTTGTTGTTGTTTTAACCTGTTAGTGTTTGCTTCTTTAACTTCTTATTTTGATGCTGATTGTGCCCCTTATCCAAAGCCTAGGAAAATCATTAAAACAGGGACTGTAAGCTCTGTGGAGCAGGGACCCATCTTTTGTCTCTCTTGGAGTGGTGAGTAGCTGCTCAAAGATATAAATAAAAGTGATTTGGGTGGAAAAATTGTATGTATGTCTCTACTAGGACTTTGTAGAAGGTATCAAAATTTCACTTCTCTAGGTAATATGGGTGACACTGGTGTGATACGGGTGATGGGAGGGGAGATCAGAGCACACCTTTGTGAGATGGATGAAATTCCACTTGAAGCAAGATGATGCCTGGCTTTGAAATGTGTCATTTCTGTAAAATCACCTCTCAACAGAAGCACAAGATCCAAATACTGGTTACAATTTTCTTTAGCCTCTCTCAGACAGCAGAGGCAGCTGGATGTTGAAACACTAAATGTAGGTTTGGATAGCCTTTATTCTTCATGCCACATTAGAGAAGTCAGTGAGGTGCAAGGGAAAGACACGCAAATTGTATTTATCTTATGCATATCTCATCTACAGATCTACAGATCATCTCCCCCCATCCTCAGAATATAGAAGCTGACATTTTAGAAAAGACCTAATGCTGATCTAATCCAGTATCTTGACTCTGACAGTAGCCAGTGGCAAATACTTGAGATAGCTGCATTAAATCATGACTGCAGGTGACTGTGAAATAGTCTTCTCTCTCAGAGTACCCATCCTGCCCTGAAATAGTTAAGGAATGACTTCAGCTCTGAACCAGAAGGCGCACTAGCCCTTCAAATGTATATTCTGTTATGATGTATAACTTACACCTGGGTATCCTCCTTATTACTAGAAATACAGTTTTCTCTATCTGGTTAAGCATCTCCCTACAGCAGTGAGTGCCTCATGCCTTCATGACTGGTACTAGGAGATGGTGTTCCCTTCTATATTTTAATAGTTCCTCTGAAAGCCACAGTGCTTTTGTGTTGCGTGTTTGGAGAAACACTTTAGAATGTTTCTCAGCAACTTATTTCTATCACTTCCTTTCTCACTTGGTATGACTGCTTCCATGGGCCCTTTCAGCTTGAAGAGCTTTTGCCCTTAAGAGCATTCCTTCCAGCAGCGACGTCTTATATGCATCTCAGCGAACTGAGCTGAGGAGAAACCCCCACAGAACGATTGAGATGCCATGGTCACAACCCTGGAAGTGCCGTGCTTTCTCTGTGGCTGAAGGGAAGGTTGAGGTTCCCAGTGCCAAGTGTCTTGAGTCGGGGGGAAACAATGCATGTCCTTCATGAGTTTCTACATCCACTCCTACCTGCAGTCCATCTGCACATCTTCTGGTTCTTGTCTTGATTTAGTGGAAACACCCTCTGAGAGCAACCACACTCCAGATAGCAAAGACCTTCAAAAAATGTTTGGGCTTACAAACATACACTAAACCAGTTACAGACTGCATTCAGTTTTGGTTTTAAAATGCTACAAAGCTCAGCAAGTAATACCAGCTGAGTTTTGCGTTCACAACCTTCTCGTGTCCTGAAATACAGCATGTGCCAGATCATGTCTTTCCCTTTATGAGCTGCTGGGTAGAAGGAGAGCTGTCATGCTGTTCCCCATTAACACCACCACCAGTCTGCTCCTCACACCCAGCTTTCTCACTAAAATCCAATGCCTTGCATGAGCTGTAGGTGGATTTTTAAGACCTAAATTTCCCAGGGAGAGTTTTCATTACTCATAAACAACATTTTCCACTGGCCTATCTGTAACTCACTCTCTGAAAAAGCTTCACATGGGTGCCAGTATCTCCACAGGCTTGCTCCTGTCCTGAGCTTTTTTCCAGTAATCTGTTACAAATAACATCATTTCACTTTCATGCAAGATACTTCAGCCAAAACCTTAATCTGAACTCTGCGCACTGGTTCCCCCTCCCTTCCAGCATGTTGATTTTAATCTCCTCTATGGAAAATGCTGTTTAACCCATATGGACTGATTTGGCCATCAGGAGCACTGTTCCAGCCTTTATCCTACTGTGAAATGCTGCCAGAGGAGGAGAGTGGTGTTTTACTGTCATCCTGACTCCAGCAACTGACAGCACTGGACAGGCAACAGTCTCATGGTTCATGTTTAACTTAATCTATGGCTGTCAAAATTACTGGATATTATCAAAAGACAGGAAGAAGAGAAAGGAAAATCTTAATTCCATAGGGCTGTGGTCAACTGAGTGTTGAAACCCGCATAGTTGAAAAGAGGAAGTCAGTGAGGCAGCATATAAACAGGAATTAAGGAAAACGAGAATGAGTTTTAAGGGTAACCCAGGTCTACTGTCTGTCCTACAGTCCAGTCTGCAGGACAAAGCTCCTCACAACATTAGAAGAGCACAGATGAGCCCAGACCTGGGGCTAAGGGCACCAGAGCAGGCTGAGCTCTGCCCTTCTGTCCCAGTGCAAATGATGCCATGGGCAGGGGTGTGATCCGTGTTTCTGATCCTGCCTCTCTTTGTAGCTAATATGAGACTCAAGGAAGATTAATACATTTTGAGGAAGAACCACCTCTGTCTAGCAGAGGTCGCCTCTTGCATACCTTAACTTTACAAGCAAGGTCTGTAGGGTGAAATACTTTGAGACAAGGACCATATAAATCCATGTATGCATGGCTATATATCATCTTCTGCACCACAGACGGACCTCAGCATGTGCTTGGTTTCATACCTGTACCCACCCTCGAAAGGTGCTTCCTCATGGCTTTTTGTGTTTTAGCGAAACGTCTGGGCAAATGGTGAGCGATGATTTCCTTCAATTGTTGCCGCCATCCTCCACCACCCTCAAAATTATTCATTCTAAAGGAAATTTATAAAAGCTTTTGTTTGAGAATTCCCTCCCTCTAATTGAGTGCATTGTACAGAGATCAAAGCACTGTTTTTAGTGGGTCTTTAGTAGGCAGGAGTTTTTCTGAATAGACTCCAAGCTTTTGGTGCAGAATGGGTCAAAATGACCTTTTCTTTCCCCCTCCTTCCACATTCATACATCACATTCATACATTACTGACTGCTAATTCACATTAGCTGGCATGGACTAGATTTAGTTTCTAGATCAATTATTCTTAAAGACTTTACAATTTACATACAGTGTGGAAGAATAAAAGTGCTCCTAAACTGCACACATTTGAATCTTAGAGTGTTGGTCTAGGAGAGAGAATATCCCTCTCAAAGGCTTTTTGAGGGATACATTTCACTTCTACCAGCTTTCTGCTTATGGGACCAAAGTGGAGGGAAGTGGAGAGAAGACTGAACCCACAGCAAGCTGCCATCAAAGAGATCCAGATTTCATGTGTGGGTGAGTTTCCTTATGCAGTACTCTCATAATTGGGCAAAGCAAATAATAGCTCATTTTATACCCCTGAACATAGAACTCAAATGTCGAACTTCAGCACAAACATTCATCACAATGAGGAGCATGGACTGCTAAAGACCTAAAGAAAAATAAACAAGCAAAATTTATACATCACCTCTAGGGAAAACCTCCTCCCACACACGAGTGTCAGATACTAGTCTTGGCTTGACTGTTGCCTGAAATGCTAAATCATTAAAATGGAAAAGGAGATGGAACCATACTGTGGCTGGTTTCAAAGCTGTGTGTAACTAATGACCTTTGGAAGAAGCCATTTGTCACCTGCAGGAAGTCCTGCATTTAGAAGGGCCAACGGGTTATCAGAGAAGAGCAGTGGTGGGACGGCTCTAGAGAGAACTGCTTAATGAAAAAGGGCAAAAAAGAAGAGCAGAGGAATATAATGTGAGGATTTACTCATAAACAGACGCATTTCATCGCTGCCAAATCAGCAATCTTACTAATGAGGGTTTAAAGAGTCTCTTGCCAATTAAATAATATTACAGTGTGTGATAAAGCTCAGGTTTTCTAAATGCTTGCCTCTAAATCTCTAGCCATACCCCACTGAATGCTTTCTCATTTAATACTTGATAAACTGCTTTATTTCAATGTAACATAATGCATTCAGTATTGCTATTACACTGAAACGTATTTTGTATCATTAAATCCTGAAAATACCACCACTTCGCAGGTTTATTCAAGATACTGAATACATCATATTGCCTACCGCTGCTATATTGGGGAGTATTTTGAGGAGGGACAGTAGTCCGAAACAGTACTTGTGTTACAGTAGTTTCCTAGTCTCAGGCAATTTTTTTTCCCTAATTTTCAAAGTCTGTAACAATCCATCTGGAATTTTACATCCATGATCTTCTGGAAGAACAGGCTTTTCTTTCTGGAAAGTTTGAAGTAAAAATGGACAAAGCGTCTTTGAGACCTGGAGGTTCAACAAATGAGGTGTTTTCATGCTTGGAAAAGTTGCCCAGTTTGTGTTTTTTTTGGCTCATCTGATCGTATATGGCTACAGCTACGGACAACCGAGGAGGATCAATGCATTTCACCAGCTCTTAGTAATGTTGTTTAGAGACAAGGAGTGGAGCTTTGGCCCAAGAGATGCAATTAAAAAAATGGGCCAACATGCTTGAGTTTAAAGCTGAAAATCATAACGTGAAAGATCACCGACTGCAAGAAGTAGTTAAATTACATTCACCTAAATGGACGAGGTTCCTCATATGGCACTCTGAGGTGATTTGGAACGAAGTTGGATTGTCAAAGTCAAACACAACACACTGGCTCACTTGGACCTTTCACCCTTGCAGAGATGTCTCCCAAAGCTGTAGATGTCCTGCTGGGCTGCAGCTTTTGGTGCCAACTCCCACCTCCAGCAATGTTCTGGCTCCACTGCAGATCCTCAGCTACGCCCACAACCCACATACAACACATACAAACCTCAAGTTTTCCTTGACTTTATACCTATTTTCTTCACCTCGTGACTCATTGGAATCAAATTACTTTTGACTTTTTCAGCAATTGGAAGTCCATTTTTCCTCCAGCCATGCATTTGTGGATGTTCTGGCATCACGTATTTGCAAAGATGCAGCCGGGCTGAGGAAGTCTCTGAAGCACAAATTGTTGAATCTTTCTTAGGCATCTGCTACAGGCCAAGGCTCAGAAACAGGATAATGTGCTACCAGGGTTTTTACACAGTCACAGTGTTCCCGTGCTCTTATAAAGCATCATTTATGCTATACTATAATAGCTGCAAATCTGTGTGAGTGATGAGGCTGTATTATTTTCAGGAAAAGGATGTTTCTTCTTTTAGGTGGAGCACTGATCTTTGTGTGTTTATAAGCTATTCTTTCTGTCTTATCCACAAAGGAAGTAAATTTGGGACTGTCGACACAGCAAAAGGTGTGACTGCAGTCATGATAGCTCAGTCTAGTCAGGCTGTTAGCAACAGCACTGACAATATGGTGATGCTGGCTTTAGCAATAACACTGTGAGTAAATAGCACAGTCCCAGGAGAGTTCACATGCTGTCACCAAAGCTTTTACTGTGGGGTCTTTGCTGCTACTACAATTTACTCCAAACATGTGCCATCTGATTCACTTTTCTGCTGGAAAGCTAAACCTGGCTGTAAAGACTCCTGCTTTCCCAAGTGTGATACCCAGTGTGAACATCTCAATGGTTGAATCTGTTCTACACTTCTTTACACAGCTTGGTTTCTGAAGTGCAACCTTAACACATCCTATAGACATTGGAAAGATGAAGGCCCTGCTGAAACGTCATGGCTTCACTTCCACAAGACTGCAACAGGAAGTTTGAAAAGCCCTATGCTCTTTGCAATGACAAGATGCTTTGGAGGAGTCACAGGAGGCTGAACCAACCCCTCACCCTTCCTTGCCCCACTCTGCCAGTAGAGGATTAGACAAAAGTTTGCTGTGCTGTATTGTCCAAACTATTAAAGACTAGCATGAAACAACACATGACAAGCAACCCCTCTAGCCTATGACACATGTAATGATCCAAGAATTAATGATAGGAAAATTAAGCAGATATTTTTCTTTTCTAATGAAAAATACGTGCATGCAGCCACAGGAATAATGATTGCCTGACCTTGGCCAATCTCCTTCAATAAACATCATGCAAAGTGCCTCCGAGGAAGAGTTCAGGGACTGAAGACTTTGGATATTCACTAGGATAAATCACAAACACAACAGCCTTCCCTCTAAATTAAAAGCCAAGCTAATGGAGAGGTAGAGGTCCCAAATGTGACACTCGATGATTACAAGCTTGCCTGTGTTCAGTTGTACACACACATATGCCAGTGAAATAGCAAAGCATTTATGAGGAGGAAAAGAAATTACTTCAGGTCCTGGATGGCAGCACACATAGGAGAGAAGCTGCACAGTCAAGGCTTGTGTCACTTGATCTGCAGCCTTCTAGGCAATGTAACTATTCTTTTCGATTTACCGCATATGCCTGGATAAAGAAGCTGTTTCTCTACAGGGCGAGGGTACTCTCTGTCTCTGGAAAGTCTCAGTCACTTGGAAACAGAAGTGGCAAATGCTGGCGGTGTTGGCGTAGTCATTTTTCCATCATCCATACTGAAAGTTGTTTTCTGTCTCCAATCTCTTTGACATGAACGGTCTGATTCTGACAAAAAAATGTGTGCACGCAAAGGAAACCACTGAATGCAATAGCAAGGAAACCTGTTTAATGTGCTCATTGGGTGCTGTCATAACCTGGGTATTTTCAGGGTTCACAAGTTCCTCACTCCATAACTGAAAAATTATAAAGCTTTGCAGAATCCCGATATCATCTTAAACAATCATGAGGCGGTTGAGGAATTAACAACAGATTTACTAATTTGAATTCTAAAGATGAAAGCATCGTGGCTCATATTCTCACCCTCTTCTTTGCAACAGCTGCTTGTATTTTTGTTTTCATTAAAAGGTGAATTCTTGTGTAGCTGCCCATAGGAAAACAGTCATAAAAAATTCATAGAGGCGAGGGATTCTTCTTTAGCCTGACACTTTCCCAGGTACGTGCAGACAAAAATGTCATGGTCTTACTACAGGTCTTTCAATGTTCTGTGTTTTGGCTTAAGGTTCACCAGCTGTTGCAAAGAGGGTGAAAATAAAGAGATGTGTATGAAAATTCATCTTTCAGTTAAAAATAAATAAATAAGAAGCTTCTAGTCATTAACATTACAGAGAAATACTCGTGTGTGAGGCTGATGCTCAGATGGTGATTCAGATCTTAAAGGTATGACTTTTACAGTGAGATGTCTACATTTCCAAGCAAGTCTCTTGGATGTTAAGGCCCATCTCAGGGGTTAGGCTGTGGGGTTGGGATGTTAGTGGTACTCCAGAAATGCTCAGTTGATCTGGGGAAAATGTAGTCTGAAGTTAGGTGTGGAGGCAGGACACAGTTTGTACATGTGCCTCTGTTACAGGACGGAGTGTAAACACAGCCCCATCTGTGCATATTAATAAAAACTCTGTGTATGAACAGCAGCAAGTTCTGGGAACACTGAGAAGTGAGTCCGTTCCCGATTGCTCACACCACTGTAATGGTGTGATGCAATGATGCTCCTGGCTTGCAAACCTAGGATGCAACGGCTGCAATCGAGAAATGCACAACCTGGATTCATCTCAAGCAATGGTGGAGTCTGAATCCTAAAGCTGCCATGTAAACAGCAGTACATGGAGTGAGTTGCCAGCCAGACCGACACTGCAGCAAACTTCCCTTCCTTCAAAAGGAATGGTCCCCAGGCCCCAAAAAATCAGATTCAATCCTGAATAAAGTAGCCTGGATTCAAAGTGGTCCTCCCAAGTAAAATGTTGGGCTGTTCATTGTGTCACTCTCAGACCCATCCTGCTTTTGGAGGAGGACCTTTGGCAGGTTATTGTAGGAAACCAAGTTCTGGTGCTTTTAGAGCATCCAGACACCAAGACAAAAGTCACCACACATACACACCCCACATCTGAGTCCTGAGCCCAAGTCTTAAAGGAAAATTTCACACAAGTGGCAATGATAAACCAAGGGCTAGCACAGCATCTTTGTACATAAAAGCTGAGATTTTGTGATGTATATCAAACACCCACAATGAACACTTCAAGATCTCTGAAATCTGTTTCCTTTCACCACTCATATGAGTCACTAACCAGGTTTAAACATTCATCCTTTCACTTCCTCCACCATAAGTACCTGTTCCTTGACTGACAGTGCAGGTAGCATCTGTCCCCAGTGTCCCTGCCATCACAGAGTGATACAGGCCTATATGCTCACAGGATTACTTGCAGGATGGAATATCATACCAAGCACTGTGATTCAGGATATGTTTTCCTGCGTCACTGAGCAAGCTGTGGACAGCTGGAGCGATGCCTCTGCATAAAGGAAACAGGAGCCACCTCATCTACAAACACAAGATGAAGAATTAGCTTTTCTGCAACAATCGCAGAGATTCATCAGTGTGCAGCAGGAACATGGCTATGTAGCCCAAGACTAAAAGTCCAGCACCAGGCTCCTGAGGCACCAAATTCAGCTCGTGCTTTCTGAAAGCTGTGGGACAGAGTGGATGAGCCTGGCTATAGAGGGCCAGACTTTTGCTCAGCTCTGCCCACAAGGACCTCAAGCAAACTATCTGTTAACCTAGGTGTCAAATGGGTGAGTGATGAGCAGCTCCTCCACAGGGCAGAGGCATGAGGTCATGGCTCTTAATGTGGCTACAAACAGCACATCAATATTCACTCCAGGCTGCAGAAGTGCTGGGACTTGCACTGTCTTTGAGCACATTCCTCCCAGCTACAGCGTGGCTACAAAGCCTCTTCACAAGCAGGCTGGAGCTTCCCTGCACAGCCTCAGGCCTGCCAGCAGCAAGGCCAGATCCTGCTGCTGAGGAGGAATGGAGTCAACAACCCTGGGATGGAGCAGCCTGGATCCCTTTTCCCAGCTTTTCATTCGGGATGGTTTTGTTTATCCAGCTCACACATTTGCATTTGCTGCTTTGCCATTTCATCTCATAAGAGCTTGCTAAGCAATTCTTCATGGCTGCGAGCATTGGCAGGGTGCAGCCTTCCACCAGACGGTTAGTGGGACTTTTCTCCAGCTCTACAGAGTCAGTCACTCCAGCACTCCCCCCCTCTTTTCTTTCTCCCTGTGCACAGAGACATTTGTGAGACACAAAAGTATAAAAGTCCTCCCATGAACTGCTGGGTGAGTGCTGACGTTTCTTGCCATGCAACTGATAGGACTGAGCATATAATAATAAAACTCCCCAATAAAGAGCTCGGGGGATTGTAAACTCAAGAAGATCCATTTGCTCAGCTGGGGAAGTCTGGAAATCACCTCCCGAAGGCATTTAGTATTCATTTGAAAACGTCTTGCTTCCCTCCACAGTTTGTGCTGAGGGTTAATCAGCCTTGCTGTTTTAATTGTTTTTTACATGCTTTATTTCCCTTGTGAATTCGTTTGCCCTTAACTTCCAGGCTGAGCTTCTTCTTTCTGGTTCTTGTTGTGTTGCTCTCTGGCTGAACATGAAAAGCCCTTGTAGTGCCCAGTATTTCTGGAATGTACTTAGCCACTTCATCAAGGCAACTTGTGTTCAGTCTTCCTTTTATTGTTCTATTTATCAGGGGACAGGAGGGAAATCAGGAACGGTGACCACTCCAGGAAAATCCCAGGTAGCTGGGGCTGTGTCCAGCTAAGGAGGGATTACAGCGTTCGCTTGTGGCTTTTTGTTTGCAAAACAAGAGCTCCCAGGGGCCATTCTGCTGAGGGCTCCTTTCTTCACTGACTCCTTCAGGAACCCATTCCTGCCCCAGAGAGCATGTAGGTGGTGTTATGAGGAAATGAAATGACATGGTGACATAGCCACTCAGTGATGGAGGGAGGGAAGTGAGTTCAGCACGGGAACCAGAGCAGTGTACTAGGAACGGATGTTTCTTTGTTTTCATTACTTCATTCCCCTTTACACTGCCAACCACCCATTTTCCTTCACATTGATACTTCTAGCCTCAAGGCTGTTGTCTTCAGTTTCTTGTCCTTTCTTTCTGACTTGGAGACTGCAGTATCCTGGGAGAAGGATCAGTCTTACTACATCTACATGGCAACATGACAAAGTTGTGTTCCCAGCGTGAGACGTTCTACTTGGTGGTGGACGTGGGCCTCAAGCCCTTCTCTAGTGCATGAGTCTGCTCCCCAACTTGTCCAGCAGCTCCCTGTTGAAGTAAGGGTCCGTGCCTCAGTTTTCCCAACCAGCAAAGAGCATTTCAATGGGTTTATGTGTTATTCATGGGGGTACACACTCTCCTTATGGGAGTGGGACCAGAGGTCTGGTGAAAAAGTGCTCTAAATGGTGGTGCTCAGATACGAAATTGCTCTGGTTGCCAGTAGTCCCTCTTTTTCATCTTTTGCCTATGAACTAATTGGTTCCTTAGATTTTATAAGGAAAGCAACAACCCTCGCCAGTAGCAAAAAAGGCATTTTTAGCAGCAAATGAAGAAAGCTCTCGTTTTGCAGCTTATTAGCAACTGAATTTCACACCCTTTCACTCTCAAATGGACCTAAGATCTCTTCCCTCAATTTTTCCCGCCTCAAAATCCAGGTTGGTTTGTTGAAATAAGAAGTAAACATAATGACTTTAATGGGATGAGCTTGCGGGGCTGTTGGCTGACTGAGGCCACCCAGCTAGAGTTCAGTGTGAGACAGTCTGCACCTTATAAGGCTAAGAGATGAAGGCATTTAAAACAAAAAAAATAAAGGATCTGAACTTGTTATTTAAATCATGGTGCAGGCAATTTTTATTTAATTCTTTTTTTTCTCCCTTCTGGTTCATGACAAAACCTGAAACATGCAAGTGAATATAACGTCTAACATTTGTTAAACCCAGACTGAAGGCCAGCCAGATAGCACTGAAAACAAACTGTGAATATTTTAAATGGAGTGAGATATGCACAATGGAGTAAATAAAGGGCACATACCACAAAAGAAATATTGGACAAAGTTCAAATGCTATTCATCTTGGAGAAAAGCTTTAGAGCAGAGCAGTGCAGCGTGGAAATGCTCGCATGTGCATTAGGATCCATTATGGTCTGCCAGCTTTTTGGGGGCAAGGGGAGTCAAATCATTACAAAGAAAAAGAGGGGAAAAAAATGGCATCCCAGGTATTGCAGGCTATTAGGTAATCACAACTCTGAAGAGCTAGGAAAAGAGAATAGGGGTTGTATTAGGCAATAGATGGAAATGATCCAACATGTCAAGAGTTCAATGCTACTTCTAGGTCTTAAGTGCTAATAAAATAAGCTCCTAAACTGCAGAAGGCACATGTCCAGCCCCGAATGCTTTCCAGTTCCTCAGCAGCTATTATTTTTTTCTGTCTGATAGAGCATTTTTAACTCTACTTCTCCAAGCCCAGAGATAGTCACAAATTTTGCTTGTTTTGTCTTTCTTTGGGTGCTTTTTTTAGTTGATGCCAGTTTGGAAATTGAAACCATTGAACTGAAATTCCTGCTGTGCATAATGCCACTTTTCCAATGTTTAAAAACATCTCAATCTACTTGTGGATTAGGTGGGAATCCCAGCTGTGTAAAAAGGCAATGTGCACAGCACACACAAGATGGAAAAAATTGGATGTAATATACCCATAAATCAGGAGTTTGCTCTGTTCAAGCAATTGGCCCAATTCTATGACTGGACAGAAGTTACTCACCAATAAAAAAAAAAAAAGGAAAATTATAAGAAAAAAATTAGTATTTTTGGAGATGTTTGGACTGGGCTTTGGAGCTGTCAAATAGAAGCAGTAACCCAACACCCTGGTACCGCAGATGGAAAGTTTGAAGCTCTCAGTAGTATTGAAACAAGCTGTCTAAGGAAGTTTGAAAGGACGTTTATTCTTGTGAGAGCTGGACACATACTTGCAGGTCAGCAGGAGAGTTAACAAAACTCTACCCATGATCTCCTCCTGCTCCTGAGCCATCCTCGCATCCCCTTCAGCAAAACCTGGTGCATCAGTCTTCTCCCTCAGCCAAAAGCTGACAGCTCTTGGCAGCCCGGCTCAGAGCGGCTGTTGGTTTTAATCACATCATTGCTTCATTTCTGTTTTCACTTCATGCTCATGTGTCTGTTGCCCATGAACTCTGCATTTTAATAGCAGAGCGTCAAAAGAGCTGTTTAGATGCACTTTGGTGTATGAGCAGGGAACTCCCATTTGTCATCTCCCACAATATCGGGCATCTCAGGCCTGTTTGGCTATCTCCACAGGACCTGTTTGCAAGGGTGGAAGGTGACAATATTTTTCCAAAGACTCTTCTCTCAATCAAATGACAAGGGTCTTTGTGCTACCTCATGGGAGTCCCTCTCACCCTGCACTGCCCTTGGAATAAAAAAGCAGAGAAGCACTCTGTTTAAATATGCATCTAAAACTCTGCTGCACAATAGATTAACTGCCATCAGCTTTCTATTTAGTGCAAGGGAAAAACAGTAGAGATTTTTAATTGATAATTCAGAAAGACACTCCATTGAATGGTGTTAATAATTACATCTGCCTATTCTGAGCTCTTCATCTACGCAGGGGTAATAGAGCCTTGTCCCTCAGGGACTGGAGCCCAGCTGAGAAGGCGGGACACCAAGCAAAGGAGTTGTAATTTGTATTTTGTCAACAAAAGCTGCTTAATCCTCCAGAAAGGCATCCTTCAGAGAGGCAAGCCTTTGTCCCAGGGTTTTCAGAGTGGAGGGGGAGGATGGAGAGGGAGGGAGAGAGGGAGAAAAGGGAATTACTGGCCACATGTAATTTATGGTTGAAAAGGTTCATTTATAGCTATCCCACTGTTGTATGCTTAGCCTGAGACCCTACTAGCTTCTCATTCTCTCATCAAGTTTGCCTTTTGTGGCTATACGAATGGTAATGATTTGAGGAGAGGTTGGTCATGGTTGTTAAGAGTCATCTAGTGTGATCAGAACTGAAGTCTCAAATTGATATTCATGTTTAAATACATTTCACCAGCATGAAATTTGAAGTCCCTGCAATAATCAGGTAGGAGCAGGCAGTCATGATGCAGTACTTATGAATGTATATATTTATTAGCCACGTTTCAGTTTGTTTTCAGTAGGTTTCAGATGACACAAAGGATCTTTAACATCAGGTAGAAATGATGAAGTGTACATGAGGAATAAAGAAATAATAAAAAGATCAAAACTGGAGCTGGAGCCCTCTGAGCTCTCGTGATCAGAAGATACTGCCTGGTTTTGCTTTCAGGTCAGATCCAAACCAGAAGACACCTATGTCTTGTACTGTAGTTTGGGTGCAGTGAGAACCTCAAAACCCGAAGCAAGAAGTCCTGTAACAGCAGCAGCTACATGACATTTGTGCCACGTAAGGTTGGCACCTCATGGGAACAGACTCCAAAGTGGCATTACCCTGTTTCTCCATCTGACTTCCAGCCTGAACAGCCTACAAAGGTTCTTAGCCCAGAAATAAGACAGAACAGTTGTACATCTTCACAGCAGGTATATCAGCAAGTTGACCATGGGCTAATAACAGAGTTGGATCTAACTGCAGCTCTGTCTGACGTGCTCACCCTAAACCTTTCCAAGGTGTGATTACCCACACTTGGGCTTATGCCTCCACCCAGTGCAGTAAGGATCCTCTGCCTCAGGAAGCTTGCTCTGAAAGGCGCAAAATAGTTCACAAGTGATTAACAGGGAGTGCAAAAAAACCTGGGCTGAAACCAATGAAACTTCTGCCATCCTCAACATAAAGTGATGAGCTACACTGCCATAGCACCACTTCAAAAAAGCTGTTTAGATGCATTTTGGTATATATGGATCATCATCTATCCACCCCGTGCCTAGCCAGGCTGGCTTCATATCAGGGAAATCGCTATGGGATAAAGGCTAGAAGAGGAAGATCCTTCTTCTTCAGTACAGGGCAAAAACATGTTTGTAGAAAGGGAGGTCCATACAGGCATGGGGCTGTACTGAAAATAACATACAAGAGGATCTGATTGCAATGCACAGCTTCGCCAGAAAAGTGTTTACTCTCTCCCATTCTCAAGAGAAGGCAACCTGTTCTCCAGGATTTCAGAACAGGGTGCACGGAGCTGTACCTTGATTGTTCAGGTATTTTGTTACTGGAAGTGTGATGCTAAACTGCACATCTAAACACCCAGATATGGCTTTCTTTCCCTCCAGCTTTCTCCTTTCTTCCTTATTTTTCCGTCCCATCCTGCCCACCTTGTCTCCATCTTTCTAATTGAAATTGCACACTCTCTCTCATTTCTAGACTGTGGCCTTCTTTTTACTTCAGAAGCTAATTGTCATAGAAACTAAGTAATATGAAGTCACAAGCCTAAGCTCAAGAGTTATTTGAGGGTTTCTATTCTCTAAAAGAATTTCATTTTAAAGGATGAACAAAAGCAGCAAGAGCATTTCTGGGACAAAAAGAAAAGACACTTTACAAACTAAATCAATAAGTGTTCCTGTAACAGCCTGATCATTAATTGATTCATACGGCATTTCATCAGTGCACCCGTTCAACAGGAAACTCACTAATCAGGCAGTCATTCTCCTCTGTATAGTACATAGCATGGATGATTTCTTCACTCGAAGGCATTGTTTGGGAGTTCAATAGGACTAAGCAACTGCCTTGCCGCTCTTATTGCACCACATTCATTGAAACCCCCCCCACAAAAAAAAACATCAATGAGGTTTCATCTAGCTTGTAGACCTGCAACAGCAGTGCGTCTTTACATCCTGGTAGCTACCCAATTTGTAAGCATGTTAGAGTGTTTTTTCATCTCATTTTTTAGCAAAATGGAGAGTTTAAGGCCATCACCACATCTCTATATTCTGTGTAGTTTTTTCTCAAGCTTCACTGCAGATCTGAGTTTCACAAATGCAAACACGACAAATAATTGTGCATATGGACTGGGCAAAAATCATCTCTAGAATGAAGCCACTGAAGGCAAATACTAATGTAAAAACATGAATTTGTCTCTTCTGCGTTACCCATGCTAATAATGTGCAGTAAATGCCTCTGAATAAATGAGTTTTAGCAAATGTTCTTAACGATGGGTTGTCGTGCACTTGTAACTGTGTTTTAACACGGCAACTTCCTTGCCCATGTCTTTCTAACCATCTTTGGTCTCACATTTGAACCATTAGGGCTAGGCTACTAATTATCTGGTTACTAATCTTGAGTCTGAGTAATTTCTCCATGGCATTACTAGAGTTAACAACTGAATCATAGGAAAGGAAAGAGAACATGGTGCATCATGTAACCAGGGTGAACGCCTGCGATGCTTTTGGGTTGCTGAAGTGCATATGGCTCATGCTACAGCATTGACTGATATTGATTCATGCTTGTGTTGATATGCTGCCATCCTAGTACCAGGGGTTAGTTGTCTCTTCAGAGGTGTCATGCTTTGTTTAGTCCCTTTGGTCATTTGGTAACTATTTGCATTACCTTTCTTTGCCTTTACTATTACTGAAAGGGGACCAGTATGTTCTTAATTGTAAAAAAGAGTTGGGCACATACCTGAGAAACCAGAAAAACAGGATACGAACGATGTCTGGAGAGAAACTGCTCTTATAGAGCCACCAGTGACTAGGTAGAGGAGCTGCTGGGAATGGGATCAAGACTTTCTCACAGTTAATTCCCTCTGTATCCTGGGGCTTCTATGGAGCACAAGAGGTTTTCCTGGTTTGTAAATAAAACCAGAACCAGAGACCTATTTTTTTTTTAACTCTCATCATTCACAAGATGAGGACTGAACATCAGATCACTTAAAAACACATTAAGCAAAAGCCTTTTGCTCAGGCGGGAACAGAATCAGCTTGACCAAAACACTCTGCTCTGTGCCTGCGTTTGTGAGACGATGACTCCAAATAACACTTGGGGTTTACTCACAAAACAAAAACAGTGTGTTTCTGTTGAGCCAAAGCCTGTTTCAGGATTTCATATGCAACAGACCAGCTTCAGCCAGTGAGACTGTGCCAGACTGCTGAATTTGCTTAAACTTTTCAGTTTGTCTAAATCAAAAGGGAAAAAAGGCACTTTCAGCAAGGGAATTAAATAGCTGTGCTAATTTACTCCTGTTCCTTAGGCAGTGTGCTGAAGGGAAGTCTTTGCCCATTTTTTAATTTTGGTCATGGAGAAGGCAGGAGACAAAGGGAGCTAAATTCAGTTTATCCTGTCATAACTCACCAAACACAGTCTGCTCATTGCTAACAACTGACGTGGTCCTTTGCAGACTTACAGGATATTTGATCTATATAGCTTTTCTGGATTTTGCTGCATTTCATAGAAGGAAACTCGTACTGTCGTCAAGAAATAAGGTTTAGGGCCATTCCCATTTCTGCTGGGAAATCATTTTGCTGCTACTCCACATTTCATTATCTGTTCTCATCTTGCTGGGTGAAATCTTCTCACCGGTTATTTCTACTCCCTGAGACATCATTTTCTCCAGAAGCAGCATTTCCCCAACAAACTGCCAGCATCATTACAACTTTCTATCTTTCCTTTCCTCCTCACCTGCTGCAGAATATTTGCACTGACAGGTAGGGCTAAGTAGGGATCTCCCAGGACTCTGAATTTGGCCCCCAGCTTTCAGGACATGCCATCCATGCCAGAAACTGCCCAAGCATCGTATGAGCTAAGCCCAGCCCTCTCTCCCTCCACTGCTCCTGGAAGCCTGTTTCAGAGCCATGCTGCTCAGGTGGCTGGAAAACATCTTCTAATTTCCTGACTGTGTTTATTAGTGACCAGTTTATATCCATTTGTTCTTGTGCCAAACCTGCCTTTTGCTTTAATAGCTCTTTTCCCTCCTTCGTATTTACTTCCCTGATGTATTTATAGACAGCAATCATGTTCCCTTCATTTTGCTAGGCTTAACAAGCCAATCTCTTTTAGTTCTCTCCCATAAAACAGGCTTTCCAGGTCCTGATTATGCTCCATTCTAGTTGCTTTTCTCTGCACCTGTTCCTGTTTGAGTTCATCTTTTCCGATAAAGTCAGAACAGCCTAAAATCACTGAAATATCCCACTGACTGAAGGGCTGGGTTTGATTATTTTTCCAGCCAGAAGCATTTTAATAGACAATATTATTTTGTAAGGCCTATGAACAAAAGCTATGTATTGTTTGGATATAAGGAGGAAGTTTGGATATAAGGAGAAAGTTCTTTACTGTGAGAGTGGTGAGGCACTGGAATGGGTTGCCCAGGGAGGTTGTGAATGCTCCATCCCTGGCGGTGTTCAAGGCCAGGTTGGACAGAGCCTTGGGCAACATGGTTTAGTGTGAGGTGTCCCTGCCCATGGCAGGGGGGTTGGAACTGGATGATCTTAAGGTCCTTTCCAACCCTAACTATTCTATGATTTTTTTCAATCTAGGTGTAATCTAATTAGTACTTGAAGGACCACGATACTTAATAAAGTGGTTGCTCTGACTATCCAGGAAACATGTGGCCATGATTGGCATGAAGCAGATGCTTGCTCTGCCTGCAACTTTGCTCCATCCAGTGCTGGGGGAAAACCTATTTATTTAGCTCCACCAGTTAACCTTTATTTTTTAAGGTTTGCCATATCATCCATCAAACTGGGAGGATTTCTTTTCACAGGTGCAAATGAGCTATCGTATGTTTGCCAGCTTGGAAAACAGTTAGAAAATTAGGGGCTGGAATTGGGAGAGACAGAAGAAATCACAGTCTCACAGCCCTTGCTGGGATGCAGCTATCCTACAAGAAGCAGAGAAGAGTTTTCTTCCATCACAGGATTTGTGCTGGTTTCTGAGATCCTTGTCAGCAAACATCAGCAGCTCTAAAGCTGAGCCCGTCCCGTAATGAAACAGTTATCCCAGCCTTAAAGGCAGGATTAGCTACTCGAAGTGGAGCAGAGAGCCCCTCTGCACTTTTTAACACCTCATGAAGAGATCTGGCTGCCAACAAAAGGAAAATCCTAATGTGTAAAAAATGCATAATAATAAGGACTTTGGCTGAGTGGGATTCCACCACGGATCAGATGAAATTGCCTTGTGCAACTTGCTGAGGGCTTCAAGCTATGCTAAATGACCTTTGTACCATGTAAAATGGGCACTGCTGCAGGATGCAGGGAGAACCAGGGGCTGGGCTGCTCTTTTCTTTTCCCCCCCTATGGAGCTCAAGCTTGTCAAGAGTACAACAAAAACCAGAGGGAGAAAGAAGGGGAAGAAACGTCCCATTGAATTTTGTCAGAGGAGAAAGAACATCTGTGTTCACATCTGTGAAGGGTCCAGGGGGTACACAGCAGAAGTAGGATGCTACTGTCTGGTCCTGGGTACCCAAGGAAATGTGCAATGCCCCATGCAAGGGGTAAAATCCAACCTGTGCTGCAATATTTAAGGCTACAGCTGAAAACCACACTGCCTTTGCCCTCTTTTGTCTGCCTGAGGCTGCCCACTTTACACTTGTGAAGGGGCAGTGATTCCCAGAGGGTTTGGGGCTGAGGTTTCCATAGGTGCTGATGCTCAGCACCCTTGCTGCCTCCAAACAATGATAAATCCATGAGTGCCGTATTTGTTGGTATGTCCAAGAAGGGCTTTTGGGTGACCAGGCAGAGTCATGTCCCTGTCCACATGGGACTGATCATGACCCAAGGCTGTTCATGGGTGTTTGCACAACCTGGGAGGAGCTTTTCTTTCTCCTTTTTCCCTATGGTTTCCTCACCCGCCTTACAGGCACCTGAGCTGACAAGAGCTATAAAGGCAGGCAAGGACATACGAGCTTGTCCTCCTGGAGGTGTTAAACACTTCCACGGTAAGAATTATCTTGGATCGCACAGTCTGGGCTTCCCTTGGACCAGGAATCAGTCTTCCCTGGCTCAGACTGGCAGGAGCCGCTGGGCTTTTCCCTTCTGTTTGCAGTAAGGGCTGTGACCCTTTCTGTAGAGTCAATGGGGAATTTTCCTCAACCATTTCTTTCCCGTGTCACGACAGAAGATGCCCTTGCAATTTCCTGCATCTTACAATGCAGTTTTGAGTCTTTAACTTTAAGTATTAAGTTTGTTATAGGGAGCAGGGCAACATTTTTTTCTGATGGAGGTGAAGACATATGGAAGAGCTATTGAGTGGTGGCTTTGGGTCTGGACATGAGCTGCCTGTGGTGGAGGAGGAGTGAGCTCAGCATCAATGTGCTTACTATCAGTTCTGCCTCCATCCTGCTTTCTCCACTAAGGACTGGGACCAATGTGCTAGGAGCTGTACAAACACAATTCAAAAACTTATACATGCCTACCCAGAAATATTGCACAGAATGCCCCTAACAAGTCAACAGCACAGGGTTCTTCCTTAATAAGAGAAAAAAAAAAAGGCAATGGACACCCAAAATTGATGAGAAGAGTCCAAGATATCTCTACAGACATATTGTACATGTCAACAGAAACAGGATATGGTCATCTGTTATCATAGAATCATAATAGAATAGTTAAGGTTGGAAAGGACCTTAAGATCATCTAGTTCCAACCCCCCTGCCATGGGCAGGGACACCCCACACTAAATCATGCCACCCAAGGCCTCATCCAATACCCAGTGGCTCATCATATACCCAGTGGCTTTGTATTTGATCCGGATGTGCATCAAGTTTCTAACTTCCCAAGAGCTCACCATTCAAACCACGATCAGATTTCAAAATAAGTGGTTTACACCAGAGATCACCACATTAGCATCCCCTAAAAGTTTATCCAGGGGGGTGAGAAAGGGTTTTGAAAGAAACAAGCCAATTGCAGGCACAGAACACCCAAAAATCTGCCCCTGAGTTGTTGTCAAGACTTGTATTTCTGATGTTGCCTTCGTCTCCCACATAATCCCATACTGCCCCACACATACACACCCATGTATCCCGAAGGGTGAACAAGCCTGAACAGGCAGAGATGAGTATCTGCTCAATGGCATTAGATACCTAAATTGCTTCAGTCTCCTGCCGGCTCTCCGTGCTGCTTTGCAGGTCTTTCAATGAGGATGCCTCAAATAGAGACACAAAGCTCACAGAGCACATGGTATTCCTGAAGGTCAAATGGCACAAGGAAAACAGAACCAGAGAGGAGAAATGGAGCTGGAGCCCTGACTTCTTTTTCTGCTCACTCCAGTGCCATTTTTTATGACTTGAAGCTGTTTATCCACTCTACCTCCAAATCTTGTTTCACCTATCTGTGGAATTCAACCAACCTGCCAGGAATTTCTCAGGAGTTAATTTGGTCTGGGAGCGTTGGAAGAGCTGCTACTGAAAAGCAAAGGGGTTTTTTAAAAAATATTATTATTATTATTATTATTATTATTTGGGGGTTTTTTTTAATATTATTGTTATTATTATTGTTAAACATTTTTCCTCCCCCTCCTTCTCCCTTCACCCACTGCTCATGGCCAGAAGGTAACTGCACCTTCTGAGAGCATTACAGAGTGAGTGCTTCCACACTTCTCCCTTGAACTTTTCTCCTGAAGGGCTGGTATCATGCAGTCAGAGACCTGATCCATCTGGAGATAACAGGAGTAATTTATCCTTTGTGGCAGCTCATCTTCTTGCCCAGACATCCTCAGTGATGAAGCAGGGTGGAGGACAAGAAGGATAAGTTTCCTTTGATGACTCTTTTTCTGGTGGTACGAGCAACATTTGACTCTGGTGATGTTCAATTCTTCTTCCCTAGCTGAGATGGCCCCTAAACAAACAACACGAGCATTGGCCTTGAAGTTCTTCCTCCCATTCTAGCATTCCTTTGGATGGGTTTTGCTTTGATACAGAGTTGGATCTCTGGGCAAAGGCTAAGGGGGATGGAGGCCCCCTCTGTCCCATCAGTATGGTGGGTGCCTTCCTTACTCAATGTACACCAGGGCAGCTGAGCAAGGTCTCTCCATCTCCCTGGTCCTGAACAGCACTTAAACCTCTTAGAAAGGACCATTACCCAGGGGCATTAGTGGACATGCAGCCCTGTTATGCATTGTCATGCCAGCACACCACAAGCATCACAGTGTGCCCACAGAACAGAGTTAATGGTGCTCTTCCAGACTGCAGGACTCCATGGACATGGCACGTTTATCCACAAGCACGTTGCAGGGCAGCGCTTCACGGTGCCTTCCCCCCATACTGACCAGTCTCCACACAGCAACCCCTTTCTTCTTCAGTTCAAAGTGCTCGGGCACTTCATCTGGAAAATTCTTTAAATCTACATTACCTCTGCCTTATTTAATCTTTTCGGGAGCGCTGACATCCAGTGCATGAAAAAGAGATTTTAGGCTGAAAGAAAAGCTGCCCCTGATCACTTCTTGGGGCTAAGTTACAAACTGAATTGGAAACTGAAAGGTGGAAAGAATATGTTACCTTTTAAGTGTCACATTCTCCTCTGCAAAAATGCCTTTTAACTGAGCTGTTACAGAAGGAGTAGAAATAGTATCAAACCATAGCCTTAGATTTTGCATTGTGCTTTGAATGCTCCTAAACAGGTTCCTTTCGTGCCTGTCTTTGTTCTTGCACAAATGGGGGCCACCAGGCACATACTTGGAATTTAGGAATCCCTCAGACTGGGGAAGTTTTATATCTCTGTGTGGAAGCACTGAACTGGAAGTGCCCAGTGCTTACAACACCTCATAGCACAAACCAGGTTCACCCTCAGCATCAGCAGCATTACAACAGCTCTGGGCACACTGCAAATTTCAGAAAGAGAAGCAAAGAGGAACTTGTAGGCAGCACCAATGCAGCTGAACCTCATAATTCTCTGTTTATTATACCGGTAAACTGCAAACCACAATGGCCCTTGGAGCTTACCTGGTTTTAGCTTGAGGTGTTGCAGACTTTGTGTATCTGAGTTGAAGGATGTGCAGCAACTTATTGTACGAACATTTTCTCCACGCTGCAGGACCCAGGGCAGACAAAGCACTCACATGATCCTGGCTGGATCTCCATCAGCAGAACTATTTTAGGACACAATCGGCAGGACATAGCCTTAGGACATCATGTCTCCAGGAGGCACAGCTGTCTCCAGCTAATTACTGACCAAAACCATAGCCCCAAAGTGCCTTCCCGCATCAAAACATCTATTTACCTATGATGGAAAAGTATCAGCTGCCCCTCTGCCATTCCCAACCACACTGGTCATCCACTTGTCCTGGTGGATGCAGGATTTATAGGTGCCAGTGACAGACAGATGGGCAAAAGTGCTGGGACAGGACAGAGAGATGCAAGGACTTGTAGCACAGGTCAAAAGCAGATGGAGGGAGAGGAAAGGTTGGCTGGAAGCACCCCTCCAGGGCTGTTTCTTCCCTGTATATCTCCTAAATGCCATCATCTTTAACCCCTGCACCTATGTAATGGCTGTCTCCTGGGACCCTTACATGGGCCACCCTGTCCTGACAAACTTCTGTATCTTTCCCCATTCCCTTTTTTCCCCCCAGGACACTGACATGGGCTGAGACCCATCATTTTTGACAGAACCTAACTTCAGGAGGAGTTTTGCCCAGTTAAGAAAAAGAAAGCCATAGTTTCCCTATAGAAACAATAGTCACTGTTGCTTGTGAGCAAACAGACTGTAGGACACTTATAAGAGCAGTGTAACATAAAAAAATGCTCTTTATATATCAGGCAGGCTGACAAATGCTGATTAAAATGTCTCCTGGCATGATCAAATGGCAAATATAAAGAAATATTTTCCTATTGTTGAGCTTTCATAGCAGCCTGGGCCAGAAACCCTTTGATATTGTACAGTATCCAGTAATGTGAGTGCTCTTTACAGAAACAGGCACAAGCCTTTGTTGCAGTAGATCTTAGCTCCGTCCTTCCCTCTGACAGTGACTTGATTTAAGAGGTACCACTGTGGTTCGATTTAGTTGCTTATGCATGGGCATCTGATACTATTGGACATAGCCCTCAGTGTCCCTCCAGCATCCATAAGGACACAGGTTGCCCAAACCCTTCTGTCTGATGGTGTTTGAGATACTCCCAATCTTGTCCAGAGGCAACAGATAACCAGATCAATGCAGTCAGATTAAACTCTTAATCCCCTGTGCATCAAGCTGCAGTCTACAAAACTTGAAACACCTTTTCCTCCTTGTTTTATAAAACCCCCTGCAAGATCTGGGCATGGGATCTACAGCAGGGCTGTCTTAAGCTGGTACTATTCTGTCCTTCTGTAATACACATACCAAAAGCATCTTAAAGGATAGCTCTTTCCTGTCGTGCTGATTAAAGGTTTATTGGTGTCTCTTGGGAGGCTGGTGCACTCCCCATGTGCGTGCCTCCTCTGCATGCTCTGAGCCCGCTGAGTATCAAAACAAAATACAAACAATCAGGAGCAAATTGCTTTTTATTTATGCAACAAAGCTAATAGGCATGGAGTGCAGAGGCAGAGGAAGCTCCATCTCCAGCAGCTGAAGACCTCCCAGTGAGCATCGGGTGGAGCCTGGCCTGCCCTCAGCTCCTTGGGGGCTTCATCCCCATCCAGCAGTTCCAGGTAAAGTGCCTGAATCCAGTTAGCAGAAGGAAAAAAGGAGAAGCACAGTTTATGTTTACACAAGAGTGCTGTGGCTTGCACCTTATTAGCTTATGAGTTACAAGAAGTGATGGATGCATGGGTGAAAACTCAGGAGCAAATACCCCTCCTGGGCAGATCCAGATGGCCAGGAGCTAGAAACGCATCTGGTACCAAACCAGCATGGCTTGGCTATAGCTGGGAGCAGGGACATAAGGGAGGGCTGCATGTGAGCAGCTCCATCAGAGCAGCCCCAGGACAAGCTCTGGTGCAGACAGCTCTGACTCACTGGTCCTCCCAGCCTCATCCTGGAGCAGAAGTGGAGAGCAAGTCCGCACCAGCCCCAGAATGATTCCCCCACAGCAGCTGTGTGGGGATGTAAGCAAGGGGAGCTGGGACTACTGCTGCTTACCATGCCTTCCATCTCACCTCTCGTGTAGGGAGGACAAGCACAGGAAGTCCTGCTTACTTCTGGACAGGGTGTTGGGTGGCTGCAGATCAAGACCAAGAGATTGGCAAACAAAAGATGGAGGCAAAGTAGGGAGGTGAACATTGATCCCTTGGGGCAATTTGCCCCCCTGGCAGGAGACGTTCCTTCTCCTCTATAGGAAAGCACTCCAACCAAATACCTGTGTTCATGCACACCTGAGTTTGCCATCGCCTCTCATCACCATCAGTGCCTACTTCTCCGAGGGCATCCCAAATGTGCAGTTCATACCTGGAGCCCTGGGGATGGGCTTGGCTCTGACGCTGGGCAGACAGGTGAGCGCTGCTGGTACCGCAGTTCCTTGAGGGGAAATGACTCCCTGATTTATCTCCAGCCAAATCCTCCCTGATGTAAATCGTAGAAGCTGCCTTGGCAGGGAGCCCCATCTCCTTACATAAGCTGAAATATTGCCCTTTGAGATTTATCCACTACTGCCAGACGGCTGAGCTGTTTGTCTCCAGCAAGGGCCCCAGAAGAGGAGAGGATGGTTGTGTTTGTACCATTTTTGTCTGTGCTAGGTAAATATTACTGCGTATTCTCCCCTGCGTCAGAGGGCCCAGGGCTGCTTGGACAGGGATACCTCTGCTCTGTTGTGCTGAGACACTGGCTCAAATACTAGGGATTTAATTTGACCTTGCAAACATCTTTCCCAGCTAAATGTTAGACCTTGGGCAGCAGGGGGGTAAAACGTCTTTTGGGAGATTGACATTCATATACACACACCCAGAAAAGGATTTCTTAGGAAAAATTGAAAGCAGCAAATCACTGAGCATCTGGGAAATGGATTTTCAGTGAAGTGTAATCCCATACCCCTTCTGTGCTTCCTCTCCACCTTCCCACCCACAGAGATATGCGCACACACACACCAGCACCTTTGAAACCCTCTAGTGCCAAGCAGATGCCCAGCCCATGCTCTGCCCTCCACAACCAGCACCTCTCCAGTCATTTTTGCCCCTGTCTGCTGGAGGGATCTGCTCCCCATCCCCATGCTCCCACAGTGATTAGACTGCACTGTTGATCCAGTTGTGTTTGGAGAGCTACGTGCTTAAATGTTGGTGAGATGACAAGCCTGGCAGAGGAAGGTGGCTATTCCCTCTGCAGAGCTCTGATAAGGCCAAGGGTCTGGTTAATAGACCAGGAGGGGCTGATGAGGTCTGCTGAGTTTTGAAGTGCTCATTATTTAGCTGCAAGATTGCAGAAGAGAGCAAAATTGGTGACCAGGCAGTGTAAACCCAGAGACGGAGACAGGTAACCTGAAATTACCAGCTGAGACATTGCTTTCCTCATCTGACTTCACTTGAACTGCCGCCTGAACTTAAAGCTTAAAGTGTTTCCTTGCACTGAAGTTTAACAAGTGCCCTGTGGCTGTTATCATTCCTGAATCCACTCTCTGGCACTGGCATGACAGGAACTGTTGCAGAGAGGATCTCAGGTGGGTTCTTAGGGCAGAGATGGGTCAAGTCTTCCTAACTCAGTGACAATTCACATCCCCGAGTAGCAGCATCCACAGAGAACTCTTGTCCTGGTGGGGACACCTCTTCTCTTTCTGTCCTTGACCTTCCAATCTCTTCTGGAAAGACCCATTTCAGCTCATCCTGCCCAACCCAATGCATTGAGCTTGGCTCCACTGCTGTTCCCTCAGTGCTGAGGCAAACACTGCCTCTCCAAGGGGAACCCAGCTCGGATGTGCTTTTCTCTGCCTACAAGGGTGGTGGGGGAGCAAATCACTGGCTGTCACAGCATGAATCACTATCCCATTCCCAATGCTTCCTCCATTTGACACCTCTCATTTCAGTCCTCTTTGCCACCTGGCTTGAGGGAAGAGCCTCACCTGAGCCCAAAACCAGAGCAAAACAGGTTCAAAGCGTGAGATCCTGCACTAGGTAAACCCCAATTTACAGTAAAGCAGCCCCCTATCCCCTTCAGCATGTTTCTCAAGGGCTGGGGACTATTGTTAGAGAACAATGCAGCATTTTTATAAAAGAGGAGAGCACAGTTAATAAGTTCACTAACTGAGAAAAACAGTCTTTTAATATCTCTCTTTGTGACTCATAGTGTGAGAGCCAGCTGTTACTACTGGAGTGAAATTCCTTGCTGATTAGTCTTTTAAAGGGCTTCCCAGATAATTAAATAATGATTTCTCTCCCCATTCATTCTAAGTGACAGGAGAGCCTGGCAAACCCACTAAGCATGGAAGGGCAGCATGTTTTCCCAAGCCTTATAGGAGCTTAGCTATTCTGTGGCTAATCCGGTGCTCAAACCCAGCCGCAGATCCCTGCATCAAGGGACAGGCTGTCCCACTCCATGCTGCTCCAGGGGTGACTTGAGTTTTGCTGCCTGAAACATAGAAACAAGGCTTTAGGCCAGGGTTTTCAAATAGGACAGAAAGGATGGCCTTAACTGGGTGGACAAATAAAGGTTTTTTACCTGAGCTTCCAAAGAAACTAAGTTTGCCCTGAGGTTTGCATGAGCTGAGCAGCACCAATTAATGACTCTCTGTCCTTCCTGGGCTGTGTTCAGGGCCACAGCTAGAAAGAGCAAGTGATATGGGGACCATTTGGGGGTATTTCTGGGGTAATTTGGTCTTCAGCACATCTGATGTTTCCAAGTCATGGTGTGATTCACAGTGATTTGCTCAGGCAAGCATTTCAACCATGTTATTTTGTGGCCTCCCTGGGTACATCTCTGTGGTCTGATGGAGTTATTCTCTATTATTTCCACCAAAGCATAAAAGGTGAAGGACAACCTGTGTATTCACTAGGTGTAACACTGTGTTATAGCCAATCAATGCAGGATTCAGGAGCAGAGTAACTGCATCCCCACTTAGTTTCACTTGTTTGCCTTTTAGATAGGCTTCTTATCTCATACCTTACTAAATCAGCAGGAAATTTCAGGACTCAAGAACCTCTGAAAAAAAATAAGGTCAGAAATCTGTTATTTTCACCACCAGCATTAAAAAAGGATTCACACATATTTTACCAAAGAGCAAGACTGGTTTGTAGCTTCATTTATAGTGAAACATTTTTCCAGTGAGCAGATGCTTTTATTTAATTGAAAACCAATCAGAAATAATATCTGAGACAGAAAAACATTGACCAGCCATATAAATATGTGAAAATGAGCTTGCAAGGTTTGCTCATTCCTAATTGAGAATCTGTTTCCATGGTTAATTGCGAATCTGTTTAGGGGCAAGGCAGGGGTAGGGTAGATAAATGGGAGAAAAATATTTAAGAAGCAAGTGCTTTATCAGCAACATACTGTAATGAGAGTCTAGCAAAGAAAACACGGATTCATTTTATTTTTTAACTAAGAGCCATCTGGCCATCTTGGCAAGAAGAAAAAATGCACCATTAGCAAGAGAGTCTTTCTGAAGAAGTTATTCCAACCTAAGTGCAACTCACAAGGCATGTTTGGGCACTTGGAAATGCTTGGATTTGTAATGTTTCCTCAATAGCAACACTGTTTAACCATTGCATCGACAGGTAAACTGAAGTAGAAGGTGGTTAGGTGGCACTGCTATAGGAGAAAATCAGTCAGTGGTAGAGACAGAAGTGTTTCTCCTCTCTTTGCTCGGATGCTGAAGGAAGCATCCCCAACTGTAGTGCAACCTGGAGATTTCTGATAGCAGATTTTGGATGAACTGTCCCCAAACCTGCAGCCATGAAAGCAATGGGCACTGCAAAACTTTCCATGCAAGCCTGGCCGGGGGGGAGGATTCTCCTATAGAAAACTTGCATTTAAATAGCATTGAGCACTTAGCCTGACAAAAGGCAGGAAATTCAAAGCAAAGGGTGACACTCTGTCTTCAACTTACATTTTTATGCCTTTTATTCCTTTGTTCCCTACAGTGCAAATCAAGGACAGGAGGTCAAATTGATCCTTTCGGGAACTCCCTGCATTCAATGCTGTTCCACCAGAAATGTTTGGTGGCTCAAATCATCAGACTAAACAACTTTTCCTGTGAATACGAAGTCTAGCTACGATTCTCTGATTCACAGTGCAGAAGGCTTCCGTAGTCACCGTTGTCACTGGGGATGCAGTGTTGCCCAGAAGCATGGGTCCCAAACCCTTGCCCCTGGAGAAAAGGTTAGTGAGAGGAGACAGGAAGAAATGGGGGATGCTTTGTAAGCCGATAATGTTCCCTTTGATCTGAGAGGAGTGAAGGAAGGCAGAACCGTTTTCAGATAAACCATGGAAAGAGAGCAGTCCAGGGCATGAAGGCTGAGCTTCTGCAGAGGCTGGAAGAAAGAGGGATGGCTTGCTAAAAGAGAAAAGCTTCAAAACCCCAAAGCTGGGCTTCTTGGGCAGGAGACATCTTCTCTACTGTCATCTTTAATTCAGCAAGGTATGTTTTTTACATATGTTCAAAACATTACAAGCAAATGCTAAAAAAAGCCCAAACAGGAAAACTAACCTGAATTCAAGGAATCTCAAACATTGGGAAGAAGTTCAGACTTAAGGTCAAAATGCTACCACCCTCTAATTCCTTTTTATTAGCTGTGTCCTTATAAAAAAACAAAACCAAATGTTTTAAGCATCACTACATCATTTGCCACATGAAAGGTCCCTGTTGATCTGCCTGTGTGGTTTCTAAGACCTCTTAGAGTGGGGGCACAGTGGAGGACTCTCCTGCCCATCTCACCAGAGCTGCTTAGGATGCTCTTGCCCTCAGCTCCCTGTCCCTGCAGCACAGCCCTGACTCCCGTGAGCTGAAGGGGAGGGAAAGTGTGAGCACTCATTAGCCTGCTCCTGTGCAAAGGCAGCCTTAGACCACCTTCCCTGATGGATCAGGAGGGAATCAAACCTTGCTGGCAGGCTTGTTGGGTGGGAGAACCAGCAGTAGATGCAGTAGCCAACATCTGGCAATAAGGCTGGCTTTTAAGCTCTCTGCTGTTTGCAGATGCCCCATGCCCTTAGACTCCTCTGTGGGCAGGCCTGAAAACCAGGTGAGGTGAGCCATTGCTTTACTTGAAATAAAAGGCTTGAAATGGGACAACTTGTTTCTCCCCACGGCCTTAAGCACACACAAGAGCCTCCTTCTTCAGGGAGCTGTGCTGCGAATCACAGGGCAGATGCTGTCTTGTAGAAGAGGGGTAAAAGCAGGGCTCATAAGTTTAAATACATGCAGCACATTAGGGGCAAATTTAGGGACTTTGAGAGAGAGAGAGAAGCCAGAGTTGCAATGCCTCTTCATTCCCCACTCTAATAAGGAAAACTGAGATAATTGCAAACTGTCCCAGCCTGTGATCAGGCAGCACCCTGAACAACACTACGGAAGGATGGATTTAGCAATAGTAGTTTAGCTGCCGTAAGTGGTATAGCACAGCCCTCTGAGCACAGACTTGGCTCCTGCTCTGAAAGAATCACCATCAGTTAACCAAAGGGGCTTTCAACCCTCCGAAGGATGCATTGCTTTCTTGAAGAGACCCTCCGGGTGAATAGTTATCCTAGGTTGAATCTCGGCCTTCCCCGTCCTGATGGTCCCTTTTTAACAGCTCCGGGCAGGCAGCAGCAGTGCCACAATGAAGCTGTTCATGGTTTCAGGGGGAGCTGCGCGTCCAGATAACTCCCCTTCTGTTCACTCACCAAGCACAGCCCTGGCATTGTGGCTGACACTAAAAGACTGATTTTTGGTGCCTTAAGACTGCTTGTAGCAATCTCAGCTGGTAACGTATTGATAAAGCAGTGAAACCCCAGACGCAAGGAACAGTTTCTTCTTCTGCCCAGGAATCTGGGGTAGGTTGAGCTTTGGTTTTATCTTTTATTAACTACTAGGGGGGGAAAGGTAATAAAATCTTTCTGCCACTCTTAATTAGCAAAAGGGAAAAGCAGTGCAAGAAATCATTAGCAGAGGCAAGTTTCTCTTAATATGAGACTGAAGTCAGCCACCCCAGGCGTTCCAAACACATCTGATGGTGCAGGGGCATTCAAAGTCAACTACAAAAACAGAGGAACTTCTCCACATCCAAGCGTTACTGCCCTCCTTATATTGCACTATAAAACCGGGGTGTCAAAAAGGCTAGAGATTTTACACTTAGTGTCAGTGTTTTATAGTCATTAGACTAATTATGTTGGTGTTTTTACCACCTTTATTCTACTAATTGGCCTAAAAGCCAAACAGGGACATCATTACTTTACACAAACAAGCAATTATTGGGTTATAAACACACCCTGGTTTGTGTTCCCTGGGTGAGGAGGGAGCTCCTAATGCTCTCTCTGTGGTGTCTGCCACAATAACAGGCATTACAGATGCACTTGACTTTAGCTCTGCTTACAAAGAAGCCTCAAAGCTGCTGATACACGAGAGAAACTGGATATTTGTTACCTCTCTACAAATAGATTAAGGAAAATGGCACAGCTCCAGGTTCAGCCCATGCATTGCTCTTTCAGTGCCAGGGTAGCTTGGCTTCAGTTTTGGTTGGGATTTGCCTTATATTTGCTTTCCTAGAAAGGGACTGCTTGCTGAATGTGGCCAGAATAGTTTGTTTATGAGACACCCATGAGAAATGTTTATTTCCAAGAAACTGGGTCTCCTTGCATGCTACTGGGTGAAACATTAGCTACAACTTTCCAAGACTTGTCATTGCCTAGAGACCTGCAAAATACATCTGCTTTGTCAGAAAGGGCAGCGTCTTCCCAGGTTACACTCCCTGGCGGCTCCTTACCAGCTATTGCTCTCCCAGCTGGGCTGTTTCAGTAAATGCCTCCAAAAAACAGTGACTGCTCTTCATTCCTCCTTGCATTCCTGCGAAGGCCATATCTGCTGGCTACAGTATTTTGCTCTAGGGCCTGATGCACTCCTGTGTTTGAAATCAGACTTACTGGAGAGCAAATGTTTAGAAGAGCTGGGTTATGTGTCAGCTGGTGGCAGGACTGGGGTCTTCATCACTCACAGCAAAGCTTTTGGTACTGTAACTCCTCAGAAACCCTATCACACCTACCTCCAGCAGCTGTATGTGCAGGGGATGCTTTGGAAAGGTATGAAAAAACCAAATGTGAAATCTACCTGAGTATTACCACACTGACAGTATCAATGATCTAATATCAATATCATGGTCTAATACCTCATTTTATTTTACCACCATGGAGATAGCTCCCCTTCAAATGAGGTTACAAACTTGAATTCCTCTTCGAGTAGACCAAATGTTGACCATTCATTGTCTTAAAGAGGCCACAGTGATTTTCTGTAAGCACCAGGATATCAGGGAAAGATTAGGGTAGTTTGGAAAGGGAAGTTTTATCTCAGGCAAAGCAAGGAATGACCTTACACCTCCTAAAATTCCCTCCCCGGTTTTCCCAGGGTGTGCTACTCCTCAACTGAATAGTAAATTGAAATGCAGCGTCGTTATGAACCCTTAAATAATAGATGTGCGAGATCTGCTTTTAAATGTTGGTTGAAACAATTTGTGTGATTAGCCTGAGTTCTGATGCTGAAAACATCTGTGTTTTGCCTAAATAAAGTGCTCGGGACTGAGGTCTTTTTACATTGCTGAAGGGCTTTGAAATCCTTGTGTCCTTACAAGTGTCACTGGTTTTTTAAATGCTTTCCCTGAAGACTTCATCAAGGACCCTCATTTCAAAACTGATGATACAACAAGGTCCATTAGAGGTAAATTACATATGAAGTAAAAGTCAAATGCTCAGTGTTTTGTAAATGTTTTCTGCAGCCTGACTCTGCTGCATTTACCCAACACATCAGATCTTTGTCTCTACAGTTTCTTAAACAAGCCAAGTTTTTGTTTTGTTTATGCTCCATAAACCCATTTAAACCGAGCTAGAATGGTTATTTTTAAGCTATCTCTCAAATGTTTCAGAGGGACTTTTGTAATATCCAACAGAGCTGGCTCCTCTCCTTTGGAAATAAGAAACTGCAGCTTCAGTGAGAAATACTATCTGAACAATGTCTTCCTTAAACAGCTCCCAGAAGCACTGCATTTCCAACTCTAAAGGGAATTTGCATGTGTTTCAGCATCAAAGGTTGATATGACCCTGTCACCTAGGGACTGTCATGTTATCTAAGTGCCCGCATATCAGGAGCACGATAACATTGTGTGGTTCACAGCTGCTGCAGAAACGACATATTTTCTGAATTAACCTAGGCTCGGATTTATATAAACTATCCCTGATAACATCTGCCCAGGGCTCTCCTTTGAAAATGTGCAGAGATCCTGCCCAAGCGGGTGCGCTCCTGCAGCTGGGAGCAGAACAAAAACCAAATCAAAACACCTCACCCCCCTGGAAAAGCCGCGCTTGGTTTCGTGATGCTCACCCCAAGAAGGTAGAACAATGAAGATGTCAAGCGGCTCCTTGGGAGCGAGCCGCTGTGTCTTGTCATGCTTGGACATGAACGGGATAAAAAATGTCTTTATTACCCAGAATGGTAACCTTGAAGTGCACTGGCTGCTTGATCCGATAACTTTCCCGTTAGAAGAGGGTGCCCGCAATCCTAATGAGGCACAATAAGTAGATTATGAGACTCCTTTTGTTTTGCTAAGCAGCAGCTTTTTCTGGAAGGAGTCTCACAAAGGTGTGCGGGGTCCTGGTGCGTGGGGCCCGGGGACTGATACGCCGATTTGCCCGGTAGGGCTGGGGAGAAGAATTGGAGAAGACGGCACTAATGTGCGCTAGAGCCATGGGGAGCGGGTGCCAGGGCTGCCTAAATTAGACTCATCAGTATAGAGGCTCTGCCCATTGTATCTGAGCTATAAAGCTGTCAGAGAGGAGCCCATTTGAATGTTCCCTCATTCCTACCCTGGCGCTTCCTCGCTCTCAGCAGAGAGCTAAGCCCTGGGATCTTTTGTTTGCGTGAGAAACCACTGGCATCTTACATTTATAAGGACTTTTAAGGCTCTGCTGTGAAAAATAACTTTATCTCAAAAATACAGGGAGGTTTGTTGTTGGGTATCTTTTAACTGCATGCAAACCAACCAGTGAGTTTGTGCTCTCCTCTGGGAGGTTATTTTTACAGAGAGATCAGTGGTCATTTAAGATGCAAAGAAGAGCACAGCTTTTTGCCAGGCTGCAATCTTTCCGTCTTGCATATTCATTTCGATGTCTGGAGGAGGAGACAGCTCCAGGGGAAAAAAGCAGGGATGGATTCCTGCCTCTGTGAAGGGTCTGGATCTGGTGGAAAGATAAGAGAGAACGACAAGTGGGCCAACCATCCCTGAAATGGGCTTCTCAGCAATGTTCCTGTAACCATTCCTGTGCTGGATGGATGTGAAGAAGGCACTAGGAGTGGTCAAACCAACATGCAGGCTGAGATGAAGCGTGCAAAATTGTATTCTTGTTTTCTGTTGGTTTTAATTAGGCTGCCCAACCTTGGAGGATTGAGGTTGTGGAGTTGCAGGTCAAATAAGGACCCTGTAGCGTGGCTGTTGTAAAAGGAGAAAGACTGCATAGCCAAGCAGGAAGTTTCATCATAGCCTACTCAGATGTTAGTTGGCTGCTTGTCATCACTCTGGTTGAACTGGAGATATATGGAGAAGATTCTCTCCTATTCTACTTTGGCCTCTCCATGTGAATCAGAGACAAAGTATAAATCTTGGGGGAAAAAAATCAAGTAAAAGTAGCTGGGGTTTGGGTCCTTGGGAACTCTGCTTTGTGTTACAAATGAAATCCTCGTGCAGCTTCAAGAGGACAAGGTTGCCCTGGTCTCCTGACCTACCTGCCCACAAGGACTTGCTGTGCACATCTATGTAAATCCTCATTTCACCAACAAAGTACTTGAGTGGCTGTGCACAAGGCATATGCAAGGATTTTCACAAACTAGAAGGAAACTTTCACGCATTCATTTCTTTTGATGGATCTGGAATTATTTGCTGGGGAGTTTCACTTCCAGTCCTTGGTCTGGGATTGCACCTGAAATATTGCTTTCTCATGGATTTAGTAGGTTCTGAGTTTTGTAATCTCCCAGAACCCATGTAAATGTTTCCACTGAGCTGGCACAGCAAGAGGGATAGGACACTATTCAGTTTGTCACTGAGCGCTCCTTCTTGAGTATGTTTACTACTTACTGTTTTAATACTGGTATGTATCAGGGCAGGTGGACATTGGACAACCAGCTCCTTTCCCATTTCTGGGAAAGCTGACCCAAGGCACCAGTAGCCAAACATGAAGCCACGTTTTCATACCTAGCCATTTCCCCCAACCCAGGAAAGAAGACTCAGTTACATGATCAGTCTACACTTGAATCAATGGCTGGGATCATCTCAGTCAGCTGAAATAAAGTGCAGCATAAATGTGGCGGAACTGGTTAAAGTTACACCAAAAATGATGCACACAGAGAAGAATTTTAGATGACAGATATTTAAAATCTTCTCTGTATTTGCAAAAAAAATCCACAAACCAATCCTTTCTTTCAGTTCTTTCTTTCAATTCTTTCTTTCAAACCAATCTGATCCAAGCTGCTAGTAATGCTTTTTACCAACAATAAGACATGTTACAGGTGTGTCGTTGGGACTTAGAAGTCCTACATTCATTTTCTGAATGCAGCATTGGTTTGGACTCAAGCTGTAATGATTGACTGAAAAAGCGTTTCTGGATTCATCTTTTCTGACTGTACCAATAAAATTTGGAGGATTTTTCCCAAGGATTTTCTCTTTGATCTCCCAAATCCCCAGTTGATTTTACTTCCCCTCCCCCCCCCCCCAATCACTGTCACCTCCTTGCTCTGCATTGACAAAGGGCTTTGAGAGCTGCCTCTTTCCAGTGCTTGGATGAGGACTCTGCTCACAGTCACAGTCACTCTACAACTTTGCAAACATATCACAGAGCATCACAGTACACGCAACAGTACTTTTAAAACCTCTCTTTCATGAGATCCAAAGATGAAAACCATTGCAGCCTGATTTCTGAGAAGCCAAAAGACCTCTGCAAAGCTGGACTGTGAGATGGATCAGAGTGGGGTACCCAAAACATCAGCATGAGTGAAGGCATCTTCACCACCCTCCTCTCAGGGGTGTACATCCTTTGCAAACCACCCCTGAGAGCCCACCCTGGATAGTGGGGACAGCAACAGTTGTTGGGAAGCAGCTGGGGATGTTGCAGCACCAGCATCGCCCAACTTACAAAACGCAGCCTCAGGCTGCCCGGTCGCACCCTGGATTTCTCCATGGAGCCTCCAGGGATGTGCTTAGATAAAAGATATTATTGAAAATAAATCCTGCTTTGCAACCAGATCTTGGCAGCGTGTGGGCCATTGGAAAAGGGACTGTTAGAAAACAAATCTGAATCTGTGTTGTTAGCCAAAGCATTAAACGATTGTCCAAAATAAAGCATAAAACTTGTTAACAAGCAAAGCACACTATCGGATTCAATAGCAACAAGAGCAGGCAAAGAAATATGAAAACCTGCTCCAGGCACTCTGAATGCAGCCCTTATGGACTAAACCCATTTCAAAGATGTCGTTTTATTTTTCTCCCATTTTTTTTGAAGAGTTTTATTTTTAGCAGCAATTCTGTTTTTTCCACTTTTTCTGACATTTTTCTGTAGATAATAGTTGGCTTCTTTGTGGCAGCATTTCCACATTGGCAGTGGTGTGCAGTGCTTCCTTGGAGGTGGCAAGAAAAAAGGGAGTGATTTGTTTCAATGGGTTATTGTTGAGTGAATGCAAATATCTGCAGCCACTGGAGCAAATAGGAGCAGGGGATTAGGCGCAGGAAGCTGGCTGAGTGGCATAGGCCATCTGTCCCGATCCTGAGAAAAGAGGAATCTCGTTTGCAGTGTATGTTAATTAGTTAGCTGATTGGCTCAGCTGTCACCTTTGCAGAGTGAAAGCGCACGGGCACAATTAAATTCATGTCTATATATGCTTATCAAAGCGCATGTTTTTAGACGGCCTTGGTTTTTAGGTGTAATTTTGTCTTCTCAGAGACCAAGAGGATTCTTTGCTATTGCGCCCGCCAATGCAAGGGAGGAAGAAAGGAAGAAAGGAAAAAGAAAGCAGAAGAAAGAAAATACCTTAATTAAAACATGATCTGGATTGTTTGCTGAAGCGTCTCGGCCCACATTCTTTAATGCGCTTGAAATTGCCCATTTGCATCAATAGGCGTTAGCTGAATTTATTTCCATTCAGATGTATTCCCTTGATGTTTCTACAGAAGGTGGTAGGTTTGGAAATACATGTATGGCAAGTTTGGGCTCCTACGGTGCCCCCATTCAAACACAATGTCAATTTCCTACACTTAAAAGGGACCCGTTAGTTAAAGTAAAACACTCCCTGGTTTGGGGTGGGTTTTGTTTTTGTTTTCCTTATGCTGATATCTCCAAGGCAGCATCCCCAGCAACTTTCCTTGGGAAGCAGTTGTCTACTTACAAGCCCCAGGGAGTTATTTCCCATGGTGTCATTTCAATTATTTTTGATTTATTTGTTTACTGTCTTCCAGTCCTTGTCAATGCACAATGGGCCACGTCTCCCCCTCCGTGGGCACACAGGGCCCTGCCTGCAGGGTTTTGGGATGCTGCGGAGCGTTGCAGGAGCCATGAACATCTGCTTGGCCACTCACACAACTTTAGGAGCTTACACAGAGAGGGCAGGCCAGAGGAGAGGGCAGGTCAGGGGCGAGGGACCCTCCCTGGTTGGGAACACCGACGTTGACCTTCACACAGAGACATGAAAGAGCTGCCGAGGCTCTCGGTCCCAGGATGGAGGAGCAGCAAGGGAGCCGCTGTCCTGAGGCTGCTTTTCAGCAATGGAAGATGTTTGTCCCTACTGGCCTCAGAGGAGAAACCTCTCACTCAGCCCACTTGGCTCAGGCAAGTCCTGGGGAGAGGAGCTGCCTCCAAAAGCTCCAGCCGGGTGCCATCCATCTGCGTTCACAGCCCCAGCTCCCTGGAGATAAACCTGTCCTGTCCTTTCCATCCTCTGGCTGCAAAACCAGCCAAGGGCCATGTCTTCATGCTCCTAGGGAAATGCTGTGCCTCTTGCCTGCCTGTGTCTTCCTGCAGGGACTCCACAGAAACGAACAAGTTGATTCACAAGGCAGGGAGGGAAAATAAAATGCCAGAAACTCCCTTTATTGCAGAAAAAACCTCAAGTGCAAATGTATTCCAAGCTCCAGTGACCAGAAGCAGAAGAAGAAATGTTTATATCCAATAATTGCAGCTCCTAGTTGTGAGCCATGTAAAAGAAATATGCATCTCTGTGCTAAAGGCTCGCATCCTGCTTCCAACTGATAGGTCATTTTAAAACCTAGCATGTTCGAATGCTCATCTCTGCAGATTGATAAAGCATGTAGCAACCTGTAGGAAAACATAGGTAATGCATTCTTGTCCTGTTTCATACGGCTCCTTCCATCCTTCCTTCCTTCCTTCCTTCTTTCCTTCCCTCCCTCCCTCCTTCCTTCCTTCCTTCCTTCCTTCCTTCCTTCCTTCCTTCCTTCCTTCCTTCCTTCCTTCCTTCCTTCCTTCCTTCCTTCCTTCCTTCCTTCCTTCCCTTCCTTCCCTTCCTTCCTTCTTTCCATCCTTCTTTCCTTCCTTCCATCTTTTTCTTCTTTCCATCCTTTCTTTCCTTCTTTCCACCTGCCATCCTTCCTCTCTTTTCACCTTTCCTTCCTCTCTTTTCACCTTTCCTTCCTCTCTTTTTCTCCTGGTATTTTTTCATGCAAACCTCCAGCTCTGTCGTACCTCTGTCCCACTGGAATGGTAAAAACTACATTGGGTGAAATCACTCTCGGAGATGCTCGATCCCACCAGGAGAGACATCTAAGCAATGTCACCAGTATGGCCTTTGATGGGTAACATGGGCTGTCTTGGAAGTATGTTCAGCCCCTGGTAGAGTAAATTAAACATGCACACACGTCTAGCCACATTACTCTTCTACATGATTCATGGGTCCTGGCCAACTACAGTATTTCCTAATACCTTTCATTGGCATCACACCCTTATGGGTTGTGTGTGTAAATGTGTGTCATCTTCCTTTTCAAGACAAAGCACTACATCAGCTATATTTATAGATGATCAGCAGATGGCCAGCAAGCTGTGAAAAAAAATTATATTTGTCAGGCTTATAAATCTGAAAGGGGAATTTAAGCACAGCTCCACAGCACGTGATGCAATTAATTCCTAGAATGGTGGTTTGATTCTGCAAAATCATCCCAGGCCTTCAGTGCACAGAGGGTGCTAAGAGTTACATGGTGCCATCATGATAACATTTCAGTGCTCCTGGGGTGTCCTGGCAGCCCACAAGGCAGGCACAGCACTGTTGGCCTCATGAAACTGAGGGAGAACTGGGCTGCTCAAGCCTGTGCTGAGGACCCCGCAGCAAAGAGAGAAGCTAAAGGAAACCTACAGGATGCTGGGGAAGGACTCATCATTAGGGACTGTGATGATAGGACAAGGGGTAATGGGTTCAAACTGAAACAGGGGAAATTCAGGTTAGATATAAGGAGGAAATTCTTTACTGTAAGGGTGGTGAGGCACTGGAATGGGTTGCCCAAAGAAGTGGTGAATGCTCCATCCCTGGCGGTGTTCAAGGCCAGGTTGGACAGAGCCTTGGGTGACATGGTCTAGTGTGAGGTGTCCCTGCCCATGGCAGGGGGTTGGAACTGGATGATCTTAAGGTCTTTTCCAAACCAAACCATTCTGTGAAATGAACGCGGGCCAGAATTTGGGTTCAGGGTGAGACAGGAGACATGGGATAAACACAGCTCTTTCCATGCACCCTACCCCAAGTGCTCACGGCTGGAGCAGTGTTTCTGTGCTGGCTGTATGGTATTTCACCCACTGGCTCTTCTGGATATTAGTGAATATCCCATGCCTTTGCAGGGGCTTCAGGGAAGCCAGTGAGAAACCCTAGTGTGAGAATAAAGAGAAATCTGGTGAGGCTCAGGAGGGCAGAGACAATCTACGATTGCGGTCCGTCAGAAGCAAAAGGTAGGAGCCCTGTAGAAGCTAGCAGATATGTTCCCAGCATAGTCCTAGAATGGCACAGGTAATGCAAGACCAGAGTTACCCTTTTTTTCTTCAACTACATTGCAAAATGTATCCAGAAATTCTTGTCACAGCACTGCAGCATGTAGCTCTCTCATTTTCTAACTAACTTATAACCAGCTTTATTCCCCTTCACTACTGGGGACATAAGGCCTGACTAAACAGGGTTTAAAAATGCATATAATGTATTAGCAACAACTGCAAGTCTCCTAATTAAGACAGGTAAAACGTATGCATTAACATCAGCCGATGAGAGCAACCCCTGGGAGTTTCCCCTCAGTAACACAGCAGGCGTGAAAATGTAACTCGTCCCCTTTACGGGAGGCTTTAGGATGCATTAGCTGAAATGTTTTAAAAATACACTTTCCCTTCTAATTTAAACCAGCTTTCTGCATCAAGTTGCTTTGGAGTCATAGTTTTTATGAGCAGAGGGTCCAAAATGATGTTTTATAAAGGGACTTAATTCACAGGAGAGCATGGGATGATGAACCTGATCAGTCGTTTGCAGGTGGGAGAGCACTGCTCTGCTGGGGAGATGCACTGTGTCAGCACACACTGAGCACTCCTTCCTCACAATAATTACCTTTCCACTGAGGAGGAACAGTGAGTGCATGTACAAAAAACACGGTCCTCCATGGTCATTACTCTTAATTACAGCATTACTTGACTCAGGACTACCACAAAATTATGCTGATTTGCCTCTGCCTTATGCAGGCTTTTGTACTGGCACAAATTGAGTGCTAAGTGGGTGCAAATCAGTACCAACTCCTGAGCAGAGATTTCTGGTGTGGTAGTGTTTTACATTCAATTTCTGTATAGCAGTAAAAGATACCATACACAACAGTGGAAAATCAGCTCCTCCCTCTCTCTAAGACAGGGAGCAGCGCCTGCTTGCCAGACCATTCCCAGTAGTGAACCTTCTCTTCCCACACACGGTTTTCCTTTCAAATCCATGCCACTTCACTTTTATAATCCTCAGCCCCCACATTTCCAACAGTAAGTGATAAGTCTGCATCTCCCAGGTCGTTTGTCTCCCTCAGGGATTGGCAACACTCCGTGTTTCATTTAAAAGCTGTCTTGCAACAGCCAGAGTTTTCCTCTGAAACCCTCTCTCCACCTCTTGGAGAAAAACCATCCCCAAAACCCAGCAAGAATCAAAGCTGAACTGTCCAGGAAACCGTATTCCCTGAAAAGGAGCAGAGAAGTTATTTTGGAAGACAACTGTGAGGACATTGATATCCAAAGCTATCATAATATTTGACTCTCAGAAAATAGGAATGTCCATCCCTTGGGTCAACTGGGATGATATTAAATGGGGAGAGGGAAAGAAAACGCTTGTCTTTTGGAAGAGGGACACGGGGCTGCAGCAGCGCTCCTCAGCCAAGCGTGCAGGCAACACAGAAATCAAAAGCTGAGCTTCAAGTGCTTCCTGTCAGCAGCCTTTTGTCTGCAGCTCTGCAAGCGTTTAGAGATGAAAGTCCTAGAGTTTCACTAAAGTGACAAAAATCTTTCCTTAGGACCCCGCTTGATAGTGTGGCTGTCTGCTGAATGGACTTATATTTGGGGTTTGTGCCCTTTTCCTTTCTTCTTCTCCCATCCCTAGAACTTAAATTATACATATTGGGCCAAATGCGGAGGCAGACCAGCTGCGTGGGTCTTTCCCACCAGCTTCAGCCTGCAATCGCAGCCCCTTCAACTGGATGTGCGCAGGTAGAGCGGTCTTGTGCCCCTCAAGAAAAGGGGCTTGGATGTAGTCTTCTCCTTCTATTGCACGTCTACAGAGCCATGTGCCTGTCTCCAGGAAAGCAGCTGGAGAAGGAGGCGACCAGACATGGCTGCTGTGGAAAGCTTCGGGTATATGCAACTATTCAGCAAATTCTTGCTAGTGATGGCTCTGTTCTCAGAAATCAGGATCACTCAGCATATGCTTCACAAACAGGGGAAAAAAAGGCAGGAGGGGGATAAATTCATGGGATAATTTATTCACAATGAATAATTCAACCAGCAGAAGTGACTACTCCAAAGATCGGGTCAAAAGTTGAGCTCTTGAATAAATGAATTGCCCTTTCACAAATCTAAAAAGCAGAAATCTCAATATTTATCATTTGCCGACACACAAATATTCCAGAACAACATTTTCTAATGAAGTGGGGAGGGGTGTTAATAATAAATTCTATTGATAACAGGAGTTAGAAAACCAAATAATAACTGACTGGAACATGTTTATATATGAAAAGCGGCTTTTCAAACAAACTGTCAACAGTGGGCTGCATTATAAGACTATTAGGAAATAGGAACTCTGTAAATAACTTGCCTACCCCGGCAACTAGTGAACCTACTGCCAGTAAATAAGCATTACCCTGGAGCACGAACCAAGCTGTCGAAAGCTCAGAGACATATGGCGAAAGCGCAAGCAAAGAGGCTGGAGATCCACAGCTGAGAGCAGACGCACAAGCGAGAAATGGGAACCATTGGAGACCTGGAGGAGTCACATCCCCTCCCTGGCTGGGTGCGAGGTGGGTTTTGCCTAATGACCCTAATGTGCAGCCCAGGCAGTGTGCCTGCCTAGCCCACTGCAGGGCAACCAGAGATACTGACCTCCAGCCCATGCAGCATGGCCACTGCATCCTTTTCACCAGGACCAGCCACCTAGGTCTAGGCTGCTTCTGGTTGGGGCAAAGGCATGTGAAGTGCTCAGATATAACTTCCCTGTGGTAAAATTCCCATGGAAGCTCACTGTGTTCTCTTGGAAATATGTTATAGAATCATAGAATCATAGAGTAGTTAGGGTTGGAAAGGACCTTGGGATCATGCATTTTCAATCCTCCTGCCATGGGCAGGGACACCTCACACTAAACCATGTCACCCAAGGCTCTGTTCAACCTGGCCTTGAACATTGTCAGGGATGGAGCATTCACAACTTCCTTGGGCAACGCATTCCAGTGCCTCACCACCCTCAAAGTAAAGAATTTCCTCCTTATACACAGTCTAAACTTCTCCTGTTTAAGCTTTAGCCCATTATCCCTTGTCCTATCACTACGGTCCCTAATGAAGAGTGCTCTTCAGCATCCCTATAAGCCCCCTTCAGATACTGGAAGGCTGCTCTGAGGTCTCCACGCAGCCTTCTCTTCTCCAGGCTGAATAGCCCCAACTTTCTCAGCCTGTCTCCAAACGGGAGGTGCTCCAGTCCCCTGATCATCCTCGTGGCCTCCTCTGGACTTGTTCCAACAGTTCCATGTCCTTTTTATGTTGAGGACACCAGAACTGCACACAATGCTCCAAGTGAGGTCTCAGAGTAAATGGACAGGACCCACAGTTCCTTCAGGATTTAAGCCCACAGGGGTCCAGACTGGCTTTGCTATATGCTGTCGTAACATGAGCAGATGCTGAGGACCCCCGGCATGCTCTGTCTTCACAGCATTTCATTATTGGCCCACTTGCTATGCTATTGTGTCAAACCTATCCTTTTCTAGCAATTATAGGGGCAGATCAATATAAAGGTAGGAGCTCATTTGGGCTCATCAACTCATTTCACACAAGTTACTGCCAGTCATGCTTGTTCATGGCTGATTGAAGCAATGGATGGAGCTCATCGGACCTGGGGAGTCCTTTGCCCCCTTGCTGATAGCAGTAACGGAACTTCAGCCAAACCAAGGGCAGTGTGGGTCAGTGCAGTTTGGACTGATCAGACTGCAGGTCCTGCAGGCTGGCTTAACCCAGTCTTGAAGCCATGCCTTGAGATCACATTCAGAAACACAGAGGCACTGAGTGGAGAGTGGAATTCTATTTTTCCTTATACTGTGCATAGCTGCAGTGAGCAGAGCTCTCAGCAGAGATCAGTCTCTGGCACATAGGGCACAGGAAAAATGACTTGAGGCACCAACAGCCTGAAAAGAGGGAAGGAGGTTGATGAGGGACAAAGACATGCCTAGCTGGGGTGCTGCTTTCCTTTTCCCATGGGGATGCAGGATAAAAACATCCCAAATACTGCCTTCCTATGACATCCTTCACCTGTCCTGAAGAGCAAACATCTCCAACTACCCCTGAAAACCAGCTTGGTGTTCCTGAACTACAAAGAACTGTGAAACACTGACCAGATGGTTTGACAAACCATCCTCTATGGGCTGGAGCAGGACAGAGAAGCAGCTCTGCTGAGATGGGGAGCCTAGGAAGGTCAGCGTGCCAAGCATCACTTTGCTCTGCAGCAATGAGCCACATAGCAACTTGGTGGTAAAGGCAGGAATCTCACTCCACAGCTTTTGGAGTCCCCATTCTCTCACTGACAAGAGCACAACCTCTCCATCAGACTTCACAAAGTTGGCTTGATTTAATTTTTTAAGATTTTATTTTATTTCTGGAGAAAAATAAAAAAGAAAGAAAAGGTCATTTTCAACTAGGCAACAGCAATAACAAACGCATAAATACGAGAGCCGACAGCCTTAATTTGTGGTTACATTTCTACATTTCATCTCAACAAGGATTCTGGATGCAAGGGAGGCAAATAGTGCTCCTGCCCTATAAAAGAGGTACGGGGGGAAAGAATGTAGTGAAGTAAATTATAGAAATGGTCTGGAGTCAGAAGGACTCCACTATGAGCAATTAAAAGGAAAATTAACTGTAAGGAAAGTTTTCTTTCGGTTTTATAGCTAAACCCACAAATAGAAGAAATACTGTACAGCTGAACTCCAACAAACAACCATGCCTGATTTTAATGAGCAAAATGAAGGGCTTGTTTTATGGGATATGTAACATAATAGTCCCATGGTAATGGAGCCTATTTCTCCACTGCTCTGCCCTGCATGCAGTTATTCCAAGTGGTGAGAAGTGGGTGTAAAATGCTACCGAAACTGAGTTTCTTCCTTGTGTCCTCCTTCAGCCATATCTTACACCCCTTGAATGCACTGTGCTGTGTGTGAATCAACAGATTAAAGAAAAGGGACTAGTACCATGGTTAGGAAAGGAAGAGAAGGTAAGGAGGGAGGTTCTGAGCTCACTCCCTTGCCACAGACTTTCTGCATTATCCTGGTTGAGTCACTTAATTTTGGCAGAAGGTGGGATGGCAGTGTTCTAGCAGAGATCCAAACCACTGGTGAAGGTGGGATGCACTGAAGCAATGCATTCATGCATTCATGCAATGCAATGGGATGCATTGACCATGAAACACCCATGCTGTGGCTTAGCCATGCATCTTCCCACTTGCTGCACTTTAAATGGCCCTTTGGAGCTGTAACTCTGCTCTCGGGGATGAAATACCATTCCCTGTCCTCATGATCATATGTGCCTACAACCATTACATTCCTCGTACAGAACCCATCCAATCAAAGACCCCTACAGTAGGGTGCACCAGAGTTTGCATCCAAACTTTGCTGTTATTGTGGCAAAAGACGTCTACAAATATTGAGACAAAAAGTAAAAATCTGGCAGCAACAAGGACGCAGCTTCAATGGGACTGCAGATGGCTGGGGTGTTCCTGCACACCAGCAAGCATGATGGACATCTCATTTTCCATGTGAGAGGCATGCAGCACCATAACACAGAACACAACCCCATCCCTCCCCCTCACACGTCCCCTGCATTCACTGAGCAGAGTGAAAAACTCCACAACTAACTACACTTATACCCCCCAACCACTGCCACCACCCTTTGCCCCACAGACTAATCTGTTCTTACTTGCCCGAACTTACTGAAATGAAAAGGCAACTTGGTGTTCATAAATGCAAAAGAAAATATATGAGCTGTTTGCCAGGGAAAAGGTCTTAAGGCTATATAGCAAAAATTATTTCCAGTTGACTCCTTCCACCCCATCAGTTTCAAAGAACCAATTTGTTGGCTACTTTGTTGCTTTATTCAAAGAAAAAAAAATCTAGGTTTTTTTTATTATTCTTGCTCTCATATTTCATGTCATTCTTCTTGCGGGCAAGAACAGAGCAGGGGCAATACCAGCACAGAGGAGAAGAGAGAAAGGTCTCGCCAGCAGCTGGGTATGAGTGAAAGCAGTAATCTTCAAAGCTGGCTTTCGTCTCTCCTAGCCCATACAGTATAAGACAGTGATCTCATCGAGGGTCATGCTCCTGCTCCTCCTCCTTCTTCTTTTCTCTCTATTTTGTGTGTTGCCAAGAGAGGCTGCCTTGTTTAGAGACATATAACCTAGGGCTTCACCCCTCAGGGCATAACACATAAAGAAGCTTGCTGTGATGCTCATGAGCATCCTGGATCGCACTTCCCAAGCTGGTGACATCCCAGGGCCTTTTACCCAAAAGATGCATTTGGACAGACAGCAAGGTCAAATGGCCAGGATCATCTCCAAACAGATTGCACAGCAGGGTCTGAGTGCCACGAGGCTTGTGGAAATAGGTTACACACGATTATCATCTCACTTGTCCTACAGCTGCCACCAACAGCATGCTTCTTGTAATTAATATTGAACCACAAATACCTCCCACCTGTGTCTGGAGCCACGGCTGGTGTTGATGAAGCACACGTGTGGGGTTGCAAACCACATGGCACTTTCTGCCAACCAGCAGCTGGCTCTGCTGGAATGATCCCATCCTCTGCGCACAGCCAACAAATCTCACAGAGTAAATGCATCGCATCAACAAACCTGCTGGAGTTGCTACTCCTCTACAGTTTCTCAGTCATATCAAGCAGCAATCCCACCAACTGCATCACCCTTTCCTCACTTTGAGCTCACCGCCTTCCACACCAGCCTTGCTGGAGGCTTGGACAAGAGGCAACACCAATTTGGAACTCACCTCTCAAAACAGAGGAAAAATTATCTTGATGTAATGGTTGCAACAGAAGTTTTAAAGGCAAAGCTATTTACTGCCCATATCCTAGGCTGACAGAGTCCATCTCAGAGGTACCCTGTTGCTCTTCCCTCCCTCATCCATATCATGACAGCATCCACAACTGGTTCTTGCTGGTACCACACAGCATTTATTTCTATTTGTTGGGGGGTGTGTGTGACTAACAGCAAGTATTCCAGAAATCAAAGATTTTGGAAGATTAAATTCCTTGCAAATTCAGGGTGAGCTGAGCTAATAGCTTCAGCCAGAGGGGGACTGGAAAAAAAAAGTAAAGGAAGAGAAAAGAGTGGGAGGGGAATTGTGAAAAACTTTCGAAACACATTGTTTCAACATCGTCTAAACAAAACGGGTTGGGTTTTTTCTGAAATACCAAAATGTTTCATTTCAACATTTTCACATTCGTGTCTCCAAACAGCCTTTTTCTTTTACAAACCAATGTAAGTTGAAAGAAAACAAAGTTAAGTGAAAAGGTTAATAAATGAAATGAAACATTTTGGGGTTGGATTAAGAAGCTATTTGGGGTTGACCCTACAGGAATCTTCTTTTTCTCCTTTTCTTTCAATTTACCAAGAAAATGTAAATACTTTGTTTTGGTTTGACCTGAAGCAATTTTTTTATCATTCTTGGAACCTGCTATGCCATTGTTTACCTAGATCAACTCATCAGCTCCCTGGCACTCTTTTCTTGGAGGAATTAGGGATATCAAAGGGACTAAGAGAGACCACATTGAGTTGGCTATGAGGAGAGTTGCTGTGGGGTCTGGGCTTTTTGATCCCAGTCAGGGTAGTTAGGTGTTGTGGTACCCACAGTGCCCTCAGGACATGAACCAGATGTGGGGAGATGTGAGATCTTTTATTAGGCCAAAATAAAAGTACTATAGAAGGTATTTCCTGCACCCACAGGATTCACCTTGCCTGGAGGATGATGCACAGTCACTGCTAAGGCACAGCTCTGTCCTAAAGGGCACAGTGGCATCCTGACTGATAGATTTATGGGTTTTGGAAAGAAATCATGAGAACCAGGTTTTCTTTATTTAGGAGAAAAGGCAGAAATAAACATCCCTATCCACACATAAGAAAGATGTAGGCAGGCAGAAGGACAATGTTGAAGCCTCAGAAATGGGACTGGCCCCAGGTTGCACTCCTCGCTGTGCTATGCCAGGGGCTCCTGAATACAAGCTATTGATTTTGGTTGCGTAATGCTGAGCTGTAAGACCTCATCAGCTGCTACTCATTACACAGGCAGAGCCCTTCTTGAATAGAAACCATAGCAGAAAATAGATCTCGGGATGTAAAACCTGACATCTTGAATTCATAAACGGAGCGACAGCATTCTTGTTTAGAGTCTGAGGGTGGCCTGCTCTGAACTCGCCTTTCTTTTATACCAGATGAGTCTAACCTCAGAGCCAGGATGACTCCAGCAAGTATCATTACTCTAAAGCAATGAACATGCCTCAAGTCTAGCAGTGCTAGAGTCGCTACAAAGAGCCCAAGCAAGGGACACCAAGTCTGATGTTACCATCTGTCCAGACCTATTGACTCTCTGATGATCTCCTCAGCCCCAACAACAGCAACAGCAAAGGGTGTGACAGTCAGACCGTCTTCTCACACGTGATATCCTAACTGGGGAAGTGCCTCAGAAAGCCCCAGCCACTAGAAAAAGACAGAAAATAAACCCAGAAACCACCCTCCTCCACTTACCCCACTGGCAAACCAGTTTCACTTCTGAAAGCAGGATGGATTATCCCACAGTATGCTCTCCTCTCTGTTAACATGAGGGTAAAGGAAGGCATGGGCTGAAGTGGTTTTCACCCAAAAGGACACAAGACCCTTTGGAGCACCAGCATCTCACAGTGAGGCTATGCCAAAACACCAGCTCCACCACAGAAGTTGCATCTTCTTTGTGTGCTGCTTTAACTCAGCTAAAGAAGAGAAATACTTTGTCCACAGGTAGGTAGATGCCCAGCTATAGCTTTCAGAGCATACCTGGCACACTGAAAGACCATGGGAGTTAACAACCATCATCTCCCTGATCCAGAGCCACATAAAGCTGAGTGGCAATGGAGGGGCTGGGGTAAGGATTCATTGATCCCTCAAAGGTCTTTTGCAACCCAATTTTTTTACGGTTTCACATACCTGATTCATTAAGATGTGGGTTTGGAGATATTGAAGATTTATACCAGATCTCCTGCAAGAGCCAGGCAGGACATCTAACCTCTTCCCACCTTTCAAAAACCATTTTCCAAACTAATTTTGCTGGGTTATTCTTCATAGAAGCTAATACAGGGCTATGTTTTGTATTTGTGCTGGAAACAGTGCTGATAACACAGGAATGGTTTCATTGCTGCTGAGCAGTTCTTACACAGAGCCAAGGCCTTTTCTGTTCCTCATCCCAGTCCACCAGCAAGTAGACTGGGGATGCACAAGGAGCTGGAAGAGGACACAGCCAGAACAGCTGACCCCAACTGACCCCAGGGATATCTCATGCCGTATGACATCATGTTCAGCATACAAAGCTGGCGGAGGAAGAAGGAAAGGGAGGGTGTTTGCAGTGATCGTGTTTGCCTTCCCAAGTCACTGTTACACATGGTGGAGCCGTGCTGACCAGGAAGTGGCTGAACACCCACTTAACCATGGGAAGTGGTGAGTCAATGCCTTGTTTTGCTTTGTTGGATGCACATCTTTGCTTTACCTATAAAACTGTCTTTATCTTAACCCACAAGTTTTCTGACTTTTACTCTCCCCATTCTCTCCCCCATCCCACCAGGGTGGAGTGAGAGAGTGCCTGTGTGGGGCATAGTCGCTGTCTGGGATTAAACCACAACAGTCTCTTTTGGCACCCAACATGGTGCTCAAAGAGTTGAGATAACAGATTTGATTGGAATGTGCAAGATCGAAATTATAGCTGTTGCGGTTTAGCTATTAATTGGCAAGCTTCTGTGCTTGCCATGGGGTTTGCTTGTGTTACTGTCGATTAGTGTCTAGTGCTTGTTAGCGGCTGCTCTTTGCTTTCACTGCTTGCTGTAGTGCTGTGCTGCTTATCACCTTACTGTGCTGTGCCTGGGAACGTTCTGATAACAGCAACAGTGATGTGCCTGGGCTGGCAGATGGCCATGGCATCGCTAATGTTTCTGCACTGGGCAAGCTGGAACACCAGTGTGAACTCGAATTGAAGGGACTATGACCTGCAGATGGTCCATGTGGGAGCAGGGCATCCCTGACTGTCTGTGGCTGTGAATAAGTACACACCAAAGCTGGTACATCTCAAAGCGCCTGTGGCTGTGGTTATGCCTGTGCTGCAGCAGATATACCTCTGAAGGGTTTGTGGCTCAAGGATAAATCCATGCTGGAAAAGGTACACCTCAAAGCATCTGTGGCTGTGGATAAGCCCATGCTGCAGCATATATATCTTGAAGCATCAGTGGCTGTGCAGGAGTCATGCTGGAGCACCTCAAAGCGTGCGGCCGTGGATAAGCCAGCAACAAAGCGTCTACACCCCTGGAGGGACTGCAGCCATGGGCTGAGCCATAAAGGCTGGCTGTCAAACCGTCTGCAGCAGGCTGTGTTGGAGCAGGGTCACTTCTGTAGGGCTGTGAGTAAGGCCATGCTGGAACAGGTATATCTCTGAAGGGCCATGGATAAGGCCACTCTGGAACAGGTTCATCTCAAAGCAATTGGCTCTGGGTAAAGTCTATGCCGCAGCCGGTATACCCTTGAAGAGACTGTGGCTCATAGATAAAGCTCAGCCCTAAGAAACTACAGTCTGTGAATAAGTCCAAGACGGAGTAGGGGCAAGGGCATTCATTGTAATGTTAAACCTTATGGTCTGGACCAGGGGTGGATATTGTAATGGAAATACCTTTAAACTATTGTAACCTGTGATTTGAGTTGCATGCAAGGCCAGGTTGGACAGGGCCTTGGGCTACATAGTCTAGGGTGAGACTTCCGTGCCCGTAGCAGGGGGTTGGAACTAGAGGGTCTTGAGCTTCTTTCCAACCCAAACTATTCTGTGGTTCTGTGATTCAATGTTACAGGAATTCCTATAGCAGGAACCACCTGAACCAATGGAGGACAAACCTTACCAGAAGCAGTAATGACCCAACCTGAGCTGGCTTTGGTGTCCAGTAACTCCACACAACACACCACCTCTCCTGCCTGAGTGATGACCGTAACAGATGTTGTTATTTGAGCCCAAAGTCACGGACTAAATGAACTTATGGGACATTGTAGGTATTTATGAACATTTTAGAGACATTTTATAAGGGTGGTCCATAGACTAGGGGAATGATATCTGTGTATTATACTAAAGGATGGGAAGGGGGGAAGAGGGGGAATGAGAGCGTATTGGATAATGTGGGACCTGGGCATGATATAAATGGTATGGAATAAGGAGTGGAGAACGTGCATCCACAGCTTTTGCTTTTCTAATTAAACTGTCTTTATCTCAACCCTTGAGTTTTCTCACTTTTTCTTTTCTGATTCTCCCCCATCCCACTGAAGAGTGAGGAGAAGTGAGCAAATGGCTCAGTGTGGGGCTTAGTTGCTGCCTGGGTTAAAACACAACACCCATTCATGTTAGTGAAATACTTAAGATAATGGTGCTGGAGACACTGAAGCATCTGTCTGACCTACAAGTATGGACTATTTGCAGGTGTAACCTCAGAAGGCATCAATGTGTCTCAAATACACCTCATCACTGTCCCTAACCTGCCCATATCCAGTCTTCACCAGAGCATCCACTAATAACAAGGTCTTCTCTTGCAGCTCCTTTTGCAGCTTTCCATGATCTGCACCATGCCAGCAACAGCCTTTCACAGACTGTTTCTGAGGTGGACGCAGTGCAAATCCCTTTCTTACCTGCTCAGTAGGAGGCAAGAAGTCAAATATACAAGATAAAAACATCCCATATGCAGCAGCCTGGCTTAAGCATGCTGTCACCAGGTTCTGCCAATTTATCCTTTGTCAGCTCTTTCTAGTTGCTCCATCTTTCCTCACATATTTCAAATCTGCATCTAATTCAAGTACTACATCCATTTATTTTCTTAATACTTTTATTCCCCTGACCTGTGTTTTCATGGTGGGCAGCCGTTGTTGCAAGCACAGTGCTGAAATAAGGCACTTATTGGCTGCAGCTCCAGGGATTTTAACCGGATATCTGCCTTTGTTTAAATTAAGTAAATCAGGATGTTTCCTAAACACCATAAGGACAGAAGTTTAGACTTCTACTGAATCAGCTTTTTGACCTGAAGCCAGCAATGTTTCAGTCAAGGACATTCCCTGGATGTATCCAAGGAGTCTGAAAATCCCTTTCGTCAGGTCCAGGAGCTCTGTGACTCACCCTTTCAGGGATGCTCCGTTTGGAGGGGATGCCTACTATAAAGCAATTACATGAAGACAAACTTGTAGTCACTTAAAATTAAGATACATCCCACACTTCAAATGCGTTTTTTGATACAAGTCTGTATTTATATCCTTAGAGACATACTCACCCATACTCCCTGATGAAAACAAACCTGCAGCCATGATGGGATACGGCTTTAGACTTGGCTGTAGACAGAGCTTTGACACAGGGTTTGACACAGAAAGGGCTCACGGCTGTTGTGTTCCTGAGTACCTATTCCTATAGAAATGTTTTACCTTCAGTTTTTGTTAGGTGAGGAGTTTCCAAAGTGCTCAGAACAGGACACGACAGTGAACTCGAAATAAAAGAGAGTCTTCAGCTCCATTTCTTACACTGATGTCTTTCTGGAAGCCCACAGGTTAAGGATACAACTTCCATAAGCAAGAACAAATGGCAAGATGGACACATCTTCCAAGCAGATCCATGGCCTCTGAAGACTGGAAAATCCCAAAAGCTTTCAAAGGTTCTGTGCGTCCTGGGACTTGCATTTTTATTTTCTTCTGAAGAAGCAAACCGTGGTTTCCCAGATGTAGCCCATGGGCTCCCAAATGAACTTGGAAAGTACCAGAATACACAAAGGAAACAGGCTGCTGCAAATATCGATTGCTGGGAAGAGGGAGGGTGAGTAATTCCTACCATAAATTGGTCCAATTATTGGAAATGCTGACAAAAGCTAAATGCAGAAAAAACTACAGTGGTTCCCAGCACTGAGATGCTCTGAGACAAAGGGAGCTTTGCTGTCCTTCAGCCACAGGCCACCAACAAAGAAAACAGAAACTGCTGATGAAATTAATCATTAATTGTCTTAATTAAACAACTGAGAAAAAGCTTCGTAATCAAATATCCACCTTCCTTTTGTTAAGGAAAGGTAACACGTTTGCAACACAGGGTTTGGAGAACAATCTCTCAAGGTCAGATTTATATTGCTTAAACTGATTCTCATTTGAGGCTTTGAGGTGCTTGGCTCGGTTGTTCCCATGTGAGAGATCTTCACCCTCAAACTGTTTACCTATGCTTTACGCTTCCAGCCTCTTTCCCTAAAGTCAGCTGTTCTATTTAAGGAAAGAGATGCTTCTCTCTATGAACAATGCTAGTAAAAAACGACCAAGTCCTGACTGTGGCCTGTCTACAGAGGCCACTGGCTTTGAAGGCCTTGTTAAATACACTTTATTTGTCTCAGCTAATGTCATTATGGTGATTCACTCTGTTTATGCCAGCAAAATGAATGAGCACCATTAACGTGATGCAGAGTGTGTAGTTAAATGCCTTCTCACGGGCACTGACATCACAGCAGGGTGTTTTCCCTCACCTCTTCTCCCTGGCATTGCCCAGGATTTCAGCGGGAGAAAAAGCATATATAGATGCAACATAGGCTTTATGTGGTACAGCAGCAGTACCCTGCTCTACTTAGATTTTACTGGCAGTGCAGTTTTTCAGATGAAAGCTGTGCTGATATATAAGCAGAGCTCAAAATCCTGTCCAGATCAGCAAAAAAAGAGGTTAAATAATTAGCTATAAAAAAAGCAGACTTAATGAGAAGCCAGGTAATGCGTAACCCAATGTGATATTAGAAAGCAAAGGAATCTAAGTGAGGCAATTTACATATCTTGGCAGCAATGTGCAGCTCAGTAGGAATGTCTGGAAGGAAATCACATCCGCAGTCAGCACAGCAGTGTTAACCAAGATTTGAGCCTCAAAAATCTACAGCTTAAAGTCCCATCACCCAGGCTTCAGTTCATACATTATTTCCATGCTAACAAATGGGTAGCAAACAAAAAAAAAAACCCTCTGAAGGTCCAGAGAGCCAACAAAATGACTTTGGGTGCAAACTCCTTGGGAAGAATGATATATCTGAATAAATGAAGTTATTGCAGACAGTGCAAAACTTGATTAAAGGCTCCTTTATAGTGGAGGTAACCTGTAGACATACCTTGAAGCAGCTTTAAACATTGCAATCAACAGCAGTCTAACCCAACAGCACAGTAGAGCAACTATACACATACTTGCCTGTTGTTTGGGTGTGTTTTGCTGCTATTTGAACCTGCACCTGTCGGTAAAGATAAGGTTTGGCTCAATCTGCTTTGCATTATGGCCACAATAGTGATGGCAGAGTGGACTCAGAGTTCACCACATCTGAATCTCCAGCATCACCCAGTAAGGGAGAGGCACACAGCAGATATGTGCTAAAAATGAAAGCAGAGCATCCGCAGGGGCCATCCTGCCACCAGACAACTGGAAGAAAGCACAGATGGGGATGGATGCAAGCCACTCATCAAAGAAAGCTGGGAGGGAATATTTTATGGGATTTAAGCAACTCCAGGGACGTGCAAAGAGCAGCTCAAGCTAGACAGGGATGACCAAGAAATTGCCTTAAGCACCTGATGGTGAGGGAAACATCCAAATTCAGATCCTTCAAAGTCTTGTAAGTGGGTAAGCAGAAGTGCTGAAGACAAAAGGAAATTATTCATTTTTCAGCTTGTTTCCACTACTGTCCTTCAGTATCTTCAGAGCTAAAACTAAGTGACTGCAGTTCAGCTGGGTAAACACAAGCCAAACCAGAAACCATCTTGCTTTTGAAAGTATCACTATTAGCTGCCCACCTGCAACCAGTTTGAAGCTGGAGCATATGCTGTGAGAGTTTAAAACTTGCTGGCCCCCCAAGGACATGTCTGCATGGGTGCAGCCATACTCCCAGCTGCTCAAGCAACCTGTCTGGTCCTGCTCACCATACCCTTTGACGTGGACACGACTAACCAGGTGCAGATATGGGAGCTTCCCCAGCACTGATGGCCCTTGAGCAAACAGGCTTTCAAGGGCGAATGTGGTATCTTTTCTTTCACCTCTTTAATCTTATCAGTGCTGCCTAAACCTGGTCTAACAGGCCATCCAAGGGACAGCGATTGCCTCAGGGGTGGACATGCAACTAGAGAGAGACTGCCAAGTATGCAGATGGTTGTTATCTGCAACAGCATTGCTGTGCAACAGGCTGAGCCAGGACTCTCCAGTCATGTCTTAAAGAAGAGCATGCCTCAGGAGCATGGGGTTTCTGTCCTTCAGCCTTTTGAATTTGTTCTCTGCAGAGGCTGCCTTTGATCAGAGCATCACCAAAGCCTCGCCAGATTAAATTCCACCAAGCAGATCCTCAGCTGTGGTAAATCAGCACAGCTCCCTCAGGGTGGATGGAGTTATGGCGTAACCCCCCTGCGGAGGATCCATCCGTCTTTCATCCAGCTCGAGCATTAGTGATAAATGCAGCTAGTTTCAAATGCCTTTGTCCGTCTTGCTGGAAGAATGCTGATTGTGAAACGGGAATTTGCAATGCTAACAAAATCCTGAGGACTGGCTGCAGAGGAAAATAGCTGCAAACACACAAGACCAAACCCTCTCTCCTCGCTTAGAAGATTCACGACGTCCCAAGGAGTCATAGCAGGGAGGCAAAGACCAACAGTGTTTGAACCCTTCTCTGTGCTTCATGGGGAAGATCTGTGGGCAAAGGGGACCTGATGCTACAGAGGCAGCTGTCTTGCAAGACTTCAATGCATCGAACACTGATGCTAGCTCCATCATGTTGCACAGTAGGGGTTTGCTGCTTACACTGTTTTCTCCTCACTTTTGACTCCGGACACAATCGTGTTTCTGCTAAGCTCTGATACTCCCTTATCACGTTGCCCTGCCAAGGTACAGAGCTGGTGGGTGGAAATACACCCGAGTAAGGGATATGTGAACAGAGACCCTGACTCCATCTGCCCATTCAGCTTCTGCCTGTTTGCTTGCACCTTCTCTCATTTTGGAGAAGCTCACCCTCGGCTCAGTTCCTCTGCCTGCAGTGTTTTTCATCTGGAATTAAAAACAGAGTTGGTGCAGGAGATTTCTAAACTCACTGTGAGCATGAAGAGTTGAGAAGTGAAAACTAACTTTCCACCAATTCTGGCCCAAATTGCCTGAAGCCCACTTGTATTTTCTGCTCAAGTTGTCTTTCGTTTCCTTTTCACAGAGCTGCAGTCCTCAGGCTTTCCCTTTAAGGTTTTAGCATCCTCAGGAAGTAAAATTTACAATATAGACCAAGCTGGAAAACAGAAAGCAGCAAGTACCAAAGCAAGCACCCTAAAAGTGATACCAGGTGATTTTGGAAAGGCAAGACCTCTCTTCTGCAGACCTCAGGATGGATCTCCCATCCTCTTATCCCAGATCCTCTCTCATACCAGTCCTTAAGATGCCCCTGTACTCCGCACTGCCGTGACGCAGGTAATGCCCACCAGCAAACAACCTCATGTCTTCTAACTTGGATTTGCCAGTGGTGACTTGTGGTGTCAGAGCACAGCCAGCTCCCAACATACAGAAGCTTTATATCAATAAAGTTAAGTCTGCAGGCGTGACAATGACACAACCTTTTTATTCCCTTTCATATAGGTCATTGCAAACATGTAGGTGAGGTTGAGGCTTTCAAATACAGTCTAGGAAAAAGACTGAGTGCAACAGAGTAAAAGGTGCCAGTATACGGACAAGTGGTTATTGCATACATCGGCCAAAGGAAAAATCATGTATTTCAGTCTTCCTCCATCAAGTACCTTTGACAAGGAAACAGTTAAGTCCAAACCTTTCTCTTCTTTTTCCTGCATAAGTGTCACAGTCTCTTGGCAGAATGAAGTTTGCCCTGAAAAGTCTCACTGACCCCATCCAGTGAAATTCACAGATCTTTTAAAGTTTTCCAACATCATCAAGCAAAAAAAAAAATAAACACTTGTGATGTTAAAAGCGCTGCAAGAGCCTGTTTGATTTGAGGAATTTTCCCTATTCACTCTCAGGCCCAAACATATGGTTAGTATTTCAGGAACTGGCTGGAGGTGGGATCTCCCCAGCTCTGCTCAATGGGCGCCATTGGCTATCACCAAGGGTCCCCAGATACAAAAACCAAGCAGCCATTTCTCAACACGAAAACCCTTCAACTGCCTGTGAAACACACAGCGTGACACCAGCACAAGACCTCTAAAGGAAACAGCCTTGGGAAAGGAAGTCAGAGAACTGGAAGAAAAGGAGGGGAAAGAGCAAGTAATCCAGATGGCAAATTATTAGTCTCCTTTTAGATCAGTGTTGGACTGAATAATGGCCCTGCACTGCTGTTTCCAACTAGATGAGCCACTGGCAATGTGGCCATGCTGTTTGCTTGGTGTAATTAATGTATTTAGGGTAGTTCCCCCCACAGGGTGCTCTCAGGGCAGCACCCAGGCAAGCTTTCCTCCCGGACACAGCAGAGCAGGTACACCCGGCTGCAGGGACAGCCCTTTGTGGAGGGAAATGATGCTCCACAGTTGAAGCATCCCCAGGTGAAACACCATTTCCTTTAGGTATATCCTGTATTTTCACTTGCAGGTAGGCTATTCTTTTGCTTTCATCTGGGTGGTTCATGATGATAAGCCATAGCACCTTATTCCAAATTGTGTTTATTACCAGTTTGACACATTACACTAGTGTCTATTTTTCAAGTCATTCCATGAAACACTTTCCTGACACAATCAAAATGACTATTAACTTCATGTTTGGCCTTATCAGAACCAATACTGACCTGGTTTCTTAGATCTGTCCAAGCCTGCTTACAAAAGGAATATTTTTCAAAGCAAATAAATACAAAATACTTTATGCAATTTAAAGTTAGCACGAGACCATTTCCCAGCACCAAACTCACCAATGCTCTTCGTGTTTCTCTGAACACAATATTCCTCCTGCAAAATGATCCATCGCCAGCCATTTGTCAGACTTCAGACCTTCCAGTAATGCTTACAATTTCCTGAACAGTCAACATTTATTTCCAAGTGGCTGAGTCAAGCCACAGGTAATTTATTGGCTGCAATCAAAATATGAAGTGAGGCATTTTGAAAGCTAATGTGTAACTGGAGGAAACCCATGGTGCCATGATGGGTTTTAGATTGCAGTCATATTTACGACCAATGATTGTCAACGTTATTTGTGTTTATGCCTCGATTGCTGTGCTATGTCATGCAGTCCTGCATAGCCAAAATCAGTGTCTTGACTTTAGAATCATCTCACAGCATACGGTGAAAAATGGTGTGAAACGAAAGTAGCATATTTTAGTCATTGAGCATGTCTCTCCATCAACCTTATCTTTCTTATCTTTAAAGAAAACTATAATTGGATAATCTTTACTTAATGTAAACTTCTAAAAGCTGGAAGCCATTTCAAGATTACACAGATTAACTGTGGCTACCTGTGAGAACATGCTTCAACATTTCTATGAATTCAGGGTGGATAAAAATCCAATGTCTCCAGTATTTATGAAACTATTTTGGCAAAGAAATGACTGGAAATTTGTCACACATCCTTCAAGCAAAAATGCTAACTTTTCTGCAGTGTCGTTGTCTCTCTTATTACCCTATGAGCCAGGCGGTTGGCTGGAAGCAAGTAGTGGTTTTAGCCTTCTGTTGGTTTGCTGCCTGGCTCCTAGGTTAACTTGAGCAGTCAGCTGCAGAGAGGAATGCATTTTTAAAGCTCAGGTTGTTTGATTTTGCTGTACGTTTTACATGTACAGATATTCCTTGTTGCACAGCCACACAGCTCTCTGCAGAGAAATCTGCCTGACACTGCATTACCCCCCTTCCACTGTGTAGTAAGATACAAACTATTACAAATATTTTGATATTTCTATGGTTTGAGGCATCAACAGCCACAGAGAAAATATGCCCTTTTCAACCAAGTTCCTACTTGTGTTCTCAATTGAAAAAGGAGATAATATATTCCTGGCAATCTGCAACCCTTTTGTCTTACCATGACATATGATTAATACTATGCCTGAATTTTGGAGAGGGACACAAATTTTGCTGTCACAATCAAGTGACTTGTATGAACCAGAGTGGATACTGCAGCCGCCTGTTTGTCGTGGGTTCTGAAATGCCCAGCTTTGTACACTTTTCCACCCAGAAAATGAGGTTTGCTCTCTCGAACCAGGACAGAGAGATGCGCAAGATCTACACTGTTTGCACGATGCCTCCCATGAGCCCACCATGAGCAATTAAGAAGCAATTTCTGAGTAAACTACATTAAGCCTTTTGGCAATTATTGCTGTTTTTCTGATTCACTTAAACTCTTTTCTTCCCTTGTTGCATCAAGTTCACAAACTAATGAGTGAGAGGAGTAACTTGATTTTGTCCATTAATGTTAGTTTCCAGTTACTGTCATAGTTACGCTCCCATAGTGATACTGGTATGTGTAGTTACACGTACCAGTATCACTAAATGATTGAAAATACCTACCTAATATTTAGATTCAGCCTCGAAGCAAACCTCTGCCCCCTTAGCTAGCAGGTCCACAGATTCCAGACACTATAGAGACTGAAGTAGACAGTCTGCATAAATATATGGGGGAAAAAAAGTATATTTAGTTACAGAAGAGTAAGTATATAGTAGTTTTCAATCAGTTTCACTGTAGTCTGTGGGTCTCCAGGATGCACTGACTTCTTCTGAACTGTCTACAAAACTTAACAAGAAAAATAAGCTTATTGTCAGTAGGCTTCAATTTAACTATACAAGGGGCTGAAGCTGTGCTGGGAAAAAAAAGTGGATGTCTGCAAATGAAGAAGATTGGAAATCACTGACTGAAAGCCACTGGCTGTTCTGGCTGTGGGTTTTTTTAAGGAAGACTGGAGCTATGCTCTAAAAAATGCCTTTAGAAGTATCTATTTACCTTGCATTTGTACTGAAGACACATTTGAGTGGGATTTGTAAAGAAATTGTAATCTTTTGGATTTAATGGTTGTATGAAAAGGAGGCCACAGACCCTAACCTCAGGCAAGATGATGGTTCAGAGAAATGAAGCCATCATACTCTATGGTTCTCCCACACTGGACCACCTCTGGCACTTCCAGCCAGTGCCTGTAGGTCTGGGGAGATCCTCTTTCTCTTTACATCCCTACAGTGAAGCGTTAAAGCCCCCCCCTCCATCCACTGAAGGCAACACGTGGGGCTGCTAAAATGGGGTGAAAATTACCCCCATTCAGCCACTGAGCATCCAGGATCCCTCCATTATCAGCAGATACTGGCACCATTAGAAGCAATCCAAGTTCAAAAAGTCTTATTTTGGAGACATCCAGTCCTCTCCATTGGGCACAGGGATAGCCCATATCCACCAGGTTCCTAACTCAGGTGCTAACTTGACTTGAAGCTATGTGGGGTTTAAAACCAAAGCAGACATGGGTGACAAAGTGTTGCAGAGGCAGGAGATGCTCAGAGGGTGGGGAGTTTCCAGAGTCACACAGTTAATGGCAAATCTGGGGGTAAACCTTGGGTCTTCTCCATAAATAAAAACCTTTGACCCATGGGTGAATCTTTTACAAGGTGCTCAAGATCAGGGGTACCCGGCATCCAGTGTTTCCAAATGCTTATTAATGATTCATCTGATCCATTGACCTACAGCAAAATCAGCTGTGAACAGCATGGCAGGGCTGATTCTCAACAATACAGCTGTTCCCCAGCACTTTTCTGGTCACATTTTAAATGACTCAGGGTTTCCTTTCAGAGCAGGTAGAGCTGACCTGTGCTAAAAGTGTATACAAACTCCCCCCAAAACCTGCGGCAAAATGCAAGAGAGGAGGGGGCCATCACCCAAATGTATAGTGAGCAATTTCTTCGTGTAAAAAAGTAATACAAAAGGGAATTTCTATCCCAGGAAGAGTGCCCAGCATTGAGCTCTCTTCTCAGAAGCCCACAGGATGTTTGTCCAGTTCAGGAAGAAAGTGATCTCTTTTACTCAAAGTATTGACTTGCACATGTCCCCCAATGCCACCAGGACCACTACCCATCCCCTGCCCACTGCAACACCCCAAGCACTGGCAAGGCTGTTTGTGCACTGCAAACTGCACTATAACCTGAGCAATCAATTCCTCCCCCTAGGAAAGAGGCTGCTCGAGCATCGCAGTGCTCCTGGAATGTTTGGGAATACTTGTCAAAACACGACTCCGGTTTCATTGTTAGTTCTATTAACATTCAAACATTTCCCTTGCTGATTAAAGGCACTGGCTCCACGCAACGTCTTAAAGTCAATACCTACCTGCCTCCTATCCAATTTCTTATGTAACTGCTGTTTTCCACACCACAAACGTTCTTCTCTTAATGACGAATGAAAAGATTTATGCCACAATTACTACGCAGAGGCCTTTCAGGGCGGACGGAGGCCAAACCTCTCTGACCACAGGTTGCATTCTTCATGATGTTTGATCTGGACATCCAGCACGCTGCATGAGGGGACTCACATTTCTGCAACAGCACAAGATCCCTGAGGTAGTTATCACTTTATTACAACAGAGCTGGACAAGGTCACGCGAGCCAAGCTGCACATCAGGAGTTGGTATTTGGGAAGGCAGTTCACCTTCCTCAGCTTTTTGGGGCGGCCAATTGTACCATGGGGATAACAACACTTAACTATCCCCTGTAGAGCTATCTGTTTATAAAGTATCCTGAGATCCTCAATTGCTTTTCCAGTACAAAGCTGCTGGATGTGCACAGAGGATCTGGAATGCATATGTGCATTGCTTCTTGTTTCAAAGGCCAGTAAAAGCTATAAAGCCACCCAATTCTGTAACACGTCCTGTGTATTTAATACACTGATACATCCACCCACCCTATCTCTGCAGCGATATACCCAGAGTAGAGCTTGCACCATGCTCTTTGGAAAAATAAAACTACCACAGGAATGGCAAGCAGATAGCCATACAAATCAGGCTCTAAGTTTGTGGCTAGCCTGCTGTCAGACTCAGCACTGTGTCAGCACCAGCTTGCAGGAGCACACAGGCTGTATTAAAGCGGAATTGAGAATGGCTGAATTGTCCCCATATTTGAGCCTTCCCCTGAAGCAGGACAACATGCCACTGAGAAAGAGCTTGCCTGAAAGTTGTAGCATGGATGCCCTAATGTTGACTAAAATTCTGCCATCCCTAATACATGAAAGATCTTGGCTTGCATTTATTTTAGGATGTGGCTGCTTATTCTGAAAGCTCTCATGCTGCTCAATACACATCCCTTCCCCTGCCTTAGAGTGGGGCAGAGCAAGGGAAAAAAAAGCCCCTGGAGAAAGAAGGGTAAGGTTATGGCCACCAGGCTATACAGCAGGGCCAGGACTCAGGGAAGAGCCCAGTATGTGACATCTCCGAAGGGTTGGATATGAGGGGTGTTTCCATACCCTCTGCTGCAGGTGGGCTGCCAGGGTAGGCAGGCAGTGACAGGCAGACACCGTCCTATGGTGGTCTGTGGTCATATCCAGGAGAGAGGACTTCAAGTATGGCCACTGGGCTCCCAGAAGCTCATTTTGGCAGTGCGTGGTTTCTCCTCACAGGCATCAGTCTGCACAGGCTGCTGGCGGATTAAACATGTTGTGGCTTCGTTTCAAACAGCCCCCCAAAGTAAAGTGTCCTTCTATACCCGCAAGCGCAATGCCCCAGCTCGTTTGAAATGTCCTAGTGGTGATGGCACGAATAGCTCTGGCAGGCAGAAGTGATCTCTGCCTTCTCCTCTCCATGCTCTGGAGCACTGTCTTGTTTCACCCCAAAGACAGGGCACACCCAGCCTACACTGGCGGTCAATGGCCCCTCGGGGAGCCACTGTGACCCCAGTGCAGTCCCCGCACGCAGCAGCTGTGCTGAGTCAGCATTATTTCAAGCTCTGATTTTTAAATCTTTGCTTCTCACACCCTCCACAGGCTTGCTGTTTTGCTTTGGGTTTGTTTTTTTCTCTGCACTTTCTCCCATCATTTGCTTTGATCTTCAAGTTGACGACTTATTTTACCTCTACCAGCACCTCCCCATGCACAGCTCCTGCAGAACAGGCTCGCTGGATGTCTCTCCAGCACACTCATTCCTTCTCTTTTCCCTGCGAATCAAACAACTTATCCTTCCAGAGCCCTCTATTCCTCATGTGTCTGTGCTGTTCGGTGGGAAAAATCCCATAAGATGAGGTTATGTTGCAGTCAGCTCGCAGAGGGTGCAGGCATAGAGAGAGCCTTCATAGGATGGCTTAACCTCTCTCAGTGTTTACCCTGACAATCATTTGGATCCTTAATCTTAGCAACAACGACTTTTCAGCTTGAAATTCAATAAACCTGCCTGGAATCACAGTCCTTTGGGCTGGCTAGCTAATAAAAAACGGTTTAGCCATTCCCATGCACCTTATTGATATAAATGGATGATGACATGAGCTCTGGAAAACATACCCCAGCGTCTACATCCGCTGATGCTATTTAACCCTTGGATGCTAAGGGTGGACAGCTTGGGCTCCTATTCCTGCACGCTGACATTGGTCTCTGAGCCAGTGTTTCAATTCAGTCTCATGTAACGGTCTGTTGGGTTGGAGGAGCAGCTCAGTACAGCACTGTGGGGCTGCACTACTCATTCTGGCATACACGTCAGTTAACAAGCCGCAGTGCTGATAAGGAATATTTGGTGATATTTATTGTGTGTACCTAATCTGATATGATTCAGAGACTCATGTGACCACATCTCTGATCAAACTTGCCAGCATATTAAAACTTAAATGAGAGCTTTAGGCACTTCATTGCTTTGCTTCAGTATTGATTCAGGAGTTGCTTTCTACCTGCTAACGAAGCAAGTTTTGGGAGCGTGGGGGTACCAGTCCCCAGTATCACTTTTGCAAGGTCCTTCTTGAGCCCAGACAGGGTTAGCTCAGGGTGGTCCCTGTGCTCTGCTGTCTGCCTTGCTAAATACAACAGCACAAAGTGCGGGGGAGCACCTTACAACAATGCACTGAAGACATGGCAGGGGAAGGGAAGTGGCTTGTACCACCACATCCCATCTCACATCTCATCACACTCTCTCCTCCAGCAATATCATCAAAGGTGACTCACAAGAAGGCTCATCCCAGAGGGCATTTGGACAGGTGTCTCACAGCCTGTCCCATCCCCATCTTCTGGACGGAAAGGTAAAGGGACTTCTCAAACCATTCAGACCCAGAGCTGATTTTGCTGACAGCATCCTGTTTAACTTATTTTGAGACTATCAGAAGGTTGCACTTCCAGAGAGAGAGATCAGGAGCTTCTCCTAGGCAGGGCTTTGAAGAAGTATGGAAGGAAAGAGGGGGTTTAGCCATGCCAATGCCAACAGAGCCTACAAGGACCCCCCAGAAAACCTCCCCAGGACATCTGCTCTTGGAGGCCAAGCCCTCAGCATGGTCCAGGCTTATGGGGGAGCTGTGAGAGCACGACAGTGACAGGCTTGGACATCAAGTACACTGCCAGCCACATCGTATTTCAGCCGCTAGCTCAGAAAAAGGCAGCGACTCACCATCCGTGAGCTGCTGAAAGGGGTTTGATTTTCATCACTGACAGCTCTGGATATTAAAGGGATAAACAAATATAAAGTTCTGGGAAGAGAATGTTTATAAAGGGTAAAAAAGAAGAACAAACATGTTGGCAGAGTATCCTTGTGTGAAGGCAAGGGCATGTTCCTAGCTTGAGGGGGGAAGGAAAACTTAGGGGCTAATATGCGGCTTATGGCATAACAGTCCTAAAATACATGCAATTGTGTTGTGCAGGGTTTACTAGGCTTCAAGCATGGATTTTTTTTATGGTAAGAAAGTGGCTGAGACACAGTCCAGAGCTGTAGTTTTTGCTGCATAGCCCCACATCCCAGGCTCTGCCTCGGTGGCCGCTGCAATGACAAAGCAGCTTCAGCAAACGTGTGCTTAATCGGGTCTGTGCTCCCCAGCCTCACATGAATGTGCTGCACTAGAGGTTAATAAATGGGAAACCTAAAAATATCCCACTCTAGGGAAAACTGTGAACCTTGAAGTCCTTCATACAGGACTATCTCAATACCCCTTTGATTTCCTGTAGCAAAGGGCTTCCAAATGTTATAAGCTTTTAGTTTTCCTCCAAATGAAAACCAGTTCAAAACCATTAAAAGGGCTGAGCTGACTCGATCTGAGATGCAGACCTTTACATCTCCCAGCAACCTTAAAGCTCCCCAGGTTGGGATTGGCTGTTTACATCCTACTACCCCACTCCGGGAGCATCATGAAGGTGTTTGTCTTCGCTTGACATGGAGAACAGTCACTGCAGTGCTTCTGAAATGCCGTCATAGTGTGAGAAACCACCCCGAGCTCTCACTTTGGTTTGTATTTTAGGTCTTAGGGAAGCTCCTGATCCTCCTTTGGTGCTCTCCTCTTGGAGAATGGGGCTCAGAATAGTAACAATAATAGGTGTTGCTCTTACCCTGCTGACTTTACATGAGATCAGAATTTGGCCCTGCTTTTGCCAAAAGTCAGTGACGGCAGCGGCTCCTCACGCAGTGTTCTAATGATGCTGCTGTTGTTTTTATTTGTATCGATTTGCTGGCACCTCCAGCACAGCAGTTGTGAGAGCAAACATCACACAGGCTGACACGCTGCCAAGCTGTCTCTGCAACGGTGAAATAACCACATTTTATTTCTCTGTCTGCTTCTCCCCCCATTGTTTTCATTTAAACCGATGGTGTCACTGGCGAGGGTCTCTGGTGACATGTAGGATTTCCTCGCCGCAGCCCCGTCTCAATGCTTCCCCACACAATGCGACAGTATTGAGATGTCAGAGCCTCTGTGCCTGATAAAGGTATCAAGACAGATCTCGGTCCCAGCGACAACAGCACAAACTGAGCCCTCCCCAGCGGCCACCAGCGGTCCCCGCTGCATCCCTCACTTAAGCCAAACCTCCGCAGTGCCCTGGCTTTTCCGCTGACCCGAACAACCTCAGCTTGGCTCTTACGCAGGTTGGGGTTTTGGGGCCCCCTGTGCAGAGCATTTTCAGCTCTGCTAATATTTGCATCTATTTTTGGCGAATGAGCTGTTGCGTCAAGGAGGATTAAAGTGGAGCTGTGACTTCTCCGTGCGAAGCCACTCGGATCGCCTGTCAGCAGGAACTGAGGCATGCCACTTAGGCAGCTCGGCTGTGTCGGGGGGTCTCTGAGATGACCACACTATCCCAAACCATGGCTGTGATCCCAAACCATAAGTAGATCATTGTAATCATAACTAAACGCAAGTGACATATAGTTAGGTTTTATTAAAGCAGCAAACATGCAGAGTCTGCAGAAGCTGTGATTATTCCCATCAATAAAACACAGCGATTCTGGGGTTTGGTGGGTGAAGTCGGGGGGCTCAAATCAGGTTGCAGGTGGCTTCGTTTCGGGGTACAGGACGGCAACCATGACGGGGAGAGGATGCATTGCCTGTTGGCTGTGCAAGTCCTCAGACTGAGCCGAAGCGCTGCTCATCCTTTGGTCCACGGACCCCCTCCAGCCCCTTCCCACCGCCTCTTCTCGGAAAACTCGCACTTCTAGGGCCAGAGAAAGGAATCACAAGGGTGCCACCACGGGAGCGCTGCCGGGAGGTTGAGCCAACTTTAACTCACGTCTATGGGAAAAGGGCGCCTGCCTCACCCCGAGCGCTTGGCGGGAGAACCCAGCGGCCCGGCCGCCTCCTTCCCCCTCCCATCGGAGCCCCGTTCGTCCCCCCCCGCAGCTCCAGGGGCCGGGCGCGGAGCGGAGCGGGCGGCGGGCGCGGCCCCCCGCGGCGGCGGCGGCGGGGCGGGGCGGGACGGGGCGGGCGGCCCTGCCCGGCGGGCGGAGACATCGCGGCCGCCCCGCTCCGCGCCCGCGCCACTCCGAGCAGACGCAGGAGAGCCGCGGCGGTGGGTGGACGGACGGGCGGGCGGCGGACGGGGCTCCTGCGGGCGGGCGGGCGCGCTCGCTCCCTCCATGCGCGGTGCGCGGCCAGCCGCGGGGCTTGCGCAGGTAGGCGCCCGCGCTCAGCGCGTTGCCCCCGTGCGTTTTTACTCCATTCACCACTTTTTTTCCCTCCCTTTTTACTACTGTTTTTCCTTTTTTACTCTTATTTTTCCTCCTTCTCCTTGTCGGCACCAGGGGCGGGGCGGTTCGTCCTCCCCTCCCCTAAGCGCCTCTCTCCCTCTCCCGGCAGCGCGGCGGCGGAGCGGAGCGGTGAGCGGCGGCAGCATGCGGCCGCGGGATGTCTGAGGCGGGCGGTGCGCTGCCCCGGCGCCGCGCCGGAGGCATGCGGGCGGCCTGGGGCTCCGTCTGGTGCCTGTGCCTGGCGGCGGCCGTCGCAGGGATGCCGGCGGGGCGGCGGGCCGGCGGAGCGGCGGCGGAGAGGAGCGGCGGGCAGCCGGCAGGTAAGGCAGCTTGCGCGGCCGCGCACACGTGCTTCGCGGTGCGGATCGGGTCGGGAAGGGGGGATCGGTCGCGGTTGGGATCGGTTTAACTCTACAGGCCCCCTTATCAGAGAGCGGAGCGGGTGCGGACCTTCGGAGCCGTCTTGGGAGCGGGAGTTCGGAACGCGGGGGACGGCAGCCGGGCGGGCCGGGTTCTCCTCCTCTCCCCGCGGCTCGGGCAAGCCGCAGAGGCGCCCAGGAGGGAAGAACTGCTTTTAAGACGCTGCCTGTCTCCCTTGAGCCCTCTCCCCGCCGTGGCAGTGCATGCAGCACCCCGGGTGGGACCCGTGGCTGCGGTTGGGGAAGGAAGGATGCCTCCGCAGCGCATCTTCAGCGCACATCCGAAGTGCTCCGGGAGTGTGTGTGCTTGGGTGGGAAAAGTGAGGAAGGGTCGTTTATAGCTACGTTTTAGGAGCAACACGAGTTGCGCCGGCTGCAGGCAGGCAGACGCTGGATCGCAGCTTAGTAACTGTGCTGAGGAGGGAACAGCATTTCGGGGGAGCCAGCGAAGGTCTCTCCTCGAGTGGCAGCGCTGCAGTTGCAAGTGAAAGAAAGTTGACACGTCGGACAAAAGCTGTTTAGTTTGCTGTTGCGGCTTTCTTAATGATACACGGCGGGTTTGAAACGTGTCTCTGATACGCCTCAGCTGCTACCTGAGTCCCTGTTTATTTTTCAAAGCTCTTTTAATGGAAGGGAGCCCCCTCGCAGTCCCCCGTTTCGGGGTTGCATGTACCCGGCAGAAAGTTTCCATTGTTCAGGAAAGGGTTTGAAGCCTGTTTGCCAAAAAAGTGACAGGGGAATAAATGGGCTTCGTGGAGGCTGGGGGGTGGGGGCATTACTTTCATACCCCTTTTGGTTAAAGCTATAAATCACACCGGGGGTTGGTTTTGTTTTCAAGAAAGTCCTAATAAAACACCAGATTCTTAGTGTAACTCGTTTGGCTCATTTTTCACAGCCAAAAGAATTGATTTATGGGGCAACATCTCGGCGACTTGGTCAGAGCAGTTGAGGTCGGTGTGCAGAAGGAAGGGAGCAGCCTGGGCTGGTTGTAAGGGTGGGAAGCGGCAGAAGCGAAGTGTCCCCACTTCTCCTTGGTTTAGGCTTAAGTACGTATTGGCACTGGCACTGTAGGCAGGTTTGAAGCAATGGGGAAGGGAGCAACCTCGGTGGTCCCCTGGGTTCCCCCCACACCTTCAGCCTGTAGCTGGGGGTTGATAATGTGTTCAAGTGGTGATAAACCCTCGTGCTCTTAAGACACTTTTGCAAGTTAAGGCTCTAGGATGCTGTTGGAAATGTAGCAAGTGGCATATTCAGAGTTCGCACTGAGGGAAACATCATCAGATGTCTGTGAGCTGAGCGATGGGTTGGGATTTCTAGGGGCTCCGGCAGGAATCTTCAGGACAGGCTCTCTTACCACTGTCAGCTTTCCCCAAGGCAGAGTTGTCACTGTCAACCCCCTCTGTGCTCCTTGGGAGCAGGATTCAGCTCTGTGCAGAGGGCTTCCATTAACTCCAGCACCCATCGATGTCTCCAAGGATCACCCCATCACTATGAACAGGCTGGGGGCTGTGTAGGGATGCTGGTGACTCTCCCACAGCCACCAACCACGTGTGCTGCAGGGAAGTGTGAAGTTGGTGCTGCTTGCCCAGCTCCGTGCTGAAGCCAGCAGCCCAGCAAGCACAGAGGCACCCGCTGCCCGTCCGACCTGGGGGGGAAAAGGTTGCGCAAAAGAAACTGTAAAGAATATAAAACTTCAGGGCCAAGTAAAAACACATTTTACTTTTTCAGTCTTTTTGAATTGAATGGTAAAAAGCAAATTCTTTCTCCTAGTCAAATGGGCCATGGGATATTGGCTCATTACTGAGGGTTGTTGTTCGCTGGGCTTTGCATTTACAGTCTAAGGCCTTATTTTCCATAAAGGGGCTTGGAAGGATTTTTCCCCAGTGATCTAATTCTCCACACGGGGCTGTGAAGGCTATAACAGCTACTGCTTTGTGCCTATACTCAGCTACATAAAACACACATTGAAGGGAGGCATTCTGGAGGTATGTGTATGTTTGCTAATATGAATACTCGCTATTAGCGGAGGTGGAGGGGGTGCAGGTTTTAACATCTCCGCAGGGAGGTGTTCGGCTGTTGGCAGGAAGGAGGCAGATGGCGGGGCTGTTGCTGAATAGAAGCTAAACTAAAAACACCAGGGGCCTCATCTGGGCTGAGTTTCTCTTCTCTCCCTTTCTCGGGGCTGCTGCAGGAAGAACAATGTCAAATTTCCCCCCCACCCCCCTTTTTTCTCTTTTTTATGAATGAAAGTAGAGAGGCGAGGCAGGATTGAATGTGTATGTCATTCAGGGGCTATGACAGAGATGATTAGGGAGGTCAGTGAACTCCTTTGCAGCCTTGAGCATGCGGTCACTCTATTCAGCAGCCACAGAATAGACATCAATATAAAAAAGCCCGTCCAATTTGCATTAGTATTCAGATAAAGATATTACTTGGTACGATTTGTGCATGTCAAGTAACGCTGGCTGTTTTCTTAGAGAGCAGACCAACTGAAACAGGAGAGTTTTGCTTTTAAAAACTTCAGATAACCGGCATGTCTCCTGTGGCTGGTCTGTATGTGTCTGTCTGCATACGGTGTACATGGAAAAAGGGAATTTCTGGGCTTCTTAGGATTTGTAGTACACTAGTTAGCTGCTAAAGCTGTCTGTGTGAATTGAAAGAGTTGTATAGAGAGCCACTAATGTCTGAGCAGATTTGTGCAGGAAGGGGAGAGCTCTCCCAATCTGTCAGGAGCAGGAACTGAAGTTCCCTTGTGCAGCACTGGAGTCAAATTGTCACTCAAGAGTTACTGCACAGAAGGATTTCAAGCCAAAAGAACGGAAAAGGGGCTCTTTTGGGATTTTGTTTAAGTTGAATGGGAGGGCATATATCAATTCCTATGACTTTTGTGCTTGGGAAGAACTGGTGATGTGCTGGTTGAGATGTTGCTCTTCATGAAGCTGGTGGCAGCCAGGCTCTCATAGCCTTTCGGCACTCACTCAGCAATGGGTCTGAGGTGTAGGGTACAGTGATCTGCATCACTTCGCTTTGTATGTTTGAGCATTTCAAATTTCACCTTGAAATTAAATGGGTATTGCTGTGAGTCCCAGATGGCACCAACCATTCCTGGAGCTGTCCTCAGGATTTATGTGTTAAAACCCTCTGAAAAGAGTCTCTGATATATTGATCATGCTTCTTACTTTTGCTTGAGACCAGAAACACTTTAGATTCAGTGGGCAGCTGTGAGCAATACAGTTCTGACATTAAAAGTTGATCTGTTTGTTCTCATTAACAGCTAAAAATTGAATCTTTAATGTTGAGACTAATATATTTTACTGAGCGATAAAATAAGAGGATGTAAGTAAAGGATGATAAAATATGGCTTATATAAAAATCTATTTCTTAACTAGCAAATAGTGAACTACAAAGTCCATTCCAGTGCAGAGATGGACTCTAATATATTTGATACTGGCTGTATAACGTCAGGACTTCTGCACGTATTGACAAGGGTCACTCCAATTAAATCTCAGGATTTCTTTCTTCTTTTAATTAAGACTTTACTAACAACCACTGAGTAGGGAATGTGATGAAAGTAAATCTGAAAATGGTATAGTGAAGTGATGATCTGCTAAGTAAATCTCACAATTAAGGCAAGCCATTCTGACCAGCAGGGTGACTGTTATGACTCCCTCCAACAAATCTTCAGTGCTGTTTGGGAAAGTGTACCTGTCCCAAAGCCTGCCTGAGTGTGGGTTTGGAAGTTGGGCAAACACTATAAAGAAGTCTTGATGGCTGCATCACCGCTGCATCCAGACTGTTTCCATCCAGTGGGACCCAGTCTGCTGCCTGGACAAAGCTGAAATCTTGTGTGAAGCTGGAGGAGGACTTTCCCCCTTTTATAAGGCTGGGAAACAAAATATTTCTTCTTAAAATATAATCAATAAAAGTGAACTTTGACACCCAGCTCTGTGCTTAGAAAGCTGTTCTCTCTGAAAATTTACTGCGTACATCTGCTGTTTCACTTGGAGACCCTAAAAGACAGGGAATCAGCCCAGTTTCTGAGCAGTTATTAAAGCTCCAGTTTACAGAAGCATTTGACCAAGCCGTTTCTGACAGTGATCTGTCAGCTGGCACACAGAGCTGTGACTGAAGGCGTTAGCTGAACTGTGATTTCAGCTAAGGTTTTAGGACACGGCCTGCTGGTGGGTTTTTCTAGCTGGTCCTTGAAGTGTGTAGGGTCCAGTGTAGGAACCTGGGCATGAGCCCTCAGACTTCAGAATAGGTGGAAAAGTGGCTGTGTGGTTCTTATAGAATCAACTAGGTTGGAAAAGACCTTTAAGATCATCAAGTCCAACCGTTACCCCAGGACTGCCATAGTTTAGCTTTCGGCAATTTTTAGTGCATGTGGGGTAGACCCAGCAGGAATATTGCAAATTCAGGTATTTCTACTAAAAATAGAAGTGAAATCCCTCCCCAGTTTGGTGACTTTCTCCCAGCTAGGCTGAACCTGATACATGGACAATCAATTAAACAGACTTAAATCTGTTCCCTATTTGGGTAGCTTTTTCTCCTTTTTCCTAGTGTACTGCATGCTTGTAACTTCTCCTGTGTCTTGGGAGCTTGTTTGGCTCTCCATACCTGTTTCTTTGTTTCTTCTGATCCTTCAAAACCCAACCAAAACCCAAATACAAACCCTAGCTTGAAATTGCCTGCTGACTCAGCACCCTCCAAGCCATTTGATAGCATGGTTTGATGTTTTGGTGTTTGCCATTTCATCTCTTTTTAATACTGGTTAGTTAGTTAATAAACTTTATTCTCCTCCATGTACTAGGCTGGATGCCAGAGAGGATGGTGGCTTGGTAAAAATTTGCCTCACATCCTTTTCTTTGCAGCAAATGGGACTGTGGTTCAGCAAAGCCATTCATGGTACGTGGAAGCGGGCAGTCCCTGCTGTTAAGGGGAGTAAGTCTGATAGTACCGCCATTGCAAATGCTGGGCTAAACCCATGTCTGAAGACACGTACGATACCGAAGCCACCTTAAATACCTTGTTACACCCTGACTTCTTTTTCTTGGCCTCCTACAGAGCTTATCAGTTTACTGTTTGCTGCTCCTTTGGCTGTTTATCTGGGGATCTTGTAAAGAAATGCGTACTTTTTCTCTGACTGTCCCGGTGCCCCCTTTCTGATACGCTCACAGCTCAGGTTGCCAAGTGCCGCAGATATGATTTAAAGCCCTGAATGTGTGAAGAAGGGCTTTTATTCCTGTGGTGAATGCGGTCTTGGTGGTGTGCTTACCCCTGAAGTATCTGCTCCTTGGCTTGAATGACCAGGAAGTTTCTGTAATATCAAGAGCAAACAAGAACTGTGAGATACGAGCTGAGTAAAACCTTTGGTAAACTTAGTAGTTAAAATGTGAAAGGTAATCAGATGTAAACCTGCCCTGTTATTCTGATAGGCTGTCTGGGGAGGCTGTTGCATTCAGGCGGTACAGACTAGCCAGGAAGTTAACTTTTTGTTTATTCCTGTAACACTCAGCTTATGCAATGTAGCAAAGCTTTTTAATGAAGAATATAACAGCACAGTTAAGCAAGAAAAACTTTCTCCAGTAACTGCTTCAGTTTCAGATGTGCTCATCTAAAAAAGGTGTGGTATTTATTGCAGAGGAGGAGGTAGGTCTCGTGTGCTGGCCTTGCTTTGTCAAATCTAGAAAGCAGAGGAAGGTAAAGAGTTGGTTAAATAAAGAGGTGATATTAAAACTTGGAAGGAGATTTCTTTATCACACAGAACTGTATGCAAAACAATTACCATGTGCTTACACGCTTAGCATCAGTGAGATGTTGGGGCTGTGCCATTTCTGCAGGTTGCGAGGGGTTAAAAGTGTTCATGACTCAGAAGTGAGAAGGGTTCCAAGTTTTCAGGTGAGGAAAGGATGAAGTCTAGGATCACTCTCTGCAAGCAAGGAAAGTTCTGCAGGCTGTGGTGTGTGCTGAAAGCTCTCTTCCCTGGGAAGGCCACAGCATGAGGACTCCAGTGTCTGTATTTGCACCCAGGGGTTTTACTGTGCACTATTGTACTACCTGCAAATGCCAAGCTGACACATGGCAGCATGTTGGTTGGGTTTTCTTTCTCTCTTTTCCTTTAACCTAAGGAGCCAAGCCTCCTATATTTGTTCGTTTAAGCATAAGGCATTTAGGGAAAGGAAGTAACACGCAATCATGGTGCACTATGGCATGCCAGAGATCCATAAGGCTGGCTTCCCAACTCCTGCTGTTTGATAACTGATGAAAGTATTTATCAGCTTGTTTTCATTTAATATAGAAAATGGAGTGTTTTATAGTTTTGTCTTTATTGCACCAAACTACTTTGTGCTGTTCACAAGGAATCTCACTGAACAATTTCAGCTGATGTAGTTAAATCAGTGAAGCTTTGGAGACCAGATCACTGCTAGGTGATCTCTTGGACTTTGTGGAGATGGGGTGCAGACATGGTCCTCCTAGCAGGACCCATATCCTGGAGCTGTCTGGTCCCTTGTGTTGCTGGTGGTGGCTCTGCAGAGGAACTGTTGAGGTTTCATCATGGCCGTGGAGCAGAGAAGATGATGTGAAGTCCTGAGGAGAGTGTTTCTGTTCAGGGCTCCATGGGGTGCTGCAGGGTAACTGCATCGCCCTGGACTGACTACTTAACTCCTTTTAGTCCCCCTGGGGAAGGCAAAATAAGCACCTATGAAGGCTTTTCTCTTGAGGAAAAGTGAGCTATGGGAGAAGTTCCTGGATCCAAATGATGAGACCAGCTTTTATCGACCTTATGCGTTCCCTGTCAAAAAAACCCTGAAAAGCTCCCAATAATTGGATTTTTTTATTTTACTTTGATGCTTGGCAGAGCTTGTAAAGATTCTTCATGGCAAGCTTGGCCATGGGTTGTTACTTTGTTTAGGGATTTCGCCATTCTCTGCTGCTTGTAGTCCTGTAAAAATAATAATGAGGTCCTGATCTTGCGCCTATTGAATCCAAAGCGAAAAGCCCCCATTGATTTCCAAGGGAGCAGACTGAAGCCCTTCACAGATCGTGGTGGGAGCAGCTATTTAGCATATGCAGGGATTGTTTGGGAAGTTTTCTAATGACCCAAACATTTTAACAAGCGGAGGAAACTCAGCAAGTAAAAGGGCTCCCCGCTTTGGGGGTGGGGAGATGCCTGGTGCCTGGTGCTGCTTTTTGGGGGCAATCCCTGGAGCCGGCTCTCTGACCTCCCGTTCCTCTCACTCTGCTGTAAAGCAGACCTTCGCTTCCCATCTTGGCTTTTATAACTGCGGCTTTGGTGCAAACCGGTGGCAGCATCACAGCCCAAACGCGACGGTGACGACCTGAGGCAATGGTGATGGTCACTGCCCGGGCCCCCCCTGCAATCACTCTGGCGCAAGTCTTGCGTGGAGCCGAGCCGCAGTGCCGGCCGCCATGCGCTCATGCCCCATCCTTATTGCCATTGTATCAGTGTCGGCCGGCATTAGCCCCTAGTGCTGTGATCTGTGGGCCGCACAATGCGCCGGGGAAAGTGTTAATAATCCCCTGCGGGAGTCCGCAGCGAGCCGGGGCCGAGCCGGCTTTCCCTGCACCGAGACCTGCATCGGGATAGGAGCCGGTGAAGAGCTTTCCCGGCACTTTATGGGCTGCAAAAGCAGGGGAGAAAAGAGTTTTCTCAGAGGATTTGAGGTTTGGTTTTTTCATACCCCCCTCTTTCATGTGCAAGACTCAAGCAGAAGAAATTCCCTCGCAGCAAAATACTTGAGCAGCTTGTTTGGAGGCTGTAGGTCTTGAGCTAACTGATGATTTGATCTTCGTTTAGGTTTTTATAACTTGTCTATATAGATTCCCCCAGGCAAGAGTTTTGTTCCTAGCCAGTAGCAGGATCTGTGCAAGATGAGCATGTTGATTCCCCAAGATGTGCTTTGGGAGATGGGGGGTATCGGAGCTAAAAGTGAAGGGGAAAAACCGGTTGCAATGGAAAGATTATGAGTGTGCCCTGACAACTAGCATGTGCAACCAAAGATAAATCCTCCATGAGCCTGTCTTTAATTAAAAGAATGACTGGAATTAGGCATAGAACCATCTCTCCTGATCTGTATCATGTGTATCTGTACGAATAAAGCATTTTTGGGGAGGGAGAAGAGAAAAACACCAGATTTTAATCTTCCTTTGGTAGCCGATACATCTGCCTTTTGAAAGGGCATATTTCTCCCTGTCTTAGAGTACCCAGGCTTGTTGACAGTAAACAACTGTCACTTGGCAGTTTATGAAAGAAGAATGTTTGAGAAAACATGTCCAGTTTAAATAGTTATGTTAATAGGCTGGGGATTCAAGTGGGGGGGGCTGGTAAATGGAGGTGCATAAATTAGCTGGTATTTACTGCGTAAGAGATGAGCTATGAGTTAATGCAGTGGTGGGGGAAAGAAGGAGAAAGAAAAACCGCATGAATTTTTACAGCCGGTGTGTTATGCATGGTTTCTGTGAAAGCATTATTATTTATTCCAGAGAAAACTCAAAAAGCCTCTTTTTTTTTTTGCTGTGTGTGGTGGGTTGGGCCCTGGGAGGCCTCTGGGTGGGATGCGCCACAGGGCTGGGAGCCCAGCACTCCCACTGACCGGACCTAATGCTGCTTCACGCTCCACGGGCAGCACTTAGACCTTGCAGCAACCCTGATGTGTCCTTAGCCGTTGCTTCGCAGGGGTGATGGGAAGAGGAGGCTGCAGGAAAAGTCTGCCCTCCCAATTTGTGCACTGATTAATTACAGAAAGGAAGGAAAAAACCAGCAGTAAGGAACGGCAGATGGTGTCCTCTCTGCATCCTTGCCTCAAGTTGCTACAAATCCATCACCCACCTTCTTCAGAGTTACAACATTCATGAACATAGTGAGTGATGAGCGAGTGCAAAGCGTTGGTTCCAGCTCGGCATCGGTGTCGAACACATAATGAGTGAGAGCCTGATGTCAGGCACTTGAGATCTTTAATTAAGCATAAAAAACAAGTTTCAGGCTTTCCATTCTGCTGATTTCCCTGGCTTGGGAACAAGGGCATAAGCAGCTATTGGGGAATGCTGGCCTTAGTCTTGAGGATAGCCACCCTCCTGCGCTCTCAGCTCCCGTTCTAGCTGGGTTACAGTATAAATGCAGTAGATACTGTGGCGTTTAAGTAAATACAATGTTACAGATGCTCAACTTTACTTTCAACCTTGGGTATCTTGGAGGGGGCACCTTGAAAGCAGCACCTTCCCTTCTGTTCATTCCAAATAGAGCAGAGAGTGCTGCAGGAGCAAATGGGCGCATCGTCATGCTCTGGGAGTATGAACGAAAGGATCACAGTTTTCTTTTGGCCAGTGGCTCAATTAGTATTGCAGCTATTTGGACAGGGAGGCAAATGAAACCCAAACCTGAAGCCTCCTGCCACAGAAATGCTTTGCAATATGCCCAGACAAAAAGGAAAATAACCTCTAGAAAGTGTTTATGAGTTGTGCTGGGACTCCAACCTGTGTTGTTATTTAGTGAAGAATAAGATTTCTGCCTCATTTTTATGTGTAGGCTGTTGGCATCAGGGGATTTGTGGGGGAAAAGTCTTCATAGAGGGATGAGAACAACACAGAGGCAGACAGCATGGGGTTCTCCTATGCCCCATCTCCCTTGGTGCAGGGACAAAAAGGGGCAGGTTTGTACCTTCCACTCTGGTTCCTACAACGGGTTGAGAAACTGAGCTGTCTGCCTGGGTCTGATGACCGCACAGTGTAAATCCTTCCTGTGAGGAGCTCTCAACAACCCGAACAACGTCATCTTGTGGGTGGAATGTGTTAGTCCTGGCAAAAAAAGGCCTGAAACCTCCTCAGGTGCTTTCAAAATAAATGTAAATGTTTGAAGTGGAGATTTTCTTCCCCTCTGTCCCCCTCCTCCCAGTGCATAGGAAATGAAGTGAGGACAAACAGGGCAGTCTTTGCAGGAATAACTTCACCCACTGCTTGAGCCTGATCATTTTAGGAGTGAGAAAGAACAGTTGGAGGAACAGCATGCAGTGTCTTGGGGCAGGCAGGAAGAGGAGATGGCCCTGAATTAGCCACCTGCCCTCAGAAAAGGAGTGGAGGGGCTGGAATGCTGTGGGCAGCTCTTGTTCCATTTGTGGGTGTGCACATCAATGCTACCAGGTAGGTACAAATACATGGGGAGGTTGACCAACCTCCTTCAGTGCCTGACTTTCAGACAAATCCAGCCCTGGAGTGGCTGCTGGGCTCATTTTTTGTCGCACATGTATTCTATCTCCCATAGAGAAGTGGCTGTATTATTCTCCCTTGGCTTGCCTGTTGCAATGACCATCCCTGCTGTCACAACAGCATCCATCTCAGACACTTGGGTGCTTGTTCTCAGAGAAAAGAAAGTGTTCCTGGTGGTGGGAGAGAAGGAAGGAAAAAGCTGAGAAAATCAGATTGTAAAGGATAGGGCAGGTGTACAGAAGTGGAAGGTCTCTGGTGCAGGTAGGACCAGCCATGTCCTGCTGCAGAACGCTGGAGAGGGCCCTCTGCAGAGGGCCTATGTTTCCTTACGGCAGCATTAAGATAGATGTGTATAGGGACATCTAACCTGCTTCTGGTAATACGGGAGCCTAACATAGTACAGTTTGTAGAAGATGATTATTTGGGGGCATTAAAACTGCTTGAAGGCAGCGGGAACCAAGACATGCATGACTTCCTTGAACTGTCTCTTAATTTATTACGTGCAGTCCAAACCCCACTGTAACAGATACGGTTGCAGGAGACCATTAAAAGGTCCGTTCTGGTGAACCCGATGCCCTGCTGTTGCTGCTGGAAATGATAAACTGCTGTGTTTGGGTCGGATGGTATGTGATGCCCTGTGTGTATGCGCGTATGCATGGAAGCTGGTAAGTCCTGCTAATTTAGGGATTGTTTTCCAAGTCTGTTTTCTATAACTTAGTAGACTTAATACAAATAAAGAACTGACCAAGTTTCCTGTGAGAAGCACAGAACAAATGCTAAGCGTGGGATTTGAACTCAGAAAGGTGAAAGCACAAATGTATACAGGAACAGCAAGTCAAACAAGCTGAAAAAATATTGTAAGGTTGATTTAACAGAGCAGTGAACTCAAAGCTGTCTAATCCCTTTAGCAGCCTTCTTTAAAGAGGAGAAATAAAGGAATTCTCAACATCTCCTTTTCTTTCGCTATCTCTCCCAACTAATAACAATAATAAGGATAAGACTTGAGTTTAGCACAAGGACAAAGTGTTGCAGCTTCAGTTAGATGTGCTTTCTAAATAACAAAACCCATTTGTCATTCGCGACTTTAGATTAAAGTGGATCAGGCTTCCCGAAAGGAGATTACTGTTAAACTTCTCCCAGCTTGGGTACCTGGCACCTAAATCTTGCTTGAGGCACTGAAATAACAGGCTTGGTTTTGAAAGATGCTGAGCCAGGTCAGGCTCTGCATTTAAATCGCTTCGGCACTCTCAAAATCTGGCTATTCATTTTGATGCCTAGATATGGATTTCTGGGCTTAATCACCAACCTTTGCATTTCAAATGTTTGACCTTTGTTTTCTTTACTAAGTACGCAGACAAAGCGGCCCCCAAATTGTTTTGTTTTTCCTTTGACACAGCTGGAAAGGGCCAGCAGAGAAGACTTGGAAGTTCTGTGTCTTATTACTGAGAAACAGGGATCTTTGAAAAATACCATTTTATGTTACTCAAGGGAAACTTGCAAAAAGGGGAATATTTACTCCTTTTCATTCACGTGAACACGATCCGCCATATATCTAAACCCCACAACCAGTTGGAAATAAACCCACCCAAACTACCCTAAACCTTTGCCCTCTCTTAATCCGTGTACAAGAGGGTGGGGTATTTTTTGAGATGTGCTTCCCCCTCCTGAAAGAGAGGCAATTGATAGGCTCATAAACAAATACCAAACAGTAAGTCCTAATCTCCGTATAGAGGAGCCTGACCCTTTTTATGGCGAGAGAGGGTAGAGGGAGGAAACGGGGCCAGGAGTTTGAGGTTTAATGCTTATTAAAGTTTTAGTGGGTGGGAAAATGCAACCAATAAATTTTGTTTAATGCCTCGACACTGGTGTTAGTTTTCACGAGCTGCATTGGAGGGCAGTTTTCATTTTGAAACTAGGACACTCGTAGTTGGAATGACAATTAATGGGGAGTGAATATGGTCCCAGTTGGAAGCCAGTTTTGTGAATAGCATGAAAACTCCCCCCATCTCCCGCCTTGGCTCCGGAGTGGGGTAGCTTCCGTTTTTAATTAGCAAACCAGGCAAAATTTAGCTCATTGTGTCTTTCTGCTCCTTTGGCCCAGTGGATATCTTGGATTTCTCCATCTTGCTGTCATGAGGCTGTTCTTTTCATTTTTCCCCTTCAGTTTTGGTGCAGGGAGGAAGGGGGGGCTTCAGGATACTTAGGATTAAAGTCATTGTTCGGGGGTATTTGCAGCCAGCTGCCTGCATTAAATGAAGATTAGAGGAGCACACATTAAAAGTGCAAGGGAAATGCAGAGGAGCTGGGATTTGGGAGCCGCATAGCTGTGAACCAAAGGGGAAAGGTTGGGGCTTTATGGCAGATTTCTTCTGATGCCATGTGATCTCAAAGCCCACTTCAGAAAAGCGTCACAAGTACCAGAAAAGCATCACAAGTAACTACCAGGGCCAGGCCTGCCTGGGAATTGTGAAAAGACCTTTGTAAAGGTCTTTGCACCCCTTTAAAGTTCATATGATGTAAAGCTAAACTTATGGGTCTTATGTATTGCTTAAAAAATCACCTACAAGAGCACTAAAGAGGTGGTGAACGTTTTGCTAGAATTCACTGAATAGCTGAAAACCCACCTGGAGGTCAAACCCCCAAAAGTAATGAATTTTTGAAGGATTTTAGGATGGGTGTAGAGGACGAGCCCAGAAGAAGTAACTCAAAGGAATTACTCAGCAATGCGTGCTGATTCTTTTAAGGATTTATTAGGAAGTTTTAAAGTATTTCCAAAAATTCTGTTTCTTTATGCTTTGTGGAACACTCACGTGTGTAATCCATCATTCTTGGTGCTAATTGCTTGGTACACGTTACCTACAAAGACCTGCTGGGTAACCTGGTACAGCAAAGCAGGAGGGATGGCATGGTGCACTGATGCTGAAGAGCATAGGTTTGGTCATAGGACTCAATCCACCTCCAGTGGAGGCCGGGAACAAGCTTTGCCCAGTCCATTGAGATGCTGGAAAGCCCTCAAGTCTGTGCCTCAGTTTCCATAGCTGTCTCCACTGGCTTTGGAAAGGGGTTGTGGCAGCTGCTTGCTTGTTGCAATGATGAGGTTTCTTGGACACCCTCAGGCATGAGGAGCAGGAATGTAAAACATCAGCCACTTTGTGGTGGGATCAATGTGTTGAGATCAAGCTGAGATGCCCCTGCTGAGCTGTGCAAAAGCTGGGGCCAAGTTGGCCACTGCTCTCCAGAGTCAGACACTAAAAGGATGGTGATCGATCTGCACAGTCTTGTGCTCCACCTAGGTTCATCCCAATGGGTGTCCTGTCACTCTGCCTTGGGTGTAGGGAGTGATCTGGTTTGACCACATTTGGCCACTGTGGTTGGGTGAGGAAGGCTGTGTAACATGTGGCTGCAAGGATGCACTCGCCCATGTGCCAGGCTGGGACTGGTGTCATCCCCACTGCAAGCCTGGGCTGCTGAGATGTGATAACAGCTCATTGCTGGCCCTCTCTTGAGTAAGGCACAAAGGCTTCAGCACTGGGACAGCAGGAACCATCTGCATGGTGGGAATCCTTGAGTTGATTCAGCGTGAACCAGGAACTCTTGTAGGACACGTGGAGCAGCACAGCGTGGGGACCTCAGCATCCCCTCGCTGCCTGGCGTCTCCTCCACTGCTCCCTGTCCTTAGGGACCATTGATGAAGTAGAGGATGTTTTATATCACTTCTTCTATTCCTGTTGAAGGAATGCAGAGTTGTGAGATAGGTAGATAGATACGGGTGGTGGTTGCCTTCCCTCTGGTGTTTTCAGTGGGGAACCAAGGAAAATACTTGATTGCACAGTCTTGCCAGATTTTAAGGAGAACTCCCCATCACTGCCTGTTCCCTTAGGCCAGCAAAGCCTCAGCCAAAGGCTGTCCCTGGGATGATCTCTGGGCTCTCAGCAGCAACCAAGGCTTTGTTTCTTTTGGGTTTTACATTCCCATTTTTGTTGGGTGTAGCCAGGAGACCCCTTTGATTCATTCCCTGTTGTGTTTCCTTTCTCTCCTCAGGGCTTTCCAAGTGCCACAAGGAAATCCTCCTGGCCAAAGTGTTTCTGTAACTGCTTTAGCTTTGTGGCAATTTATTTCTTCTTCTAACTCCCAGCATCTGAATTGGGTGATCTGAGAAAACAGTCCATTAAAAGGAGGATACTGTAGAGTCCTCATGAATCCTGTTTTCTACTTGGCCAGCGGAACAGAAAGCTAATTGCCAGTAGTAAATCCATTCAAAGGAGGGCTGGAGGGAGGGAGAAAAGCTAATATTCCTCCTTGAATGCCATTTAATCTCTGAAACCTTTCATGCAGATGTAAATTAGGATTTGCACAACAGAGTCAACAGTTGCTCCCCAGATAAGGCAGATTTGCAACATCTGCTTTTTCCATTCTAGAGGGTCTTCCAAAGTCGCAGTCGGGGATAGCCAAGCTAAACACTAGAGATTTTTTTCCCTCTCCTTTCCATAATCTCTTGTTTATGAAGCAAGCTTCATATGATAGAACTGAACCTGGTTATTGTTTTGCTAATTCGCTAGGAAAGAAGTTTGCTTTCCTCCTAATTTAGATCTAAAGTAAAAACCCCGCTGAGTGGTAATAGAGCGCAGCACACTTGTTGCATCTTTGGAAGCAGCGTTGTCTGGTAACAATTGCATAGGCCAGTGCTGTGGTAATAAGCAGTTTACCTTGCATTATTATTAGGAAAGCTACTTTTAAGTTTTTCCAGAACCAACCCTCCTCTGCCAAGGAAACATGCAACCAGTGAAAGATAAAGTGGCATCTTCAAGTGATGGAGGCAAACCCTTTTCAGGGATGGTTTCCTGAAGTCACATTCCCTGGTCATGGTTTAGGCTTTTACAGAGGCAACCAGATTGTTTTATTCTTGCTGTGGTATGAGCCCCATTGAGCAGGGTTTAGTGGTGGAACTGGCAGTCCTGGAGTAGCGATCGGACGTGATGATCTTAAAGGTCTTTTCCAACCTAGCTGATTCTATGATTCAGGGGAGATAACCCAGCTGAACACCCTTTCAGGAAATGATACTGCTTTGGCAAAGCATCCCATGCTGCTGTGATTGCCAGAGAGAGCCCCTTTGTCCCAGGATGGCTGCAACCTGATGCTGGGAAATGTGCTCTGAGAGGGGGCTTGACCTTGGAGGGGGAGAAAAGAGTGGAAAGAGAGAAGATAGGATATAGGTATTTTATATAATAGTTATATATCTAAAATATTAAAGACAATATCATAAGCATAAAATACTATATATCATGTTATGCATGTATTAGGTGTTACATTTTGCTGTGCTAGGCTAGTGATGTGCTTTTAGAGCAGCAGAGCCATAGCCAGGCAGGGATGCTGCAGAAAAGAGAGGATGCTTTGCATAAAGCACCACCAAAAATCCGCATATCAAAACTACCCCATCAGCTCCCACAGTGCAATGAGGGTATGTGGTGACTGTAGGCAAGCTCACTTTGCTGTGGGGGCCGCTCCCTTGATCTTATCTGCCCTGAGAAGGCAGGTACTTGGATAAACAGGCAATCCCATGATCTTATCATGTCCACCTCTCACAGGGCTGTTGCTCAGTGCAGAGCCTGGGGCTCGTTTGGTGGTTTCCAATATGCCCCCAGGGCCTGTCTGCCTCTAGGGAGATGGAGGGAACAGGGTCATGGCAGAGTGCTTGCAGGGAAGTGGCACTGGGGCCGCTTGTCATCCCTCCTGGCTGCTTTTTAAAGTAAGGCACATCCCAATGAATAGCATTTGGCAAGGGAAGTGTTTTATTTACCTTATGGGCAATGGGGGTTTGCTCTTCCTGGTGCAGAAATCCTGAGGCGAGTTGGGGAAGCAGCCCTGTGCCATAAGTAACCACATAGGTGTTGGGAAGAACACTGTTGTAGGGGGTGAATAATATATAGGCTCCTATTAATACAGGTGGGGCACTTACTTAAACTAAACCAGGGTTACACATGCATAGAGGACATGGTGCTGGTCTAAGTCTGTGTGCTGTTTGCCATCATGGCCTTGTTCACTGATGCTGGAGGTTTCTGTATCCCTCCAGCAATTAGCCACCAACTCAGTGGCCGTGCCTATGATCCTCTTGGGAATAGGATACCAGACACAACAGGAGAAAGCTCTGGCATGGTTGTTTCCCTGTGATCCTGTAATACATCCTGTCACAGTGGATTTGGTGCAATAAAATACATAGAACTAGGAACAGTTTTGAATTAACCTGAAGAGAGAAATAAATGGAGTGCTGCTATCTTGCTGCTTGTTAACATGCCAAATGCAGCTTGTCCAGCTTGAAAAGAGGAAAATATGATCCTCTTAGAAATGAGACTCTTATTCCATTCCAGCACTGGGCTCTGAAGCAATCCCAAAAAGCCTCTCTGGGATTGCCAGGGTTCAGGTGGGGTGAGGAATATCTTGCTGATAGTTGATGGAAGGTTATGTGCTTTGAGCCCTTTGTAGTGGGATGTTTTTGGTTGTGTGGTGGATGTGCCGCAGCTGCGGGATGCTCGCTGAAGGAGAAGGATGATGGTGATGCTCCCACCTGAGCACACCCTCGGGAGGCTCCCAAGTACTTTGATGTTTGGAAAAGCGAAATCATGGGAAGCTATTCCAGGAAGAAAAACACAAGTGAAGGGAAATAACTGGATAGAATGTCCTGGATCCAGGACTCAGCACTCTCCAACATGGTGTGGGTCCCTGGGGTCCCCCATCTCATAGAGCCTCTCATAGGCAGGATGGGCCTTCACTGCCCAGTAGCAGCCCCATGCTTTTTGACACAGGACATGGAAATAGTCTCTGACACCAAGGAGGGCACCAACCAGGCTCTAGGTTGGCTTGGAGTTTTGGGGGGCCATAAGCAGCCAATGAATGCCCATCACCCTCCACCTCTCTGTCCTTTTGTGCCTAAAATGTATATAACTGCATATCCCCCCCCAGTTCTTGAGAGCTGCTGCTTTACAACCAAAGTAAAACATTTCCAGGCTCAGCCAGAAACAAGTATTGATGTCTGAGAGGAGCAGACATCTGATGGAAATACTGACACACTTAAGCACTTGGAGCCGTGAACCACACAGAAAGTGAATTATCACTGGGATGAGCCAAGCAGCTACAGAGATGAAGTATTTAATCCTTATAAGTGAATACATACAGAAGTGTTTTAGCATTGCTGGGCCAGCTGCTTCTCATTGTAGAAGGTGCTTCTTGACTAGTTGCTACCTTTTTGCTCCTCTGAACAGCTTAAAATGTTTCTGTCTGTAGCATGTTTGCTGTGAGCATCAGTTGATAATGCTGCAAGTGCTGACCCCCATCAGAAGTGCTTCTTGGTGATTTTCAACTCATTGCTGCTTGGATTGAACTAATAAATGGTTGAATTTTAGTCATGTCTTGGGAGTCCACAGCCTTGATTGTCTGCTCCTCTCTAAGAACCTGCTAAAGCAGCAAATGCATTAATCCCTGCCTTGCTGTCAAGTGATGGAGTGGGTTCCTGTAATCCCTATGTGAATTTACTCCCAGTAATTTATCCCAATGTGTTGTGGTTTAACCCCAGCCAGCAGCTCAGCCCCACACAGCTGCTTGCTCACTCCCCCTGCAGTGGGACTGGGGAGAGAGGCAGAAGAATTAAAGTGAGAAAACTCATGGATTGAGATAAAGACAGTTTAATAGGTAAAGCAAACGCCGTGCACACAAGCAAAGCAAAACAAGGAATTGACTCACCACTTACCATATTCAGTCATCTCCAGGACAGCAGGGCTCCACCATGCGTAACCGTGACTTAGGAAGGCAAACACCGTGACTCCAAACATCCCCCTTCTCGACCCAGCTTTACATGCTGAGCATGGCACCATACTGTATGGGATATCCCTTTGGTCAGTTGGGGTCACCTGTTCCAGATGTGTCCCCTGCCAACATCTTGCGCACCCCCAGCCTGCTCACTGGTGGGGTAAGGAGCAGAAAAGGCCTTGATGCTGTGTAATCACTGTTCAGCAATAGCTAAAACACCCATGGCTTCTGCAAGTCAGTCTGATGGCTGGATGCTCGGCCTCAGAGGGAGCAAGTTCATGTCTCCTTGATGTCTTGGTGCCTCTTGTTGAGAAGTTGTTGGAAACACCAGCCACGTGCAGCTGGAAGGCAGGAAGGAGGCTGTGGGCTCTGGGCACCCAGTAGGAGATGTGAGTTCTGGTTCCCTGCTTCAAACTCCAGCTGTTCTCAGCCAGCAAAGAGATGAGACTATGTCCACTTTTGGATTTATCACCATATTTGAAACCTATGTGAGGAATAAGAGTAAAATTTCTTTCTCCAAGTCACAGTTGGGCAAAGCACTTAAGCACCTCAATGTGCATAAGTGCTTTGTGGAGGTCTCCAGTTTGGATCCTGTTTATTTTTTAAGCCATAAGCATATAAATTTAAGTTTGAAAAGCTGTTGAAAGAAGTGACGTTAAAATCATTAGTAACATTCTGCTTTTAATTCACCACTCTGTCTTTCTTGATACTACTCCCAGTGAGTAGGAATAAAGTCACTGGGACTGGACTTCGCATTTAAGTATCTTAAGGACTGAACTTTGTATCATGCTATCTGCTGGAGGGACTGAGAGCAGAGATGCTGAAGTAAAGTTGTCAGAAACAAGAGACGATGCTCCTTCCCACAGAAGAAGCTTCAGACCCCAGTCATTCTGCTCTGAGCCTAAAGTGAATTTCCTCTTCATTTCAGCATTCCCTAATAACGTTTTATAAAATCAGTTTGTCACTTTGTCATTAACCCAGGTTCAATATGGCTTTCAGAAAAGAGTGATTTCCTTTTAAATGGCTGAACAGTGCACTTTGGTTTGTACTTAGTCTGGGCTTGTTCCTGTTTGGTACGTTTGTGATACAAAAGCCAAAATACACAAGTCTTGATCATTTGGCAAACATCTTGGGCAGAACTGTGTATTTTGTATGGAGGGGTTGTGGAGCTGCATGGGGTTTGTTTTCCAGTAGATGAAAGTAGCAAGAGCTTCCATCAGAGTCAACAAGCAAAGGAAGATCAGTACCCATCGTGCTAGCGCAGAGGTGTATGCAGGGCTTTTTAATTGGTAGCCAAAGTTGGTACCATTGAAAGAAATCCTCATAGTCTAGAAGAAGGAAGAAAAAAACCTGAAAGGAGCAGTTAAACCACGATGTTTCTCAACCGTATTTTCCCGAAGGATATATTCTGATTGGGAAGAGGCCATGGGCAAACACTCGGTGTCTCAATAAGTGCTGGTCTGATAAGGAGATGCTGGGGCTCCATCTTCTTTTTCTTTTTACTAAAAATGTATGCTTTCAGGGAAAATCTGTTCATTACAAGGAAAAAACCCAACACCCTCAACCTTTGACTGCAGGAATACCACAACATTCTGGCCAAAACCTAAAATATTTCAGTTGGAAATGCTGCCAGGATATCAGAGCAAAAGTTCTTTGAAACCCCAATGAGTGTGGGCTTTGCCTCCTGTGAGACGATACCTCCCATGAAATACCACATTTTGGGGCCCCTGGGATTCTTCATTTCTACCCTGCAAGGCTATTGACTGAAACATTTTGATATTTATAACTTTTACATTTCCACAAGAATGAAAACCTGCTCGACAAGAAAAGCAATGCATTTTTCTCTTAAAAACGCTCCAACTCTTCCAATTAATGGCAGAAGAGCAGCTTGAAGCCAATGCCACATCCTCAGGTATTCAGAGCTGCTGTAATTACATTGGTTTCACAGTCAAATTGTAGTCTATGAATATGCTTAAGCTGCAAAATTAGGATCTCTATCTATATTGCATTACTATCAGAGATCAACTCAGGCCACCTGGATTGTAGGATTAGGTTCAGACTTACCTGTTCTGAATTACTTTTTACTTGCTAATCATGTAATCGTAGCATCAAAGTGCCTTCATTGTGGAATAGGATTCCACATGATACATATTGTACAAAACCAAGACTCTTCTGCCTAGTGGAGCATAGAGCCTCAGAGCTGGGGCAAGCCAGAAGATAGAGATGGGGCAATGCCAAGTGAAAATGTTGGTTAGCAAATACAAGGTGGGGAGAACAGCAGTCTTGCTGTTGATCTAGCTGATTTGAGGATAGCTGTATAGAGCTAATTCTTCCTTATCAAACTGGTAGAAAGGATAAATAAACCATTCAATGTCAAGAATGAGTTTACATGTCACTAAAATGAGCCTGAGGACCATTGAACACAAGAACCAGATTTTCAGCATGCTCCACATTCCTCCATGAGGAGACTTTTGAGCCTGAACCTTTCCTTGTGTCATTATCCTATAGTAAAACAGATTCTTCACCATGTGGCAGGGTTCACTGTCATCACTCTGGACCATCAGGAGCAAACTTCTGCAGCTGGTAGATAGACTGAAGAAATGGGGATTTAACCTTTCATGCTCAGTCTTTAGGTCTGCACTTCTTTGTTGTACAGAGAGTACAGCAGGGAGCTAGTGGTGGGTTCATTTATTTTAGCCATTCCAGCTTGCATCTTCTGTCCAGCCTTCCTCCTTGTTTCCTTCATCCCATAGAGCTTGCCTTTGGGCCACCCAGAGCCACTTGAGAAATAGGTTTATTCCCATTTCTCCTCATTGTATCCCCTCCTTCATGAGTCTTGCAGCAGTTGTGGACAGACTGAATTAGAAATAAAGAGATCCAGAGACTGCACTGTGAAGTTTGCAGCACACACTTAATATCTACCAGATCACCTCTCCATCCAACACTGGGTTTTGCAATGACCCTGCATAGAGGTCTGTTCTGTTTGTTGTGATGCACCTGGTGGGGTGATGGCCATGTTTTAGTTACTACAGGGTTGAAGCCATCCTTGTAGATCAGCTACTTGATTATGGTGTGCACAGCTGTCTTTGAAAGAGCTCTGGGCACATGGAAGCATCAGTCAGACAAACATAAGATACATTTCTTTTTTAACAGCTTTTCTGTTTTCTGACATCTACTCTTATTTACTCATTCCCATTTCTTTCTCCCTTTGCAGAATACTTGAGGAGCGAGACCGCCTTTCTAGAAGAGTTGGTGTTTGGAAGTGGAGATACCATTGAACTTTCCTGTAACACCCAAGGCTCTTCTGTGTCTGTTTTCTGGTTTAAAGATGGTATCGGGATTGCACCTACCAACAGAACTCATATTGGACAAAAACTGTTGAAGATAATCAATGTGTCATATGATGACTCGGGGCTGTACAGTTGCAAGCCAAGGCATTCCAACGAGGTCCTGGGAAACTTTACAGTCAGAGTCACAGGTACGTGCAGAAATACAGCTCTCTCAGTGACTTATTTATCCTTAATTTTGTGCCTCCACATGTTCAGCACAGCTGGTGCTTTGTGGTGTTTGTCCGTACTTGGTAGGTCTCTACCTCCCTGGTAACTCCTGGCAGTGATTAGGCTGACAAAACAAACCAATGGAAGAATGCTTGCGTGTCCATACCAAATGTTAAAGCTTGATGTTAGTACTGAGAGAGACTTAGAAACGGTGCGAGTCAGATTAAACCCCAAATCCCCCTTAACACTCAAATAGATGCAATGCTACATGTGCCTTTGAAGTCTTTTGTGAGTGAGCGAACTGCGGCTCAGGGAGGTTGTGACTTTTCCCACTTTATGTGACAAATCGGTGGCAAAATTGCATGTAAAAGCTGCAGGTTCCTGAAAACTGTTTCTCTGCTGTATCTGATAAATCTCTTCCCTCCATCCCAGTTATCACAAATTACTAATTTGTTTCTGAAGTAGTTTATCTGGAAGCTGTATATGTCCCAAAAATGTGCTTCATCAAAGGTACTTGTTGGAATTTGTATATTGCAAACGAGTGCTCTGTTAGCAAAGCACATGCTGTCATTTGCTCGGCTGTGTTTTCCGTGATTAGGGCAGAACAGCTACAAGCTGTCCAAGCCTGGATCACTGAACAGAATGTGCCAGAAAAATCTGTTGTTCCCAGATAGCTAATGGCTAGCCCTAAGATCGTCTCCGTGATTTCAGGCCGCTGCATTGGTAAATGGGTTCTCATCACTGAGAAAATAGAAAGCCTCCTGATCACGCAGATTAAAAGCCTGAATTTTCAGAAGAACTAACCCCTTAGATCTAAGGGTTTGAAAACTTTCCTTTGCCCTTGAACTGTTGGAGCTTCTTCAAGCATCCCAGGACAGTAGGTCCTTGCCTTCGAAAGTTGAGTTCTCTCAAAAAGTGAGGGGCTCTGTCGGAAAACCAAACACAGAGATGTTTGTGATTGTAAATCACATCCACCCCATAAAGGGCTTTCTCGTGCCAGAAATAGGATTTTGTGTGAGAGAATCAAACCATCATGAGAATAAAAGCTCGTTTCAGTGAGCCTCCACCAACATCTGCTTTTCATTGCATGTTACTGGAGATTGCTGTGAATGCTTCAAGGTCATATCAATTAAACGGTTAAAGGAGTATTTGGCCCTTGAAAGGCTTCCTTTAACTAGGTACGATTATTGGAACTATCCAAGGAACTGCAGGTTGTTAGAAATGTTACTCTCCCTTCTTTTTTTAAGCGACATTTAAATGCTTCTGAGTTCAAGGGGCAGCAGGGAGGCAGAAGAGGGCAGCTGGTTACACGCTCAAACGAAACAGCTGCCAGCCCCAAAAGTTCGTAAAGTGAGAAATTGTTTTTAATAGTGGAAGGGCTGATAATCCCCTGCTTTTAAAAAGTTTAAGCCCCTGTGTTTTTCCTCTTTGCTAATAATAGCTAATAACAGCTTAAGAACAAGCGAGTAACCTGAACCTGCTTTCTGACAGCATTATGAGTCTTTGATTCTATTAGCCCACTGTCATTACCACCAAAGTGCTGGTAATGTGGGAGTCTCCGTTTTAGCTGTCAGCAGCACTTGTTTTAAACTTTGAAGCCCTGCTTTATGTGGCAATAGTGGCGCCTCTCGTATGTGCAGATATTTCTTCATAATTAGTATTGATTGCAGCGAGGAGATGAGATTGTTATCAGAGGTTTGTGGTTTGTGTTCCCAATTCTTAAAGGTAACGCCAGCGGCTAGCTCAGGTATCTGATCGTGTGTTTATGTGAGTATCTGATGTTTGGGGCTGGAGTTGTTCTCTGCATTAAGCTGGTTTAAATCTGTACTAACAATCTGGAGTTGCTCTGATGTGTATTCTTAAGTGAGCAAAACTACCTGGGTGTATTCAGAATTAGCTGGTACGTACCTAAGTCCCATTTTGAGACATGCTTCCAGATTCTTCCAGGTGATCCTGCCCCTCTACTCTGCTCTTGTGAGACCTCACTTGGAGCATTGTGTGCAGTTCTGGTGTCCTCAACATAAAAAGGACATGGAACTGTTGGAACAAGTCCAGAGGAGGGCCACGAGGATGATCAGGGGACTGGAGCACCTCCTGTATGAAGACAGGCTGAGAAAGTTGGGGCTGTTCAGCCTGGAGAAGAGAAGGCTGCGTGGAGACCTCAGAGCAGCCTTCCAGTATCTGAAGGAGGCCTACAAGGATGCTGGGGATGGACTCTTCATCAGGGACTGTAGTGACAGGACAAGGGGTAACGGGTTCAAACTTAAACAGGGGAAGTTTAAATTGGATCTAAGGAAGAAATTCTTTACTTTGAGGGTGGTGAGGCACTGGAATGGGTTGCTCAAGGAAGTTGTGAATGCTTCATCCCTGGCAGTGTTCAAGGCCAGGTTGGACAGAGCCTTGGGTGGCATGGTTTAGTGTGAGGTGTCCCTGCCCATGGCAGGGGGGTTGGAACTGGATGATCTTAAGGGCCTTTCTAACCCTAACTATTCTATGATTCTAGGAGCATATCAGGATATTCCTATGTGGAGCTCTGAGTTTTGAGTCTAAAACAAATTGGCTCTTCCACAGTGACTCTCAGTGTGTACAGTGATATGCTTGATGCTGAAGGTAGAGCAACAACAGATTGAAGCTCACATTTTAGGGTCGATTAATAGCAAGGCTTGCTATCTTTAAAATGCCTCCCTTGACAGACATGGGCTTGCGTGTTTTGCTAGCTTACAGAAAGAAATGTACTGTCCTCTTAAAACCTGAGCACTTGAAGAGGATCAGAAATAGAGGCTGCATGCACAAACTGATCTCCAGCCCTGTTGGCAGAAGCTCCATTTCTGCAACCATTTCATGTACGGAACAGCCTTTGGATTTAGTGGCTGAGCAGCACGCCTGTGATGAGCATGACCTGCAGGCTGGTCCCAGCAGAAAAAGCTTTCAAAATATCCAAGATTGAGCTATTCAAAACAGCTGACTGAAAAAATGAAGCCTTTTTCCACTCATAATTAAAGGTCTTTTGAGAATAGCATTTAGCAGCACTTGTTTATGCAAATAGTTGTCAATGTCTGACAATAGGTTTACTATTTTAGTAAATGATTGATGAATAGCTTACAAATTTTCAGTCACCTTCTGAAAAAGGTTATGTTTTAGTAACCTGAACAGGACAGTAGCTCTAACCATGGGATATTTGGTCTTAAATCCTAACCTGCACCTCTCACCTGAAACGTGAACAGAGTCAAAGTCTCTTCCCTCAGCCTTGTGGAAACGTATTTGAATTGGTTTAAAAATTGATTCAGCTCTTCTGGTCACGATTGGTTCATTGAAATCAGAAGTAAATGATAATCACATGTTAATACATGGATAACCAAAGCTGAGAGTGCAGGGCTGAGAATGTGCTGGTTTCTCTGTCGATGCTGGTGGGGATTTGGCTGGGTTTCTGCCTTCCCCAGGACTTGAGTAAACTGCTGGTTCAGCCAAAGCTCCTAAACATCCTCTTCACTTTCAGCAAGCCCCGTGGCATTTCCCTGGTTCTGCTGCCAGCAGGACCTCAGCTGGGGGTTTGCAGTTAGATACATGCTGCAAGTCTTCCTTGGGACTTTGCCAAGGAGAAGGTACAAAGCCCAGTGCGCCGCTACAGCCTATAGAGATGGTTCCTGTGTTACTTCCTCCTGTAGATGATGAATACATCTGGACAGTCCTTTCAGATTCTGCAGAGAAATAGTATTTGTTGTTACCTTTCCCTTTTGGTTTTTCTCTCTGTCTTCCCCCTTTCCACCTTCCTCTCCCCTTATTTTTACCTCAACTGAGCTGGTCAGAGAACAGCAGAAAACTCAAGTGCAACTTGAAGGAGGTTCTGCCTGGCATGGTCTGAAGTAGTGCTTTACGTTTCTGGCCACATGTTGAAGACTCAGAGTTTCCTGGTTTCTGGTGTTTAAGGCCAAGTTCTTCCACCACTGTCTCAGCATATAAAGGCTGCTGGATTGCTAGCATTTTGCCTTTATTTAAAAAAGACATTCCTGGAGATTATATGAAGTCAGTGGTGCTAAATCTTCCAGACACTGAGTTGTACTAAATCGTGTAAACTAAGTCAAACACTAAGCTGCTATTTGATAATGGGATTTACATTTATAGTAGTCATTTGTTTGGGTGGGAAGAGGGACTGAGACTTCATTGTGGACAGCTTGGAGAAGGTGAGATGTTAGACCACATTAAGAGAAACAGATCAGTATGTTTTGGAGAGATGCAGATGTTAACCTGTAATCAGTTACTACCTTGAGGTGCCTCTGTAGGAGGAATATAACTGGAGGGAACTGCTCATGGGGTAGCCATCAAAACGTCGATCGAGAGAGAGGTTTGGCTGCAAGGGGAGGTTTTAAAAGCTTTAGTCTGAATGGTTGAGCAAGGAGTTAATAAAGGGAGACGTGGCAGGGGTGTATTGAGGTAAAAGTAAAATGCAGGGAAAGTGAATTAGAAATGCTGACCTGTCATTTTGAGACTTGGTGGAATAAAATGTCTTCAGAGTGAATGCTCGAGGGGAAACAAAAGTGGGGGAGAGCTTGTTCTGCAGAAAGAAACTTCCCTCTTGGAATTGCTTTTGTATTTATGAGAAGAGCACTTGACACAGGGAGAAGTGTTTGGCATTGGACCCTGGTCTCTGGTGGCAGAACACTGGCAAACTCATGACACCTCTCTCCCAGTTCAGTAAGCTCCTGGCTAGTTGACCCTCCCAGCAGCATGGGAGGGACGGGCTGGTGGAGCTGCAAGGAAGGCTGACCCATCAGTGGAATGTCCTCCCTCGCTGGAGCCCACCATGGCACCAGCAGCCTTGTCAAGCATGGTGTCCCTGCATGCCATCCGCTTTCTGCTTCACTTCTATCTCTTTCTCCTCCTAGATTCCCCTTCATCGGGTGATGATGAAGATGACGATGACGAGTCAGAAGATACAGGTAATTTGGTTTTCTGGCATACAGAGGCCTTTTCTTTCAAAGCAATGTGGCTCCGAAGTGGAGCAGCTCATCCAGATGTTCACCTGGTCAGATATGCTCTTTCTCTGTGTTGAAATCAGTGACCGTAGGATGGTACCATGATGATGCTTATCTAAAAAGTTAGAAATAGCGGCCAGAGTGGTACTGCTGCTGTGACATCCAACAGCAGCAGCAGTGTGATTTGTTCTGAGACCTGATTCTGCTAATCTGACTCGATGAGCTGGTGTTTATAAATTCTCCTTGAATATAAACCCAGACAAACCTCCTTATCTTTTTTTATCTTCACTGACTTTACACCAGTTTGACACCATTGCAAACCTTCACCTGCTTCATTTTTAGCTGGTTTGATTCTGGTCCTTACCAGCATCTTGGCTGGAGTCAGAGCATAAAACTTACTCTATCCAAGAGCCAGATTTACTTATGCTGTAGGCAGGAGCAACCACTTTGACTTTACTGCCTTTTTCTTTCACTCACATAGGAAAGGGAGCCCCAGGATGGAGCCTCTCAGTGCTTTTACTCTGAATCTCTTTCAGTCCCAGTGCTTGTTTCTTTAAGCGCAATGGCATTAATCAGGATCATTACATGCTTCAGAGGCGTTAGTGTGGTGTTTTATTATGCTCTTTATATTTCTGCAAAGTGAGCTGCCTGTGTGTATGTGTTTTCAATAAATAAATGTCTTGCATTTGAACTCCCAATCAGCTATGTACATTGGCAGAAGTTCAACATGACTGGAAAGTTTCTGCTGCCCATAGCATTGGACATGCAGGACTCTTTAAAACAGGTCTCCTACTGTAATAAATTCATAGCATATAGCTGTGTTGTGCAGTATGTGGACAGCAGTGGTGAGTTACGGTGCCAGGCGACCCATCGGCAGCAGTTAGTGGTTTTCTGATGGCTTCTAATTAAGGGCTGGATTCTGCAAGGTAACGGGCACCTTTGCAGAAGCGTTCAGTGCTCCTGATGCCTGCTGAAGCCTGGTAGAGGCATAAGGAGGGTCAGGTTTGGTCCTGCAGGATTTGTTCCTGCTGCAGAACAGGTTCTGATGAGCACAATTAATTGTTCTGTACTTTTTATTATGTGGTTTGTAGCAAACTCTATCTCTTAGCAACAGATATCAAAAGCCATCAGCTGGTTTACGGTACAGAGAGACACGGTTTTCTCCACTGAAAAGGAAAACACACGTTTCACCACATGTATTTATAGCCTGTATTCTGGGTCTTCTTGACTTTGAGGCTCTCTCTTTTTTTAGACCTGAAGGTAACGGCTTGTCTTTGCTTAAAGGTCTTCTTATAAAAAGTTGGATTCTCTTCTACTTTAAAAACCGTTCATCAGCTTAATATGCCAGCATGGTGAAGCCTCAGGGCATGTCATGACATGGATGTGCTTTATGTTGCTTTGTTTGACGTCAGACCCTCCACTTAAACAACTTCTCTTGAGTCTGGGGAGCTGTGTTATTAACCCTGACACCACCACTGTGGGACAGTCCACAGGGGCTGCAGGACCATCCTGGGCACATGGGTATAGCCAGTGCCATGTCCTGTGAACAGCCCAAAGATCTATGTCCTCCATCTCTTGTGGCTAAAAGATACCCTAATAATGGGGTGTATGGGCCTCTGCTTGGCCGTCAGACATAGCCATGGTCAGTAGTTAGAGGAGTGAAGGCAATGAACATACTTTCATGCAAAAGAAAAATGTAATCAATAGTTGTTCATATTTAGTGGGGGGCTAATCTATCCAGGGCTGGCTCATTGCCTTTTGCCATATTGCATGTCACTGAATAAAAACTTTGTTTCCTGGCCCCTTGTGGTGAGAAGTTAATTTTCTGCTTTAATTGTGTTGTTCAAGAGAGTTTCTTATCCTTGTATCTATAGAGAAGAGCTTGGAGAGCTGATTCCAATAGCACCATGAGTTTAAAGCTAATCTCATTAATCTGGGGGGCTTGACCCAAAAGTGTTGATTAACTTGAGCTGAAATAGCAGAGCAAGAGAATGAGAGGAAATCTGTCTTAAAAGAAATCAATATTTGGTGCAAAACCTCTTGGAGAGCACATAGGCCCTCCATGTGGAGTGCCCTGCTCTGCTCACCCTCCTTCAAGCATCCTCTCTGAAGGGCAGCATAGAAACAGGGCATCCCTTAGGGGTGGGCAGCAGAAAAGAAGAAAGAGGAACTTGAGCAGCTTCAAATCATTGGACTGTTTGTTGCAGCCTTGTCACAAACCGCGCTCTGCCTTTGCAGAAAGAGGCTTTCCAATACCTCTGTTCTCTACAGCTGTATTTCCTGGCCCTGAAACAAAAACAAAACACCCTTTTCACACACTGCTCTTCTGCCCCAGTGCTCCCTACCCGCCTGTATCTGTTTGTTTGGAGCCCCCGCTGCGTAGCCCCAGCATGTTCAAAGAGCTCCTATAATCTCCAATTAAATCTGGCTGTGTACTCGGAGGTGTCAGCTGGGGAAATTACACAATTAGGGTTGATTCTGTCTGCCACAGAATTTTGTGGCAGCTCCTAATTGCTAAATGAGTGCTCGGCTGTATTAATTATTCCAAGTATCCCTCTCATTTTTTTTTAATTGGTCATTCCAGTCGGATGGGTGGCCGGTGTCTTTACCGAACAAAATGGACTGTGTCGGGTTTAGTGTTTGATGATGGGAAAGAGCCAGTGATAATGTTTTTCAGGTCCCTTTTCTTTTCACACCTGCACATGCAAAATCACTGCTTGTAATTAATTTAGAGAGAGCGGGTCTAGAAATCTTTCCTGTCTTTCATCCTTCCTCCTTTCTCGCTGCTGAAACTCTCTGGAGCTTTGCAAGCGTTGCTTGAAAAGAAGAGTTAGCAACATTTTCACCCCCTTAAAAAGTGGTAATGAAAGGACTCTGGGGGCACAGCAAACCGAAAGCAGTGATGTTTTGTTCGCTGCTCCTGCAAGTGAGAACAAAGGCACTGTTTTCAATGCACAGACACTTTCTTCCAGTTCCAGTTTGACTTGAGAATGATGCTCTGATTGTTTGAAGCTTGGCACATCAATCCAGGGGTGCCCAGCTCTGGCAAGCCCTGAGTTGCATGGAAGAGCACCCAAACGAAGGGAAGGCACTTGGGGAAGAAGCAGTGTCTAATTGCAGGAGGGAGGAGTGGATCCTGCCTTTGCTCCATATGGAGAATATCCCCAGCTGGAAACTTTCCTGCTGCTCTCTGATGCCTGATGGCAAAATCCCTCTTGGCTTCAGTGACAACATTTGCAGCCAGTGGGTTGATGGGACTCCTGTGAGATTCAAGCTCATCTTTTGAGTGAGAAAACATAGTGAAACTTCACCCTGCAGCACACGCAGCCAGTGTGGAAAGGGAAAGACTCCCCAAAAGGACAGCACAGAGGAGCACAGTCCTGGTGGGGCGGCTGTGTGATCTAGTTACATCCCCGTGCCCGGGTGAGTGTCACTGACACCATAAAATGGGATTTATTGTAGGCAGATATGTTAATCAAACAACAAACAGCAGGTTATTTGGCTGCCCTTAGCAGCAGAGAAGAGGGGCTTTTCCATCCGTGCCTGGCCTTTCCCTGAACTCTATCCTGTTCAGCCCCGTTAACCTCCTGTAAAGTCTCTGGGAAATCAGGGTGCGTTGCCAAAAGGAAGCGTTGGGATAGAAAATAGCCCATGCTTCAGAAACCTAGGACCAGATGTCTCCCAACATGGTTTCTGCAGCTCCCTCCTCTTCAGGCTTCCCAACACCACCTCACCTCCTCCAGATTCACCCCCCTGCTGCTGCCTGGGCTTTCACCCAACCTTTGCTTGGTTTCTTTTCTTGGTTTCTTGCTCCTTTTCCCAACGTGTGTGGTAGCAGCATCTTCCCTTACCATCAAGACCTACTGTTTATGGCTTTCACCCACTCTTCTAGCATTTTTTGGAATGTTCCCATTCTTGTGCAGTTCTACCAATATTTTAAGCTCAGATGTTGGAAGGTAGATGGCAACATGATGTCCAGCTTTATTTAGCCCACATTACTGTGTAGCATTTGAAGGCCCTCCTGGATGTGCTGTGTGTTCATACCAAAGTTTATAGAGGGATTTGCAGGAACATGGGAACTGCAGGGATTCCTCTTTCTGATTGGTTTGTGCCAGCCGTACTGTTTCAGTGCCACCCTGGCAAGAAGAGGTATGAAAGAGATGAGACATGAGAACAGTGTTCCCAGCAGGGCCATCTCCAGCAAATGGAGAGCCTCCTGAATGTAGCTCTTGACATTCCTCATGGCTAGGTGGGCTTTACAAGAGGCCATGGGAAGACAGGGTCATGTGGAGGAGCTAAAAATCAATGGGTGCATGGATTGCTTTGGCTGAGCTATGTGGCCTTGCCTGCAAAATCCTTGGAGCTAAGATGCAACAGGAACCTGAGTGGGGGACATGGGTTACTTAGACCAAGGTGGGTCATCGCTGACTTACCTGGAATGGCAAAGGGATGGGTCTTGTGGAGCCAAGCACATTGCGGCTAAGTTAATCGGGGAGTGCTGGAGAAAGAGAACAGCTCAGGTGCATCTCAGAGGGATGCAGCAAGAAGGAAAACTTTGTACACCCCTGTCATCAAGGGGGAGGGGGTTGCAGAGGCTTCAGAGTAGCACTGAGGTGGGGCTGTGATGCTGGGTGGTGAGCACCTCCTGAGCATCGTCACTGCTGCAGGAGAAGCCAGCACTGATGCTTTCCCAACAGCTTTGGTGGCCATCATGTTTTCCATAGCAGCTACTGAAGGACCAGCACCTTCAGTTTGTCTTGGCCAGAAGCACACAGGTGTCTCTGACTGGTGGGTTTGGGTACTCTTGTGTCTGTGTGTGCTTCTTTCCCATCTGGAAGAGAGAGTCAGTTACGACCTGACCAAAGCTTCCTCTTTGCTGTTTTGCAGCCCAAATGCTGTTTGCCTCCATCTCCCTTTGGCCTTGGTGTGGAGCACAGAGCTGGGGGGGGGCTGGATGTGGCCTTCTGTGTGAGAGGGGAAGCATCCCACATGCAGCTCTGCAGTGTTTCCTTAAGCAGAAATGAAAGCTTGGGAGGCTGTTAAAAAAACTTTCTCTTTCTTTCTTCCCAGTATAATGAGTTTGCTGCTGCCTTAATTTGGAGTGAATATGTAATGTTTGTAACATAGCCAAGAAACATCACTGTTCTTGAGGCAGATTATAAAAAGTATCTCATGCTAACACTGGTGTTTTAGAAGAGCTTATCCCTGTTCAAGGGTAACATGAATCTTTAAAACTAAAATCACTTGTACTTATAGAGCATAAACATGATAAACCAGTTTGGCACTGGCTGGTTTTCTTCTTTCCTTCCCTTAAGGAGGCTACGTTTGTGCTCGCTGAGAAGCAGAGTTTTCCAGTGCACTCAGCTAACGCTTTTTCCCTGCTCCCTTGCTGGCCCATCAACGTGTTTGTGCAGTTCCAACATCTTTCTGCTGTTCGTTTCTTAGCTACCATTGTCCCCGAAGGTACACCTGTATCTTTTTAAACACTGAGGCTAAACTGTCATCCTGATCTGGGATAATTCTACCTGTTGATTTAAAAGCAGCTACTCTAGATTTACACTGGCATTAGTGAGACAAAAACCTGGTCATGAACCTTTCATCACAAACCTAAAATGCAAACACCCTGTCTATGTCTATGAGAGTCATTTAGCTGGAAAACATTTCTGTGTCATTTATCTTAACTGCAGCAGGTAGCAATTTAACTGTCACTCCGCGCATGCCAAAGCCGCCTCAAACGCATCTGCTCACCAGCTGATATCCTCTGTGGCAGAAACGGGCCTGTTCAACTTGGCGTTTCCTTCCTCAGGTGTCCCCTTCTGGACCCGGCCAGATAAGATGGAGAAGAAGCTGCTGGCAGTTCCCGCCGCCAACACCGTTCGCTTCCGATGTCCGGCGGGTGGAAACCCAACCCCTTCCATCTACTGGCTGAAAAATGGCAAGGAGTTCAAAGGAGAGCATAGGATTGGGGGCATCAAGGTAAGGCCTTGGCCTGGATCTCTTTCATCAGCAGTTTCCTACCAGTAGAAAATTGTATTTCACAGGAATTAATGTTGGTACGTATGAGAACACGTGTGGGGATGGAGTGGGGGTGCTTCTTGCAGCCTTAGCAATTGCTCAACACAAAGGGTTAAAAAGGGCTGCTGTCCCTTGGGATTGAAGGCTAATTCCCTCTGGGTTTGTCTACAGTGACTGTTCAGTGAATAGGTAAAAAAGAGGCTGGGTTTATGGTTGCGTTGTGAGCAATGATGAGAAAACAGGAGCACAAACTTCTTTCCTAACTTCTGGAGATCAGCCCAGTGTGTTGAGACATAGCTACTCCCGGCTTTCCAGGCTTTCAGCGAAAACTAACACGGCATCCTTTGAAGGTGTAGGAGGACCTCACCAAAGAGCTGGGCCATCGTGCTGGTGGTCATTAACATTCTTGTGGTTGAAATCACTGACCCTTGGTCAAGTGTTGGAATCCCTTGTAGCCAGAGTAATAGCATCTGCTCCTTGGCTGCTTTTTTTCTCCCTCCTTGCTTTCTACCAGGAGATGTTCTGGAAAATGCTCTGGCTCATGTTTATAGATAGAGCTAAGGGATACAAAAAACCACAGCACTCAAATTATTTGATTAGCCAGAAGTTTCTGTGCTACTGGATATGACGAATTGTGGCAGGATTTTAACAGGAAAATCAGTTCTTTGATTTTGTTATTGTTGTTATTACTTTGTCCCTTGAGGTCACAGTCAGGCTCCTTTATGGCTTTATTTGGGAAGAATAAAACTGGCAGCAGCTGATTATAACAAAAATCGGTACCGAAAGAAGGACTCCTGAGCAGTGATTTTTGCCTGCACTCGGCCAGCCCTGGCATATCCCTGGGCTACTAGTAAGGAAAGAAGGTGATTTTTAGCAAGGCACCTTCATCAGTACTCTGAATATCCGTGTGCTGATGCCTACCGCATCTGTAGCATTTTGAAAGGCAGCTAGGCATACCAAGTGTGCCGGGCTCCAGAAACCAGGACAGGATTCAAAAAGTCTTCCTTCCCCACAGTTTTGGGCTGTTTCTTTCCTGTTAGCTCAGACCCATTCCTGAAAGAGCCTTTTGTGATTGCTTCAGTGAAGCCTTTGAAGCTCCCTCCGCAGTCCTTTCCCTGCTCCAGCCTGGATGAGGCTGAGGACATGCTCAGGTTTGGATCTTCTGGAAAGTTAAGAAGGGAAAAGGAGCGGGGAAGCAACTCCTGTGGGTAAACAGCCTTTCAGCAGATAGCATTCACAAAGCACAGGCATCTTTTACTAATTGCAGGCGGTGAGGATCATCATGAAGTGTTTTCAGGCTTGCGTGCACCGATCAAATGGCTTTTTACAAAACTATGTGACATCAGCTGCACTAAATTATGCTTGCAGAATCAAATCTAAAGCTGAAAGCAATTCCCCATCCCACTTCCCGGTGGTTTTAATCTATCGTTGAGTTTAAATTGACACATTTCATCCTCTGCAACACGGTAGTGAGTCTTCGGCATTGCTGTGCTTTGTTTCTCTAGGGGCACCTTCAGCAACAAGCCAATGCTTAAAAGAGCTATTGAAGGCAATGTCAGGCCAATTACAGCAAGATTGGTTTAAGCTCTCTATCTGTCTAGGTGTAGTTCTTTGTCCTTTTCTTAATATAAAGACATCTTTCTCTCTCTGTAAATTTCCTTCCCTTATTTGCTTGTTTTCACTCTTGAGCCAGGGTTAGAGGTAAGTAGTCTAATGTAAGCTTCATCCAGTATAAATATACTGATAGATATCAGGTGAGATTTGAACCAGAAGAAGAAATTGAAAACCTGCTCAGTATCTCACGCATTTAAGGTTTAAATTCCCTGTTACACCTTATCTTCATAACAGGATTAGGCAGCTTGAAAAGAATGGGCAAGATCCAGATTTGGCAGAGTTTGGTTGGCTTACTTCATCTCAAGATCTGGTCTTAACCCAGAAATCCTTGAGCTGAGATTGTTCTCATTTGTTTTCAGTGTGTGGAAGAGTTTCAGTGTTGATTGTGAAAGGTCTGTGGTCACCAGATGAAAGCTGACCACTCTTCCACTTCTACCTCTTGCAAACTGGATTTAGATCCGTGTGACTGCTTGGTGTAAAGCCTGCAAGAGAGAAGGGCGAGTGTTGAAAACATAAAGTGCAGGCTAACCCAGTTCTGTTACAGTTCATCCTTAACTGATAAAGACAAGAAATTCATATGACTTATCATATGAAATTTCCCAAAGAGTATTAATGGTTAAATCCTTGTTGGAATCTCTAATATCGTAAGCCTGTGTGTGTTAAATGACCCTAGAAGGGAAGATTGAGGGGGAGGGGAGATAGAGGATTATCCCTTCCCCAGACCATTGCACTGACTTGCATACCAGTCTGGCAAACACAGGCTGAGGTTCCAAGTGTGTCTCCAAGTGTTAGTTTCACAGGAGCCAAGAATGACAACACCAAATAAACCAGAGGGATTTCCAGTATCTCACCCAATTGGTTAATGCCTGCACAAAGTCACTTCATGTTTCTCATGTTCTGTCAAGTGTGGTGACTGTCCTAACTTGCGAATGCGCCTTTTTATTATCCTGTAACTGTAGATGCCAGTCTCAAACTTAAAAAAACCCAGAACAAACCAACAAATAAAATAATCTTCTTGCTCCTATAAGAGTTTCCAAACAGGTTCTTCCCCATAGGTCTGTGTCCCCCAGGTTCTCCTCTCCGTTCAGAGTCCAATGTCCCCATCACAAGCCTGGCAATGAGAAGGGCTTTGAAAGTGTTATGAAAGCATCTTTGGAAGTGCATCCCTAAGTAAAACTCCTAATTTGGACCTGATTTTATAATGCAGGTCAGACTAGGGAGTCATCCATGTACCTGGAGCCCTAGTTCTTTGGAGTAGCTCCTAGTGGTTCCAAACGCAAGTGCTTTGCAATGCTTAAAAGTGGGTTAGAAAAAGTCTTTTAGGCACAACTATGAGACAAGCCAGTATGGAAATAAGCCACAGAGCAGCCACAAATTTGCATTGAAACTTCCTTGACAGTCTGGTATGTTCAGCTGTGAACTCAGGGTCTAGGTTCTCTGTTCTCAGAGCTCCTTTTTCCCTGTAATTGCCATGCTGTTACAGGGGGACATTGCATTACAAAAAGTGGAATGTTGGTTCAGCATTGAACTTCATCTGTGCTGTCCTGGGTGGGCAAAGAGTGCAAACAGACCTGACCAGACATCTGCAATAACCAACATTTCTGTACAGACTTTGCCACAGCCTCCTATTTCCTATAACCTGAAATTAAATGCTGTATTCAGCAGTCTCTGAAAAGTGGGGTGCTCAGCAGTGCTCTTTTCAGGGAAGCAGAGATTTATAAAGCTTTGTTAAAATGACTTCTGCTTGCCTATCTTGCAACTAAGCTGTCTAGTCATAGAATCACAGAATGGTTTGGGTTGGAAAGGACCTTAAGATCATCCAGTTCTAACCCCCTTGCCACGGGCAGCGACGCCTCACACTAGCTCTATGGCTTTTAAACATTCTTTTTGTAAAATTCTGGCTTTAATTGTGACTTGGCCCTTTAAAGGAAAGCATGTGGATGCAATTTATGTGTAGCTTAAGAGGTTAAATGACTTCATATTAGAGTTCACCTGCTGCAGCAAGAAAACTCCAGGAGCAATTACACCCTTGTTTTTTCCATCAGCCCTTGACATTCTGTAGCACAGCATTATTGTAATCTCCTGCTTCTGTGTCCTTGGAGTCACCTTCAAAATGTTTAGTGAAGCTAGGTGTTCTGCTCTGGGCAGCCAAAGGCCTTCAATTAATATCCAGAGGTTTTGAGAACTTTCGTATGCTATGCATCCTAAAATCATCTTTGTTACTGTTGGTTGCTTTCTGTATTAATTCAAGATTCGCTTTCCATATCTGTTATATCCTTTATACTCATTAGAAACAAATGTTCTAGCTGGGATCACAGGGCAGCCGGTCAGAGTGGAGACCTGGGTTGTGCTTTCCTTTCTACTACTGAGCAGCTAACAACTCTGGACCTGAGCCACATCCAGAAAACCAAGCAGTATAAAACTTGGTGCCAAAATAGAAGGGCTGACCAAGCATCCTAGGGACCAGACTTGAGGCTGGGCATGTTTCCTCCTGTTCTTTACAGGGATTTTAGGGGACTAACTCAGTTGTAGGCATTCATTTCTGCTCAGATAGATGCCATGACCTGTTGCTTCCATAGCACGCATCTTTAAAATATGTTATAGATGCAGTAGTGGATATGATTTTTCTTTGTAGTCATCTTATGGATTATATGTAGCGGTTGGTAAAGACCTGCTGATGACAGTACAATATTTTAAGCTGACAAAGTCTCTGGACCAGAGTGGTCTGACAGAGGGGACCAGCAGATCAGAGTTAGCTGATGCTTTCTGTATTCTAATGAGAAGTGCCACGTTCAGCTGGTTTCATTATTGTTATTGTGGAAGCATCAACAAGTCACCTTGCAATCTCAGTATGTTTTGCTGTGTTGCCCTGTTCCTGCCTTGGTCTTAATTCCTTTTCACATTAAGCCTTTAATGACCCTTGAGATGGGTCCTTATGATGTTCAGGCCTATTCTGGGGTCCATTCATGCTGGCCAAGTATGTAGAAGCTCACTGATTGGTCACTGATTTGAATAGTCTGGTGGTGATGGTACTTGACTGCAAGCTTGATGGTTTAATTTCTTCTTCTAGTTGCGACACCAGCAGTGGAGCTTGGTGATGGAGAGTGTTGTGCCATCAGATCGAGGAAATTACACGTGTGTTGTGGAGAACAAATATGGCAACATTAGGCATACATACCAGCTTGATGTATTAGGTGAGATGTCACTGTTTTCCTTCAACAGCTGATCTGTGGTATGTGACTGGATATGGGAAAGAGGAGCTTGGTTTCTTTCCCAAAACACTGGATCATGTGTCTTCTAAAACCAACAACAAGCTTCCTTTGGGCCAACAATTCAGCCTCAGATATGTGATCAATAAGTTACTTAGCTGGTCTACAAAGGAGCTGCAGAAGGAATGGCAGGACTGAGATGCCGCCTCCATTCCTGGATGGTTCTTCCCTGTTTGGCTTGAGAAGCACTGGGTAAAGTGGTGGCCAGAACACCCTCGGGGGTCAGTCCCAGTCTTCACCCTCTCTGCTGAAAGGGCAGGAGATGAAGGGTTCAGAGAAGAATCCATGCTGGAAAAAGGACAAGTGAATTAATTAGGATTTCCCTGTATTTTCTGTTTTTCAGAGAGGTCACCCCACCGACCAATCCTGCAAGCAGGGCTCCCTGCCAACCAGACCGTGGTGGTAGGGAGCAATGTGGAGTTTCACTGCAAGGTTTACAGCGATGCCCAGCCTCACATCCAATGGCTGAAGCATGTGGAAGTCAATGGCAGCAAATACGGCCCTGATGGGACACCCTATGTCACGGTGCTGAAGGTTGGTACACACTCATTCTTCTCACCCTCAGGGCAGTCCTTCTTTAAGCCCACACAGTGGAATACTCTGCTTTTTGGAGGGGGTACAGCAAAAATGTCCTAAAGTCTATGTTCCAGACTCTTCTATTTGCCAGAGATAACACAACTACTGTAGTGGCATAGACAAGCAAAGTAGTTGTAACAGCTGAGACAACTGGGAGAAATGCAGCATAATGAAAGAGCTGTCAGATGGCGTTTGACCTGAAATTGTAAAAATAACCTTTTTTTGCAGCTTCAATAGAGGTATTTTCAGCACTTACTAAAATAAAAGGCTCCCAACTAAAACACATTCCTTCGTTTTCATGTAAACACACTGTAGCGTGCACATACTAAATAATGCTGAACTGCCAGCACCTGAGAGCCAAGATAGCCTTTTTCCAGCCACTAACGTTTGTGAACATTGCTATTATCCATGCTGAGGAAAACCTTTATTGAGCAAAAACTCACTTAGTAAGACTTGACTTGCTAAAATGCTGTCATGAAAGGGAATTTCCAGATTACAGCCAGAACAAAGCCAGTGGGTCTGGTTTCCCCTCAACTTGGGTAAATATGAAAAGTAGAGAATGGAGAGTGAAAAGCACATTTGCCTTCTAAAATCCCTTTTTTTCTTTGAAGTATTTCAAGGCTTTCTGTATTGGTGTTTATTAAAATGTATAGGGCCAAATGGAGTTTTTCTGGTTCTGTAGTTATAGCTGAAAGGAGACTTTGTCCCTACAGTTTCGAGCTGAGGCTGTCCTGTGTGTGGACATACCCCATACACATCCTGCTGCACACACCCTCCGTCTCTTTGTATGAAGCTTAAAAAACACCCCACTTATCAGACATCATCTACAAAACTGTAACTCAGCCAGATACATGATAATAAAAGCCAGAGACCCTGGAAATAATTACACAGATTGAAATAACAGATTGGTTGGAAGCAATGGTTGGAGACCGTTCTTCAGGATTGGCAACACGTGCTTCTCGCGAGTCGATAGAACTTTTTCTTTCCTCGCTGTCTCTCCAAATGTGTTTGAATTATGCATATTTGAATTTCCCCCCTGGTTTCACAGCCCAGTACCAAGCTCTGAATAGCTGCCTGTGTCACATGCCATCTAGTATAGTCTCCGGGCTCCGTGTGTGGTCCCCGTGGGATAAAGTGCTACCTTTTGGAAGTTTGCAGAGCCACTGCGAACAGTGCCTTGTGTCACAAGCACAAGCTCCCATTTTGCTGTGGCAAAGAACATATAAATAGTCCGCATAAATAGTGTTTTAAAATGAAGTTGGAGCAGCACCGGGGTGGCTAGGTAATTAGAATTGCCAAATACCTTCTCTTCTGTGAACGGCAAAGGCTCCGCATTCCTCGAAGGGGAGCACAGGCAGGCGTTTGAATGCACAAGTTTTGTTTGGTTTTATTTTTTTGCTGAATAGGACCAGCACACGTCTATTTACTACTTCTGGTTAATCAGGAATGCTTTGAATTGTATTAATGCCGGCATCAGCGCTGGGGCAGGGAGCATTTCCATTTTGGGATGCATCTTTTGTGCACTAGTACTGGGCCTCTGTGGAGCTGTGTCAGGCCCAGCTTTGCAGGGATTTTGTTTTTATGTGTGTGTGCTTGTATTTTAAAACTAAAGATCTGATAAAGTGATCCCACTGTCCTCTTGAGGCCAGCCTGTTGGCTTTATGGATTCGTTCTCCTTGTGCCACACACTGCTGTTGCTTTGACCCAGCATCCTGGCCATGCTGCTGGAGCCAGGTGCTGTTAACAGCCCTTCCATGCCTACCGCTGCTTTAGGAAAGGCTCCCTCCTGCCCAGTGCTGTGGTGCCTGCAGGGAGATAGGCTTTTTTGTCAGCCTGCCCTTCTCTCCTGCTTTCAGGAGATTTTGTGGAGTGTAGGAACTGCTATGGGGCAGTTTATATATATGGGGAGTATCCCAGCCTCCATTGCAGCAAGGGGGACAGAGAGGTGCCCAGCACATGCAATTCCCTCCCCTTACATCTAAATAGGGGGGAGCAAAACCCAACCCAGTCCAGATGGATAAACTGAATGCTGTACTTTCAAGCCATTTCTTAACAGCCTGACAAAACCAAGCCATCACCTGCATCAGTTCTTGAAAGCCTGGGCTAATTTGTGATCAAAGGAAACCCCTTTTTCTTTGCAAAAGAGCACTAAATGCATTCCAGTTACAGAGAGTGGGCTGGCAACACTGTGCCCAAGCTTTGTCAAAGGCTAAATTGTATGCTCTGCATTGAAACATGCCCGGTTTAATTATAAACAAGGCAGCAACAGCAGGCAGGCACGTTTCCCTGCTAGGGCAGACAGACTTGCCAGCATATAAGCCTTAGAGATGAGATCAGGTCCAAACTGGTGGTGTTTGTCATCAACCATGGACATTGGGGCTTCCTTTTGATGCCACCTGTGGGTTCAGTTCCTAATAACCTATCAGATCTGGCAGCCCTGTTGATTTTAGAGGGCTGCAAGTGATATTGGCAGGATCAGGCCTTGAAGGCACCAAGACTGGGCTGGAGAGACCAAAAATGAGAAGAGCAATTGGCTTATTTTCCTTTCCAGAACTGCAGTTGGTAGTTTTCCTAGACTTTCCCTAGGCTCCTTCTGAGGCCACCCAAAATGGTTGTGCATTTTCAACCAAAATAAAAACAACTGTTTGGTGTTTAGGGGAAAAAACCTGATGTGCTGTTGTGGCAGCGTGGAAGAAGAGAAATGAAACCGTTGCTTAAGAGTCTGAAGTTTGTTTGATTTATGTGCACCACTTTATTTAGTAAAGAAGAGGCTCCTATAAGCAGTGGAAAAAATTACAGCTAATTTCTGAAAGGCAAAGTCAGCAGCGAGTTTTCAGACCGCCGCTGCTTATATTTTGTTTCCAAATTCTATTTTGGAATCTGATAATTGAAACAGTATTTGCTGAGCCGGGTTGCAAACACAATTCTCTGCTTAAGCCCTTTTTCTGGTGCTCCTGTCTGCTGAGTTACGGAGAAACCATAGGGCCTCTGCTGTCAGCTGGAGAAGTGGGGAATTGGTCTGTCTGAAGGGAAGGGAGTTCACCTGCACGTGGTTTGGGGGCCAAATGCAACTCCTCTTCCTCACCCAGGTCCTGGGTTAGGTCTCTCACCATAGGGTGAGCAGGGGATGTTGCCGCAGCCGAAAAGAAAATAGCCGTGAATAGTCAATCCTAGCTGATATAGGTGTGATGAGGTATTGCTTGGTTTACTGAAGTTCAGGTTTCTGTCTATTCCTGCAGTCTTGGATCAGTAAAAACGCTGAAGCCGATGCTAACCTAAATCTGTTCAATGTGACAGAACAAGATGAAGGAGAATATCTGTGTAGAGCCAACAATTTCGTAGGCATAGCCGAAAAACCATTTTGGCTCCACATTCGCAAACCAAAACCAGGTAAACCACAGACTCTGTCCCAAGGCCCTGGCAACTGCAAGAATGAGCTATAACAATTTTAAGAAGCTAGTGATTAAAATTCCTATTCATTTTGTATTATACCCTGTCAACTGACGCTGAATGGCTTGATCTTATTTTCTTGCTAATTTTTTTTAAACAAGAATGTGACGCCTATACAGCAATTGCCATGGAAAAATTCCCACAATAAAATGACTGTCAGATTTTGCTATCAACTCTTCACGCTTTTATTCCTTTCCCTTCTTTACGATTGAGTGCTGATAACAGAATTGCATGTTAATGACCTGTGACGTTCAAAGCTCTGGAAACCCAAGCTGTTTGGAGATTTTCACCTGTAAAACTGATACAATCGCTTCTGTCCCTTGGAGAAGTAATGGAGAAATAAATATCAACATTGGCTTGTGCAAGCAAATGTTAAATAGAGAGAGCAGCAGCAATCTCATGGACTCTGGGGTTTGACTCCAGCCTGGAGGGTTGGGCTGCTGTGTTGCTCAGTGCCACTGCACGGAAGTTCCTTTACAGGCACCTTCTTGCTATTGGCCAGAGTTATGGTACAGTATCAAGGCTGTATAATCAATATATGCTTTGAGATGCCCACTCTGAAAAATTTGTAAAAAATCCCAAAATTTCATTGTTTTTTAGATGAAACGAACCAAAATGTTTGTATATTCCTCTGATCAGCACTTGAGTCTTTCCCCACTACATCTCCCCTCCTTCCTCCTTTCTTTCTGTCCTTCCTCTTCTCTTTCACCTCCTGCCTTTCCCCACCCCTGTACTCACCCTACTAACCTGAAGTCAATCATATTGTGGGGGCAATTTTTCATTTGGATGCCTTTGCTTGCATGCTTCTTTAGTGGGACAGAGTAAGAACCTGGTGAAGGGAACCTTTTTTGCTTTTGACTGCAGGTTGCAGAGGGGAATGAATAAATGAATGTGGAAGATGGGCCATTGGAAAATAATACAAACCAAACCACCTTAATCTGCTTTTGAGATTTGCCTGTGGTGTCCTCACACTTGCTGGGAATGTGGCTTGTTCTCTGTTTTCCCTCTTTTCTATACGTGTGTGTTTTTTTTCCCCTGTAGACGGCAGGTGTTAACACAACGGATAAGGAGCTAGAGATTCTGTACTTGCGAAATGTTACTTTTGAGGATGCTGGGGAATATACTTGTCTCGCAGGGAATTCTATTGGGTTCTCACATCACTCTGCTTGGCTGACGGTGCTACCAGGTATTTTCTTCTCTGCTGGCCTCTCCTTTCCTCTCCGGGGTGCCTTGATGTTTTGCTTTAGAAATGCCAAGTTCCTTCACACCGCCCCTTGCTTGGAAAGAGGGGGTGTTCTTTGGGAGTGAATCCTCTGGGATTTGCTGCGGGCTCCTGTTGCATACTCACAGCTGACACTTTTTGCATTGCAGATCAACATTTGCATTATTATTGCAGTAATGACATAGAATGCCCTGTGTCATCTTTGATCTAGATAACAGGGAAGTGTTCACAGCCTCCTTGTTAGGAGACTGTTAAGCCAAATTTAGGAGCTTTATCTTTTCACATTGGTAGTGGGAGAAAGAAACCTCCCCATCAGATGGTCCAGGGCACCTAAATCGGACATGGACTGTGGATCATCTTAGGAAGGAACCTTTCTGTCTAATCTCATATCTTAACCTGAAATGAGATGCATAAGTGCTTGGTGTGAGTACAGCATTATTTCCACTTCATGGATGAACAGGCCAAGACAGCGATCTCAAACAGAAGGTCAGGGAGACTCATCTGTAGGCAGAGCCCAGGAGTCGCAGCTCCCAGGGGCATTGCGTGCTGCCTGCTCCAGCTGGGATCGATGAAAGCTGCAGCAGTCTTAAAACCCAAGGCCAGGGTGACCTCAATTTTGTGGTCCTTTCACATGCAAAAGCTCTCATTGACAATAAAGCTGGCACAGAATATGCAACAGACAGGTCTGCTCTTCAAAAGAGGCGAATGGGACCATGCTGTCCCTTCACCTGCAGAAGCTGCCTCCAGCTATGAGGCAGGCTTGAGCACACTCCAGGAAAGGACCAGCAATATTCATACAGAATCTCATGGGTGCTGTGCCTTGCAGAAAGTGCGGGAACAGACCTGGGATATGTTCAGTAGACCATTACTGAAAGGGCACAGAAAATTCTGAGCACCCCACTTTGGCTCACGCAGTCATAGACCACATTTGGGTCCAGCTCGCAACATATCCATCTCGGGATGTGTTTAGGAACTGGAAACTTTGGCATTTCTAATCTTGACTTTATCTGTGCGGGTGGCTTAGATGTAATCGCTTGTTCTGGGGCTCAAGGTGTCTTTCATGTTCAAACCTGCTGCTGGTCTTTCCTCTGTGTATTTGCCAGCTCTATAATAGCTGATCTGATCCTGTTTCTGCTTCTGCTATCCACTGGATGAGAAATCATTTCCTTTGGTTATAAGACTGATGTCTCTGTTATTTTGAAAATCTCCTGGTGCTATCTCATCCAACTGTTTTTACCATGTGTGAAATCACACCTCTCATTTAAGCAAAGAATAAGCAGGAGAAAACCCACCAAAAACCCTGAAGTGAAACTTTATACTGAAGTCAGACGCAGTGATTGACAGCTGTCTGTGCAGCAGCAGGCCCTGAAGTGCTGCCCACAGAGAGGGCACAGGATACAGCCCTACTGCTTGTAAACCCCTGTTCACACTGTGGGAGACGTGGAGCAGAGGCAGCAGAGCTGCAGCACCAACCGTAGCATCTGATCCCAGGAGGTCTGGTAACCCTTCCTCGCAGGAGGAGATGGCTCCATGCAGGATCAGGCCCTGCACCACTGTCACAGCCCCCAGTGTCACCGACAGGCCTTTCCCTATGTCCCCCTGCACACAGTCACTGAAGACCAGACGTGGAGCCTGCTGCTGCCAGGGGAAAGCTGCTGCTGCTTGCCAAAGATGCTGCTTTGGGGCAGCAGTGATGTACATGAGCCATTAGCGAGCTAACCACACCGGCATGACTTCATTATAAAGTTTCCCACTGCTGACTGTTCCTCTGATGCCAGCACACCTTTTGGGGACAGAAAACCAGTCCGACCAGTCCTCCTTCCGCTGGTGTCTGTGCCTGTCCTGAAAGGAACAAGGGGAGAAACGTAGCTGGTCCCAAAAAAGCCTTGCTAACGGGTAGCCATGGCTGGTTGGTTCATGCCATCACCCTCCGGCTCAGCCACCTCTCTGGGTCAGACCTTCCAGCCTCTTCTCAGCAGAACTAAGTTTTCATTAAATAATTGTGCAGATTGTGAGGCTTTTGCCTTGTTTGATGCCTTACCCCTGGGTGCCCTTTGAGCTCCTTGGTCCCTCAGGGCAGGCACTGGTCCAGTGGAAATCTTTGCTGGAGAAGTCAAATCAGCAAAATGCATCAAACCTTAATCCTGCAGCCTTTGCACATCCAAGACATCCAACTGTGTGTGGATGTGTGGGGAAAGCAAGATCCAGGTCAGAGGAACAGCACAAACGTGATGCCTTCAGCCTAGAGCACTGGTTTTCAACCTGGGGGCTGAAGGCTCTTAGAAACCCCAGGGTTGCATCAAAGTGCAGTAAAATTACCCCTCAAAAGGCAGACTGTTTTAGCTACAGCCGCAGGTTGAAAACCACTGGCCTGGGAGAGCCCCCTCTCTGAAGTCACTCAGCAGATTGGCATAGATGAGCAAGTCCTCTCCACATTCTTTGCACTGCTTTTGTATAGTTGCATGTAGGCAGCTGCCTACCCCATCCTGACTCGTGTCTCTTGTCACCCTGCAGCAGAGGAGCTCATGGAAATGGATGATTCGGGCTCAGTGTATGCTGGCATTTTCAGTTACGGCATTGGCTTTATTCTCTTCGTCCTGGTGGTGGCCACTGTGGTTGTCTGCAGGATGAAAATGCCAAACAAAAAAGCCATGAATACCCCCACTGTACAGAAAGTCTCCAAATTCCCACTCAAGAGACAGGTAACAGAAAGTAGATACAAGATTCCTATTCCCCCCTATGGTCATCCCTCTCTTTTTTCCCCTCCCTGAAATGTTCTCTCTAGGTCCAGCACTCTGCCAGGAAAACACTGCTCAAGAGGGACATAAGTTGGCTGCATCTAGGAGTTTAACCCCCTCTTATTGATTTGTTTCTGTTCAGTGGAGCAGTAGCTGGTGGCAGCTGACCCTGGTTCATGAGCAGCTATGTTTCAGTTGCCCTTGTGCAAGAGGGGCTGGCAGTGCAGCCATGGATGCCTCAGAACGCACATCTTGCAGGGGAACAGTTTAGTCCAGGCTCCCTGGAGGAGCTCCTTGGGGAGCATAGAGCACATTTAATTGTGCTTGTCCCTGCTTTCACAGAGGTCACCAAACCAATTCTTACAGAGGTGGGAGAGGGTCCTCTTTCTCCGTGCAATTAGGGATGCTCTGCCACGTGTCATTGAACAGGGGCAGGAGCAAAAGGCACCATGTAAAACCACAGAGTGAGGGATACAGATTTCACAGCTTTGGCTGCAAGCTCATGGTGGGCATTTACAGTGCCAGTACAGAAGTCACTCTGTAGCTTGTACATGCTGTGGAGACACACATGGAACAAATGAACGCATTAAACCTGTCTGCTAGAGGGCACAGCTGACCTATCCCTCCTTTCCACCAGCTAACAACCTGACCACAGTGCAGTTCTGCAAGGAAGTAGGGAGGAATAGAGGGTTTCCCATTTAGAAATTGCCAGAAAGGTGACACTGGGCAAAGATAGTTCAAACCCTCTCCGTGATCCATCTCAGGCAGTGCCCGGCCTGGGATACAGTTGGCAATAACACTTCATTTGCTCTACCCAAGCAGGTGTCGTTGGAGTCCAACTCTTCCATGAATTCCAACACGCCCCTGGTCCGGATCACACGTCTTTCCTCCAGCGATGGGCCAATGCTGGCCAATGTCTCCGAGCTGGAACTGCCTCCAGATCCCAAGTGGGAATTGGCACGCTCTCGGTCAGTCAGACCCACAGGTCGCAATCCCAGTGCTTGCTGGTAATGCCACCATCCTGGTAGTCACTAATGTGCCTGCTTGTTCCTCCCTTCAGCCTGACCTTGGGTAAGCCGCTCGGTGAAGGGTGTTTTGGCCAAGTGGTGATGGCGGAAGCGATTGGAATCGATAAGGACAAGCCAAACAAGGCCATCACAGTTGCTGTCAAGATGTTAAAAGGTACGGGAATTCTACAGAGAGCAGAACAGCATCTTGCACTGGGATTTCCTCTCTTTGCTTCTCTTCTAAGTCTTTTATACAAACAGATACAATAGAATAAAGTAAGAACAGCTTTTCATCCCTTTCACCCACATAGCCTGGGGGTGATGCGTGTCTTCTTGGAGAGCACCTATAAGTGCAAATCCCATCAGGAAGAGGGACTGGGAATTAACCCGGTTCTTTGCCAAGGGGTAATAGCATCCCTGAGAAGAAGGGGAACCCCCTTCCCGTCTAGCCAGCTCTGTGAATCAGCCCACTCCTTACTCCTCCTGTAACCAGCGCTGCCTGTTCTCACAAAGCCTTGTGCAGCAAGCTCAGATGGAGTTTGCAGATATTTGGTTGACAGACTCCTTTGTGAGGAGTTTCTTCACTAAAGACACTTGATCCCAAACTGCCAAGAGGTTAAAGGGAAACCAAGAGTGGAGGAGTCACTGGGCACCTTCACATGAGTCTGTTCCCGTCCTTACCCTCTACACAGTAAACACAGGCAACATGCAGACAAAATCTCCCTGGGGAGTTCAGCTGGAGCAAGCAGGGCAGATGCTCCAGCAGTGAGCAGGTTACATGGGGTGACGGCTTTACAAAAATAACAGTTCTTATCAGAAAAGGATTTGTTTAATTTACATTTCTGTCATTCTGAAGTTGCTTTTGGAAGCAGAAACATTTCCATCTTGTTAAACCAAAGCATTCATCTGGGGATGTTTCTCCCCATTTTTCTACTGTTGTAGAAAGCTTTCCATGCAAAAAAATGTATTGCTTCCTGTAGCCCCCCTGCCAGCTCTGACCTTCCACAGTCCTTAACTCTTTGCCCCTGGAGATGAGGGAGGAAAACAATCAGAAAGGCAAAATTATCCCAGGTACCAAAAGTGACTTTGTTTCTTTAATACTTCACAGGATGAAACAGGAGATGAAAGGCTTTGTTAATTCCCATATGAACGTTTATCTCAGTTTATTTGGGTTTTTATCTTCCCTTGCGGTAGTTAGTTTTGGTTTTGATTCTTCTTCCCAAAGTAGGATAAAAACAAACAAACACTGCCATATTTTGAGTACTGTTTCACCACCAAAACCCCACGTGTCGATGCAGCAGTTGTATTGACAGCTTCACAAAACACTTACTTTCCTCCTGACATTTTTGCTTTCCACTCTTGCTTTCCCCAGATGATGCCACGGACAAAGACCTTTCTGACCTGGTCTCTGAGATGGAAATGATGAAAATGATTGGGAAGCATAAAAACATCATTAACCTCCTTGGTGCCTGCACACAGGACGGTATGTAGCAAAGCAGCTCAGAGGGCTGTGGGAAGCTTGGTTTTGACTGTCCCTTCTGTGTAACTACTCACTGGTTGCCCAGAACATCCCGGATGAGCTTTTGGTGGTGAGCTGTTCCTCCGCTGGATCCTGATGTGCTCTTGCTTGCAGGACCGCTCTATGTGTTGGTGGAATACGCGTCAAAGGGGAACTTGCGGGAATACCTCAGGGCACGTCGCCCACCTGGCATGGACTATTCCTTCGACACCTGCAAGCTGCCCGAGGAGCAGTTGACATTTAAAGACCTGGTTTCCTGTGCCTACCAGGTGGCCCGGGGCATGGAGTACTTGGCATCTCAGAAAGTGAGTTGAGAAACCTCATTTGATAGAAGCATCAGTCAGACCCATGTGTTCAAAGGCATGCAATGCTTTCTGTGTGTGTAGGACAACCTCAGGCAAAGTATTGGCAGGCTTCTCCCTTCAGAGGCCACATTTTTCTATATGAAGTGTCTTGAGTGTTTTGCTGGAGGCTTCATCCATATTAAGAAGTTCCTATATGCTGGCTGCATTCATGCATCATGCAGCTGTACAGCCCTCGCTGTGACCTGCAGGCCTGCTTAGTATCCCCAAAATGCGTATGAAAGCACAAGAAACACAGACCTTGCTGCCTGTCCTCACCTATTCAACCTCTGTCACTTCTAGAGGTATCTGTCTTTCAGAGATGTGATCCTGAGGCTCAGGCAGCAGTGGTCAGGGTGAGCATCATGCCAAGGTGCAAGCTTCCACCATGTCACTGTTACATTAGACAACAGTCAGGATCTGCATCCCCTGTCCTTTCTTCTGATCCTTCCCTGATCTTTCTTCTGAGAGCACGAAAGATGCAGAGCACCCATGAACAAGCTGAGATCTTGGGTGTAGCTCACGTTTGTGGCTGTCTCCAGCACATGTAGGCTCAGTAGGAGTGGAACTGGCAGTGAATTTGGCTCAGTACATGGAGATGGCTACAACGCTCCCTTGGGGAGCACTTTGCTGGCACTGAGCTGGCTGCTGTGTTTGCTTACATCATACCCTGGGATTAGTCTTGGTTTACCCTGACATCAGCAAGTGGCGAATCAGGCTTTGGGTTCACAAAGCTGTGCACCAGCCAGTGTGTCCTCTTTTCTGTGGGCAGGGAGCACTATGGCAAGAGCAACTTCAGCTTCAGCTGTCAGATGTATTTGTCCTGTGGCTGCAGTTCAGGGTGGATGGCTCTTGGTGGCTTTAAACTCTCTTTCTGCACAGCACAGGCTAATCTAGCTTCTTCCTCAGCTAACAATTGTGATGTTGGGGATTGGACTAGATGACCTTTAAAGGTCCCTTGCAACCCACGTTGTTCAATGATTCTATGTATTGTGGATGTATTTGGGACGTCTTAATTTTAGGACATTATTTCCTTCAAACATCAGCCTGCACTCCTCTTCCTGGAGGAAGCAGGGCAGAGAAGCAGCTTCGCATCCCAGTAAGTGCCCACGCAAGAGGAGGGTTAGCTTTCTCATCTGTGCATCATCCCCTTTGGAGAGAAAAGGCGCATGGCTGTCAGCGCAGAGGCTGCCGATTAGGTGTTGCTAAGAGGTGGCTCCCACCGAGTATGCATGATGGGGCAGTGACACAGAAAGTGAGGAGTGAAGCAGTGCCCACAGCTTTATGAGCTTGGGAGTCAATGAAACGGCAGCTCATAAACCACACGGTGCTGTTGGTTCCAGGCGTGAGCAGCTAACAAGCCCTTATTTATTGACTTGCTCACCTTTCACAGTGCATTCATCGCGACTTGGCAGCCAGGAACGTGTTAGTCACTGAAGACAATGTGATGAAAATAGCTGATTTTGGCCTCGCTAGAGACGTCCACAACATCGACTATTACAAGAAAACCACCAATGTAAGTACAAAGCTGCCAAGGACATGCAGTTTTCCTTCTGGCAGGCAGCTCAGTCATCCCTGCAGCAAGTGACCCTTGTCCCATGTCTTTCTTTCTAGAGGGGGTTAGGAGGAAGAAATCTGTTCTTGGCATCACCTAGGGAGGAACTGTAGGTAGGCTGGTCCCAGCAATACACCCGCCGTTCATTTTCTTCCTGACAGATACTGCTGCTGCTAGCAGCTGATTGTGGGGTTTCAGCTGTGGCCAGGAGGCTTTAGGCTTAGTTGTTTACCAAAGGGAAATGGAGCCCTTTCCAGTCTGCTCCATTACTGTGAGTAAAGGTCCCAAGGAGCCAACTTCTGTCCCACGAGAGTCCTTGACATAGGAATACCACTTTTTGTATACCTGGCGCTACACCTGAAGCTTCAAATACAACAATTCAGAGATGGCAATGAAAGGCATTGAAGACATTGCAGAACCTGAGGGCCTTGTGACTGCAAGAGGTCTAAATATCCAGGCAGTCTTACAAAGCTCACCATGTCCATACTGGTCCTTTCCAATATCACATCAGAAATCTTTCTTAATTATGAGGATTTCTTAATCATAAATTAATGACTGTTGTTGGGAATTTAAATCATAGGTCAGATGGACTTTCCCTGTTTGAGCTGTGTTGGACAGCTGAGAGCATAATCCTGTTTGTGCATCCTACCTATGTCTCATCTCTAGTTGTCTCCCACAGTGAGACAGTGGGTCAGAAGAGAACAGAGTCCCCCTGCAGCTGAATTATGCCTCAAACACAAAACAGTCCTTTCTGACTCCCTCCAGGGGCCAAGCAAAGCCCCAAAGAATTATGATTCATCTAATCTTTGTCATCTCATATATCTCACATGTGACAGCCTATGTTTATGACCCTGATGTAAGATGTTCCCCAGGAAACTTGGGGTCAGGCCTCCTCCTTCAGCCCCCAGCAGGATCAGGATTTGTTTCTTAGAGGATATGGCCCTTGCCTTCAATGTTGGAAATTTCCCTTCAAGTTCAGCCCAAGCCAGGTTCGGACTCGGAGTCAACTGCTTCTTCCAACCAAAGAGATAGAAAGTGTTGTTTCAAGCTCTGCTGCAGAGCTTGCTGCATTTATGAGCAATGAATGCTGTTCCCATGCAAAGATTTAGATGCACTGATACGTAAAACCTGCCTTGGCAGTGAAATACAGTCCTCCACAGAGAGCAGTTACTGCACAGATTATCAACGAAGATCCAGGGATCAAATGCTCTAATCTGTTTATATGTGACCACTCCTGCTTTGTCCAGTGACCAGGAAGGCAGATGTGGCTGTTAATGAAAATGTTTCAAACTGGATTAGAAAAGAAGATTCAGATGGTGCCGTTGTGGCTGGGGGAATATGCTGATGGGATGTTCCCATTGTCTTCCTAATTACAGGGTCGGCTGCCTGTGAAATGGATGGCTCCAGAAGCTTTGTTTGACCGGGTCTATACTCACCAGAGCGATGTGTAAGCATACCCTCACTTTAAAAGAGAAATAATTAAATGACCAGGAAATCAACACCTATAGTAACACCTTTGTCTTTAAGACAAAGTACTGCTAAGCATGAGCAGGGCTTCTTCACTGCTGGGGTGCCTGGGGGTGCAAAAGCAAATGACTCGATTGCAAGCTGCAGCTTTGCACACATGGTTTTGTTTTACTGTTATCTAGTTGCTTTCATCCGAGGATCTCTAGTGAGCTGCTGAAAAATTGTTGGAAGGCAAGCTGGTATTTCTTAGTCATTTATAGTTGAGGTGATTCCTCCTCAGTCAAAAACTGTGCAGAAAGAAAACTCCATGCAGAAAAATTGCCCTTGGCTTCCTGCACACTTTGCCCCAGACAGTTGCATTTCAGCTGAGTATGTGGCATGAGCTTGAAATGTTCTGTCTGCTGTTAGTATAGTTGATCAGAGACTATTCAACAAATACATTCTTGGATTAATTTTGCTGCTTCATTTATTTCCTTTATTTTTCCTAATCCTATCTCGTCCGTTTTAGTGCCTCTGCACGGTAAGCAAACAGCAGAGCCTGCCTCATGTGTAAATCTGTGTCACGTCTGAACTTCACAAGGGCTGAACTAGCTCGGCATGCACACCGGCTTTTTTATTTCAACATGTGGTTGATAATGGCATTTCTGCAGTAATTCAGTGCCTGCTCCCCAAAGCTCACCGCTTGCAATTGGACAAATGAATCTATTTCTGTGTTTTTTCACATACTTTGGCTTTCATTGATCTGAAATCATAGTTTCCGTGCTTAGGTAATGCTGCAGCGGGCATGACACATAAATCAAAGCTAGAGAACGGGAGAGCGAGCGTGTGTGAAAGCGAAACAGGGACAGATAATCCCTGTTTTTAAAAAGAAAGCGAAGAAGGCAAAAGATATATTTGAAAAAGAGGACTTCTACCCAGAGCGCAGCTGCAGGACTGGAGGGTGTAACATTAGTGCTCCACTAATGCTTGTTGGGGTATTTTTTCTGCCGGCTTGGCCAGTGAAATGAGTGTTGTAACAAGCAAGTTTTGGTATCAGCTTGCACAATTAGTGGCCTGTGGTTCCAAGCCTGCAATTCAGTGAAGCCGTGCATGAATAATTTGATTTGTTCCATTCAGTGGAGCTGGTGGAAGACCTAACAAAGAGCTGGGGGTGATAGATGGGCTGTCACCTATCTGATTAAATGCTCATTTCAATTTCAGACTTGGTGCCTGGGATTTCTTTGCTATTGAGTTGGATCAGCAGAGATCTCCAAGTAACTAGTAAAAATGGCCTAGGCAATTAGTCATGCTATTGATGACTCTGTTAGCTATGCATGGCTGCACAGAAATAAAGCCAACCGGGGGGGAGGGGACATGGGGGGGCTTGGAAAAAAGCTCATTGAATTTTAAAGATCTTTCTTTGGTTTCCAGCTGGTCTTTTGGAGTGCTACTGTGGGAGATCTTCACTTTGGGAGGGTCTCCATATCCGGGAATTCCCGTTGAAGAACTCTTCAAACTCTTGAAGGAAGGCCATCGGATGGACAAACCTGCAAACTGCACCCATGACTTGTGAGTGTGTGGTGGGGCTGATGTCCTTACCCCTTCCCTCTGTGGCCACATATCACCCGAGGCTGTGGTTGGGTCTGTTGGGGCATCCCCACTGTGAGATTATGCAGCCATCTCCAGATAGGCTTACCCATCCCTACTCATTTCAGCTCAGCCTATGACTACTGAGCTGCATAATGTGCCTGCCCTGGTTTGGTAGGTGGTGGTTGGGGGTGCAGCTCTGGCATGTCACTTTAGGACAGGTTCTGCTTTGAGAGCATGGACACACACGAGTTGATCAGTGACGAGGAACATGGCTCCACAAAACCTTTCTCCTCTTCTACCCAACTGGCCACGCACCAAGGTCTCCATGGCTGAAGTTGCATTGGCCATAGCTGTTCTCTCAAGCGATTTGGGGGTGATTGGGTGCCACTTAGCCCCACCATGGGTGATGGTCCCCTTTGCCTTCTCATACAGGTATATGATCATGCGGGAGTGCTGGCACGCCGTCCCCTCGCAGCGGCCAACCTTCAAGCAGTTGGTGGAAGACCTGGACAGGGTCCTCACCGTGACATCCACCGATGTGAGTGTGATGGGGTGGGCACAGGGAGGGGTTGCTTGGTCCCCACTGTGGGCACCCAGCACTGATGGGTCTGTTACCCTGGCAGGAGTACCTGGACCTCTCGGTGCCCTTTGAGCAGTACTCACCAGCTGGCCAGGACACCCACAGCACGTGCTCCTCGGGGGATGACTCAGTCTTTGCACATGACCTGCTGCCTGATGAGCCCTGCCTGCCCAAGCACCCCCCTTGCAACGGCGTCATCCGGACGTGAGGAATCCATCCTGGGCAGAGAGATGCATGGACGGATAGGCGGGCAGCATGCCCATGGAGACAGGAATGTGGGGTGCCGAGGATGAAGGATCTTCCAGTGGAACTGCATGGTGGTGCCCAGAGATGTGTGTTGTTGTCGAGCTGTTCAGGGTAGAAAAAGAAATATAATTGACTTTTTTTTGGTTCTTTTGGTTTTTTCCCATTTGCTGTATAAAGAGTCAAGAAGCACTGTTTGGCCTGAAGGAACTAATCTCTTGCCAAGATGATTTATCATATCTGAGATTTTTTTGGGGGGTCGTTTTTCATTTTTGGGTTGTTTTTTTTTTTGTACTAAGGAGAATGTTGAAGCTGGGGTGGCACTGACCTCCCAGCCTCCGCGCTTGCGTTTCGAGTGCCAGAGTAGCCGTACTGTGCCTGCAATACGAAGAAGAGAAAAGAAAATCTTCCTTTTTTTTTTTTAAATAAGAAAGAAAAAACACAAATGAAAAAAAGAAGTGTAAAGAATGTAGAAATTCTTCGCTTATGCAATCTGTACATGAACCTTTTTGGTGGAGCTGAAAAGCCACGTTGCCTGCAGGGATTCATATATTTATAAAAATATCTATATTTTTGTTGTCGTCGTTTTTATAGCTTCGTAATCGTTCTGCCCAGCTACATAGAAGGAATCCTTTTTGGAAGAAGAAGAGGAAAAAATGATAATTAAGTAAAATGCAAATCATCGTGGAGAAAGGAAAAAAAAGAACATAAAAAGAGACGGTCAAGTCATCTGAATGGCAGTGCTTTGGCCGTGCCACCGGCCCTTGCACTGGGCTGGGAGCAATGGGGCCATGCCAAGGTTGGAGCAGACCCCAGGGATGGGCATCTCAAGCCACATCTTGACCTTTGAGAACAGCCGCTTTGGGGAGAAAAATCTTGCTTTTGGGGTTTGTGCATCTTTGCTTGCCAAGGGTGAGTGGGTACTTCTCCATCCACCCCTCAACACCAGCGGTTTGGCTCCATCTACGTGCAGTGACTCGGAGAAAGAAGTTACGGGTACCTGTAGGCAAGAGCCTTTAACTTATATCAAAAAGGTTTATTCCAGAGAATCTGTGTATATATCTATAAATATATCCTGTATATATATAAATAAATATATTAAAAAAAAAGAATGTATAATACTAATGCAACGTAAAGCAGTACTGAGAGAGAGAGTCTCAAAATAGGAGCCTTGCAATCTAGGATATACTGATCTGGGCAAAAAGAAAAGATTTCTGTGTTTGTTTGTTTTATATCTTCACAGTTTTGTTTTAAAAATTGTACCTTAACATGTATATTTGTAAAGAAGTTATTTATAGACATTAACATTATCTGTTCATGGGTTTAAATAGCGTAGCGTTGCTGTAAACTTTAAAGTTCACCGAGCTTAAGGGTGGGGTTTTCTTTAACTTATTAAAAAAAGGAGAAAAAATATATTAATCAAGGTCTTCTTTTTGTGTTTATGGGAAATATTGAAAGAGTGTATAGGTGTACAGTCCTTTAACAAAGTACATTTAATGTTATAAATATATATATATGTATTCATTAAAAAGCAAAATATTAGTTTATCCTGGATTGCAGTGAGCAAAGGTAAGTTTATTTTTCAATACATCACCAGTGGTTAAAGCCAAACAAATAGCAGCAGAGAGATGATTTTTTTACCTATTTCAGAAAAACAGGGCCAAGAATTCTTCCATCAGTTTAACCACTGTGCATTAAGGGGGCGGGGGGTGTTTATTTTTCTATTTTCAAATGAAAGTATTCTTTGTGGTCGATTTAATAGCTGGTGTGCAGCAAAACACACTGTTGATTTTGGATGATGCGGGGTAACTTTTTTCCCCCCTTTTGCCAGTACCGTTGTATTTTGGGCTTCAGAAATGCCATGCGAGCAAAATAGCAAGAAGAGCGACAGTGTTTGCAGGAGAAGTGCAGCGACTGCGTGTTTCTGTTGTATCTAATGCACTGGAAAATGCCAGTGATGTCGCATTTTCTGTGTTTAAAATGCTGTGCTGGTTTTGTTCCTCGACGTCAGATAGCTGTTTAAAAACACAGATGTGAACTAAGGAATTTTAGCATGGATCAGGCTGACAAGGGGGAAGATTTGGGCTGGGGTTGTTTTTATGAGTGGGCTTTTTTTTGTCCAGAAGACTTCACTACCACAAAGAGGCAAGGAAAACTGCATCCTGAATTCATCCTTTCCATTCTCCTCTGGTGCATATTGCATATCAATGTTTCAGAATAACAGGATGACAGCATCTCATTTTAAGATTATTTTGTTTTCTTAGAGCCACAAAATCCTTATCCTAAAAGAAATAATTTATAGTTTTGAGGTTACTTCAATGGAAGGTTGAGAAGGTAGATTTCTATAGAGTTTTGTTTTGTTCTGTTGGAATAAAAGAATTTTTTGGTATTTTCTTACAAATGTCTGCTAATTGTGTACATTCCGAGTACTGGAAGCGCTGAGTTTTCCTGTACTGAGAAAAGAAAATGTACAAAACTGTGCATGATTTCAAATGTTACTAGATATTATAAATATATATATAATTTATTGAGTTTTTACAAGATGTATCTGTTGTAGACTTGTTGACTTTAACATTTCTTATTCAATGCTTATATAGTTTTATAGCCTGGACTATTATCTTTAAAAGCTTAAAAATTAAAATTTCCAGTTTTGTTACATTTTATACTGTCGATGTTCCAATCCACAGGTTTGCATTAGCGTGACCTTTTCGATAAGCAATTCTTATTCAGTTTATTTTAATACTGTATTTCTGTGCCTGACAGCTGCAGCTGTCCAAGGTGTGAGATGAACACTAAATAAAACTATTCTGCTTTTGTTAACATGGCAAACTTTTACAAAGAAACAAAAAGAAATAAACAAGTTGTTAAATTTGGGGAGTTATTCCCTGTTGTGAGGGTCCTTTGCAAAGCCGAATCTTCTCGGCCCTGGGATGTGTAGTGCCAGGAGGGTTTATTTTTTACACTGCTGCTTTGTGAGTCCTGGCCAGCACAGGTTTTATATTCATAATAAATTTATAACAATTTTGGTTTAAGGGCCGTATTCTTTATTTGGGAGTGTGCGTATTTATAGCCACACGAGCCATTGTGTGCATGTGGGCATAGAGGAGTCTCATACAGGATTGAGCATGTAGCAGTAGCACAAGGGTAGGAATTGCTCAGTAAACCTCTTGTGGATTTCTCCCATGGTGATGGTGGCAGTGCTCGTGTTGTGTTCAGCCCTGCTCACGCTGGTGAAGGTGGAAGGGGCACAAGAGGAGCCCACCACTAGGAAAGAGAGTGCATTGGAGTGCATTGGAGCAGGCACCTGGTGCTTGGTGGGATGGGCACAAGGGACTTCACCCTGCCTTGCTCTCAGAGGAGCCCATGTTTGGCTCTGGTTTTGGGGGGGTTGAGCAAGGGAGTTCACTAAATCCTTGCTTTGCTGGTAGTAGACGATGCAAGGGGAAGCTTGGGAAACATCAGGCCAATCCTACCAGCACTTCTATATAATGTTAACAGATTCCTACAAGTGATCCTGTTGAACTGCATCCCAGATACCCCAATTTTGCATGCAAGTTTATCTACCTACCTGTAGCCTGCCTACAGTAGCAGTCATCTGTAGTTATAAGCAGCTGGGCATGGAAGTTTATGCATCTGAGCAGGTTACATCTGCAGCCCTGGGACTGGTGCCACCACTATGGCATCCTAGCAGAAAACAGAATTATATTGGGGTTTTAGGTAATTTATTTGCCACTGTAAGAAAAAATCAGTCTGTTTTTTCTTTATTACATACTATTAGGATACACTGCATTGTGCGAGAAGTCTTGCCTGGAATGAGTTGTTTCTGTGCTTTAAGAACACACTTTGATGGCCAGCCCTAAGCCCTGCCCAGCAGGAGCAGCATGGGCCAAGGACCAATCCCTCGCCATCCAGGGCTGCAGCCAGAGCACAGCTAAATGGCCTTCTGATGGTTCATATAGAAACAGCTCCATCACGGCAGGGTGGTGAGGAGGTTGTGCAACATTTGCCACCAGAACTTGAAAAGCAGGAGAAGGACAGATCATTCTGTAGTTAGCTTTTGTGTGTAGCATACCCATGCTTCACAGCTGCCCAAAAAAGTCCTCTGAGCACACAGAGCACAGAAGTCACAAAGAGGCATGTCTCTGTCTTGGTGCAGTGGCTGACCCGCACATGGAGCTGGTGTGATGTTTGCTTTCCCTCTTGGGTTTCATGATGTCATTTTTCCTTCACTGGCCTTCACCTGCAGCACTGTTTGCTTGTGGGTTAGGGAGGAGGGAGTGATACTTTAATTGCTCTACAATAGAGCCAGTTCTTAGCTAAGGATGAATATTTGGCTGAGGTGTGTGATGTGTATTGAGCAACGTGTAAACCCATCTCAAGGAACATCTGCAGAGCTGCTCGGTTGGGCTGCGTCAAGGAGTGTACATCCCACTGCGGCTCATCCTGCAGTTGCCACAGCCTTTCACTCAAACCGTCTGCCTTTTCCACATGAAAGAGGCCTTTCTCAAAGCAGAACAAATGTTTTCTTTCCTCTGTTGGTGACTACACAAATAGGGCCTTGCACTGGACACTGTGACCTGTTCCATAGCAACATTCAAACAAATTACTAAAACCCCGATTTATTCCCATTGGTTATGGCTCCATGGTGAGACAGGGAGGATTTGGCAAAAGGAAGAGAAGTCTGAGGCCCTGCAGGTGTCAGTGATAGATGGCAACTAGAGCTAAAATAGCAAAGTTTCCTGGTGGTGGTGCCATTCAAAACTCTTGAAGGAGGTGTCTCCTGCTGGTGGACTCCTCTGAGCAAGTGCATCCCTCCCAGAGGCTGCATAACCTGCAGATAGGGAGTCTGGAGTCATTGCTTATGTTGACATGAAAATGGAATATAAAAGGGGACCCATGGATCTGCTCAAAACCACAGAGCTACTAACAACAGGAGGACACGAGTGAATGTCCAGAGGAGATGCCGGGAGCTGAAGAGCTTTCTAGGGCTTCTTGACCCAGGACCATGGGCTCACCAAGAGACACTCATTGTACCCTCTTCTTCCTCCCCTTTGTCAGCCATGTTAGCTGTGATTTAGTTTCTCTGTTTCATCATCATCATTTTGTTTTTCACAAGCAGCATCTCAGGTGTAGGCAACATGTCAAGCAGAAGAGTTGTGCCCTGCCCCCAAGATTATTATCTAAAACCAGGAAAGAAATCCACGTCCTACCATGTGGTAATACAATCGGCTGTTAGCCCTGCAGAGTCATATGTGCCCGCACGCACCGCTGTATGATCAGCTCCCCTGGCTAGTCCCCACCAAAGACCAGCCCATAATGATTGTACATGTCCCAGGCCCTTTTGGGGGGCAGCATGCAGGAGCAGGGAATGGGACAGGAAAGTAAGAAAGCAGAAGAGAGATACCTTAACAAATGTGCAAGGGGGATTGGCCCAGAAATGATTTTGTTAAAGGCCAAAATCTGTGTGCATCACCCACCAAGTGCGACTTGCTCTAGGTTCCTCACCAATGCAAGCTAAAGTGGCTTTGCCATCAAGGAGGATGCACCCAGGTGGGAGAGGAGAAGAAGGAGAACAGAGTCAGGTGCATCTTCTAGCCAAGTGCTACATTCAAATAAGCATTGGGCACCAAACCCGAGCAGCAAAAGCAAGGGGAAGTTTGGCACCAGTAGAGCATTAGGTACCTCCACAGCTCCATGGCACTGGGGTGCACTCCCTATGCATTTGACCAGAAAATCAGGCAGCACAAACTAAAACCAACACTGAGCAGAACAAGGTAACACCATGGATAGTCATACATGGCCTCTCTGGTGATAACACACCCTGTCTAGCCCCTGTTACTGGCAATCAGCTAAACACCACACAAACTCACCTCTGGGGCTGCCTCACCTTCCTCTGCATGCTCTCGAGGCATGTTAGAGTGGCAGGGGTGGAAGGTGGTACCACTGCCTTACATCAAAGGTAGGCGCCTTCCATCTCAGGTAGGCATTGCATTTGGATTCAGTCCACCCTGAGCCAAAGTCAACATGGATGTTAGGGTAATCAAAGACTTCCAGATGTTAGAGACTATATTAAAGAGCAGGTTGCAAGGAGGGGTGGTGAAACTTGTTCCCTTTTGATTCATACTGACAAAACCTCTTACTAGAAGATCATAACCTGAAGTATTAATGGCAGAAAATCAAGGCTGAGAAAGGCAATACAAAACATAGCACATCACCTGAAGACTCTGCCAGACTGGTAGAACTGGGCAAAAAAACCCCAAATGAATTCCTACAAGCCCTCACTGAGCTGCCTCAAGGAACTATCTGCTTTGGAGAGTAATTTAGCAAACACAAAGCGATCACAGCCTGCACTGATGTAGCCCAGTGCTCTTTGGAGAAGTGCTGTTGTGCATTCCTGATGTGCTCACACACATTGGAAACAGCCTGGACGATCAGGATCCAGCCAGCAGCTTGCTACTTCCCCAGGAGCCAACACACTGACTGTATGAGATAGCTCTGGTCCTACCGAAAAAGCCCAAGGGAAATCATTCCATGTCTCCTGGGTAGCACCACGGGTGTCTTTCTTTCCCAGTATAACCCATAACTTGGCCAGGGAATGATTCTTTGCACTGACCTTCTATCAGACACTTCCCTAGGCTGCTCACAAGGCAGAAAACACATTTATCAGTCAACGCTGATTTTTCCAGTTCCGCCAGTAATATGGAGGAGGCACCAAATACAATTTTCTGCCACAGTAAGAATTTGCTAGACTTTGCAGAAGTTGCTTTTAGCAGACCCTGGAATTAAACCTGCTTTAGTGGCACTGACAGGTAACCTGGTAATCTCTTCTTATTACAGGAGACAGAGATCTGCTTTCATAGTCTTGTGCTTCCTTGCAATGTTCAACTCCCTCAGCCACTTCTGTCCTGCAGATGATGACAGACCCACTGGTGATGGTGCTTGAGGCCATTCTGGAGGAACAAACTCAATGAGCACTGCTAGGGGCTCATTGCACACCTCCATTACAGGGTCCTAATACAATCATCTGTGTGAAGTGACACAGGAACATGCACTCAAGTGCTGAATTACACGGATTATGCCCTCCACACCTTCAGTGTGCAGCACTGTGAAGGCTGAAGAGCTGGACAGGATCAGCTCTTGAATGTGTGTAATTGATTCAGCTTGGCCAGTGCCTTCAGAGGACTCCCAGTTCTCTGCCAATCTTAAGTTTTTGCCCAAAGCAGTCTCCTAGGGATGTCTTCTCTTCTTTGATGTCAGTGAGGAGTTTGGCTTGTCTTAGCAGCCAGCAGTCTGGCCTCCATTGCACACTGCCCGGTCCAGCCAAGGCAGCCACAGCAGAACATTAACTACGTGACCATGGACCTTGAGCCCTTCGGAAACTGCTGAATAGGCACTGCTGAACACGTCAGCAGAAAGTCACTGAGATGTTTGATTGGTGAGGGCAGTATGGAAACCAAAGAGAAGAGCAGAGATGGGCACATGGATAGCAGAAGCTGAGTCATCTTTGTAAGAGAAGGGAAAGGACCAAGCTGCCAGACGGTTTCCTAAGAAAGATGCAATATCTTTCCAGGTACTCATGAGTTCACACACTGGGAATGTGGTGCTGTCAGAAAAAGGCACTCATTAACAACCTGCATGTGAGATTTCAAAGTCATGGCAGTCTGAATGTCATCTCAGAGCTCTTGTTATACAAGCTACTCAGATTTCTGGCAGTTATCCTTCCTTGGACAGAAACCCTGCAGCCAAATCCAACCTACACAAGAGATGCAGGAGGCAAATTTCAGGACTGATTGATCTGAGCATTGTAAAATATGTTTGTAGAAACGCCCTCGTCAGTATGTACATTCCGACCTAATGCTTCTGATGGAGGTTTATGGCTTGCACAAGAAAAACTTCAGCAAATACCTCCCAAAGTCATTTATGGTCAGACTTTTGGGAAACACCCGGAAAATCCAGAATCAGACCATCTTAATGAGACCCTGCAGAGTCTCCCTCTTCAGAAAAGCCGTTCCACACAGAATAACCTTCATCGTCTCAGCCTGGGGTGTATAAACACCAACTGATAATAATAAAACTAATGAAAATTATCCTCAAAGCAGCCCTTCACAAAGTACCCAAGGAGATACTCATACCCCAACAGAAGAATGACAGGAATGCTTGAAAACCAGGTAATGCCTTCACGAGTAGTATCACCTTCCAAATAGCCCAAGAGAGAGGAGACACTGCGCGATATACCCCTGATGGCCAGGGGCTTTCATCTGGCAAGGCAACCACCAAGGTCTGGAACCACCATACTTGGCTGCTGACCGGCACAGTGACTACTAGATGAAAAATGCAGATAAAAGCAGCACACATTGTGAGGCTGATGCTAAACAAACACCAAGATCCACACAAGAGTGCGGGTCCCAGGCTGCAGGTGAGGAAGGCAAAGGGACTTCCAGCTCTCCTTGTACTGGCTGAGCAAAGACGTTTATGGTGGGTGAAAGGACCTCCTCCAACCCAATAATAGCAAAAACCTGGTGTTTCTGCTAAGATTAGTGCCTGTGGAGAGGGCGGGCCAATGTACCTGGAGTGCACCAGGTGGGCATCACTCCTCTTTGCTACAAGGTTTTTTTCTGCTAATTAACAAATACTCAGTTATCAATACATAGTTGTATCTATATACTTGCTAGTTACAATTTCAGCATACAAAGAGTTCTGCTGTTAGGTAAATATTCTGGGAAAATGGATGCTTTTCACATTGCTTACCAGTTTCATTGATGTTTACTACTAAGGTCCTAGTTCTGCCTTAACCTGGAGGAAGTCTTAGATGGGCTGAAAAAGCTTGGAGACACGTCCTATACCCACAATCTATGCTCCCTTTAACTAGCTCATGATGTGATTTTTCACCTGAAGGTTGTCAGAGCACAGGAGGTACACGCACACTGACACCACATTTTGGTTTAGTTTTAGTCCAGGTTAATATTTATTTGTGAGGATCATATTTTTTCCTCTTTAAAGAATTAACAGGAGTTAAGAAACCAGATCCAGTGGGAGCCTTTGGATATCAAGTCCATTCCACGCAAAGCTCCACTCTCTAAGAGTGATTTTGATGACATCTTCAGGAATTGGGTTTGCAAAAGCAAAGCTGTTATTGGATATTCAGTACACAGAAAGGTAAGTGCTTTATTCATTACAACATTACAGTGCTATGCTGGCACGGAAATAGTCCTGACTTTTCCATCAGCCTTGTACTTAAATACAGAATCCAAGAAATTTTTACAAGGTAGAGAAAGGGCAAGAAATTATTGGCAAAATGGGTGGTTCTGAGGTTACAGAATCCAAAATAATCTTGGTTGTCTGACCAAAAGCTAGTTAGTTTTTCTGAATGCGCCACAACCCCCATGTAGGTGATGCTAACTCATATTTGCCTTGCCCAAAATCAGTGTATCACAGGGATTTTAGAACAGGAAAGAACATAAGAGCAGTATGGGCCCAAGGAGAGCGGGCAGCTCTCCAAAAGGGAGACACTCATCCTCATCATTAAAGTCAATCTTAAGAAACTGTATAAAGGCCATTATTTTAGTTGCTAGGTAAAATCTCCAGCAAAGCCAAGGGAGGGTAGCCTGTGTGGGAGGGAAGTAAGGCCTCTGTGCATGTGTGAGCGTGTTGTAGGACAGGGCAGAAAAACTGTTGTTTATGCAACATTGAAGTTGGGAAATGAAGCAGTCAAGCAATGCAGCGTTAGGGTTGAATGCTCAGCTGTAATGCTGCATCCCAGTACTTAAGTGTCAGCAATGGTGGTTTTGCACATCGCTGTGGCTCCGTGCAATAGGAAAGATCTGTGGAATATGCTATAGTTGGGGTTGTTCAGTGACAAGTCAACCTGTGATTAACCTGCAAGGGAAGGGCAAAGGCAATGCTTTAATTTGAGTCCTCACTACCCCTATGGCCCCACGTTTTGTCGTTGAACTCCAGGTCTGCATGAGCTGTGCCTTGGTGCAGGGGTCACTTCACACTCAGCAGCAGGGAATTATGCCTAAAATTAGACTGTCACTTCAGCTGACCACAAAGTGTTTCAGTCTGGATGCCAGCATTCAAATAAGAGGCTAAAATTGTCATCACTGGTTTTAGCTCCTGCCGGCTCTGCTGATGGGCACTGGGGAGCAGTGTGTCCCTCCCTGTGCAGCCCCGCACACAGCACATGGCAAGACCAGCCTGTGCTATTCAGCATCTCCTAAGGAAGCTGCATCAGTGACACAGTACCTGTTTTTTCTTTATTCACTCAGTAACTAGCTTTTCTGTGGTTCTTGGTCTGGAATGTTCCTCATAGCTCACACATATCAGCCAATTGCCCCTTCCTTCAAGTGCAGGAGCACCTGAAATGGTGCTGCAGATATTCCCTTACAAAGTCCACTTCATCTCTCATGAGTCCACTACGCAAGACAGCCGGGGCAAACACAGTCCCATGGATTATGATGAGAGTTTTTTCTCCCTTCGAGAAATTAGAATCTGTGGCCACAAAGGGACAGATCTTCCAACTCCCTGTGCTGCTGTGCCATTCAAACCTTCCAGCTTATTTTGCATATAATTCCAAATGATCAAATCTAAAGCTGATCTGACCTTTGTTTATTTTTCTTCCTCAATGTCTGAATAATTTGGCTCAGAAACTGGATTTAACGATCATTTCACACAACCGCTAATTACAGTGACTGTAACCTAATACTGAATTCCAGCCTCGAAGGAGCCACTGGTTCACATTAAATATCAGATGAGGCGAAACATCTCAATTTAGTCTGGTGATTCGTTTGTCAGATTTCTGTGCAGAATGCACGCATGAGCAAGATACAACCAAGACAGAGGAAATCAGATATAACCAAGCTTTCAGTAACACTCAAGGAACGTAACCCACGCCATTCGTCTTAGGTACTTTTGGAGTGCAGGCACTGGTGAAGCAGATTTTGGGTGGGATGCAAAATGCAGAGAGTGGGAATCAGAAGAGAAATGCATTATTAATGACTCTATTTTCACTTCTTAAAGGTGCTGAAGCAAGAAAGACTTGTACATTGAGTACAGCAAGAGTAATGCAAGCTCAAGAAACAGGGTGAGTTGGTGGCAAGTCTTCCATGAACACAGAGGTAGACAGCGTTCAGTGACAAGTGGGGGCACAAGAGGGATTCTCCAGATCTCTGTGGAATCTTTTAGGATGGTGCCAAAGCTGCCGAACTTGACAGATGAGTTTCTAAGGTTAATCACCACAGTTCACGCACACTGAAGCTAAGCTGCATGTTTTCAGAAGGGCTGAGAGCACAGGCTCCCAATATGGTGCAAATTAAAGCAATAGCTTCATTAACTAGCTGATCATACATGCAGCATATTGCAGCAGTAGCCCTAGGAACCCGGGCATGAGGACCACACTGGCATGCAGCAGAGGATTGACTTGTCTTGGCCTGGGTGAGGTGGCAGAGGTATTTCATACTTATTGACCACTCCCTCACAAAATACAAGACTTACAAGCCAAAAACATGGCATTTCACTATTGCCAACTAAGACGTGGATTTAGCTGGCTCATCTTCAAATGCCCAGGTTTGAAACTCCCCACCTTTCCTTTTTACAGGCATTTTTCTACCTGACATTAAACCTCATCACTCGGTGCTTGAAGGAGACTGCAAACTGGACACAGATTATCCCATGTACAGCCATCCCAGCCAGCTCCCTCAGCGGAAACCCGCACAGGCAGCGTTTCAAGGGTTCAGGCACATCCCAGCAGTTACTTTTCCTGCAGTCCTGCTGCGTCTGTGACTCTTACGCTGGAGTACACCTAACGCATCCAGCTGCCCCGGAGCCAGGGCTTTACCTCTGTGCGTTCGCCATAAAACCCTGTTGTTCTGTGGGAACATCTGCTCGTTTGTGCTCCACCCAAACACCCCACACATTCTTCAGCAATCTCTCTTTCTACGGGTCTGGCTGCTTTTCGCCAGCAGCAATGTACACGTTTGACATGTAAGAAGTATTTAACAGGAGGGAAAGCACGCTCCTCTTATACTCTTCTCGCTGAGGGATGAAAAGGAGCCAACGAACACTGCTGTGCTTTAGGAGCCCCGCTTGCAAAAGGGGGTTCACTGAGTCAGATAAGGTGGAATACTTTCCATTTCCTCCCATAATGTGTTTCAAAAAGCATCTGTGGTCACTACTGGACTAGCACTTGGACCAGGTCACTAACGGACTAAGTGACCGAGCGGCTGCACAGCACCATGTGAATCCATGCTCGGTGAGAAGCCAGGGAATGGATTTCCAACCTGTGTTTCCACCTTGGCTTTTGTGAAAAGTTGCCCCTAGGACAATTCTCCTTAACTCCCCCGTGATGATCCACTCCTGACACCAAAGAATTTGCATGGAAAAGGAAGCATCCTGCTCTGGTGGGCATGGAAGAAAACCCTGTACTATGCCAGACAAATGCAGGGAATGGGGTTTATAGCCTTTTTCTATGCTAACAGACCCCCAGATTTCTAATTCCAGCCCAAAGAAGCAGGATAATTACTACTTTTCAGTCTAAGTCACCAGTTGTAGCTCATTTTATTTGACCTCTCACTGTTTAATTTGGAGGGTACTTTCCAATGGCCATTTACAGCTTTTCTTTGCAGCTACAAAATCTAAACATCATTTAGTATCACAACCCCAGCCTCTGAGGTTCCAAAGAAAGGAAGTGAAGGTGACAGTTACCAGCTCTGATTTTCACTAGTATTTAAAGTAGAATAGATACATTTTTTCTCAAAAAAGGCAATCTTCAGACATGAAGAAAACCTAAAAGTTTTGCAAAACTAGTTACTGGTTCAGTTCTGACTGCAGTTCCCCCCTTGCCTTCACTCTAACACTGGTGCTGCTTGGAGTAGAACAGCCTTTTATATGTGTGGTGGTGACTGGCCACTAAAACCTCTGTGACAGGTAGTATGTTGGTCACGCCTATGTTTCACTTGATCTTCAGCCATATGAAAGCAAATGAGTAATATTTTAGTACTCTATGGGTAGCTGGGCTGGATTTGTTGCTAAAACTTCTTCCCTCAAATGACCTAGCACTTTTCTTTGGAGTTTCATTTTGAGTTTGCAGTTTCTATGTGTTTTTCTCATAGGGATGCAGTCTCTGAGCAGATATGGGCAGAAGGACTTTCCTGGGCTTCATGGGTTAATCTTACTATTAATTATATTTAAGTATCAGTGAGATTTAAGACTGAGATCTCATGGCACTGGGCAGTGCACAATGGCTGCTCTGGCATGGGCTGAGGTGGAAAGTCAGGTTACAGACATCAAAGAAAGTCAAGCAATGAGCATAAGCCCTCCAGGACCAGAAAGCCCTGACCTCCACACCTCTCTGGATGCATCTCTGCAAACCTCTTTACTTAGTCCTTTGCAGAGTTATCCAACTGGTCCAAGTGTTAAGCAAAAAGGGTTGTTTAAGGGTCTGGTTTTCATTGCAAGCCAGCTGGTTACTCAAGAGTTGCCTCTGGTTGGATGCTCAGTGTCAAGGAGGTTTGGTGGACATAGTTTCTGTAAAACCTGTTCAAGCTGCAGCAGTGTGCTCCTTCCCCTCGCTCCTGCAGTTTCAATTAATCCAACTTGATTTAATCTCTCATAATTGTGCAGGGTGTTTTTATTCAGATTTGCCTCCAGTCTCCTACCAATTAGTACATCCATGCATAAGCAATGGTGGTGCCTCAGATCGTGCAGGACTGCCTCACTCGCTGTTTCATCATCTGAGGCTCCTGAAGTGCTCCAGAAGCTGAGCAAGGGCATTTCTCCCCCAAATTCCAGTCCATCCCATGAAAAGCTTTTTGTGACCATGAGGACTGCCCTGAAAGAGCTCCGTGAGGAGGGAAGCCCTGTTAAATCACCCTTCAGAGCCACGTATCTTATCAGTCATGCTTTTCACCTGTGAATCTCAGAAGTGGTTCCCATAGGAAGCGATGTGCTGATTTTGGCTTGCAGGAGAAAGTTAAGACTGAACAACTGTTTGAACCCAGTTCCAGCTCCATCTCTGCCATGTTTAATAACCTCCATAAATTGCCTAACTCCTCTATAAGATTAAATGGATGGTTATGCACGGCTCACTCTGGCTTCCACGCAAGCAGAGTGGTAATGCTGGAATTTCAGCCATGAACTGGGATGACCAGCTAATAATTGCCACACAGGTACAAGCTGCAGACACATGTAGGGGCCCTTGTGCATGTGTTGGCCCTGGTTAGAGTCTGGTGAAATGATTTTCAAAACCCGCTTTCCTGACTCAAGCTGGAAGGTTTACCATGTTCCTTAGAAGTGTATGCATGGCACAAGTTCAGGTCAGCAAAAACAAGGAATGAGATGCCAAAAGCACACTTCTCAGCTCCTTAATTTGTGCCTACAATGGCTTTCACCACCTTCTTAATGCCTGCATCCCACCTGCCCTGATGTTGGAAGAGAAACAGAGAGCAACAAGTTTCCCTGTAAGTTCCCCCACTGTTCCCACTAACAACGTTGTTGAGATAAATGGGTGAATGTTCTCCTCTCTAACAAAATCCTCTGTAAAAGCTACTGGTAATTACAACCATAAGGAGCAGACACCAAGTAGCGATGAATCAGTTGAGTCCTCTTTACTTGTCTGAAACTTCAGATTATGTCTACAGTGGAAAAGTTTGACTTAGAAAATATATTCGTTAGCATGATTAGATCAGCACCACCACAATATTCAATATTACTTTGCCTTTGGCAGCAGCAAGGACAGCTGGGCAAAGCAGCATTTAACGTGATGCTAGTTAAGGCATGTCAGATAATATACTTTCCAACACAAGGCAGTCTCCCACAACAGACAAGCCATAGCAAAGAAACTAGTTTCAGTGGTCACTGAATAAATGAAAACCTTTCTGAGGTTGTATATATGAGATGGGTCAACACCCACCCCAGCAGGAGTCTCTCATAAAAGGGCAGTCCTACACAATGGCAGCTTATAGGAACAAGCCCTAGAGCACGAGGCATCAACTGGCACCAACAAAAGCTCTGCATGCTCCAGCGAAGTTTTAAATACAGAATTGGGCATTGCTGTGAGCTCCAGCCTGTCTTGGGAGCTGGTGGAAGTTGGTTTCCAGCTCCACTAGCAATGCACACCCACTACAAAAGGCTCATTGGAAGACAATTCAGTCTGTGCTCACTTGCCACAGCTATGCTCACAGGCACAATTCTCCTCCCTATGCACTTCCCCACACCTGGGAGCACCGTCCATACCCCAGCCTCCATCCAACTGTGCTCCTTCCACTGTGGTCATGCTTTCTCAAAGCTGATGTTGTGAAGGTTTCTGTTGCAAAAGCTGTTTCATCTTACTTAAAAACATACTTACACTCCAGTGGTTACAGACACTCTACCTGTGCAAGCAGGTAGTAGATGAGGTGTAAATGCTCTAGTTGAACACCCTATGTACCCAGGAATGATGTCTTGGTCTGCAAGAGATGACAAATTTTGCTGTGCTTTGCTTTGTTGTGCGAAGATGTTTCCTCAAGCTGCTCCTTACACCCTGTACACATACAGTGAAAAGTGTCTGCTAAGTCAAAAATACACACACATTCTAACCCATTTGGGAGATGTAAAAGCTCTCAACAGTGCATTATACAGCAAAGAAACTCTTCTTCAGCCATGGCAGAGATCAGCATAGGTCAGTCAGCACAGTAGCATTAGAGCAGCACTGGAGAACCAACCAGTGAGCATTATAACTTTCGGGGTTCACTTGATAAGCTATAGACTATGCAAAGTCAATTCAACCAATGCATAGGTCATTACTAAATGCCTCTGAAGGCTGCTGTCATCATCTGAACTACTTCTATACAAGCTCATTTATCATGCATCAGAATACCGGCACCACTGGCACTGTCCCTGGCTGTAATCCAGTTCATGTGCTGGCAGTCGGAATTGTCCTGCACTGACTCTGCCCTACCAGAGGATTCCCCAGTCCATGGGAACTCTTTCCCTTAGCAGCTTAGCCAGCTTTTCTGGTTTGCTTTGCATTGCCAGAGTGGAAGAGAGCAGCTGGTATGGCTACTTTAGCTGCATAGGAAAACTCTACCTTGGGAGCAGACATGAAAGATTTGCCCTGGCTTGAGAGAAGACAGAAAAGACAGAAAGTTGCCTTATCTGCCATCCCAGGTGCTTTTATGGACACACTCAGCAGAATATCCATGCGCTATAGATATGCCTGGATTAGTGTTTTCTCTTGCCATCATTGTAAAATGGCTAACTGAAACGCAGGCTAGACTAGGTAAAGGACCAGATACTCTAAAAGAGCCTCTAGCAGAGTGGAGATGGGAGCTCAGCTGAGCACCACTTCAGAACCCCCACCCAAAATCTATCTATCTTTCTTAGTGGAGTGCCTGAGCACACTGCCTAAATACCTCCACACGCAGGATGTGCTTCTACAGACCAGCATCCCATCTGTAGATCCCAAATGAAAGTCCTCTACAGATCTTTGTGAACTCTTTCTGCCTAAAAAAATAAATAAACCCTACATTCCTTGCTATTAAAAGACAAGAATTTGTTGGTTATCTGCATGGATATAGCCCCTGCATGCAATCATCTCCCTTTGCTCTCTAAGATTAACTCTTGTTTTACACCTCTTTCTCCCCATGACACGTATCAAACACCTAAGTTCCCAGGTTGAAATGCCAGAAGGTGAACTCAATCTCTGAAACCCTGGGGCATCACATCAACCCACACCCCATCTCCCACCTTGCTTGCTTTCTTGCTTTATCCATAACATACTCTTCCATGAGCCGATACAAAGCACTTGACCAACAGAAGACTCATCTGCCTCTTAAAGAAAGGGGCAGCCTACTGGGGATAGGAGTAAACATCTCAGAGAGGGAGCTGGCAAGCCCCAGAGCTCAGGAAGGGCTTTGAGACAACATAGCCTGGGGCAGAGGTGGGAGGAAGGAGTGAGCCAGGGGATTGTCCTTGGTTGGGCTTTTGGGTTCTGTTAGGAGAGAATCCTGGGTTGTGCTGGGAGGAGCTGTCCTCTTCCTTGAGCTTTCTGCATACGAATAGACCAGGTTTACGATCTTGTGCCACTATCACCATTCCAGGGGCAATGGTTTTCCCTCTCTAGCTGGGAATAGAATGGGAGGCAAGTAGCCCCATGCTCCAGGAGGAGCCTGTAGCCTGATCCTGATATGCAAAGTGTCCCCAGTGGAATCATGAGCTATACAAAGACAGCTCCCCACAGCACCCGAAGCAGCAGTCCTGCGAGAGAAATGTCTTTCTAGTCACAAGTTTCAAGATCATTTCTATTTGCATTGCAATGAATTTGCCGCTGGCAGGGATTAAATCTCAGGAGTTAATGTACTGCAGGTTTATGGTAAACGAATGCTTCTGGAGCCATAATTCACATTAATTGACAGAAGCTGTCTACAAGGCTATGAAATATGCACAACATAGCTGCAAAACGGGAATCCCTGTGTGCATCGCAAGACAAACAGTGCCTTTTGCTTCCAAGCACTGTGATTACTTGTGTTCTTCACATCAAATAAAAACTGCTACTTACGTCCGCATCTGAAATGAGGTGTGAACAGTCAAAGGTGCATCAGTAACAAACCAGCCAAACACAAGAACTGGAAGAGGAATGCACCTGAGGAACAGCCAACCATTCCCATCCATGCCACGCTTGGATCATAAACCACACTGCACCGGTGACATCAGGGCAATGAAAGTCATCAGGCAGTTACTGTTTGTGTGACCCATTTTCATCACTTCATTTTAGAAAGGGGGCCAGCTGGGGCAAACTGGCTTAGCTCCGTGGACCAGAGCACAATCAGTCCCCTAAGATTTGCCTGCTTGGAAAATGCATATATTCTGCAAGTAGATCCACTTTTTATGACTGAACTGGATTTACAGCCTTCCAGATATGCTTAAGAGAAGAGGTTCGGTTTTTCAGTGTGGGAATTAGTGAAACCAGTGAAAGAATGCACCCAAGGACCTTCACTGGGAACTCTGAGCCATGGATAAGTTTGTTAGAAATAGAGGTTTGTAAAGTGAGGTTTCAAAGGTTGTGTACAGAGGGACTTTCAGGGAAGCACTCTGAAAATCTCCATTTCATCAAAATGTGTCACCATGTGGAAGCACAGGCAGAGACATTTGGGGTTGAGCATGTATTTGGAGGAGATTTTCTGGAAGTTTGAGGAATCTGTAGCGGGAGAGATGTAACAATTTGGTGTGGATATTTTTTTAATGGGCTTTTTGACCCAAACACAGTAATGTAATGAAAATCCATTTTAGGAGAACATTCTGAAACAATTCTGTCCTGTTCCTATGAAAAACGAAAACTAGCTTAGAAGCTATGAGAGCTGTCACAAACAGAATTGCCCACTGCATCAGTAGCTGCAGGGGACAACGTCTGGCCTATAGAAAATCCAGCCTAGACCAACAAACCCAGCTAATGCAAGAGCTGGCTCTCACTGCAGTTGTAAACAGAGGTTTTTCCCTTCTTCCTTTCACTATTAATATTATTGAACACTACTAACTTAAGGAAATTTATCGGGAAACAAAGGCCTCTTTCTAGGTTATACAGTCTCAGTTTTGCCACCACTGAGCACATGGATATAAGAACCTAGGGGTGACCTTAAAGGAAGATATGTATGTTCACCAGGTTTCTTGACTTCTGGCAATGATAAGCAATATGCCAGCTAACCCCACTTGGCCCCACTATCCAAAGCATCTTTCCATCACCTTTCCCATGTGAATTCCCCATGGAATTCCTATTGGCCAGGATCCCCTCCAAGCCCAGCCCACCATCTTCAGCAGAGCTCCCACCAAAGTGAGGTGCTACACAGATCCAGGCTGGCAAAGCAAGTCATGGGCAGATGCAGGTTGGGGCACAGCATGAAAGGGGAGAAGGTAAAAGGTGGTGTTGCTCAATCTGGAAGACTGCACCGGGCTGGGGAAGCACTGTCACACAAAGGGCGGTTCAACTGGGTTCTACCACTTTTTGCCCTGAAATAAATCTTGATGTAGCCCTGCCTGAATTTTCAGACACAGGTTCCAGCTTTATGTCTTACACTCCTTATGCACTGGGAGGAGCAGCAAGTATCCCATTACTCATTCACTAACTAATGGCAGGACTTTGCCAGTTTCCTTCACTTTGGGTTGTTCCTTATTCCCAAGAGGGAACCTGGTACGTTCAACACGAGAACCCAAGGTCTGAGGTGCTGAGACTGAGCTCACTGCAGGCAGAATTGAGCCCAGAAAGGACATCATTATTGAGCCTTAACTTGCCCCTTTCATTAGCAGAGCTATTCTGCTGGTTTGGTCCTGTATAACTAGCGAAGGAAACAGTGAACTATGATTTCTTCCCCAAAAGGCCTGAAACTCATAAGCCCAGCCCTGCCATCTGCACTCCCACAGCTCTTCCTAGTATTACACAAACAGCTTCAGGTGTGGATGAGGTTGGAGGATTTTTGGGATGAGACCTCAGGTAATCCTGACCTGACCTGACTTATGTAGGGGGAAGAACGAGCTCAATCCAACTGGCTTTGGAAGAGGTTCATCTTGCCAGAGGTACCTGATGCCAGTTCTTTTGAATATGAAGAATTAATCATCTTTCTGATTAAGTTTAGATACTCTTAGATGGGCAAGGAGAAATGAGTCAAAACTGAAGACACTGTCAGAAAGGAGTGGAAGAGGAATAGTAAGTGTCAGGACAAACTGTTCTCATTTAGAACAAGCTGAAAAGAGAAGTTGAATTGCATGAGGTCAGCCTCTGCAGCCTGGCCTGTGAAGCTTCCCTCTCCCACCCCAGCCTGGATGCCAAGTGAAAGCAAACAGAGCTTGTCACTCATTTTAAACCTGATCCTGCACTATCCAAAGCCAGGCTTTGTCGTTAGCTCCAGGTTCACACATGGGGAGGGAACACAGCCCCCTATGTCCTGCCCATCCTGGCGGCAGGGAAAAGAGCATTCCTGAAACGTGGCAGCTAAAATATTTGAGCAACAGGTTTTCAAATCCCAGTGTGGACAGAAGGAGCTGCTTTCAGCAGGTGTTAGCAGCAAAAGATAAAGCTGCTCAGTTGAAAATATGTCATCTTGCATTTGGAAATGTGTCAGTACAAGCGTGTTAGCACCTTTGTGCCAAGTCTGGACAAGCCCTGGAGGAGGAGTGCAGCTGAGCTAGCGAGCAGAGGGAGTTGGAACTTGCTCTGGGGGCAGCCCAGTGCTGCAATACTTTGGGAAGGGGAGAGAAAACAACTATCTCTAATGGGAACATTCTAAAGCCAAGGGGTTTAGGAGAAGAATTTGCAACTGCCAACATTTTACACCTGCTCCAAGCAAAGGCTGAGGATCGTGTTTGAGGCAGCTGTAGCCACATGGAGCCTTTTCTGCATTAGATTCCTGAAGCTGATGCTATTGTGGGAGCTCAACTGGGTTCGACAGCAGTGGGACCACTACAGGAGCTAGACCCAGATAGACAGAGCCAGAGAGAAAAGGGTCACCTTCCCTGAGCTCAAGCTGTTCTTGTGCTAGCCGCTGCTGCCATAGCTCCTTCAGCATCTGGGCTGGCATTTTGGATCCTGCATGCTCAAAGCAAATCCCAGCCTAGACACCTCCATGTCCCTCCATCAATATCCATAACAGAGCTTCAAGCACAGGGTTCGCTTGGCTTCTTTTTCTCCATGCAAAGTGGCTGCACAGTCCCATTCACTTGGCCTTTGCCCAAGCAGCTGATGATACAATCCCAAAGAGACACAATAAAAAGGCTACAGGAATGTACAAATTCCATTTAATGTGGAACAAGGGACCTATTAATTTGATCTCCAAGGAGCACAAAGATATTTATTTTCATGACAGCGTTGCGAGGGCTCCTAATCCAACACTAGAACAGCTCTCGTACCTTGGATCCACACTGTCTCTATGCAGACATGCCTGAATAGCAGATTTTGAAGACAGCTCCCAACCTTCTTGCACCCAGATTTTCTATATTTTAAGCCATCTTTCTCCTTGTCAAAAGCAAATGAGTATAAACCCAAGCTGCAGAGACATCTAACAGCAGCAAATACAATGTGAATTGGGGTGCTCAGATTTCTATTGTGGCTCACAGACACACCATATCAACAAACCCAGTAGGACACATTGAGTACCCTCTTCAATGGCTCTAGAGGATTATCAAACGTATTAATGAGGTCTGAATGGAGTTACAAATAAGAAATGACCAATGTCAATGCCTCAGTATCCAGGACAGATTTCTAAAGCTATATCCCAATCCACAGGTTGGAGGAAGAAAGATTAAATCTGATTCCAGGCTGAGCAGAACTATGAGAAAATGAATCCTGATGGTCCTCTGAGTATTAAGATCAGCACTAATTACCATCACCACAGCTTTCACTCCAGCCTGCTCCTCCAGGTCTGTACAATAGCTCACAATGTCCCTAGTGAAAGCATCACAGCCTTCCCTGCCTTGCTGCACAGCCCTGTCAGGTCTCCTAACCCTCCTCTCCATGCTGTGTGCCACTGGTATCCAGATCCTGCTGTGCTGACCCCACTCTGGGGCAGCTGTAATTGTGTTGCCACAATATTGGATTAAGATCACAGTGACTGTGAAGGTACATCAAATTCCCTATTTGATGAAAAAATAGTTGCTGGAACCACCTACATTTTCATCACGTGTAAGTGGGTGATAGAAGTTCTGCTCCAGAGACGCTTCCTCCTTGGATAAAACAAGAAGAAAAAACCCTGTTTTCTGCCCAAACCACTTGGAATACACCAGGGACTTCCACCATCTTGTAATGTCAGGGCCAATTGAACATGATGTGTCAGCATGATGCACGGCAGCCACTGGCACCTTCACTAAAAACACGTCCAGAGGGGGAAGTGGAAGCTCTCAGCACCATGGCAGCCACGGCACAAGGCCAAGAAACATCAAACTTGTATTCAGCTCCTTCCTCATGGTGAGAGGACTCAAAGACATTGCTCCCATGAACCTGTCTTGACAGCCTAAGGGAGAAACCCTCAGCAATGGAGTCAAGACCTCTCTGCAGCCAAGAAGTGCCAAGTGACAGTCAGAAATGAGAGCAGAAAAGGAGGAGCTGCCTTTAGGCTCCTGGTGCAATGCTCAGCCCTGAAAAAAAAGGGGGATTAAAATACAGCAAAAATCAGCCCTTTTGGAAATACAAGAGAGCCTCAATTCTTTGCCTCCAGCGATTTTCATGGAATGGCTCAGCTGCTTCAAGTGCCTCAGACACCAAAATCTTACGTTAGTCAGGCCAAACACCAAATCCCATCCAGAAGGTCACATTGGTCCTTCAGAAATCCAGTGACTCAAGCAGCTAAAAGGAGCTTCCTCCCTTAAGACAAACAGGGGGCCATCTAGGGACAGATTTTGCTGTGTGGAGGAAGGCAAGACAAAGCCAGTGTGTCACCTCTGTGGCTATGTGTCAAGGCAAACTAGCTTGTCCACCACTTCGGGACATGAGAAGGGGCAAACCCTGCTATTACACCCAGTTATGCCAGGTACAGGATGAGCCTCATAGGGTATAACTGAACAAGTTACACTTCCTAGGGTATAACCAAACAAGTTACACTTCCTAGGGTATAACCGAACAAGCCCTTCCCATGCTGTGGGCTGTGTGTGGTTTGGTCCATCTCTTTATGATGGAGCCGAAGAAGGGACATTGAGGATCTAGTCACCAAAAAGGCAAAGGAAACTTAGGGGGGTTGAATGAGAAAAACAATGGAGCATGAGTTGTTTAAAGCAAGGATCATCTTTTTCCTTTGAATTGTACAGTACGTGGGACAACAACTCCTGACTGGCAAATATAAGCACTTGTGCAATACAATGAGGTAAATAACAACAGGTATGGCTGTTTCAAGGAAATGGAATGAAATATAATATAAGTAGATTGAATATCAGTTGCTGTTTCCAGAGTTCCTTTAATAATGGCGTAATTTGTCAAAAGAAATCAGTCACATTTCAGAAGTTTTTATGGCCACTGGATTAAAGAAGACAAAATGTATTTTAGATAAAATCCTGCTTCAATAGAAGGGAATGCAGGGGTTATATTTTTGTAGGGTTTTTATCTTTAATTTCTGTCTACGCTCAGCCTTTCCCCCAGGGGGATTACCTCTCTTCTAACATGTTAACATTGAGACTGCATACTTCTCTGAAAGATACAGTTCAGTGAAACACAACATATTGAGCCTAATACAGAAGTAAATGGGTGAAGTTCTGTGACCTCTGTATTTTAGAGGGGATGAGGCCAGATGATCTAATGGGACTTTTTGGTCCTACTGGCTGTAACTCCATCAAGGAATGACTTTTTAGAAGGGATTTTTATTGTTGGCTCCTATGCAATTCTTTTTGCACTTTTACCAGGACATAAGAGGTTCAGGGAGACCAAGTTGAATTCAAGATCTATATAATAACAAATAAATAAATATGCAGGTTTTTTTGCTGACAAATTGAGGGTATCATGGATCAGCAGTTTTATTATAGTCTCAGAGAGAAAAGATCAAAAGGCAGATCAATGCATCGGCTTTTAGTTGGTTTTAGATGGCATGCTAAGGGATTAAGAACCCAAAGGATTTCCCTTCAATCTCAGAGAGTTTCCAGAACATGTAACAGTTTTAGGTCAAATTATAACAATTATCTAGAGATAGCATGTTGACTGGAGAGGAACTCTGCCAAAAACAATTTTGCACATCACTAAAGACTGACGTTTGGATTCAGAAGGGAAACTTGCTTTAACTCACCCACAAGTTTACACAGGCTCAACCATTAAAAGGGAGGCTGGTCTCTGCAGAAAACAAGAGCTGAAAGGTTGTAACACTTCCCAAGTCGGATGGGGAGTAGTCCCAAGAGGATGATGTATAATGCAGCAGAAGGAATGTTTAAACATACATGGAATTGTGCTGCCGTGCAGATAGACATGGACTCTTAAAACTCTGATAATTAGTCAGTGACAGGATCGTTAATCAGCGCTTCTTTGTTCTCAAGAAATCCTCAGGAAATGGGCAAATGTAAATGCCAGGGCTTATTTTTAGTAGGCACCTCGTCTTTGATAATGAATAGATGGACACGTGGCAGGAAAAGAAAATACAACCTCAGTCCAAAGCTGAAACGTTACGTTCTTATCAAAGAGCTGCTGTATCTCAGCCAGGTGAGATGGCCCTGCTGCAGGATCACCGGGTGATACCACACAGCTTGCATTAGATAAAGAGCAAGGCTGTATTAAGAGAATAGTCAGTTTTAAGGCCATGAATAGCTGGGGTTTTTTAAACAGAAAACACCCATTCCCTGTTGCTCCACATCCAAGTAAGCAAGCAGAGGGGAGCTCTGTATTCAGTCTTATTTCAACCCACATTCCTCAAGCTTCAAACTGTCACTACTGCCTGTCGCCCCTGCAGACTGCTTCTCCCCTTTATTGGAGACAAGGCAGCTGGAGAAAGTAATTTCATTAAAATAAAAACACAAAACCACCCCAACCAAAAAGCAGGCATCTCAGCTCTGGCTTGAAGAATTAGACAGTCCAACAATCACCGGGTCAATCCACATTAAGCCGAACAAAGAGCAGACGGCAACAAGAAGATGAGCTAAATGGCTCGGTGGCTGCTGCCTGCCCCTAATTCTCTGTTGACTTTCACCAGCGCCTTGTCAGAGGGGGGCTGCAGCATTTGACCCCCCGTTTCCAGGCACAGGCAGGGAGCTGGGGACACATGCAGCAGCATTAAATAGGCTACTCCGTCCCTGCGTGCCCCGGCCCTGCCATGGGTGACTGCTCTCCCAAGTCAGCCTATCAGGAATTTATTGCCTCTTCTCCATCACCCGGCAAAGAAACTGTCACACAGATGTTGGCATTGTAACTCATTCAGTGTCACCGTGGGGTTCTCCGCCATTGTGTCCCCACACAATGAATGTCCCATTCAGGGAAGGGCATGGTGGGGCTGCAAAGGTAGCCCTGGGGCCGGGGACGTGCTGATGCGCTCTTTGTTGTGGCTCCTTCGGCGAGGGTATCGCCTGCCCTTGCACTCCTCTGCACTGGAGGCAAGGCCTGGAGAGGAGGTGGCAGGAAGGAAGGATTTTCTGCCTTTTGTGGGCTCTTTCTGTGCTATTTTTGTTCTCCTGGACGGCTTTTGTTGCCCAAGGTAATGATCCTTGGCCCTTATTCATATCTCTGCTTTTGTCTGGGGGCCTTTTTAGGCAATGCACCAGCAGTGAAGCCCGCCAGACACAGCACCAAGGCCAGCCCCTGCTACATATATATGGCTATAAATAACTAGTCGTGAGATGTATAGTATGAAATCATCCTTGTCAGAGTATTGGCAGCAGGTTGTGCAAAAGGTTTCAAAAAGATACAGCAGATGCATTCCCAAGAGCACACCCCAGTGACCACAGAGGTAACAGGGTGACAAGCAGCATCCCAGCAAGTCAGAACAAGCATCTTCACAGGCTGTCCTACATCCATGTACTGTGGTCCCCTGAGATTCTTCAAGTGCACGCGTACCCTTATCCATAGGGAGGACCAAGAAAAAGGGAGTCCAGAAGTGATGCAAACCAAGCCAAAACCCTCCCCTCAAACCTCTGCTGAGCCTCTTGGGATGAATCTCTCACCTCTTCTGCATGTATCTCCCCTGGTACCTATGAGGGATCAAGACAGTAGGAAAGATGGGCAAGCTGCTTTTTAGACACGCTCATCTAAGCACACAAATACAAAGAAGTGAAACCAGCTCCAGACCTTAAAAGAAGAGCTCCGAGGCTCTTTCCTCCCCACTGCCAGCACTGGCATCCTCACCACACTCAAGCCAAAACGTGGTGGGGACAAGTCCACGGTGACACTGCTCCGCATTGAAGCCTCCCTCAATGCCCAGCACGGGCTTTTCTCCAGCTCCCAGCACAGATCTCCCCCCGGGCTCCAGAGCAAACAGTTCTGCAGGTTCTCACATGCGTACTGTTAAGCATATTTGTGTTTGTTTTCTCAAGTTCAAGGCCTCGCAGTGTAAGCTCCGGAGGGTAGGGAGGCTCTGCTGTTCAGACATCTAAAGCACCACACCCAGTCATGAGGAGGAGGGATTTTTCACTTATTAAGACATATATATATATATATATATATATATATATATATTATTTCTTCTCTTTTTCAACTCCCATCCATCAGCTCAGCAGCAACAATGGTGCCAAATGAAGTCTTTCCACTCCTGTAGCTCTTGCGGTCTAAAACGCACCACGTGTTTAACCACGACTCCTTGGCCGGTCCCCACAGCACCCAGGTTCCCAGGTGGTCCCCCCCCTTCCCAGCACCAGCCAAACCTGAAACTGTTGAGTTTCTAAGCTCAGGGCAGTCAGGCCAGAGTGGATACAGGCCAAATATAATAGAGACACACACATAAGCCTATGTTATATAAAATACACACAAACACACACACATATTTTATGTATATACATATACATATGTATATAAAAATATATAAACTTACACACAATGTGTGTGTTTAAAATAGAACAACCCCTCCAACCAGAAAACAAAATATTTTACTGCAAAGGGAATGGGTTTCTTTTAATGCTTAGAAAAATGTGTTAAAATAAAGCTAGAACATTAATGAATCCCTGTTCACATGCTGATGAAATACAGTGCTTCTTACTGACTGCACAGGAAAATTTACTGCTTATTTAGATTGCTGCTAATAGGAAAATCTAATTTGGAGTGAAATATTATACTTGCTACAGAAGGGGTTTAAGACTTCAAGGCCCACCAGGATGTCCTCAGCAGCAAACCTATGGTAGAGAGGGTATGGAATACTCACTGCCTTGCTGAATGCAAACTTGAAAGTCAAAACTGAACTGAAGCACATAAAGTTCACCCTCCTGATGAGGTCCTTTGGCCCCATGAGACTCCTGAGCCTGAGCTGGAGAAAAGCCTGCTCTCCACAACACCCTTTTTCCTTATGATTCTTCCCTCAAATGGGTGCCATCCACTACAGAGAGCTGCCTGGAGGCCCTACAGGCAAGGTGACTTCCAGAATAAAGTACTTCTCTGTAGGACCTAGCATATCCATGATGCTTGCATTTGAAGAGAGAAGCATCTCCACTTAACACACCCTGTGGTTTGATGGAAAGACCCTGCTGGGATTTGGTAACTCAGTCAGAGAGGGTTTTCTTGATGGAGGCAGGCTTTGAAATCTCAGCCCTTCAAACAGAAGCCACGAATTGTGTGGGCAGGTTTCCTGAATCATCACAGCCTGTTATTAGGGCTTTCAGCTGGGAAGGGGGGAGACCTGGACTGTTCCAGTGGCAGTTTAATTACTTTATACAAATGGGAACATCTTTAAAAGTTTTAGAGCCTGGGAGAGGCTTTGAGAGCTGCATTTGGACATTTCTCTGGGGAAAGCAAGTTCAAGTCCCATCAAGCAGAGGAAAATCACTCCTGGGAGTCTCCCATATCCCAGATGAATACTGTAATTACTGGCCTGGGCACAGGGGAGGAGGGAGGGGGAAGCACAGCATTACTGCTTTCTCCAGTTCTTCAGCTGACAGAAGTGATTAACCCTTCTTGGGTACCACACCAAAACCAAGCTTTGGGCCTCCAATAGTAACAGGCATCTCTAGTGCATTGCTAAAAAGAGCAGATTTCCCTCTAGAGGGGTCTGTCTCTTGCTACTGAAGGAAGAGGGATCCTTGGCTATCAGAGTCTTAAGGCAAGGAACATCCTCTGATGCTGAAACAAGATGGGATGAATCGCAGAATCATAGAATGTTTTATGTTGGAAGGGACCTTAAGGGTTATCTAGTTCCAACTCCCTGCCATGGGCAATTCAGGCACCAAACCTCAGTGTTTCCTCAGCCCTTTCACCTCCTGTACAGTGCCCGGTGCACTGTGTGGATGCTCAGTTTCCCTGCATAAAGCTTGTTCACACAGTGACCATAATTTTGGCCAATGAAAGCACTAACATATGTCAAGCATCGAGCCAAACTCTTGGAAGCTAACAGGAAAGAAAACAAACTGATATGCTGACATAGCACTATAATAAGGAGTAATCAAGAAAAAAAGCAATGCTAACATGGCTTGAACTGTACATGAATTATGCAATATGCTGACACTGAAATGCCTGGAAAATGGTGGGAGGAATCCCTTTTCCTCAGAGTTCAAGAAGAATGTGGTGCCCTGGATTAGGGGGAGCAGCAGCCTGCCAGGACAGGACAGCAGACCCCTTCCAAGTCTGATGAGTAACCAGTTTTCAGCAGTTGAACAAAGAAAGCTTTCAGCATGTAGATAAAACGATGGCACAACACAAGGAGATAAAAGGCCAGCGTTCACAGTCAAAACAGGCTGGTCTGAGTCAGTTTGTTATGGTGGGTGCATCTGAGCTCAACCAAAGACGGTTTTGAGATTCCTCAAGTAATGTCATGCAGCAAACCTAGCTAATGGCTGTGCTCTGGTTTTGTGTGAGTTGTAAATCACAATCACCATTACATCGGGAAACAAAATACATTAAAAATCATTTTGCTTTGTACATGTGACTCCAAAACAACAACATAGCACTGAGGTTCTTCAGGGAGAAGTCCTTCTGAGGCATAGCTCACATTGACAAGCACCTCTAAACCCCCAAGAGGAGATCTAGGCTCAGTAACTCAGGCTTTTCACCAGCAGCTCTTTGCCCAGGACCATCATGGTGTAGCTCAGAGTGCGGCGGTAGCAAAGGACCCCCAACCACAAGTGACTGGGTGACAGTCCTGATACCCTCTGTCAGTGACCAGAGCAAACACCGAGTTAGTGGAAAGAATCTCATTCACTTGAGTGGTCTTAGGATCCTGTCCCAAAGGGGAGAGCAATTTCCATCACAGAAACGTGCCTGCCACCTAGCTCATTTATTGCTCCTCTGTTAAATGTACTATAAAACCTCACACAATAAAGTTCCAGAAATCATCCAATATCAACAGGTTTCAGCTGGAGTGATTAACCAAAGTCCAGGAACTTGGACAGCAAGCGTATTAATGTCTTCTGGCCACTAAATCTTCCTTGCCAAGCAATAAAAGAGCCAAAAAAAGCTATGCAATGAGGAAGTTAATACAATAACTCCAAATCCCAAAGAGGGTTTGCTAATTGTTTTCAGAAGATAGACTGAAATAAAGGGATGATTAGAAATATGTCAGCTGCAGGACTTTGATAGCAACAAATCTGTCTTGGTAGGGGGAGGAATAGGCTACAGAGAGCAACAGCAGTCAAATAAGCAGAGGGCAGATAACTGACTATTCAGCCTCAGAGATTTTGCAGTCCTGCAGATACCTACTATATTGGTCTAAATGTAAGATGGCATCAGACATGCTGACATTTAGCATAATGGAAAACAAACTAAAAAGAGGTGGACATGTTATGGAGCCACGGTGTTGCTTTTCAACCCAGTTGGGACATCCATCCAGCCGATGAAGCAGAGACACTCTTGGGAGCAGTGTTGCACATAACTGCTATCAGGACAAATGCTGGGCAGCAGTGACCCAGAGCAGCTTGTGCCATTGCAGCATCCAGTTCTGGTATTCTGGCCCCTATTGGCCTTGGGGCATGGAGACAAACAGAGAACAAGCTCAACATGTGGGGTTCTTGACTGCTGTCATCACTGACTACACAGAAAAGTGAAGTTTTAACATAGGTTTCATACATTTGGGCCAGTGCAATATATCCAGGGCTGTGATGCTGCACAGTCCTGTCTCATTCATGGCTGAAGCCCATTGGTAAGTCTGTATTAACACCTATAGCTTTGTGCCAGATCATGCAAACTGGAGGGCAGCACAAGCCTATGGGAGCAGGTGGAGAATAGAGAGCCACTTTACCCATACAAAGAGTCAAAGCCAACCACTACCATCACATGAGCTCCCATGACTGTTGCACCTCACCACTTTGGCTGTGCCAGGCACCATGCGTGGAAGCTCGAGGCATCTATCAGAAGCACAGCCGAGCAAACACACATGCAAACACTCCCATGCCAAGAGGCTTGACAAGGTTGTTTCTCTCTCTTCCACACCTTCCAGATCCAACTGGCTCTGTTACTCTGCAGTATTTTATCTCTCTAATTTTCAACAGTGAAAACCCTGTCTGGAGCCCATTGAGCTGTGTCTGAATACCCCCAGACTAAAGATTGTTCATAGCAGTTAAGTATGGGCTCTCAAGGGAGGGAGGAAATAAGGATGGGTTGTAATAAATACTTACAGGGTGCTTTAATGAGGCCTCTGGGCCACAAAGCACTCTGCATCTCAGCCTGAACCTACATAGCTTATGTGCCCCATTGGGTCCCCCCAAACAAGTGGTACCCAGGCTCTCCAGTTAAACTAGCCAGCCCAAGACAAGGTGCTTTGCTCTGCTGCAGCGCCTTCAGACACACAGACCTCATAGCTGGTACTGGGAATTTCTGCCAATGACTTCAAAGAGGGCAGGATTCAACTCATCGTTTGAAGCCCGGCCCCATTCCCTGTCCTTAGGCAAGCGGAGGAGCCATGAGAACAGCTCAGAAACCTCAGCTGCTTCAAAGCGCATCTGCCTACCTTGGGAATCAAGCAGTGCCCTAAAAACACACCTCCCCTCTGCACCTGCAAAGCACTGCTGATCCATTCACACTGCCTGAGACGAGACGAACACCTGTGCCCTACTTGCCAACTGAATGGTCCCAAAACATCTGAGTCCCTGTTATTCCACACCACATCCCTGCTCTTCCCACTGCATACTACAGCAAAAGCTGTGCCAACCCAAAGGCTTTACCCGAGTCAAATACCAGTAATCAAGTGAGTAAAGGCATAATCCTGCATGGCCTGATAGCCCAGCTTCCCTGACAGCAGTGGGGGAAAACCAGCACAGGAATATTTTTGTAATATTATGGCAATCTCCCGAATTAACACTTTATTGCACTAATTGAGCCTGCTTTGCTGCTTGCAGGTCATTGGTATGAAGTCACTCACCCCCAAAGGGGCTCCTAATTCAGATGTTTTCCCACGATGCAGTGTTCCTCCCTGCATCCTGTCTCATCCGAGCAGGAGGCGAAGCAACATCCCCATTTCCCTGGAAGTCCATGGGGGCATTCTGAAAATGAAGTGATACGATGCCTAGCAGGCCAAATAAAACAGGGCAAAGGGCTGTTCCCCAGCCCCGAACAGGGCCAGAGAAAAGCACACAGGAAAAAGTGCACAGCAAAACACACAGGAGAGTCTGGCTGAGTGCATGTTCTCCTTATCCCAAGTAAAGAAGTTTTGGGAACAGCCCCATGCTCGTATCTTCCCCTGGATGGTGCCAAGACACCAGATCTGAGAGTGTGAATTAATGCAAGCATTTGCGGGCACTGAAACCATGAGGACAGTCACAGGCCAGGGCACAAGACCACGTGTTGGCCATGCAAGCCTATTAGTGACCATGGAGCAGAGGGACCTGCCCATACTGACCTCATTCTGTCAGGTCAGTTCATGACTTGTTAGAGGTTAGAAAAGCAAAGACACTGAATTTTCTGTATGAAAAAGGCCCAAAGGGAAGTTCTGAAGAAGGCCTGAGACACTTTACAACTCCTTGGAGGAGATGGTTTAGAATACCACTGCATGAGGAAGCACATAGTGCTGGGAAAGCTCCCTTTTGTCTCTGGGTGTCTGTTCCCCATCTACCCAATGGGAAAAACATCACATTCTCTTCTCACAGGGGTGCTGTTAGGATTGTACATCAAAGACCACAGGGTGTTCGGGCACAGTGGGGATGGGAACCACATGAGCACCCAACCTGAGATAAAACCATGAAGGCATTTTCAAACAGAAGTGATCTAAGTCAATTTTGTCATCTCCAACTTCAAAGATAGAAAGCTCCATTATTTTGTCTGCTCAGGAAGTGGAAAAACACTCTTTGTGTCCAATACAGATTCATACTGACTGCAGGCAACATTTTGGCCTATTGAATTAATTAACATTGTTTTTAATTGAGGCTCCGAATCTCACCCAGCCTGGCTTAGGGCATGTCTACACAGATGGGCGCAGACACACGCGGGCTCCTCTGTCTGCCTTCCAAGCCAGCTTGAATCAAGCTGGCTTCAGCATCACACCATACTTGCATGAGCTCTCTGGCTTCTTGAGGGGAACTAAAACATGCTCCTAACAGACAGGGTGGAATATTTAAGCCCAGCACTTCATGAACATAGCTTCATGGCTTCTGGATGAAGCTGGCTTGTGCCCAGTTGGCTTGGAGAGCAAGAGAGGAGCTCACATCTGCTTGCATCCATCCATGCAGGCATGCCCTTAGATGGCTGTTTTCATGTTTACTAAATATCTTTTTATTTGGCCACCCACCAATAGAAGTATTTTCATGACAGCCTTTAGAAACTGTGCAGCTTTCCAGTTTACTCTTTACTTGCACTGTACGAAGCCAAAATATTGTGGTGTTCACAATGATCAGCAAAAATCAGGAATAGGAACATACATTATGATGACAGCATTAAATAGCCACAAATTAATTGCATTTGTAAAGTGGTTTTGATTCTGACAATCACAGGTGCTGTTTACAACACAGGGTTCATTTCAGACGTGGGTGTGTGCAATGATCTATTATTTTGTCAGATTCTCCTAAAATAAGCACATTCATCAGTCCTTACTTCAATAAAATGCTCTTACTTCAGTAAAATACCAGAGTAAAATCTATGAGACATGGAAGCATCCATGGAACAGACACAGTCACAGGAAAACAAACCATCCCCATTCAACTCTATTAATGTTGAGCCAAGCTCAGGCTAGATACACACACAGAGCCACAGCTGAAACAATCGGAGTATTTACTGTGATCAGTTTTCAGCATAAGACACAGATATGTTTGGAGTGAGCGCAGTCACTGGAAAGAAATTCCCTGGACATGGAATAATAGGAAGTGCATGGAGTGTATAGAGGAAAAACCTTTTCACAGGAACACAAATCATTCAGAATTCACGGGGACGTAATTTACAATGAATGGAGTAATTTATTCCGGGAAGGAGGAAATTTGCAATAACTCATTTGAAGTGGCTTTCTTTGCATAAACACTGACCAAGATAAAGCTTTATCAGAGGCAGTTATTCTTATATTCCTAAAAAAACCTATTCTTATAGGTTTTGTGTGCAATTGCAGTAGTCCATGGAGCATTAGTTATTTGGCAGTTCACATGTTATTCTGACATAAAACATGCAAGCCAAGTAAATGTGTTTAACCATCCGCTGTCCACTGCTGGAATAACGCCCTTCTGCTCATCATGACTCTAAACCAAAGACTTTGATTATAGAATCACAGAATGGTTGGGGTTGGAAAGGACCTTAAGATCATCCAGTTCCAACCCCCTGCCATGGGCAGGGACACCTCACACTAAACCACGTCACTCAAGGCTCTGTCCAACCTGGCCTTGAACACCACCAGGGATGAAGCATTTACCACTTTGGGCAACCTGTTCCAGCTCCTCACCACCCTCACAGGGAAGAACTTCTTCCTTATATCTAACCTGAACTTCCCCTGTTTTAGTTCAAATCCATTCCCCCTTGTCCTGTCGCTACAGTCTCTGACGAAGAGAAATTACATTGGCATCAGGATGATGTTGCCAAGAAAAAGAAAAATGAAAGTTCTTACCAAAATAACACAGTCACTGGGGAAAGACATTGTAAAGGAGACGCTTGCAGAATGTGTCTTGTAAGAAAAAAAAAGCCCAGAACCACAAAACACACACAGTAGCACTAAGACTTTCTTCTCAACAGCAGCATTTTTAGGCCTTTATTCAAGACAGCCTCATAAATTCAAGCACATGGGCATTCCCAGGGGACAGCAGCTTCCAGAGCCGCGTTGTGAGCTATGGAGATTGGGTAGATCTGCCAGTCCAACAAGAACAGTTTTGCTGCTTGTCTTAGTGCCAAACAACAACGCATACAGTGATCAGGAGAGGCGTTGCCATTAACAGTTAGCCCTTACAAAAATACAATTAGGAATTGCAATAACAGATCAAGGCAACATCCAGCCTGGTATTGCTGTTGAAAAGAAACAGATGTTTCATAGATAGATAAACAGAGCAAACCCTCCAAGCCTCTTGTGTTTCATATTCCTCTTGTAGCCCGTTCCTCTGCTGTGTGCCTGTACTATTCATCCTACCACAACCCTCAAAATCAGTCAGAAGCTTTCACGACTAGAACACAGGTAGGCTGAATCCTATGGGAGATCCCCATCACCCTCAGATGTTGCATGAACAAGAGATAAGAAAGATTTATTGCTTGAATTGTGTGGATGCAGGAGGTGTTTCTGCAGCACCAAGTCCTGATGAAGCATCCAGCCTCAGAGACAAGGAACAGTAATGCAAGAGATTTGCTCTTCTTTCATGTTTGCTATGGTCACCACTTCTTGGAGCTTAATCCAAGCTCTTCAGAGCTCACAAAGAAATTAAACTAACAAGGCTAGACACTGCAGCTGCCAAAACAAAAGTTTATTCTGCAGTCATAAGAATTGAAATTACTTATGAGCTCAGCCAAAATCTCCTCCAAGGGACAAATTTTCCCTATCATCTGTGGAAGAAAATACCCCATTTCAATAGAACACTGTAACTAAACAGTTATTTGGGTTTGGCTGAAAGGATTTGGCCTGCAGAGATTATTGGTTCCTTGTTTATAGACGATGTGCTTTACAAGTGTTGCAAGGGCTGTGGAGCAATGTGAGTAAGAGGGTTTGAGACAGTTAAACAATACAGACAACAAGATGATCGTGGGAACTGCTCTCCACACTGTTCAAAACCTATGGTGAAGCAGTGCCTCTAACCGTCATGTACTATCTAGTAGGTTTATGAATTTCAGCTTCTGACCTTATACCCAGAATGCTGGAGTTTGATGCCAGATGAATGAGGATCCAGTTGCTTAAAACAACTTCTCCTTTGAGGGCCTACCCCATGGGTCTTATCTGGGGACACTAGTGTTACTAGCTTTACTGTACCTTCAGTCAGGTCCCACATCTATGTTTCAGTTGGGTACCAAGCACAGGCTGAAGCCCACACAAGCTCAAGTTCTAGTTGTCTTAATTGCAGACTCCAGCTCAAGCTCAGCTTCAAGAGAAAAATTCCAGTGTGAAACCACCTGTAGCATGGACAGACTGGCCACAGTGTGCTGAACTATCTACCACCTTCTATTCCTCTGTTGAGGTTAGTTGGCCTCAAGGATCTCAGTAGTATCTGCCACTCAGATGACTAGAAAACTGAAGTTAACCTGCTGTTGTAGAGCAGGAGCACACATCAGCAGACATGCACATCCTGTAGCTGCTGTATGGAGGTGCAGATCCAGATGAAGAAACAATTCAGGATTTGCTCATAATTCACTTCCTGCACCAGAGGATAGTCTGGCCTGTCCTGACAGCTCAAGGGACACAAATGCACTGAAGATATCTACAGGGCTGTCAGATGCTTCCTGCTACATCATCTTTGCTACAGTGGCCCGAGAAAGGGTGGCTGATGCAGGAACACCCTCTCAACCCCTTTGGCACAAAAAAAGGACATAAAAACAAAAGAACAGATAATGCTGCTTATACAGCACTCCCACAAGCTTTAACAACAAAGTGCTATCAGTAACTCTTAGCTTGGTTTGATTTTCAAAAGACCTTTGTAAGATACTCATTCTTAGCACATTAATAAAGAGTGGCAAGAGGAGGATTATTTTGATGTTGCACTTCTCTTTGAGCTTGATGTTTGCTCCTTATGAGCACCAAAGGATGGTGGGAGCCACACCAGGCTCTGCAGGGCTTCCCACTTGATAACTCAGTAAGTAGGCAGTTGTTGTCAACCATCACCCAACTCACAATTGTTTTACCTTGCTGCCTTGCAAAAAAACCCCACATCTGTGCCTTGTCTCTCAAGGGATCTTACAGAGATATTTCTGACATGTGTAAGTTACTACAGTGTAGAAACAGCTCTGTCCTTTTTGGAACTGAATTTAGATCCACATTGGCTGCCTAGATCTACCCAAATCTTCCATGGGGATTAATACAAATACTGGTCTGCAGTTTTCTGTCTGCTGTCAAGCTAGACCAGGCATCAAATGAAGATATTCCTTGGTTTTAGCAGGAAAGCCTTATCCTTCCATCGACAGATTTCATCCCTTACAGCAAATGATCCTATCCTTTCCCATCCAGGCGGCTCTCTCCAGATCAGGAAAGATATGTAATACTTACAACTGGAACACTCAGTATTTCTTCAAGCTTCACAGTTGCCAAAACAAACTCTTCATGAGATAGAAGCAAAGAAGTTACTAACAGAGTGAGTGATGCCCTGATTGCTGCATTCCTCTCGGCATTCTCTGGAGGCTCTTGCTGCACAGCCCTTCGAGGAACTGCTTTGCATGCTGGGTTTGTTTGTGTATCTCTGTCAGGATTTAACTCTAGCAACACCTTAAGGCAGCTCATGAATGAATGAGTGAATTGATGAAAACAAAGTGTGAGCAATCAAAGTGCACTCAATTCGCTTTATCCCATGCTCATTGGGCCGGGCTGTGGGGCAGGGGCATATATTCATGACCCACCAGGCTCACACTGCAGGAAAGCATCCACCTTCTTATTGGTTTTGAACTCCTCAATATTCCATTTTGCTACGTCTTTTCTTACTTCTCTTTGTCTGCACCCATAACAAAACCAAAAGCTTTCTCATGACCATGATGCTCCCTTTCCTTCATCTTCTTACCAGGGTAACTCATCTCAGCCTCCCCTCCAAAGAGAGGTGGCCAGCACCTTGTGCTTTGTGCTATATGAAGGCATGCTTCTTATTGTAGCAGGTAATGGAATATCCTCTCTGTTTTGCCCCTACCTCATTCCTTTCCCTCCCCTCTATTTGTTTTCTCAACTGATGAAATGCACAGAGCAAAGCTTTTCCTCTCTTACAACCCTTTCCTGGTTAAGGCAGTTCATTGAAAACACTTTCCACAACCTGCACTAACCAGACCTTCTCATATCATCACATTCAGCTTTTTCATTCCTGTGGCCTTAGCCACTTCTTTGATTGTTGTTTCACCACTTCACACGTATGGAGACATGGCTGGCCAGTTCATTTGGTCCCTAATCCTCCTTATGGTCCTTTTATACTGCAGTGCAGTTTGGGCTACACCTTACTCCTCTGGGGTGGTACAGCAAAGGACCCACAGAGTCTTACCCCTTTTGGCATCCCAGTCTTAGCTTTCCTGGGAACTTCCAGCTGCCCAGGAGTGTTTTGGACAATCAATTTCATTACAGTGGCCTGAAGGTGCCCTTCCCTCAGACCTTATGTCTTGTGTTGGACAAATCTCATGACCCCAAATTCATTATATTGCATGGACACCTCCTGCCAAACACGATTCAAAGCTTGTAAAGATTGAAGCCATAGAACCACCACTCCCCTGTCCCTTCAGCAAGTTCAATACACATTTAAAGTTTATAAGGCAACACCCTAACATCAAGCAAATAGTACAGTCTGCTTTATGTTGGACAAGAATAGAGAGCTACCACGTGGATGGGACAGTCACTCCCTTGTCATGGTGAAACGACCTCCTTAGTACATTCTCGACTACACCTATAAATAACACCATCCTTCTTCAAACAACTGCAAACAAGATGCAGTCACAAGGTGCCAGCTGGGGTGACTGGCTGAAGCAGAGCTGGGAAACTGGGACACTCAACCACAAACCATTGGGAATACTCATGTCAGGCACTTCTCAGCACTGCTGCCTGCAGGGAAGTTGCTTCTGATGTCTTTATCCAGGAAAACTTGCATCTCTCCATCAGTTGACCTCATCCCTTTCCTCCCATTCTTGCCTCCGGCTGTTTATTCGCCCCAGATAACTTCCATGGCTGGCAGGGGAAGGTAAGACCAGATGGGAAAAGCAAATCTCCCTTTGCACACTGAAGATGGGTACGGATGCATTAGCACTGCCTCTGCTCAGTGGGACCCAGGAGCTCTTTCCTACAGACTGTGCATGCTCCCTGCCCAAAGTCTGCCCATTGTTAATGGAAAGCATCAGTCTTCCAGTTGGGAGCACTTGCTGTTTCCAACCCAGGTACATGCCCTACTGCCCAGTACAGCCCAGCTTCCCAAGCACTGGATACTTGCTAGAGCAGACAAGTGTCTCACTTGGTCGTTTGATTCCTCCATAGCTACCCATGATGTCTTCAAGCTGGGTTTGAAGAACAAATTCTCCTTCCCCTATGAAATATATTTGCCTCGAGCAAAGAGCTCCTTGCCTTAATGGGGAAAGAGCTTGTCTGCTTTTAACTGTTCATGAAAACAGTTCATGTCCTCTAAGGTATTAGGATAGTTGTAACCCTCCAGAATGACCTAATAGCCTTCTATTAAACCCATACATGTGCTATTTTTAGGAAGGTATGGCACAACCTGTATAAAACCTTGTTCAGAGTGGAAAGGAGACAAGTTTCTGGGCAAGCACAAGCCAGAAAAGCACTCTCAAAATAAATGGAAAGTTACTGGAGCATACAAACACTTGGGGATATCATTGATATCCAGTCACCACAGTGTAGATATGAATTGGAACCAAGATCAGCTTAGTCTAATTTATAAAGATCAACTCCTGCAATAGATCTGGGCATTCAATAGGAGATAATTGCAGCTGAAGCAAGTATTTTATTCCTCAAAGCTCATTTTCTTCTACCGACACAGCTTTTGGGCCCAGGAGCAGGGTTGCACCCACAGGGGCAGTGGCTTCACTAGTGGAATACAGTGGGGGTTAAGAATCCATTTCTCGAGCAAAATCTTGAGCTGATAAGTTTCTGCTTATGAAAAAACACCTTTATCAATACCAGAAGAAGCTCTGAATACCAACAGAGTAGTTCAGGAGCTTGATCTGTGCTGAAGCAGCTTTTTGCATTGTCTGAGGGTTTTAAGTTTACGAAGATGAGCTAAATGAGGTCCGTGACAGCATGCAGATGAAAATCACCATTAGTCTAAATGGGTACGGGGGGATATGTGATGTGTTGAAACTCTTGAAACCATCATTGGCAGAGGCAAGAATACATTTTCCAGCTCTGCATCTTTAGTCACTAAATAAAGCACTCAGGCTATTACCCTGGCTCTATCCGGTGTGATGGTCAGGCTGTGGTACTTGCTCGTGGACCTGATTTCAAAAGGGGGAAAATAGCCTGAGTTTCCAGTGAAGGCAGCTATTTATAGACTGGGATGTGTGCAGGTCCTGCTTAGCAAGGCATCTTCCTACAGACCAGGCACCAAGAATGTTCCCACCAAGCGTATTTAATCAGTGTGCAAAGATTGTATAAAAGGAAAACTGGAAACTTAACCAAGGCAAAAAAAATGAATGGCAGATAGCAAACAAAAAGATCTAATTTTACCTATCACTGGAAAATTCCACCAGCTCAAATGTCAAGATCCACATTTAAATGCCATTTTAGCTGTAAGGGGCTGATTTAGTTGAAGATGTCCCCGCTCATTGCAGGGGGGTTGGACTACATGACCTTTGAAGAAAACCTTCCACAAATCCTGATGCTAAGAAGAACAGCAATAGCTTGTATGAAATGAAGCCCCATGTGCAGGATGTGTTTGGCCGCGCTATTGCAACATCAGCCCTACGCACAGGTTACCTCATGCAGCAGAGGATGACCCCATGAGGCAGTGTTGGGAGATGAGATAGTGCTCCTTCTTATCTCACAGCACTGGAAGGTGCCCCATGCAAAGGCTCACACAAGGATATTGTCACAGCCCCAAGCTACCCTATATAAAGTCTCAGGAATGCAGGCTTAGCTCTTCAGCTCCTGGTAGGAACCTCTTCCCTCCACCTCAGATGTTTCTAAGAGATATATAGCAACCACATTTGTTATTATGCTTCTCATCAGGCATTGATACCAAGCCTTTACTAGCTGAAGCCTTCATAGGCTCAACACAAACCAAGTTAGTTATTACTTTTGCTCTGTACAGGAGCTTTTTGACCTGTAAGTAAAGAGCTGTGCTCCAGAAGTCACTTGCAGCTCAGCTCCCTGACAGCAACTTTACTGTGCCACAAACTTAGATGCAGAGATGACTTGGTAATATTTCATTGACATAAGTATACACATACACATACATACATATACACATATGTATGCTTTTTTCCAGGTGGAAAACAAACTCAGAAAATTTCAGCCCAAAAGCTGAAAACTGTAACAAATTGCTAAGGGAAAACGAGTTATAATGGAAACCATTATGCAACTTTATCTTCCTTATGCTAATTCAGAGCTACTATTCCCTTAGGGCTAGTAAAATGCCAAACTCTAGTCTCTTATCAATCTTCCCTAGGACAAGAGGTTTGTGTGGCCTCTTAAAATAAAATGCTATGCAAAAGAGGTACTGTGAATTTTGGCTCAATTCTGTAACCCTGTGTCTTCACCTCCCCTTTCTGTGCCATGTTTTAGAAGAGCAAGAGCTGTCAGACTGATGTTACACAAAAGTTGTCTTTCCCTTAATTCATGAGCCTTGAATAAGCTCACAGGCACACTGTGGCATGGTAGGTGTGTGCATACAGAGAGGAAAACCTGCACGGGTCAGAAGTTTACAGCATGCTAGGGACTAATGATCTATTTTGCATTAATGTTTTAATAGCTCAATCTCACGTCAAAAACTGCAATCAGGAGGAAAGGGGCAGGTTGAGAACAGCCAAGGTGCCACATTCATGGAGAAAAGCAAGCCCTGGTTCACTGCAGCCCTACTGATGCCATCCAAAGGCTTACCCATGCCGCCCTTCCCTAGTGAACTTGTCTGTCAGGATCCTCTTCCTTTGCCCCCCTCCCAGGTGGGTACATGTCCAGAGGGCTCCTGTCCCACCCTGTGCTCCCCCCTTCATTGGCACTAGCAGGAGCACTTCACACCTCTAAGTTGAAGGCAGTTTGCTCCAGGTGAGGGTGTAACAGCAAGGCACAGCCTCCAGCACTGATCTCACCCCTGTGCCATCACACAGTACCTGGCAGGGGCAAAAATGCTCCAGCTTTGCCTTCTTGAAGATTGTCGTGGTTTAAGCCCAGGCTGTAAATCAGAACCTTTACTTCCCCCCCCACCTTTCTTCCCTCCACTCCTGGAGGGACGGGGAGGAGGATCAAAAGAATGCAACTCCCACGGGTTGAGATAAGAACAGTTTAATAACTAAGGTATAACACAAATCACTACTGCTACCACTAATAGTAATAATGATAAAGGAAATAACAAGCAAGAGAATACAACCGCTCACCAACCGGTACCTCACCCCCATCCCGCAGCGTTCTAGCCCTTCCGGGCGACTCTCAGTTCTACATCCTGGGCATAACATGCTGTGGTATGGAATACCTCTTTGGTCAGTTTGGGTCAGGTGTCCTGTCCCTGCTTCCTCCCGGCTTCTCCTCCTCCCTGGCAGAGCATGAGACTCACAAAGTCCTTTGTCAGGGTAAACATTCTGACCAGCAACTGAAAACATCGGCTTTATCAGTATTATTCCCAGGCCAAAAGTCAAAACCACAGCACTGCACCAGCTACTAAGAAGGGGAAAAAGTGACTGCTGCTGCTGAACCCAGGACAAAGATATTTCTACCCCAGCAGCACCCATGGTTGTTTCTAAGCTCTGCCTTTTCCCACCATGCACATTAATGCGCATGCAGTTGTATTTATGGAAAGGGAATCAAAGTGCCCATATCAGGCACAGGGCAGGTGAGGGGACCGGAAGAGGAGGGAAGGGCAGGTTTGGAGCAGCCATCCAGCGGGGCAGAAGGCGAGTGGTACCTTGGACATCTGCAATTCAGCAACGTGGCTTCCTCCTGAATCAGCGATTCATTTGCTGCTGTGTGGGAATGCCCATGGACACGTTTTGGAAGAGTTAGTGAACAAGTGTGAACACCTGTACATGCTTGCTTTGAAAGCTTATCCTTTCCTGTCCAGGACTTATATATATACATATATATATGTGTATATATATATACATACACACACATATATAAAGATTTAAGCCTATCTCATAATGTGCTCCCTGCTCTAAGGACATCCCTTGCTGACCTTTAAAATAACCATTTGCCATTACATAAACACGGAGCTGATTCGTTGTGTTCAATTTAATTTGCTTTCCACCCTTTTTTCCTGCCTGTTGAACACAGTTGCTCCCTATGCTCAGCTGCTCAGCTGGTGACTTACCAGCAGTGCCTGACCCCATCTGTTTGCAAATCCACATGCACAAAATCCAGCCCATGTGCACTCAGCATCGCTCCCATCAGTACCTCTGGCATTCTGTTACACTGAGTATCCCTTCCGTTGGCTCCTGTTTTCCCTTCAGCTGAAGCATAATCTTTTTTCCCCCTTTCCCATATGAGCTGTAGGTGCAAACTGGCTCATCATCCACCTCATTTCTTGCTAGTGGTTGCCCTTGAATAATGCTGCTGCTAGAATGGCAACGAGTTATTGCTCATCCACACTCTACATTCTATTTACACTCATCTGAACAACTTACCCAAATGACTCAGTCACTTGTGACAATGCCACAACAAGGGCACCATTTGGGACTACACACAGCTTAGAATCAAGGAATGAATGCCTAAACCTGCCCTATTTTTTAATCACACTACTCCTGTGTTAAGCACAAACATATCCACATGTGTCTGAGATTGAATGACAAAATAGAGTATCCTAGATATTTTCAATAGACTATTCGGAACGGACCTGTATCAATCATTTAGTCCAGCTGCCTGACCAATTAAGGGGTGTTGGGGTGCTTTCCTTTTTCCTTTAAAAGCCATTTGGATGCACTTTAACAAAAATCTTAGCACTATGCTATCTACTACACCATCATCTTGCAAATACTTCGCAGCCATGTCCGAGAGTGTTACAATTCCCATTCTAATAGAGCACATTAGAGGTCTCTTTGCAGGACTGGATTTCTATATTTAAGCCTCTGGAGACAGAGGACAGGTTGCAGATGGTCTCATAAGGACCCCAACCTGCCTGGGGGTCATCCAAAACAGCAATGGGATAATTTGATTGACCTGACTCAATTGGTTCTGTAAATCTCATGTGCAATGGTGGAAGTTGCAAACTGGTTACAAGAATGGACGGGTCTACAAATACCTCACCAGTGGCATGAAAAGTAGCATCCACACACCTGAGAAGAGGCTGTAGATTGTATTTGTGGACTGATAAACAGCATTTTATAGGAACTGTGGAAGGTGAGAACCCAGCAGAGGGCAAACCCAGTCCCGCTGGTGGCATATCCAGCCATGGTGAGCCACATCTAACCCAATGTCTCCTGGTGTCAGGCAGAACAAGCAGTAGTGCTTTACCCCAAAGACATTCTGGGTCCTGGGAACCTCACAGAATCGCAGAATGGTTTGGGTTGGAAGGGACCTTAAAGCTCATCCAGTTCCAACCCCCTGCCACAGGCAGGGACACCTTCCACTAGACCAGGTTGCCCCAAGCCCCATCCAACCTGGCCTTGAGCACTGCCAGGGATGGGGCAGCCACAGCTTCTCTGGGCACCCTGTGCCAGCGCCTCAGCACCCTCACAGAGAAGAACTTCTGCCTAAGAGCTCATCTCAGTCTCCTCTGTCTCAGTTTAAAGCCATTCCCCTTGTCCTGTCCCTACAGGCCCTTGTCAAAAGCCCCTCTCCAATTTCTTGTAGGCCCCTTTTAGGCACTGGGAGCTGCTCTAAGGTCTCTCTGGAGCCTTCTCTTCTCCACGCAGAACAGCTTTCTCAGCCTGTCTTTATAAGAGAGGTGATATATGATTCTCTGAGCATCTTCGTTGCCCGCTTCAGATCTTTGGGGTTCCATCAGGACACAGCTTCATGTGTAGCAGGGCACAGGGACCATCCCACCCTGCTGCCCAAGACGTAACAAGCAATAAACACGTTGAAATCACAGTAACCCTGGGAATTTGCCCCAATTTATTCACATGAAACAACTGGGCTGCACTTGGCTGTGATTCCCTGTAACAGCAAAGGATTTGCTGCACACCAGGGTCTGAACTTCTTAATGACAAAGGGACCACAAGCCCAACCTGGGCACAGCACTGCTTGTTAGTCTGCACGCAACCCACATGCACATGGTACATAGAAGGGGAATGGATTCGAGAGGCTGCCTGATCCTGTGAGAGGAACTCGCCTTGCTGAGCACGGCTGGAGGTGGGGCTGGTGTCCTCTCTCTCGTCACCCTTTTTATTCTCCTTCTATTAGATTTAAAGCAACCAGATAAGACCATGTGAATAACCTCAGGTTTTAAGCCAAACCAGTCCTGTCTCACACACACACCCCCTCCCTACCACTCCACTTAAGTTTTACAATTGTTTTTCCCCAGAAAGGTCCAATAAGTAAAATGTTATAGAAGGAGAGGGGGTTTATTAAGAAACCAATTCTGCGTCATTTCCTAGCTTGTATTCTTTGCTTTCTCTCTCTTATTTCAGAGAAAGCCACATTCTTATCCCCGCTGCTGCCAACCTCCTGCTTACAAGAGAATGAAGCCAAAACAAACCCATTAATTTCAGTGAAGATACTTTGGAACTATTTCCTATAACTCCAAGTATTTCCCCCCCCCCCAACCTCCCACTGTATGGATTCCTGTTATGTACTCACATTTCAGCCTGTGTCCAACAATCTTAACAACTCAATTTATGTCACAAAAACTCAGTTATATTAGAATTGAATGCAGAAACAGAGGCATCACCACTGTCTTGTCTCAGCCAGTAGTTGGTGTTCACTGAGAGGAAGGTGAAAGACGTTCTTTTGTTTCTTTATTCTTTAAAAGAGGCCTTTATGAATTCATTTTGAACAAAAATAATAAGTAAAAGAACAAAGAACAAGAAAAAAGATCCCTTATAACTGCCTTAGGTTTAAGGCCTTTTTTCCTGACTCATGGTTGCATAATGTAGGGAGATGCAGACAACTGGACCAGGCTGATGACAGGATAGTGGGAGAGATACTACCTCTTGGAGGTGTAGACTCTGCACTTCTGTAGCCCCATTTTGGATGTGTAACTAGCAAATGGAACCATCTACATACTCTTCATATCCCCAGCCAAGAGGATTTTAATCAGAGGATTTAATTTGCTGGTTTTACCATTATCATGAAGAAATATTAAAAACAAAATCAAAGGTAACAATCCACATGATCATTCAATCCAATATATTCAATTTACACCATCCTGAAATTGCCTCTAAGAGAAATCAGACTCATTCATTCCTGCCTTGGCACACGGCTCTGAAGCTCTTGCTTTGTTCTCTTGTCTAAAACCATCAGGAACTGAAATTTGTCTCACTTTTTGCTTATGAGCACAATGCAAAGAACACAGGACACCAACAATGGCTTCGCTTCAGCTGCACATGATTCCTATGGAAAACAGGATTGCTTGGAAGGACAAGTACCAACATACAGACTGCAGGATTTTTTCTTCCTAATTATCCACCCGCATGCGGGAAGGCAGGGTGTGTATATCAGTACATCTCTGAGGCTTGGAGGAGAGGTAATACTCAGGATTAGGACTGTTACAGACACGTTATTTCTTGCCATACAACGTGGAAATATCAAAGTTCACACCCTGTTATTTTGGAAGATCAAACCAAGCGTGGATGGCAGAACCTGTCTGCCTAAACAGAGCACCCTTTTGGGGCTCTTGCTCACTACACTGAAGCATCAGGATGGCTTTTTCGGCCCAGTTCTTTATTCTCCCAAATTACATCTAGGCCATGCCCTAAATCAAGAGAAATTGCAAGGACACTGCACCACGGTGAGGATGAGGAAGGTGGAAACACTCCTCTGAGCGATCAGTGTTTCAGGACATGACCCCATATCTCCATCATTTATGCTTGGATGCTCCATTTCCAGCCCTGCTCCTCCCAAATCCCACCCAGACCTTGGGGAGATCCAAGCATCACACACAGTATTTCCCTGTTGTGCTGTGCAACCTTTCCCCAGCCTCATTGTGCTTTAATGCCTCCTCAAACCTCTTCTTCCCCCATGGGGAGCAGGTTGGCTTCCTTGCCCTTCCCTGCCGGCTCAGCTGATTGAGACCAGCTGCACTTGTCTCAGCTGCTCCATGCTTCCCTATCCTAAGCAAAACCATCCCTTTCAATCCCCAAGCAGGCACCACAGCTTCTGTGCACCAAAACCAAGCAGCTGCTCACTTGATAGTAGCAATGAACAGCTCTAGCTGGCAGGCGGATGCCCCCTCCTCCTGCCTGCTCACCAATGGGTTATTTAAATCATACTTATCAAGCAATAGCAAAGCATCACTCCCTGAAACAGTTTTCCTTTTTCCCTTCTCTCCCATCCTGAAGCCCAGACTCTATAGGAGGGTGCACAAGCATTGTTGTGACAATGCTTGGCTTTCCTGCAATGCAGCAGGTACCAGGCACACTGAAAGAGCCAAATAAAACAGATTTAATGACTCCTGCAGCAAAAGTGCCAGGGCCCTGCACACGTGCTCTGCTTCCGGAGCCTAACAGGGAAAACCTCTCTTCCACTCAAAAGTCAATCTTTTCCTGTCAATTATGATAAGAGTTCAAGCTGGAGATGAGCTACAGAGATTGGGCTGTATGGTTCAAGGGTTGATAGTCAGATTAGAGGAGCTACTACTGCTGGGAGGCACCAGTGCAGACAAACTATATCAGGAACCAGCCATCCTCTAAGGTCTTCTTGGTGGTTTTGCTCTCATTCATCCCAGTGCAACATCAGTGTGTCTGCTAAGATCTGCTCCAGCTGCAGGAAAAGGTAGATTTGAGAGAGAAGCCATAGCAACAACTGTGAGCATCATCTGATTGCCAACGTTACCTGCTAGAAACACAGCTTCTAGCCTTTTTTGATTTATTGACTACATTCACACTGGGGTTGTGGAGTCCTGAAGAGGAAAATGAAGTCTTGGAACCCTTCAGAAATAACATATGGACATGCTAAGGACCATGCACCAGCATGCTGTGAAGGAGAAGCTGTAGCTCCAACCACAACATGGGCTACTGGCAGCAATGGTGGCATCAAGTAATTTTGGCCAGCGTCACACTCATTGCAATGCTTTCGTTGAACTTAAAAGTCTGTAAATCTCCTCTTCCCCCTCCAAAACACCAGTTATGCCTATCAGGCCGTGACAAGCAAGCAGCAAAATGAAGAGGTGTTGAAGAAACATGGGACATGACTGAGCTGCTGATGTGGAGCCCACATTGTGCTGTGGACATGGAGGCCACTGGAATGGGGTAACCTATGACACTCTGGCTGTTCAAACCTCCCAAATCCAGCAAATTGCTGATCCACGTTGTTGATCCCATGTGTTCCACAGCCATCAGACCCACTCACTTCCCTCTGAGCTGAAGAAACTGCCCTTAGCAGCACCCCAGCACCTTCAAAGGACGCTTCACAACTGAATTGAAACAATCAGTGCTTTTCAGAAGCGAACATGCAGCAACCTGCGAGGTGCCCATAGAGCCTCAACCTCACCACTTCATTGCCTTCTGAACAACTTCATTTGCTCTGGAGAAATAAAAGCTCCCCTGACAAGTGGAAAGGTGCCTGGATGGAGTGAGGGGTTGTTCCAGGGAATGTCTGGCCCCTCCAAGCCCTGGTTCTCCTTCCCAGGCCCTCCAGCATCTCACAGAGAAGCTTTCCCAACTGGGGCACTGCTCTGCCAGGGGCTGCAGGAGAAGGCGTTCGCTTGCAGGTGGAGGCATGTCAGGAAAGCTGCCAGGCAAGGCATTAAGCAAAGAACTACAAGCAAATTAGAGCACAAAGTGCCCATCAGCTTCAGGCAGGAGCAGTGCTGAAGAGCCAAGTAATGCCCCATGGCTGATGCATCTCACAGCAATCCCAGTCTCTCCTCCAGCAGTGCTCTGCCTGCATCCTGGTAGCTGTGGCTTGGATTTGGGAATCTGAGAGGTAGAATTACCATCATGGTATCACAGGGCTCTATTAGGATCAAAGGAGTATTAGGATTCAAAGAATGGCCATTCCTCTTGCCTCAACCCGATGCGTGCCTGGCAAGCAGCATGACAACACTGTCTGGAAGCAGTGCTTGCTATCACAGCCTCTTCTTGTAGCCAAAATCTTGGCAGAAGCAATGGATGGAGATCAAAGTTTCACATTTAAGACATGAGGTCAAACAGCCCTTTTGCACCATGCCATGGAGGAACAGGCACGGGCTGCGGGCTGAGCAGCCACAGCTCTGAGCATTACCCCAAAGCCCCCTGTCACACTGGAACCTCCAAGGAGCACCACTCTTGCACAGGGCAACCCAGGGACTGCTCTAGTTTGGGCTCAGTGCTGAAGAGTGGGTTGAGCCTCATTTAGTTGCATCTGCCATCTCTACTCCATGTTCTTACTGACAGCCACTTGGCCACTCTAAGGACAAAAGAGGAGCCCACGGAGGCAGCAACTCACTGCCAACCCTGCTTTGAGCTCAGAAGGTCCCTGCCACCATAAATTGTCCTATGACCCTATTAATTCCTGTTACCTTCCATCCCATACTGCACCCTCCACAGGAAAAGTGCATCCAGGTGAGGATGAGGACACTTGGCATCCCTTTTCCCCCGCAATCTGGGCACATGAGGCAGCTCTTTCATCTCAACCTTCAGCGCTTCGAAAGCTTCATGAATTTATATCAAACACTAATGGTTGAATTCCTGCTCACAGATGTAAAAAACCTTGAGTCTGGGCTTTTTTTTTTGGGGGGGTTGTTTTGTTTCTTTCTGACTTTATAACACCTTTAATTTTACAAGTTCATAAATCAGCTCGTCTTCCTCACTCTGCCCCACTCCTCCTGTCTGGGAGTGCCTATAAGCAAATGAGACCATTGAATGAAAATTAGCTTTTTTCCTTTCTCTTTTTTTTTATCCCCTCCCTTCACGAATTGCTCATGTCTCCTCACAGCCTCAAATATTTCATGCAGGTTGTGCCATGTACTTCACAAGCCAAGCCAAGTAAAACACTGCCTTCCATATACACAGCAAAAATGTTTTCCAGGGCTCAAAGCATTTCTGTCTTTGGCAGAATCCTTTCTCAAAGCATTCCGAAGGAAAAGTATGGAAACGAAATACAAAGAGTGGTTAAAACAATATTTTGGGTAGAGATGAGCCCAAACCAAGCCCCGGAATAGAAAGCCAGATACCCCCATAGATACCATTCCCAAAATGAGGAGCTTTGTTGTGATACTTGGAGAACAACTGGGAAATGTTGCGGGTCCCTCACCAAGTTTAATTTATTAATTGAACTTATAAACAACATAACCCCTACTGGTCCTTGCAGCTAACACAGAGCCTATTATAGCCATGTAACAGATTATATTTACCCAGACTGGCCCTGGATGGATCAGATGGGGATGGCCCAGCATGGCAGAGAGGATACACGAGGCAAAGGGGCTCTGCTGAACGTGGGCAGAAGACCCAAAGCTTCCCCAGGTTTCACTGTGGTTATATCTGCTGTTTGGATCCAGGCTGTCACTGACGTGGGCACAAACTGCAGTGTAATTTGGGGTTGCAGACCCAGCACTTAGGACTGGATTCAAAACTCGAATGGAAGAAATTTGGGAAAGAGGCGTTTAAGAGTTTAATTTGAACCAGAAAACCCGTGAATCTATTTTTGCCCTGGTCTTTAATTGAACTACTCTTTTTTTAATCCTCTAGTATGCCTGGGCTGCTCAGGCATCCAACTGCAACCTCTCAATATTAAATAGGAGGCTTTATGCTGTATGAATGGTGAAGGAATGACAAACTCAGCTCTGTGTGCACCCGCTGCTCTGAAGAGGTGAACAAACAGCATGTTATGGTTCCGTGTGTTTACTCAACAGCAACAAAAAGGAAAGCCTGCTTTAAACAAAGCCTATCTTGACAACAGGTTTTAAGAGAATAATTGTACCTACTGGTTCAGAAATACTCAGGCACTGATAGTGCAAGTCTAAGACTCTGGGGCATCTTTACTTTCTGCATTGCAGTAAAGTATCCATGTGTGTGACTAAAATAAAGACAGTTTAATCATGTCAAGTGTATTTTACTCTCTAGTTTAATGTTTTTTATAAACCTTAAAATAGCCTTGAAAATATTTGTCCTAGTACTTGACAGGATTGGGGTTTTTTTTTCCATTGATTTAGTGGTTGTAACACAGGTCTTGAAATAGAGTACCCAGGGTGGGAGGGAGAGAGGGGTTTTGCTCCAGCAGCTGAGTGTGTACCAAGAACATCAGCCTGCACCAGCCCCGGTGTATGAAGCTATAGTGAGTTGAAACCACCCCAGGTAATGAAAGACACATCCCAGGCTCTGGGGACTGCTCTGTTCCATCCTACACTGCGCCAAGGCAGTTCACTGATAGCCATAGCACAAGCAGGTACCTGGCTAAATCGTCCCTCATCTTCAATAAGCCAGCCAATTAACTCCACCTTGATAACAGGCTTGCCTAAAGTGGTGGATCTTTAACGAAGAACACCGGAAAAGTGGATGCTCCCTGCTACTAGGCAAAATGAAGTGTATCAGGCAGGAAGGATCTACAGGGCAGAAGAGGCAACTCATTAGTAATCCTTTTTTAAATGAGAAGCATCATGTCTTTTTAATGTTTCATATTGTTAAACCTTTTCCCATCACAGCTGAACAATTTTGGTCTGCAGGACTCATATTCCACCTTTAACACACAGGTCCCATCAGCAACGTCTTCAGACTCTGCCACCTTCAAAACAATTCGAACTAACTCCATGAACACTGCTTGCATATACATACATGCACACACACACGAAAACACTTATTAGCTTAATAGGGTGAGTATCAGAATGTAACAAATTATCTGACATCTTTATTGCTTGGAACGACAGTCATTCAAACAAAGCTAACCCTTTAATTATGTTTATATAATGTAATTTGGCATAAGTCATAAAGCACCCCTTTGGCGATGCCAGATTAAATATTTCACATTTGCTTGGGCAGCACATTACGAGATTGAAAGCCTTATTTTTGCCTGATGCTCCAGAGCAGTGACTGCAATAGCACTGATGGGAACAAGGCTCAGCACGGAGGCTGTCCATGGAAGGAATCGCTCTGAGCTCACAGGGGCTTCCACATCTCACTTTACGCATCCTCTCACCCAGGAAACTGGCACCACCAGTGTTTGCCAAGGGCAAAACAAAAGGCCTTGCTGATGCCAACAGCATCGGAGGGGCCTCTGGTACCACAGGTGGTGCTTCCTGTGGCAGTCAGCTCTCTGCCCACTGGGGCATCTCCAAGTCCTCCTTTGGGGTACAAACATGGGAGGTTTCACACTTTATGCCACCAAAAAATGTGGCTGATAGGCTTTGAGAAAGATCACACCTGAGATTCCAGAAAGGGTGAAACACCTTGAGCTGTTCTGCAGCAAGGCAGGGAGAACAGCCTCAATGTCCAGATTCTCTGGGCCCATTTTCCCCCATTGCTCCTAAGTATCTTGCTCCTTTCTTGTAGGAAAAATCCACCAACTCCTTCAAAACTCCAGAGATGTAAACGGTTGGGAGGGAAAGAATTTACCCACCTTCCATCCCAACCTCATAGCGTTGAAACTTCTTCATGTATAAACACCCTGTGAGTGTTTTTACCTTGTGAGAGATGGCTGAAGCACTTTTGTTTGATTTGTTTTGCATTTGGTGGGGTTTTCTGTGGGTTTGGGGTGTTTTTTTTCTGTGCCATCTATGCAATGTGAGATTTTATCAACCATGACAGGATCTGCATTTTGCTGAAGCTGCCACCAGTACGTAGAAAAGACTGCATTGCTGAGGGAAATGATGGGGAAAAGCAAAGTTAAAACAGAGATGTGCAAGTGTTCAGCCCTGCAAAGAGCTATCTGCAAACAGGGAGGTGGGAAGCCACATGCACAGTATCCTGGAGCACCTGGCATAAACTTAGTGTAGCCCCACTGCGTTGCTTCAGTGCAGCCCTCACTGTCCAGAGCTGTCAGAGCTCTTTGTCAAGTGTATTCTTTGCATAATATAAAGTAGGTAGCAATTTGAATTGCTCATTATGCACGTAAATTTGGGTTCTGCAAGCAGTACCTACGTCTCTCTTTACTGTCATGATAAAGCAATAGATGTAGAGACATCAACAATGAATGAGGATACAGCACAGACAATGCGGACTTGGACTTCTTCAGTTACATCTGGAGCCAAATGGTGAAGACTTCACATCAATATTAAAAGCAATAACAAAGTCCAAATCAAGTGGTCCCCGAAAGAAAGCATAACAGACAATTCAGAGCAAAACATTGACTAATGGAAAGAGAAGAGACCTTCGGAGCGCTAAGCACAGCAGCAGTTTACAAATACTGGTTTATGCCATGTTTGCATCAAAGTGTTTTAATTACAGAAGGAATAAATCTACCCAGACAACATTTCCTTGGGTTCTTCAAAGACAGGGTTGACTGTTGTGTCAAAGCACTTCCCCTTCTCACCTTCATATACCTTATTATGTGCAAAAAATAAGAAGTCAATTAAGAGAGAATACAAGGTATGAAATATTTCCCCATGCATAAGCTTGCAAATCTCATTGAAATTCTGTTGCGCTGCATTGCCCACACAACTTGCAATCTTAGCAAAAGCCACACAAAAGGCTTCCCTCCCCATTGTTTACATGAGCGTTTTGGAAGTGGGGCATAGATTGCTACACAGAAAGGGAAGTAGAGACAGGAGTGAACTGTAGTTTGTTGGGCTAATAAAACAGCAAGCTTTCCATTTGTTTCTTTAGTCCTATAGAGTCATTGCTGTTTAAGACTTACACACTGTTAGCAGAGCTGGTGACAAGCGTTCCCATTGCAGATTGTTAAAGCGTGTGGGCTAGTCTAGTTCTAACTATGAGAATGTTTCCCAGCCATTATTAATGATAGTGGCTTGATTCATGATTCAAGAGGTTGATATATAACAAAAAAGGGACAGAAAGCCCTGAAGAGACTGGTTGTATCATCAACCATCAACCTAACTAGCTAAAGCCATCTAAAGACTACAGCAACCCTAGCAATCATTCTGGATTCAGGGGTTTGTGATGTTGGCAATGAGCTTGGCCGAAAGCAACCTAATTATTTTCATATTCCTTTACATAAAGTTACCAGTACTGTCTAATTACGTGAGTGAAAGCAGACAACAAAGCCTCCTTCTCACACATTCTGAGCTGTGGAAACACTTTTTCGTGCAGCAAGGAACAGCATATATAAAATAATTAAGATGGACATCAATGAAAGCAAGAAGGGGCATGAGCTTCAGGAAACCTGCCAAACCACTGGGGCTTCTGGCAGAACACACTGGATGTCTGTGATCTACTAATTCAAATACAGGCATTGAACGCCTCAGTGGAGACACCTCACGCATGTCAGTGGTCGCACAAGAAGACACAGGCAGATATAGATAGGAAGAAAAGCTCAGGTGTCCATGAGTTTCTTGTTTCCCCCTATCCCAAGTATTCAGATGAAATGAAGGAGTTAAAATCCAGCTTTACTTTGCATGTACCCTTAGACCATCATGGCTGCAGTAGCTCAGTGCTGCTCCATACATGTGCAGTGACAACCTTCTCACTACTTTAAAACCTACTGAAGGCAAAGGATGGCTGTGGGCCAGCTCCAAACTGCTTCTCTTGCCTCTTGGAAATCCCAGTTTATCCCCTCATTGTTGAGGAAGGAAAGGGATTCAATCTAAATCTTCAGTTGATTCCAATAGGATAGTGGTAAATTACAAGAGGTGATAATGCCACCAACAGGTGAGCTAGTGCTTTTCCTGATTTACACCAAACAGGGATGAGATCCACCATCACCAGGCAAACCACCAGGGTGCAGATGAGACCTCCTCAACAACCAGGTGACTTCAGTGTGCTTTGCTTATGAGCTGCACCAGAGTAACAGAAAAGATGCTCCTTGGCAAAACCTCATCTTCACATGGTGGGTGTGCGGGGGGACTGGGTGCAGTACACTGAAGGTTTTCAGGAGAACCGAGCAAAGATCCCTTCTACAAGAAGAAAGCTCCTTTCCGCAGGAGCAAGGCTTTGCGCACAGACCCAAACAAGTGGAAAGTGTGTTCAAGTCTGCAGCTGAGCTGTTGAAGGTCATTGGAGGTAACCGGGCAACTACTTTTTGGCTGTACAATCCCTTCCCTAAGCACTCACACACCACCGTGCTCTTCCAATCCAGCCTCAGCAGGAACACCTCCCATGGAGCAGCGCTCAGAGCTGGGCATCTGAACCAACTCAGCTTATGTCTTGCTCAGCCCTTGACTCAGAACCAAACCTCCCTTCCCATGCCTTCTCCTTGCACATTTACACAGCATTCCTAGCCAGTTTGGCCTTGGGTGGGTGGTCACCTCCCGGCTGCAGCAGCGGTTTGCTCCTGTATGAGCTCTGGCAGCTCGGTGGCAATCAGGGAATTAGCAAACTGGGGTGATGAACTGCAGGGACTCTCCTGGGAAAGCTCTTCTGGCACATGGCTGGAATCAAAATCAGGTTTCATTTCCCTCTGTGTGTCAAATGGAGTAAATCATCACTTGCCTCGTAAGCAAAGAGCCTGGGACAGCAGCTTCCTCAGCAATAAGCCTTAGCGACAGAAATACCTAGGAGTAACGAAAGACCTTTCACTTACAGTGTAAGGTTCTTAACCTGGCCCTTCTTCCCCCACCCCTGCATGTTTTCTGCTTACAACAATTAATTGCTTTATAGCTGAAGGCAGGGTTTAATCCTGTGAGCATAAATTCACACGTACAGTGATGTGATCAAGTGAGATTTGTGGGATTAAGTCCTTGGGTCCATCAGAAGTATTCACAGGAGTGCAATTATGAGACATGCAGCTACACGAGTGTTCAAAGGTAAAGCACATCTGCAGTTGCTTGCATTTGCTTCAGTTTTTAGACTCAGAAGACTGTTCAGCATCAAACCAATGTGAGCTGCCTGGGCAGACATGTACAGAATAGAACGGATTAGGAAAAAATCACTATTTAAGTATCCTCATGTTGAGTTTTTACTTAGTCCCTCCCCAACCCTTAAATCCTTTCTGAAGAAGTGACTTTCCTCCAGGAAAGAAGTGCACATCAGAATAGGTCCTGAATGCATAACTGCACCTTATTTGCATTTAAACAGCTCCTAAGCATTCACCTACCACACTAGCCAGACTCAGAAAGAAAACTCGTTCACAGTGCGGGGTTCATATGCTGGGATTCTTTTCAGTTCCTCTGTAAAGAATAAGGTTTAAGAACATCACAAAAAATGCAAAGCCTTTGTCGTCTTTCAACTAAACCATTTGTCCCGCTTCAAGAGTCAACAGGACTCTGCAATGGAAACCAGAATCTTGGTGATAAGAAGCTGTTCTTTCATCAGGATCCCACAATGAACATTTGGAGGGATCCTGGGGCTGCTGCATCCGCTGAGCTGTCCTTCACAAACTACTCCAAGTGTCCTTTGCTTTGTTCTGAAACACTCTCTCAGAAGACAGTAATTTCCTTCATTTAAATGATCACCACAGTACTTTTAACATTCTTAATTGAATCCCCATTGTAAATAAATCTCATATTCATACAAAAATAAAAACCAAATAAAAAACCAACCACGACAACCAGGATTTACACTGGTGTTCCCCTGACCTGAGCCCCTCCTGCCACCTCTCCGTTAGTCCCAAACCTGGTTTCAACAAAGATGCTGCAGTTTTTACCCACACATCTCACTGCTTTTTGCCTTGTAGCCCAAAGGACAAATAAGCATAAGCATGAATGTAAGGTTTTGTTAATGATACGGTTGTTCACCTGAGCCTCTCCCATTAACCCAGAAGCTGGGAAGAGATCTCCATGCTATCACCACACCAGCCTGCCTGGTACAGTGGTTCCTGTGGCTCAGGAAACAGCATCTTGCCTTCTACTGAGGACACACATCTCCCCTGCTTTGCTCAACCATGTCCTGCTCCTTTTGCAGCTCAGGTAAAACCCCAGCCAGAGGCAGCTCACTACTAACCACAGGTCACAGACAGGCAGGCACAGCACGAGGAAACACACAGGAGGAATTCCTACTGCCAAACTGCAGCTTTTCATGCCAAAACTATTAAGGAAACACATGAAAGATGTATTCCTAAATGCACCTCCTTTTGCAAAGCCTCATCAGTCGAACCCTCCCTTGTCACCTGCTGCTGCATCCCCAGCGGCTCCTTCTGATCTGCTCCCCAGGTCCACCTCCAAACCCATCTTTCACCTCTTAAACTCCCCACATCTCTGTCACAACTCCTGGACCTACAAGACTGTAGCAGAGCCAGCCTGTGCTCCTCTTGCCTTACACCAGTGCCGTCTCCCACATTTGATCCACATTTTCAGCCACTTTAGAGCTGCTGCTGAAAGCTGTAGCTTGTGGAACACTGAGGCCTGTGGCTATTGCTCTGCACTTTTCTCCAGCTCCACAGCAGGAAGCACTGGGGCTGCACTAGCACCCTAACCTTGGCTTTGGACCATCAGATGTAAGTCATGGACTATGCAGTCCATGTTCTGGTTCCCTTCATCATATCTAAAAAAGCACCCAGCTGCACCAAATGATGCAAAATTCTGCCTAACTGATGAGCTACTGCAAGAGGGGAGTGCCAAGCAGATAAAGTGAATAAAAGGCACCACAGCTGCACCATAAACAGTGATTCTATAGCATGAGTGAAGTCTAAAACCACTGGGAATGTACCTGCGCCTTCCCCTTGCAGGATCTGTGCTGGCTTCCATCCTCTCTGAGTTCTGTGCTTTGAAGCAGCAGGACAGAAAAGCAGCTCTCACACCCTGTGCCACAAATACCCATGTACAAACTAACCTGAGCCTGTGTGCACAGCGTCCCACTGATGGACTGAAACTATCGTGAGTGTAAGGAAAAACCTCACTTCATCGTGCACGTTTTGCTCCCTTCTGCTGGCACCCAACATCAGCCTGTTTCATGGGTTACAGGTAAAATCATTAAATGACAGAAGGAGCAAATTAAGCTTGATTTAATAGCAAGCAGTTTGCTTAATGAAACAGACTGCTAAACAGGGAAATATTCACTCCCCTTACTGGAAACATAATAATCAAAGCAATTGAAATGAAGGAGGAAAACGCATATTTAACATTTCTCCATCAGTCTGAAAATCAGACTTCTTGTTCTAGACCCTTTAAAAAATATTTGCTCCTTTCAGATCACATGTGCTGGGTTTTGAATGAAAAAGGACTGAGATAATCAGTATTTAATCCTCTACATAGAAGGTTTAATTCCAATACCACAAAACCAGCCTTAAACATTACCTCTCTGGTTATGCACTGCATAAACACTTGGCTTTCTTAGAACTGGGATTATTAATTTCCATACTAAGAGGCAGCTGCTTGCACAGTTGTTCCTAGTGGGAATTTATGCCTGGTCCAGGCAGAGGAAAGGAGCCTGGAATTAACCTCTTGTTCTTTGCTACCAGTAATTACCTTTGCCATGAAGTAGAGTGCACCAGATGCAGAGCATCCAGACAAGGGCCTGCCATCAGCAGCAATGGCATAAATCAAGATGTGACAGCATGAAGGGACAAATAAATCACCCGGGCAGAGATGACATGGGGAAGGACAAGAGCTATGAGCAATACAAGCAGATGAGTACATGGCCAGCACCAGCTGTGCTGGAGGTGTTCTGGTTGGCATCAGCTGAACCCCTGGAGCTGAGCTGGGTTTGTGGTACAACCTGTGCTTTGGAGGCAGGAACATGAGACACAGAGAAGTTAAGCTTGAGTTTTCCAAGAGCTTCAGGGGGGCAAGGACCCTCTCCTGATACAGGGTCTCCTGCAAGCAAGGCTCCCATGGAGAGTTAATACCAGAGCTGAAGAAAGCATGGTGGCATCCCAGATCCTCCCCTTCTGACACAGGCCTGGGGAATTTATTTCATCCTTTACTACCCAAATATATCAGAAGTTCTTCTACAGGAGCAATTCCTTTTTGAAATTCTGATCTTTTCCAAGAGAAAAATAAATCTGCGTTGAGATGCATTACAGGTATTAAGAAAGAAATGTCCTAACAGAAACTACTTTCTCGGAAAGTGATATACAGGAGGAGCCATTCCTCTAAAAGTATACATTGGAAATGGGAAAATAAAGAGGAAATACGCTTTTTGAGGCTTTTGCTTTGTTTGGAGCTTTTTTAAAGGAAGCGAGAATGGGAGTTGGCTGTGGAGGGTACCTCATGACAGGAGGTGGCAAAGATGCCTCCGTGCTCCCCTGTGACATTTTGGTGAGATAATGTGGCTGGGAGGAAAGCAGAATGAACACAGCAGCTTCCCAGAAACCATCCCCCCAAGGCTTTATCTTTACTCTCTTTCCCTCTGTACTCTGATAGAAACTATATTGAGAAACCCCTGAGATCAGCAAAGCAGCCTGTGCTGAGGCCAAAGCGTGTAACCGCGTCCCAGCGATAATGAATGTCTCATTTCCTATAGGTGCTGGAGCAGGCTCTGGCTTTGGCTACGTCTCCATTGCCACCAAGACACAGACATTGCATGGAAATACCTGCTTTGGTCTGTGGGTTCCTCCAGTGGGAAAGGTGTGAGTGCAAAGCTAGGATGTTTTAGCAGGAAAGGGCTCTGCCAGCCAGCTTCAGGGTTAGGGAAGAGACATCTCTTCTTTGATGGAAAAAGTGAACATGAACAAATAAACTTGCTCAGCTCCTCTTATCCCAGCAAGGGCACTGACAGGCTGGTTTTTATACCATCAAGAGGTTTCTGCTTTGGTTTCTCATCATGAGCTTGAAGACCAGGGCACACTTACATGTGGCGAACAGCAAATACCAAAGATCATTACATGGATAGAAGCCACATAATGGGGGGAGAAGAAGAAAGAAAGCAATGAGTGAGTGAAGAGAAACCATTAAACACCTGGAGGATAACAGAACCAGTACCCATCAGGAGGCCTACAGGCAGCCAACATAATATAGATTGGGAGGGGTGTGAAGAAGATACAGCATTTGATGCAAGATTCTCCCTTTGGTTTGTGTCCAACAGCACTATTGAGGTCAACAGCTTTCCAAGTCCTAAAAAGCACCCAGTGGTTTTGTCAGTATTAGGTCTCCAGAAGCTTTTGTTAATGAGAAATGAAAGGAGAGGATAGTTTTAATTATTATTACTTTCTGCATTTAACTACTTTGAAGAACCCAGCCCTGAGGAAGAGAAGTCCCCTTGGAAGCTGATAGCAGCTAAGCACATAAGAACCCAAACCATAAGATGCTTCAGAAAGTTTTTTACAAGCCATAAAGGACACAAACACCTGCACTTTAGGGGAATATATCATTTAAATTATGGATGACAGAGGCACGCAGAGCTAAAGAAACAAGTCCATGTTATAGCCAGCGAAATCTGCCCCACCGACCTGCCACCCTGCTCCAGGGAAGCATTTCTTACACTGCCTCCAATTCGCATTTGATTCTGTGGAAGCAAAATCCTGCCAGACTCCGTCTTTCTTTGCCCTTCCCCCTGGATTTTCTGGACACAATTACAAGATGATGGGGTTAATAGAGTGCAGAGCAGCTGCAATCCATTTGGAATTCACTGAAGGACTTGATACAGTCTCCTGAAATCTTATGCTCCAAATTAACTCAAGTTGGCTCAGGCAGGAAAACATTGCCATACCGATAGAAAGCTGCCCGAGCAGACTGCAAGCACTGGGTAATGACACACGGCGATGCTCTTGCTGTGGGGCTGAGCTGCTTGCTGTGGTTTAACCTCACTGGCCATCCAGGGAAACAATAAAGGGAATCCAAGGAGCACCGGCAAAAAGTTCCAGATGCAGTTAAAATAAAAGGAGGTTTCATCCATTTGGATCCATTGATAAAACATCACCTTTTCAGTGGGAAGGGAGGGACAGAAGGGTTGAACAACCCCATGTACCTGCACTGAGATGGATGAGTGCATAATGCTTAACAGAGGGGGAAAATCCAGGAGATGACAGTGTTAATAGAGATGTTTCTCACTCAAAGGCAAGCACAATAATAACGCTATTGGATTCATCAGCTCACCATAAAGCCAGAGGCTGCGTGTGCTGGGTGCATTCCCACCCATGCTGCAGCAGGGATTCATGGATTGCCGACACAAGGAACTTGACCAGAAAAGCCATTGCAGAATAACCTATTCCACAATCACTGCTTTGGAACTGATCCCTGCTCAGACCACTGTCTCCCATGGTAAGAGTCATTTTACAGTGGAATAATTGAGTCTCTCTTCCAGAGCAAAACAACTGCTCTGGAATACACTCCCTCAATGGGGTTCAGATGAGCAGCAGCTCCAGAACAGCTCTTGCAAAATAGCTTATTTGGGACAATTTTGCCTGGTAGACAAGCTTCAAAATCCAAATACTCCCAATCCACAGGCAGAAAATCTATGCAGTGCCCAGGGAAAGAGGTTTCATAGCTGATGCAATCAGGAGTCTGCTGCCCTTGTCAGTGCCAAAACCTGGTGCGCATCCCTTCATTCCTGAACTCTGTTGCTGCTTTGATAGGAGAGGATTTGATCAGTCATTTCAAGGAAGAAAAAGGGGGGTTACATTAAAATGTTTTAATCACTTTCAGGTTTAGTTGGGGATTTCTTTTTCCATTTAATTTCAATACAATGAAACTGTTCCAGCTTTGGAAGGGAAGGAAATTTGGACAGAGAGATAACTGAGAGGAGTTTGGGAAAACTTAGGGAGGGAGGCACATTTAAAGATATATGGGCAGGGAAAGATAGCTTGCATTTTCCCAGCCACAGTTGGTAATTGTTTTCTTGCACAGCCCTGCTTCTTCACGTGCATGGTTTCCAAACGCTCCAGGAGAAAATAGAACTACAAGAACCACCCGGGCATCTTCTTGCCAGCGCTTTCCAGGTTACGTACAAGGAGCTCACCTTTGGATTTCATGAGATTGCAGTTGTACAGCATCCCACGTGAAACTCTTCATCCTCATCTCTGTCTTCTAGGAAAAAACAACAGCTGCTCTGGAAGAGCTGGTACCTTTTCCTGCTCCTGCTTTTAAATACCCACTCAGTGCAGTGAGGGGCATTTCCTGAGGCACGCAGGTGGCTGGGGAAGCCAATTGCTCAAAGTGCTTTGGTTTGGTCATTCGGCTGTAGGTGCTTTCCCAGTAACTAGGATTTTGCACTCACAAGAGCAAACTCGCAGCTCCATCACTTCCCTGGAGCAGGCTGCATGTCCTGGGAAGGGGTTTGGGCACCTGGTACAGGACACTGCTCTCATCAGTAGCTCAAAGCCCAGGCTCAAGCCTGATTGAAGGCACTGCAGGGGCAATCCCAGTTTCTCTTTCCAAATCTAGGTGTCTATTTCCAGCTTCTGCCCACACCAAGGTCTGGAATTTGGATGAGGCAGAGCCAGCACTAAAGCAGGATGCAGGGCAGCATGGATCACCCCTGCACACAGGAGAATGGGGGTCCTTTGTAGGTGAGTCCCTTGTGCTGCATGATGCCCTGTATTCACCATAGCTCAGATGTCTCCAGAGTGGGAAAAAAGCAGTCATAAAAAAACCAGATCCCCGGTTTAATGCAGACTCCATAAACAGCCAGTCACTGGGGACATGGGATTCAGGCTTTTTCATCTCTCCCTGCCTAATGCGAAGCAGATACCTTCTATTAATGAACTAATTGCTAATTAGTAGCCACTTCATTTCTCTTCCATCAGTTTTCTTATATAGTTCAGGCTCAGAGAGGGCAGGACGTATAAATCAGCCAGTCCCCATAGAAACTGCACATAGAGCAATTCAAAGGCAGCAAGATAGGTGAGCAAGGCAGTGCCTCTTACCAAATGGAACACTTGACAGAGACGTGGACACTTCATTTGCCGCTTCGCAAGTCTTTTGACCTGCCAAGTTGCTTAAGCCTCGTGTATGTTGGTCTCAATCCCTTGCTCATGCCTTGCCCACATCATAAATGCTAAACAAGGGGCACATCTGTGATTTCAGTGCTTAGCAGAAAGGGGCTGTGGTATTTCCTGCCATCCTGGGAGGCTGCAACAGGGCAAAACATTAGAGCAGCTTCTCCTTGCTTGTCTGCAGTAAAGCAGAGCTGAGCTGAGCGATGTCAAGTCACAGCCAAATTCCCATGCCCAGCACAAACTCATACAAAGGCAGTGCGAATGGGCTTTGAAAGGGAATGAGGGCAAAGCCAGACTCAAGCCACAGGGACATGCAAGTTAATCTGATGTGGCATAAAACAGCAGGGGACCAGGTTCTCCAGACTTCAGAAGCATAGACCCCTGAGGCCTTACTCCATCATCCCACCACCTGTGGGACAGTGTATAAGGCATCGTGACAGTAATACATGGGTGACTTTGAGCGCACAGTGACCGAGCACCATGAAAGTGTCCCAGACACAGAGCAGCATTACTCCTGAAAGCTGGATGGGATGTGCCCTCTTTTGTCCACCCTGAATTCCCACAGGAAACTCCAACATTTGCCCCAAAAGCTTTCTTTCTGTCCAAGTTGCATCACTTTGAGCTGACACAGATACAACCCTGGGGCTTTGGATGTGGGTGGTAAATGCTCCACTCATGGTCCAGAGATGAAAAATCATTCATGGTAAACACCCCATTTTCCCGATGGGGCTTGCAGTACATCTGGGATAACCCCAAAAGCAAGAGGCTGCAGCCCTCTGGTCTGCTGCTGCTGCAGCATCCTCAGACCTTTGCTCTTGAGATGCTCAAGTGGAATAGGAGAGCACCCAGCAGCTGGGACACACCACTTGGGACTCTTGAACTTGGGACCTCTGAATTCCAGTCCGAAGTGTTCTATCCCAGTTTAATCAAGAGAGATTATTTCCCTCTGGACTCTGCATTAAAAATATGATGATGTGTATGTATTATTTATAGAAAAGGGATGACATTCAAATTCCGCCTGGGTCCCACCCACCACATTGCATCTTTCTAATGGTTTCCCAACAGAGACAGATTCCCGTTCTGGCTGCCTGACTGTCCTTTCCCCTTTCTCCCTGATACTGAGGGATCTTAAAAGCTTACAGAGCTATAGCTATGCTAATTTTGTAATACACTGGAACTCTCCTTTTGCATCGTCCTAAGGCGGACTTACTCTAACACAGTTCTTGGAAATAATTTCTCCCTTCATAAAACCCCCCGAACTGTAAACCTTCCAAAGAACTCCTTACATTAAAACATCTTACAGCTTTATTTCAGTAATCACCATCATAAACAACTCCGGTCTTTACAGAGCCTTTCATCCCCAAGGATCTCAGAGTGGTTTCAATTGCACCAACTATAGACAGGGATGAATTTGTCACCCTGTGCACAGGCAGCTGTTCCAGGGCCACAGCTGGGGCTGTGCAGCAGGATAGCAGCATCTCCACAGCTTAGCCACTGCAGCCACCCTGTTCTGATGCTCAGACCTGGATGAGGTGGGAATGGTGTGTGTCCTGTGCTCCTGCATCAGGAAATTAGAGCTCAGTAGGCAGTTACCATGAAACATGCTATTAATTGAGGGATTTATTAAGTAATAACTGTTATTGATGATTGCACCATGATAGGGGACACGCAATGGGCACAAGTCGCAACACAGGAAATTATAATAAAATGTAAGGGGGAAACAAAAAATCACTCTAAAGGTGGTCAAATATCACAAATAGTGGTTGTGGATTCTCCAATCCGGGACCAAGTCCTTGAATTCAGCTGCATGAAGCCCTGAGCAACCTTGTCTTGTTGGAACCTGCTTTGTGCAGGGTGTTGGAGGAGAGGCGCCCCACGGTCCCATCACAAACTCTTCTGTGTCGTAGCCTCATGCGATAACTTAAAGCACGAGTGGTGTTGGTTTAAATTAACACATCAATTGCTGAGCTGCAGCATCTGTCACAGCTGTCAGCTCCAGGCCTAGCAGCCTCCAGCCAACACCAGAAACTGCAGTACCCGGGGCTGTGCTAGTGAGAGTCTGCAGAAACCCCACTGCTGTCACTTCACTGAGGATCAAGCTGATTGCTCTTGTCTGTGGAAGAGAGCACAGCACCGGGCACTGTGCGGCAAACACCTCTGAACTTGTGTGTTCCCTGCCTTCAGACCCATGTTTTCTAGATGAAAGCCATGCAATGCTGTTAACTGCTCCTCACAGCCACCAACCACTCGTTAATCTCTGGACCCGCTCCAGTTCATCCGTGTTAGTGGTGAAGAGCAATACCCAAACCTGGCTTCAATACACCGCACTTCAGACCCCATTGACACTCGGTGTGAGCACCTCCCTTATCTCATACTCAGCTTCCCTATGAAGCTGGCCCAGAAAGCTCTTAGGAGGCAGACACACAGCGTCACGCTGTCCCGCTTGGGTTAAAGACTTCCATGGCTTCCAGATGTTTCTCCGTCATGCTGCAGCCTCACCAGCTGTTGCCTCCTCCTCTTTAGGAACGCGTGCACTGGATCACACCTTCCTGCTTACGTCTTTGCTGAAATTTGCCTTGCTGGCGGCAGGTTTGTGGTTAACTCCTCCTGAAAAGTAATTCCCCCCCGCCTTGCTCCAAGGAGCTGCGCACGCTCTGCAAGGAATGACAAATAGACCTTGGTTGGAACACAGCGAGGCAGGGAGACTCCACCACTGCCTGGGGGCTTGTTTCAACAGTTAACTTCCAGTTAACCACTTTTCAGCTCACACTCAATACTCCGGAGGTTTCTATGTGGGCAAGGCGCAGCACGATGTAAAGACTTGGTAGCCAGACAGCAGCTATAGGCAAAGTCATTGCGTAAACCAAGTCCCTGGGGCTGGGAGCCAGAGAGTGTGGAACTCAGTGTGGGAGATATCACTGTATTTTTTGTTGATAACAGTATATTTTATATCCTGTTCCATTACAATCTGAAAATACTTTTTAACCCATTGCTCTCACTGCGATCCGCAGTCAGCCAATTCCCTTGTGACGCTGATCCCGAAGGAATCCTCATCTGGATTCAGGCTCTGCCTGGACTTGGGAATGGACATTCAGGGTTTTAGTCTGTTTTGTTACAGCCCTTAGAAACTGCTCAGAAACAAACAACCTGACAGTCCCTATGGCTGTGGGGCGCTTTGTAGTGAACAGTAGCTTTGAACTCTGGAGGCAGCATTTTTATCACTGCTGTAGGGCAGGTAGACCTGGGGCAAACAGCATAGACCTCTATAGATAAAACCAAAACCCCATTTCCCATTGGCTTTGGACAAAGGTCTGGTGAGTTCCAGCTCTGCTGCACAGCAGCTTCTAAACTACAGCTACCAGCTGTGCTAAATAAGTTGAAAAGCTCTATACTGCTATAGTTCACATCTAGAAAACATTTAGGCCAGAAAACACGCAATTTGAAGGTGAACTGAAGAACAACTTTATGTTAAAAGTTTTACCCCACATAGCCTAAACAATGAACGGGTCATTTATAACTTTAACACCAGAATGTAGAAAATCACATCAGCTTTTCAACTTAGACCATTTTGTGGTGATGGGAATGCCATTATTCTCATCATTGTAGCAACTGAACACACACCACAGCTTAGCAGAGATGGGGAAAAGAGAAACCTTCCCACCAGAAAGTTAATTACAGGACTTAAAAACCCAGTGGTTGGACATCGGCCAGCAAGCTTTCTGTTTAGTCCTGGTTAAGTCTTCCTAAGGGACAACAGAGGCTCGAGGCTCAAGTCTCTATTTTTAGTGCACATCACAGTCGATGAGTTTTGCACTTTCGCATTTGATCCAACAGTCTATTAATGGGGTTTTCTTCAGATCTTCTCTAACACCACGTGGTAGTTTGCTCACTTAATAATGATTGCATAAATTGTCATCAATTTCATGCTTGTCATTAAACTGGTTTTACCCTGAATAACCTCTTGGATTTGGCAAGTGAGACCCAAGTATCCCATAGCGTGCATTAACTGTGTGACCTCTTTGTTCCCATTTCAACCCTTCAGTGGTGCATTCAGTGGCGTAACCATAGTGGGCCTTACACTGGAGGGGAAGGAGGGCTGCATGCAGAGGAGCTCAAGGGTCTGGAGAAACCAGCTGATGGGAACTTCATGGTGTGGTACAAAGACAAATGCAAAGTCCTGCACCCAGAAGGAGTAACCACATGCACCAGTACAGGATGGTCACTGACCGGTTGTACAGCATCTTTGCAGAAAAGGTGCTGGTGGAAAAGCTGACCATGAGCTAGCAATGAGCCCTTGCAGCAAGGAAGGCCGGAAGACAACAGCTTCAATAGGAAGGACATTGCCTGCAAGCTGAGGGACACGGTCCTTTCCCTCTGCTCAGCACTGGTGAAACAGACCATCAGTATCATAGAATCATAGAATCCCAGACTGGTTTGGGTTGGAAGGGACTTTAAAGCTCATCCAGTTCCAACCCCCTGCCATGGGGAGGGACACCTTCTTCTAGACCAGGTTGCTCCAAGCCCCTGTGTCCAACCTGGCCTTGAGCACTGCCAGGGATGGGGCAGTCACAGCTTCTCTGGGCACCTTGTTCTTGTCTTGTGCTGGGTCCAGTTCTGAGCTCCTCAGAACAGGACAGACATGACCATACTGGAGTGGAATGAGCAGAGGCCACTATGACGGCCAGAGGCTGGAGCATGTAGAGTATGAGGGGGAGGCTGAGCCAGGCTGCTGAGCCTGGAGAAGGGAAGGCTTTGGGAAGATCTCACTGCAACCTTCCACCACCTAAAGGGAAGGTGCAGAGGAGATGGAGCCAAACTCTTCCTGCAGCGCAAGAGGCTGCAGACACTAGCTGTGACATAGGACATACCCAGCAGACTTTAGGAAAAGGTGATCAGACACAGAGCCCAGGAATTTGTGTAATCTCCATCTCTAGAGACAAGCATAACATGACTGAACAAGGAGAGCAACCTGATCTGAATTTGGCCCTGCTCTGATCAGAAGTTGAATGTCCCCGGGGGCTCCTTCCAGCCTGAATTATTATGATTCTCTGATTCATACCGTTTCACCAAACTGCATTCTTTAAAGGCACGGCTGAGTCACTTGAAGCATCACATTCAAACTGCTGAATCACATGTGCGTAACCTGCTCTAAACCGACCTGGCGTCTGATCCTGAAAATGCCTCACACCAAAGAAATGAGAGTGGACTTTGAGTTTTTGTTAACTAAGTGCTTATAGCACTGAGTAATACATTTGTTAAGCCCTTGAGGCAAGAGCCAAACCTGCTTTTGCACAGGAGAGCACCCTGGCACCACCATTCTTATAGCAAGGGGAAAGTGCAGGGCTCTGTGGGAAGATGCGAACCCAGATTGGTGATTTAAACCATCACAAAAGGACCATATCTTCATAGAATCAGCTGGGCTGGAAAAGACCTTTAAGATCATCAAGTCCAGAAGTACCCACGTTAGTGCAGCCTGTCAGCAGCCCCACAAAGGAAACCTTGTTGGGAGCTTTTCCACGGGGCCAGATGAAGTCAAATGAATCACTGCCTACTCTCTACAATCACTTTGCTCTGTACAACTGCCTGAATGGAGATTGTAGTGAGGTGGGGATCGATCTCTTCTCCCAAGTAACAAGCGATAGGACAAGAGGAAATGGCCTCAAGCTGCACCAAGGGAGGTTTAGATCGGATATTAGGAACAATTCCTTCCTCAAAGGGTGCTCAGGCATTGAACAGGCTGCCCAGGGCAGTGCTGGAGTCACCGTCCCTGCAAGTGTTCACACACCGTGTAGATGAGGCCCTCAGTGCCATGGGTTAGTGGTGGTCTTGGCAGTGCTGGGCTTGATGATCTTTAAGGTCTTTTCCAACCTGGTTGATTCCCTAATTCTATGAACTGAAACCAGACAGATACACTGGAGAGTTTGGCCTTTTGTTACCACATATTCCAAGGGTGGGGAGTTAGTTTATTTATCCGTTTTTAAAGCTTCTTTCTACCCTCCCTCCATCTGCAAGAGAACCCCCCAGCCACAGTGATAGCAACAACCTAGAGCAGCAGCTCAGCGAAGGCTTGCGGTGGATTCTTTCCCACTGTCCAATTATGAACCACGACTGGAGCACATCCTATAAATGATGCTGTGTCCCAAAGAGGGGTCAGTTTCAGGAAGTCCAGTGCCTGATTGTACCGGCTCATTTGACCGGGGAGCAAAGGTTTATTCCGGCTGGCAGCGAGGGTGGATAAAGAGGGAGATGGGACATGGGAAAAGGGAGCTCGAGGGGACTGGGGGCAGAGAGAGCCCCGCGGTAACAGCACCCTGAGGAGGAAAGAGAGATTTAAGAAACCGGCAGCTGTGGAGCAGAGCCTGGGGTTGCGGAGCAAGGAGCTGGACACAGAGATTGGGGGGGGAGCAGGGAGCGGGATGGAGACCGGGAAACGAGGGGCACAGCTCGGCCCCTTGGGGGACGGGGCCGGACGGGGCCGCGCTGGGCGGTCGGGGGGCGCCACCTAGCGGCTCACAGAGCGGCGGGCTGGAAGGGACCTCCAGGATCAGCCGGTCCGAGCTCCCCAGGCAAAGCGGGACCCGGGCGACGTGTTATTCCAATGGATGATTGTTCTCGCTGTGTCCAGTGGGAATCCCCCCAGGAGTAACTTGCGCCCATCACCTCTCGTCTTTTCCATGTGGCTCCTTCTAAAAAGGGAGTCTCCATCTTCTTTGTAGCCACCCTGGAGCACGGTGATAAGGTCTCCCCTGAGCCTTGTTTTCTCGAGGATGAACAGACCCAGTTCTCTCAATCTCAGTGGAGATTGTTCCACTGGAGTAATCTCCCCAGGGAAGTGGTGGGCTCCCCAGTGTTGGACACTTTTAAGATTTGGTTGTTGAGGGTGCTGAGTCGTCTAGTCTAGGTCTTGCTTTGCCTATGCAGGTTGGACCAGATGACCCTTGAGGTCCTTTCCAACCCGATATTATATGATTCTATGATTCAGGATTCCCAGTCCATTGATCATCTTTGTGGCCCCTTGTACATAGGGGTGACATTAGTCTTCTTCCTGTCTTCTGGAATGTCCCTCAATCTTCACATCAGCAGCACAGTGCTGGGCACTCCCAGCAGTGACCCACCCTGCTGGGGCTACAGCTCTGGGCCTAGATCAACTCAAAGATGGGAAGGTTTTAAGGGGGGCTAAGGGTCTTGTTTTCCAGCATGAATGCCATTGCTGGGGTGGGAACCTTGAAGTGATGCTGTGCTTGGACAGGCAAATTCACTTTCCCTCTAGTCTTCTGCAAAATGCAGGTGACATGTTTCTGTTTTATCAGGCACTGTATCATTTCCTAATAATAAATACAGGTAGGTAGATAGATAGATGATAGATAGATGATAGATGATAGATAGATGATAGATAGATGATAGATAGATGATAGATAGATGATAGATAGATGATAGATAGATGATAGATAGATGATAGATAGATGATAGATGATAGATAGATGATAGATAGATGATAGATAGATGATAGATAGATGATAGATAGATGATAGATGATAGGTAGATAGATGAATAGATGATAGATAGATAGATAGATAGATAGATAGATAGATAGGTTTTAAAGACTTTACCCTGCTTCCTTGAAGTGCCGAAGTTCCACCAAGGACTTCAGTAAGAGTATCCAGTGTGGTGATACAACATGCCGTACTTCTCTTGACTGAGAGTGTACTTTTATTCACAGAACTAAAATACTAGAGTATCCTGTTCACTCAGGGTCAAATAACAGGGAAAAAAGTACAGCCAAAATGCTAACACCATCAGATCTCCCTCTTCTATTATTTCCGTTCACTGCTACACATCCTGTAGGAGCCTGACTGGACAAGCTATTCACATCAGATTTCTGCTGAGCACAAAGGTATTAAGGAGATACAAATAAGGTTTTTTTGTTAATGCTTCCTCCTCTATCATTCATTTGATGAGGGTTTTTGGGTTGACATCAGTCAATTCTTGAATTTACAAGTCCAAAACCTGTATACCCTTACGGATCTCATTTTCAGCATGAGTACAAAGGATTCTGTATCCAACCATTTTGAGGAAAAGGGTGACCCATGTGGTTTAGGTACACCTCAAATGAAATGATACCGAGTCACTAAGGGACCACAGTGCTAATTTAACCACAGAATTTGGATGGGTAACTGGCTGCAGAAGATAGGTTAAAAATAGGGATGTGCATCCCTTTTTCTCAATGTTACTCTGGATTTTGAAGACTCATCCTAAGAACATATTTTCCTCTGAAATGTAGCTTATGGAAGGGCATACACAGATTCCCCTGATAAGGGCACACAGGATTCGAAGGGAAGGATAAAAGCATTCTGCTCTTAGGAGCATTGTACACAGAGGCTGCACAGGGACCACGGTGAGCTGGTGTGGTTGTACAGAGGAAGGTGAGAGCTGAGCTTGATGAAGGCTGCTAATGGCTGAGTTTACATAGACCGAGCACTGAAAACCATCTAGTGAGGAGACATTCATTGGAAAGATTAAGAGACACTATATTTCAACTCTACATGCACCAATGCAAAGCAAGGCACTGAGAAACTAAAGTGCAACAAGGACCTCATAAATCTTTCCTACTTAGTCCTGCACGTTAAGTAAGGGATAGAGAAAAGGGAAAGGCTGGGGGACAGGAAGGATGGAGAAAAAAACCCTGCTGATTTACTTACTACTTTGGTATATATTCCCTGATTAAACTGAGATGGGGAGGGGGAACAGAAATCTTGCATTTACAAGTCTGGAGTAACTGCAGAGATCCCCAGGTTTTCTGCATAACAGGTTGTTAATTCCCATCTTCATTTAGTAAGACCCTTCAGAGGCTTCTATTTTTATCATCATTATTATTACTCATGTCCCAGTTGCTCTTCAGCTCCTTGCAGCAAGCTTTCCTTAGGATGAAGTCTGAAGATCTTAACCAGGGATCTGAAATCACAGAAAACACTGGGACGGAACTTGGATGGGTCTGGGGCTGGAGCTAAGACAAAAGGAGGGGGAGAGAGAATCCACAGCACACACAGGAGACCTGACATCTTGAACTGCTGGCTGGAGCATTCACTGAGACATAAATCAGGCCATTCATGGAGGGGTCTGCTCTGCCAATATACATAAAGAGAAATACTAGACGGAAAGAGGCAAATCTGAGTTAGATCCATCTCCTGCACAGCAGAAATCCTTTACGCCAGTGAGATGAGAGAAACTGATGTTTGAAAAACATAGAAGGTTTGGCAAGGGTAAAATTTTACATGCTAATGAGCCCCCAAAGAATTTTGACCTGTGAAGGATATTTAACTACTGAGAAAGATTTATATCCAATAATACACAAAAATGGAAGTGAGCAGAGAGTATGGGGAATTAGAAACACACTACAAACATCCTCCTGCTCACATCAGCATTGAGAAATAACTCAGGAAAATACCAGAAACACTTTTTGATATATAAGCAGTGAGAAACTGTTTGGTATGGTCGTGTCACTGTCTGCACTCAGTATTTAAAAGCCTTATCACTAACAAAATGCTATATTAGGCCTTTGCATGGAGAGACTCTGTTCTGGAGAACTTGTCATCCACCCAGCCACTGTCAAGGAGGTTTTATGTTACAGTGGCCCAAGAGCCAAGCAATGTATCACTGAAGGAATAGGCATTAACTGAACAGACTTTTCAAGCCTCGGGTCAATGAAAACAACCACAAGGCTATCTATCTCTCCCCTGATGCTGTGCATATGTATTCACCCTTTAAATGACATCTTACTAAAATAGTTTGCAACAAAACTCCATCTATAGTAATACTTCTAAGATCATAATTTCATGAAGGCAGAGGCTTTTCCAACCAGCTCTCTCTGCATGTCTGTATTACCAGTCTGATGTAAAAGAATCATAGAAGCCTAGAATGGTCTGGGTTGAAAGGCACCTTAAACTCATCCCATTCCAACCCCCTGCCACAAGCAGGGACACCTTCCACTAGAGCAGGTTGCTCCAAGCCCTGTCCAACTTGGCCTTGAACACTGCCACAGTTCTTCTCCATGAGGGTGGTGAGGAGCTGGCACAGGTTATCCAGAGAAGCTGTGGCTGCCTCATCCCTGGCAGTGTTCAAGGCCAGGTTGGACGGGGCTTGAAGCAACCTGGTCTAATGGAAAGTGTAGAAGAAATAAGCAGCACACTGCTCCCCACTTTCATACCTACAATACAATAGGTAGTAAGAACGTTTTAGCACAACTCATGACACCTGGCAAGCAGTCCCATATCAAGGCAATTTTGGCAAGAATTAACGTCTAATTCCCACACAACCCACTCCACCCCACCCCAGTTTAAAGACCTGTAATTCACTTGCCCTCTTCTACCCATCATGGTTTAAACTCTGTCAGCCACGCAGTCTCGCCTGCTCACTCACCCCTTTCTTCCCTCCCCCTCTGCTCCTTGAGGGATGGGGAACAGAATCGAAAGAATGTAACTCCCACGGGTTGAGATAAGAACAGTTTAATAACTAAGGTATAACACAAATCACTACTGCTACCACCAATAATAATGATAATGATAAAGAAAATAACAAGGGAAGAGAATACAACCTCTCACTACCCATCGACCGGTAATACCCAGCCCGACCCAGCAGTGAGCCAGCCCTTCCGGGTAACTCCCAGTTATCTCCTGGGCATGACGTGCTGTGGTATGGAATACCTCTTTGGCTAGTTTGGGTCAGGTGTTCTGTCTCTGCTTCCTCCCGGCTTCCCCTCCTCCCTGGCAGAGCATGAGACTCACAAAGTCCTTGGTCAGACCAAACATTTGAGCAGTAACTAAAAACATTGGTGTTATCAGCTCTGTTCCCAGGCCGAAAGTCAAAAACACAGCACTGCACCAGCTACTAAGAAGGAGAAAAAATGACTGCTACTGCTGAACCCAGGACAACCCCAAACATTTCAGTTTCAGCAGTCATCAGTGTCCATCTCTGTGACTGGCATCTCATTTGAACAGCAGTAAATTCACACTGAATAATCAAAAGCAAAAGAAAGATAACGGAGAGATTAGGTTTCAAAATGATACATTTATTGTAACTAAACAAAGGACACAAGCTCCAAATTAACTTAAAAAATTTATAGTGCATGACGGCAAACACAGGACCAGTATGGTCAGAGCACAGACAAATGATTTTCAACTTAAATCTGTAACACAGGCTGAAATTCTTCAGCTGAAAGGCAGAATTTGGGTTACATATGAAGAACAGAATACGGGATTATTATTTTATTTAAATATACCCAATAATCTGATATAAACAATTTAAAAGTATTTAAATACACACTGAAGTAGCTGAAGTTTAAATGGCTAGCAAGGTAGGTAGATAGAAAGTTACAAGAAGTATTTTGGAGTTGTATAAAAGGTGCAACTCTTTTCCCCAGACAAAGCCTATTTAAGTGCAAGGTTCCAACTATCCTGTCAAAAGATTAATCTCTACCTGCATGCACTCCTGCTGACAAATACCACCTATTGATTTAGCTTCCTGGTACTTAACCTGCAGGCAGATTCACTCTCCCAGCACAAAGACAGTGATAAAATCTCAGTAAAAACCATGTTTTGAGCTTGCATGAAATGGAAACAAGCTTTCCGATAAAATAAGCCCTATATCCTGCTTGTTTGGAGGGGGAAAATAAATTACATCCTATTTTACTTCTCTTCCCTGTTGCTAAAGAGTTTTTAAAAAGCTTTTTATATGTTCTATATTTTTTCCCCCCAAATAATTTATAATCAAAATCTCATCTTATTGAATCTGACACAACCCCAACACTGGTCCTACCGCTTACGTCACTCTGAGCTTAGAGGCTTTGCCTGTGTAAGTCACAAGGTCACCAAAATCTCTCACATCCTTTTAATTATTTAAACAAATATTTACATCTCTCAATTAAATATTCCTTCAGGAAACAAGTTCTGACCAGTTACTGTACACTCGGAGGTCATCCCTTCTCTGAAAGTACTGCAGGTTCTGGGCTTTTGGTCAACACAAGGGATGACAAAGCATGTTAGCTGCAGCTAGTCCTCAAGCTGGAGCTGTTTGTAGCACCTGGACAGAGCTGCTCAGGACGGTTCAAACCTAGGCAAGCATGAATCTCTGCTTTAAGCCTGTAGAATGTGTTGAAGCTCAAGTCCAGCTGTCATGGGTTTGCCTGCTTTCAGCATCAGAAGGAAGATATTTGCTATGGTTGTTGTGTACATCCCTCTAAACACTTTGGGTATCAGGGGAAAACTGCCACCTGTGATTGACATTTAAATGCATTTCATGTAACCTGTTAAAATTGCCCAAGATGCCAAACTGCAAACAAGTCTGAAAGCTAAAAATGTTTAATAAATTAATCACAATTACTTTAATGGGGACATTCTTCATTTAAAAAGGAAAAAAAAAAAGCTCTTTTTCACTCCCTTCTTATTTAATCCACAGGAAATTTAAATGAACAGTAAACACAGAAAAGGAACAGCAGAAAAAAATGTCTTGAACTCCCAAATCCTAAAATCAAGTAATTTACTGTAACGACAGTTAAAGCTCTGCAAAACTTTTAATGAAAAAAAAAAAAGAAAATCTCAGAAAACAGCTTTTTCTGCTACTTCCCTATTTAAATTTGCATACATTCAAGTGCATACGACTCTTAGGTTTCTGATATTCCATGGAAGGTAGCAGACAATCCTAGAGTATTTTTATTGTGTTGCAGGAATGTCAAGTAAGATTTTTATGTATTGCTTTCAAATTGAAGACACACAACTGCAGAATTTAGCATGCTTCAAAGCCCTTGAATTCTAATGGTAAATTATACAACATAAAATTAGGTTTTAATTCATGTTTTTGTGAAATGGCTTTACTCTTTTTGTCTAAGCAAAGTTGTGTTTTTCACACAGCACCTAGTGAAGTCCTATCTTCACAGTCTACAAACTGCCTTTCACGCTGAAATCTCCAAGTTAATCTCAATTTGCAAGGAAGAGAACAGCCCCTTGTTTAGGCTATATTAACTGCAAAGGTTTGTACTGATGTGAAATTTCAGCTTTGTCACAGCAATTTGACACTTCAGATACAATTACAGTAATTCTCAGAAGGATCTTACTAATTGCAAGCAGCTTTCTCTGCAAACTGTACAGAATATTAATACTTGAACTAAACACTGACCTTTTTTCTACTGTACTGTACATCTTACTGTACATCTGGCTTCGGAAACAACTAAATACAGTGGTCCATCATGCAAGCCATGAGACTGTCAAAACTCCTTTTGTTCCACTAACGTCAAATAAGTTTTTATAAATAATTTAGCCAATCTAGATAAATATTGAACATGGAATTATGCTGAAAGATGCTTGGGAGTCAACATTTTCTATGACTATATGCACCTATGACTAAAAGCACTAACCGCCCACCTCAGTATCACTGTGGAACAACGCCGTTGTAAGGTGTGCTCTCCATAGTGTCCACAAAATGAAGAATGGTCATATATTTTGTAAATACTGGGTGCAAAATAAAAACAGAATAGAAAACCAAACCAAGACTCTGCTGGCTAAAGCCACACTGGGTGTGTTTCATAACAGATTTTAAGGAATAGTGGAAAATTTAGGCTACCACGAATTATGGAACACCCCAGAACCGGTATCTTAAACGTCAAAATTTACTATTAAGGACAGACATTAGTGAGAATACCTTTACTTACTGTCAGTATTTAATCACACAGTTAAAGACAGTAACTATAACCAATAGATTTGAAAGCCAATGATGTAATAAAAGCACTGGCTGTACCAGACATGATTTGCTGACTGCACAGAAAGCGAGGCCATGAGATGAAAGTATTTATGAACTTTTACTATACCTGGCTAGTTATTTTATACCTGAGATGAAAACTAAGAGGTAAGAGAACTGATGTAAATAATTATCAGATGAAAAACAAGCACACATGCCAAGATAAACGCATTTAAAAAGAATATATGCAAAAAGATCACAACTGACATTTTCCCCTTATGATTATTTTCATTTTGTTATTTAGACAAATGCTTTAACTCACTTTACTGTGTGACAGATTCTCTTCTGGAATTATCTGACAGGCTCCTGTGATTCCAATGCTTTAGCAATTCACGGAATTTTGAGCAGAAGTGACATCCTCTACTCCCTTGTCTCAAGAAATTTAAGGCACCCGTAAGAAGCAAACTTCATAGGAAGTTTCCATTCTAGGGAGAAAGAAATCTGATTTCCCCTTCAGTAGAAAAAAGAAAACAACATTCATGAATTCATAGAAGTGATTAGAATGCCACATTCTCTGTCAGTGAGGCAACAGCTGAGTGATATTTAGCTTAAACAGAACTCAATCTAAAGAGCTGCTACTGAAGCCACAGACTCTTCACTAACAGGTTACAAAATATGTAATACTGTGATGGAAGGGGAAGTTTGTATTAAATCCTGAAAAAGCTAAAAGGTAGAAGCAGAGCAAGGTTGGGCCCCATGTAATGATGAAACAAACTAAACAAGAAACATTTTTTTTCCATGACAGATACACTTAATTTATCCAGCAAACTTGCAAGTTTAATGGATCACTGTACCACAACAATGAGTGCAAATACATGACTTTTGTGGGCAGGAGCACTGCTAAAGAAGCGTACTTTGTTTTCATCTGTATGGAATGACAGTGAATCACTTCTCTGATGAACGGAAATTTCATTCCATAGGTCAGAAAACATATCTATGATTTATTACTAGGATCAGCTTAAAACATTTCTCATAATCACAAAACTCAAGTAATATGTAGCGATTAGACACAGAAAGATATACAAGGTTTTGGTTACAGTTGGGGTTAGCTTCAGATTCTGAAGCTTAATTCTTTACTTCCACAGGTTCTTTATCCTGCTTTTCCTTTGCTTTCTCTTTTTCTTCCAGTTTTTCTTCTTTTTGAAGCAGTGCCATAATCTCAGCAACCTGTGCGGTGCCAATATCAATATCTTCTTTGTCAATCAGTTCTACTACCTACAATGAACACAAAACGAAATTGAGAGCACATTTAGTTTTCACATGATTGAGACATTTTCTTGTCATAAATTCTGTTAAGACAAGAAAGCATTCACTTTTCTCATGTTCAAGAAATACTACATTTTTCTTACATGCAACACAGATTTAAACCACAATCACTGCCTCAAATATCCCCAGTATTAAAAAGACAAAACTTAAAGCAAACGATCTAGAGCTTAGTAGGTGATCCCAAATTCCTTTATAAAGCTTTTTTGTACAAATGTATTCTTGGCACAGCTCCTCAAGTTCCTACAATTATTCTGCATTATACGCAGAATTGAGAAGTACCTATGTTGCTAAATGTACAACAGCTGTTTAGAGCAACAGAGAAGATAATCACCACTGGGACACCTTCAGTAGAAAAATGTGTTTCAAAAGGTTGATACTGTATTTTTTAGCTGGCCATAGTGTAAGTGTTATTACCGTATTAAATTGGAAAATTATTTTCAAGGAAGTAAGTTTTAGGGCATCTCTGAAAAAAGAAACAACAAAATGAAGGAGAAATGCAAAGAAAACCTAAGAATGTTCTGCAAAATAAGAAACCAGAACAAATCATGCAAAGAACATAGGCCATTTACAGCCATCCTAAAGGATAATTAGCCACAGTCTTGACATCGGTTATGATATTCCGAAAGTGTTTCTTCTAAGGCTCCTTCCCATCCTCCCTCTGATTCATAAGCAGCACAACAAAATTACTACATTTTACAGAACTTGACATAGGCATACAGGAAAACCTACATCTTTAAAGGTAACACACACAGCATAAAGATTATTCTTCCCCTCTGCCTCTCCCCCCAAATAGCCATATAAATTCTGAAGATGCTACCATGTATTATAAGATTGATTTACAGCACATTACCAAAAACCTCATTGGCATCACTCATGCCAAGGACAGCAATATGAATTTCAGTCAAAACAGGTATAACGTCTGAAGGATGGCTAGCCTGATTTTCTTTAAGTAGTCCACAGACTTACCTTAACAACATTATTGATATCGATTTTGCCATCCTTGTTTTCATCTAGTGTCTCTGCAATCCTAGTCAGCTTCTCCTCTGGAATCTTCTGAATTTGTTTCATCACATTAATCAGCTCAGCAATGCTGACGAGATTCTCCCTGTAGAGCAAGCACAGTCTGTACATGGCAAGCAGTTACTCCAAAGGAGTAAAGTTGACAAAAAACAGTACTGAAAGTCACTACACTGCAGGCGATTTGTAAAAACATTATTTCTTTAGAATCCTGAACACAAGGCAAAAGAGCAAAAATGAGTTACTGAACAGCAAGCAGACTTCCAATGAATCTTCAGCTTACCATCAAATCTCAGGCTTTTGGTTTCCTCAAGGTTTATTGCACAAATACAGTATTATTATTGCACAAAAATCCAGTAGTCATGTGAAATTAAGTTCAGCACAGTTTCTGTGCATCTAACGTCTTTTCAGCCCCCTACCCCATTTAACAAAGGTGCAGTGCCATGCACCTGCCATCCTTTTAGACTGAGAGAGGCTGGCCTACAGAAATGTAATGCAAGTCACAGGAAACCAAAAGCTGAGAACTTATTGCTTCAGCCAATTCAGCTCTTTCGTTTTAATAGACTTCATTTGCTCATATCAAGGAACAGACTTTTTAGAAGGAAGGTCTAAACTTGACATTGCGAATAGCAGGTTTCAGACATTTCCACTGTCTGCTTACTGATCTCATGAAGCTAAAACTGTCTTCTGCAACCTAAAGCCTCTGCTTGCCTACGCAGTTTTGTTAATTTGAAGAACCATCTTCCAGCATAGCTCAAGCTGAAATGCAGGAGACAGTGAACCCAGTAAATATGAAACAAAGGGGCTTTATCAGTATAGTCCCAGCTCCACACTGGGCCCTAACCTCTGGGCACAGACTGACTTTTACTCAAGGAGCATTTCTCAAGCTGCCACTAAATGTTCTGGGCTTGTGTTGTTTCTATGGCTCTCAATGGCTTGGTGATGCACTAACTTCAAATTTAAAAACCAAACCTTCAATAACTAAGCAATCTTTAAACTAATAATCTTCAGTCATCCACAATCACCTAAAAAAAATATCCACAAACCCATCCATTACATAAAGTATAATTACAGTTAGTACAAGCAGATTTTATACTGTATTTTAAATTCACAAACTCCGACAGTTTGGATCAAAACTTCCCTGTAGCACCATTCATATAACTGCCTTAGTCTTAACATTTGAAACAAATGACCATTTGCTCTGGAGACTGGAAAAAACCCCAAAGTTTAAAAGCACCAAAAGCAGAATCCTATTTCCTGTTTAGGAATGCTCTGTGGGAGCTGGGAAGCTCTCCTAAGGAATCACACAAAATGGTGCAAGCATAAACTAGATGAATATAGCATTCATAAGCACAAACCCTGAGAATTACAGTCACAGCGCTTAAGTATTTCAGTGCCTGTAAGATGCAACATATGACCCTTCAACATGATTGCCTGAAAGACTCTCCAGTAACATTAAGACCGGGAGAAATGTTGATAAATGTATTTCACAATGAAGAGAGATCTTGAGTGACAGCTTCATAAAGCTGCAAGTGTATTAAAGTTGAAATGAAGCAAACTGTCAGAAAGGGACTGTGTAAAATTACCTCCTTACTTCAATTAGACCTATTCCTTTATTTCTCTCCAGATACAGAACAGACTTTACTGCAGTAGTTTTCCTCACTGTCACCTTCACTGCTAAAGAACAAACATGAATGTGCTTGCCACACTGTTGTGTGCCTTTTCAATCCATCACACAGGGCAAACCTACTGCATGAGGAGCATGACTAAAGACATGATTTCACCTGCACCACCATTAGGGCTAGAGGTGTGAACAGGATGGTAAGATACTCATCAACACTTTGACATTTAGAACCCCCTCAGGACTGGCATCTGGGGAATTACACCTGCTCTTTTCCTTCTTCATTTCAACCGTATTTAACACACCTTGAAGAGAGAAAATCTACAGCACAATTTTGTTAGTTTTATTTCTAAAATAAATTATCTTAACATCCTAAACACAACTCACTCGCTAATTCTCTTCTAGTCACACATCTGACAAAAGCAAGAATGAAGACGAACAGTCAGAGACACATTCAGTGCTCTCAAGTCACTTACCCAGCAGGAGGACCATCAGCACCTTGCAGCCGTACATCCACCGTCTTTTGAGTTGTCTCTAATTCATTGATAATTTTGTCTATCTGACCAATCATTCTGTTCACCCTCTTGGTCAATCTCTTGCTTGCCTTTGTCTCTTCCACTGCCTCTTCCTGGCCAGTTTTAGAGAGCTCTTTTATCTCTTGTAAATCCTAAAAGAAATGGTCAGGAGAGAGAAACGCTCTTGTCAGGGTAAATTCTCAACAACAGACAGTACTGACTTCAATTAGAATTTCAAGACAGGAGCTATTTGTAAATGAAATGCAAATGTATAGATCTATAAAGCCAAACTGGAATTAGAACAATGACTTTTAATAATGCTGCCTTTTTCATGTACCCCTTAAATGTTATTTTCCACCTCTTTCTTAAGGCTGGGTAAGATTCATCTTACTTAACTTGAAGTACCTATAATAATGACATCTATGTTTGACAAGACAGAACTGCGGCATGTAGCACCTCTTAAGCCTAGCCACCCTGGGAATATGAGCAGGAAGAGGATTCTCATCTGATGGGAACTACTCCAATGACTTTAACTAGGCTTAAACACATTATAAAAACGAGGCTCTGCATTGTCCCATACAAAGTTCATTCACCCACCTAACTACAGGCTCACAGACATCCAAGCAAGACCATCTTTAAATTTGTAAATCATTTATGCTAAAACTAAACATGAACAGGAATAACAAAAAAAGAACTTCCACGCCCCATTCTTCACCTCATTGTATTCCTGGATATCACCCTTCAATTCCTCAAGCTCCTCTTTTTCCTTTGTTAATGATTTTTTCTGTTCCTGCAGCTTGGCACAAGCATCATTCAGCATGTCAATCTCTTCCTTAGTGATTTCCTCACCCTGTAACAGAAAATAACATACAAATTAGTGAAAGACACATTGGTGATTTTCACAGAATCGCTAGGGTTGGAAGGGACCTCTGGAGATCATTCAGCCCAACCCCTGCCAAGGCAGAGCCACCCAGTGCAGGTTACACAGGAACATGTCCAGGCGGGTTTTCAATGTCTTCAGAGAGGGAGACTCCACAACCCCCCCGGGCAGCCTGTTCCAGTGGTCTGTCACTCTCAATGTAAAGAGGTTCTTCCTCATGGTGAGGGGAAACTTGTGTTTTAGTTTATGGCCATTGCTCCTCATCCTGTAGCTGGGCACCCACCGAAAAGAGTCTGGTACCATCCTCCTGGCACCCATCTTGGAGATATTTATATGTATTCATGAGATTCCCTCTCTGTTTCCTGTTCTCCAGGCTAAAAAGACCCAGCTCCCACAATCTCTCCTCATCACAGCAATGCTCCAGACCCCTGATCATCCCTGTGGCCCTCTGCTGGACCCTCTCCAGTAGCTCCTTGTCTTTCTTGTACTGAGGAGCCCAGAACTGGACACATGACTCCAGATGTGGCTTCACAAGGGATCACCTCCCTCAACTGCTGCCACACTCCTCCCGATACGCCCCAGGATACTGTTGTCCCTCCTGGTCACAAGGGCACACTGCTGGCTCATAGTCAACTTGTCATCCACCAATACTTCCAGGTCCTTCTTAGCTGAATTGCTCTCTAGTAGGTCATCCCCAACCTGCCCTGGTACTTGGGGTTCCTCCTCCCCAGGTGCAGTACTCTACACTTGCCCTTGTTGAACTTCATTAGATGTCTCTGCCCAATTCTCCAGCCTACTGAGGTCCAGCTGAACGGCAGCACCTTCTCCAGGTGCATCAGCCACTATCCCCAGCCTCATATCATCAACAGATCTGCTAAGGGGACACTCCAGTCCTTCATCGACGTCACTGATAAACAAGTTGTGTAAGACTGGACCCAGTAGATCCCTGGGGAGCACCCAATAACTACAGGCCTCCAACTTGACTACGCTCTCTGATCATGACCCTCTGAACTCTGCTATTCAGCCAGTTTTTGATCCACCTCACTGTCCATTCATCTAACCCACATTTCCTAAGCTCACCTATGAAGATGTTATGGGAGACAGTGTCAGGAGTGTTAACTATACACAGATTAAACACGCACAGATCTATTACATCTACAGCCAGTACAAACGTTCCCCCAGATACGCATATTATTTTCAGTAACACAGAAAGATAAAGGAGACACCAAGAGATGTTTTGTGCTGACTTCAATTTCTGTACTGGTGGTTAAGAATTTGCAATCTGCTGGTTAGCTGGTTTTAAGTGACAGAGTGGGGTGAGAAGATTAAAACTGAAAGACAGTCAAGCAACTTACCACAGCTCTTACATGGATGCTTTGATACTTTACATTAAAAAGTATGAAAATGTACATTTATCCAGATTACCTTAATGCCTTCCAATACTGGCGCTGTATCTTTCAGTGTCTCTGCATGCATCACCATCTCTGCCTTTGCCAGTTCTTGTTCAGTATCCACAGCTATCTGACTTTTCTGAACTTGCAGAGTAGCTGCTTCAAGATCTGCTGCTGATTCTACATCTTTCTGAATCTGAAAGACCCATGAAGTTTTAATTAAAACAAAGGTAACATTATCTGCATTAGCATCAGTAAAGAACCACTTCTCAAAATAGGAACAGTTGCCAAAGTAGACTACGGTACTTTCATGAGAAGACAGTGTTAAACTGTAACATATTGAGTCGTTTCACATTAAAATACCCGCTTGCACTTAATGAACTATGCCTGTGAGCTCCTGAGGCTTAATTCACTAGTAAAGCAGGCCAGCAGCTTTTACAGTCAGCTACTATACAATGACATTACCAGGTTAGTGTCAAATAGGAAAAGCCAAAGCTAAGAACATCTGAAGTACAAGTGGAGGAAATAAACAAAAAACCCCACCACCTTTGCTAGAGGAATAAAAGGCTTCTATTACTCTAATAAAGAGGAAAGAGAAATCCAACATATGTAAGACTGAGACAATCTTTTGTTTCACAGCAATCTATTTCAACATTCTCCCACATCTTTCATATGTGGATTTGAAGTCCAGTTTCATGCAGGTAACCCCCAGAACAGAGGCAGTAACTCACAACATACAAGTTTTTATATCACTGACATATATTTCTCAATAGTTGAGGGCAGAACTTACCACAGCTGCAACCTGAAGGGTTTCTTTGGCTTTCTCTACAGCTTCAGACAATCTTTCCATCTCTTTTTCTTCATTCTCTTTTCTGATGGCTTCCTCCTCCTGAAGTGTTGCTTCCAGACGCGCTTTGTTATCTACTTTTTCACCTTCAACTTCTGCCACTTTGACTTGAGCCTCTCTGGCCTAAAAATAATGGAAGAAGTCTATTAAAGTCTATATGTGCGTATATATGTGTATGGCTACATTATGTAAGAGGTTTATGTATCGTTATTGAGATAGGTACCACAGGTATGATAATGAATACAGCTAAACACCCCCAAGGTTACCCTATTTCTTTGAAAAGAAGAACTTTCTACCCTGAAATCATTTATGTTCTTCATTCTCTTTCTTTCAAAACTACCAATTATCTAATCAGATTATTTCTCTCTACACAACATCATCAATATTTTCATGTATTAATGTATTTATATTGCCCAGAGCATAAATTGTTTATGTAAGTAAAAAGTGTATACTAAATCTTTTTATGCTATGACTGTCTACAGTCATGCAATCAAACACTGCCTTTATTTGCTTTATTCTCAAACTCCTCCACATACAAGCCAACTTCTGTGTTCAAAAGTCGCTCAAATAAACCAACCCATGGTTCAGCTTTCAACAAAAAGACAAGAACCAAGAAGAACATCCATTTCTCTGAATGGATTTTCAGCAATGACACTGAAAGCTGGTTACAGACCATGTATACTTACAGCACTCTCTGGTAGTGTCTGAAGTGTTGTTTTGAGCTGATCAGCTGGAGAAAGGGTATCGGGAAGATACATGGCTCTGGATAAAATCAGCAATGAAGTAGGAATTTCCTGGTTCAGGTGGAGATCTAACCACTATAAATGCAATACACAAAACAAGTCTTCAACTTTTGAACGTTTTTATTTCTTTACAGCTCAAATGAAGCACACACAAAGTAGTAAATATTTTTTCTTTACCCACTATGTATCAGTCACCATCCTGACACGAGAACTACAGGCTCTAAACAATTAAGAATTGTGGTAATTGCATTAAATACATGAAGTATTTTGTCTAAAGAAGTATTTCAAGAAGCACTGAATGAATATTCAGAAAAGTGTTTTGTTTTACATGCATCTTCCTCTAAAGCAGACAACACCAAACGACAAAGAACTGATCTATTTGGAGAAAAGTCCTTACAGGGTAATACAAATAATTAACAACACCTGCCGAAACTGCAAACGTATGTTGGATATGTTGAAGTCTAAGTATCTATTTGCATGATCAAAACATCATGGCCCAGTCAAAAGCCCACTGCTACTATTTACTTACACAGTACAAATGGCAAAGCTTACTGAGAAGAAAGACTGTTTTAGCCAAGCCTTTAATGAGAGCAGAAGCAAAAAGACTTCTCAGCATCATCACAAAAATCAGAGCTAGCAAATAAAGTTAGATGGTGTATTCAGTCTTACAAAAACATACCTGTTTAAGCTGTTCCTTGAGACGTTCTTGCGTCACACCAAGAGCTCTCATACCTCGAGCACGACAAGCTGCCTGCAGCTCTTTAACAGTCAGGCTGTCAACTCCTTCTTCAGCAATAAGCTGCACAAAGAATGAAATAAGCTTTAACATGTAAGAAAAGCCACCAGTGAACACTCGAGAGTCCGTATTCTTACAACGGCCACTAGAGGCTGCTGTGGTAACACAAAATAGCCTCCACTTTTTAAACAGTGAACATAGAATCACAGAATGGGTTGGGCTGGAAAAGACCTTAAGACCATTCAGTTCCAACCCCCCTGCCAAGGGCAGGGATGCCTCACACTAAACCACATCACCCAATGCTCTGTTCAACCTGGCCTTGAACACTGCCAGGGATGGAGCATTTACCACTTCGCTGGGCAACCCATTCCAGTGCCTCACCACCCTCACAGTAAAGAATTTCTTCCTTATATCCAAACTTCCCCTGTTTAAAGTTTTAACCCGTTACCCCTTGTCCTGTCACTACAGTCCCTGATGAATAGTCCCTCTCCAGCATCCTTGTAGGCCCCCTTCAGATACTGGAAGGCTGCTATGAGGTCTCCACGCAGCCTTCTCTTCTCCAGGCTGAACAGCCCCAACTTTCTCAGCCTGTCCTCGTATGGGAGGTGCTCCAGCTCCGATCACCCTTGTGGCCTCCTCCAGATTTACTCCAACAGCTCCAACATCCAACTTGCTCAAACTTCATACTGTATCCTTAACAGCTACATAAAGGTGATGTCAATCTCTAAGTCAGTATTTCTAACAGTTCCCTTACAAATTAAACTTTCAGAGAAATGCTTTTCTTTGCAATATAATTACTTTCATTGTAATTAATGGCAGATTAAAAAAAAGTCACCTTTTTCTTTCCGAATTTACTTCTGATTTTAAGCTCTTCAAGTTTTTTATGTTCCAAGTTAGCTCAAAAATAAGACAACTGAGACAAAAAAGGAAATTTCCTAGAAAGAGACATGTATATCCACACACACTCATTACTCTTAGGCAACAAAATTATTAAGCAGTGCCTCTTTAGAGTGACTCACTTTGTCATCTGCTTTTATGCTTCTCAATCTCATAGTAAGCTGGAAGCGGAGAAAGTTATTTGTCCCAATTGACTGAAGTTCCAGCAATTTACAAAGTGCCACCAACTGAGGCCTGGTTAGATTGTCCAAAGTCAACTCGTCTTCGAATAGCTTCGAGAACCTTAAGATCTCCTCATTACTGGGTCGTTCACCAGTTTCCCTGATCTGTAAGAAAAAACAAGCACACACAAAGCTTGCCAACAACAGCATTTGCTTTGACATTATTGTGAATAAAAATATTCACTTCAATTGTCAAGTACTTTGCATCAATTTGGGGATAGGAAACAGGACACAAGGAAGACATGAAAAAAATTTTAGAACAACAACCAACTTACTGTAAAAGGCAAAACCATTGATGGCGTTGATAATTCCCAGCCATACTGCATAATATACTTAAGATAAAACTAACAGAAGTTAGATGTACCTGTATATTGATAAGCACATCTCTGAGTTGGTGCTGACATTAGATACCTTAAAAATAATATCTGTAATAACCAGTTGCTACAGAAGTCTCACTGGCAAGTATTCTTTTTGGTCCCAAACTCAGTAATCACAAAAGCACACTAAAAGCATCACCCTGTGAAGATAAAGTGAGAATTTTAGGCTAGAATTCTGCGACACTGGTGTCGCTATGAAGCACAGATCTGGACACTTACCTACCTACCTCCTCTCCAAACCCACGTCTATTGCAATACTGTTTTGCTTTCAGCTCCCCACTGTTCTGTAGCACCCCAGTGCAAATACACTTGTAGTTGAAGTTACTCCAAAGTATAAAACACTATTTGGGAAGGACTCTACATCCTTCTTGATGGAAGGTCTACGCAACTGCTTGTACAAATTTGAAGTTAAGCTTTTAAGTTGTGTGTTGCCAATGACACTTCACAGTAACTAAACTCAATTACTGGAAGCAGAAATAACTGCTCAAAGAAGTAGAAAAAAAGATCATTCCTTGGTCTCATCAGATTACCTGTATAAATGTTGATTTCTTTCTATTTTAAGTGTACCATTATCAAGTGCTTATTAGTGATATTACTGAATCCAGAAACTACAGGACTTAACAATGAAGTACTTCCAGTCACTTAATCCCTTCAGTCTATACAGTAAGTACGAAGATCAACCCCTCCACACTTTCCCCAAGACCTCTTCCTTCTTTAAAGCCCTATAAAGAAAACATATGCGAAGTGACATAGAGTCTGAAAATCTAACATTACCTATACAGCCTGATTTAACATGCCTAGCTGTTTCACCTGCCAACTCAAATCCCTCAGTGAACACCTACTGAGTAGAGGAAAAGGTAACAATTTGGAAGACAAGACTGAATGAGTGTAAACCTCCGGGATACTTGTGTAGCAAAGAAACCAAATCAGAGAAAGAAAGGTCAAAGGCCCTCTTGTACTTCACCAGCACCTTTGCTACAAGAGCCAAAACCAGAACTTCAAAAATATGGAAAGTATTTTTTCTTCCTTGTTTAAAACTGAATTTCAGCAGAGCCAAGTGTATGTTTCTTGAGATGACAAACAGAAAGTTTCTAGTACATCACTAGCTACAAAGAAACACAGAAACTCCAGAATTCTGCAGCAAACAGGCTAAGCCGTCAATGAGAACCAACAGAAAGAACCATCAATGGCTCTTGCAGCATCAAATATTTCACTGCAGAAGCAGCTATAGAAGAATAGCAAAAAGGTGGGAAACATTTAAGCTGCTTCTGGCTCTGATATTATCTAGTACAGTGAAATGAGGTCAATAAAGTTTGTTTCGATGAATGAGAAATACATAGTTGTAAAAGCACACCCACACATTTGAAACTTCTTTTTAGTCAGAGGAACTCAGGACTTCCTCCAGCAAACGTGGAGTGAGACATCATTTCTTTCCATAGAAATTAACCACCAAATGTCAGTTTTCAGTAGCAGTTCTTTCAGAACAAAATGCAATGTTCCAAACATGAAGCATGGCCATGGCATGCTCCCAGCCTCTGCAATGTCAGTGCTTCAGCTGCTTACTGCTATCACTAACCATTTAAAATTTCCTGCAGCTGAAAAAGAACAGAAACCAATGAAGACACAGAAGCTTCAAAGTACATGGACCTTGCAAGCACATACCGACTGCCAGAACCTGCCAATATCATTATCTGCTGTTGACATGACCTTATTACCCCATCCTTCAAAACTTCATTCTCAGCTCTGCCAAGCAGGAAAAGCCCCAGCTAGCTGATAGAACTTACAAAGTTCAAGTCTGGAAATCCCCTGGATTACGTGCCTTTTTCTGTGCAAATACATACTGTGCCCAAACGGGGGAACTACACTCTTACTTTCAGCAAAGCACCTGGTCATGGCTGTTAACTCAATCTTTCCTATTCAGCAGCCCCACAATTCAGAGAAATCAGAAGCGTGAGGAGACTGAAATAAATCCAATCCTGAGAATATTTAAGAAGATACCTTTCATCTCTCCAGGAATACCTTACCATTACCTATAGCTTGATGAAAAGAAACACGGTCAAACCTAAAGACCATCAAAGTAGGAGGCAGATATAGAATATAAAATGGTTGGGTTGGAAGGGACCTTAAAGCTCATCCAGTTCCAGACTCCTGCCACGGGCAGGGACAGCATCCACTAGACCAGGTTGCTCCAAGCCCCGTCCAGCCTGGCCTTGAATACTGCCAGGGACGGGGCAGCCACAGCTTCTCTGGGCACCCTGTGCCAGTGCCTCCACACCCTCACAATATAGAATTTCTTCCTAATAAGTAACCTAAACCTCTTCCAGTTTTAAGCCATTCCCCCTTGTCCTGACCCTACATGCCCTCTCTGGATTTCTTGCAGACCCCTTCAGGCACTGGAAGCTGCTCTAAAGTCTCCACAGAGCCTTATTTTCTCAGGCCGAACCAGCTCAGCTCTCTCAGCCTGTCTCCAGAGCAGAGCTGCTCCAGCCCTCGCAGCATCTTTGTATCCTCTTCTGAACTCACTTCAAGCAGGTCGAGCCCCTCTTGTGTTGGGGGCCCCAGAGCGGAACACAGTCCTACAGGTGGGGTCTCATGAGAGCAGAGTAGAGGGGGAAAATCACCTCCTTCTATCTGCTGGTCACACTTCTTTTGATGCAGCCCAGCACACGGTTGGCTTTCAGCCCAGCACATTGACAGGTCACATTCAGCTTTTCACGAGCTGAAGCCCCCAAGTCCTTCTCCTCAGGGCTGACATTCAGTTTCTGTGTCAGCAACTGCTTGTGAATAGAAAAATTCTTCAACAAACACAGCACTCGCGTTCTATGAAAACCCCAGATTATACCATGCTCTAGTCAGCATCCCAAAGGATTTCAGCATTACAGCAACTGCGCATTTAAAAAACTGGCTTTATAAGCAGAATTAAATTTGACAAAAAACTTTCATTTTTCCCCCACTAAATTTTAATCAGTCAATCAGGAAAGAACTCCTCTGTCCCACTTTTTACACCCAGTGTTCAAAAAGGAGGTCAAAACCTACACGACTAACCACCGAGTGCATATTTTCTATCTTAGAATTAGCTTATTAACAAAGTGAGAGAACAAGAAGTGAATGAGCAGAATGAGCACCTAGAAGGAAACAGAGAGTGAAAGTACCAGCTAGAATATCAAGGCTAAGAGCAGTAAAACTTCAGCACACTGAAGTATTACTTGCAAAGAAGGAATCTATCCTAAAGAAGTATTACATCCTGGTTCTTCAAATGCCATGGAATAAAGCTATCTGATGATTACTACAGGCCACAAAACCAAGCTGTTTCCTTGATAGGAAGAGAAAATGTATTTTTAAGAAGTTTTACCTTTTGAAAGAACGTTGAAAAATCTTTTGCAACATTTCCTTTTGCCACTTTGTTTTTTAAGGCCATCTCCTCAATGGTGTCTTGAAGGAATTTAGCCAATTCAAGCTTTACTCTCAATTCTTTCTTCAATCTTTCCTCCTGTAAAAGAAAATGGTTAAGTTTTAAAAGTTCTTTCCAGACGTACGTGCACTAAATACCATTTCTGCCCTCAAACAAGTCATGCAGAACACTTTTGAACTCCTACTCTAACATACACAGCACAAGAGGACGTTTGCTCTTACTAAAGACCCCCAAATCATACTGAAAACCAGGCTCATCAGCTCGAAGCTCCATGAAACATGGGATGCAGTAACAACAGAAGTGCAGCACAAGGGGTCTCACCTGCTAAAACCAACATGCACCCACTGAATTACTAACAAAAAGATATAAACTAACCAACTGGTTTGGGTAATTCCCAGCCCTGGCATCCAGCACACAAACACTACAATACACCTCAGGAATTCATCCCAGAATTAGAAATGAATGGCTACTTAGATCCAAGTATACAATCATGACTGATCATATCTGTGACTGACTGGGATCTCACTACAAACAAACCTCATGTAAGTCTTGTGTGCTCTGAAAGTGAGAATGTTTGGGGCTTTTTGGTGTGTTTTCACAAAGCTCTAACTAAAAGAAATACAATTTAAATAAAGCAATGCATGAGAAGCTATTTTAAATATTAAGTACACATACAAAAAGTTTGCATCAAGGACTCAAATATGAAAACAAAATCTGCCTATTTTAATACAAAGTAAAAAAAAAAAAAAAAAAAAGAAGTTTCATAGCTTCATTTCTGCTTTGTAAGAGTCACAGAAAATGGAGATGAGGAGAGCGAAAAACCAAGAGAAGCTTACAGCCTGGATACCTAAGCACCTATACATACAAACAGGTAAACCAGGATGGCACTGGCTTGTTGTTATATGTTAACAGCAAGATCATCAAAACAACATAAAGAAGACAAAAGCATCCCCCTAATACAGAAGAAAAATCTAACTTACAGAATTTTTCTCATTTCTTTCCTTACCAAGGAAAGGTCTATTTTCCCAAATCATATTACTGGATTCTAAATTCAGACCTGCTTACCTTTTTAGACTTTGTCTCAAATGTAGAGGGAAGCATATTAGGGAACAACTTAAGAGCTACTGGAAGCAAAAATTCCATGAATGGGACGACGAGAAAAACTAGGAAAGGGACCAAGCGGAAAAGGTCGGCACATATTCGAAGAAACTGGAAGAAAAAGTAAGATACATGTATTGATAAGCAAAATCTAAATATTTATATAAAAATACCTGATATGATCACCCAAGTTATCACTTACACTCTCTATATATTTGCTACAACGGAAATTCAAAGTAACACAGAAAAAAGAAGTGACAAAGTCATGTTTTATTGTCTTTTTCTTCAAGTCACTCTATACTACTGAGTGCCAGAGTTTCACCAGTTTTCAACACTATAGAAAGTATTTCTAAAGCCTGGCTGTGTCTCAATAGGATTACTGAACAAGTATCTCATTTAAACCTCTTAAAAGCACCTGAAAACAGGAGGTGGTCATTTGTTGTCGTTAAAGCTGCTTAACTTCTTTTATTCATCTTTATTTGTGCTCCACCACTTCTTACATGCATGAGCTACTGTGGACTAAGTAATCAAGAATAAAATGAAATATCCCTCCCCCTCTGCATCGTAACAATTGTAATGTACATTTAAATCCAGGGTAATGAGCCCAGCTTGGTAGATTCTTTTATTTTTAAATCACTGCTTTTCTAGAGCAGTAATCCTCTGAAGCAGGCCAGTGCATTAGTTACTGAATCCGCGCATAAAATAAATACTGCCCTTTTGATTTCTATACATTCACAAATGTACGTATAAGGCTATAATCAAATCTTTCAGTACTCACTGGAAGCTTAATAACTTGGTTTATATCGGGGAGTGCAGATTTTGTTTGACTCTGCCTCATTTTACAAAGCAAATAACAGCTTATGGGGAATATTGTCAGCTCCTAAATCAGACTGAAGGTCAGATGTACACTACAGCACGCTACTGCCAGAGCACTGTTGTTCCACATTATCATTTGCTAAACACAGCTGTGACTGGCAAAACCTGGCAGCATAAATGGTATTAAAGAAGTAAATGCATGCTTCCCCCTCCATCCCTTTCTCAGGCCAATCCAGGGGAACAGCAGCATCAACCAGTTGCATGTGGCTGGGACAGCTTTGCTAGAACACAAAGCCAGTAAAACTTCAACTACAGCTTCCTTAGCATAAAACCAGCCAAAATCTTATGCACTGTTTGAGGAATGTACAAACTCTACAGATACAAAGTTGGACATTTTGTTTTGTATATACAAAAATTCAGTTTTCCAGAAGGGATGCTTTTGTCTATCATTTATAGGCACAGAGATATTTCCACTCATTCCAACCATAGAATGATAAATGACAACTAAAAAGTTCAAACAGATGTAAAATTTTCTTCCAGACTTTCTTAAGTCAGAACAAGTCCATTTTCCTCAAAACTTTCCATAGAGGGGAGCACAGAGTTCATATTTCTAGCCAGTACCTATTTTTAGACAGGACGTGCAAGTGTTTGTACAGGGCAAAATCCACATCCAGGAAAGCAGTTTTACGACTGGATTAAGCTAACCTAATGCTAACCTGAGACAATGTATGCAGAGTCATGAACATGCACTGCCAGTCGCAGTGTGAAGGTGTACCACTGAATTAACTAAAACTAACCCATAAATACATACATACTGCACAAACAAGCAAAAGATCAACACAAACAAAAAGCTAAGGTATTGAAACACTTAAGCACCAAGCAGGACTGGCCTTTTTGCAGCAGCACAGTCCTGGATCATCTTCCATAAATCATGAAGCTGCACCCTCTGCTATTTCGAGGAAAACAGCCTTGCACAGGAACCTAATACAATGGTGCGCGATCACGCACACAGTATCTGGCAGCACAGCATGAAAAACTTGTGACTACTCTCTGTACCTGCTGCTACAGTTCTTGTATTCCACTCTTCCCGCCCCTGCAGGGCTAAAGAGTTTGTAAAGCTGATGTACTTGCCACAAACTCCACAGTGATTGCCATCTCCCTGCCATGTCCTGAACCACCCTGCTGTGGGAGGCAGCGCTACAGCAATTAGCTTTTAACGGCCAGTATCATATTTTGCATGTTGTACTTTTCCCTGCCTTCTCTCCCGAGCACAGAAACGTGATCCTGCTGAAGCCAAACCCTACCAGCAATTGTAAAAGCTGGATTTTGGAGCTAACTTTTGGTTTACATAAGTACTAGCTCTCTTGTATTAGCCATGCTGCAATTGCTTGTTAATGTGGTTAGATTACTTAGATATCTTTCCATTATTGCCTCCAAAGAGGAAGGAAAGGGCAGGCAGAAATAACTTCTTTGTCAGTCTGTGTGAAGATAAGGTTTCTCCAGCATGTCAGTTCATATGCACTTTAATACATTTAAAGCAGTATGTACTTCAAATATATATATATATTTAAATTCAAAAGCAACTTTTGCAAAGCTAATCTGGCATCAAAGTTTCAATACTTCTTTAATTTAGGCAGTATATTACAATTGAAGGCTGAACTGATAAAATATGAGCTGTGCTGAAACAAATAAGGTTTTAAAAAAGCACATGTACAGGGCTTTATCCTGTTCTAGGGTGGTTTGCTTGTCAGTGGCCCTGGGTTCTAAGCCATTCAAGAGATAGGACATTCTCTACCTACACAGAAAGAAAACATAAAACTTAGATAGAGAAAATAACATCACTGTAGTTCTTAAAACTAATTCCTTAACATCTTCTACACTGGATTGCACACAAATACACACACCCCATCATTAGATAAGAGACAGGCTACAGCAATGTAAACACTGATTTATACCTGCACAATATAACTCAATTTTATTTTAAAGAAGGGAATTGATGCTAAAATTCCACAAAAAAAGAGAATTCCGGAAGGCCAAATGCCAGACCATTACATAAACATATGACAGCTCTGTCATCACTAGATGACAAAACTAAACAGCAAGCAAATGATTTAATCCATCTACTGATGGAATAATGCATGTGTGTCCAAAGATAATGCATTACTTCTAATTCATGCCTTCTAGAACACAGTCCTGATCTTTCAGCAGAAGTATTTCCATGATATTCACATTTTACTGGTGTTTAAGTAATTTCTCAGAAGTACGGCTCAGTGAACATGAAACAGGCAGGAAAACCAGAGGTTCCAACCTTGCTCTCTGGAGGATTTCTGATCCTGTTTTCAACCAGGAGTTAATTTGTCTCACTCGGTTTCCCAAGTTTCCCAAAGCTCTCCATAAGCCAGCACAAGCCAGAACCGCTACTTCAAGAAGTCCTGCAGTCCTCATTCACCCCTATCCTCAGTTACTCTTTCTTGGCACTACATAATCCCCCTCATATGTCAGCACAGACTGTTATATTTACTGCTGAGCAATGCTTCAGCTGACCAGCTGCCAAGCATACTCTTGGACCAGCAGAAGGAAAAGAGCAAAAATAAACAGCATGAAGATGCTGAGAACCAATACCACCACCCAGTTGTAGAAAGAGACCAAATGTAATCACAGGTGAACACTGCTACATGTGCATTTCATTCTTGTTATTTGGCTAACCTTGCAAATATATGAGAAAATACTTTTTTGCATACTGCACTAAGGTGTGATTTTTAATTACACATTACAACACTCAGCTATGCACCAAACCATCAGTAGATTATTAAAACAAAGAGAAAATACTCCTATTTTTTGACTAGTTAACAAAAAATGTTGAAGGCAACCTAACACGTTGTTTGTCCAGTGCACAAACTGTGGCAAACCACTGCCAAAGCACATACACTTTTCACTCTCCAACATTTCCAGCACTGGAATATTTTATCTATACAAACTGCTTAAACATCTTGCCTTTAAAAACAGTAAAATGAGAACTATTAAGTTATCATGTTTAACTACACCCGTTTTAAAACAGCTTATTATTCTGTGGTCTTTCCATATAGAAGAGCTGACACTGAATGTTTTTAAATACCCCTATCTCTTAATTCTAGTTGAATAAGCACATTTACTTCTTCCACAAACTGAAATTACTATTGAAATGCATGTTATCCTCATTTACTCTCATTCTGCACTCCAGATCTCATCTCCATCCTCTTTTCCCTTTTCTTTAAAACTGCCAGTTGCATTTTTACAGTTTCAGTTACATGCCATGAAGAAGAACAAAAGTATAAATCAAAGCTTTCCTCAAATTATCATTTTTGGACTAAAATTACCTCATGAATCTATTTTTAATTGAGACAGTACTAATGTCTGATTATTCATCACGTATTTCAGGCTGCAGCTTCTCTTCCTTTAAAAAACCCAAACACCTACAACAGAACTGGCACAAATCCAACCTTTACGAAAAGTGTTTTCCCTCTCTTCTTCCAGCTGGAGCAAAAGAGTAGAGAAAGTGACCATGTACACACATGTAGCACATGGATGGGAACTTGAGAACAAACCACAGCTGCTGTCCACATGACAGAAGAATCCTCTGCTATTCCAACCAGAAAATACCCAATTTATCCTCAGTAATGGGGAACAAGAGTAAAATGTTTTGGAGTCATACCCAAAGTTTTTAGTGTCCACAGGGAGGAAAAGGGAAAATGCACCTAGCAATTTTAATTCTAGGAACAGATGACAACAGAAAGAACCAACTCAGCTCAAATAAAATGGAGCAATTGCTAAGGATACTCAAACAAAATTGGTATTTATTCAGTACCTGTCTCCGTTCTCGACGAGACAAAGTGTTTCCATGAAGTATTCTCCAGAGCATCCTTGCAGCTATTTTTGTGTCAATCCACAGTAATCGAAAACCATGGTAGTAGTGCTTCAGTTCATCCACAACCCTCTGTCCAATAGATTTTTTCACAACTTCCACTTCTGCTGGACTATATACAGGACCTCCTTCTTCCAACTTCTTATTTTTGTCCTTTAAGGACTTCAGTGACTTTTCAACTATGGAGTCATCTCGAAGGGGACATGAAGAATGCCACCACCTAACTGGAAGATACTGCGGACCTAAAATACCCATGGCTGCTAGCGGCGTCCATGAGCCAGAAGAGCTCCTAAGAGCAAAGTGTATTTGTTCAGATCCTTTAGTCCAACAACAGTAGCGATCTTTTTTGGAGTACGCGTAAACAGGAGGGACACCAGTGCAGTGTTTGAAGTGTACAGTCCTTCAAAAGAAAAAAGCATTCAAGGATTAGCAACAGATCATAAGCTATTTCTATATTTCTATGTATTTGTGCAATTATATAAATTTATGTGTTTATAAAATGCATCATTTGAGAAATATCTACTGCGTATTTGAGGAAAAAAACCCCAACCTTTGACTCTGAAGATCAATGTCTATGCCCTGAAAAGAACACTTGGCTTTACTTCATGACAGAGCCTTGGGCAACATGGTTTAGGGTGAAGAGCCCCTGCCCATTGCAGGGGGTTGGAACTCAATGATCTTAAGGTCCTTTCCAACCCAAACCATTCTATGATTCTATGCAAGGAATTTTCCATTAAACAACTTTGACAAGGGAGTTTATCTTACTCCAATAAAGAGTAGCAACCAGAAATGCTTTCCATTTAGAAAGCTACGATTGAATATATATCTATAAATCCTTAGTAAGAAAGCCCCTTCTATTACTTCTCATGCTTGAGCAAAACACCTGAGAAAAAAATAGAACTTGTACACTTGTACAAGCACTTGGTGCTGAGGTAGAGGAAGGTATTTACTATCAGAGAAATTAGATTTCATTAGAGTTCCTCTCCCACTATTTCCATGTGCCTGGTTTTCCTTTTACAACAACAATTTTTGTCTAAGATCCCATCAGGGTACTGAGCTGGGGCACTCTGAACAACACTCTTCTACCTTAGTCAGAATGTTGTTCTTTAATTGAATGTAAACTGAGGTTAGCATGGAAGCCGTGTTCAAACACCCCAAACCCTCACTATACACCAAGAACTACTTATTATATGCAAGTAGGATTGTAACAGTAACTAAAATATTTCATATAAAAGAGTTCCATTAGGTGTCCCACAAACTGAAATGCCAGCATTGGGTTGTCTACAGCACAGAAATGACTGAGGTGTTTCTTCATGGAGCCCTACTAAAACAAAATCTGCCTTCAGTCAAGGAACTGAAAATAAGTGCAAGTGGCTCTACAGCTCTGAGTCACACTTTAAGGAAACAATTTAGTGAACACTTACAAGAATTAGCTTCTCTCAACTCTATATTCAGCCAGCACTTTTTAAACTTCATTACCACATACATCCAACGAGGTTTAAATTATTTTAATGGTTTTGGCTATTTAATGCTAAAGACAGCTTTGTATAAAAACATTATTAGATTATTACTTTTTAAAGACATTATTTTCTGGTTAAACTAAAAGTTTAAGCATCTGCCCATTCAATGTCAGACAACTGCTGAAGCAGTCATATGATCACGGAATCTTCCTGCTTAACTGGAAACCTGCACACTTGCACAGATATTAACTAATGAAAATCACAGCTCCTTTAAGAAAATAAAGTCCGTATTCAAAACCAGATTAAAACACTTGCATAAATGAATCCATCCTGACTCTTAAGTCATTTCCCAAAAGCAGAGCTCCAGGCCTACAGACCAAGTTCCACTTGCATACAACTACATTGTTCTGCATGCAGAGAGGAAGTGAGCTCTGCCTGCAGAACTGGTTCTGAGGCTGCAGGGAAACAGATCTTCACAGGAAATGTGCCTCTCTGAAGAGACTTCAACTAGTCAGACACAGAACTTCTATCCCAAACTGCCCTCAGCACTTGTATCATTAGAGTCCCTTGATTTCGCATCTGTGTCACATGAGGTATATGCACTAGTTTGCTTTATTTTAAGCAGCAACATCAGCAGCTTTTGGTAAAAAACCCAACCAAATTCTCAAAATAACAAGAATTTCTTTCCCTACATTCTCCTGCACATATAACAGACTTCAAACCACAAGTTTCTAATTATCCAACAGAGAGGCTTCATATAGTAATCTACTAAAAAGCAAACAGATTGAAAATGCTTTATGGATTAAAAACCCTCTCATAACTCATTATACAGTACGTGATACAGAACATGACTAAAAAATAATTACTTTGTTTCATGTCAGAGGGTTTTGTCTAGAAACACATCCCTATGTCAAAATGAAAACCTAGGAAATTGAGCACAGTTACTGTTTCCTGAGCAGTTAGACTGTAAATAAACTACAGAATACATATTTTAACATTCCAAGGAAAGGCGTTAGAAAATTCATATCTGCAAATATGCACTGTGAGCCAAGGCAGGAACAGGGCACGGATCCCACCAACATCCAACTCCTTAAGTTCCATCAACAGCACACAGAGGCAGGATTTGTTTTCAGAGGAGGATACCATCTCCTACAAGAGACTCACCCAAGGCTGTACCATACAGCAAACTACTTTGGTATAATGAAGATAACTCAAACGATCTACATTCCTAACTGTTAATTATGTTCTTCAAACTAGCTGTGACTGATGTTTACTCTTTGGAACTCCACAGAGGAAGTATGTCCATGGCAACCTGTAGGGTCACCTGGAATCACTCAAGGACAAGAGTAATATTCTATTGCTGTCACATCACAAGTGAAACAAAAAGGGAGGAAGTGGGTAAAAGGAATGAAGATCTCACTCTCTCCCACACACACCCAAGCAGGTGAAGAGCATGATACTCAGACTGCCTTTGATCTGTCACTAACACAAGCTGAAGCTAATATTTCCAAACTTTGTCTAGAAGACTTAAACCCACATTCTCTGATAGTATAACTAACTGAGAGCTTTGTAGAGTTTTGAGTTTAGGAAAAAAATCATCTTTACTCACATATTGTTTGCCAGCCTCAGGGACGTGCAGCTGAGACACGCCCGATCTCCCAAGTTACCTAGAAAAATACCAATAATTAGCAGTAATTCAGAAATTCAGGAAGACATTTATCCATGGAGTGAATTGTACACAAATATGAGATGCAAAAGACAGAATCCTAGAATGGTCTGGGTTGGAAGGGACCTTAAAGCTCATCCAGTTCCAACCCCCTGCCATGGGCAGGGACACCTTCCATTAGACCAGGTTGCTCCAAGCCCCGTCCAACCTGGCCTTGAACACTGCCAGGGATGGGGCAGCCACAACTTCTCTGGGCAATCTGTGCCAGGGCCCCACTACCCTCACAGGGAAGAACTTCTGCCTTATATCTAATCTCAATCTCTCTTCAGTCAGCTTAAAGCCATTCCCCCTTGTCCTGTCCCTACATGCCCTTGTCAAAAGTCCCTCTCTGGATTTCTTGTCAGCCCCTTTAGCTACTGGAAGGCTATCAGAAGGTCTTCCAAGAGCCTTGTATTCTCCAGGCTGAACAACTCCAACTCTCAGCCTGTCTTCACTTAAGAGCTGCTCCAGCCCTCACAGCATCTTTGTGGCCTCCTCTGGACTTGCTCCAACAAGTCCACGTCCTTCTTATGCTGGCGGCCCCAGAGCTGAACGCAGTACTGCAAGGTGGGGTCTCATGTGAGCAGAGTAGAGGGGAAGAATCACCTCCCTCGATCTGCTGGTCACACTTCTTTTGATGCACCCCAGGACACAGTCGGTTTCTGGGCTGTACGCACACACTGCTGGGTCATGTTGAGCTTTTTGTCAACCAACACCCAAAGTCACTCAACACTGATCTCCACATGGACATTGAGCCGTTGACCACAACTCTTTGCACACTGCCATCCAGCCAATTCTCTATCCAGAGTGGTCCATCCATCAAATCCATGTCTCTCTAAGTTAGAGACAAGGATGTTACGCAGGACGGTCTCATCACATGCCTTGCACAAGCCCAGGTAGATGACATCAGCCACTCTTCCCTTATCCACCAATGCTGTAACCCTGCCATAGAAGACCACCAAATGTCAGGCACAATTTGCCCTTAGTGAAGCCATGCTGGCTGTCACAAATCACCTCCTTATTTTCCATGTGCCTTAGCATAGTCTCCAGAAGGATCTGCTCCATGATCTTGCCAGGCATGGAGGCGACACTATAATTCTCCAGGTCTTCCTTTTTCCCCTTTTCAAAAATGGGGGTTACATTTCCCCTTTTCCAATCAGCAGGAACTACACTGGACTGCCATTGCTTCTCAAATATGATGGATAATGGCTTGGCAGCTTCATCTCCCAATTCCCTCAGGACTTACGGATGCATCTCATCAGGTCCCAAAGACTTGTGCACCTTCAGTTTCCTTAGATAGTCTTGAATCTGATCTCCTACATCAGGTAGTTCTTTATTCTTCCAGTCCCTGCCTTTGTCTTCTGTGACTTTCTATTTTAGGAACAGCTCTACTAAAAGCACAAAAAAGATGCTCCTTAACAGCAGCTACATTATGGTACACTGCTTCTCAGCACCTTCACACTTTGGATGACTGTAGATCAAAACCAACCAAGACTGAAATTATTCTTGCTTTAACAATAACCAAGCACTGAAGCCCAAATACCTCACCCAAAAGTCAAAGCACAAGCCTTGCCCTTCTATTTCTCTCAATCTGTAATCCCAATTCATAGGATAGAGAAAGTGACAACAAGGGGGAAGCAATTCTGTAAGGCAGCTGACATCTCCATCAGCATTCAAGCAAACTGTGCATACAACTGAATTCTGTGTGGTCACAAGGACACTGCCTGCACTTGAACTGCCTGAAGACAGGTTTTTAAGTCCCTCAGATAAGCAACTATATTGCAAAAGAACTTCACTGAAAGCACATGTAATTTTTTTAATGGCTCCATGACAAGACAGAATTACACCATTCAAATGGAGCACCTGCCAAGTGTCTAGGATGAAATGTTTGGTTTTCTTTAAAGCAGGAGAACAAATAAAACACGAAAAGGAACCTAAACATGCCTCACTAGAGGTAGAACCACAACCATTTCAATGTATTGCTGTTCATTTTGATTAGCACCTGGTAAAAATAGCTCTGCCCCTGCATCTGTCTGCAAAGGATATAAAATGGTCCTGAAGGGCAAGAGACAGAACTGAAGACTATGAAAGGAACGACGTTCCTCAAAATGAGTTTTAAAGAGTCCACAAGGAGGAGTGACATCTGTACATGGGCATCCTCCATCCAAGTACAGAGACAAGCAGCATCTAGTCTGGAAATAAACTGTGGAGACAATCAAATGATAAATTAGCTAAGTCAGTTCACATGCTTCAATAAAGTGCCATGCTTGAAAGCCTTCCAACCATCCAACACCATGGAAGCACCATCAGATATATAAAATGCTTCCTAGTAGCTTTAGACCATCTACAATCACCAAAACCCATCCCTGAGACTCTCATAAAAGAACCAATCTCCCTAAAGCAACTTAAAATAAAAATAATCTTGTATCATAGAATCATAAAATAGTGAGGGCTGGAAAGGACCTCAAGATCATCTCGTTCCAACCCCCCTGCCATGGGCCATAAACAGCTAGCCGCAACAACTCAATAGCTGCCCAATACCAAGTGCAGAAAGACTGCTGGACAGCATAAAGGAAGATCACACAAGCAAGACTCTAAATGCACTGGCTTTTTTTCAGTCTTCTCAGAATTCACTGTCAACAAAACAAAAACGAAAGGGTGGATGGATTAGACCCACTGTGGCTTGTTCTTCCCATGTGGAACCGACTATTTCTGGTCAATCCTAAGAGACAGCAAGACAGAAATGTCATTTTAGAGGTTAGTGGTCAGCTTTTCCACCATCAAAGACAAAGCCTGTGACAGAACGTGAAGCAGATAACTGTATCTTGGGTGGCATGGTTTAGTGTGAGGTGTCCCTGCCTATGGCAGGGGAGTTGGAACTGGATGATCTTAAGGTCCTTTCCAACCCTAACTATTCTACGATTCTATCTGAGAAACCACAGCACTCAATGCTGGTCACTGAAAGCCTTCTCCAACAAAATATCCTAATTATTAGAAGAAAAGAGATAGCTGCAAAATCAGGTGGGGCAACTAGAAGGTATAGAAAAGTGGGGAGAATAAGTGAACTTATTAAAGAATTTCAAAAATCAAGGGATGTCCTATGCTAAGTGGGCCTTGATGCCATTACAGCAAAAGCTTTGACTTGACAGTGCCATAGGAAAATGACTTACCCATGTCTACTTATGTCCAACTCTAACAGGTACTCACTGTCACTGCAAGCAGAGTCAGGGGAAAAACTGCCTCTTCCTTGCTCAAAAATCAAGTTTCATGAATTTGTGAAGGGATACTTTCCAATATTTATAGAAAGACCGGCAGCTGAATTGCTTGACCTAAGAGGCTTCCCGTCTCAGCAGGATGTGTCTGGCTTTAAGAACAGCTGACTAAAGCAGAGAACTCAGTCTTGAGGGATAAGTTGCAGCATGAGAATCTGTTTCTCTCACACGAGTGCCAGGAAGCATACAAAACCTGTGTGCCAGGAAGCATACAAAACCTGTGTGCCAAAAACGAGCCCCACTAGTAGGGGACATTACCTGCTACGGACAGGTGTCCCTGGAACAAAGAGGGTGATCTGGGGATCAAAACCGGCCTGAAGTTTTCAGACAGAACTCCATAACAAAGACACTGTCACCTCTTCTAGTTTTCTTCTCCAACCAGACTCTTTAATTCCAAGGAAGGGGTCAAAGAACAGAATTCCAAAGTTACCACAAGAACACACTCTGACTCAAACCCCTGTTGTCACACAGCCATTCAGAGTGTGAGCAGGCACACAGAAACATCAGGTTACCAAAAGAATCTGCAGAATAACTGTCAATTTCAGCTTCCTGCCAACAAGAGCTCTTTATGTTTTGCAGTGCCTGGTCTAACCATATACCTAAGACTGAGCCAGCTCTGAAACAAAATCTATGCTCTCTTCAGAAAAGAGCAAAGTCCATACTCCTTGCTTCTAGGATAATACAGACAGCCAAAAGTGTCTGAGCAAGGTGAGCAGCTTACCAAACTCAACACTGTTTAAGACACCTGCATTAGGATTACTTGGTTTGAGTAAGAAAGGCAGTAGTGTCAGAAAACCTGTATGTTAACATATTCCTGGGAAAAAAGAAAGTAATGAGAAACTTAGGTTTTAAATATAAGGAAACATCAAACCCAAAGTTCTAAATGCAGAATACCTGTGTAGTGTTACTATGTTTAGAGTTTTTAAAAATAAAAGGCTAACACAAAGTAAGTCCCTACACAAGTACAAGCTTGCAGCCTGATCTTTACGGGAAGAACAGTTGGGATTCTTAGAAGCACTTAGCCTTAACTTAATCTTAGACTACTTACACATAAAGCAAAGAAGATAAGCTAAGTAAAGCAAAACGCTAAACAAAGCATTACACCATAAGGTGTTAATACTTTATTAACACTCTAAATAAAAACATTAATTGTATCAGAAGCACAGTGCATCACACCACACAGCTTATTTGATTCTATTGCAGTATTTCAGCAAATGAGAATGTTCCCATGAGATTTATAACATGCGTATTTGTAGTGCTCATCACCATTTCTTCTTATGCTATGGCAAAAGAAAATCAAAGCTCCCGTCTAATTTGAAGGTACATGCATGTATTTCTTCCCTCATGTTAAATGAACCAGACAGCCAAGATACCCTGGGGTTTTGTTCAGATCACGGGACAAGCTTAACCTAAATAAATGCCTTTACAACAGTAGCTAAAATAAACACCAACTAGAGGAAGCTACCACTCTTGAGTGATTACTGGTAAGCAAGAAGCTAGCATGTTTATCATAAATGACCAAGGATCTATATGGTTGATCAAGTTTGCCAGAACCTGAACGTGCAGATGAGCTGTTCGCACTGACAGCACTTCAGTGTCAGTGACAAACCACTCGCTGCCCCAAGCTTTCACTCACTCCTCACTAAACCCCGGCCATTCCAGCTCAGGGATATAAAGAGCAACCACAAGGCCCCACGTACGTCACAAGCTGTCAGCTGCTTCATGTCATTAAACTTCACCGCCAAAAGGTATTTAAACTGCCAAATTATCTCGATTATTACTAGAAACCGTACCACATACTGCATTCCCTTTTTATTTCCCCAAGGTTTCAAAGCCACTTGGAAAAAGGCAAATCCACATTTCCTTCCTAATACGGACTAGGAAAATAACCTCCTGTACTTTCTTAAAGGGCAACGAGAAGCGTGTAACTAGTGACACCACCACAGCCAAGCTACACTGACAGCAAGGCAGTCAGGAGCTAAGCACAATAACGTGCTCCTGTGCCTTAATGAAAAACACATGCTCTTTGACTCCCCGGCCAGCCGGCATCGGAAAGACTCATGTGTCCTCACTGCCGTCAGAGATCATCCCTCAAACCACCCCGGCCCGGAGGTGAACGTTAAGAGACGACCTCGCCCACAGCAGTCAGGAGCGAAGGCCCCGCGAGAAGCGCCGTGCCCAGCCCCGGCTCGCCGGTGAACAGAACAGCAGCGACCTCGCCACGGCCCTTCCCTCCCGCAAAGACCTCCCCGCCCATCCCGGGAACCCTCAGTCATCCCCGCCTCCGCCTCCCCCTAGGCCTTCAGCGTCGCACAGGCCTGGCAAGCCGGCTGGCAGCGCAGCCTGCCGCACCCCACCCCAAGGCCTGGCCAGGGCCGGGCTGCCGGATGGCCCGCGGGGAGGCTCACCCAGCTGCGGCTGGCGGCGCAGCGCTCGGGGCAGGCGGCAGGCCCGCCGGCCACAGGTCTGTAGCAGCATGGACGCCATCTTAGCGGCGGCGGGCTGGCGGCCTACTCATGCCCCGCCGCCCGGACCCAGCGCGGCGATCCCCACACGCGCAGCAACGCCGGGTCCTGGCCGCCGGCAGCGTTTGCATAGCCCCGCCCAGCGCGCGGGGCACGCCGGGAAGTATAGTCCTCGGGGCTCAGGGTAAGCGGCCGGCGGGTGTGCGACACGCGGCATGCCGGGACATGTGGCCTTGAATGGTCTGGCGGGACGTCGTGCGCGGTGCATGCCGGGAGATGTAGTCCTCCCGCTGGGGCGGCGGATCGGTCAGAGCTTCTCTCTGGCAGCCGGGGGAATAGGGTAGCGGGTGGGCAGCTTCCCGGGGATCGGGGCTATGGAAAAGCCGCCCGAGCGGCCCCGGGCGCAGTACGGGGTTTGTTTCCCCTTGGGGGCCGTGTATCGCAGCACGCTTATCCCCCGCCGCGCCGAGAAGGTCACGCAGGCCGTGTGCGCTGAGGGGTCGCTGCCAGAGGGAGGGCGCTGGTACCTCATGAAGCCGTCCTCAGTCGGGTAGCCCGGTGTGGCCCATGAGCACGTAGCGGTGGGCCTAAGTAGAGTACGCTCATACCAAACCGTGTGTGCAAGGACGTTCCCTCACGTTTTGGGACAAAATCTGACATTTTTACTAGTGTTAAATACTGCTTAGCTGCAGTTCTTTCACTGCATAAATTGGAATTGCTTGTGAATCTTGAGATGTGACACCAAAAATACCTTTGCTGTGGAGCCAAGGTTTTTTGATAGAGAATATTACATAGATGAGTCAGCTAGTGCTGGTTAATAGTTTGGTTACAGGTAGTACATTCTTCAAATACCAGCATTAGGATCTTTCATCAAATATTTCAGTCCTGTTAATACAGTATTAAATAGCATTCATTTATTTTTTAAACTGTATAGACCCATGCAGGAAATAAGCAGAAACTGCAACTTAATCTGATGCTATTTAAACAGCTATGTATGTGAGGTTTGGGTGTTAATGCCTTCCTTGTTCTAAAAGGGTGAAGGCGAAGCTCCTGGAGCTGTTCTCAACAAGATGGCTGACACCCCATCAACAAGATGGCTGCCTCAAGGACAGGGCTCAGAAGTGACAAAGGTATCATGGTTTCTACCTCTTACCTTTCACAGGGTATTTATAATGTCAGGGTTTGTTCACTTACACACCCACATAAGCCCCAAAGAAAATAGGTACTGTTTAACTTTATGTGTAAAGGGTTGCAGAAGCTTCGGATTTGACCCAAAACATGAGTGAAACAGTGCCCCTTAGCAGGAAAGAGTAAAAGAGTCTGCAGTCATTCTTTCATGCTTGAGACTTGGCAAATGCAGGAAATTAATTAGTGATATGTTAAGGTTATTTTATATGTTTGAAGAAAATAATTAGGGTTTCTCCTAAGGATGAGAAATTTGATTAGATTTATATTAATATTTTTAATTCAAAAGAATGTGAAGATGGAATATTTGATTGATCAGATCTTAAAAAATCAAGAAACCCTTTTCTCACATCTTATGACTCTGTTAGCCACGGAAACACGAGTGTTGTTTAAATTTAGTGATTATTTAAAATTAACTGGCATTATTATGTACTTATTATCAGATCTACCCTTAAAATGTTAAGGCACCCATATGCATTGCAAGATATTCAGCCGGCTGTTTGCTTTCTGAGTATTTCAATACGTAGTGCGTTTAAATGGTTAAAATTACTTCAAATGTGCAGCTTAACAATGGTGCTTTAATATGGCAATCTTAAAAGAAAAAAGCAAACAACAACAACAAAGAAATCTTCCCAATTACACATTTCTCTCACTAGACTGGATTTGTAGCCTTCTCTTGTTATTCTTTTCTTCTTTCTGGTTGGCCGATAACAAAACCAAATGAAATGGGGCAACTAATGGCAGTTCCTCTAACAAAGCTGCTTAATTATGTAGAAACATTATATGAAGCCTATACAAGAAGAATAATATGCTCTGAAGTCATTAAACTATTGACAAGAGATTTCAGACAGCAAACAGATGATTACAGAGGTCTCAATACATTTATGCAGACAAGTAACCAGTCTTTCAATAGTTTCATTAAATTCATTAGTATTCAGGGTAGCAGACAATGTAGATGCATGAGCCTTTTCAGAGCTGAATCCGTTATGTTTTTGTACAGTCTTTTGTTCCAGATTTGTTTATACCTGGGAAGTTACATGGTTTCCTACCATATATGAAAAGGAATGATAATACACTCTGTGAATATTTCCTAACCGGGGACAATTCCAAAATACAAATAGATTTTTACATTTATTAAGCATTTACTTAAGAAAAACCAAAGTATTAATAATTTTCAAGTAGTTGTGCAAATGTCTCCCGAAAAGGCCTAGTGACTGTGGGTGATACACAGACTTTCCATGCAAGTCATTTGTTGTAACGAAACACATCTTTCACACCATCCAGACCAACAGCCTGTGAGTTCACAAAGAAAACACTCGTCCCCAGGATAAAACACAATACACACAATTAACTTAAGCTGCTATGGCCATTTTAGACCTGGTTCTTAAAGCAACCATGTCATTTGGAAAAGTTGTCAGCCATCTTACTGAAAAATGTGCTTTCTAACAGGACTAAAAGGAAGAAATACAAATCCCTTCTTTTAGATGGATTTACTAATGATCTGAGAATGGTTAAAATAATTTTTTTTTTAAAGAATAATATTATTATTTAGTATTAAACATAAAAAGTCCCCGTCCCCTCCCCCCCCAAATTCCAAATAGAGGCAAAAGCAAGGTGAGAATTGTCTAAACAATTACAAAGCAAACTCCAACAGGAAATTGCGATGTCTGCCATAGGCTGTGGAAATACTGAAACATGTATTTTACTGACATGTGAGCACAGCCCAGTGCTATGAAAAAGGCAAGAATGTTTTTCTTGTCTAAAAGAGGTATGTGAGTAAGACCTACAAAAGCACAGAATATGCTTGCGTCAGTGCATTACTTGCACAGACATGAAAAAGGAGCAGCGGAACCTATAATTCATTGAGGAAGTTTAGAGATCATAGTATCACAGAATGGTTTGTGTTGGAACGGACCTTAAAGATCATCTAGTTCCAACTCCTCCCCTTCTCTAGATCTGTCTAGAAACTGAGGGGCAAATGTCAGTATGAACAGGGAGCAAAACTATAAGGTAGCTAGCTACGTGTGCAGTGTTCTCTTTCAGAAAATCTCTACTTCACGGCACAGCAGATCAAATAGTTGTATGAAATTCTGGTCTGCTGTTGTCCCTTCCTTCTTCCCTCCACCATCTAACGAGCTCTTAAGGGTGGTAGGCAGATGCATATGAGGAGTGGAATTCCTTTGTGACCTGCACAGTTGGAGGGGGCACCCCTCCATGCTCACCATGGTTGTTACCCCTTCCCTGAGGACATGTTCCAGGAAGCACTTCGTAGATCCTGTTGATTTTTTTGGAGGATGGATAACGACCCCTACTCCCAGCTTCAGCCACAGGGCCAGTTAGTTGCCCTGTAGCTTGTGAAAGTGGCTGTGTAACATGACCAGATGTCTGGCACGCCTGCCAGAACCACCACGCTCAGTACACAAACGGCCTCCACTCCCTGTTATCTGGGTGAGATAAGGCACAGGGGGTGGAGAGGAAAGAGGTGCAATGCCTGATGCTCTGGGCTGTAAGTGGGAGGAGATGGGAGCATAATTAGTGTTTGATGAGACAGGAGATGAGTTTGCCATTTCTCTGCTGCAACATCATGTTTGTGAACACAGAGTGATTCTCTAAGCTACGTAGTGGTCCAGGTCCATATACAGTATTTAAAAGCAGGATTATGCTTATAGTCTGTAGAATCTGTTTCCATGGCAATCCCCAGGTTGTCTCCTTGAATAGGTTTAACAATGTGGGATTAACCTCATCTTTATTCACTGCTGTTCAGTGTAAATCTGAAGAAAGGGGGGGAAAAAAAGACATTACTGTGTAGCAAGTTGCATTAAGTTTCCACTCGAGAGAAAAAAAAAAACAACCCAACAGATTATTAGTAGTTATTTTAAAATACTCCCGTTCATCACCACAGATATTTAGGAGAGAGTTGTGGTATCCTGAAGCCTGTTGCTCTGTAAATGTTAAAGCCCAAAGGTGAAAGTTCAAGTGGTCGCTGGATTACAGACTTGCTCTGTCTGTACGTCCAGGTCACAAGTTCACTCCTGTCTGTTAATGCTCCAAACCCAAGCAGCAGTGGCTGTTCGTTAGCTAGCGACAGCACAGAAACAATCTGCCTTGGGTGCCTTTCAAACAATGCAGTAAAAAGCTACTCAGAGATTGCCTTGACAGTAATAACGTGCTGTAAACAGTCATTCCAGATCCAAGGATAATTAGCTGCGCAAATGCTAGTCAAAAAAAGAAATGGGGGGGGGGGGGGTATATTTTAAAAGATTGCATAGGCTCGACCCAAATTAGCAATACAAAATAGCGTATTAGGTTGTCATTAATTAAATTTGACGTGCAGGCAGACGGGGAGAACACGACTGGGAGAGCACAAACAGATAATTTTGAACATCTTTTCAAATTGAGGAAAAAGGAGTATTTGCAGCTCCTAGTGGAAACCCCACAGATTCTAGTTTTAACCAGCAGGTGGAGCTTACGTGAAACAAACAAGCGGAAAAGATGCATAATCATGGCACAATGCTGTTTTGGGGCGCTGCTGTCTACAAGACTGGAGGAGGACATGGGGAAAAAGCTAGAAGGTTCTGGCCAAGGCAGGATTGGGCAGAGAAGGGAGGGCGGGCAGTGTCCAGGCTGTACATGTAGCAAAAAGGGAAGAACGTAGCTGTAACTAAACTGATTCAGACTTTGAGAAATACAGAAATACAAAAGGAGTCTCTAGGATTAAAAATACACCTGTTAATTGCAGCTGATATGAGAAGGTCTGAGATCGTGCTTTGAAATTACCAATCCTGTATTTAAGATAACCTGTTTCACCTCCAAATGCCCTCTTCCCACCTATCCTGGATTGTGTAGACCTGATCCTGCACTCCTTATGTATCTCCAAATTCCTGGTGAAGTCAGCCAGTATTACAGGAGTGCTGGGAACAATAGGAGGTCCTTGCAAACCAGTGACACCTTTCTGTGTCCATGAAATAAACAGCAGAAGGTCAGCACACCAATTTAGGAGATTTTTTTACCTTTTTATGCTAAAAAAAGCTACTTTGTGCCATTTCAGTGGCAATAATGTAACTTTCTGTAGCAATTTGGCAAGGCTGAGGCTCCTTGTGATAAGCAGCGGTTTAGAGGGGGGAGGATTACAGCGAGCACATGCACACAGCTGTATGACTTGGTAGCAGGCAAAATGCTATGTAGTCCCATTGTCCCCCACGCATATATGGGCTTTGTCCGCCTCTAAGGAGGGAAGCAGCACTAAGCATTGCTGTTAAAAGACTGAAGATGGAAAGGTTGATTTGCTGAAGCCTGATGCTTAAAATTCCTATGCTGAATTTAGCCCTCTTGGGCCTCAGCTGTTGTTACCTCTTTCTGCCTGGTTTTGCTGATGATCTTATCAGTTCTGGCCTATATTTTTCCCTAACAATCAGCCTGAATGACCCTACCAGAATATGTCTTTCCAACCTTTGAATCCCTCTCTCTTGTTTACCTTTCAGCTTTAAACTTTCTACCTTACATAATCCAGACCAAGCCTGTAACACAGATCTCACACTTTTTTATCCTGTTCTCCTTGACCTGACTAACACTCCTATCTTCCATGCTGCCGTACAATGACCTCCCCATTCCAGCATGCAAACCCACAGCCCCTCCTTTATTCGAGTCAAAGAGCTGCTTTTCTCAAGAGGCCTCCCCATGGAGATAATGAAAAGCAGATTAAGAGATTTAAAAAAGGAGTTGGCTCCTTTGGAATGGTCAGTGCACTTTCCCTTTCTATAACCATCCTCTGTACTGTAAATTTTCCACATCAGTGTTTGTCTGGATGTCTGTGCCTTGACCTCAGCAGGACCTAAGCTGTTGGGCCCCAATCTTATGCATGCATATGTATGCCATGTCCCTCTGCTATCAGTGACATTCACAGACAGAGTGGTAAAGGAACAAGCACATTTATGTAATAAAACCAAATCTGGCATATATTCTTGCCAAATAATACCGTAAAAGTGTTGGAAAGGGCTAAAGGTTAACATTTTCATCCTTGTTCTTCTAACACAGAAAGAATGGCAACCTCTAAGGCAAGTGAAGCGGCAGCTCTGTTGATAACACTTGGGTTTTGGACTGATTTGTGGGTATATGAGAATCTTGAGGGGAAATACCTGGTAAAATGTGATGTGAAGCTATAGAAAAATAACAAAGAGCCATCAGCACAAGTACATCCCAATGGTGCTTTGCCAGTATCCTGCCTTTTTCTTAAGCAGCTGAATTTCAGGCATCAGAAACAGAAGACGCTTTGTCTGGGCTTTCCCATGTAATCAGCAACCTCTCCTGCCTGTCTTAGGGCTCTATTCACTTTATTACTATTAGAGTATCCCCTAGAGACAGACTTAGGAGGCATTCACCCCCAAATGTCCTGTTACCTTAAAGCCATTACTTGTTTTATCAGCAATGCATTACATGCTTTAATCCTGGTTATGTGAGAATATGAAATGTGGCTTGAAAGTTATACGTGTATAGATGAAAATACAAAGTTGAAATAAAAGAGCTTTACTGTTGGGTTTGATCATTATCCAGGGGAAGTAAAGTCCCCAAACCAGGCACATTCCTCTGAAAGCAATTTCAAGAGGGAACTTTGTGTAGGAACTGAAGCCTTAGCTGGGGGTTGCAAATATCTAGCCGTTCATCAGCTGGATAGAATGAGGGGAATTCACTGGGCCTAATCTGAGCGACAGGTAGAAGTAAGTCATCCAGACTGCTCATCAGTCAGGGTGAGGAGCCCCACACTCATTCCAATATGACATATATCAATCATTTTCTGGTTTAATCATTAAATCAACAGCAGAAAGAGGAAGTACACCCAACCGATATCAACAAAGAGACTCCATTCCCCTTTGGCTCAGCTAGCAGTGCTTTCCTGTTGTGCCAAAGGAACAACCTCCTCCCCTTTCCGAGGCCTCTCCTCCCAAGGAACAGTCATCTAACTCTCCCTGAGCGGGAAGCCTCTTTCAGCATGCCAGCTGGGAATCAGGGCCCTGGGCTCAATCCCAGCACCTGTGCCTAGTTTTCTTACAGAGCACAGCCAGCTGCTCTTCTAGGTCTGCAAATGTCCTCTATACCCTGTTTCTTTTAATTTCTGTGTATTCCTTTGGCTGAGCAATGCAAATGTGTTGCTTAGATTTGGGTTTTTGCAAATGCACTATTTTACATTTACCTTAACTTGGACAGTGTTAAGGACCATCTCAGGGTACTGACAAATGGAGCCATGCTTTCAGTAATCCTTAAACCAGGGCTGTTGAAACAGTAGTGCCCAGAACCCCAGTATATACCCCTATTTCTGAGGGAATTTGAAGGTGAGCAGAATATAACTGCACACCACTTGGAAACTAGTGACATGGGGCTTGGGAGGAAGGAGTGTTTTAGATGACTGGTGTTTGTCAGCAAATTTCTCTGTCAATTATACATGGTAGTAGAGAATATAGTTGACCGTGAGGGTTCACAGGCATTAGATAATTGTTTTGGCTCTGACTTAGTTCACAGCACGTTAGAGTAGTCATTTCTGTCTGTGACACCGAACTATCAACTGCAAACTTCCTGTGTGGAAATAATTATGCATTTTTTCCGAGTCTGCATTAGATTCTTACTTATCCAACAGTTCTTACGCAGAGGGGCAAGGTTAGAGTTAAGAGAAGACTGTTGTCACTGCTAATAGCTTGACTCTGAAAAGCCTTCATATCATTCAAAAATCCTAGTATAAACAGGAGCCAGACTGAGGGGCTTGTATTCTGTGCTGCAACAGGAAGGGGACACGTAGAGGTCTGGAAAATAATGAAGGTGGGAGGAAAGTGAGTAGAAAATGGTTATCACTGCTTATAATACTGTATTAATTCAATCAGTTTATCTGGGAGCAGGGTTTAAAAAAGAACAGAAGGAAATACATTTTCATATGAACTTGTTGCCACAGGATGTTTTAAAACCCATAAATAAATAGGTTCAAAAAGGAAATAGACACATTCAAGGGAGCTAGGCTTAATGAAGTCTCTAACACATTCTCATCAAGATGCAGTTCTGGTTTGGAAGTTAGGAAGTCTCTAACCTACTGACTTTCAGACGCAGGAATGACACACATGGGTAAGAGCTACTTTTTCTATGATCTGTTTCCAATTCTGAGCATCCGTTACTGCTTCCCTGCTTGGTTTCCCTTGAGGAAAGGACGTGCCTGAGCCTGCTTTGAATTATAAAAGTCTTCTCCATTCTACTTAAATAGAGGTGATAAGAAGAGACCATAAACGCCCATGGGCAGCTAAGGAAAACCATAGGATATGAGTCCTAAATTGGAAGCGAGGAGGTGTGTGAAGGGTCACTGTTGGTGGGGTTTGAGGCACTTGACTTGAGGTGTGCATGGCCTGCCCCATGCTGGGGGGGCTGTGGCAGTTCTGTTAGTCCTAGACAAGCATAATACCGTTTCTGCCATCCTTACAACTCAGGTGATGCTGTCACCAACAAACAAACAGGTTAACAGAGGTGGGGAGTTTTTTAATAGAAGTGTAATGAAAGCCAGGTCAGAAAGGGAAGGGATTTCAGTCCAGTTGGTAACTTGCACAGAACTTTGCAGCATGAAACTACCAGGGTGGGGAACTCAGATCTTCCTTGGGTTTCTTACCACACTGTTTCCTCTTTGGCCTTTACATTTGTAAAGTCCAACTTCTGCCATAATCCACCTGGCAACAAATTACAGTCTATCTCCCTCTAGTGGGTAATTGCCCATGAAAGCCACGAAGAGATATGCATTGCAAATTTGCCTTGCACTTGCTTTCCATTGTCATCTTTCTTTGGTTTGCTTTCTTCTTTCTTCTGTGATCTTCCTCACAAATGCATTCAGTTCTTTCTTGATACCATCTAACCATTGTGTCTACTCTTCCTCCATTCTTGGCCTACGTGAGGAGTTAGGCTCTTTAAGGGGTTTCTATTTGATGTAAGTGGAAATGAAAGTAAAGAAACTGCCCAAGAACGAATTTAAAATTAAACATTCTAGAGATGGGTGGTGTTTGCACAGAGGCACATGTGCAACCCCAGTATGATGGAGACTTAGAAATCTGGGGAAAAGAAAACCCTAAGACCTGCCTTAGATATGTTCATGTGGTTGGTAATTTAATATGTGGAGTCAGTCAGAAGAAGTTTACAGTTGGGTTTTCTTATCCTTAAAGTTGATTTATTTGGGTGGAAAATCTTCTGCACTCTGGCTTAGTAGTTTGTTCGCTTTGCATTTTTTGTGACATTACCAAAATATTAACAGCAAAATACATGAGCCAGCTGTGGTATATCTGAAGTTAGCTGTCTAAGAGCAACAGTTAACTACCAAAGAGTATTCCCAGAGCAGAGCTGACATTAATTGAGAAAGATAGTACTCTCAAATATGTCGAGACAAGATACTGTAATAAATTGATTTAACCAGACCATGTCTTTTGTCTATGGAACTGCACTTCTCTCCTTTGCAGAGCACATACCACATACGCTGGATCCTACTGTTGTTACCCCATGGAGATTAATGGAAGTATATTAGGGATGAGTCTCAAGGTGTTTCCTTTCTCTGACTACTCTTGAATTTTTTGTCTGGTTAAGCACATTTCAGACAACAAGATGAACAAGCCAGTATTGTCCAAATGAAAAATGACACATCTGGTTGAAAGAAATTTTTTAGGTAGGCTTTGATAATAATACATTTCTCAAGTGATAGTAGGCTTCATATTAATCATTCTCTGTTATCTTTCTGTTTAAAACTTTAAATTATCTAAATAAAACAACAGGAAATACATTTTGCTCCAGCCCAAGTATTTTCCAGATTCCTTGAGGCAGTGACCTTTTTCTCAGTTCCCTATGTAATGGTGTTCCTCGAAAGTTACTAATTAGAATCCCAACAGAGTCTTTATTATGGCAAACTTCAGTATCAAAAAGGAGAATGAATGAAATGAAGACAAACTGGTATTTAACTGAAACAAAGTGTGATCATGGATTATTTGTTCAGAGCAAATCCTGCCCCTACTAACAAGTATGCAATCCATATGTCTATGTTATTTTGTGAAACAGCATCACAAAAATAATGTTTCTATATAGCATAGCAGGATTTTCAACAGAGTTATTTTACTTACATGGATAAAAAAAATCTGTAGCTTTTACTCCCTTTATAACAGAGATGTCAACATAACTAATTTCATTTCACTGTAATAAAGATGAAATGAATTCCAATCCTGCTCATGTATCAGCAACAACATATTTTTATTCAGCTGAGACATTTCATAAACCTGCTGAAGGTAAGAACTGCAGATGGCGCAGAGACAGGATATGGAGGCAGGGAGAAGGTACTGCAGAAGAAATGTATGGATCTTTGTCTCCAGAGCTTTACTTGCACTGAGGTACAGGACTAAAGAACCCAGTGACAATCAGCTTTCCAGACCAGCTTGTAGAGCTGACAGTAAGAAAATGTTCTTTTGCTTCCAAATTGAGTACATTTGTTCTAGAATTTATTAAGACACTGTAAACAAAGAAACTTACAGTGCCACATCCTGTTCTTTATTTATGTTGGATGAGGGCTTCATCTGGCATAACGGAAACTAGAACGACTGCACTGGACTAAACCAAAGGCCTGTGAGCCCCTTTACCCAGTCTTTGGTCATAGTCAGAAAGGAATGCTTATGGAAAGAGTGTGAGAAATAGGGCAAGCATAGTGTTGCTGCCATTAGCCTGCACTGCCTGCAGCAGCGCCTGTTGTATTTCATTGCTGTGATAAACACAGAAGATAGTCTAGTGGTCTGAGCACAGAGCTGGGAGCTATGAATCTGAGTGTTTCAGTCGTGCCTCTGTCACCAAGGTTACTTCTGTATTGCTGTGTCCCAGCTCATGTGCGTGTGTGCTTGTGGCAAACCTGTCTTCCATCTTCCGCACTGCAGAGGCACACATAGCCCACGCTGATGTACCCACACTCACATTTATGCTGCAGTTGGCCAGGTCTGGTATTACAGTTTGGAGAGATTTGTTCTTCCCTAATGAGCTGCTTAACATCTGTGATTATTTCCTAAAGAGCTACATAATATCCCAGTGCATTTCTTATTGTGCCCCTTTATCTTTCCCCCATTCCTTCTGGTTCCTCTAGTTTTCATGTAGTTATCACATTCCATCTTTGTGGCTCTTGCACTTTCTCTTAAGCTTGTCATCCCTCAGTTCTTACACCCCAGAATAGCAGGCTCAGTGAGTGTAAAAACTGCAAATGTTTTCCCCAACTTTGTAGCCCAAGTCAAGGTCTATCAGGTAGCATGGAGAGGCTGACTCTTTCAAATGACCCAGCTAAAGCTGCCTGTAGAAAGGTGATGCTGTTACATTTCCAGTACAATCAGAAAGATAATGCTTAAGTCACCTCCTTAAAAAATTGTTTATAAACTATGCTCTACTTTGTTTCAGGACTACTCTGCAACTCCCAGCACCATCAGATCACACCTGAATGACCCTCAGAAACCAAATTCATCAGCTGCAGGCCCACTTCTGGTGAGCTCACAGCTTCACCACTACTCCTGAAACTCTGCCACCGCTTCAACTGTCTCCTCCAGTGCAACCATTGTTCCCACCTCCACTGGTCTGCTCTCCCTTCAGAAACATGATGTGGAGGACTGCCCCCTCCATATTACTCAGAACATCACAAAGCAGGCAGGTAGGGAGTTACCAGAATTCCTGTTTCCATCTTTAAACTTGGGCATGTCCTTATTTCTGCAAGGTGATCCAAGCTGCCTGGATGGAAGGGCAGGTTTGAGGAATTTTTCCCCATATCTTTGCAGCTCAGGTTGAGCAGAACCCTGGAGAGCTCCTCCTCCTCCTCCCTGTGGCCTCCAGCTGCGCTGCTGCACAGGGCAGGGGTGCACAGAAACTAGAGTAAGCCACATGCAAATCAGTGGTAACCAAATACGCCTAACCCAGGAGGAAGCTGGTGGGAAGAGCAATCAGTGAAAGGTTAATAAACAAGCAAGCAAATAGGCTGGAATATACAGGCCCTGGTATATTGGCATGTCAGTGGAGGGCTGTGTATAGTAAATAAATAAACATGCTTTAGCTATTTCCTCAGGGTGAAGTGAGTAGGAGTGTGTTCAAAGAGTAACATTTGCTTTATGCAGTCCTGCAAGGACAGGTTCAATATATATATTAGGAAGTATTTATAGGATGTATATGTGAATGATCAAGGAATTTAGACAACTTGAATAATCTGCAGCATACACCAAATCCTATCAGTCTGATCCCAATCCCAAGTTCCTCACTTCTCAGTGTTACAAATTCAAAGGCAATTAAAAGGGCTACTTAGCTACGTTATGTTATTGTGAGCAGCATCACTTGTCAGGTATTTTAAGTATGAAAAGTGATGTTAATTGTTAGGCATTACTACCCAGGTAAAATTACACCCCAGTGTTAACAATACATAACAGTATACCATTAACTTCTTTAATGCGATAGCTTTGAGAGTGATACGTTTTTCTTTTACATTTCTACTACAAGACCTTTGTTATTACTTTGTTCATTAAAATTCTCTCTCCAATAAAGATGATTCAATGATTTTGCAAACCAATCTCATCCTTAGAATGTTATAATTTGACAATTTCAAGGCTTCCCAACACAGACCCTTGTATATATGTCATATATCGCATTGCAGATTTCATCCAATAGCAGAAAATGTACTCTGAATGCAATATCATCTTATCAGTATTCTAGCACCATAAGCTTTCTCACTGCAAGCAGGGTACTGTTCATTACAATGAAACTGAAAATGGAATAACTGAAGGATTGATTTATATGACCTTCGCTCAGGAATGTTCTAATTCTGACATAATCTCTCTGCCTGAAATCCTAAACACTGTATAATTCTGATTTATTACCCTTAAAAGAAGGAGCTTAGATCTATAGATCAACGGAATACCTAGCATGAAAAAGAGTGGTGCAACAGCTCAGGAAGAAAATGCAGATTGATCATGTGACTTAACTCCAAACATTGTCTCAGCCAGCAAATCCAAGAACAGGGCTGAAAGCAAGTGGAAAAACATGATGTGGATGTTTCCACAAATCCCTTCCATCACTCAGAAATCTCTCTTGATTATACGTATATTTGTATAGCAAAGATAAGAGCATGTTAATAAGTTAAAGCATGAACCGATCTGTTTACTGGAAGTTGCAGGGAATGTTTATTAAAACAGCTAATTTATAGCAAAACAGGGCCAGAGCTTGAGCCCGATACACTACACAAAAGGCTGCTTTACCAGGCAGCTCTGTCTTCCTCCCACACCAGCACTATACCTGTTCTGTGCTACTCTGTCCTAATATCTGCTTGCCACAGGGGCCAGGAGAAGCCTTATCAGTGGCATGAGAGTACGTTAGACCTGTCTCTGCTAGGAGGTGAAAGCTAGAGCAGCCCTACGGTGTGCTGCTTAAAAATAATAGCTGATACCTTTAAAACAAAGTACTTGGATCTAAATCAAGTAGAATCTGAATTGAAAAGTGAATCGGGTTGGTTCTCACTTCCTGTATTTTTTTGATGAGGTAAAGGGAGCGATTAGAACAAAGGACAGATACAAACTATTCACAATGAACTGGTTGATAAATATACATTAAAAGCCTAATGAACCCAGATAATATCTTCCATAATTAAAATGAACAGGTCATCTAATTTTAAGTGTACTAAGAAACAGAAACCTGCCCCCAACCTGAGCCTTTTTCTTTTCTTAGTGTTGGGTGAAATGAATGTTTGCCTCCTTTCCTCCTGCACACTCAGCTCACAGTTCCCACTTAACCACTTGCTAGTCCTATTTTGGACAAACCTGTATCTTACACCCTTCTCTTGCAAATCCTTCCTCTCTAGAGTACTCAGCATCCTTCTCTCTCACACTATCCACCTTTTACAAGTGGTATCTGATCAATCTTACTTTATCCTGGTCAGAAAATGGAAGGGTTTATTGTAAGAAAAAAGGCTTTTCAGTCAGTGCATTTTGTGGCTGGTATGAATACTTTGTTTAATCCTAGCAGATGGTAGTCTCCTATATGCAGGAATGTTCACCTGCCTCACTGTATTGCACAATGCTAGTCCAAGCACATTATTCTCACCTATGAATGGACCTGTTCTTTATTACTCCCGAAGATCAAACATTACACTATTCTTCCAGTATTTTTCACTTGCTGACAGTCTGAGCTACAGCTACTGCAGCCACTGTAAAAGCACTATGGCCTCGGAGAGATTATTCCTTCCTTCCTGAATACGTTAGAGTGGATATACCACGACCTGAATTTGCGCTTAGGGATAGCAGGAAGTGCCTGATTCGTTTTATGTATTTGTAGATAGGAAATCTACAAATGTGGGGGGAGGGAGAGAAAATAAAAGAGAAAATGAAAAAAAAAAAAGAAGAAAGGACTTGGGTGGAATCAAATTTAGGACATTTATTCCCTCAGCTCTATGGGCACAGTTTTCAAGAGTAATAAAAAACAAGTAATAAAATAAATTATTTATATCAAAACCTGTCTCCTACTAGAATGACATAAAGGCCTGAAAGCAGTGGACAAAAGAGGAAAAAAACCCTGTGTATTATTTTTATAATCAATTAGCACCATAATTATATATGGTGCATATCAACATACATGAATACAATACAGACAATATTTGATTCTTTGGGCTGGAAAACTTAATGTAAAGCCCTGTTCTGCAAAGCAATCCTGGCATGCCTGATTTTCAGCATGAGCTGTTTATTGAATTCTCAAATGACTGTATTTATCGGTAGGAAAATCAAAACAGCAGAGGAAGTAATATAGTCTTAGATTTCCCAATGGTGAATTCATTAGTGGAGGCAATTCTGGGCTCAGCCTGGTATCTCATCCAACAGACAGCCCTCACTTCCCAGTGTAATGACAGATGATGGTAAAAGCTCAGCAGTGTTTTGCTATGCTGGTAAAGCAGATAGGGATGGGAGTGAAGAGCACCATGGTATCTTCTTTGACCAATGGAAAACCACTAAGTAGGAAAGATTAAGAACTGGACTCTATGAGGATGATTATTGTTACCCTCAATAACTATAAAAAGCTCCAAGTCAAATGGTTCTGACTCACTTGTTGAAGGGTAGTAGCATCTGTGGAGGAAATTCTGCATAAGGGCTGTCACTGGTGGCTAATCCCTCTGGAGCAGGTGCACAGAAGTTTGCCAGTCCCACAACAGAGCAGGGCTGGGAGCCAGGGGATCCAGCTCATAAAAGAGATGCCCAGTTGGAAAAGAGGTGGAACAAAAGAAGAAAGGGCACTGTCTGCCCTGGCATCTCTCCTGAGTGGCTTCCACTTTACAAAAGTTTTGGTGCCTAGTAGAATTTAGAAGCCTTTCTCCACTCAGTGCACGTCAGTGGTTAACACCCTACTTGTTCTTCCCAAATATGAAGTTCTCCTGGGCCACAGCAGCAGCTCTTGGGTGAAGTACTTTGGCAGCTCAAGTGTTTGTAATTGTAAATTCATCAGTTTCTGTATAAACTGGTGACTGTTAATATTTTAAAATATCAGTAGAATTCATGAGTAGCAGATCAGCCTAACCTGATGAAGGTCAAAAAACATCTATTGAGCCGTTTCAGGACAGAAGGCAGAAGTACTGCAAAATTGACTTTCAAATGAATGAACAAGGAGCATAGACTCAAAATCTCAGCTCTGGCAGACGCTGAACCCAGAGTCATTTGATCTGCAGTAGCACTTGGGTGCCTGAGAAGGTCAGCTGAAGCAGAAGAAACCTTTGTCAACAATTATTGCCCTTGTTCAACTAGTCCAAACTCTTGGCTTCTCAGTAAGAAAAGCATTTTCTTACATTATGAGTAATACAAATAAAATAATACAAAGTCTTTTCACTGATTCACATACTCCTGTTATAAATCACATGTTGTAGTGCCAGAGAGGATCTTATCATCAGACCTGCAGTAGACAGAAGGAAACACTTCTGAAATACAACATACCTTTCAATCTAATATTTCTGCCTGATTAAGGTAATTCCATTGATGAAGAGTCTATCACAGTTTGATTATGATTACAATTTATTGTAAACTTGTTGTATTCATTAACCTGAGCTGTAAAAATATTAATATCAGTAATTATTGAATTTGAGAACAATGGGGGAAAAAAAAAAGGAAAAAGAGGGAAATGAAGCTGATTAAATATAAATGTCTGGCTCTCATCGATTGCCAATAGCTACTAGTGTTAAATTAAGAAGTGATTTTATTGTCCTCTGCAGCCAAGCTCAGCCATACTCCATTCAATAACCAATAATTTAGGTCTTTGAGTTAATAATAATTACAATAAAAGTATTCCCCACTTTCTGGCATGCTGTGTTTATTTTGGGATATTAATACAGCAATCCAAATACAACACGTAAGACTCCCTCAGGGCTTTCTGTCTCGCATCTCAGTCCTTCTGTTTCTTTATAAGCTTTAACAGCCACAGTTATAAGAGATATAAATAGTCTGAAGCACAAGAGAATCTCTCTTCCCTGACAGAATCTTTATTTACAACCCCTACAAACCTAACCAGGTCAAATAGTCCCTTGCTGGCAGGTTAATAAGGCCCACCTGCCAAATAAACCCACCAGTGAACTCCACAGGGCTTACATAAATCCAAAGATCTTGGACAAGAGATTTTCTCTCTTAAGAATCATACTGAGATGGGATGATTATAGTTCAAAAGGCATTCAACTTTCAAACTCCAGAGTACTCGTCTTCCTGGCACATACTCATGGGTGTGTAAAAGTTTGCAAAAAACATAATTCTCGCCTTCAGAAGACACCATAGTTTAATATTTATATTTCACTATTGCTTACAGGACCCCTACATGCTGTGGGCTCCTGTACTGGTGCCATACAAACATGTAAGACTTTTAAGTTGCTGCCCTTGAGAGCTCCTAAAGGCAAGTATAGCTGGGTCATAAATAATTGTAAAGATTTGATTTAAGATTTAACATACAGTTAATTTGCTGAAATGCCATGAAAAGGAAATGAAAAAGCAGGATAACAGATTATTTAAACTGACCTAGAAATTCATTTTCAGAAGCCACAGGATATTTTAAAATGTATATTGGAATTCTGTTCAGAGACCTGAGTTATTCAAACACTACTCTTAGGTAAATGTTTTCCACTGAATCAATGACCACTTTATGTTCTTGCCTGCATCAGCTAGGCCCAGCAACTGGCCCAGCATGGGCATATCCACAGACCTTGCAAGAGCCTAGTCACTGTGTTTATGTTGCACTGGAAAAAGTATCTCCAAAGAGTCCTTCAGATTTCTATTTGCTGTGTGTACAGTCAGCAAACTGGTAAATCTGAGAACATGCCTCCTAATTTATTACACTTTAGGATGGCATCAGGCAGATGAAGGCAGACAGCACTGGATTGCAGCTGGGCAGCAGAAGCTCTCTGGCCCAAAACTCTGAAGTAGGAGTTTGTGATCCATTCATGGAGGGAGTTAGTTTACCTTTGCATGCCAGGCTGAGAACTGCAGCAGTGCCCAAGCTGATTCACAAACAGATGATGTGTCCCGGCCTCAGAGGTGGCAGCAGTAATCAGGAAGAGCAATATGTGTGTGTAGGAAGCAGGGATCACAGGGCAAGTTTTAACCAGCCAGTGGAAGTCTTATTAAGTTCTTCAATGTATGGTGAGGGATATGTCCATACCAGGCCTACAGGCTGTCTGCTGCCTGCGAAAATCCCTGGGGGCAGGTTGCAGGCAAATCAGGGAGCACACAAAATGGCTTGCAGCTATTCATTCCTGCTGGTCTAGAGTGGGCTAGGCCAAACTCCCCGCAGGCACTGGGGATTACAGCTGCATTGAAATAGACAGGATCATAGGGCTGCAAAGAGGCAACTCACATACATAATGTTATGTACATATATTTGCCAGAGTGACTCCAAATATAAGTCAAATGTCACAGTTTTACTAGTGTACATGATATAAGGAACACATATAGAATGTGCATTTAAGATGGCACACTGTGGCAAAGAATTTAGGTGCACTTTGAAGGACTCTCTGGCAGATCTTAAAGGTCTTTTCCAACCTGAATGATTCTATGATCACCAGAGAGAATGCTCAGTTTCAGGTTTCAAGTATTCAAGTATTCAAGTTTCAGGTGAGCTGCATGCTGTGAGTGGTGTACTTTTAGTCAGAGGCAAAAGTACCTCTTCCAACCCTCAATAAAGGGCTTCTGGGTGAGAGACAAAAGTTGGGGCTTTGAATCACAGATTAAACTCCTGAATTCTGAGTGCCATTTAAGTGCTAATCTCTTCCTTTGGATTAATGCAAACAGTTTATTCCTGCCCTGAAGAACCAGCTCACACCCAGAAGATGGATGTAACCTCAGCCTTTTAGCAAATACTGCATGCCTACTTGCTGTAGCAGTTGCAAAAGGAAGTGTGTCCAGCACATGGTGGCTTGTGTCCGTATGAACATTGCTGTTATTAGCAAAATGGCACTAAAACCATGCCCAGCTTCAGTGTGAGACAACATAGAGTGGGTGAATCTTCATGTAGGCTCTCTCCTACGCAGAGGTCAAGCCCAACACCTCTGCTGAGCACATTCTTCATTTGAATCACAGTTTAGTTCAGCTGCTGTAAATGCAGCTGAGACAGTCCGGTGGTTCTCTGCTGTGCGTAAGCTGGATGCAGATTCGGCACTGGAGCCAGAACTGCCACAGTGGGATCACTCTTGCACATAAGGTTGAGCTGCTGACAGTGAGCTGCAGTATAACTCCTGCGGGCAGCTCAGCAGCTGCCTTTCCCTCCCTGGTAGGGCTTGTTCACCAAGCAGGAGTGTCTCATAAAATGCCTGCACCAATTTGCAAAGTGTAAGCTCTGGCTCACATCAGTAACTGATGTGAACAAATATAGCTTAGAGGAGTGAGCATAGCAAGCTCAAGAAGAGCGTAAGAACATGGTAAAATGTGCAAGAAACACGTCCTACTCCTTCCAGTTTTCACAGCAAAAGCAGCACAGGTGACAATTTAGCAGTTAGGGCCTGCATTTGCAAACCTGCCCATCCTGTGCCTCAAATCCAGTTGTACTAGCCCTCATTTGTCAAGTACATTTGCATGTACTCAACACCAATATAAAACAAGTGCAAGGCATCTTATAGAAAGTCTCCAAACAGTTCTAAAACTCAGTGGGTATTTCTGAAAACATTTGTCAGTGAGCATTTTTTCTCAGGGCATATATGTTGAGTAAATGGGATATGATCATAGCTACGATTTCTCAGTACAGGAAATTGCCAGCCACCAACATAATTAGAAACTGTTCATATGATCAAATTAATCATTCAAAAAAGAGCAATTACTGTTAACAGAATAATGGCATGCCTGAAAAAAGAATGAAATTAACCTTTAGGACCAGCATAGTTCCCCTCACCATTCTGTACTGAGGCAGCAAAGATTAATATGTGTGCAAAATAAAACACTGGATTAGCATCTGCTGAAAACAGAAGTAGCATTATCTATCTGGCCTATTCAACCCTGAACAAACTTTATTCTTTGGCACTAGCATGGAGTGGAAATATCAATAGTCACTTCTCTGCCAAAATGAAAAAAACAAACCCCTCAAGACTTCCATTGCTGTATAATTTACCACATTGTATTTATCACTGAACAGTAATTGCGTGAAGATTAAACATAAGTCGGTAATTTGAAATGCAGTAGAATTAACATTCAAACCCACATTCCAGCTCCTCAAAAGCTGAGTTAGAGTTAAGCTTTAGCCTCAACAAGCTCAGATCTAGAAATGCATACAAGACATATTGCAAGAAAACTAGTTTTGCGCTGCAGTGCTAAACATTAATTCTGATTATGAATGTATTTCAGTATTTATACTTCTAAATGAGATTAAGTTTATGTTTATAAACACAGCAACATACTGTGCTATCAATAGATAGAAGAGTTAATGCGTTTTGAATCCTCAAGCTGTGTGTTTCTACATAGATTAGATTTATTTTATTCTGAATGTCAGCAATGTTTAAATTAAGTCATACTGATGTCAAAGATAATGAGAGACATACAGCTTCTATAGATAAATTTATTACTACGTTTAAGTTGCTTGTACCAGGCTGGAGCACGTTAACTGCTCAGAGCTGGTATACAGCTGGTTTTTATCATTTCAACACTGGAAAACAGCAGGGACATGCTCCTTAGTTTTTCTTTCTCCTGGCCTCTGCCTTCCCCTGAAGATGTATCCCCTTCCCTCATGTCTTTGACTTTCCTCATCCTTTTGCTCTGTTCTGCTCAGCACAAATGATGCAAACAGAACTAGGTATTTGTGAGAAAAGTGGTATTTACTCCATTCTTTTCCTAATGGAAAATGTATCTGGTAAACAGACCAGTGTGTAACTCATAGTATGAAAAAGATTCATATTTAACTGTATATTTTCAAGTTTACCATTTCTTACTCAGACCAGTATTCAAGCTATAAGCTATAGTTGCATTTAAGATGTCTCATTTGGACAGAGACTAATTCTGTTTGACATTTTCTAAGCAGATAATTTTCCTTTCCCAAAGAATCAACATTCAATTAAAAAATACTATTACTCTGTTTTTACATGAGATGACACAAAAGACAACAAAAAGCCTGACAAGCCTGAACCTTCTCATTTTCAAGCTAATTTAAAAGTAAAAACAACTTTAATACACAATGCTGAATTTTTTTTAAATAACCATTTGCAGTGAACTTTGATTCAAATTAATTAGCAAATGGATGTGTTGGTTCTCAAGAACACATTTAGTAGTATAATTTTATGATGACTATGCTATATTTAATATAAAATATTTTGAAATACTGATTTAAGTTTTATACTTGATTCGCTTTTAATTCTAAATCAACAGCTTGCTGTCTTCATAATAAACAGCATGAAGGATGTTGCATGGCCAAAGACAAACACATACATGTTGGTGAGGCTTTTTCTGAACAGTCATGATGACACATGGACTGACATGCTGAAGGATCTGTGACTTATATAGTTAAGAACAGGTTCAGATGGGGTTCAGGCAGGTTGAAAACAACACTTACTGTTAATCCAAAGGAAAAACATGGACTGCTGGCCAAAATCAGCACGCAGGTGATGGGTCACCAGATGACAGCATTGGAGAGAGTAATGGTGACAGGAGGGACGGGGGGAAGATCTTTCTGTGGCATTGCTACAACCAAACAGTACAATGAGCAGCATTAATTTTCCCAGTGCATTCACATTTTGAAGTAGAACTACATCTTCAGTGTTTAGCCCTTATAGGTGAAAAAGTCTGTGAAACAAGAAAAACCTACATCTGTAGATTATATATGGCCTAGTACAGTCCTTATCTGATTAAACACCTGTAGTGCAATAAACACTGTAAACATGCTGTGCTGCTGTACTAACTTGGGAATATCTAACTCATCGACTGCACTCACGTGACTTCAGTTTAACTCTACTTGTAGTTCTGTTTACATTGCCACCAAGATGATCTGCATTCAGAAAATATTTACTAAACAGATGATTATGTAAAATCCCGAAACAAAATAAAAAGGGATACAAGAAAGGAATTCAGAAAGTAATCAATCCTTAGGATCCATGCAGGAGAGAAATGTAAACATGAAGCTCCTGCCACAAAGATCTACAATGAGATTAAATGCGCACTACTGTCGGCATTTGCTAGGAGAAGACAAAGCTTTAGTACGGGGACTGCTAATCTCTATTATTTCTAATAGCAAGAAGTACCCCAAAATGTGCCCCATCCCCTTGTGAACAGGGCTGACGAACTCTCAAGGGAGAGAGCTCTGCACTGTTGCATGGAGCAGCGCCACACACGTAGAATTAGCTTCCAAGCTCTGCCTAATGCAGTAAAACGACAGCAGCGGCCATGTAGGCCTTTGCCTCTCAGGCACTGTCTGTCCTTGTTATGGCAACGAAATCTTCCTTCAGCTTCAGAATTTCAGCATCCCCCAACATCTGCCTGAAGTCAGGGGCACTGACTACCATTACTGCTGAATAAACGATCTTGGAAGTGTTTAAATTTTGACCTAGTAACCAATTGATAGTCTCTAAAATATTTAAATATTTCTAGAACGATATGCAGCTGCTGCATTTATTTAAATTCCTTTATTGAGTTGAACAGGCAGGATATTGACCTTGATACTATTTCTTAACACAGTATGTCCATAAAAGTTGAAAGTAAGGAGCAATAAAAGTGTAGATACCAAATGAAGCAGGAGTCATTAATAAATGAATACTGTTCTCTGGTGTAGCTGTACGTCTTCTGGTTTCAATGACCTGTTTTGGCTACCCAAGAAACATCAAACTGTTAAAATATAGTGGCTAAATGAAAGAGAATAAAACCTCCTGGAGGTTCAGTCTGGAAATTTGCAACCCTAGAAAGAGATCAGAGGACATGTACTTCAACGCTTTTGGAGCCATCACTCGTGTGTAATGCAGTGTGCCTGTTATTTGTCAGCACAAGCTCATTCTGCACTGCCTGTTTATTTATACCATTGGAAGTTAAAACTTTTTGGAACTCAGAAGTTCAAAAGAACTGAAGAATCGACCTCTTTGTGTACTGCAGTGGAAAAAATGAGGGATTCTTATCATCACAATATGAGCTCAAGAAAACAGACAGTTCTTTCTGAAATGAAAGAAACCCCCACATGCAGTTGCTCTTTAAAAGGGTCATGACATTGGAGAAAAGTTTGCACCAGTGTCTATGGACAGTAGAAACTGGTGCTATTCCAGTTAAAGGTGTTAACTCCCAGCATCAGCTTTCCTGGAAAGTCACATGGTGGGTCTATGAGGAGGTAATTACGTGACTGCAAATCGTAGCAGCATAGACAAGGCCAGTGATCTATAGGAGTTGAAAGGACTAAGGAAGATTTGTTGCCACCTTGACCGTGATAGCAAAGTCTTTCCACCTAAATCTCAACTGACACTCCAGCCTACTGACCAGGAGGAAGGGAAACGAGAACTGCATTATCCAGGGGATCTTATGGCTTAGTAATAAGTACAGAATTAAAACCTGTTTCTGTTTTATAAGTCACACAGAGATGAATTTGCATCATTGAGCCTGGACCCAGAATTCATTCCCAAGAGAAAGCAGATAACACATTTGTAGCATGCCAGTTATCGATGACTAACCTGGATTCTTATGCAAGGTTGGGGTGGGTTTTTTTGGGAGGCAACACATGGCAGGGACGGGGGGACAACACAGCAAGCACCCCTGCAAACATGTCATGGTTTGTACTTTTAATATATTAGTAGCATTGTTCAATTGTGGAAGCACCCCTGTACATGCCCTTATTGTAGCAAAACAACAGGATTCACATATTTATACTTCTGATTATTTGTATTGATAATGCTGTCTCTGTTTTTAATTAGAAAACATCTCCCTCCTCCCCCTGTAAATGCATAAAACTCAACTTTAGAAAGGAAACTGAAAGATGTTGTAACTCTTAAGTTAACTATTCTAAAATGTGATGCACTTTCTTTAACGCTGTGAATACTGACATTCAGAAGCAAAATCTTGTTGGTCTAACACCTTAAAGATAGTGCCTTCTTTTTTTTATTTTATAGACAGGCTGTAAAACAAGTTAAGGAACCTTTATCACTACAGAGAGATTTCCCTCTGCCACCTTGAGATTAAGGTTTTAATCAGCCGATGATTAAGTTTTTCATTACTAAGTAATTAACACTAAGTTTGCACCGCTCAACTGTTAACTGCTATGCTAAGGTGCACCCACCATTAAATACATGGGTAAAACATGAACAAGCTTTAACATATGAAAGCAAATGAAGGATTATGTAAAAAAATAAATAAATAAAAGAGCCTGTGACAGATGGTGTAATTCACCATTATCCAGCAGGCTGATGCTGGTGTGTTCTTTTCTCCATTGTCATCAGTTTACCTTGCACAGGGGTTGTGTTAAGCCCTTAGCTACCAGCTTAACAGTCTCACGGCACCAAAGAGCTGTATTCTCTACCTTACATAGAAAACAGGTTTCCAGAGCTCCACAAGCCCTTGATCAAACCATCCAAACCTTGAAAACAGTGGTTGTGACCTGCTTTACATTATCTGGTGCAACAGTTCATGAGAATATTTGTTCCTGTCGTAACATGACAGGTATTTAACGATTTGGCCTAAAAAAACCCCCCAAAATAGCTATGCTTTCAATTGGCAAATTGCAAGCACATGTATGTATTTTGATGCAAGAAAAAAGCCCTCTAAACCAGGCCATACTTCCAGAGAGACAGCACAGGTAATTCACAGCCAGGCACACTTGGGTTCTTACAACTATCCGACAGCCTCAAAATTGTGTGCAGTTGTGGGGAAAGTCAAAACATTTGGCTTAAATCAGGATGTTCAGCGAGCGCACATGGTACAGTCACTGAGGCCAGCGGGTGAGGAGGGATACATAGCAATATATATTTAAAAAATACTTTTCAAATAGAATCATAGAATCAAGTAGGTTGGAAAAGACATTTAAGGTCATCAAATCCAACTGTTATCTCAGGACTGCCAAGACCATCACTAAACCATGTCACTGACGACCTCATCCACATGGTGTTTGAACACTTCCAGGGACGGTGACTCCACCACTGTGCTGGGCAGCCTGTTCCAATGCCTGAGCACCCTCTCTGTGATTCTAATCTCCAATCTAAACCTTCCCTGGCACAGCGTGAGGCCCTTACCTCTTGTCCTATCACTTGTTACTTGGGAGAAGAGACCAACCCCACCTCACTACAACCTCCTATCAGATATAATGCAGAGAGCGATTAAAGTCTCCCCTGAGCTTTCTCTTCAGACTATAAACACTCCCAGCTCCCTCAGCCGTTCCTCATCACACTTGTGCTCCAGACTTCACCAGCTCCGTTGCTCTTCTCTAGCCCTGCTCTGGCACCTCAATGTCTCTCTTGCAGCGAGGGGCCCAGAACTGAACACAGTATTCGATATGCAGCCCCACCAGTGCCCAGTACAGAGCGATGATCACTCACCTGGCCCTACAGACCAAACAAGTGCTTTCCAAAACCTCAGCGGGGCCGGCGGGCCCTCGACGTGCTTTTGCCCACCTGAGGACGCCGCCGCGGCGGGCCGGGCCCCACACAGCTCCCGCCTTCAACCCCACCTCGCGCCGCGGCCTTCCCTCCCCTGGCACCCGGCCCATCCTCCTCTTCCACCCCTCTCCTTCTGTCAGGGCGGCCCCGCTCTCTCCCCACCACCATTGCCGGTCCTGTCAGGGCGGCCCCGCTCCCGCCCCGCCGCTGGCGCTGTCTGTGGCGCTGCTCGCGGCCGCTGGGCCGCGCGTGCGGGCGGCTCCGTGCGGGGGGATTTGAAACAGCCGCTCCAGGGGCAGCGCAGCGGCGGCGGCCAATCAGCGGCCCGGATTTTTCGCGCTGGTTCTGGCCGGAGGAGGGGGCGGGGCCGCCGCGCAGGACCGCCGGAGCCGCCGCCGCTGTTGCCGTGTTGCTTCAGCTCCCGCTGCCGCCGCCGCTGCTCCCCGGCACCGAGCTACCGCCGCCGCCTCCGCTCGGCTCTCGGGGCAGAAGGATGCGCTAAGGCACAGGTCAGTAGGCCGGCAGCGCGCCTGGCTCAATCCCCGTCGCCTCCCCGGGGAAGGGAGGAGGCACCCGGGGCACGTTCCCGCAGGCCCTGGGCGGGAGGCGGGAGCGGCGGCGAGGCTCCCTGCCCCGTGGGAATGCCGCCGCCCGGCCCCGCGCCTCGCCGCGGTCACCGGGAGCACCCTCCCGGGTTGGAACCGAGGGCCCTGAGCAGCACAGCGCTATGGAGGCCGGGGGTCCCGTCGTGGAGCATCCATCTCCCCCCCCCCCCCCCCGCTCCTCGGCACTGGCCGTTCCCTTCAGGGACTCCTCCTCGACGGGGCTCCGCTCCCCTCAAACTTACCGCCTGCGCCCCGCCACCTCCATCGCTCTGCCCGGGCAGCCGCAGCTCCCGTTTCTCCCTTCCCAGGAGGAGGGTTTTTTTGTTCGCTCCCCCCTGTCCCCTTCTCTTCCGTCCTCCCCCCCGCTACCTGGCCCTGGCTGAGGGGCCGCGGGTCCCCCGGCCGCCCTCCCTCGGCGGCTGCCGCAGGATTCCTGCTGCTGGCTGGGCCTGACTCTTGGGTGGCGGAGGAGCGGAAAGGAGCGATGCCGAGTCCCGGCTGTTGCAGCTTCATCCTTTCCCCCCCTGCCCTCCTCCTCCTTGGCTCTGCGGGAGGTCGGGGGCAACGTAAAGGGGTAATGGAGAGGTGCCCACCCGTCCCACCTCCCTTCCCTGGGGAATGGGGGATCAATCAGTGCAAATCAGAGAGGAAGCCGGAGGAGGGGGGGAGAGGAGGAGGAAAGGAAAAAAAGCCTCCCCCAGGGTTTAAACCGCCTCCTGAAGGGATGGGGTGGCTGCAAACGTTCCCCCCGTGGCGGTGAGTGTGTGGGGAGGTGGAGGCTGCTCCTGCCCCTTCCCTCCGGGTAGGACTGTGATTGTACGGCAGCAGGAGTGAATGTAACTCTGGAAATGTATGGAGGGGGAAGCCATGTTTGATTTATTCCTCCACTAAACACTGGTGTGATGATCCTTCTCCTTACACCCTTCTGCAGTCCATCCTGGACCTGTTCGGGAGGAGAGCCTTGTTAGGAAAACGGGAAGAAAACATTCCTGGGAAGGCGTGCAGGCTTGTTGGCTCAATCTCCCATTAAGTATAAGAGGATAGGGCTCTTGTAACTTGAATTGATATTTGTGTGGTTAAAGAGCCTGGGGAACTTGTATTCCCATGGCCATAGTTACAGCTCATCCGCTGTGGCTTTACCGCTCTGGGGGTGGAAAAGGGAATTTGCCATACTTGAACATATTTATGCTTTGCTTTTTGGTTTTGGTGGTTGTTTTGTTTTAAATATGTTGTCTGAAAGGAGGAGTAAATGCTAGTAGAAGTACACAGAGAGTAAGCACTGTATTTAAATACATTTCAGAGAAAATTGGCCTAACAGCCATTAAACAGGCAGGAGGCTGGTATCAGTCATTGCCCGTGTATTTTATGGGCGTGAATAGTTCCTTATTGGCATTTGCGTTAAAATTGGTTGGTAATGATCCTTAAATTTAGAATGTAGGAGCTAGTGCTGCCCACACCAGGTGAACTAAATGAGGTCTGCTTTAAAAAAGACCCCAAAACAAGAAGGAGGATCTGTTTGGCATTTAGGCTTTTCAGGTATCTAAGGAAGGTAACTGTAAACGCTGTAGGGTGGCCGTGAAGTTTGTAATAGATTTTGCAGAGTCCTTGCTGGTGGTTTAAGCAGACATGTATGCGTACTAGGATTCCTGAAACATGGAATGTGTGGCTTCAGCTGCAAGAATAAGCTGGTTCTTCACCAAAATGTTCGTACATTGGTAGGATTTCTGTCAGTTTATCACTGAAGCTCTTATTTGCTTGTTTTGCTGTGGGAATTCTGTTCAGGAAACGCAGCGTATCAACCTTAATAAACTCCTCAATTTCACAGCGTGGTATTTGACTATTTGATGTATTCATTGAATAAAACCACTGTTTTGCAGGACTGTTCAGGGCTGTGTAGTTATTTTGGTTGTTTTAGTAAACATCTGTATCCCAGGTATTAAAACATCCTGGGATTTTCATCTTATATGCAACCATCAGAAAATATGACAGTTTTGTATTTCAGAGCTCTGGATATTCATGGAGACTATATGGCTGGTTCTTGTGAAGGTTATAGGAGTGTTCACACTCATACATACTTGGAAAAATTCAGATATTAAAAGTATTGTAAAACCTACTGATTTACCAAATAGGATTGGAAAATATCAGAAGAAACTGGGTCATTATGCTTCAAGGGTGATGATTTAAAGTGGTTTAGGAAATTGAAATTAAACGTAGCATATATTTCCTTTTGGTTCAATACAAATCCACCAAGTGGCTAGTAAGAATGAAAAAACAGTGTTTTAATATCTGTAGGGCTACGTGCTTTTTCTGAAGCCAGCGGTTGCTTTGCAGATGAGACTATTGCATTTAAATTACTGCCTGCATGCAATAGACTGGATATTACAACATAACCAACCCCAGTTTATTTTAGACTGGAAGCAGAAATGATTGTTTTTTGCTTTTTAATAAATATTTGGGTGGTGAAATTGATGTGTATGGGTATAGATATATATATGTGTATGTATATATATTTATATATACATAAGTTAGCGCAATGATTTTGACACAAACAAGATAGCCAAGGAATGGCAAGAAGGAATTGTTTTTCAGTGTCCTATTGTTCGCGGCCCATTCACCTCTCACTTTTGCACTGAGCCTGCTTTTTGTTCCACTCTTGTCACTGTGATTCCCAAGCGAGGCCTTATTTCTACAGACTGATAAATGCAGCTCTTTCTTTGTGATCGATCAAAGCCTATTGACTGCTTCAGGACTCCATACCTCTAAAGGTTCACCTGCTCTGGTCAGATTACTGGATCAAGGATGTAGGTTTATGAGGAGCAGAAGATATAAGCACAATTCTTGCAGCATTTGGGTCACCTCTGGTCATTCCTGCTTACGTACCTACAAGACATCTGTTAGGTTTTAAACATAGGAGGTGGCTGAATGCATGAAAATGGCAAGTATTTACTATGTAGAACAAGATAAAGTACCTAGCCTTTTTTTTTTTTGGGGGGGGGAGCATGGGGAGGAAATTCTCACTTCTTGAGAGCACTGTGCTGCATAGTGGGAAGCATCCACTGATTGGTATCGCTGAAAACAGAAGATACCCTAACATTCAGTAGTTGAACACCATACAGAAATCCTTGGTGGGATGAGTAATAATGCAGTAGGTGATAGACCTGGTATAAGTCTCTAATCTAGCTTTTAGAGGAAAAAAGAATGGAGATATTGACGTGGATCTAAGCGGATAAGTCCATGTTTCTAAGAATCATCGCTTTCCAGTTAGGATGTAGCTTTGAGAAATGTCTTCACTGAGGATGTGCTGCAGTCTTGGTGGTGTAAAAGAGAAGGTGGAGATCGAATATGGCACCAGGATAAGCGGTCAGGTGGTAAAGTGGAGAGAGAAAACAATTTCCCATCAGAGCTTGCTATGCTAGTCCAAATTCCCTTTGGTGCATAATTGTGGAGGACTTAGGGGGTACTTGCCAGTAGCCACCCTGCAGCTTGTAAATTCGTGGAGCTGGTTGAATGGGTCAATTAGCTATTTTATAAAATTAATGGGTGCTTGGAAGGTTTTGATTCTGGGAACATTTCTGAATCATCACCTTCAAATCATCTTCTCTATGACCTGCGGTCATTGGAGGTGATAAGACAGCGGTATAATGTATTTACTTTTTTCCTTTCAATTTATAATGACAGAAATTACAAAAGTGATATATCAAGTGCTATTTTTAATGTTTTTATCAATTTGATGGTGTCCTGCATAGTTATTTTAGATTTTCTAGCATTAGCAGGAAGAGAAGGTTTTGGAATGTGCTATAAGGGAAATTTAGACCATAATCTTTTCTGCTGCCCTTCTGGTGAATAGCAAGCTACAAAAATATGCAAGGTTCTGGAGAACAGATCATATATACTAATACCTTGTGTATGGTGATGATAGGTTCATGCATAGTCCATTATGCATTACTTTGCTCACAGAAACTCTAAGCTTTAGCACTAGGTAATCTCTTGACTGTTTGGTATGTTTGAGAAGCTGCTTCTGTCTGAAGCCTGTAATAGGTTAGACCAGAATATGATTTCTTTAAAATGCATTTTGTGTGCAGTAAACATGCACCTGTTAAAGATTTAACCAAAATCCTTCTTACTAGTGTTAAGAAATTATACCATTACATGGAAATTGTCCTGATAGTACAATGGTGTGATGAGTTACATGTGGAAAGAAGATGTTGGAAAATCTTTGAGATTTGCATAGAAATCCAATTAGATTTAGGAAGTATGGAAAAGTGAAGCGGTAGCCCATATGCACCTCAGAGTATTGTTATGCTGGGCAAAGTTGCGTTGCCGTGGGGCACCACTAATGTAGGTCCTTATATTCGACATAATTTGAAACTAATAAAACATATAAGTGACTTAAAGCATGTGTTAAATTGGAAGGGTTACTCAACAGATGATGGCTCAGTTTCTAGTTTTGTACCAATCCTTTTACCTTGTCCTATTTTTATCTTAGTGCAAGATAGCAATTTGATCTTGTTTTGAACTTTGATATTCAGCTCTCCAACACAAATCTGAGCTATTTTATATTCATCCATATTTGGAGTAAGGATACATACATGGCAAATGATTGGAAAATTATAGTATGATGTGCTATTCAAGTAGACTTCTTAGAAGGTTTAACATATTTCTTCTGCTGTTGGTTTTCTGTGTGGCTCTTTGGAGAAGCACAAGGTGGTCTTGTTCTGATGGCTGAGAGAGATGGCCATTTAAACTGTCTGTGTGAAACTTCTTCTGGCCTGTTCCTCATATCGAAATGCTAAAATACTGTCACATGTGTCATGTGTGCTAAAATACACATTAACCACCCCCCACCCCCCCCAAATACATGTTCTAAGATTATTGTAATCTTTAAGCATATTTAGCCTTGAGGGCTGACAACAGAATTCCATGTTTTCTTTGCTATAGTAAAAACATAATAGCAGGTGTTCTCTTGTTCTCCGAGTTCTGCCTTACTAAATAAGAGCTACACAAGGAGCAGAAGATGAAAGATTTTGTGGCAAAAATATCTTCAAAAAAAAAGGCCGAGGTTAGTAAAGATTTTATTAGAAATGTGATCTTAACACCATTTGAAATACTTTTAAAAGCTACTGATAAAAGAAGCAATAGGAAGGAGATGCAGTAATGCAGCCTCCTGGCATAGTTTTTGAGATCCATTTAATTTATTTATTCATAACAAGTTGAAGTGTAAATATTCCTGCTGTGGCATGGGTTAGTCTGTGGAGCTGAGGTTCCCAGGATCATGTATCAGATAAATGAATTGTGGGACTTGCCAGCCTTGGTGGGATGCCATCGGAGCAAAGAACCTGACTGCACTGGCACTCAGAAACATCTAAATCGGGGAGTTATCTCTGTATTAAAGAATGCCCAGATTCTAGTCTGATAATAACGCCAGAGGGATTTAAGCCAAAGTATGAACCTTAGAGAGCAATGTGGGATGAAAGATATGAATATGGATCATTCAGTTTATGGAGTAATTGCCAAGAACTTTCAAACGGATACTTCAGAAAGAAATTAATACTGTGATTTTTCCCGTGGGTGCAAAATGCAGACCATCAGAAGCTGTTTTATAGTAGCACTCCTGAACAAACTGGAAACAAATGCTGTAATTGAAGTGGAACATGACTGAAATTCACCAGTAGTGCAAAAAACAAGTAGTAGGCTTAAATCATAGTAAGTCGTGGTTGTACAATCTCTTCATCAGATGAATGCTTGGCTCAGTAGTGGTAGCGATAGCTGAGTCTTCAGAAACTCTGCAAGCAAGGAAGGCAATTACAACTGCTTAACATGACTTATTTCTACAGTCAAAATTTTCTAGATTTTCCCATAAGAAGGAGATACAACAGCATTTGTTGAAAGAACTAAATCTGGTAAGGTAGTGAAGTAATCCATAGAACCAGTGGTGTGCTGGGAGGAAGAACAGCAAAAATGACAAGAAATGCCCATTGCAGACCTCTCAACACAGGAGTTTGAGGAAGTGAACAAGAAGGAACTGGTTTGTTGGAAAGGGAAGTTTTATCTTTTTAACCCCAAGTTAAATGGGTGAGCTACACTTTATCTCCAGAAAGCTAAGACTTGCCTCAAATTCCAGACCTTTTACCTGTAACAGTTACCTGTAACAGTTTTGCTAATCGCTCTTCTGGAAAGATTTTTGATGTAGTCTTAGTGGAAGAAACAGAAAGGGAATCTTGAACCATGTGGATGAAAGGTGGTAATGTATTTTGGCAAGAGCATTTTAAAGCCCCAGCACATGGAAATACTTCAAATAATGTCCAAACCAGAAAGGCCACTTAGTAGCTACTATTTGGATTTGATTGGAGAGTGTGTAGTGTTCAGGTCTTGGGCGTAGATTGAGTGTGTGTGGCGTACATATACCAGTTGTGTGTGTTTTGCTTTGAGGTAGTACATTGACAGAATAATTAATATAGTCATGTGCGTCGTTACAGTCTATGTGTAAAATAGACCAGGACTAGCATAGTATGGCCAGCATTACATTGTACATAGTTACATTGTTCAGATATGGATATATACAGTTCTTGATGAAAAGTGCAAGTCTGTAGGTAAAATTCTGTAGGATTGTTGAGTCAGTGTTAACTAATTCTGAACTTTACCTTCTAGTTCCTTACTTAATGCTATGGGGTGTGAAGTGGAATGTACCCAATAAAACAAATCATATATATGTTTATGTATTACCTGTCCGCATTAGAGAGGTACATTTTAAGTGCAATGTGTTGCTGTTTTTATGAACAACAGAAGACATGGCCACATAGTGCTCCATAATAAAGATCATGAATCTCTCCTATGAATACATAGAGCTAGGCTTTTGTACTATTCACAGGGCCTCATATATCATCAGTGTCACAACGATGCTTTTAAAAATATTCCAGTGCACCAAGTATGCTTCTGACATCTAAACCCAGGTTTTCATGCCATTATAGACAAAGATAGCAAGAGGTTTAAGGGTCTCAGCAAAATGATTGTATCCTCTGTATTAAAATTAGTTGCTGTCTGGTCTGATCTGGAAAACATAATGTATTTATGTAGAGGTGGACCAAATAACATTTTGTTAATATTACCGTTTGATTCATGATTTATATTCATTATTTTGTGTTGTCCTCCCAGATTTGATCTTGCCATCTCAGTATTTGCACAATCAATAATTTTATGATGCTTTCAGTGAGGCTTTGGGCATTTACTGTGCTGTCATGACTACACATGGCAATAAGGGCAAGGAGCAGAGGTAGGATTCTGAAAAGAAAAAGCAGTAGGATTAAAGGGGTGGGAAATTAAAGGAGGCTTGAACCAGGTGAAATAGCAGTGTCAATAAGGAAGAAACTCAGCACCTAAGTGCTGAGCTATTTGAGATTGCATTTACTGCTTCGTTCCCAAGCTAAGTAGAAGCCAGATGCACAACCCTGGCCCACCTGAGAGACAGAGGCACATAATTTCATTGATGAGTAAAGACCTAGATTGAAAAGTATTCTGTCTGTATTGAATTATGGAGTCCTGGTTTGCTAGAGAGGGGCCATCCCCTTCAGCTGAACCATTTGGAACTCTCCAGAAGACAGAAAAGTCTCAAGTTTGCATTTGAAAACATTAGTTTTTCTTTACTTTTAGCCATTTGTTAAGCAACTGTTGAGGGCCAACTTTTTTGTGTTAAATACTGGTGGCAAGTCCAGTAGTTCCTACCATTTCAGGTACCAGTGTTCCCATCTGCTTATCTGCAGAGGAGAAGCAATTCTTTTCTATTTGGTTTGTGGTCCCACCACAGTAGTATCTGTATTCTTTCTTCAGACAGAAACATGATGTTTTACAGGAATTTGAATTCACTCAAATCTGTCTCCCTCTTTCACCAGCCACTCCAGGAGCAGGAGTGGAACCGATATTTCTGCAGCAGTGGAAAAAGTATTTCTTCTGATTTTGAAGACAGTGAATTAATGGGGAGGAGTCCTGATGCCTTCTAGCCTTGTCCTCAGCAGCAAGGGTTGGTTGCAAAAGCTTTTCCTGAAGGAGGCACAAAAAGTCAGGTCCATTAGTTTTGTAAGCTCACTTTCTGCAGTAGCAAGGAACATTTCAAGTGAAGAAATTCTTTACTTGCCATGGTGCAGGTCTCAATTGTACAAGCTGGTGTTTCCTATTGCTTTCATGGGAAGTCATAGAATCATAGAATAGTTAGGGTTGGAAAGGACCTTGAGATCATCCAGTTCCAACCCCCCTGCCATGGGCAGGGACACCCCACACTAAACCATGGCACCCAAGGCCTCATCCAACGTGGCCTTGAACGCTGCCAAGGATGGAGCATTCACAACCTCCCTGGGCAACCCATTCCAGTGCCTCACCACCCTCTCAGTAAAGAATTTCTTCCTTAGATCCAATCTAAACTTCCCCTGTTTCAGTTTGAACCTGTTACCCCTTGTCCTGTCACTACAGTCCCTGATGAAGAGTCCCTCCCCAGCATCCTTGTAGGCCCCCTTCAGATACTGGAAGGCTGCTATGAGGTGTCCATGCAGCCTTCTCTTCTCCAGGCTGAACAGCCCCAACTTTCTCAGCCTGTCTCCATACAGGAGGTGCTCCAGTCCCCTGATCATCCTCGTGGCCCTCCTCTGGACTTGTTCCAACAGTTCCATGTCCTTTTTATGTTGAGGACGCCAGAACTGCACACAATACTCCAAGTGAGGTCTCACGAGAGCAGAGTAGAGGGGCAGGATCACCTCCTTCGACCTGCTGGTCACGCTCCTTTTGATGCAGCCCAGGATACAGTTGGCTTTCTGGGCTGCGAGCACACACTGCCGGCTCATGTTCATTTTTATATCGACCAACACCCCCAAGTCAGTGAATACTTTTCCGGTTGATGAATATAGACTGTAACAATGAAGTTCTAAAATTTTCTCTGTTGGGGGGGGGAGCAAACCCAAAATAAATTAGAGAAGATGAATACTTTTTTTGATTAAAAAAAAAAATAATTGGGTGGCAAGTAAGCGTAAATGCAGCTGTAAGTACCCTACCCTTTTTCAAGCAATTTTCAAGATATGCCTGATGTTTTTGTGCAAATGTATTTTACATCTCTATATAAACATGTTTCTGGACTGTAAGTGTAAGGAAATTTTCATGCACTTACTTAAACCTACTTTCTAGGTCTTGCTAGCTGACTGGTTAACTGAAATCATTGTGTATCTACAGCAAGACTAATGAAGTCTTTGCTTCAGGTGCTTTTAAACCCAAAACTGGCTCCTTTGGACTAAAGCTTTTTTTTCATTCCTACATTTTTTCTAAGACAAGTGGTAAATTGTTAGAAAATTTTGGTGTAATTGGTTTCAATTCTCTGTCAGCTACTACAGTAATGGTTTTCTTCATGAGAGGGAATGCTTTTCAATTTGCTGGATAGAGCTGGTTTGTAACATTTTTTGGCAAACCCACAGTGCAATTTTCAGTTATGTCTTCTAAATTTAAATCCTGTAGTAATTTTTTACTCTTTTAATACAGTGAACAGTCACAGAGTACTGCAGGATAGTAAATATGTCTCTACTCCTATGTGATATTTTAGTTATTTTATACAAGATAATATGAACAAGTATACTTGAGTTTTCAAATGTATGGCAAGAATATGTTGTATCTTTACTAATCTCTTGAAGTGTTTTGGCTCATTCTGATCTGAAAACAGGAATAACCTTTGCCTTTAAAATGGTGAGAGAATGGGGAAGACTTATCAGAAAGCTATCCTTACAGAAAAAAAAGCAGCAGTCATCTATTAGCTTTTTCAGGGCCAGCAGAAAGCCTCATTTGTAGGTAATAAAAATAGCTTCTGTGGATAAAGTTCTTTTACAGTGAATTTGTATTGAGGTATGTCATTCCCCCCTCCCTCCCCTGAGTAATTCACCTGAGAAATGGCTTAAAGAAAACACGTAGAAAAAACCCCAGAAGAGGTATTTAATAGCGATGCTTTTTTGTTGATTACTTACTCTGTTCACTCCCTTTGGCAGAATTGGAAGGAATGGACTACTCCATTATTTCTGACACACAAGAAAAGCATCTCTGAAATTGCAGCAGATGTGGAAGAAATGAATAATAAGTATCACATAAATGATAGTGGCCTGGACAGTGAAGGAGGAATTTGACATGCAGACTAACTGTATTTGGCTCATGACTCCTGTCAGATGATGGACCTTCAAGTAATTAATAACATTCTTTAAAATGCCTGCAAAATAATTTGTCTTATTTAGAATCTGGGTTTTTTTAGTATGAAAATGTGTACAAAGCCATTGCAGGCGCTGTCTGATTAAAATACGTAGAGACCTTTCTCTGATAACTCACATCTTTTGCTTACTGAAAGCTGTTTGTTCACAGGCCAGAATACATTTATTCAGCAGACTCTGTGGCTATCATGTTTTTTCCTCTTTGTTAGTAAAAGTAATACTTGTTGGGTCACCAGACAGTCAATATGGGACGATAGTAGCTTAAGCTCATTAGCTGCTACTGGCATGCGGTGCTTTTGTCCCCTTCCTTTCTCTACCCTCCCCCTGGTTTCCCTTTCTATAGCTACAGAATAATCTAGAAAAAGGGATTGCTTTTGCTTCCATGTGATACCGTGATCCGGCATGAGTGCATTTAATTTACCTACCAAATCTAATCATCTGCTCAGCTGCTTCAGGACCTTACTCTTACAACTCTGATCAACCAGATCTTGTCTGTGATCTGTCTCCCTTCATTCTTTCATGTCCTGTCTTCTAGTATTCATTCTAAGCTCATGGTACTGCTTGGTTACCTGCTGCTGATAATTTTCTTTCCTTGCCCCTTTTCTTCTTTTCTGCTTCATTGTCCTCTTCTCACAAAGAGCCGAGTCCTTTTTCTTGCTTATGGTATTGTACTGCCATGTATTTTAGATGGCAAAGGTTCTGCAAAATTCAGTTAGCTTCAATTTTTCCCTTCTTTCTCAAAACCTTTTATTATTCCCGTGTGTAGATGTGCTGGCTTCTTTCATTTAACTGGACCCCACAACGCAGCTTATTTTTCACAAGGAGGGCTGAGATGCGTATCAGCAATTTCCCTTCGTTGGTTGTCTTAGAGATGTTAACTAACCTGCCAGTTGCTCTCTGCAAGCCTCATCTCCCCATAGGGCTCTATTTGCTTATAGGTACTCACATCTATTATCTTTGCCCATTATTGTGCCTCTTCCTTTAAGCCTCTTCTCATTTGACTCCATTAAATCTTTTTACAAACATGGTCTGTTTTCCATATTCTATAATCTGTATCTACTGGTTCTGATAATCTTGCTGTCTCAAATTGTTACCTTTATCTTCATCTTCTCACTTTACTGGCTTGGGTATGCTGAATTCCTTTTACCAGTTATACTCCTGGATTTGTTGTCTCTCAGCTTCAGTGATTTGAGGGGCCTTTTTCAGTGCTTTTGGCTGGTTTTAGTGGCCTCTATTTGAATTGTTATATGAACCTTCACTCACTGAAGGGCTAAAATCTGCATGCTGCTTAATCTTCAGATGTATTAGGCAGATCAGAGTAACTCCTAAAAGTTCAGGGTCTTTCACTGCATGGTCTTACTGGTCTTCGTGTTTTTGTGATACGGATTTGCTGCTCTTAGGTTTATTACCTAGAAAGAGTAACTTGATTTCTTTAAGGGGCGTGTTTTCACTTAGGTACTTAGTGGTCATTGTCCAGACAAGGCCTTGAGCAGTTTGATCAGTGTTAGGCCTGGTTTAAGCAGGAGACTGAAAGAGATGATCTGAGGAAGTCCCAGCCTAAACGATTCTGTGGCGCTGTAATGATTTTTATGTTTTGAAACTCTTCAGCTATCACTTTTTTAATGCATCCAGCATTTTGAGATTGAGTACACCAGTAACATAGTATAATGTGATTATTTGTTGCTTTTTTTTGAGCTGTCCTGGTCTGCCTCAAGCTTGATGGCTTTCTAGCTTAGTGAAATAAGTGATGAGAGCAAGACTTATTATTAAGCAGGACAAAAAATATACTGGTAGAATTATGCATTAAAATAGTTACCAAATGCAGATGCCTCAATGCAGATCCTGATAAGCAGCTCATGGAACCATATTAAAAATGTTTTTCAACTTAACCGTGTAGTTGATGGACAGGAGGGAGTCACGCAAGGCGTTGTTGGTGCTGGTCCTGTGTGGGAAGCTGTGATTGCAGCAGTGTGTCAGATAGCGAAGGGGGGAGCTCTGGCTGGTGCAGGCAACCACTGGAGGGCGTCTGCAGCCGCAGAAAAGCTCCTCGCTTGCAGGCTTATTTTTTAAAGGGAATTTAGAAGCCCAAATTAAATCTCTTGTTTTGCATTCTGGTTTAGTCTGTTAAGAATCTGTGGGAAGGAAGCACAGATTTTGCAACAATTCAGTGTTCTGGGTTTCTTTTTTTTTTTTTTTTTTTTAGGAGAATCTTGTTCTCATCCCCATAAACATGTGTCACATGTTCCGCAATGGGTTTGCCTTTTGCCTGAAAAATTATAGAATTTGTCATCAGTTGTTTCTTAAAATAGATACGATTTCAGTTAAATGTGCTGAATCACAGTTTGAAACATGTTTATAGTGTTAATTGGGTTGAGAGTTTTGTTTCATGGCCCATGTTTTCAGAGATCTTGTGAAAGTGCACAAGTTCTCTTTTGGTTTAGTGAGTTCTTTGTCCTGTTCTGGTAGAGTTTTGGTTTTCCTTTTACCTCTGACTCCTCTTATAAAGTTGGCTGATTTCCACTCATTTTATTGGAGATTTTATGGTAATTCAGACTTCATCTGGCTAAGGAAAGACTGGAACCTTTCCTGTTGCAGGTTCCTGGAGTTCAGGTATACTTGCTCTTCTTACCTTGTTGAATAAGAGCTTTTCTGGCTGCTGTCTGTCCCTGAAGGATAGTTTTCATCTCTCAAATAAGCCTATATGGCTTTTATGGAGAGAGACCCTTTTAGCTTGTAGGTACCTTAGAGCAGCATGTTAGGGAGATGGGAGTATTTGCTAAAAAGAGTGATAGAGTTATGATTTTTAGATTATTTTTTCCACCTGTGTCTTTGTGAATAAAAGGGATTCCTGTTGACCAATTGCTTTGAGCTCAGGCTTGACACCCTTAAGCTTGCCAGGCTAAAGTAGTGCTCAGGTATAAGCGTTTGTACATTGCTACTCCTGATGTAGAGGTAGCAAATATGTATGTTTCAGGAATATGCCAGTTGTAGGCATTATAGCTGTGTACGTTAATAAGCAAGGTGGTGAGATTCAGAAGAGATTTCTTCCATAGCAACTGACAATTCAATAGTTATTCATCATGGGTTTACTGCACTTTTTTGGGAGCATGCAAGACTAGATTTGATGAATTTTTTGATTTGATATGACAGTTCTTGGACTTAAGCGTATATGAAATTGGTTACCCTGAGCATGGATATGATGATTACTGTGCTGAGTTCTCATTTATGATGCTATATTTCTGAAGATCATGTGTACACTGGACCTGGTAATACGAGTAGTCTGTGCGTATGAATTTTAGACGTGAAAGTGATCATTTTGCCTGGTCTAGGAACATAAAGGATTCATTCTGCCAGGTTCGTTTGTTTGCAGGGATGGTATAATGTTAATATGGATAGGGCAGAACCCTCAGAAAACCTGTATAGGGCACACAATAGTGCCATTTTAACCTGTTGACTGTTTTCAAATTCCTATAGGAATAATGGGTGCTACATGATATTATTGTTATTGAAAAGCTGAAACCCCAGCAGTTGCTTTGACCATTTACGTTTTGCACAGCATAGCCTGAAGGATTGGCTTTTTCCCAGTGGGCTGGTGTTCATGGCACAAAATGCTAACCTTTTGTTTGTTCTCGTAGCCAGCACGCTTTGGGATGTGTCTGGAGACAGTTGTTTCCTCGGGAGGTGTGTTTTGACAGAAGATTGAGGGCCTGTTTGTAGAGTTGAGGAAGGGAAGCTTGTGATGCTGCTGTCCATGGTGTAGGTGCTACAACAATACAGCCTGTGGGGTTTTGATGTTGGCACAACCTCTTAGAAACAAACTCATCTGGTTTATGTTGTTATTAATGATACTATCTTAGGTGTAATTCTTACTTGTTTTAAACAGTGCAATACCTCTGAATAATTAGTGTGGATAAGGCTCACGCTGTAGATTGTTAACAGATTGCTAAAATGAAAGCTGTGATTTTGCTCTCTGCTTTTGCTTTAATAAAATCGATGATTCATCAGTCAATTTTTCTTGGTCTTTTTTTGTAACGCATATTAACAGATATTGAAGTATTTTGGTGGTAGATATAAGAAGCAACACTTCAGTAAAACTTGTATGAAGTACAGTATTAGTGGGGACATCTATCTGAATACTTGGTAGCTTTTGATATTTCTGTATTAAAAATATTCTCTATCATTTTGTCTTAATACAGCAGTGTGAGACTGGAAACATCTGGGCTGAATGGACTTTAGCATCAAAAGAAGTTCTCAACTGTTAACTCGGAAAATTAACTACATCAAAATGAAGCAGGTACCAGAGATCCTTGGAAATACTAATGGGAAAACTCAGAATTGTGAAGTGAATCGTGAGTGTTCTGTCTACTTGGGCAAAGCACAGCTTTCTGCCACTCTGCAAGAAGGTGTCATGCAAAAATACAACGGCCATGAGGCTCTTCCGTTTATTCCAGCTGATAAATTGAAAGATCTGACCTCTCGAGTGTTTAATGGCGAGTCTGGGGCCCAAGATGCCAAGCTGCGCTTTGAACCCCAGGAGATAAAGGGGGTTGCAACACCACCCAACACTACTCCTATCAAGAATGGCTCTCCAGAAATTAAGCTGAAAATCACTAAGACCTACATGAATGGAAAGCCTCTTTTCGAATCTTCCATTTGTGGAGACAATGGTGCAGATGTGTCTCAGTCAGAGGAAAATGAACAGAAGCCAGCAAACAAGGAGAGGAGAAGCAGAAAAAGAAGCATAAAATATGACTCCTTCCTTGAGCAGGGTCTTGTTGAAGCAGCGTTAGTATCAAAGACTTCAAGCCCCACTGAAAAGAAGGTAGTACTTTTTTTTACAATCTTTCATTAGCTCTGTTAATCATACTGAGATTTTATTTGTTCATATGCTAATCTTCATTTCACATATTGCAATAGGTGCTTTCCGCAAGCAAGTCACTTCCTAGGATACTTTGGCTCAAGGGAGAACAGATACACACTAGTTCTGGTCCATGTTTCTTGCCTAGGCTAGAAGGACCCTGTAAATTCTGTTTTTATGTAAGTAAAATAAGTCTCCAGAGCAAATCAGGGCATGTGGTAGCATGGAATATCTGAAACAGAAACTTTATCCAGACATGCAGCCAGGACCTAGCCAGGATGTGTGCCTGAGCAGGAGAGCTGGGGAGACCTCTAAATTTGTAGGTGGCCTTTAACTGTTGGAGCATGAGGTATTCTGGCTTCCTAATAACCAGATGCTTCAGGAAAAAAATGAGCTATTTCTACATTTCTGGTTCCGAATTAAAGAAAAATGTGCTCAGCTGTCAGCTGGCTAAGCTAAGCTCTTTACTGTCAGAGGTTAGCAGTTGGAATGTAGCTCCTACCTTTATTTGTCATCTGAAAAGAGCTGGTTTTGCTTGCTATAACCTGATGAACTGTATTCATTGAAAAGGTCTAGATACCTGTATTAAATGTCATTACCGTTTGTCGTAAGCTCGTCTGTTCCTTGTTTCTTTTAAACACAGGCAGAAAGAGAAATTCCACTCTGCTTTGCCAAGTTGTAAATAAGAATGCTGCTGGAAGCCCTTTCCCCCCTTTATTTAGTTTTTGTGGCTAGACTCCTTTTGAAAGAATGTGGTTTACTATCGTTTTATCTCAGAGGAAGAAACCTACATAGCAGGAATACTTCTGTGTATATTAAGTTTCTCAATAAGTAATATATGTAATTAATGAATGCTTTTGGCTGCTAAACATGTCCCACCTTAAACACAAAATGCATGTTATAAGCTTTCTGTCAACTGCAGGTTTAGTAGTTAATCATAGTATCATTTAGGTTGGAAAAGACCTTTAAGATCATGGAGTCCAACAGTTTACCCAGCACTGCCAAGTCCACCACTGATGCTTAGTTTCTCCCAACAATGTCACACATGCAGAGAACCACCACACACATAGCTTCTATATTGCGAATTTTATTTACCCTTATTTTCATTAAAACTACTTAATGAGTTTACAGAGCTGTGTAGACATTCTTCTAAGTATCAGAAATATTTAGTATTTATTTATGATTTGAATATGTCAGTCATCCTATACTGATGTTTACAGTAATTTTATTAGTTTGTTTTCTTTAATTCTTTAAAGGAGAATGTTTCAACAGAAATTGGTTCAGATTTTTCTAATCACTACTCAGGTAAAAAGTATGGGTACAGTCAATAGTTAAGAGTAATTCTTCACCCTGGTCATGGTTAAATTGGACTAAGAGGTGATGTATTTATTAGCATCAGTGACTAGCATATTTGTGTGGCTTTTAGTATTGTTTTTAGAAAGAGGAAGCAATAGTTAATAATCCCACATACACAGTTTGTTCTGAGGCCTTTCACATCAGTTGTTTGTTAAGGATGGACCTTAATTTTTCCTGGTGAGCAGTTCATTTAAGATTAAAATAAAGGTTTGTCTGGCTTCTCCGAGTTGTCTTTTGGCCAGAAATAGTCAGGAGAAAAGCATGTCAATGCTGTTTCCCAGAGTGCTTGAGACTTGGTGGCAGTCTAACCCTAGATGTGGTAGTTGCTCCTGTGCCAAATCCATGAGCTATCAAACTACCAAATCAGCACAACCCCCTGCTTAAAGACTTTGCAATATTATAACCCTATTCTTTTCAGTGCACTTGAAACACAGGGTCAGGCTTCTGGCCTTTTTTTTCCTGCACTTTAAAGGACAAAGGGTAAAAGAAAAAGCATTTGAAGGTCACAGTGTGTTGTTTTATGATATAACTCATTGATCATAAAAGATCTGGGGCTTTTCTTTATCTCACAGGCAGGGTTTGCAACTGAGAAGGTTTAAAATAAACAAAGCAAAACATAATACTGGGGAACATGCTGAGGGAGATTTTTTAATGTTTATCCACATGTAGACTACTGATATACATGTGTTCTTTGTGATCATAAATGTAATGTCTACTAGCAGTGTTCTTTGTTTTGTGGCCCCTGCTGTTACTTCATTGCCAGCATCCGAAGCCTTAATGTTAGTGCATCATAGTGCGGTTTTATGTAGCTGATTGTGGCAGCAAAGTGGAAGTTAGAGAATTATCCTTGGAGTAAAAGCTGATTAATTTTGCACTTAGATGTCTGTTTATTGTAGGTTGCAAGTTAATGTAGAACCTGTTTGTCTGGTTTCATTTCTGGCCTGGTTTCTCTCTCAATTTCTTGTTGTCCAAGTTCTTAGTCTTTGATTTAGCAGAAATCACCATGGTTCAAATACTGCCTTTTGTGTAAGGTAATTATATCCCTGTTTGATGGGCATAGCAGATTACTATCTTGCTGGCGTGAGAGGCTTATCGTTTAACAAATCTTCCAGTGCTCTGTTGTTGAGTTTTCTTCTTGTTTGGGCATTTTTTGTTAACATAAAAGAAGGCTGTTTTGAATCTTTTGTATGCAAGTCAGTTTTTAATTGGGAATAAATGCGATTTGCCCAGCTCTGAGGTGAGTTAGATCACTGTCGATAACTACTACCTTTTCCAGGCCTTGAAGAAACAGCTGCACTGCTTTCGTTTTCCCAAGGTAAAAGAGGGAAACTGGGGCAAGCCATGGTTCTTTCCTCCCTCCCCTCCTGCCTTTCACCCTTTTTCTTTGCCTCAGGTATCTCTCCACCTGAGGAGTTTGCTTTAAACTCCAGGCCTCTTCTGATAAGACCTGGTTTAGCAGCTTCTGTGCTAAGGCACTACACTTATAGTGGCCTGGCAGCACCTCCAAATGTTCCATGTTTTGGATGGTACATATCTCATGTTAGATGTTTGAATCGACACCAGACCCATTGAATGGTTTGGGTGGATAGGACCTTAAGATCATCTAGTTCTAGCCCCCTGCCATGGGCAGGGACACCTCATGCTTGACTGTGTTGCCCAAGGCTCCATCCAGCCTGACCTTGAGCACTGCCAGGGATGGAGCATTCACAGCTTCCCTGAGCAACCCATTCCAGTGCCTCACCACCCTAACAGGAAAGAACTTCCTTATCTCCAACCTGAACTTCCCCTGTTTAAGTCTGAACCCTATACCCCTTGTCCTATCACTACAATCCATGATGAAGAGGAGTCTGATTTGATTTGAGGAGCCCGTTTGATAGTGCTGCCCATGAGAGTGGCACTGTGTGTCACTACTAGATTTTGTGGTGGCTGCTTTTTCAGTCATTGTTTTTGTCAGCTCTTGTAACACTATCAGTTAGGAATGAGGACTACCCGTTTTTTTCCCACTCGGTGGCTTTGTTAGAAGTGAAACAATCCTGTCTGGAGGAGAACAGCAGAGGTTTGCTTCGTACACTAACGTGAAGTAATCCAAGTCTGATCTCTAGAGCAATCCAGAGTTTCTGTGTGGGAAATAAGAGTACATATATCTGCAGCTCTCATGCTGGTGATCCCAAGGTAGGTCTGTGCTCTCTAACCCTAATAACAGCTCAGCATGTGATACCGGCACACTTGAGCTTATTCTGCGTAAGCCGGTTTGGGCCTACAAATGGCAGTTTGCCCTTTTGGCATGGCTTCCTGGCAGGTCTTCCTAGCACGGGTGCAGTAGCTCAGAAAAGCTGCAGCACTGTGTCCAGAGCAAACCTGGAAGTCCACACGCTGCTGTACTTACTAGTTTACGGATTCCAGCTGTGTAAGATGTACATGATCCAAAAGCTATACCTTCCACATAGCTTCCTATCCAGTTTTCTTGTAGCTTTCTTTTAGTAATATACCAGAAACTTGGCACTTTGTTACTCTTTCTGCTCAGTACAGGATGACTTCACAGCAGCTACATGGGGGGCAATTGCAAGTTACTGGAGAAATTCCAGTGGTCCTTGTAATGTGTTTCTGTTGCCATTTCATCTTCATGGAGAAAAATTGTTCTAGCCAACTCCATTATATCCAATATCTACATAATGTTACAGTGCTTTTCTCAGTGAATGGCAATGATTTAGAAACCCAGTAAGGGTAGAACAGAAGCAGTTTGGGGATTATCTGCTGCTTTTTATGCTTCTGTGCTAAATACAGGCAGATGGGGATCATGGAAGGTGGTGACACTTGCATCTAATCAGTAGATAGGAGTGGGAACCTACCAGTTCCCTCTGTAAGACTGGAGAACTGTGCTCATCAAATATTTTGTTTTAATTTTCAGAAAAAGTAAACAGAAAAACTCAAACAAACGTCTTTTGCAGAAGGAGGAATTGATTCTCATCATCACTTATTAGGAATTCCTGCTCAAGTACGGTTGCTCAACTGGTGATAAAATGTGCAGCTAAACTGCCGTGAGAGTCAGGATCTGTAGCTGTAGGGTAAAATGAACTCAGTTACGTTTTCTTTCTTAATAGGCTGTTCTTAAGATACCAGATCCTGTCTTCAGGTGAGTGATAACACAGGCTGTCTGGCCGATGTTAGAATTCCTAAGGAATAGGAATAACGCTAGAACTCTCTTCTGGGTGATCGCTTCAGGAACAAGAGAAATAACTTCTTACCCCTTTTGGAAGGGTTACTGAGCTACAGGTTGAAAACCTGTTTGTGCTAAGCAGCTCTGAGCCTGCAGCAGTGATCGTTACTTTGGAACTTTAAATTGTTCTTAACGCCTCATTAGTAAAGTATTTTAAGGAACTACTTGTAGGCTGAGAAGCACCAAAATGCATTCAGCCTCAAGAGTGTACTGGTTTGGGGGGAGATCGGAAGCTATGAGTATTCTCAGTGGTTACAAAATTAATTGCAGAAAGCTTAAATATTTGTTCAAGGCTCTCCATGCCACATTTCCTGTTCTTGTATGTAAAAGCGGTTGAACTAAGTACACTTTCTACGTAAAACTGTCATCTCAATCTGTAAATATAAATACTTTTATACTTTTTTCTTTTCCCTCTCTCTTCATTGGTGGAAGACTCCCAATCAAATATGAAATAATACCTTGATTGCTCATTCGCTTCCCTTAATGAGGGACTGTAGTGACAGGACAAGGGGTAACGGGTTCAAACTTAAACAGGGGAAGTTTAGATTAGATATAAGGAAGAAATTCTTTACTGAGAGGGTGGTGAGGCACTGGAATGGGTTGCCCAGGGAGGTTGAGAGTGCTCCATCCTTGGTGGTGTTCAAGGCCAGGTTGGATGAGGCCTTGGGTGACATGGTTTAGTGTGAGGTGTCCCTGCCCATGGCAGGGGGGTTGGAACTAGATGATCTTAAGGTCCTTTCCAACCCTAGCTATTCTATGAAGTGACGACAAAGATGCTGTAAAAGAATAGCTCTACCAAGTTGGATCAAGGAGCCGTTTAATTCAGTACCTCATCTCGGGGGTGAGCTTCAGCGGAGGATGCATAATGGGGAGTGTAGACGTGGCAAATCATGGAGTGATGCTCTCTTTGAATATATTCCGCCTCCAGCAGTTTGTGACTCAGGTTTCTAGAGCTTGTGATTTTGTATTTAATAGCTATAGATGGCTAAATTCATGCGAGAAGACCTCAGTTTCCTTTTGACCTAGTGTGAACTTTTGGCATCTATAACATTAGGTAATAGAGCAGCTCTTTTTACTTTTCTATTTGCCACCTACTTGTTTCACTTGATTCTCTCATAATACTAAAAGTAGGGATCATGGACAAACTATTACTGATAGTTTTATAGATTTTTCACAAACCTGCTCAATTTTTAATTTCAGCTTAAAAAAAACTAACGCAATGTTCCGCGTATAGGAGCTGTTCCAGAATGTTACTTCTTATCATCCTTTCTTTCTTGAACTGCGATGCCCTTTGGGTTCTGCTGTCTCTGCTTTTGAGAATGAGGGACCAGAATAGCACAGGACATTCAAGATCTCTTGTGGATGCATACAGTGGCATGTAATGATTTTCTGTATTGTTCTCCATTTCATCATTTTTCAGTATAAATAATACTCAGCATTTAATTGATTCTTCTTGATTGCTGATGAGCACTGAGCCAGTTCTTTGTGGAGAAGAGCAGACCAGATGTGATCTCAGTCAAATTTGACAATGTCAGCAACTGTTGCATTGTTTTGTACTCATCTTTGATTTGTGCATTGCAGGACTTTCTATTTTGGTCTTTTGGGCAGTATGGTGGCCATGATAGGTCAAATAAAGTGATGAGCAGGCTGTATTCTGGCAGAATGGTTTAGTGCAAGGTGTCCCTGCCCAGGCAGGGTGCTTGGAACTAGATGATCTTAAGGTCCTTTCCAACCCTAACCTTTTATTCTATGATTCTAAGAACTATTCCATTTACATCTCAACAGCAGGTTGTGTGCCATAACGCAGTTGAGAGCTTAATAACACTTTATGGCTTAATTGTTTGGGTTTTTTCAAGTTAAGCAGACTTACTCTTAATTGTTACACATGTAGTATAGTATTTAAATGAATACCGTCATCTTAGCATCTCCTCTTCACGTTGTATGGACCACTACTGGTTGGTATCGCAAGGAATTTGCTTGTTTCCGCTGCTTTCCTGTCCAAGGTAGGGTGAAGCCCTCCTGTTGCTCTGCTCAGTATTCTCCTTAACCAAAATAATGCATGTCTAACCTTCATATTTAGCCAAGAGTAGACCTAGAGTTCAGGGTTATGTTACTTGGATGGATTTACAGGCAGATTTTTGGGAAACTTCAGTGATCTGTACCAGATGTCATTTCTGGCCCTTAAAGCCCCCTTTTGTCAAGAAAGAAAGATGCTTTGTAGTAACCCTTAGGCAAAGTAGCAGAAGCAAAATATTTTGGTCTCTCTTGGAACACTGATATCAGCCTCCTTTATAAGTTTCCTTGCTCTGGAGTAGATTTCATGTAGAGCATGTGAACTTTAAGACCTTCAAAAGAGGTCTTTGTTCACGGTCACTAATTTTATGTCTGTCTATTGCCATGTTTCATTATCCTGCTGTTCTAAATAAATAGGTCCAGCCAGGCTAACACTGATATGTCTGCTTTTTGTGAATACCTGAAGTACCTACAGGAGTTGTTCTCTTGTGCCTCATAAAATGGTCAGTATCTAAAGTGTAAGTTGTCAGTAATAAGGAATTAATTTCCTTCTCAGAAAGACAGTTCATAAAAAGGCTTTATTTTGGAAGCCCAGTACAAGAGGAGAAACTGGATCTCACACAGTCTGTTGTTAAAGAAGCTCTGCTGCACTTGTGTGAAGAAGTGAATCTGTGCCCTCATAGCAGCAACTTATGTTAGAAAAGCTTTGTTTTGTTTCTTATTTGTTTTGGTAGATAAAAGTCAGCTCCAGTGTGTGTTGAAGATACTTGTGATGAAGTAAAATATTGGGATCTTAGCTCTTGTGGAATCGATAGCACTTGAACCGTGGGGTTCATGATGTTTTACTGCCCTATTTTAATATTCCTATGGGGTTGGGGTTTTCCCAGGTTTCCTGTACATCTGTCGCTGAAAATAAAGAATGTTTCAGCATTGCAAATCAAGGTAATGTAGGTGTAGGTTTGTTTTGGTTTTTTATCCTCCCCACAATTGCCCCTGGGTTGATTAACCACTGATAACTGTTTATTGCATTTCATCTCCAGAAGAGTAGGACCTACTAGGTGTATGTAACAATGCAACCTGGATGGAAACCTCTTGTGTCTGTTTTTAGGTATGGGGATTCATGTTTAAAGGTCTAATCTCAAAGGCAAAGTAGTGCTTGGACTATGTCAAATTATTATTTAATTAACAGAGCTCTTTTATGCCAGATCAGAGTTTGTTCTATTTAAGCTTGGACAGCTGCTTTCAAAGTGTTTGTGTTGCAAAGAAATGTAGATGCAGTACAGGTATCTGCCTGCACCAGAGAACAGTGTTCTGTAAATGGAGTTGTCTGTTGACAGTATTATCTGGGCCTGGGTTTTTCTGTTTTCTACCAAGAATATTTTTAGGATACAGAGCATCTACCTGTGCTACCCTGGATGTTTGTGAGCTACCGTGGGGAGGATATCTGTTAAGACAGTGTTTTGGGGAATCTTTTCTACTGAACTCTGTAGAGGTGAAGGAGAGTGCAGAGCGTAAGGCTCTGACACAGATTCTGGTCTTGAAAGGATGTGAAATTATTGTACATGCAGATAACAAAATACACATGGATATGGCATTCTGAAAACCTGTAGGTATGCTGAGATGATTTAACTTTCATTCTGTTATCCTAAGTGAAATTCATATGGAAGTTATTCAGAAATAACTGTTTCCTCTGCCAGACTTCCTCATGGCTCTACAGTTACGCTGTTCCAGACTTCCGTAGTATCTCATATCCACGCTGTCTTATATACCCAGATACTGCATCAAAAGTTGTAACTTTTGAGGCTGGGTGAAGGTTAGAGAAGTCGGATGTAGGCAGAAATCTTTTTCTAATATAAGAGGTGGTTTCATTCATTCCCATCCAGCCTTGTCTAATTTAAATTTCCAAAACATGGAACCCTTCAATAATAAGGCATTAACTTACAATTTAAGAGGCCATCTAAATGTAAATGCAGAAATGCAGTAAAGCAGCTGAAGAAACTTCTCCACATTTTTAAGAGAGATTGAGTGTTGGGAAGTGTTCCAGGACTTGCATTTTACCGGATCAATCTGTGAATGATTGAATCTGTTTCTCTTCAACTCTTTACTCTGAAAAAGGGTTGTATCCTAGTTACTAAAATACAGTGTTAAGTTGCTTTCTGAAATCCTTGCTCATATAGTGTTTGTGGAGAGGAAGATTGCTCATTCGCATAGACAGATTTGTTTTTAAATGTAAAATCATCTTACAACACATCTCGTCTGCTGGAGACTTACTAATGAGGGAACCAAAGCCAGCATAAAGAATTGAAATGTAACCAGGAGTTTAATGGGTGATTAGAAATACAAATTTGAGCTTTTATCTTGTTTTAAAATGCATCATCTACATCATGAAGCCCTGTGTAAACTTAAATAGGTTTTGTAGAGTCTTCTGCTTGCTTTCCCTGTCAGAGGGGAGGGTCCTGTGTGGTGATACTCAACATGCTGTCCACAAACTGCTGTAGATGAGTTTGTGGAAAGAAACGGACGGAACAAATCTATTGTCACGGACATTATATTTGGTTTCAAAGAGCCTCAATCAGCACAGAAGATTTTCAGGGCATCTGCAAGTAGATCAGTGATTTTTCTCCACCCTTTTTTGTCCTCTTGTTTTATAGCTTTACTGTCTAAGCACATTGAAGAAAAATAAATAGATCCCAGTTGTGGCAGGAAGATTCAAACTTGTGCTAATGTTATTCTTCACACTGCCGGGTTTGACCCCCCTGTCAGTAACGGAAGGAAAGAAGTGGTTAGTAATGGAAGAAAAGAAAGCTTGAAGAAATACATTTAATGTAATTACTTTTGAAATGGAATTTGAAAGGTTTTAGTTAAATCTCTGGCTTGGTGTAAAATAACAGCGAATCTGAAAAACTTAACAAACCAACCCCCAGCATAGTTTGTTCATGGTTTTTTTTTTTCTGGTCTGGACTTTTAATGTCCTCTTTCCCCCTCAGTCTTTACCTCACTGCACAAGATAGTGCATGTAAGGTCCTTTCCAATCCTGACTATTCTATGATTCTATGTTTTATAAGGGTATTGCAGACGGGTTGATGCAGTGGCCTTCTGAGGGCTGCGGTCTTTGGATGCTTTACTGAAATGTCCCTTTCTGTTGTACTGAAGGTGGAACACAAAATTTTGCCGACTCATTGCTGCTTCTTTCACGTTTCCTCATCCTTCTCCATTCTGTAGGAGTAATTCAGCGTTTTCTCTTAATCTTCTTGTGAAGGTCTGGTTTACTCTTTAGTTGCCTGCCTGAAACGTTCTTGCTGTAGGCAGTGGGTTGCTGAATATGTAATTACACAGCATTCTTCCATTAGATAATAAACAGAATATAACAAGACAAAGTGGAAAAATCTTATTTTTATTAGTACATTCAGTTACTTGTGGTTTACTATCTAAATATACTCCCCCACATGCCAGAAAATGGGAGCTATTTGGATAAACATAGGGCCTCTAAGGACTTTACCTTCTGGGGTAAACAGTTTAACGTGTGAATTATAATCTTAAAAATAAATGACAAAGTAAGGCAGTTATGTTGGTGAGGATACTATTTTTATAGACAGAATCATTTAGAATGAGCACTGGGCATTCCTTAGCAGACTTAAGTGTCCACCCTTTTCATTTGAAGCAGTAATGCATGTTGAGGGTTTTGCAGTGATTTTAATCGGCTGTGGCTGTCATCTTTGGTTTTGAAGTGATTTGACTTTATGAGATCTTTGTTCTCAGTCACAGACTGAAAAGAAGCTGTTTCTCTGTCCTGAATGACAGGACATCACTCATTGGAGAAGTAGCTGCATCCCTCCATTCTTTTGCCTGAAGACTGAATGGTGATTTGTCTTTTGTCAAATTAATCCTTAATTTTTCAGGAAGCAAGAGCTTTCCTGAGAATGGAATTGGTGGTTTTTCAAGGAATAAACATTCAGAGTCATTGTCCTATTACGTAGTTTGTTTGTTTGCTTGTTTATAGTGTCCTTAATAATTGGTGAAGTCAAGTGACTGAACAACATGACAAAAATAATCTGTTCTGTTGTTCCCTTTGCTTTTCTCCAGACAAACCTACCACCTACCTCTCTTGAGCCTCTGAAAGAAATGAAGTTTGTTCTGCAACTACTTCCTTAGCTCTCTGTCCTGATAGAGAGGAGAGAGAAAACAAAACATGTTTACTTTTATTTTCGTTATAGAGGTCCATGGTAGAAAACAGGAGTATTAGTGGATGAAACACAGCAGAAGTAGATAGCAGGACCAGGTCAGCAAGCAGTATCGTCTTTCCCATAGTAAGGGAACACATTTAACTAAGCTTGTGTGTTCTATCTTTGAGTCAAAGTCCATTTTAATTGCATATATTCTGTTTAGTGACCTTGATTATTTTGTTTGTATTTCTTTGTAATGCTAGTAGATTGTTTTCTATTCTAAATAGCAATAGGAATAAAAAGCAATAGGGCAGTAGTGCAAGCAGACCTCCAGCAGTCTATGTTTGTAGCATGGCCTTCAGTTATGGTGCAGTCCGTTCGAGGTTCTTTGGTACAGGGTGGGACTGAACTGAAAATAAAACCAAAGGGGGGAGATATTGGGCATCTGCAAGTTGTTCAATGTTTGCTTCCCTGTTATGTTACACAGAGGAGAGCATTTATTGTCTTCATGTCCTCGCTTGTTTTAATTGTTCTCTTTTTGTTGTATATTAAGTTCTGGTGGTGTATTCTTCACCAATTCTCAACACAGTTCTTTATCTAATCCCTTTCTGACAATTTACAGTTCAGTCAAGGTTTTTTAATGATTTCCATAGCTTTCCAAGTTTGTATAGTGAAATAATAGCTTTTTGATGCCTAAGGTAATTTGTAGTAATTTTGAGGGGTTCCTCAAAGGGGTTCCTTGCACAGAATAGATTATTATAATAGTAGTACCTCTACCACTGATCACTTTAAAAGGGATAAAGTTACCTCTGTCTAACATCACCTAGTAAGCCTTCTAGATGCTTGGTTGTTCTGAAATTACTTTTGTCCCTTGTATACTAAACACTCATCATGGTGATTTCATAATAGAGACTACAAACAAACCTAAAGCTCTAAGTACAGTAAATATGCTGCCTTTAAATGCATTTTAATTTGGTCATTGTAAGATAGTTCTAAGCTTTGAAGTTACCCATCACTCATGGTGTGTTCTTTTGTTTCAGTCAGACCAGAACTAAATGGAAGTGGATTGGATTCTTGTGATAAGATTTAGGCAAAGTTAATTAAATACCAGTGTTTTCTATGGACAAGCCCCTTCTTTGGGCTGGTAAAATGCTATAGCATTGTCATGAATTCTTCTCAATCTGCCTGTCACTCATTGCTTATGACAGTGCTGAGAGAAATGACAAATCTGTGAAATGCTAAGGGAAGAGGAAGGGCATGTTAAATGTTCTTTTCTTTCTTGGTCCTCCTCAGCCTGTTGCATCTGGTGGCCCACATGAGTTTTTAAGGATGCTGTTACTCAACAAGGCATAATTTCTCACAGAAAAACTCAGTTACAAGAAGAGAATTACTCCACATTCCATGTCCTCCTGGAGAAAATAAAATCCACCTAGCTGCCTGTCAGAGCAAGTCTTTCATTAGGATATTAATGCAGAAAGTCAGGGATTTCAATGTCTGCCATACCGAGTGCTGCAGAGCCTGTCAAATGGCGTGTGTGTTTGTTCAGTGTTAGGACTGCTCTGTGTGGGAGTCATCACCCAGGCTTTGATTGCCCATTTATGTAACTTCTCTGCAGTCTGGTGTTTGAAAAGGGGGGAGGAAAACCCAGGAATCCCTTCCCAAAATAGAAAAGAAATACAACCACAAGCTGTTTCCTTCCTCTGTTTAGCATAACTGGTTTTAAAGTCTGGGCCTAAGGTGATTGCGGTGGTAGTTATCTCAGAGGCTGCAAAGCTTGCCTGCAATTAAGGAAGGAGGAGGGGGAAATGTGTGTGTGTTTACTTCTCTCAAATCTGCAGTAAAAGGAGCAGGATGGATGACACACACAGCAGTCAAGACTTAGCAGTGACAGCAAGCAAAGACTGTTTTGTGCTCCTCTGCAGCACAGAAGGCGCAACAGACTAGACTTTGTTGACATGTATGGGTAGGAGAGCTAATTAGAAATGAGAACAATTTCAAGAAGTAAAAAGATGTAAAAGGATGCAAAGAGCCAGAAATCTTGTGTGCCCTTCCCTTGCTTTACAGTTGGGCTGTAAACCATCTTAATTGGCTTGCTGAAGTTATCATCACAGCAAGAATAGGTCAGCTATTGCAGGAGGAAGTATTCCTTGTCTTCTGGTACAAGTGGACATCCAGTCCTGGCTCTCCATCTTCCACAGGTGCGCAGTAGATGCCCGGTTCTGCCTGATTACATATTGTTGGGAATCAGAATTTGACTAAGCAGTAATTCCTGTTTTCTTCAGGAGGAAGAAAACCCTGCAAGCCAAATTACATTTTTCTGTATCACTTTGTAACTTGAATGCTGGTTTCCTGTTCTTGAAAGCTGCAAGGAGTCCAAGTGTCTAAAGAAGCTCCAGTTCTCATCATATGAGAACATAGATGCCATCAGGAGACTGGGTTACAAATTTGTTTAGAAATCCTCTCTTCCTCCTATTCCATCAATGATTTAAATAAAACCAGCATGGACGTTGAAGTTACAATCTGTGCATATGACTGCCTTCTAGCAGTGTCTGGCATTTTCTGATGTTTTTAAACAATTTAAACACTTAAGCATTTAATGCAGTGCTGGCAGTTTGTAAAACGTTTTTGAGGAGGCTGTTGAAGTCCTACAGTTGCTTGTCTCAGAAGTACCTGGCAGGAATTTTACTTCACTGATCATTCTTGGGATACTGGTTAAATAGACCAGAGTAATTCCCAGAATAAGAAAATCAAACTGAACCAGAACGATGTGGGAAAGTGAGATGGAAGTGAGCGAGTTCATAGTAATATTTCCTATAGGCTTTTAACTAAGTACATCCAAGAGCTCTTAAAATTCTGCACACACTGTTCTGTGCTGTATTTTGCCATTCTTTTAAAGTATGCACATTTTATCACCTTAAGGAAGCATGCATACAGCAAGCGTGGTATAGATAAACCTTGCAGGTTTTATCACAGCCTGTCATTTGCAAGTTTTTTATCGTGATCCACTATAGTAAAACTATAAAATCAGTGTTGTCGGCATTTCAAGACTTTGTGAAGTGCTTGTAGATATATTCAAATGTGATATTCACCCCTGTGCCACCACCCTTCTTGGACTGTGCTGCAGTAAGAAGCACTGCTAGAGCCTTTTCATTATTCCAGCCAGCTCCCTCTCAGACTGTAGTCATAAATCTTTGCAGCTTAGCTGCACTTTCTGAAAAACCGGGGACTCATAAATCAAAGCTGAGACTCAGAATCCTCGCTAACTTTTACATTTGAGAAACTGAACTCATTGGAAACCATTTTCAGCCCACCTGTTCTGTTTAAATGCTAAAGTCGGTTTGTGTGTTGGGATTAATGCTTTTGCAGATCTTCTCTCAGCGTATGTATTTCTTAATTTTCAGCTTTTAAGCGTAACTTTTCATGTAGTGTTTAGCTGCTAGAAGGAGGGTTTGATTTTTCACATCTGCTTGGAATCTTTGAGGTCTATTGAGAGTGCTGGACTTGAGGCAAGCTCAGCGGGAAGGGTTTTCTGACAGTCTTACAGAATCCTTAGAGAGCCAGAAACCTTGAGACATAGGAACATGGCTCTAGCTGCAGGCACATGAACCACGTCTGAATTCATCAGAAAAGCTGAATCACTGGATGAGTAACTGTCCCTAACAATCAGATGACATAGCATCATGTGTGTTTACCAGGCATAGCTGTACAAGCTTTGAGGAAAGGGCTTTCTGAGTACATTAAGCTTTAGGTTTTTTGATTGAATGTACCTCTATGTTTGAAGTGCAAGAAGAATCTCTATGGTTGTGCAGCACATCAAAGATTTTTTTTGTTTGTGTTTGGAAAATAATGTGTAACTAGTTATAGTAGTATTATCTGGATTTAAAATCAAGGACAAGGTAACCTGATCTACTCTGATATAACATAATGCTCCAATAGCATTCTAGATTTCCAGTTTCTTAACAGCGTTCATTCTTTCCTCTTGTCACTTCTAATTAATGAAAACAGAATTTTGCTCCAGGTCTAACCTTAAATCCACTGAAAGCCTGAAGCTCTGTATGCTGAGCTGGTACTGCTGGCAAGATGAACGATGAAACACGTTGCATATGAATTCAGTAATAGAAAAATTGCAACCTATTTTTTTCAACATGTCTGTAATGAGACACATCCTGTGCTTTTTTACATCCAGAATTAGCGCTTACCTAGACAAACGTGTTCAGTATTTATATCAAACAGAAAAGATGAAGCTAAGGAGACAAGCTGTAACTAACTTTGTGAAATGGCTTTAGTCGGTGAATAAATGTCTGTGTTGCTGAACTTTGTTATGAAGCAGTAAGAATGTGTCTATCACAGAGGAGCACAAAACTCCCTGGTGGTTAGATCTGTCCCTTGAAGTGGAAGTAGTTCTGTAACTGTTTTCCAATAGCTAAAACAGCTTCAGAGCACCAGCTGAGCACTCACAAACTTTACTGCTTGGACTGGAACAGAAAAGAATCTTGCTAAAGGGTGTGGGGAGGGGTTTTTGTCAATTCTTAGTATGTAAAAATACAGCTGAAAGATGCAGAGTGTTGGGGGGATTTAACGCGTTATGTGTTTGTATTTAGGCATTAAGGCAGTATTTCAGTCTATTCTGATTTGAGATGTTTCTATAGTTTTAAATGTAAGAACACGTTTGTGTATATTACACTTTACTTGGTTAATAATGTTGAATACAGAGGGAGGTTGGCTCTTCCACATCTACATCCAGTGTTCAGTTAACGTGTTTGAAATTAAAGTAAGCCTTCCTGATGGTCTCTCAGCAGTGATTCAAAAGATAAAGGCAAACCACAGCTTACGTGCCAGTATTTCCAACTAAAACTAGAACCATAAATGGAACAAAATGAGAGAACAAAAATTATTCCTTAGGTTTTTCTTACACATGAAATAGAATTACTGTTTGCTAGCAGACATGATAGTTCTTTATTCTGGTGAACTGTTTCTTACTTACTTCCTTCCATTACCACTCTGTTTTCGCATATAATGTTTAAAGAGAATACATACCGTGATTTGTTGGTTATTTTTGTGTGCTGTTTAGTGCACATCTGAAGAAACATGGTTATAGTTTTTTCTTTCTTTTTTTCATCTTTTAAGGCCCCTGCTAAAAGAGATCCAACTCAAAGTACCGTCAAAGAAGACAAAGTTCATCTGTTGAAGTACAATATAGGAGATCTAGTGTGGTCAAAAGTGTCTGGTTTTCCATGGTGGCCATGTATGGTTTCAGCTGATCCCATTCTCCACGCCTACACTAAACTAAAAGGTATGTCAATGATGCTGCAAACATCCCAATTTCTTTAGGTATCCGTAACCATTGTTTTGGGGAAATTCTGTTCTTTATTCAGTTGTTTCAGTAGCTGAATCACCTCCTTGTTGTCAAGCGGAATGTTAAAATCATGTGAACACTATTCTTGAGCATATAGCAAACAGAGCTTTTTTCCTACTGTGTTTTTTTTAGCTGGGAACATTCTCTGACAGATATCAAAATTGTGATCTATGAAACTATGTGAAGTCTTATTAAAAATTATCTGATGGTACTTTCCACTGGTTTTATGGAGATGCTTGGAGAAGTGATATGGGCTAAAAATTTTATTGAAAGCTAATGGGAGTTAAATACTCCTGATGATTATGCTTAACTACAAGCAATCCATAATTCAGGCAACTACGTTTTCTGTGGTTCTTAGAAGCAGTACTGTTACCTACAGACAACATTAGTTTATTCTAAATACAAGGACTATCAAGTGTTAACAAGCTTTTTGAGTAGAATCTGTGTGATTTCTTCATGTCATTTGGAGCTTTGTTCTCTGTTCTGATACCTGAAACCTTTGAGGCATCTGTGCGCTGGTTGTAGAATGATTAAGTAGTGGAGTTTGGAAAGGACCTCTACAAGTCATATGGTCTCCAAGTCAGAGCAGGTTGCTCAGGGCCTTGTCCAGTCAAATATTTAATGTCTTCAGGCATGGTGACTTTGCAGCTTTTCTTGGCAACTGGTTCCAGTGATTGGTAGCCATTATGGCAAGAGACTTCTTCCTTTATCTAGTTGAAATTTCCTTTCTTTCAACATATGTCCATTGCCTTTTGTATTAGTGCTATGTGAGTCAAATTGATTAGGTACAATTTGCCACTGAGGAGCCTGTGCTGGCTATTCCCAGACACCTTTTTGTCTTTCATGCGCTTGGACATATAGGAGAATAGGTATTACAGGAGAATTTGCCACGTAATGTTGTGGTCACTGAGGGTAAGCTGGTCAACCTGACTTGTAGTTCCCCAGATTGTTACTGTTTTTCTTGAAGATAGGTATGATGTTTGGAGTGTTTACCTTTTTCCAGTCATTGGGTATCTCCCCAAATGGCTGTGACCTTTCAAAACTTACAGAGATCACCCTTGCAACCACATTGGCCAACACCTTCAACATCTTCTGAAGCATCCGACCTGGTCCAGGATGCTGGAGATGTGCAATCTGATTAAGTGCTCCGTGACTTTTCCTTAATATACTGTGGGTAGTGTGTCAGTCTTGCAGCTTTTATCACTAGACTAAAGGACCAGAAGGCTTCAGGATAGATGTTACAGTCTAAGAAACAAGCAAAACCCTGAGACAGAGAAGGTGTGGAGTCCCCCAGCCTGTGTCCTTTGTCACTCAGTCTCCAGCCCCAGTGAGCATTCCTTAGCCTTCCTTTTGCTACGGTTGTATTTACAGGAAATCTTGCTGCGGTTTGCATCCCTCACTAGTTTTAACTACAGCTGAGCACTGTAAACTGTTTTTTACTATGTTTATGCCAAACTGCACGGAAAGTTTAGAAAACCTGAAAACAGAATCCAGAAAATTTGCAGATTAAGGAGAAAAGCAAGAGGTTAATAGGAATATCAACCCAAAATAGGAGCACATAACTTTGTTTTGATACTTACGCTTCTCAATGATTTCATGTATTTCATTAGAATAAGTAGAAGTATCGACTTCCGTTGTTAGGAACGGAGTAGGGCATTTACTTGTCACTAGAGATTTCAGTAACTTTGAAATATGTATTTCCAAGTGTGGGAAAGCAGTGTTTTTGTGGCTTGGTTTTTCCCTAGTTTTCAAGGGTTGTATTGAGGACTTGGAAAATGGGCTAGAATATACATCTAAAATGTGCATTGGAATTACAGATTTCCAGTGTGGGGGAACTATAAGCATGAAGGATTGTAAATCTGAATAATCCTGACACGTTGGAGGTGTAGTCTGGAAAAAAAACAACCCCTTGGTTTAGTAGGAATAGGGGTTGGATTTTTATAGTGGTAGGTGATCAAGCTGGCAAATGAGTGGAAATCTGCATTTTCACAGAGAGGAATCAGTTGTATTAACCCATCGTAGTTTTCTCTGCAGAAAGACCAAAATCACACTGACATAAATTGAGCTGCTTATAAAAAGCATGAATTATATCCTTTGCTTGTCCAGTGGTAGCATGGCCTCAGTGGGAGTCTTAGTTTTTTTCTTTCTGTTTGGGCCATCTAATTCAAAGAAACATGGACCAAACACAAAGGTCTGAGAACAGCATGAATAGACATCTAGGAATCTTACCTGTGCAGGCAGACTGAAGGAGCTTGGGGCTGTTTAGTCTGACAAGGGGGAGCTAAAGGAGAACCCAGTAACTGGCCTTAGATTATTTAAGTTACATGCAAAGAAGAAAAGGCATAAACTCTTCTTGTTCTGGGAAGAAGAAAGCTAGTAGCAATGAATATTTAGACTACAGATTAAGAACTTGGGATAAAACAGTGATGCATTGGGGTTGATTGCCTGGAGAAATGGTGTGGGAGGAAGTTCTTTACTGAGAGGGTGGTGAGGCACTGGAATGGGTTGCCCAAGGAAGTTGTGAATGCTCCATCCCTGTCAGTGTTCAAGGCCGGGTTGGATAGAGCCTTGGGTGACATGGTTTAGTGTGAGGTGTCCCTGCCTATGTCAGGGGGGTTGGAACTAGATAATCTTAAGGTCCTTTCCGACCCTAACTATTCTATGATTCTATAGGAGGTTTTTAAGAACAGATTCAATGAGTATCTCTAGGATTATAGCTAGACTCAATGTTGGTAGTAAACTAAATGGCTTCTTGAATGCTTTCAAGCTTTCATACCGTTGTTGGAGTGGTTATTATAGACTCCTCAGACAAATGTTTCATGTAGCAGTCTTTCAGAGTTTTGATCAAGCAGTCTCTGTGAATTTTACTCATTGGATTATTAGGTCTATTATGTGATAATAGACCGAATATTATTTTAAGAGAAATAAAGCTGTTTATTTGTCCCTAACTGAATTACTCTGCCCCTTGAAAGGAGCAAGGTTTATGCTTCATTATCAAGAATCTCTGTGGTAGATTTTCCTAAGAAACTATAGAAATCAGTGTAGCAAAACCCCAGTGCCATTTGCCTGAACACAACCTGCAGAGTACTAACAGAAAAAAGGTTGTATGCCTGTGCCTTACGCCAGTGAGACAGCATTCCTCTTTACAGTGAATGCATGAATGAATGTTTCTTATCTAGGTTTCAGAAGTGTTCTCTTATCTTCCCACTTTCCCTTCTCTCTCTTCCACCACCCAAATCCTTTTCATTTCTTGCTTTGACTCCTTAAAAGCTTGGTTAAGATATGAAGTTGTGATTGCATATGGTAAAACTAGATGAAGTTTGTATCTCAGTTTAAGAATGTTATAAAGTTTAGGCGAATCGGAGATGAGGCTGAGGGCAGCAGCTATCCAAGCATTGAAAACATTTTCAAATGCAGCATTTTCAGAAACATCCAGGCCTACTTACAAGTTAATACACATGGAAAGCACTGACAGACAGTAGTAACCTTCAGTTAATTTAACAAAGCGTATTGTTTTCTGGAATGGGAACTATAGGAGTTTACAGAAGACTTCAAGTCCAGAAGTGCAGAGAACAGCCTATGTTGTATCTTAAATACATTTGTTTTTAATTTTCAGGACAGAAAAAGAGTTTTCGTCAATATCATGTTCAGTTTTTTGGAGATGCCCCCGAGCGAGCCTGGATATTTGAGAAGAGCCTTGTGCCCTTTAAAGAAAAAGACCAGTTTGAACAATTATGCCACGAAAGTGCAAAACAAGCCCTCACTAAATCAGAGAAAATAAAGGTAAGAAGCCACCAGGTCAGACAAGATTCAGAGATTTTTATTTTACTCTTAGAGGTATATACAGATATAAATAAATGTTTTAGAGAGCTTTAAAGACAGCTTGTTTTACAGATGCCTGTAGTTTTATACTTCACTTAGAGATGTAAAGAATAGGATGATTTACCACTGTTTATTACTTGCTAAAAATCAGTACTCTTCTGCTTTGTCATTGATTCATGCATGGTACCAGTACTGTCGAATGCAATTCCATTTTAATGTCTGAATGATAATTATACATTGCACTTTGTCTCTTAGAATTGTTTTTTGTTACTGTTGACATTTTTAAATCAGAAGTGGGCAAATTTCTCACACTCCTATCTCACCTTGCAGATGTTAAAGCCTGTTTCAGGAAAGCTGCGGCCACAGTGGGAGATGGGTGTTAAGCAAGCAAGTGAAGCAGTAGGCATGACAGTGGAAGAACGGAAGGCCAAGTACACCTTCATCTATGTTAGGGACAGACCTCATCTTAATCCTCGAGTGGCAAAGGAAGTTGGCGTTGCTGTGGAACCCCTGGAGGAGGTAGATGAGTCGTCTTACTCGAGCGAAGAAACCACTCAAAATCTGAAATCGATGAAGGAGTCTGGCATTCCTAACAAGAGGAGGAGAAGGACAGCAAAATTGTCAGCCACTGATGATATGGAAGAAAGCACTCAGTCAGGGACTAAGGATACTACTCCTCAAAAGTCATCCGAACAGGCAGAATCGAAAAGAGGGATAGGCTCCCCTCTCAATAGAAAGAAAACTCCAGCATCTACTCCGCGAAGCAGAAAGGGCGATGCAGTATCTCAGTTTTTGGTCTTTTGTCAGAAACACAGAGATGAGGTTAGTCTCTTTTCACCATTATTGCTGCTGATTGCCTCTTCTCATTTCTGTATTCAAACAAACTTCTTTACTTCAGTTGACAAAAAATAATTACTACTGTAGAATCCATAATACTTCAGCTTTGACTAGGTATGCCTGCATCAAATCTTTAAACAGGAACAGAGAAAGAAGGGAGTGGAGATGTGCATATAAACAAGATAGTGATAATGCCACTGTACTTTGACCATAAGTTGCTTGTATTAGCTATAATATTTTTTATGTAAGTAAAATGTATAGATATGCCAACATACACTTAGGCAAATATAGCAAAGGTTGTGCTGTTTATAGCAATCTATTTGTGGTTAGCTTGTGCATTCTTTCTGAAGATGTGACTCAATTCCTTTGGTTCCCTCGTCTTTGAGCTCAAGCTCCATTTATGTACCTAGAATCTTTTGCTGAGCTTCAAAACAATCTAGTTATCAAAGCTTGTGAAAATCACTGTCAGTGTGCAGTCTGCTGGGACAGAAATGCGGTCCTCTTGAGAGGATTATACTTGAAGACAAGGTAGAATATATAAATACCTTAATATCAACATTTCTTGGGAAAATGGTTTGAAGTATAAAAGCAGTACTGCTGTTCTAGCTCGTTACTTTAAAATCATGACCCTCAGTTTTCTTCCTTAAAACCTGCTCCATTTGCAGTACATTTCCAAACACTGAAAGAAGCATGAGTTCTAATCTTGTAGTATTCAGTAATAGCCACAGAAGGACCAGAAAGTTAGCGGTGACCTTGTCACACCCTACAGCTACTGAATAGTTAACTTTGTTAGAGGATATTTATGTCAGAAAGCATTAATAGATATAAACTTTATAAATGAGAAATTGAAAAAACAGATTCTATTGTATCAAAGTCAGTAAGTTGTGGTTCAACTTAGGATCTTTTTAGATCTTTGCAACTTAAGCTAATATTGAGAAAGAAAATGTTACACATACCTTTTAATGGCTTGGGTTAAATTGAGAGAAGCATTGGCTGTTCAGTTTGCTGGCTCTAGGAAGGAAAGAGGTTTGTAGCCAGACTATTAATGCAGATTTTGACATATTCATTATGAAAAACTGTATGGATAAATCATCTATTTCACATTTGAGAGACCTGAGTTCTGTTTCCAGTTCTTCTATAAGTAACCTCTTATATAGTGGCAAGGAGGAATTTCCTTGGCCTTTAATGTAGGTAGCAAGAAGTCTTGTGCAATACTGAGGGACATGAAATTAGTTTTCTGGAAGAAATGAGATTATTATGACTGGGTTTATGGACTCTTAGCCAGACATCTTACCGCAGAAGAGACATGCTGAGTCTCTGCTGTTGGTATTTCTGTTTTCTGTGCCATTTATCAAGCTGGATTCCCTACTACAGTTATACAGTAATTCTCAAATTAATAGATGGAAAATATTAAGATTATTACAGTCTTTGACATTGAGGAATTGCTTTGTCTTCAGTGTCATTACAGGAAACTGAAAAACTTGTGTAAACTTGAAAATCTTGCTGGTGGTAGTGGTTAGTGTTGCTCAGAGTTCAGTAGAAGGAAGCAAGTTTCAAAATACTATGTGTTTGGTGTATAAATATACATACAAATCATCCTGACATTTCTGTCTAAAATACCTTTTAATAAGATCAATCATGAAAACCCAAATCTAGCTGACTCTGATACATTCTAATTGGTACAGAAGCGCTTCTGTGTGTAGAGCAGAACTAGTTTGTGAAAGCTGCAGGTATCAGGTGACTGCAGATAATAGTCCCTGTAACCCAATCAGGGCAGCAGAACTTGTCGTTCCCTTCTCTTGATTTGCAGTTAACTGGCAAAGTGGGAAATTCCATATTAGATATTCATGCTTATTGCACAGAACTTGTTACCTGTGTACACTTCAGCCTGTCATGTTGCTTTTTAAATGGCAATTTTGTGCCTTTGGTGAAAGTTGGTGATCATATCCTAACTAGTCTTTGGAGTTTACCCTTCCATTAGGCTTACCTAGTTCAACTTGCATGGTTTGGTTTCCATCCAGGACTTCGTTTTGTTGCTGTTGTAGATGTTCTGATGCTGTAGAAGGAGTGGAAACGCTGGCTAAAAACCAGATCTGTTTTTGAGCTACTTGTATTGGTGGTATCTGAGAGTTTAGTGTATAGCTCCTTTAGTATTTGCATGTAGAAACTTAGAAGAAAGGAGAATCATGGATCCAGAAGAGGCTTTCTGGCCCCAGACTTGGGAAGGGATGGAAGTGCATGGAAAAGAATGACTGATGACTTCTCTTTTGGGGTCTCTAATAATTACAAGCTCTCTTAGAGGTAGAGCAATTTCTGGTGTGTCTTGCTTGGAGTCTGGCTTTGTTTGGTAGTAGGATTCATAGATGAGTTTGATTTTATTAATTACTATTTTTTGTGTTACATCTTCTGGGCATAGGAGGTGAGGAATAGTTGGAAATTTTAGGAATTAATGATGGGTGTTGGAGCACTGGGTGAACTGCTGGAAAACGTTTAATTATTTAAGAGGCATGTTTTCCTGAGGGAAGTGTTGAAAGCTTGGAGCACGTTCATGGTTCTAGTGACACACTGAAGTATTTTGTACTGTTGTCAAAGGAGTAAAGATATATTTTGTAATATTGGCATTCTTATGCAGTTCCTCTGTGAAATATAACCATAGTAGTCATTAGAAAGGAATGTCTGACTTGAGATGAAAGTGTCATTCAGTGAGAGGCAGACAGCTATATTGTTTATATTAATTCATTGATTTGGGCCTTGAGCCTGTTTTGAGGTAAATCAAAAGATAATTTCACTAGTAGGGCTTATGATTAAAGCTTTCTGCATGTGTAAGGAGCTGTTGAACATCAAGGCAAGTATAAGTGAAGCTAATACGCTGCTTAATGAGCTAGGACATGCCTGGTCTAATTAACTGTGTTTTCCACACCTGTAGTGATGCTAATTCCCGTGTCCAAGAAAAGATCTTCCATGTGTTCTGTAGCATAGTTAGACTTAGAAATAAGTATTTGGAAGAAGTGCATGGTTTTCATGTGCATCAAGATACACAATAAATCATTTCCACTATTTCTAATATTCCAGTATTCCAAAGGATGCTGGGGAGGGAGTCTTCATTTGGAACTGTAGTGATAGTACAAGGTGTAACGGGTTAAAACGTAAACAGGGGAAGTTTAGATTGGATATAAGGAAGAAGTTCTTTACTGTAATGGTGGTGAGGCACTGCAATGGGTTGCCCAGAGAAGTGGTGAATGCTTCATCCCTGGCGGTGTTCAAGGCCAGGTTGGACAGAGCCTTGGGTGACATGGTTTAGTGTGGGGTGTCCCTGCCCATGGCAGGGGGGTTATAGAATCATAGAATAGTTAGGGTTGGAAAGGACCTGCCATGTTCCTGGGTTGGAAATAGATGATCTTAAGTTCCTTTCCAACCCTATCTATTCTATGATTTCCAGTATGTATACCAGGACGGACTATTACTGTATGAAGACTTTGGTGATGACTGATGACCGTTTTCCTTGGAGGCATTCTTTGCAAGAATCCCTTCACCATGAGTGTACTTTGCTCATCATTTCATAGTCGGTTGAAAGTTGGGTTTATTTGTATTTTGGTGGGACCAGAGGTGATGTTCAAGCATATCTCATTTGTGTGAACAAAGCTGGTGATATATTCTTAGAGAATTAAATAACTCTGTGCACTAGTTGAGCATAATGACCTATTCTTAGCAGCAATGGTCAAAACTGATGCTAATTCCTAAAGAAATGAGATTTGTGGGAGGGGTATCTTGCAGGGCTGCCTACATGCCCACCTCTCAGTCAGTTTTTGACATTGTTGGATTTTAATCAAGCTTTGAGTACAGGTCTCCAAAGGTTCTTGTGTTCTCCAAGCTTTATGCAGGTGGGTTATACCAGATAGAAGCAAGAGAACTCTTCATACTCTTGTTAGGGAAAAATTACAGTATGAATTTCCCTACTAGACACTGAATAATCCCAATGGAAAGAAGGTGCTACAGCTGTTGTAAACCTGGAAGTAGCTTCAGTCACACTTTTACCCAGTTTGACAACAGGGAATGAAATTTTAAGACACTAACTCCTAAGAAATTAGGTTTAATCATTTCCCTTATCACTGAAAATTTGCATTTTGGTTCTGTTGAATGGTGTTACTGTTTGAACACTTGGCTTTGTTGGCCTCGTTTTTACTTGCTCCATGATTTTGGGATATTGGTTGCATCACTCCAGTAATAGGATTTTGGAGAATGCTGGATAATGAGATGAGAGGGGTTGCTTTGAAGCTACTGTTTCATTTCTGTAAATCATATAATCTTAGAGCTTTGTGAGTTCTGTGATTAATCAAATCTGTGTTTCCTTAAGTAGAAGTATGGGAACAGTGAATGAGTTTGGGAGAATTTTTCTTTGGTTTTAATACTGATTTTTTGTTTGTGCTGAATAAATCTCTAGAAATTCTCTTCCAAGTTCCTTGTTGATGGCTTCTATATGTCATGCTCATATTATTAAGAAAAAAATGCACAACTCTTTGTGTTCCTAAAATGTACATAATGTAAAATCATGAACTAATACAGGGAAATGTTGCATCAGATGCTAGCGGGTGTAAATCTCTGTTAAGACAGGTGTATGAATTCTGTGTTTAATGAGTTCTCCTATGAATTGATGGATGTCTCTGCAGGCAAACATATACTCCAGTATTACTCGTTTGTCTTTTGTGGTGTAGATTTAAACTTCATCAAGAAATAATACAATTTTTTTTTTTGATGACTGCAAGACAAGATTTTACACTTACTCTATTTTTTGAATGTTGAAAGGCCAATAGATACTTCCAGAATTCTTAATACCTCTGCATATGCTTATAGATTTTTTTGTTTGTTTTTAGGAAGAGAGAGAAGTGGTTATTCAAAGGAAAACTGGATACAGAAGGTTTTAATCTGGTTCTGTCTCAGCATAAGTGTTAGATAACTTGTTTGTATCCAGTTTTTCAAAGCGATAGGTGAATGTACACCATTCTTTTTAATGGTCACCTTGTTTTAATACAACCCTATTTCTGCATGTGTAGGTGGTTGCTGAACATCCAGATGCTTCAAGTGAGGAGATTGAAGAATTGCTCGAATCGCAGTGGAACATGCTTAGTGAAAAACAGAAAGCTCGCTATAACACAAAGTTTGCCATAGTGACCTCTCCCAAATCTGAAGAAGACTCTGGTAAACGTAAAACTGTGCTAGTGTACTCTAACTAAATTTGATATACATAGTGGCGTTAAACTAAGCACATATTTGAGACCTGTAGGGAAAACAGCTTTCACTGTTTTCCAGTTTTAATTCTTGGTGTTTGTGCCAATAGCAAAGGAATGCCAATGGTTACAATAAACACAACCCATGAAGTCTACATTTCTTGCTCATTGTTCTGAAAAGTTGTTATATGTAAACCTACTGTTTAGAGATTGCTGATTTCTCATTCTTCTTCTGCCCATAAGCAGCTGCCATTGCATCCACTGCCAGTACGAGTGGATGGTGGGAAGGGAAGACGAAGTGTTGCTACTAGTAAAATTTGAGGGGTTTTCTTCATAGAATACTTAGGAAATGGTTTAAAAAGTTTAATCAGTGCTATACTTTTTCTTCATATATACCTAAAGTATATTACCTCATCTCACCATCAACTCAGGAAGAAGTATTCCTAACTTTATGCTGAAACTTTCATCCATTTGGCATTTGATTGTGCTACTCAAAGTGTGTAGGACATTGTACAAGATTGTAAATACTCTTTATTTTCTCTCTCTTTCTTTGTTGCTGTTGTCTAGCATTTGGGTTTGATAAACAGTCTCAATTATATTGCAAAATATTGGAGGGGGTTTGGAGTCACTTATTTGAGAAAGGAGGAGGAAGATAGTTTGGCATTTGCATGAACTTTATCAAATTTAGGAGCATTGTTCAAATTTAAATAGCTTTACAGCACTGTAAGAAGACTTACGATGGAAGTATTAGAAGCCAACAGGTGCTGCTTTGGGCAATGACAAGAATGAGAGGGAGTGTTTGAAAGTTTGTGAGACTTGGAAAAACTTGTATAAAAATGGCAGTCAGTTTTGTTAACTATCTGTGTGTGTGTGAAATAACATTTTGTGGAAAATTGAAAAGTTTTTAACTTAAAATTTTAAGTGTTAAATATTTGGATATCAGTTTAAAAAAAAAAAAACACATTCTGTATCTCTCAAGGTTCATCATTGAAGAATATTGGAGAGGCCAAACGTAAAGTGTTTCAAGACTCACCTAAAAGGAGATCAAGATCCAGAAGTAATTGAAATTTGTGTTGTGTGCAAATAGTTCATCATTATAAGTAGCTATTGAGTGTATTTTTTTATGTAATCGCCCACGTATCATAATCTCTTTATTTTTATCTCAGATGTTGTCTTCCTTGGCGTTAGAATTTTAATGGATCCCAAATTAAATATCTAAACACTGTAGTGCTGAATTTTGTTCACCTTCCTCAGTGTCATATTGCAAGAAATGTAATTGAAATTGTACCTGTACCAGGTGTTTCTAGTACATATATTGTGTACATTTATAGTTATCTGCAGATGAAAACATGTCAGTTCAATCATTCCCTACCCAGATCCTCTTATCTTAAACTTGGAAGAATATTGTGGGATTTCTTTTGCTGGCTTTTTGTAAGTAGCAGGTTCTCCTGGAGCCATTTCAGTCTGCTTTGTGGATTGAGTCTGATAATAGAATATGTCCTAGATTGTTTAAGATAAGAACATTAATTTGAAAATTATCCATATTTTCAAGTTGCTATATTTTTTTATACTTACAGCTATTTGTTCCCACTGGAATAGAATGCTTGTAGCTATAGGGCAATTTTCAGTTAACATGTTTGTGCCCTTGGAGCTTGCAATCTTCATGCTAATAATACTCTGTAGCTTCATAAAATAGAGTACTGGAAAGTGTAATAATTTTGTCATTTCATCCTGATGGAACAGACCACTTCCTAAACCTTCATCTGTCTTTTTGAGGTAGAGTGAGTGCAAATAATAGCTGAACCTGTGGAAGGGGTATGTAGGTTAGTCACTGATCTTTTGTAATTTTAGCAGCTGCTTGAACTTTACTGTGAACAATCATCTAAATATGTGAATAAGTCCGTTGGTTTAAAATGACCAATGTGATTCTGTTCTTAGGATTTTGGTTCACAAAGGAAGGGGATCTTATAGTCTCCTGTGAAATAAAAGTAAGCTTGTTAGAGTCTGGAACTGCCATACCAGGAAAAGAGAATTAATCTGTACAGTTGGTGATATCTTGTCTTTTCCAGAGGCCCCTTAGTAGATGTCACCAGTATCTCCATCATTTGGAGAACTTTAAGGAGACTTAAGGAGGAGACTTAAAAATTCATTCAGTGATAAGACACTATTACAAAGTGGAAGGAGAGATAAAAGCTGTATAGATCAATCATGTGCACTCTGCTAATATGAAACAAATATTGGGCAGTAATATTCAGACCTTAAACTAGTGCTTATACAGGTAGACTTGTCTTTCTAAAATAGCTTGAGTATGAAGCCGTTGATTTGGATGTGTTCTAGAGTTAGTCTTCAGCACCAGAAACCAGACCTTAAGCATTAAGAGGTCATTAAACTGTGTTAATGTTTAACCATGTTTTAAAAATAATGACTGAAAGAAAAGTAACTTAAATAACTAGATCAGTTCAAAATAACTTGAAAGTGGGTTTTAGATTATTTTTCATGTAAGTTTCCCCCATCCCCCATCCCAAGGTAACTTACATGGAAATAAAAGAAAACAAAAAAAGAGGACAAAGGAACCTACAGAAGATTTTGAAGTTCAGGAAGCACCTAGGAAAAGACTCAGGATGGATAAACAGAATAATCGGAAGGTAATTATGTCGTTGGTTTGTTTGGGTTGATTTATAGCAGCACCAATCACATTGCTGTAGTTAAGTTTGTCAGCATTTCCGTTTTCAGGGTTATAAAGTAGCCAAACTCTGGTAAATATTCAGAGATAAATGTGAGTTATTGCTGTGGGGTTTTTTTCCTTTGGTTTTGAGGATGGAGGTGTATGACAATTGCACTTGATACTTAAAACTGTGGTGAAAATGTGTGTCTAAATCTGTTTCCCTAAGGAACGTGCAGAGGCATGACCTTTCTGTGTTGTCATGCTTTGTAGTTCTTTTTCTTTCCTCCTGAATTGGAGTTCAGAGATGTAGAAAAATATCTTTAGTCAATACTTAACTTTGACAATTTTGGGGGGGGAGAGAGGAAAACAAGCAAAGCAAAACAGAAAAACTACTTTTCAAGAGCTGGAAGCCTATAGAACATTTTAGGGTGGCATGCTGACCCATTTGTTAACTTACAGAGCTGCAGTAAATACTACAGTATAGTTACTGCACAAATTGCAGGCTCCTTCCTTTAGCTTGCTTATGAGGATGAGGATTTTCTGTACATAGGTCACTGAAACTATGGGTATGGATACAGCCCAAATCTTGTAGAGACTTAAGCACAAGTTTATTTAGTCATGCATGTAAACCATGGGTTAAACTTCATGGGTTTTACTTGTGTGTAAAGCTTAGCTCAAGTGTTTTCAGTATTGTACTGTAGTGTATCACAGACCTCATCTCAGGACTTCAGTAGTACTGTGATTAAATGAAGCAACCTAATATAAGGAAAGGTAGTTGATTTATTTTTTAAATGAATTATGGAGGTCACCTATGTCAGTGTGTTTGGTAGGCTGGTTATTGTAGTACCTCTGTTGATATTGTGAGTATTGAGACAACTCGTCTAGAGTTCAGTATAAAAATAAAGAGAACTTCAGATACCCAAGCTTAATGAGCTTATTAGCAAGGGACAAAGATAATTCTTTCAGAAATGTTGCTACCTTTGCGAAAAGGAGGGCCAAAACTAGTTTTTGCACTTCATGCTCTAACGGGTTAGTTGTTGAATATTCATTTTGTGTCCTAGGAGAATTTTTTGGGTCCTTTTTAAACTTCTCTAATTGATTTGGATTCACTATAATACACTAGATCCATGGAATAAGTAAGTTTACTTATTGTAATTAATTCCTGCTTTGAAGTCCCTGTTTTGCTTGCCCCTGAAGTTACTTCTTTACTACCCCACCAGCATTCATAAGCTGCAATTAGCCTGCATTATCCCAAGCAGAATGAAAGGTGATTGCAGTGTAGCTCATGCAGAGGAAGTCGTGATACCTTTGATGCTGTGGCACAGATGTGACTATTAACAGGAAAACGAATGAGATTAATTATTTCCAGAAGATACATACCACTAATAATGCTTAGTAATGTGCGTTTAAAAAGTGTTGTCCTCTATCTGATCCGTTTATCAGAACTAGGTACTAGGAATCTGGTGTGTGTAAATATCAGGTAGTTTGGAAACTCTAAACTCGTATAGCTGTGTTTGTGCTTCTGTCCACAGAAGGGTTGTATATTGTGGAGTCGTTGCTGTGTGGTTTCTTTTATGAATTCTCTCTTAAGTCTCTTTCCTGCATTCACCAGCCCAGGGTGCTTCTAGCTGTATGTGCTGCTGCTTAGTAAAACATGTAGTGAATGACAGTGAAAATGTCTATGTAATGATTCAAAAAGCAAACTCTTAACCAAGCACCTTCCTTCTGCTATTCCCAATTTACCTATAGGCTTTTGTTACAATCATTTTGGATAGGAGGAACTTTAATGATGTGTTCTCATTACTTCTTGCATGAGAGTCATCCTCTCCTTTTTGTCCTTAATTCTCATTGACAAAATCTGAATGTTCTCGCACAAAGTAACCAAGCCATAAGTACCCATATGGAAGTCTTGAAAAACTAATTCGCTCATCCGTGCTTTCGTGATGTACATAAAGTGCACATTAACAAAATGGGGGTTCTGTAAAGCATGCTTTAAATTCAAGAGTGAACTGTACTGTACGTTTGCTTTCATTTTTACACTGAAGTGTAACAGTAATCTTAGAAAACTGATATTGAGAGCTCTAGTGGTGGCTTTAGTGATAGGGCATGTTATCTACTGAGAAGCCGGTAAAAGCACAGTGTAGCACATCTGTAGTGCAGTAGCCATTCATATTTGCTTTCACAAAGGAAACTAATTCTCTGGCCTTTGAGGTGTTTGCCTGCACATCTTTTGCAAAGCTGAATGTCAGATGAAGACTATAAAGTATGTAAAACCTTCTGTGCAGTAGTATTATTCTTACTAAGTGAGCATTTGTCAGGGTAGGCATTCTTGGCTATGATTTTGGTGACTTCTTACTTGAATGAATTTGTAAAATACAAAAAGGAAAAACATAGTGGCATGTGTAAGGGACAGAGTGTGATTTTGACAAAGCTTTGACAAAACCTTCCCCAGTTTTTGGCCTAAACTTTTAATGATAAATTCTCCATCTGGAGCAAATTTATGTTCCCTTGAAAGTAGGGGGTTTTCTTTTGGAAATGCTGAAACAATCTTAACCATAGTAATTTAAACCATGGCACTGCTATAAGTTGTGGAGTTGAAAGCAAGCCTCTGTGAGACTTACAGTAATGCACAGGGTTTATTCTCAGATTTATATACTAATCCTGCAGCTTACCTTTAATAATTGAAGGTTTTAATTTGACTATTTTAGACAAAGAATAGTAAGGGTAATTTACCTGTTTTCTGTTCATTTAGAGCTCCCCTTTCGGTATGCTGAGTTTGGGATGGATAAGTGGGCTGCTGGAATATTGTGGTCTTTAATTTTCTCCTTTGTTTATGGTTTTGTACCCTGTGCTGTAAATGAGTTTTAAAAATCACTTAAATGGCGCTAGCTTAACTCCATTACCATTCAGATATTTGTAAAGACACTTTCTTTTGAATAGCATAAATCCAGAAGTAATTGCCAGATTGATCCAACCACTCATAAATTAGGAGTTTTTTTATTTTTTCATATTTTTTTTTGTGACAGAGGGAGACAAGCAATGACAAAACAGCCAAAACAAACTCTTCTAAGGTCACAGAAACCTCCTCTTCACAAAAGAACCAGTCAGGTAATGTGGTCAGAATAAGTTTTAATGTCACTTTTTCAATTAAATAACTTAAACAGGTTGTCCGAGGCAGCAGCTGAATTTTGCTGATGCCATAACCAGTTACAGCCACGGTGCCACAGATGGGGCGGGGGGGACATGCCCTCTTCCTCCACTACCACCATTTTGCAGCGTTACATTTGACTGAAGTTGTGTATTGCTGATTTAGAGCAGCAGTTCACAAGTTCACCATTTGATGGCACCAAATTAAAGCTGTTGCCCTGTGATCTTGGCGAGCACTGATGCAAATCCTACTGCTCCAATCTGTCATTGTGCATTAGACCAATAAAAGAAGTGCAGTGACCATCAGTGTAATCAGTTATGATGTGATGTCCTTTTAAATGATGGTTGATGGGAGGCAGTGTGGAGCGCAAGGGGAATTCTAAATAACCTTGAACCAAACCCCAAAAGTTAGGCTTGTTAATGATGCTCAAGTTCAAGGTCACTTCTGTGAGAGCATGCCTCTTTAGGTATTATAATGATTTGCCAAAGACAAGTCAGCTTCAGCAAGTTCTGCACGATGTAGAAGTGGGGACATGCCATAGATAATGTCTGGTACCTGGCTCCAATGTATTAACTTAACAAAGCTTTAGTGGTACTCAGATTGTGATGAGATCATGTAGGCCTTCTAATGTTTTTCTGAGGAGATAACTGTTACCTCTGCTTTAAAGAGGTCTAAGCCACAAGATATTTTAATAGAAATGAGCTTTGGGAAGATATTCCGTAGCCATTTTTAGTACATATTTGACTGATAGAAACCTCTTTATAAAATCAAGCCAAAACACAAGGTTTCAGAAATTTACTTCATGTTGTCTCAGACCCACGTAGGTGCCCAGAAGACCTCCCTAAATCATTCCTTCCTTTAGCCAAAGGAGTATTTTTAAATGGCTTCAGGGAGATAACGTTTTAAAGTTCCAAACTTCACTTTGTAAACCAAAATTATTTTACAGCAACGAAAAATCTGTCTGATGCATGTAAACCTCTGAAGAAGCGAAATCGGGCTTCAGCAGCAGAATCTTCAACTCTTGCTTTTAGCAAGAGTTCATCTCCTTCAGCTTCCTTAACTGAGAATGAGGTAAAAAAAAAGTGGTGTTTGCACACAGCCATTTAATTACAAAAATGATCAGGTGTGAATCTTGTTTAAAAACACAAAGATCAAAGGCGAATTCTCTAACGTTGGTGCTCTAGACAAGTTACAGTTTTGGCCTCTGTGAAACCTGTTAACGTGTGCATTGCAAATTCATTTATTGTAATACAAACGTCTGATTTGGGGACGTGGAGATATTATTGTGGTTTTTAATGTATTTACCAACAAGGTTTTAGAATTGTAACCTTCTATTAGAGGCAAAGTAAAATGCCAGTGTGTTCTGTATTTTCTTCTACAGACTTTATGTAAGTGTACTACATTAGTTACATTATGTAACTCAATATTGTCATGTTGCCATAGCTTTTATATTGAAGCAAGTTTCTTAATCCTCTATTTGATCTAGAACTGGACAGTTTTCTGAGCAGAGCCCCTTTAAGCTCAAGTTAGTTTTCAGGCTGTTTAAGTACTATTTCTCTGATGCAAATAGCTTCATTGCCAGTAGAGTTAAACAGGCAGTGAAGGATGTATCTCTTTGATACTTACTAATCATAGTCTTAGCTCTGCATATTTGGAACTGTAATTCTTCTCAATTGACATACAATAAATGAAATGTATGTACCAGAAGTGTATTCATACAATCCATTAAACCATTCCCCAGGTCATCTACGCTATTAAAACCAATCAGCCAAAGAGTGGCAGCATGAGGATGAAGTATGCATGCTGTTTTGCAGGTGGATTCAGAAGTGTAGTTGGTAGGATTTAGTAAAATATCCATAGACAAACAGCTCCAAGCAGTTTGTATTACAAAAGCTGTAGAGAAAATACTTCCTGCTAACAAGGGAGTAGGGCTTCCAGCCATGCTAGAGACTATTTCATCTTCCCTAACGAAACGCATGAGGTGCTTAGACACTATAATGAATGCAATTGAAATATTTAGACAATATTGAATAAATATTGAATAAATGGTTTAGCTTTGGGTGGGGAAAATAAAGGTTGCATGTTAATGGCTGTATATCTTAATGTACAGGAAAAGTATTCTAACAAAAAATCCAATAAATTCTCTCACCTGTACCCCAATACAAAGCAAGTCCTGCAGGAAGTAATGAGCAGCAGTCAAGAATTGTTCTTATTTTGTTCTCTCAGTAGAGAGACTCCCATCTGTTGGTCTACCAGCTTCTGCTGTTTTGGCTTTACTGCTGGGACCTGCTGTTTGTACTTGGGACCATCTATTCAGCCAGACCAGTTAAAGAAACATACTGTCTTTTTGGCTCTAAATATGTATCTCTAAATATTACAATCTCAGGAGAAAGATTCTTTTATTTCTAGATAGTGTGTCTTTAAAATGATATCGCTGGAAATCTTTCTCGACAAAAGGCCCATTTTTGTAGGATTGGGGTTATGATTTAATGGGTCACATGTAAAAAGGGATATGGTTCTATAGGCTGAGGTGGAAATTTTAAAACTTGGCTCTTAATTTACTCACCTACTGCTAAATAGCAGAAGATGTGAGGAAAAATAACATGGTGGTACGCCGCTCAGAGATCACAGACTAGAACATCAGTTTATTGATTTCAAAGGTTTAAAAGGTTTTAAAATATCAAAACAATCCAAATCAAGATAATGGAAAATACACCCTGTCAAATAGCAGAGATTTTTGGAGGGCTGGGTGCAGGTGGGGAGTAGATTAGTGGACTAGATCCTTAGGTGGTCTAAAGCTACACTAACCTCAACTTGTACCAAGTAAGGATTGAACCCAGTTTGTTTTCTATGCTACTAGATATATTTTGCCTTTGAATAAAACGAAAATGTCAGGCATGTGTTTCTGAACTTGCTGTTGATCTGTTCTACAAAAACCCAGGAAATACCTAAATTTTGGGTTGTGTGTGTAGCTTTAAAAACTTTTTTTTTTCTCTTTTTGTGTTATTACTTAGCACTTGTCTAAATGACTAAATGTGTGTGTGCCCTGAGAGCGTACAGCCAGAGAGGAACCTTCTCCAGAGTGTTAAGGGCAAGAGTTTAAAAACCAAACACAATCATGCAATGATGAAAGCTTTGCACAGATAATGGAATAGGATGTAACTCTTCTCAACATTAAATACATTTGGTGATTAACTTTTATATTTCTGTGGTCACTATAATACTTCTAAATGTTGAGTTAGATGCTCTCTTAACAAAGACGGGAAAGGTTCTGTATATTCCAGAAGCACATACACCTCCACAAGCAATACTAAGTGGATTCCGGCCTTTGTTTCTTTTCCTTTCATTTCCCCCCACGCTATCTGTAGACAGCTGGTTCCAGAATGGAACCTGGATATGACTGTTATTTGCCAAGGACTGTTGCTAGCTGCACACCTCTTAAATCTCAGTGCATTGCAACTAGGTTTTAGGAAGGCTGTGTACAGTAAGAAGGGTGCGCTCAGTTTTCTTCTTGTTTGAAAGATGCATCTTTCTTGACCTTTTAAAAAAGTACTATTTTGGATGCTTTTTGCTATTATTGGGGATATTTTTTTAGTAGTGTTTATTTGAGATACTGCAACATCAGTTAAGGCCAGATTTTTAATTGATAAGTTACTTTGGGTGTGTAATTTACAGAGGATAGAAATGGGGTGGGGGTTCTTAAGAGCAATCAAACATTTATAGACCTATCAGAGATTGAAAGGTAGACTTTCACTCCCTTCAGAAATTGTGCTTGCAGGTTCTTGTAAGATGAATGGGCAGAAACAGAATACATGAATAAACAAATTTTATACCTGCATTCAATCTTGAAATGAAATACTTAATTTTACTTCTAGGCACTTGATACCAGTAGTCATTTCCTCCAGTACTTCATGCCAAATATGGCGGTTTAAAATCTACTTCCTAATGAGCAACTGGTAGGTCAGATATGAGAAAGATGCTCAACACTTTGAAGTCTGCAACAGCTCGGGGTAGCTTTTTACTGCCTGTGTCAGACATGGTGTAATCATCCAGAAGCTCATGATATTTGTGAGAAGAGATACAGGTGGTGTATTCTTGTTTCTTTTTTTCCCTCAGCCCTCCACCCCCCCAATAATGTAGTAGGTGCCCTTAGAGAGTGTAACCACTATTTTTTTACTAAATAAAAAAGGCTTTACATTACCATCACTGCTGGATTATTGGCACGCTTTGTGGGTTTGCATGAAATTTATCTGCTTTAGCTTTTCAATCCATTTTTGTGGGTTTTGGCTGGCTTCATTTAGGTTGGATGGATTTGTTGACAGCAGATAAGTGTCATGGTATCCTGCAGTCTCTGGATACTACTTCCAAACTTTGTCAAAGAAATGGTAACTTTTTTCTGAGAGAGGACAAAATAAAGACCATGAAACACTCAATTCTGAGCTAGCTTGTTGTTCATTGTATCCTCATGAAGTATGAGCTGACCAGCAGATAGCAGTTTAAAGAAGCCTTCAAAGAGATTTTGACGGTGGTGTTTTTATCAGGAGTTCCTCATATCTTCCCTAGGGGGAATTCTTTCTATAACATCCAGTGTCAAAGCGAGCTCAGTTGCTGGTTCTATCTACAACTTCTTGTGTTTCCAAGGCCTAATAGGGCAAGTTACAATAATGTAAACCTGAAGTTCTGCGCTTTTTCTGCATATTGAGCAGTAGATTTTTTTCTTATTACTGATTTGAGGTAGATTTGGTTTATTTGCATTATTTAACGGGTATTAGCATGTATACGCAATGGAGAAAACACATACCATTCTTAAAAGGTAAGATATTTGATTGAGAAGGCAGTCATGAGACATGTACAGCTTGCAATTGAAAAGTATGTCAGCTCCATTTATTGACGCTGGAGTTTAGTTGTCCTACAGTACACAAGTAAACTATTTTAGGTATGCTTACTGAAGGTTAAAACTGAGATCCTAAAAACAGGAAGGAAGAAACGAATTAACATTATTCTAAACGAAGTACTGGCCTACAGCAAATAGAGCTGAAGCTAACCTTGGAGGTTGTTAAACGCAATCAGTGTGCTTCTAGCATTCCATACTAGGTTACTGGGAGGGTAATTTTCTCTTCAAAACAATACTTAAGGATGATTTAATATCTATAGTGCCACCTTAAATCCTCTGACTTAGCAGACAGTTGTTTCCTGTGTTTGTTTCTGTATGCCTGTAGATGTTTTTTGGTTTTCTTCCCTGTTTCAAAGCACCAGTGAGCAGTCAGGGGTACATTTTTGTGGAACGCTGCAAGTTATTGGACTTGTTTCTTGCTAAACCTCTGCTAAAGCCTCTAACAATTGAAATGACCTGCATCACCTGCCAGATCATACGGTTTGGTTACTGTGCTTCTACTTTCACATGGAAAAGAGTTCTAGGCATGACTTTTGTTCTTTGGCAGCACGTTCTGTGTAGAAAATTAAGTTTCTTTATGTAATTATCTTCACCTTATGTATTACTTAGGCTTCAGAGTGCAGAGAATCTGTTTGCTGAATGTTTACATGATGTAGGTTTTGATTCCCCTACCAAAGTATCATGAGTATCTGTAGGCAATTTTATCATGTTTTAAAATGTTCTCATAGTTTGAATTAACTTTCCAGGCAAATTCAGAAATGCATAATATCCTTACCTGAAACGTCTAACTCCTGCTAATAATAAAAATGAAACTTGTCCCAGGCCGTCTTTTTTGCTCTTACAGTACTGTGTACACTTGTGGCACTGCATACTTAAAGAATTTATCTAGTCTAGCAGTATGGGCCAAAATACCATTCTTCATTCAGTTCAGGAATTCTTATACTGAAATAAAGGAAATGTTAACTGTAACTCAATTGGCTCTGTCAGTTTTTCTGTCTCCGTGTGGGTGCACGATAGATTGTCTTTTGAATACAGTCTGACCTGGTGTTTGTATGTTGCTTGTTGATTTACGCTCCTTTAAGTTGTGCTTAGATTAAAACAAACCCAACCCTGTAGCCACTGAGATATTGTTATTGAGGAAAAAAAAGGCAGTTGGGGTTTGTCTGTGGTAAGACTAAAGAGTTTGCTTATCAGAACATGCATACTCCAACCTCTCTAGAGAAAGCTCTTGACCAGACCACTTCTTCCTGGATGATTGTGGTACAGCAATCACTGACTCTAAAGTCATGTCAGGAAGTCTGAGCTCATAGCAGTGTCCTTCATTTAAAGCAAAGTGGAACTTAATAGCCAGCAGCATTTAGAAGTCATGGAAACATGCTTCTGAAATGCTTTTAGAAAGATGCAGTGTATCTGTTAAAGACAGCAGATGACCTGAAAGAGGATGCCGCTTAACCCAGTGAGTGTCTGACAGCTCGGAAAGAGAGGCAGGTCACTCTTTGTGGGCCCTTTCTTTGATGGATCCTGCTGCGGAGGTGACTTTCCTTCCACTTTTTTCTTTGGTAGGCAGTAATTTTCTGCCATGCTTTGTTTTCCTTTTATATACCCCTGCCTTTAAAGTAAATATGCGGAGTGGATTTTGTTTCCATTTCATCTTCTACAGCCAGGATTATAAAACAAGAGATGCTCAAGTAAAACAGGGAAGAGGGAGAGTTAACTTTTTTGGCTCTGGAAAATTTTGCCCTTTAGTTGCTTTTATAACTGCTTAAGCACAACGTGACAGAAGAACACTGTCATCTTGAATATGACTAAGATCAAACTTTGTATTCTTAATGCTTAAGAAGTGCTGTTAAGTAAGGATACATGAGTAATATAAGAAGTGTTTTTATAACACTGAGTTAATAAAGTGAGTTTTCTGAGGAAGAATTATCAGGTTTTGATGAAAATTGGTAGCTGGAAAAGTCTGAAAAGGTGTGTGCCTGATGGAGTAGTAACTGGTGAAGCCCATTCCAGTGTGTGTACCATAGGTGCATAAATGGTAGCAACTTCTTCACTCAGAATTCCCAATTTTGTTTTAAACCTTCAAGCACTGGGCAAAGAAAGCCTGTCTGAATGGGATCTAGGAGAGGAGAAGTCCCAGTGAAGCTGGGAAGAAGTGTGAATGTTGCTCACTTTGCAATTGCTAACACACAGTGAGTAGTAGTTGAAACTTGCTTCTGCTCCAAGAGGCATGAGTTTTTGTGTGAACAAATACTGATGCTCTAGTCCTTTAGGACATCCTTTAGCCAGGAGGTACTTCCAGGGAAGGATAAAAACCACACAACGACCACCCCCTCCCAACCCCCAGGATAACATTGAGCCATCAAAGATGCTTTTAGAGATCATCTTTTAGAAATGAAGACTTAATCCTAAGCCTAACACAAAAGGCACGTTTAATAACCAGATCAACAGCTAATTGAGGGCCAGTCTTGACAAGCAGAACAGTTGCATTTTTATGTTCTTAGTATGATAAATTCTGAAATTCTCAGTTTTATTTTCAGACCTAGAGTTCTTGAACCTCTTGTTCCTGGCAATGGCAGTGTAATGGTTTCACTGTCACTGGCATTTACTATTGGATTTTGGAGCTGTCTGAAAAGAAGTAGAATATTTGGAATGGAAAAAGAAAGCATGTTTTCCTCGGGTAGGTGAGAGGATGGAGCAAACGTCCCCGTCAGTGTTTCAGTTCATCCTCACCTGCCTCTTTGAAACACGGAATTGTTTGAATTTTTGAATCCTAGGCTACCCTCCCGTGTCTCACGCATCGCTTTGACTGGATGCCAGGGAAAATACGTCAGTACCTGCCTCTTTTTTTCTTTTTAAAGTGAAATCTCAACCCTCCAGATGTGGAACTAATGATGCCATTTGCACAGTTCGCCCACGTGATTCTGATAACGCGCAGGTTGAGCGTACATACCAGCTTGTATCCTACTTTTTTTTTCCCCTCTATTTTTAAGCCAGGGGCAATGAAGAATTGGCTCACATTCCTGCTGAGGTGTGTGGCTGGAATCAGGTATCTGGTTGCAAAAGAAATGCTTAACAAATTGTGGGCTTGAACTCAACGTTTAGATGTACTGAATGGTCTGAGAAACGTTCCCCTGTGCTAGTGCTTATCCTTTCACCTTTGCACACTTTAACCAGTGGTGCAGTAGACTGAAACTCCATGTTGCAGCTGAGGGAAGTCTTGCAGGAGGAAAAACATTTGAGAAGAGGTTTTGTACACAATGCTTCAGTCAAATAAGCTTCTGCCCCCCTCCCCCTTCATCCTTTTAGAAAGCCTCAGTCAAAAGCCCAAATTAAGAATATAAACATACAAACTCACAAGATGCACGTACCTGTCTCAGTTTAATTCCATTTAATACACTAGTGTCTTAAGTCTTCTTTTAAATGTACAGTTGCACACATTTCCTCCTCTTTGCTTAGCCTGCCCAGCACCCTGCATTAAAACCATTCTTATTTAGTCAGTGCAGTCATGAGAAGGAAACTGCAGTATTCCACAAACAGTCCTTGCATCTTTGTGCACATTTGCACAAAATAAGGAAAAGTAGTTCAGGATGCAGCATAAATGAGTAAATCTCATATTTAGTAATTAAGCAGTTGCCCCGTATTTAGTTGCAAGAGCATCTTCATTCAGTTAAGAACTAATGCTTTTATAAGCATTCTTACATAGTCTATCTAAAACCAGGTCGATATTTGTCTGAAAAGAATCCATTAAACACTTTGGTTAATGTGAACAGGGAATTTCAGAATACAGTTCAAAAGAAGATTAAAAATACTTTGAGGATAGAGGGTCTTGATGTGCTGATTCCTGTACCATTGTGGCTCTGAGTAACTACTGCCAAAAAGAAAGCTGTATTGATATAAGAGGTATGATCAAAATACCTTGAGATGAGTAGACCCAATTCTTAAACTAACGATAGATTTGTATCCATGGGTAAAACTATAAGAATAAAACCAAAGAATTTACAGAGATGCCAACATTTTGTCCCAGATTGAGTCAGTAGAAGTATTATTCCAATAACAAAGCTATAAGGAACTCAGAAAAATGCAGTGATGTGTCCTTACGTGTTCCCTGTGAGTCTTAGGTATGTGAGTAGTGATTAACTGATGCACATGAGAAAGGAAGGATTTGCCTTGGGAGCCTGGAGGTTCATTTGTTGCTTCTGGTATTCTGAACCTCACTGATCCCTGAAGGAAATTCAGCCCAAAAGAAGGGCAAAGCTCATGGTTTGCTTTTTAGGCCAGTTTCCCCTTTTCCCTCACTTGTGTATGCAGAGGCACAGTTTCCGGTTGAAAGAGCTGCGTTTGATTTCTGAGATGCCACCTGGTTGCTCAGTGCTCACGCGGAGCCGTGCAAGAGCCTCTGCAGGCACGTCCTCGCAAAGCAGTGTTGACGCTCAGTAATTGAGGGAAATGGGAAGGAAAGCCTGACTGATGTGCAGAATGTGAAGTGTGATGGTGCTTGCGATGATGCTAACTTCTGCAGCATGTTCTGTGTTGCAGCATCAATAATTGCTAATAGTGGAGGTGATCATAGAATTGGGGTACGATTTCATTGCAGAAACTTGGCACTTACTGTAGATCCAAAGTGAGCGGCCTTGCCTTTTTTTCCCCTAAATTTGCACTCTTAAAAATAATACTTGGGCTTTATGAGAAATGAGAAGTGACTCAAAATACAAACCAGAATGCAATAGCAAACCGGCAGTGGCTCCCGATTGCTAATTAACAGGTTTTGCCACTAATCTAAATGTTTGGTTACTTTGAACCTTGGCCTGACTATCAGAACAGTTAATTACACACAGTTTACTTTGCTAAGGAGATTACATTACAAAAGTAAGGAAAAGACATGCTCTGGCATGATCGCAAGGGAAAGATTTACGCTTGTAAGTTAACAAAGGAAAAAGCCCCCAAAACCTATGCTGATTTTTACTTAATGCTGTGATTTGGGTGCTTGTATGTGAACTCTTATGGAAAGTTGTGTTAAACCACAAAAGCATTATGTTTAATTTTAGATGTGGCTGTGTTCCACATCAGTGTGAATTGATGTCAAGCAATCGTCATGTAAATCATCTTTAGTTAGTGACTGTTTCAATCTAAAGGCATTTTTATTGCAAAACTCAACTGTCCCCTTGCTGAATCAGAATCTCTTGGTGCCGTTGCCATTTGCTTGGGGTACAAATACAGTTTTCCCAAATATCTCATGCTCTACCTGTCACAATGTTTTAAGTCCTTAATGAGAAACATTAGGTGAAGGTTGCCTCAGCCTCTTCTACACAGGCCTGAAGGGACAGACACCCATTTTACTTCCCTGATATTTCCATCATCTATTCTGGAATAACTGGACCTGAGGTCTTGAATTCTGGCGCTATTCGTAGAGAGAGCTTTCCCAAAAGATGTTTATATAGAATAGGGGTTATTTGTAAAAGGAGATAGTTGGTAGAGAGTGTTTCGCCTTCTGCAGGATATAAGATGAGGGTCAAACTCTGAATTATCCTGAAGAAATGCTTCCCTCCCTTGTAACAGTGAATCTGCTGATCTCTGCCTTAATTAGCCCCCTAAAATTAGCAGTATGATAACTCAGGTGATGGTGGAGTGGATGTGAGCTGTGTTCGTGAGTTACGTGTAATGTGGCTGTTGGATGTGTTGGCTAAACCTTTGATCATGGTAGCAGGGATCAGAGATGTGTTCTGCAGCAGCAGCAGCCTGCATCAGGCAGTGCAAGTGTATCACTGAGCTTCTTGTGAATGTATTGATTCTTAGGAGTTCTGACTGCCATAAGCAGGTATCCAGGCTTGTCTGTGTAGTGCAAAACTGGTAGTTAATAGAGCATTTGATTTGTGAAGTGTGTGAAAGATACTTGAAAGATACTTGATATCTTGAAAGATACTCTCAGTCTGTTAGCCATACAGTTGATAAAATAAAGGTATTTTGTTCACACTATACGTGTTGGTATTCATGCTTGAAATCCAGCATTAATCTATAGGCAGGTGTAAATTGCCAAGTTTTATCTTGAATGGGCTGATAGAATTTGGCTTTTGTGGTTGCATTTGTGGTGCAGAGTTTGATTCTTGCCAGCACTGCTCCTTTTTGGCTCAGTAACCGTTTAAATGAAGGGCTGGTGCATTCATTCCGAGGCAGTGAAATCTCAGTTCTGTAGGAAAATGGCTGTCTACCTATGGTTCACAAATGGCTGGGCTTTTGTGATGTATGTCTAGGGGTGTTTTGAAAAGCTGTCATCTGCCATAGGGTTACCTTATCATATAAAGGTCTGCATCCTTCTTTTGAACATTTTACGAGTGTCTAAAGCAAAGAAAAGCTAGGGACCCATTGCTTTGGAACAAACCTCATTCTCTTGTGACTGTATTTGTCCCTGGATATGTTCTGTTTCTCTGCTCTGCCTTCAAAAGCTGGGGGAAGAGGAGTGTTTCTCTCAAGGGCAAGACTGTAGCTTTTGCTGCTAGAAAGAAGGCTGTCTTAAGGTGTGCTGCACAAATGGGTTTTCTTGGGGTTTGACATGTACTTTGTGGTGTGGGGAAAAGATGGGAGATAACCATAGTGTCAAGTTAACGGAAGACTGTTTAGTTTACATCATAGAGGCCTTTTTTTATAGTAGAAAAGCTACTTCTTTAAGTAGAGCAGCCATACAGATCTAAGACCTTCCAGCTTATGTTTTCAGTTTGGAGGTTTTCATTGTGGCTTTTTTCTTTCCTAAACATGACTAATTTTGGCTAGTTGGAACAGGAACATAATGACGTACTAATTAATGCTTCTGTGGGAATAGCTTAAACAGAAATGAGCATGTGTGGAAGTTTACTTCAACCGCAAGGGAAAAGGCGTTTGTGTTTTTGCCGAACTCCCACGCTACCTTTCTTCATCTGCCATTCCCAGCAAGAAGGGGCTGCTCCTGGCCACGCACTCAGGTTGCATTTGCAGTTTGCTGTTTCACAGCTCCTTCCAGGGGACAGAGATTTCCTGAACAAAGCAATGACTTAACATGCAGTTTCTGTTAACTACTTCTAAAGCTCTAAATCTCCAAATCACTGCAGTTGTAGAAATATTCATAGGTGATGTGTAGGTATGAGTTGCTTTGCTAGTGTGCATTTGCACAGAGAAAATGCATTTACACCCTTCCAAGTAGTCTGGGGAGGGGGGAAAACCCCAACCAACTGTCACTCTGATATAATTCACAAAGTATTTTCAGGCATGGTCAAGGAAAGCAAATGTTAAATGGAGGAATGCGAGTTAGCTGGCAGCAACAGTGAGAAGTAATCGCTCAAAACCAGTGTTTCTAAAGGGATTTTATGAAGACTAATGCCAGGCCTGGTTCGGGTTTACATTTTTCTCTCTGGTTTCAAAATAAATCACTTCTAATAAATGTTCACATTAAAGGAGATTGGCTGATAGGGGGATTGAGTGTAGCTGTCTCCATTACTTTGTAAGCTGGGCCGTTCTTGATAAAATACATTCTACTGTTGATAAATATGAGATCATATGTCTGAAAACAGAGCAAATTCTTCATATAAAGCGGAGTGTCTGTATCCTGACAAACAGCTATTGCCAAAATGAGCTCTTGAGTTCCACAGCAGTTTACAAGGACTTTTAGGGCTGTATTGAAAAGACTTAGGGAGATCCTTATGCAGCAGAACAGATGCGCATGTTGGTTTGCTTTGGATATGGTACTTAGAAGCCTTCTAATGGGCTGCTGCCTTCAGTTCTCATGCCTGATTTTTTAACAGCCTTTTTGAAGTACAGCTGAGGTTTAGAGAAAACCCACCAAAATTCTGTTGATGCTGGAAAATGTTCCTTTGGGAGAAAATTAGAGGGTTCTGACTTACTAAAAAGGATTGAAACAGGCTTCGTTGCAGCATGCTTCCATAGGAGGAAAATGTTTGCTTTCAGAGGGCTTTTAATACAGTTGAAATACTTAGAGAAAGCATCATCTACTGTGAGTTGCAGAAAGACAACTCAAAAGGGACATGAGGCAGTGTTTTTGATGGTCTGTGTGAATGAATAACCATTAGAACAAGCTTGAAGAGAAGTGACAGGTTTCTTGTGCAATTTCTAATTGTGATGCTGTCTTGGAGAATGTCCTTAGTGGAACACAACTCAGTGAGTACCATCAGAGGGCAGCGATATGAGAGTCTGCATCTTCTGGTGTAATGTGAGATAAGACAAATGACTCAGTTGTTCATCCCCTCCCTAAATTCTATTGAACTGGAAACTGACCTATAGTTTCTTTTAAATATGTTACTTGGGTTGTTTGGGGTGTTTTTAAAGTAAATCATGAGTATTTTGCAAGAATCCCCCATCTTTAATACATCTAGGTCTGTTATTTAAGATTTATCCATTACAGGGCTATCTTTTATGGTATTTTGAATGCACTGTTGTCTATAATGCTCCATAAGCATGTTCAGGCAGCCACTTTTTTCTTTCTTCCTCTCTTCTATATACCGTTCCCATTTTATTGAGAACATTTGAGTCAGAGACTTTCATACGCAGCTTGAAGTTTACCAAGTTTCCTTCTAAAATTAACCATTACTCTCATAAAACACGGATTCAAACTTTAATCAAGGGGGTTGAGGATATCCCTGTGTTGCTGGCTAACGGCTAACTGTATTACAGAACTGACTATAAATAAAATGCAGTATCAAAAGGTTTTGGTGTTTTGTTTTGGCTGCTTTTGAGTTGCTGAGGCTGGTGGTTGCAGTTGTGACTTCCACAAATGCATACTCTGGTTTTAATCAAGCTTTTTGTAAAGGTGGGGGAAACAAAACCCAAAGAGTGTGCCTGAATCTGTTAGTGTGAGTTGCAGGGTGTTTGCTTCCTTCAGTTGATGTTCTGTACAGAATTGACCCTACATGGCTGCTTTCTCTAACACGTATGTTTAATCTTCAGATCTCGGATGGCCAAGGAGACGAGCGCTCAGAGTCTCCCTATGAAAGTGCTGATGAAACTCAGACTGAAGTGTCTATATCATCCAAAAAATCTGAGCGAGGAGCAGGAACGAAAAAAGAATATGTGTGTCAGGTGAGAGATGTCAGCTGGGGCAGTGATGTTTCCTGAGGCTTCCTAGAAAAGGCCTTTTTAAATATGAAAATGACAGTATCAGGCCAGAAACAGGTTTATGGTGTGTGTCTGAGATGTCTGTTAGCAATGAGGGTGCCATGCCAGTAAGTCTTCGTTCCTAATTATTTCTTTTCCTTGACCTCCAATAAATGACTTTTCCTTTCTCCTTGGCGCTCCACATCTCTAAGATAGGCGTAATTTGGACCTCAGAGTAAGTGCGTGAGTGTTGCCAGGTAACTAAATGACTGAGAAGAGCTGCTGGCTTCTCTGTTAATAACGAGGAGGAAGTAAAGCCCATTGGGTCCTGTGCTTCTGTGTGCAGCAGAGATTGCAGCCCTGCATTGCTAGCAGCTTGCATGTGGCGTGTTAATTGAGAGCAAAAAGCTTTCTCAGACTATTCTAGAAGAGTTCTTGGGTTATGAAATGATAACACAATACAAATGGACAGAACAAATTTGTTTCCACGAGGCTGGGCACGCAGCTGTGTGTTCATGTCTTGTAGCGGTGATGAGGTTATATCTATTTTTAAATGTTGGCTAATCCCTTAAATTCTGCCAGCATTGTTGTTCAGTTCATTTTTAGTTATGCTTGTGTCATTGCTAACCACTCGGACATAGAAGTGTCATTGTGCCACCTAGATTAATTTCCTTTCGCTGAGGAAAAGGAAAATAAGGAAGCTTTTTAACCCTACTCAGATGCATCAGTGTGCTCAGGAAAATTTCTTAAAGCTTTGTTTCTTTTCCTTTTTTCTGTTGGTTTGTATTTACTCCTGAACCATGGTTCTATGAGTGATATTTCTGGCGGGTTTAGTGACTCCATTATTTGATTTCAGCAACGGGAAAAGAGATTTTGAGGAGCAATATATGAAAAGGAATAAAGAAATCAGTTTTTTCCACATATGAACTTTTCTTTAACATTCAATGCCTTTGTGTTGTAAAAGCTGTGTGAAAAAACAGGTGATCTCCTACTGTGTGAAGGACTTTGCTATCGAGCTTTTCATGTGAGCTGCCTTGGGCTCTCTGGAAGACCAGCAGGAAAATTCATATGTAGTGAATGTACATCAGGCAAGTCTGTCCCTTTCTATTCATATAAAAGAAATAGTTGTAGTTTTCCCGTACATTGTTCTAGGAAATCCTCCTGTACAGAGTATGTATCCTGGGAGAAACCATACTTACCCTTTGGTGCCTGACAGGGTGGGAGTTCATGCAGTACCACTGAGTGTGCCATGGTTTAGAAAGCTCACACTGTTTTCAGTGCGAACCTCTTGCAACTTGGCTGATTTGGTCTGAATTCCATTGCCTTAATAACTGCAGAATATTTGCTCTCTGAGTGCGATTACAGATGAGATTTATAAAGTCTATCACAAAGACTTAAGAAATCCTAGGAAAAAAAGCAGCAGGTGAAACGTTTTAAGCCCTTTTTCAGTCCTTTGTGTGTCTATACCAATCTTTTGCTTTTCCTATTAAAAGACTACTTTATTGCTATTAATTTCATCTGCTTTTAATCCTATAATAACTGCTTGAAAGTTCTTAATCATAAAACTTATGTAAAAGGTTTGCATTCTTGCTCATAAGCTCATCTCAGTACACGCAGTAAACCTTGCTGGAGCAAGGCTGCTTCAAAATAAAGCTGTTCCAAGTGGTGCAGAGAGAAGATTAGAGGATGTTTGTCCTTGGTTTATGGACCTGCTTCAAATCTCACAGGCTGACAGAAAGCCCATCATCCTGGTTCATTGGTTTAATAGGAAAAAATAACAAAAAGTACAGTCTTGCTCGTGTACTGAGGCTTATAAATAAGAATGTAAAAGCAGGTTGGTGAGGCTTTGGGCATTGTGTACGTTAACTCCAGTGGGTTTGCATTGTGACTTTATCTGAGCAGATGAGTATCTAACACTGACGAGTTACACGGGTTGCTGCATCAAATAATAGAATTTGGGTTTGTTTAAAAACAAAACCCTCCTTCATGCAAAACAAAACCAACAGAAGCATTTTGAATTCACGTTTGGGTGACAGATCTTTTCCTTACTTTTGCCACTAGGTGTGCATACGTGTTTTGTGTGCAAGGAGAGAAAGGCCGATGTGAAACGCTGTGTCGTGTCTCACTGTGGGAAATTCTACCATGAAGCCTGTGTGAAAAAATTCCATCTCACTGTGTTTGAGAACAGGGGGTTTCGATGTCCTCTCCACAGCTGCCTGAGCTGTCATGTTAGTAACCCCTCACATCCACGGATTTCAAAAGGTAGTTTCATTTTACGTTTGGATGACTGATGAATTAAGTCTGTTTGTGGTATGTTAAGGTAAGGAGGCTGTCCATTCAATAGCTGCTGCCTGCAGGTTTTCAGGCATGGACTGTTGACTGATTCAGAATTCCTTTAAAAATAAGGATTGAATATATTTTAGTCAACATTAGCATTTACCTTGCGTTCTATTTGTTTAACTAGCTTTCTATTCGCTATATTTAGCCGTGGTAAGAGAATGAAATCTAGACTGCCTAGATGATGAGGAGAGACAGGCTGAGCAGAGCGAGGGCAGGACCTGTGAATATGCAAATCCTGCAGCAGGGCTCGCTGGATGTGGAAGCGTTTGATCCTGTGCATATTTTTAGCTTTGGGCAACATCTGTAGACAGAATTGCATGAGGAAAGCTTGCCTACCCTGCTGTGCGTAGTTAAAACCTTCACATTTAAATACCATAATGCTTTAAACTCAGTATAAGGTTCTTTAAGAGCTGTTGTTAATTCAGTACTGTTGCTAAATGCAAATGTGCAAACTCTGAGAGCATAATGGAATATTTGTATGTGTGTATGTAGCCTACCTGAGGCAGTACTACCGTGTTTTAGCTCAACTAAGAAATCTGTTTTGTTCCAAAATAATATGGCAGTGTTCTGCTTTGCTAGGAAAGATGATGCGTTGTGTTCGCTGTCCTGTCGCATACCATGCTGGAGACGTTTGCGTTGCTGCGGGATGTGCAGTCATCGCTTCCAACAGCATTGTTTGTACGAATCATTTCACTGCCATGAAGGGAAAAAGTCATCACGCGCATGTCAATGTGAGCTGGTGCTTTGTGTGTTCAAAAGGTAAACTGATGGAAAACTCCTTCACAAATGCAGCAGCAAAACGATTTATTCTTCAGTTTAAATGCTATTGTACTGATCTGCTTATAGAGAATTATTAGCAATCTCTTTCTTTAGGGATCTGTGAGGTACTGAAATAGCTTCAGGTCAGCTTGTGCTGCTTCAAGTTTTTGAGTATCCCTTTTTTGCAGATATAACTTATTCAGGAATGTTTTCACTTGGACTTTGTCTGGCAACCAGAAGCCAATATAATTCTTTACCAGAGACACTTACTGAGTAGTATTTCTTTGTTCTTTCTGCCCGTGTTCAATGTACTGAAGCTTTTTGTGTTTCTTTATTGCTAATACGTAATATTAAAACATAAATAATTGAAGAGTTGCTTTTAGTTTAGCAGCAGACGGCAAATTGAATCAGTATTTGTTGGTGCTGGGAGTGCCACTAATTAAGGGTGGTTTGGTTTATGTCTTGCAATAAATCTATGGCTTACTGAGCCCCACAAAATGCACAGTGCTGATTAAACTGTGGCAGTGGAAGTTAACCTGATTTGTTAACAAATTAACATGCAGCATAGCAGCTTTTAAGCTGCAGCTAACTTTGCACTTGATAATTCATGGAACAAACTAGCAACCTCATTCCCTCTTTCTCCCCTAGGAAAAAGGGCATAACAAAATCTCTTGTTAACATTGGGCATACAGTGAAATATTAGTATATATTAAACTGTGTTAAGCATATTTTAACCATTAAAGTAAAACAAAGTAATTATAATTTGTGGTGCATTATTCTGGCTTTTTTATTGCTAGCTTGCTTGTTATTTTGTATGCATTACTAATCCGAGTCTGCCAGGCATTCAAATTAGTAAGGACCTTTTGGGTTTTGTACCTAACTAAAGGTTACATCTTTGTTGCAAGCTAGCATGGTTTAACCATTTATTTTCTATCTGAACCTATTGCACTGCTTTAAACCTGGTTTTACGTTTGTCTCTATGTTTGGCAACCTCTGTTTTTCCTGTCTCTAAAGGAGGAAGCTTGTTATGCTGCGAATCGTGTCCTGCAGCCTTTCACCCAGACTGCTTAAACATCGAAATGCCGGATGGGAGCTGGTACTGCAATGACTGCAGAGCAGGGAAGAAGCTCCATTTCCAGGATATTATTTGGGTTAAACTGGGAAATTACAGGTCTGAGGAACAGATTTATTTTGTGTTACAGTACTGGCATGTCTAATTAAGGAGCATACAATTGGTTGTTTCTATAGAGCAGCTTTGCTGCACGCAGATTTCTCATTCCTCCTTAAGCTAGAGACCCCATCTCCTTGTAATCTTCAAGTCGTAGTGTTGCTCTCAGCCAAAGCATTGCTCTCAGCCAAGGCATATAGGACTGCTTGTAGTCTTCTGACATCTGCTTCCAGTGTATGAGTCTTCAACCCCTTTTGTTTCAGAGATCTCTTCAAATAATTAAGCTGGTATAACTTGTCATTGGCTAAACTACTACCTTGCAGCTGGGAGATAAGTCACTCAGGTTGTCAGTGTTTCACACTTTACTGAGATTTGGGTGAGATAGAGGTGGGTGGGGTTTATCCTAGGAAGCATTAATAGCTATTATCAGCTGTCTCTTGATCTTTTACAATTACAGTGATTAAAGGCCTGTTAAAGATGATGTTTTTGTTAACCAGATGCAAGGAGCTTTATGTGTCTGCTCAACTTGCAGGCGATGGAAGTCCCACAGTTTTAAGTGTTGGGCTTTCCTGCTCTAGACCTGTCTTACTGGGGGGAGGAAAGGATTTTAATCCTCTTGGATCTTGGAAAAAATAATCAGTTGCTGCTGTTCAGGGTGATTTGGTTAAACTGTCTCTTGCAGAAAGAGCTTGACTAAAATGCTGTGTTGTTTTATTTGTACCTCTGTGCTAGATGGTGGCCGGCAGAAGTTTGCCATCCGAAAAACGTTCCCCCAAATATCCAGAAAATGAAGCATGAAATCGGAGAATTTCCTGTGTTTTTCTTTGGTTCTAAGGATTACTACTGGACACACCAAGCGCGGGTGTTCCCTTATATGGAGGGAGACAGAGGGAGTAGATACCAGGGGATCAAAGGGATTGGAAAAGTCTTCAAAAATGGTACATAGCTAAAGTTAACAAGAGTGATCTGGTGATATGCGTGCTTCGCTTTCTTTACACATAGCCTTGGGCCTGGTTTTGTACATTGGTTTTATTAGATTAAAACAATGGTTTTGGTGTCCTGGGCAGCAGTCACTGTTACTGACTTTGAATAAAAGCATTATTTTCATGGCTTGTGAAAGACTAGCATCTAATTGGAATTATTTCTGATGATTTTTACTTTCTGAAAAGTAAATGATGAGTGTAACTGAGAGGCAGAAAGAATAGAATTGATACGTGTTAAGAACATTAACACTCCAGAACCACTGTTTGCAAGAAAATTGACTGATAGGATGAGGAAGAAAAGGGTGATTCTTTAACACACATGGGAATGAGCCTTTTCTGATGATACAACGATCTGTTCTAGCTTTGCAAGAAGCCGAAGCTCGATTTCGAGAAATAAAGCTACAGCGAGAAGCCAAAGAAACCCAAGAAAGTGAACGTAAACCTCCACCATACAAGCATATTAAGGTAAAGTTTGAGGAAGTTCCCCTGGACACTCAAAGGTCTAAGGCAGCACTGGAGAGGAAGAGCTGGATGGTGAGGTGGGGAGGAGAGGTGGTAATGATGTGCTGGCAATTGTGTTTTCACAGCCATGAGATGATGGAAGTTTGCTTCCATTGGAACATCATTGCACAAATCAGTAACCACTGTAATAACTCTTGCAGTAAATTCCAATGTTTTTAAGTGATGTTTGAACTATTTTAATGTATTATTCAGGTGAATAAACCTTGTGGTAAAGTGCAGATATATACTGCTGATATTTCTGAGATTCCCAAGTGCAACTGCAAACCCACAGATGAAAACCCTTGTGGCTTCGATTCCGAGTGCCTAAATCGGATGCTGATGTACGAATGCCATCCACAAGTTTGTCCAGCGGGAGAGCGGTGCCAAAACCAGTGCTTTACAAAGCGACAGTACCCGGAGACAAAGATCATCAAAACCGATGGGAAAGGCTGGGGTCTGGTTGCCAAGAGGGACATCAAAAAGGTATGAATTGTTCCTGAAGAGCAGGGAACTGGGGACTCGGGATGTTGTCTGTGGGTTTGGTATATACTTTACTAGTGATACCTGGTATCTTTCAGGGAGAGTTTGTGAATGAGTATGTTGGTGAGCTGATTGATGAAGAGGAATGTATGGCAAGAATCAAATATGCACATGAAAATGATATTACCCACTTCTATATGCTTACTATTGATAAGGTAGAGTATTTTACATTTTTCCAGTATCTATTTATAACATTATTTTCATTCCTTTTCCTTCTATTGATCACCTTGATACAGTGCTCTGCTCCTTATGATGTTCCACACTTTCATATATTCCTATTGTTGTATCTTCTGTGCCTGCTTGCTCCATTCTTTATATATAAAAATATATGCATATATACATATATATGTGTATTTATTTTATATATATATTTAAAAGTGCATCTCATTAGTTCTAACTGTATAGTGTAATAAAGTATATATTAAGGTCTATAAATTGTGCTTTGTTGCTTGCTATCAAGTACAACGGAAGTATTTAGCTGCCTAGTCTTGAAAGGAAGTATGATGCTTTGGGAAACAGTGATCAGAGAGTTGGATGAATTATTATTAGCAATCCTTTTAATAACATCTCAACAACAACAGAAATTTTCACTGGAGAGTAGTGTGGAATATAGTTGTGAGGCTGTGTCCTATACTGAGCATTTAATGTTTTTCACAACTGTCTCTTTGTCTATAGCAAAACCAGACTTGTGCTTCTGTGCGTACTCTGTTCAGAAAGCACTATCTGCATTAACAGCCAGCCAGCACTCCACAAATTGATTCTGCAGCAAATTAATCCAGCGGATGAGTTAACACAGCACATTAATCCCACATCTGTAGTTTTCTGTGCATGCCTCTGAGGATTTGTTCCTGCGAAGGGGAAGAAAGTGGAGAACCTGGACAGTAGGGGTATAGATTATATATATGGGGGGGTATTGTGTGTATATATATATATATATATTATATTGCTTCACTGCCAAACAGATACCTAGGAGAAAAAACAAAGTTGTCTGTCAGTCCTGCATGTTCTTTCACTTCTAATCACCTTTCTTTTGCTCGAGACTGTCCTGTTCTGTTTCCACAGCTACTGTTCTCATTAGTCCTGTAACAGAGGAGTTCCTGCACAGGAGTTATCACCTAAGAATGACGAAACCATGTTTCTCTAAACACATAAGTTTCTTGCTCCTCTGCTAAACTGACATACAACATCAATACATTAAAAAGCTGAACTGAACATGTATTTGACTCATACTGTAGTTAATAAATGCTCATCGTGGTTCTGTCTTGCAGAATTACCCATGCACATGCAGTTAGAGACTACATGAGTGTGGTCTTGACAATCATACATGTGCGCTGTAATAAAAACTAGCTAGAAGGAAAGTTTAATACTATTTCATAAATAAGCAAAGCTTTCTTAAGCAGCTCTTCAGAGAAGCACATTTCTGGCTGTTTCATGGCTTTATTTTGTTAATGTCTGATATGTTTGGTGGAGATAGAAACTAAAAGGTAATTTTATGTAGGGATAGGATTTTTGTTTAGTTTACCAAGAGCTTGTTTTTGCTTGAACTAGGCTTATTGGGGAAAGAAAGCTGTTGAGAACCTGGTAATGTCTGCAGGTAATCACGCAGTGACTTGGTAAATACCACAAAATTCAGTATTTTTAAATGCATCACAGCTTTGTGAATGCAGAGTAAAAGGTAAATGGACTGAGTCTGAGCTTTAAGGCTTTCTGGAGCAAGGGGTTCTCTAGCACTTCCACCACGGTGCTCACAAGAACACTTATCCTGCCACGTGGCTGTGATGGGTTCTGGGAAGATGTGAGCTAGAGCATGAGTATTGCTTTGGGAGTGTCACATTCCAGGCCACATGAGACACTACAGTTTTCAATACAACATGTACCATCAGTTTGCTTGTGTGCTTCTGGGGAGCAAAACCATGTCTGTTTTGAATGCAACTACGGAAATAATTCATGGATTTTTACTTTGTGAAGAGAAAAATCACTCATTCTGTTGCTGGTTCGATCTCCAGGACCGGATTATTGATGCTGGCCCTAAAGGAAACTATTCTCGGTTTATGAATCACAGCTGCCAACCAAATTGTGAAACTCTCAAATGGACAGTAAATGGAGACACTCGTGTTGGCCTGTTTGCTGTGTGTGATATTCCTGCAGGTACATCAGCTTACGTTGGGTTTGGTTTAATTCCCTAAGTTAAACCTTTTGCACAGTTATGAGCAGGACAGTCATGGTTTAACTGGTTCAGTGCGAATAGTTTTGTAAAGAACTCAGCACATGGAAGAGGTTCTTTGTGATCTGCCTTTTACTTTAATGTTTCTTGTTAGCGAGTGCTATGGCTGCTTCTTGTTGCTTGCTTCCTAGGGAAGTTACCCCTAGTTAGTACCCTTGCATTCACTTTGTGTTGTAGAGCATAGGTTTTGTTTTGGAGATCTTGGACAGTGATTGTGCATCTTTTCTAATGAAGATAATAATAAGCTGAACGAGTGGATGAACGAGGCTGCTTAAAAGTATATATGTTTAGTTTCTGTATACACATACGTGTATCTTCTATCTATAGCTATTTAGATAGATATCTATATCTGTAGCTGTTTAGATATTTAGCTATATATAACCTCTGTGTGTGTAGACCAGACACACAGTTCTGTTAAGTCAAACCCATTTATTTTAACATGTAATTGCATAAGACATGCTGTCCTGGCATCTAGTTAATCGTTGTCAGTGCTTATGAGCAATAGAGAGGGAAAAATCCCATGGTAATAGATCAGCAGTTAATGAAACAGTTAATGAAAGCTGTATTTGTTTGTAATAATTTTAATCCACTTCATTACCTTGTCCTTCATGATGAAAGGGTTTGTCTTGTCTCACTCAGGGACAGAGCTGACTTTTAATTACAACCTTGACTGTCTGGGCAATGAAAAAACAGTCTGCAAATGTGGTGCCCCAAACTGCAGTGGATTTCTTGGGGACAGACCAAAGGCAAGTAATAGATCAAGAGATTTTGACAGGGTCTTGTCTACTGGCCTTGTTGTTTTTCTTCTGGGACGTGTGTTGGTGGACCAGTTGTATGTTATGATAAGGGTCAGTGCTGCTTGAACAGATGCGAGCTGTCTTCTGAAGAAAAAGCTGACTATTTCCCTTGCTGGAAGATGGAACATCGTTTTGCCAAACATAACCTTGGTGCTAAAGAATATGTTCTTATGGTGTAACAGTACAGTGGGAAATACTGGGTTTGGGAACACACCTAACTATAGTCAGTGAGATTATTCTGACATTGCAGTTTATATATCCCCCATCTAAGCCTTAAAATATGATTATTTTGTTAAGATCTATTAAAAAAAAATCCATTGAACTGCACAAAAAACCTGCCCGCTTTGAATGAAGAAAACTTGCTACCCAATTGCACCAAGAAATTGCCTGTATGATTTGTGTCAGGTTAACTGAAAACCTGTAATCGAGCAGAAGTTGATGGGGCCTCCTGAAGGGCTGGCATAGGAGTGCAAGGGAAGGTACAAGTATACAAATATGGATGTAGAAAGGCTGCACCTTCATGTGGTCCTTCACGCAGTATCAGGCACTTTAGAGGGTGGGCTTAAAGCTTCCAGAATTCCCATAGCTGGTTTTTGTTAAGGATAAGCTTCAGCGAGGTTTCACATAAGTTTGTGATCAACTTATGCAGAGAGCCATGAAGAAATGAACTGTTACAGTTCAGTTTTGCAAGGCTCTCTGCCTTGGTAGATAGAATGGGCTCATTTTAAAGAAAGTAGGTAATGGTTATGGGGGTGAGAGGGAGGGAATGATGGAAGGGAGGTTGAAATGGGGTCCAAGATGTATTTTGTATGACTTGGTGAAGGAAAGTCGAAGTGCAAGCAGCAGGATGTCAGACTGAAATAAAGGTAAGGTTTGGTATATTCTTTCCAGTATTATGGGCACAGCCACAGTTCTGCTGTCCATTCATCAAAGGGAAGTGGGGACTGGTTTTAGTAATTCCAGCATGAATATATGCAACTGGGAGAGAAAAATGGATATTGAAGTGATTGGTCATGCAAGAACAAAATGGGTGTAAATTAGCCACAAGTGGATTAGACCTTTTTTCAGTGATAAGAAAGTGGAAGAGTTTTCCACTAGGAAGGGATTGCAGGGACAGGATCTGGTTTCATGATGACTTTCCACAAGGGTCGTGGGATTTATCCCAACACAGATAGGTACGGTGAGGCACTGAGCAGGCCTGCACCGAGTCAAAGTGTGCATGGTTTGCCAGGAATTCCAGTTTGGTAATAGTTTTCCTTTGCAAAACTGGCATTTATAGATTTGCTTCTTACTCTTTTAGAATTCTTCCACCAATGCCTCAGAAGAAAAAGGCAAAAAGACCAAAAAGAGAACACGGAGACGCAGAACGAAAAATGAAGGGAAGAAAGAATCGGAAGATGATTGTTTCCGTTGTGGTGATGGAGGCCAGCTGGTGTTGTGCGACAGGAAGTCTTGTACTAAAGCTTATCATCTCTCCTGTCTTGGTTTGGTGAAACGTCCCTTTGGTGAGTCGGTTTGCCTCTTTAAACTTCACCTGTGCAGATTTATTGTGCTGAAACCTTGCCAAGAGTGTCAGCCTGAAAACACTGTGTTCGTATGGTGAGAGCTTCATTTGTGCATCATGTAGGAGTTCTTCTTGAGTATGGAAACAAAACGATGGCTTCCCTCCTGCCTCTGTGGCAAAATGAGCTCTTTGTTTTACAAATGTAAGTAATTGAGTACATCCTTGGTTGGAGCACTGTAGCCCTGTCATAGGCAAGTAGATTATGTGTCAGGAATATGTGAAGCCAGTTGAGTTCAAGCCAAAAGAACAGTAGCAGCATCTGGAGCAAGGTGAGTGGGAAGATGTTAAGGGCAGCAGACATGAAGTTGTAGATCAAGATAACACAGGAGTTACCTGGTTCCAGTCAGCCATGTCAGGTGGGATATGAAGTGAAGCAAGCAAAGCCTGTTACCCCAGAAACAAGTAAAACAATGTCTGCTAAAACGTGCTGGGGCAAAAGAGCATCAGTAGGTAAAGCACAGCAGCCATCCCTAAGCAAAACTTGCAGCTAACAAGTAAGCATTGTAATGGTAGGCAGCGACTGATGGATGTTGGGATACTCTGTGAGCCTGCAAGTTGTGTAAGATGCTACTGAGTAATTTCTTCTAGCTGAAGTTAACTGCTGTGTTGAAGAGAGGATGTCCCGTCTGCTACTTACTGCTGGCTTTTGTGCTTTAGAAATATGATGTAGCATTTTGATCTTTGAGATTAGCTCTGGTAGGTGCCGTCTCATCTTGCCTTGTCAGGAGTTGTGTTGTTCAGCGGCTGAAACACAATACTTCTTTAAAAGACAATGCCATGCCTTACTCCCCGCTGATGAGCTCTTTGTCTTTGATCACAGGGAAGTGGGAGTGTCCTTGGCACCACTGTGATGTTTGTGGCAAACCTTCTGTTTCTTTCTGCCACTTCTGCCCAAATTCTTTCTGCAAGGAGCACCAAGACGGGACAGTACTAAATTCCATGTTGAATGGACAGTTATGCTGCTCTGAACATGTTCTCGGGGTGGATTCTGTTGAAACTCAGAAGACTGAGAGACCCCGCAAAAAACTGAACAAGTTGAAGCCTAAGAGAAAGCAGAGGACCAGATGGATGAGAGCTGACTGCAAATAGTCATGGACTGCAGTTTCTACTGCCAACACTATCTTGTAGATAAGTTGTGAATATGACCAGGGAAGGACACAATTTTACATATATTCTGTAAAGGATACATGGGGAAGGGGGGGGATTTTTTTGTTTTATTTTGTTTTTATAAATCCACTGAGCCAACCACAGCAGTCTTCTGCTGCTTCTGCACTGATACCGAACTGCATAGTTCAGAGAATTTCAGGACAAACCAAACTTACTACTCAGCATTACAGTTACACTTGAATCGTTACGAATGTAAAAGGTTCCCTCCAAAATACTTTCAGATTTGGAGGTAGGTTAAAAATCAAACCCGGTAGGCGTAAACGTAGGGGGTTTGAGATAGTATTTGTCAACCAACAGATGTTTAAAATAGTATATCCTTGAATGAAGTTATTAGCTCGCAAGTCCTTTTAAGTAAGAAATGGCTTGGTCTGTGGTCCCACATGAGATTTGCTTGCCTTGTGTGTTTTTGAGCAAGTGCTTGAATGCCATTCATGATCCAGGTGTGTATCTCGCCATCACCACACACATAACCATTCATTTGTGCTCGTATAAAGTAGCTCTCCAATGTTGCTTAAACAACCATGGTATGGTTTTAAATACCCTTCCACCAAGAACTGTGGTACGTGGTGGGAAAGGCACACCCTGTACCAGAGAGGGGAAGTCCTACATTGAAGAGATTTTTTTCCATACTGTTTTTTCCTGTATTTCATTCCAGTGAAACAGAAGTGACTTGATCTTGCGAAGCTGTACAAGTCCGGATTTAAAGGGATATCGTCTTGCGATCTAGGCCCAGTACTCTAGGAATTCTATGTTTTAATAATAAAAGACTCTTACAAAACCTAGTATTGGAAAAAATCACTCCATTTTTTTTCCTTTTTTCCCTAAATGTCAGGTAAAACAAAGAGGCAGATGCTTCTTTGGAATGCTTAAAGCCCAAGCATTACACTTTGCGATAAGGCAAAAGATGCCCAACAGTGACCCAAAAAAACTCCCCGTGTATGAAGCAGAAGGTGCCACTTGGCTGAAGTGCAAAGCGTGAATTCAAACCAACTACTTAAAAATGAAATAGATTTTTGAGGAAGCACATAAGGAGCAATTTTAATGTGAAGTTTAGCCTGTTCCTTTTGATAACCTTTGTGTAAAACTGGCTGCTTGACTTGGCAGACTGAAATGAACTGGGCTGTCGCCTCTCTTATTGCCACTGTGTTGTGTCAGCGAAGCTGTTTTGAGTTCTTTGCTCCCATCAGGTTTTCACACTTGCAGTGAGATGAATGTACAAGATTTAGTATTGAAGGAAATAATATTAGAACTAGGAAAAAACGGTAAAGAAAAAGGTCTTTACCTGTTTTCTTCCCAGTGCATGTCATTGGTGTGTGATTAGGCAGTGTTACAAGTAAGTTTTGACTTGTGCCATTGTTATCTAGCCTACGTGAACACAATGTGGCCTTCATGTCCATGTAGTAATTTGTGTATGTTCTAGCTTAGTTTGCCTTTAATAGTGCAGAAACTCTGTGTAGCCCTTTTGAAGATGAAGCCTTGCTATATCATGGAAGTGTGTGTTGATTTCCCAAAGTATTTCTTCAGGATTTGATTGCAGATTCAGTTTTTGGAATTCTCCAAATCCCCATTTGTTCCCAACACAGAAAAACTTTGGTTTTCTTAGAAGAGATTAATTGAAGGTGGTTTTAAATGTAGCATTGCCCTATCCTGAACCCTTCAGTTTCTATTTTGTGACCAAACTGCTTTGTTCTTTTAAGCAGTTTTGATAAACGCTGCTGGGAGGTTGATTTTCTTTCAAATGATTTGGACAAGAATAGCACCATTCCAAACAGGGGGAAGTGTTCCATGGTTGTGTTTGAAAGTGGTTTGCCAAGCCTTGCACTCGGGCTAAATACAAATCAAGATTTAATGGATTTGGAGGGTAAATTTCCCTCTGCTATAGGTATTTGCTACAGCAGGACTGAAGCGTAGGCCTGTGCCTAAAGTCAAACCCAAAAACTGGTATTATGAACGTGTCTCTGATTTTTGAGGGGAGGAAAGTGCGATCAGGTAGTAAAGCAGGAAGTTTTTCCTTATTGCTTTTAAACAGAATGAAGGAATTTGATGGTATTGGGACCATTCTCTGAATACTTTACCATGTAAGGAAGGCTTTAGAAGAATACCTTTAAATAAGTTATTATAAATTCTACCTTTACATTCCATTGCTTTTACAATTTGTTGATTATTTTTAGTTGTTTTGTTGCTTTTTCCTCTTCATGTGTAGGTGTAACAGCTCTGGCACCCTGGAACAGTTATGCCCCAGGTCCTAAGAGGCAGATACCCACTTCCAGAAGCCACCGTCTCAGATAGTTACGGATGGGCACAGTAACACCAGCTGGTTTACAGTCGGTCGCGGAGCCTACAACTCCCTGCCTGCCTCTCAGGTGGGCTCACAAGCACATTTAGTACGGCAGGATGCAGGACAGCCACCCATCTTGGATCTGTCTGTGGGTAAACAAAGACCTTGGCCTTCAAAGCAACCCCTCTCAGCGCTCATTTCACAAGGTTAAGTTTACACAGACAGATCTTCGCAAGTGGCTGTTTGGCCTTCTGCTTCCTTCTACCTCTGCTCTTTACTGCTCAACTCTTTGGGCCAATGAAGGCTTGCATCACCGAGACTGCAAACTAGGAGTTCGCTTTGGAGTTGCTGGGAATTCATCCCATCTGCTGATCACATAAATGAAATGTGGATCATGTTCTCCCTTCATATGGACTGACCGTGTAGCCTCATGTGCTCAGTGAAGTCACTCAGGTGGTGAGCTGGTAGAACTTCAGTTTCCGAAGCAGGAAGGTGGTTTTTAGGTGTCTTTTCATGAAGGCTTCTATACCTTACACTGCAGCACTGGGAAAACAGGCTGAGGTTTTGTTATAAAAGAAGACAGAAATTGTTTCACTGTTTTCCTTCTCCCCCTGTTCAAATACAAGGGGAAACGGCCTTGAAAAACAAAGCTTTCTCATGATGCCACTCAACACATTTTAGCATTCAGCAGCCTAAAAGATTTTCTGTTATAAATTCATCTAAATAACATCCCAGCATGGCACGTTATGTGGGATTAAATTATGTTCCTAGTGTCTTGCCCACTGAAGTAGAAAGATGTCTTTCCTTTGCCAAACCTGGTACATAACAGCCAAACTCAGAGTTTGTTGTTCATCACATGAGCAAGCATGGAACCGATTTTCAGTTGAATATGTTAGATGTGTTTTCATACAGTCTAGGAGGAATAATCAAATGAAATGTCTGTTTTGTTCAATAGCTTTGTGTTCATGGTCAGTTTTTAGATTGTTTTTAATTTGAATTACGTGGAAAAGCAAAATATCTTGAAAGAAAGACGTATTAATGGGGGTTTCGGCATTGTTGAGGCACGTTATTCCATGTCTGACTGCTTGAGAAACTTCAGTGTCTTATTAAATATTAAAATTTATTCCTAGTTATTTAAGAAGTTGCTAATTCTTTTTTGTAAAATGGCTCCAAATCGTTGGTTTTGCACCAATTGTTTTTTTTCTTTGCATTTTTAAGACAAATGATACACAGTAGGCAAGAGTTGGGCAGAGAGGGAACTGGTGGTTGTTCTTTCATAGTGAAAACTTATACTCCAGGACTTCCTAAGGACTCCATGGAAATAATGTTTTAAGCTGGATGGAGGTGATACTGGTTGTACTTTGGCTTGTGTTCACACCATTGCTTATCACACAAATACTGACACATTTTGCAGTCTTGTTTTTCCTGTTACAGAGCTGCTTTCTGTTGCTTATAATTCTACAGGCTTTAATGACTTGGAGCTGGAATCATGCAGGCCTACCAGTTCCATTCCTTTGGGTTCGTTCAGCTGCCATTGGTGCTGTTGCTGCTTGGCCAGGTCTGAATTTGACTGCGCACTGCTTTTTCAGCCAGGTTTTTGCTTGGGTCTGGTTTGACTTCCTGAGTGGAAAATCCCATATCTGACAGCAGATACAGCTGGGGGTTTTAAGAGCATTTCAGAAAATTGCTCTGATACTAACAGATCACTGTTGTGCTGCAATCATCTGGCGCTGCACCTCATGACCTTGTCCTTTTGCTGCTCCCGTGATAAGCTACATACTTTTGCCAGTTGAGAAACATAATGCCTGTCTAGTAAATCAATAGTATGAGAGAGGCTGTTGCTGTGCAGCAGTTTAGGGTATAGGTACTATCCATGTTGCTGCTTATCCAGATTAGACTCACAGAATGGTTTGGGTTGAAAGGGACCTCAAAGCTCATCCAGTTCCAACCCTGCCACAGGCAGGGACACCTTCCATTAGACCAGGTTGCTCCAAGCCCCGTCCAACCTGGCCTTGAACACTGCCAGGGGCAGCCACAGCTTCTCTGGGCAAGAGAAGACCACAAAGGACAATGTACCTCTCTTCCCATCCCTTCAGTCATTTGTCATAGCTGAGAGAGAGCAGAGAACTGATGTATTTTATTGTTGTTGTTAGGAACACAGTAACACCTCCCCTGGGGACAGGAGATTGAGCAGCTGAGGGCAGCAGCCACTTAACACACACCAGCTGGGTTACTTCAGCTGACTGCTGCTGCAGTGAAAGACTGATGTGAGAAGTAACACCTGCTTCCACCCCTGCATTTAATAGGTCTTTCAATAGTAGGTACTATTTTTACTAGCACTGATAGAGCTGGTGAAGCACAGTGCTGTGATGAAGGGGCACAGCTGGCTGGTCGGTCTGGGGTTACCCCGCTCACCTATCATGCATGAAGTACAGTGTAGGAAGAGAAGGAAGGCAAAAAGGTGGGAAGATTGAGACCCAAGTTACTGATTTCATGGAACAGTTGAAACTGGCTCCATTATAGCCCATGGCTATTTCTGAGTGCCTGGGATGTTGGTGGGACCTCAAACGGCCATGGGGACCATGTGTGATAAAACACAACAAGGAAAATAGAGCAAACAACAAGTTTATAAAGAGTCAACCAACCACACCGAACACCTACACAATTCTAAATCATCCCTGTAACACACAAACCACATCAGGTTAACCTATGGTTAAACTGGGCTGGCTGCACAGGAGAACACTTGGAGTGCCACAGCTCTGCCCAGGGCAAACTGATGCAAACAGAAGTGCTGCTCTCCTGGGTGGGAGGTGAATCAAGCACCAGGGCAAAGAACTTTGCATGGGCACCTAAGCAATGGGTCTAGTGCAGACATATCTTCCATGGCTGCAGCGTGCTCCAAGGGATTGCCACAGCTTCATGTCTCACCAGTGCGGCTTGGTGGAGAAAAACCAATTCCTGTGTGGTTTGCTGCGAGTTTTAAGTCACTTGGTAGCTCTAGTGTGAGGCATCACCTTACAGCAGGAAGCAAAAGGGACAGATTTGTGCAAGAATCAATCATTATTTTAGTTGCACGTGTTTTCCCACAGCTGCAAGGAAGGGAAAGGACATTGGCATCCTTTTCTTTGCTTAAAGTAATGGTGAAGGTTTGGAGAGTGGGGGAAAAGATGCTTATTCTTAAAAGGAGGCGCATTCACATTAGTTCCTGCTCAGGTGGAGGCGAGTGTTGTATCTCAGGAACCTCAGTAACTGAAGCAGTCACTCCTCACTTTGTTGAGCTGACTGTTGAAATAGAGAGACAGAATTGCTTTCTGGTTGGTTTTTTCCCCTGAGGAAAAGTGTTTACTTGTGAATGAAGGCAGTTACTGAAAGGAGAAGTCTTTTCTCATCAGTCTATTTTAGCACAGCAGGCAGCTGGGCTGGCAGCACAAGGCATCACAACTCAACAATGGAGTTTTATTTCTCAGCGCTTATTTTAGCTCTACAGAAACAGGTTGCACATGGTTAAACATCTTGCTCATACACACACAGCTGTATTGTCCCAGGCCATAGAGAAGCGGGTGCTTGCTGATCGCATGTCCTGCTCTACCAGCCAGCATAGACTGGCTCTGTGTGCTCAGTGCCCCCGTAAGTTGTGTGTTGTCCTGAGCCTTTGGGCAGCAATAGAGACTTCAGCAATTTCTTGCTGTGTTCTGGTGTTCTTCTCAGAATTATTAGAAACACCGCAAGGATGGCACCTGGAAGGTAAGGAAGTGCAGTTGGTTTCAGATGGGAAGGTAAAATGTCAAGTGATGTTTGCTCAAGGGCTTCTCAACTTGAGTAGTCTGGTAAAATAAGCGGTTTTCTCTCCTGCATCCTCAGCACACTCACAAATGGGTTTGGTTAGCTAGAATAATAAATGCTAAACTTCAGCATTTCAGCTTTACTCTGGAAGCTGCAGGCAATAATGGCAGATTTCAATGAAATCATTCAATAACTTGCTTTCTGACCCCCTTTATTCTCTGCTCCAAGGAGCTGTTATTTTCCCCTTGGCATCGTCTCCATTGCAGATCCTACCAAAGGGTCTTTCTGAGGCATCAGTTTACTCTTTCAGCACTTACTTGAAGCACAAGAACTAACTTAGATTAACTTTGGGTCTAGACTGAGATCAGGACTGTCAGAAAACCTTACTTTTAGGCTGGGCACAGACATGGAAATTACTGGCAAGTACAAAGTACTGTGATGGTGTTGTTTCCTTCAGGCAGAAACGTAATCAGGGACAATGACCTTAACAGGAGAGCACAGATCTGTCGCTGTGATGCACCATGGCCGGACAAACACGTCCAGATGGAGGTCGCATGAGCAGGCAGCCTCATAGTAAAGAACTGGTCTCTTAGACCAGCTGTGACATACTCACAGGTTCCTGTGCTGGCCCTTTCCTTTCCCTTCTTCATAACAAGCTCTGCAACAGGCAGGACCTCACTGAGAAATGCTGTTCCATGCCCCTCAGCCTTGCTTATCTGAGGTGCTGGCTAGTGGCCCATTGTCCCTCTGTGGACAGGCTTTCCATAGGCTTCAGTTTAATCTAGTTTTCCTACTTGATGGTGGCTGTTGCAGACTTTTGGACCACAGCCTGGCACAAGGGGTATGGGCCACTGAAGGAGCTCTCACAGGGCTCCAAGCCACAGCTTGTGACAACAGCCCTCATCTGCCCCACTAGGACATTCCAGCCCTCTGGAGACGAGCAGTCACCCAGTGCTGCTACAGCTACAGCTCCTCCAGACCCTGGCATCCTTTACTCCTCCTGTGCTCTCATGGAGTCCTCTCCTTGGGTGCTGAGAGAGGAGTTTGATGAGAACAACCAGCACTGCTTTGCTTGTGGAGAAGCAGCTTTGCTCTCCTTATTCATTGCAGAGAATAACACATCTATTTTATCTCCACTCCTGCCTTTTAACGACAGTGAGCTGGACTGGAGACTGGGTCTTCAGGAGGCATATAATTTATGCTTAAGGAACCCATAGATATAAGGCTTCCTTATCCTCTGATGACTTAGTCATATAGAGTTGTAGACTCATAGAATGGTTTGGGTTGGAAAGGACCTTAAGATCATCCAGTTCCAACCCCCTGCCATGAGCAGGGACAGCTCACACTAAACCATGCCACCCAAGGCTCTGTCCAGCCTGGCCTCTATGACTTTGAGATTAACATCTTGTGTCAAGAGAGCTACTAGTGTGGCCCTCACAGTGAGGTTTCTGTCCATCTGCATGTGCACAGGAGATGAGGCCTGTGCCCTTAAGCAATCCACCGCACTAACAGTTACTCATTTGCTACTTATCTCTGACTAAACCTTCCCTAAACTCTGTTCAAAAGCTACAAAGCTCCTATTTTTCCCTGTGCTGAGACTAGAAAAGCACAGTTGTTGTTTTGAAATGAGTATTCGTAGTGTAGCTTCCAGGTGGCTACATCCACCCACTGGGCTTACCCTACCAAGGTAATTACAGCAGGGGAAGAGGGAGGCTCCACATGCTCAATGGGTGCTGATTGTCCATTCTGCTGGTTACAAGATGCCCTACAGCATTGATACGACCACCACTGCACAAGCTGACAGCACCCTGGCCTGCTGGATGCTGCACCAAGAGTTAGAGAGAAGGAATGCTTTTAGGAAACTTGGAAATCTCATACCAAAAGGATATTGTGGTTTTCTCCTACTTTTGGTCAGCTAAGAAATACCTGTTTTGGGGTCCATACACCCACCAAACGTTCAGCATTATGCCAGCCTTTGCTCAGAGCAAATACATCAGTATCCCTCCTTCCGAATGCTGCAAGCACTATCATCTGCACTGAAAGCAGCCACAAAGTCCGTAATGAGAAATCCAGGTTTCCAGAAGCATGAACTACACCATCCAGAGCGCTGCTGGCACAACGTGAAGGCACCGAGCTGCACAGCGGTGTCCACTTTTACCTCTAGGAGACAGAGAAGGGCAGCCCTTACCTGCAGAGCAGATGGCCAGGAGCACCACCATGAGCGGGGTGAGCTGGCAGGAGTCCCCTGCCTTGTAGAGGAAGACCTCCATGCAGTACGTGGGCTCAGCGCTGCCCGGGGGGCAGAAGGCATCGGGAGGGCACTTGACTGGGTTCACATCAGGGCTCTGCCCAAGAGAAGAAGTAACTGAACAGGGGAGGCTGCAGAAGGTAACGCGTGTGAAGGGAGGTGACACTTCCACATTGGAAATAACCCAGAAATGAACCTGCAGTCATTAAATCCTACCTGCCTGCCCCTGTGGTGTCATTCAGAGGAGGCTGAAGAGCAGGAGGTGTCATTATACACCGTGTCCATACAAACCCCCTCGTTAATGGACACACCATCCTCTGACATTCCCCTAATGGCCCAGTGAGACTGGGCAGCTCAAGGGTGGCACAAAGCCATGCTCCTGGTGTCATTGTTTTAGCCATCTCCCTCCATCAGGGCTCTTGTCTGTGCTGAAGGACAGAGGCTCAGGTTAAAAGGTGTTAATTGAAGCCTGTTTAGCTGTATTTGTTAATTGGGGATCTCAAACCAGCTGATGGGGACTCACGGGGCAGAAGTGATTTTCTGGGCACAGGTCACAGCGCTCCTGGCCCTGCTGCAATTGGTACTCTCCTGTCCTGCAGACCTTGCATTTGTTGTCCCTGGGACCTCTGAACATGCCTGAAATAGCAAATAAGCACAAAAATTAACATCTGGGACTAGACCCCAGAGCCTTTGCAATTGCATGCAGATGACTCAGCTTTCAGAGGCACAATGAGACAGGCTGTTAAATATTTCATGTGCATAACAAAGGCTGAGCCTGGACTGTGGTCCTTGCTTGGTGGCAAAGGGGCAGGACAGAGAACAAACAGGGCTGGAGGGACTAAAGGATATCTGGGGTTAGATCTTGGCAAAGGGAGTGAGTAGGAGTACAGTGGGAGGTGGGTTCAGCAGTGAGCTCTGGCTTTAAAGCAGAAGGAAGGTTGGAGCTGGAGGTCAGCAGCGTTTCATCCCCTCCAATCCTGGATTCAAACCCTTTTTCCAGCTGTTTGAAACTCACTGAGCAAAGCTCAAAGCACAGCTCCGTTTCCTGAGCCCTGTGGGAACGGGAGGTCACACAATTCCCGGGTCTCACAGCCATAAATGCTTTTCTGCACGCTTAAAACACGTATTGACCACAAGAAATCCCTGGTGCTGTCTCTGAGTGGAGGTGCAGCCATCCATGGGTGGCTGTGGGAGTGGATGGAGGGCTTTGCCCTCCCACTGCATCACCTACTGTGGATTGATCATAGAATCACAGAATAGTTAGGGTTGGAAAGGACCTTAAGATCATCCAGTTCCAACCCCCCTGCCATGGGCAGGGACACCTCACACTAAACCATGGCACCCAAGGCCTCATCCAACCTGGCCTTGAACACCGCCAAGGATGGAGCATTCACAACCTCCCTGGGCAACCCATTCCAGTGCCTCACCACCCTCTCAGTAAAGAATTTCTTCCTTAGATCCAATCTAAACTTCCCCTGTTTAAGTTTGAACCCGTTACCCCTTGTCCTGTCACTACAGTCCCTGATGAAGAGTCCCTCCCCAGCATCCTTGTAGGCCCCCTTCAGATACTGGAAGGCTGCTCTGAGGTCTCCACGCAGCCTTCTCTTCTCCAGGCTGAACAGCCCCAACTTTCTCAGCCTGTCTCCATACAGGAGGTGCTCCACTCCCCTGATCATCCTCGTGGCCCTCCTCTGGACTTGTTCTGACAGTTCCATGTCCTTTTTATGTTGAGGACACCAGAACTGCACACAATGCTCCAAGTGAGGTCTCACGAGAGCAGAGTAGAGGGGCAGGATCACCTCCTTCGACCTGCTGGTCACGCTCCTCTTGATGCAGTCCAGGATACGGTTGGCTTTCTGGGCTGCGAGCGCACACTGAAGCCTCCTCATGTTCATTTTCTTATTGACCAACACCCCCAAGTCCTTCTCTGCAGGGCTGTTCTGAATCTCTTCTCTGCCCAACCTGGAGCTGTGCCTGGGATTGCTCCGACCCAGGTGTAGGACCTTGCACTTGGCATGGTTAAACTTCATCAGGTTGGCATCAGCCCACCTCACAAGCGTGTCGAGGTCCCTCTGGATGGCATCCCTTCCCTCCGGCGTATCAACCGAACCACACAGCTTGGTGTCATTGGCAAACTTGCTGAGGGCGCACTCAATCCCCCTGTCCATGTCACCGACAAAGATGTTGAACAAGACCGGTCCCAACACCGATCCCTGAGGGACACCACTCCTTACCGGTCTCCAGGTGGACATTGAGCCATTGACCACAACTCTTTGTGTGCAGCCATCCAGCCAGTTCTTTATCCACCGAGTGGTCCACCCATCAAATTGATGTCTCTCCAATTTAGAGACAAGGATGTTGTGTGGGACAGTGTTGAACGCTTTGCACAAGTCCAGATAGATGACGTCAACTGCTCTACCCCGTCCATCAGTTCCGTAGCCCCATCATAGAAGGCCACCAAATTGGTCAGGCAGGATTTCCCCTTAGTGAAGCCACGCTGGCTGTCACCAAGCACCTCCTTGTTTTTCATGTTTAAGGCATCAGCAATGCACGGAGCAGAGCCAGCTCCTCACCTCTCCTCACTGCCTGTCTCCTCCACCTCTGTAAACAAGTCTATGGGTTCATCAGCGAAGCAACCACCGATGCAGATGTGTGCTTGCTAGAACTCTACAGAGCTTTTGGCAGCCCTGCCATGCGGGTGACCAAGCCTCCCTCCAAGCCATTCACCGTGCGGATGGGGACATGTGGCATTGGCACAGCCTCCAACAGCAAGCCCTAGCAAACTAGGAAGGGCCAAACCCCGCTCCAGCACCCTCCCATCCCTGTGAGGGCAGCGGTGCGCTCTGGGTCAGATGGGTCTCAGGATGAGCCACCCCTGGAGCTGAAGCTGTGTGCTCCCAGTGGGGCTATGGCAGTTACCTGGCAGGCAGGGCACGCACTGCTGCGATGCTTCCTGAAGAGCCTCTTGCCCCGCAGGACAAGGCAGGCACATGGGGCAGCTGGTGGTGCTGGAGGGGAGAGGAGGCAGAAAACACTGGAGACAAGCACTGTGACACCAGCCCACCACAGCCAGCTCTCCCGGTTGCTTGTTGGCATGGAACGTGCAGGAATCTGCTATCCCAGAAGTGGCTGTTCCTTAGCAAACTTGGCTGGAGCTGGCCAATGGGCTCCCTGAAGGGGGCTGGGAGCCAGACCTATGATGAGCTGGGTAACCCCTGGTTCCAGCCTTGTGGCAGTTTAATCCAGGGTCAGCAGAGACCTGCTGCATAGCACAGGATAAATGAGTTCAAGGCAAGGTCTGGTTTATACAAGTGGGTGTAAACCCCACAGCCCCCGTGCAAGCATCCCTACAGGCAGGGAGCAGAGCCCAGTGCAAGGCACCCACCAGCACCTCTCCCCTCCGCAGAGGTGACAGCTCAGCCAGGGCAGTTTAGGTACTGCCTCCTGCACATCCCAACCCAATAAACACCAGCTCGGCTTCAATTTGCAGAGCCCAGGGCGATGCCCAGCTCATCCCTGCGATGGTATCACCGTTTATCAGTGGTGCGTAATGAGGGTGGAGCCATGAAGGGGTCCGCATCCTGCCAGGAGCCACCACTCATCGTGCCATCCCTCTCTCCCCAGGGTCAACACCAATGTCCCTACAGCTGAATAAGCAGTGACTTGCCTTTGGCCGCTACATTGCTGCTTCTAGCTCAGTGGCTATAAGAAAACCACCCCTCCCTGTGCACCTCACAGCCAGCACCACAGGCACACTTCTTACTTGCAGAATGATCCAGGCAGGCAAGGCAGACAGAAAGCTGCATTCTGCTTGGAGCTAAAGTAGCCTGGAAAAGAGAAGAGAAAGGGTTCAGGATCTTTCCTCCACTGTCACTTCCCAATTCATTGTGTATTTGCTCAGCTCCATTTTGCAAGCAACCAAATAACTGTGACACACTGCAGGTGGTATTTCATGGGCTAATGCAGGATGTTTGGGTTTCTATTTGTCAATAACCCTGAAAGAGCAATAAATGTTTCTGTCGTGCTAAAGGAAGCGCAGGGGGCTCGGGCAGGTTTCCCTGCTGTCATTCACGCATACAAAGCCCTGCCAGGGAGACAGAGAGACCTGCACAATGTTCCCAGCACAACAGCTTGAACTGGAATGGAGCTGAAATAGGTGATCTTTAAGGGGTCTACAAGAAACCTGGAGAGGGACTTGTGAAAGGGCCTGTAGGGACAGGACAAGGGGAATGGCTTTAACCTGCCAGAGGGGAGATTTAGGTTAGACATTAGGCAGAAGCTCTTCCCTGTGAGGGTGCTGAGGCCCTGGCACAGGGTGCCCAGAGAAGCTGTGGCTGCCCCATCCCTGGCAGTGTTCAAGCCCAGGTTGGACACAGGGGCTTGGTTCAGCCTGCTCTAATGGAAGGTGTCCCTGCCCGTGGCAGGGGGCTGGAACTGGATGAGCTTTAAGGTTGCTTCCAACCCAAACCATTCATGATTCTATGACCCCAATGCCAATTCCCGGGTTCCCGCAGCCCAGGAAGTCTGGGGTGCATCTCCTCCCCCTGAAAGGAGGTAGGATCAGGATGTGTTGCTGTTTGCTCTCCCTGCACCACCCCAGAGGGCATGGGGATGCATACTGACCCTTCCACAAAGCACAGCCAGGACTGAATGCCCTGAAACATCCCTAGTGTGGGCATGGGGGACAGGCAGGAGCCAGCTTCTGAGTCCCTGCCACACCAAAGGAAACCACTAAAGGCAGGAGAACACTTGGGAGTTGAGGTGGTTCTGGGAAGGTGCCTGACAACGCATGACCCAGGTCACTGCAACAGGCGCCCATGGGACAGAACTAAGGTGCCAGTGCTCACAGAGGAGCGGAAGCAGCGCAGGTAAGATCTGCCTCATGTCCTTCATACTGGCTCAGATTTACAAACAGCAGCAGAGGCTGCGGCAGAGCAGGGTGAAACCAGAACCAACTCCCTCTGCCTGCAAGGAAAAGGGAACATTCCTAATTCATGATCTTGTGATTTAGGGGCCACCTCCATAGACTCCTCTGTGGCTTAAACACGGTGTTTGAGTTTGCTCAGTAAAGGCAGTGCAGTGATGCCACCAGTGAGACTTTGTTCCTCCCAGACTCAGCAAGCGATAGCCAAGACATAGGTACCAGCCAACGAGTTTGGTGGGTGGAAGTTCACAACAACAGTTGTGTATGCGTGAGGAGCACTTAATGTGTGTACAGAATAGCTGCTGTGTTGCATGTGTTAATTAGGCTTTTGCATAAGTAAATGCTGGTCTGTTTTGAACATGTTTTATGCTGTCTGTGAACACATCATACCAGGCCCATATTGCATTAGCCAAGTGCAAAGCAGCCCACTGAAAACCCAGGTTTTGATGTCTGCGGGTAAGGAGAGTATTACATTTAATATTCAGACTACAGAAGAACTGAAAGCAAAGTTGGTTTAGACCCATTTTTGCCATTAAGAATAGGGGAATACTTTCTTTTCCCGAGACCTTGTGCTATAACCAAGTTTCATAAACCTTTCCTTCTGGAAGAGGCTTCCATTGCAGTGTTAGCATGAACATTAACTTGTTGCTAACAGGAGCGTGACTCCGAGATCCGTGCTTTCCATTTCAACAGAAATGTCAATAACAGACTAGGAAGAGCTCTGCTGTTCCATTTTTAGCCCAAACAAAATAACCTGTTTGCTCTTCAGCGCTTTCAAGGTACCTGGTGATTGCATCTGGCCATGGGAAAACAGCATCACAGAGCCTGATGGAAGTGCGCTTGGGTTGAATACAAGCCCTACCTTTGTCACAGGCTCTGCAGGCTGCGGCCCCAGTCTCATTAGCGAAGTGGCCGGGCGGGCAGGGGACGCATGCGGTGCTCCTTGTGAGGCTGAGAGAGAAGGGAGCAGAGGTGAGCGCTGGTTCAGGTCACCCCAGCTTGTATCTGCTCACAGGAAAGAGCAGAGCGTAACTCTTTGTTTCACTACAAGCCTGGAGATAGAGCAATTATAAAGTAGGAGCTGAGGCAGAAAAACAACAGTCTGAACTCACCTGAATGTTAAAGGTTCACTGAAAACAAACCAGACTTTGTGTTATTGGAGATGGGTTCTGAGCCTGGATTCTGGGTCTGGAGAAATATGTTATATCCAAGGTTAAAAACCTTGGTTCAAAGACAGGCTTCTAAATGCACACTTGGAAATGGAATTGAATTGCAAAGGTGCTTGATGCTCAGCATCCATCAGCAGTTTTGACCATTGTGCAGTCAGGTCACTCGGGAGGTGAAATAAGGAGCTGAACCACAGGTAGTGATGTGTGAGAGGCCTGACCACAGGGACTGTGGGAAAGGGGATGAAGAGTGTGTGAGACCTCCAGGAGGAAGGGAATGAAAAGAGGGAAAGGAAGGTGAAAGCCATTGCATTCATCACCAACAGAGCCAAACCCCCACCACCAAGCATGTGGGCATAAGCATTTGTTAACATAGGGATGCTTTGGAGGAAAACAAGGACAAACTCCTTAATTCCTTTGGAAACCCCAGAGCAGAGCAAGATTTGTGGGGGGAAGAACACCTCAATTGGAAACAAAGCCAGTGCTTTGCTTAAAACAAAACAATGCAGGGCCTGCACCAGCCAGAGCTGCTCAAAGCTCAGGGCATGCTGGATCTCCAAATCCCACAACAATGTTAAATGGTCCCATCAGAGGGGTTTGTTCCCTCTCCCCAGGGCTGATCCAAATGGAGATGCTCTGTGAGGGACATGGTGCTGGGAAGCTCTCGCCACCCCGCGGTTCCCCAGCGCCAAAGGACTCCATTTGATTGCAGCAGGTATTGGACACGGCAAGGGAAAAGCTGATGGGAAATGGTGAGAGCAGCGCATCCGTGTGTCCTTGCAGCCAGAGGATACCGGTACAGCATCCTGGTGATGTGGATGTACACTGCATGAGGATGTACAGCATCCTGGATGAGGCAGCCTGGTGGAATTGCAAGGCTGGGCTTCTGGCTGAGAAATCATGTTAGCTCTTCCACACTGGATCAGCTAAATACATTGCTTTAGGTGCCAGTGACTTCAGTGTGATGAGATCCCCTTGGAAGCAACAAAATAGGGATTGCGAAAGTAATTGGGCAAAGCACAGAGCTGAAGCCAATTGGCCAGAGGTATCCTAGAGGAAAGCTGAGGAGGTGAACCCACACCTCACTCCCAAGTGTCCACCATCACAAAACCAAACGTATTCCATCCTAATACATACAGAAGACCATGGGGTAAAGAACGGGCAAGCCTGCAGAGAGCTTGGGCTGCTGCTTGGCACAGGGATGTCCACACCAGGGTTTCCTGGGGAGAAGAACTCAGCAGTGCTGCAGAGGCACACACCTTCACTTGTGCTTCCCACTGGGAAACAACCCTGGCAGCCCTTTCCCCATAGGCAAAAGGAGGAGAACTTGCTGGCTGCAAAGCGCAGGAAGGAAGCATCCACCACCCTGTGCCCAAGAGCTCAGTCACTTACTTGGTGTAATGCCCCTGCGGACAAGGCAGGCACGATGGTTGCCCGCTCTGGGGCTGGTAGTGGCCCTGAGGGCAGGGGGTGCAGGCACTGGGGTCTGTGCATGAGCCCCACACACAGCACGAGCAGCTCAAGGTGCCTGAATTGGAAGAAAAAAGCCAGGATCAGGTTTATGAGCATTGACATAAACCCTTGTGCTCAGCAGGGCAGGTCACTGCCATGGGTGCAGATGGGTTGCCATGCCACCATTCCGGCGAGGCAGTCTTAGAGGGTGGAAACTGTAATATCAATGCTATTGATGCTGTTGTGCACCATTAGCAAGCTGGAGAACAGCTGTAAGGTGATGGAAGGTCTCAAGTCTGTCAATGTGGATTTCTGGTAATGAAGATGACTGCTTTTTTCTCCTTTAATTTGAGGGGTTAGGAGCATTGGTTTTCCATCTAACACACAAACAAAGAAGAAAGGGAAAAAAACCCAAACCAAAACGTATTTCCTTGGATTACTGACAATTTAGGCTTGCAGGAAACAGAACTGAAGAGTAAAACCCCAGAGCAGAGGATCTGCCTGAAGCAGCACAGCCTTTCTCTGAGCACAGGTACCACGGCATCCCCACCAGACACAAGCCCTCTCTGCTCCCAAACCAAATCCAAGCAGTGCAGGGTATTCATGTGGGATTAGCTGCACACATCAGCCCTGCCACCCCACTGCTTGCCTTTGGTGCTGCAGCAACCACCCGCAGGCAAGAGGAGACACCCGCTGTGGATGAACATCCTGCACTTGAGGGAGGTCGGAATTAACTCCTCTCCTCTGGATTTCCCCTAAAGCAGCAGAACTGCTCATTCCTCCTTCTAAATGCACCCTGCAGTGGGGGAAGTGAGCAACAAGTACTTTAGGGATAGTTTCAGTTGGAATTTTTGGGGGTGGGTGCTGGTGTTCACAAAAAACCCCAACCAAACACCCCAACCACATCACACCGTAAATAACGTGTGGAAAAAGTGACATCATGCACTCCTGACCACAACAGGGATTGATCTGGTAGTTTCTCAAGCCCAAGTGAAAAGGCTGTTTCTACAGAAGGGATTCTCTTTCAGACATCTGAGACAGATGGTTGGAAGCTGTCCTTGTATTTGCCACTGTACCTCAAAACAGCATCCTCCTGCCAATAAACCAGGTTGTGCTTGTTACCCTTTGTGCCACAGCCCTACTGCTTCTTCATCCTACTGGAAGACCACAGCATAAGGCCAGCACAGGCCAAGTCCTTAACATCAGACAACTGAGTCCCACTCATGCTGCCTGGCCTCTAACACAAGAACAGCCCCTGGTTACACCATCCTTGACAAGTTACTTTTCCACCAAACACGGGCTGAGCTACCAGACTCTTACCTCCATTGGGAACTGTCCCTGGGGAGCAGCGGGCACAGGCTGTCACATTCACTGTGCTGCAGTTTGAGGGCTTGGCGGTGGTGAGGGATGGAGCTGCTGATGGGACCCCAGATGTGGTCATGCCTGGAGGGGATGCACTGGTGGATGCAGCCATCGGTCCTGTATGCACCTGGGAGGTGTGAGTGCTGCCGGAGGTGAGGACGGTCACATCCATGGTGGTGAGCACAGCCTGAGGAGGAGGGTTTGTGCTTGGAGCAGCAGATGGTGCTGCTGTGGACACAATGAGGGCTGCAGTGGTTGATGCCACCCCAGCTGAGAGTGTGGCAGTGGCACTTGGGGGGGCAGAGGCTGTGCTGGTGGTTGCAATGGGAGGTGCTGGGGTTGACGCAGTGGGGACCTCGGTAGTGGTTGTCTGGCCTAAAGCAATACCTGAGAGAAGAAAAACATCATTAGGGGCCAAGTATTGTTATCCCTTTAACAGAGCTTTCCCATTTGGTCTTTGTCAGCTGCTTAACCTGTGTATCCTTGTTTGAAACTACCTTCTGCTATGGTTCACTACAGAGCAATACAGAAGGAGGAGAACGCTGGCAGCATCTGAGCATCCCTGGCGCACAAGAGCCTTACTGAGGAAATAAATAAGCAGGTCCACGAGGCCACAGCTCGATGTCCAGGAGGTCTGATCTCCCTGCTAACATGGTGTGAGAATTGCCTGAAACACTCAGCTTTATTAGTGACAGCTCCGAGACAGACATGCCCTGACAATCGGATTTAAGACGCTTGTCAAGTATCTGCCTGGTTTATCCCATCTCATTTAAAGGGATCAGCAAGGAAAAGTCATGGGTTTGCGATTTTTCTAAGCTGTTCTAGAGGTACATCCAGTAACCAGAAGGGAGCCCACAGGCCAAGACTGGCTTTGATTCTGAAATCCCCTGTCAGAGTGGGACAGCTCTAATCCAAAAGGGGTATTGCTGCAGTTCAGGTTGTTGTGCTGTGATCCTGAAACACTGCCTGCTGATGACCACAAGCACAGGGGATGTCTTTCACAGAGGAGGGACCTATAAAACTAAACATGAGCAGTATCAAGTTAGTACCACGCTGCTAAGCTAAAACTAAGCAAAGGAAGCAAACAGAAAAGGAATAAGCAGCTCCTGCCACATCAGCTTGGGTCAGACACTCAGGGCAGGGATTTACTCACTGTCTGAGACCTTCCAACTTCATACAGCATCAGTATGTGGCTGTGGCTGGTGGTGTGGTGCTTATATGCTCTTCCACCAGCACACCTCTGCTAAGCCTCCACAGCAAGAGGAGGCTGAACTCAAGTGGCCATTGGTATGGAAACTAAAAGGATAACTTGAGGAAATTTATTTATGGGTTTCAAGGAGCACAAAGAGCAGAGCTGAGAACCAACAGTGGGATGCAGGCGAGGAAGGACACCGGAGCAGGGTGGGAAGCTGGGGACTTAGAGGGGCTGCACCACTGACTGGCTGCAGACCCACAGGTCCCTGCAGGCTTTTTAGAATCATAGAATGGTTTGGGTTGGAAAGGACCTTAAGATCATCCAGTTCCAACCGCCTGCCATGGGCAGGGGTGCCTCACACCACACCGCGTCACCCACAGTTCTGTCCCAACCTGGCCTTTGATTTCTATCTCAATTTTGGCTGCACCAGGCGAGGCCAGGCACATGGGAACCAGTGCTTACCACCACTATGGTATGAACAAGACACAGACTGAGCTGATTGGTAGCTCCAGCTAAGTTTCTACAGCGAGCTCAGGACTCTGAATAAGAGTCCTTATAAAGTTGTGATCACATGGAGAGAGCTCGTTGGGAGCATCCCTGTTATGGCACACTGCCTGCTTTGTACTCCACTGAGTGTGAAAACTCATCTTTCTGTCACTATTGACTAAAGCAGCACACAAGCACCCAGCCATCTGGGTCACTGCCCACATTTTCTCGCTGTAGCCCCCAAACCAGAAATGCTGAGTTTAACAGTGATCATTTTGTGGTGCACTGGTTTGCCGCATGCCCAAATCCAAGTGCCCTGGAGACACCATCCTTGCTTCTAGGCAGGGAAAACAGCTTTGCAGTTCCCTACCTCCGCCATGCCTTCACCTGGACAGGGATGTATAATTCCCCTCCTCTGCCTCACCTGCCTTAAGGGCTGAGTCTGCTGCTCCTCTGGAGCCTGGCAATGAGCAGAGTTGGTCTCGACTCTTACTGAACTGATCTCAAAGTCAGCACCAGCACTAGGACAAGGGCACTGTCAAGTCCTCCTGGGGAAAGCTCTCAGGATGACCACTGTGATTAAAGTCTGATCTCCCACAGGGCAGCCTGCCCCAGTCCTGGCTCTGCTCTGCCAGCCGGAGATGCTGCAGGGGATTTAAGCACTCAGGCTGCACACAGCTGGGTGAATCTTGCTGTTTGGTTGGGTTTTGTGCCATGCTTTGGCAGGGAGTTTTCACCCCAAGGGCCTCGAGGGTGTCAGGAAGGTTACAGAACTGCAGAACTTCCCTTCCACACTTACAAGGCCCATGGCCCCGCTGCTGTTTGAGGCACACGGACATGGGCTGGGAACTCACCAAATGCAGAAGCACAGTGGACACTCCTTTGTTTTAGTTCCCTCTGTCTTGCACAACTGCACGGCCTCTGCATCCTGAAACTGATCCTCAGAGCCAAGCACAGCACAGCCAAGACAACAATTACACATCCGAGGGAATCATGGAACCCCAGGCTGGAAGGGACCTCCAGGATCAGCTGGTCCAACCTTTCCAGGCAGAGCTTGACCCAGTTCTCCCAGCGCAGGTGAAGATGATCACCATGCTGGGTGAATTCAGCAGGTAAGTGGCCCTTGAGAAGGAGATTTTCCCCCAATGGTTTAATTTCACCAGTGCCATGCTATGGCTGGTACCTGGTTACGGGCTCAGGCTGCCGGAGATGCATGCAGCTAGGGTGAGGCTTGGTGGGTAGCTGCTCTGAGCACTTCTATCCCTTGCCAAGCAAACTCAAACTGCTTTAGCAGGGTTGATGGGTTCATACTCGAGAAGGGAGGTGTCTGCGGGGCCCTCGGCAGCCTCCAATCCCAAAGGAACATGATCTGAAGCATAAGTTTTGCAGATCCCACATGGCACAAAGTATTAACTGTAAGAGCACAGATTATCTGGGGCTTGATAGCTAAGCAGTACGAAAGGATGAGAAGAACAAGCAGAAGAGCAGACATGGACATGATTATAAGAAACATTCATGCATTTTTGTGTGTGCTCTCTTACAAAGACCCACTTTATCAAAACACCCCAAGAAAGCAAGCACATTGCAGCATCCTGTTCCATGGAGTTCAAGATAAAGCCATGAAGAGGCCACTGCAAATCCTCAGTATTCACAGGGCTCAATTTTCCCTCCTTGCAAACACAAGCCTGTTTACCACATTCAGCCCATTTCAGCACTGCCTGTATTTCAACACTTGTTTCCTTTCCTGCCTTCTCCCCCTGTGCTCCTGCAGCACCCTGAGATGGTGAAACCCATTCCTTTCACACATCTACCACAGCTTTACCCACCTCCATTGCTGAACAGAGAAGCACCACTTCAGGAGGACTCACCTGTTAAACACGCCATGGTTAAGCTCCAAAGCAGAGGAGGGGCCCAGGCACTCATTTTTCCCCAAGGAATAGCACAGCTCGTCAGAAGGCAAGACCAGCAGCTGATCTCCTACACTCAAGTGTTTATCCTCCTCTGGGTCTGTGCCCAATATCGTCACCTGACTCTGATCATGCGCCTCAGTCAAGTCAACCTCCCCCCAACAAAGGGGGGTTTTATATCCAGAGGCTGCAACAGGCCTTAAGACATTATAGGCCTTCTCAAAGCACAGTGCAAGCTAAACACTGAGCACAAGAGCAAATCCAAGCCTCTTCTTGCAGCGTGCAGACAAACACACAAGAGAAGTGTCCAGGAGGAAGTGATGGGCTTATAGAGAGGAATGGGCAGAGCCATGCAGGAGCCCTGTGCCGGGCTGCTGGCCAGCCCCTTGTGACCACATCCAGTGAAAGGATTTCATCTTTTAGACACCCAGGATTTCCTGCAAGAAGAAAAACAACCCCCAAAGAGCCTGTGGTTCAAAGCAGCTCCTGGTTTAACTGGGACCAACTATACCCTAACCAAAGCTCACCCGCTGGTGTGTGTAGAGCTTTCTCAATCAGTGTTTAACTCTCCCCTCATTGCACCCAAGTGTCAAACTTGATGCACCAAGGTGCTGTGATCAGGATCATACTCAGCAATCCTGATGATGCTGATTTTAAGGTGAGGCCATTAAATTTAGTGACGTCCCATCCCATTTTCTACATGTTACCTGGGGCTATCCTGCTCTGAGGTCAGGTCCTCCTGCCTGTGCTGCCCAGAGACACAGATGTGGTTTCCTCACCTTGCAGCCCTGCTTTGAAAGGTCCTCCCATCTCTCTCTGTCCCCATCAGTTAGTAACCAGCATCACTGAGCCTCTGCCATGGTACAGGATTTCCTTTTGCATACACCCGAATATGCAAAACCAAATCCTCACATATGTCAACATCCACATCTCATGTATGTCACATCTGCCTCCAATTCAGGGGACAGCTGGCTACTCATGCAGGACTGGGGATATCCCACATGCAGACCTCACCAGCCATGTGTTCAGTGAGCAGATCAGGCACTGCCACGTGCTGCCCAGGCCTTCTATGCTCGAAGATCCTCTATGGGGCTCAACACAGGGAGCCAACAGTTGGCGTGTTCTAACCCAAACCTTTCCAGCTTCCCTCATAGTAGCCCGGGCAGGGTCAGTTTGGCATCACACATAGTGCCCTGACAGCTCCATGCTGCAGGGGTGGTTGCCCCCCAACATTGCACAGCTACCCATGGGCTGGGAAATTGTGCAAGGGAAGTTTCTCATGCAATCCCTGTGGTACTTCCTGCACAAGCCACACAGAGAGGCACAGCCTCCACTACAGGAGATGCCAGCAGCCAGTCCCTGCCCAGGAGCCTTCTCTGGTACCCACAGCTTGGCCAGGGGCACTCTCTTCTCCTTCAGCCTCCAGCAGCAAGGGCAATAGGCTCTCAATGTGACATTTCTCACCTTGACTTTATAGGTTTTACAAGTCTCTGTGCAGGATGTTTGATCTCTGTGTCAATAACAACAACCTGGTCAGCCCAGACCTGTGTGGGGCCATTCATTCAGCAGCCCAGCCGTGAAGGGCTGAGGACCTGAGGTGGTAAACTTCTGCATAAGCATTACTGCAGGATGATGCAGTCCTGTGCGCCGATGAAACACCGCCAGCAGCTACCCAGCAAGACTTATTCTGTTAGAGCAGCAGATCAGTGCCCTCCATACAACAGCCTGCACCTCTTGTTTGTTGAGAGCTTTCCACAAAGCCCAAGTCCCAGGAGCAAGTCCTGAGCAGCTACAAGCACACATACACACACTTATGAACCGGATGCTGACACCACTGTGACAGTATTTCACTTGTGAGTTTTGGACTGACACATGGAAGAGAAAGGGAAATTGCATCTTTAAACCCCTTCCCATGCCCTCAAAGCCGCCTTTGTGGATGAGCTACCAGAGCCCAGCTGAGAAGGGGGGCAGGCTGCTTTCCTCTCAGTTGTGTTAACAACTGGGCAAGCTGGAAATGCTCTTCTGACAGGGAAAGCCTGATGCCACTTCAGGGCAGAGAAGTACAAATGGGTTCATTTAGAAACCCCTGACGTGACCTTGCCCTGGCTTTGTCTCTGTTGAGATTAAACTCTTCTGCTAGCTGGTTCACAGAGGATAAAAACCAGTGTCATGGCTGATCAAAAGCACTGTTCTAGGCTGGCACAGGGCCCTCTTCTTGTCAGTTTAGTTACTCTTCCATGGGTGGTGAACCTCATGTCCCCAGATAAACCAGACACTGCCTTCCACCCTCAGAACCTGGCTGTCTCCTTACAGGGCAGAGGCAGCAGTGAAGCTGTTTCTCCCAAGAGCCTGGAGAGGACAGACATCATCTCTGTCCAAGGCTGCCTGGAACCATCCCTCAACCCAAGCTGGGTAAGTAAAGGATATGCCATTAGACATCCCATCTGCTGAGGGCAGGACTTCCGAGCTACCCAGGCATTACAACAAACCCAAGGGCCAGGACTGTGCATCAATGCACTGGACTGTGCATCAATTGGCTGCAAGTCACCTGGGTGTTTGATATCCAAGGGACCCATTTACAAGGAGACCCGCTTACTTAATACGAAACACTGGGCAGGAAGAGTCTCTTGAACACCAGCCCTCTTTACCACATCAAGCTGCCATCGCTTCAGCTTTTGTTAACTGGATGCTGTGGGGTGAAAGTCCCCAGGTGAGCTGCCACCTACGTAAGGGTAGTGAAAAGGATGGAAATGCATGAGCTGAGTAGGTGGACACATCCTGAAATGGCAACAGTCACTGGGTGAACTGTTTCAAAGGTCAGAAAGTCCCTATTAACTGCCAGCAGATGAGAGCAGAAAAAGCACTTGATTACTGCATCCTTAGGCTCTTCCAATGATTATCCACCACTTCACCATCACTGCCAGAATCTTGGGTTTAACAGACCTTTCCTCTAGGGCAATGTGACTGCCATGCTCCAAGCTGAGCAAGCTACTGCAGAACTACCTTGTTGCCATTATGCCAGGGAAAATATAATGGTCCCTGGTGTACTGCATCCAGCTCTGTAACAAAACTATGGTCCTTTGGTAGTGTATTCGTGTTTTCCTCCTTCTATTGCTGAGCTGGTACCTGCAGCTCTTTCCTGGGAAAGAGAAGGTATTCAGACAAACTGCATGCTGGCTTCTGACAGGTACTTCTCCTGGAAAAGAACTTTCTTTCAAGCGATACAGCTTGCAAGTCATACCCAAACCTGGCTGCATATAGAGGAAATACTAGCCAGGAGGTACCACTTCCTCCTTTGCAGACACAAAAAGCACTGAAGCATCCCTGACACCCATGGGATACGCTAGCCCACAGGCTGCGAAGCAACTAGGAATCTAGAAGACTCTTTCAGATGCAAGGTTTTTCTAGGTTCTAGGTATATGTTGACTCTCATCAAACAGAACAGGAGCTCAGGCTTTAGGAACACAGACCCAACAGCCTGCAAGTCAGCAAAGTACACAGACCTTGTCCTTCAGCACTGTACCTGCAAAACCCTGTGAGCATATGTGGTGGATGAGCCTCTTGGTCAGGAGGAGCTCTGCTATGGAATTATGACCAGACTGTTCAACAGTTCCAGGTAGATCCTGAACTCCATGGGCAGGAAGGAAGCTGCTAAGAGCCTCCCCCATTTCAGATAAGGAGGGCAGCTCCTGAATGATACTGAAGCTTTGTGCCCAAGGGAGGGTCAAGACACTTGCAAACAGCTGAGATAGAAAAGAAGCAAGCCAAAGCCATCAGCGCTCCTGAAGGAACACGCTCACGGCTGTTAAAGAGCACAAAACCCGAAATCCTGTACCTGACCAAGCGGCCACAGGATGGCACCACAGCTCTGGGGAGCGAGGACGCATCTCTGGAGTCAAGGCTAAAGCGTTCTTAAACTAAGGGTAGCGCTGCTCTTCTCAAACTGCATCAGCAGAAACCTCCACCGTCGGTGCTGTGTAAATGAATAACAAAGCCCATGAAAGGGAGCTGAAGGAATTCGAGTGATAAAAAGGGTTATTACAGTCACTATCAAGCAACTCAAACCACTTCTTTCTCAGGTGCTTAGATTTTCAACAGAACTCCTCTGGCAATGCTTCATACATGTAGCACATCTACATCTCCAGGTCTCAAACTTTAGGAATGCTGACAGGGCAGCTGGTGGTATGTAACAATAAACCAAAATACTTCAGGGATGGGGTTTCACAGGCGCTGTATCATAGAAGACATAGAAAGCAGAAGCTGTTTGTAACTCAGAGGGACAGCTTTTAACGGCCATCACCAAGGTCTTTGCAGAAGTGAGACTGAAATGTTTTCCAGAACTGTATTCTACCCAAAAGAGGAGAAAGCCATTTAAAGACTAGTGCAGGTAGTGTTGCTTCTGCTCTCTGTGCCCATAGCACTTGGGAGAGGGAAGGAGGAAAAAAGGCTGATTTCCATTTAGGTGCAACTTGGGTCCCATCCAGCCAACAACACTGGATCAGTGCAGATGACCACAAAATCTTAGCACAAGAGCAGTCATGAGAGCTGGTGTCTCCAGCCCTCTGAAGGAACAGCCAATAGCACACTTTTTACTGAAAGATGAAAAGGGGAAAAAGCAGAGAGATTATGCACTTTAATGACCCCAAATGATAGATCAGACACTAAAACCAAACTTACATGCTGCTGTGGGTTTAAATGAACCACTTTTGGAGAAGCAGATTGTTTTCTGTTGCTCATGACATTTCCACCAGGAATGAGTAAATGTATTTTAATACCAAATGCTGATCAGGAACCACGTTCTGAGAGCCAGATGAGGGAATCTCCCCAAGTTCCTCATGAGAAGGTCTGGTACCACATAACTCATGAAATACTGCAGGTTTTGAAAACAAAGTTTCTTCATCTACTTTAGAACAATCACTTTTCTGCTTTTTGCCTTATTTTAACTTTCCTGTTCTCAGGGAAACCCTGCATGCACAGAGGCAGTGAAGCAAGTGAAGTCTGAGATGGTTTAGGTTCTAAGAGCATCAGAGATACAGGACAGCACCAGACCCTGGCCTGTCCAGGTCTTAAACAGGTCAATCATCAGTCACAAGAGTTAGCATTACAGCAGCATCCTCAACATTAAAAAGCCTACATGCTTGTACCAGCCTGTCCAAAATGTCTAGTGACAGACAGAGCCAAAAATAGATAGGTCTGATTCTGTATACACCATTCTCAGAAGACAGGCAAACTGGCATATACCTTATGGTCATTTGTGCTGCTCCTGACCAATATTGAAGCCAGCTTTGTGCCCAAGAGGAGGGTCAAGACACTTCTACACAAGTAACAAAGAAAAGTAGCACATCTAGGCACAGACCTAGATGGCCACCTAAAATGTATCAGCAAGTCACTCATCTGAGCAGCAGGAAATCTCTTTGACAGAGCAAATGCCCTATGAAATAACAAACAAAATGTGCATTTCAACCTATTCTCAAAGCTTTTTCCCCAAGTGGTCTACCAGAGCAGTTGACCTGGAACAGAATTCTCTTCCTGGCTATTTGATAAGGTCAGCCTGACACAGGAAACGAAAAACCTCACACTACATTTGGCCTTGCACCAGCACAGGCAAGTGTAACAGCCATGTCACAGCTGGACAGAAAGAAACTGGATTGAGGCCAAACACGCAATGTTGGCTTCTATGGACATGTAAGATAAACCTCCATGTTTGTCACAGGATAATCTGGACCATAGAAACAGTATCTCTCAGCATGAAAGTAGTTTCTGAAACAAAACAAAACCCAAACCAAACAAACAGAACCCCCCAAACAACCCCAAATAAAAACACCACTCATCTTCCACAGCACTCTTAACTGGCAGAGAAACCACCATTGCTGTAATTCAGCTAAAGATGTGGGCCATCCACAGAGCCTGCGCACAGCATACCTTCCCTTGTGCCATCAGGTCTGTGCTGTGGCTCAAGTGCCTCAGTATATGCATGCCCAAACGCCGTGGAGACACATCAGCCAAGGTTAATCAGCTTTCAGCAAATCCACCCAGAAATAAATAATGAGTATTTTGGTAAATCTCCTACTCACAAACATCCTAACCAACAAAACCAGCATATGTCAGCTTTGACATGTCCACTTTGAAAGGCATCAACAGAAGCAGATGTGTCAAACCTAAAATGGATGCACATTCTCACACAGTTTGGCTCTTTGATCTCAGGCTAGTGACCCTTATCACCAATCCAGCTGTTGGTACAACATGTAACTTGATTATTAAAAAGACTATCAGCCCGTTTCCTTAGAAAATCTAGATTTTTATTATACATACTGTATTACACTGAAAATACGTACCCAAAGACAGAGTATTTTGAATTTACAACTGTACAAAAAAACCAATAGAAAACATACGGGCTATGCTATAGATGTAACATTATACAAAATGACAGTTCTTGTTAAAGGCACCAGATTCCCAGAGGGTTCTGGCTTAACATTTTATAGTCTTATTTTCTTTTCCAGTCAGAACTTACTATGAAAATGCAATTCACTCTTAAACTGAATCATGTCAAAGTCTCACGACACAACTTAGTGAGAGAAGTGATCAATTTCACATGGAGATGCCAAGCAACTACCAAAGGCTCCTCCCCACTGCATCCAGCATCCTATGGCATTTAACTGAAGATTAAATGGCAATACTACCAGAGAAAATCAAGTCAACCCTACATGGTCTAATGCGACATATCCCTGCCCATGGGGGGGGGTTGGAACTGCATGATCTTAAGGTCCTTTGCAACCCAAACCATTCTATGATTCTATGAATATTAGAGTGTTAACCAAACTAAGCCTAGACTGTTTTGTATGGAGTAACTACAGAGCGCTAGAGAAGGAAAAAAAAGATGTTGTCAATAAGGAAGATGGAATCTATGATCAGAACTCTTGCTCAGCATCCTTCCTGGGCTCACCTTCTTCATTACACTCATTTTACCTTTCCTGGTCCTCACGGCACTCATGAAAGAAAACAGAGCCTGAAGAAACCCAGTACTTTGCTGTAGGGCACATTGTTAAACAAGCCTGGCTATGCATGTATGTGCTCCTTCTCCCCCAGGTATAAAAGCTTTGGACAGGACAAGCCACTTTCACTGCTTCTTTCTCCAGTACTCCATACTCTACAAATCAAACCAAATCAATTCATATCATGCCTAGGCTTGCACAGACAGGTGATTCCTTACAAGCAAAGGCAAGAGAAGCTTGGACATCTTGCCTTGCTGAGGTGCAGTAATGCACTTAGGGAAGTTCAGGACTGCTATTTCCTAAAACTTCATGATTAGATAAAAGGAAAAAGGAAAGGATAAAAATAGAGCTTTAATAAAACTCTGAACTGCTTCTCTGGTCAATTTGTTAGTACATCTGCAAGTCACTCTATAGTCAACAAGCGTTCTTGTTTCATCTTACAGCACATACTGAGCCTCACTGAACAGAATCAGCTAACATCCAAGTGACTGAATAGTCAAGACAAAAAATACCAAGTTCCAGGGCCAGATTTTGCTCCATATGCAACAATTCCTTTATGTTGGAATTTGATATTGCCCTTTCTGTATTGTCTAGCATTATCCCTACTTTCAGGACACTGGTTCAATGATTTCATTTTCTCCATGTAGTTTTACTTTTTACTGTATCATTTACCAACATTGCAGAAACTTGCCTTTCTTTAGGCATTTAAAAAGAAAGGCAATGTTTTAGATTCACAGATCAAGTTGAAGTAATGCTGTGGTATTGAGGGTAAGGAAGTCACTTACAAATAAATTATTTCTGCAGTTTAAACCGCCTTATCCTAGTGGCTTAATAGAATTAAAAATATACTGTGCTTCTAATTAAAATCTCAGTTTATTATGTATGACTGACCTCAGACAAATAGGCCTGGAGGAGACCAACTTTGTTAGGCAGCAGATACCAATAGCAGCATGATTAAGCTTCCTACACACTACTGCACTCAAAATGACTCCACCACATTCTAGAAGGGCTTCTTGAAGAGGAGAGGGAAAGCTGTCCCCACGCCCACAGCGCAGGTCTGAAATACACACTTCTACAGAGTAAGGTTTAATGAGGAACCCCAGTTAATCTCAAGTAAGCCAAAAAAGGCATCACACAGCAGCTCCTGACCACTACTGAATTGCAAAGTCTTGCATCAGCTATTTACAGTGACAGTACATGCCCTTCAAGCCAGTTTTCAAGAAGTTTCATGTTAAAAATTGTATTTGGTATTTGCAGCTTATGCAGCAAGCAGCAACAGTTAAGACAGGAGTATCATACATGTGTACATAAAACTGGTCATCACAAGAAAGCTTTAAAATCTGAATAATGCAGACAAGAAAAGGAATGTCACTTTTCTTTAAACCTTTCGAAGATGAACACTTTCATAGTCTATTGTTAGCCCTGTGTAATCTACTATAATCAAGTAAGTTAGAACCATGAAAACACATTCTACTGAACTCCTAAAAAAACTAAACCTCACTACTCATCCTCACTTGTCAGGCTGGTTTCCAGCTGTATAAAGTAAAACTGCAATCAGAATCATGATCTAGGTTGCTTCTGAAATGGGGTACCGATGTGGAGGAGAGCCCCCAGTATGACAGTTATCTGGGAGTAACTTGCACACTAATACATGCACAACACTGCGTGATGGTAGCAGCTATCATCAAGTAACTTGCCCACTGCAGGAGCTAGAATATTCTGTGTATTTGCTTAATTAAAGTTAAGAAACCTATACTTTTGGTCACATCTTAAAACTAGAATACAGGTTTTCCTATTACTTATACTTGCCCTGTCCTGTTGGGTAATTTGTTTGAAAAACTAAAAGTAAAATGCAATAAAAATGCCCCAATACAAAAAGACTCTAATCAATCATCTAAGTGTCTTTGTTAGTATATAAGAGTACTTACTGGATTTGGTCTGCTTTTCCATTAAAAAAGATAAAAGCCTCATTTTATATCTTAAGAGTTCCACTTCAACATGAGCCTCTAGTCAGTCCAAGGTATCTCTCCAGCACCATTATCAACCAAGCACAGCTCCACACACAAGTACTGGTAGAACCCAGACATTCAACCCAAGTCTCCTTCAGATGATGATACCAAGTCTCCAAAGGATGAATCCTGGACTATGAACATAAGCTCTCTCAATAAAAGCAAGCTTTATTTGTCCTATTAAAGCCAAATTATACCAGTGGTGTGAACACAGTTATAAAGATAAAAACGTGCTTCTACTAGAAGGGGACAAGTATAAGGCACATTTATATGCCAGTATAATTGTGGCCACATTAGTGATGACACTGATATAACTACACTGGTAAGAACCACAGCTACAGTCATTCAAAAGTGTTTGTATCAGGGCTTGGCAATCAAACTCAACCAAACATAAACTAACACCGCCTCAAGACAACAAACCTTCCCAACCACCTGTGTTCAGAAAGGTGTCACTCAACCATTTCTAGGGCCATTTTTAAATTAAGCTGCAATTGGTCTTGAGATGTTACAGTTTCACTTCCCCCCAGGTAAGTGATGCTGCTCAACAGCTTGCTATGCAAGAGTCACAGATAAACTTCTACTTACGTAGCAAAGGGCCATCATTTCTAGGCAGTGACAAACTCCCATTCCTTTCTTCTTAATTCTGGTTTTGTTTTTCTTCAGAAAGGTCCAACACTTAGTTTCTCCTGATCTCAAATAATGTCAGGTATAAATTAACTCGCGCTGGGCATGGACACTGACAATACAGCAAGTTAACAAAGCTGCTCCATCTCATCCTATCACCCAAGCATAAATAAGCTAAACACAGTGGGCACCATTAGACACTGGACATCTACCACCTGCAATACTTAGTTATACTGCAGCTGAATTACAAAACAATCAAGCACCAGCATGTGGTGCTTTAATGTCCATTCTTACAACAGAACCCATGTAGCCAAAGAAAATCTTTTTACAATAAAGATCTGTGCCCTTGTGTAATGGTAAACCGCGAATGACTGTGCAGTAGTCTTCTCTTCTGGTACTCAGAAGTAAACTGCTCCCATCTGTAATCTTTCAGTTGTGATCTTCTTTTCTGGCATCTTGAACTGTAGGAAAATAGAAACACACCAACATCTTCCCCCCCACCCCCAAGATCACCTTTCCCTCTCCCATGATTAAAAAAGAAAAAACAAATTTGACACCATCTTTTGTGTTCACTGAGCTCAGTTAAGCCGAAGAGCCACAACTTCTATTCTGGAGGGTACTAAGAAATGTACACATGAATGCCATTTTGTACAGTTGACATACTCTAAGAGCTGGTTGACTCTGAGCTTGATTTGGTCCAATCTGCTGTTGCTGCATCTCTTAGGAAACGTTAGTTATAGGTTTGTACTTCTTGAATCTGGTCCATTCACCAGTAGCATAGTTCATTTCAAAGACCGTATCAACCAACATAGTGGTGCTGCCAGTGCCATCTGCCTTTGGTAAATCTTCTGTATGCTCACTAAGTTTAATTTGGATGATGTCACCCTGCTCTTGGCAAGGATTCTCTGTGAAAACAAGAATAGGAACAAATTATACACTTCAGCACTGTACTACGAAAGGTAAAGAGCACTTATGCTAAGTAAACCCCCAAACAACAAATGCCTACTCAAACCTGAGCAAGCAATGTCCCCACTAGACACAGCCACACAAAGATCTTCCTCCCTCCATACATCACAGACTGAGTTTTACGGATAAAAAAAACAGACCCCAAAGGATGAACCCCATGGCTAAAGTAACTGGAAAAACACCAAAAAGGGGAGTAAAGCATGCCAGTGTCATTTCTGTAGGCATCAAGAGTCTTAAGACAAGTTTACATTTAAGTGAGAGCTGGTAAACCTGAACTACCAGAGTTACATTATTCGAGATACATTTTGTAGTTAAAAGCCTCAACAATTTTCAGCTGCTCTGGAAGCTCAAACAGCTTCACTGAAATCACTAGTTCAAGACTCAGTTCTGTGCCAGTAAAAGTATTAAATGTTACATTTCAAGGTACTGGAATTGGCATTCAAGAAGCTCAGACTTATCATAATTGACATTTACCCAGCTTTTAGAAGGTGCTGACATTATTACTGAAGGAATTCATAATTCATACTGTTATATACACTTATCTATATATACACATGCGAATATACATAACACGCACATGGTGCACTTCCAAAAAAGCATTTTACCTTGCATTACAAAAAAACCATGCCTGTGTAGGTATTAAAAGTACACCCTCCTACGGCACTTGAATGGCAAAGAGCACCATCATTAATGCAAGATACACAAAATTTTCTTAAAGCCCAGGGACCATCACAGTAACTCCACCCTGGTCATCTTCAATAATGTGTTGCATTAATCCAAATGCATGAACCACATTTACGCTCTACAGCTCCAGTGTTAAAAGCCCTCAATTACCGAATTAGAAAGCAGAGCTAGTGCAGATGATAGAGTTCACTTAAGGCCTCCTAAGCTCCTTCTCATCTTACATCTGATAATCTTCTGGGTAAAACAGCCTTGTCTATCAAGGCGAATATATGACAGGATTAGCTATGAGGCAGCTTATCTTCCTGTAAGTCACATCACCTGTGGTTACCTGAAAGTCTCCAAGACAACAGTTGCTACATTTCCAACACTAAGGAATTAGCAAAGAGGCTCTGTACTACCCAACTTGTACCCTGACTTGCCACTGAAGAACATACTCATTGGCCTTCTAGGCAGACTACTAGGACCAGAACAATATGTTCACTGTTCTGACTGGTTGCCTTGTTTCTCTTCAGCCTCTAAGCCATGCTATTATTCCATGTGTTCAGTTGTGTAGTTATTGTGTTTAGCAGCTGCTCTGACAGATTGTTCGACTTACTGGAAATAGACTCTACAGACCCATTTCTAGGTAGTTAGAACTGAAATAGCTAGAACAATAATCCATAATTTATGTACAGTCCAGAGTAGAACACAGAGTCCAGTATGAACAGAGAAAAGCTGAAGCAAGAGTCTTGCATTCACATATGCACATTTAGAAATACTAGGCTGTGCTTCAGATTTAGGTATTCAAAAAACAAACTAAACTGGTCTCAATACATGCCTCTGGATCCTGCCATGAATCCAAGTATAAGAGCCTTTTCTGGCCTTGTAACTTTGTTTGCAGTCTTGAACATTTCCTGTGCAGCATACATTTGCTCCCTCTGCAAGAGATAACAAATATGAATTCCAGTGGAGAAAACACTGCCAAGAGGTACCATATTAAGAATCACAGACAAGCATAAAAGGCTCAGGTGGAAGTTTGCAGACCTACAAAAGTCAATAAAAAAAACTCCCTGCCTTAACCTCAAGGCTTTCCGTCTCTAATGCTTAAACCTAACACAGGAATAACTGAATTCTCAAACTGAGGAAAAAAAAACCCTACCTTTAAAGTTATTGAAACACATGCTGAGACTTAATGTTTGCTCAACAAACCCAGGCTTGCAATAATTGGAAGATTTTAATTTTATTTAATAAATGAAGCGAAGGTACTGAAAAGATCACTCAGCTTCTTAAAGTTCAGATCTCACAAGCCAGGCTTACAGATGTGTTTAGCAAAATCTTCAAATCAGTCGCATCTTGAATTAGCTACCTGCTTAACTTCCAGCATGCGCATAATACATACCAACATACAGCAATAAGAAGCTTCAGGACATGTAACTGCTGTTCCTGAGGAATCTCCTTCCTCCCCACTCTCAGGCTTTAAAAAACCCCAAGCGTAACAGGGGGGTGAGAGGATCAAGAAATAAAAGGTTTTTGCCTTAGAATAATCCATGGATACCTTTTCTCCTACCACAGCAATGACAGGATCCTTTTTGTTGCTTACATTACATGCAACTGGCTGGGCAACAGCTTTGCTGGAAACTCATTTTATAATGAATAGCACAACATTATTTTACATAACAAATAGCGGTAAAGACATCTTACTGGGATATTAGCACTGCACAAGTAAAAATGTGATTAAGACAGCAATGCTATCAAAGCCACAAAACATTTTCACTATCTCTGGTCACAGAAACAAGCAGCCTCAATCACTCAATAATTCAAAGGCCAGGAACTGTCAACATACTATATGAGCTCAATAATAAAGATTTGTGTTTTCCAATTTGCACCAAAAGCAGCAGTCAAAGAGAACCCTGTTTTACTTACTGTGAGAGAGAGGCTCTTTTTCGGTGGCGGCTGTTGCTGAGTTTGGGGGGCCACTTGTGGTGCCTGTGCCGCAGGAGAAATGGCAGGAGGTGTGGTAGGTGTTAGAGGTGAGGTAGGTGTGGCTGCAGGTGGGTTTGAGTTACTATTGTACATGGGTGTTCTTTGTTTGAACTGTGCAGGAAGAGTTGTAGTAGCATTTGGAGCTGTAGGCTCCTCGGTCTGTCGGGTAGTCTGCAAGGCCTCTCGTGCAGAGCCAGCTGCAAAGACCAACCAGGACCAATTAAATATGATAATCCAAACAGGGATGAGCACCACCAATGGCCTTTAAAGAAAACTAATAAATCTTATTATTCCATTTTGCCACCATGATTCAATATCTATATGAAAAATTGAAGTAATAATGCTCTTTCCACTCAATTATCTACAGTACTTGGACAACTGAGTGACTACCTGTCCAATATGGATTACACTACATTTAGCATCTAATTTTATGTTTAATGGATACCAGATTTAACAAATTGAAACTGATTTACTTTTTAGTTTATGTAGCTCTAACAACTGTAATCTGACCCAGGATTATTGCTGTACTGTTATGTAGAGCCTAAACCATAAAAATATTTCATCAGGTTTTCCCTAATACAGCAACAACTTCCAAAGGAAATGGTAATTAAATCTCAGTCATTAACAAATACTGAAAATACACAAATACTTAAACAGATGACAGAATGAAATGTACTCTTCACAAATAAGTCTTTATTTAAACACTTACTGCCAAGAGGGTTAAACCCCCACAGTATTCACAAGTCCTAACTCTGTTATTTCTTAAAGTTGAACCATTCACCTGCACTCAAAGGAGTTACTATGGTGATCCTGGCTGCAGGTGGAGGTTTACATATCTGATTAGGTTACTCTGATTTTGTAAGTTACCATCTGTCTGGCAAACAGTAATCACCCATTGTACCCAGTGACATCTTTTTGCAGCTCTTAAGACACAGGCACAGCTGCTTAAGCACCTTTCCGTGAACCTCACAAGGTTTATGGTAACTTATTTTCGCTGTCTTCACAGTAGCCTAAAAGGTAGATACACTGATGCTTTTCAGATCAGATTTTAGACAGTAAGAGGTCTACCATTCTCCATTTACGCACAGACGTGGCACTGGTTTTAACAATATGGCTATTATGTAGTAAAATGTGGAACAGGACAGCGGACGCTTGAGAGGAAGAACATTTGTAACTATTAGTTACCCTTAAATTTTGTACTATCCTCTCATGTCATCACAACTGACTTGCATAAAGTAATATGCCTTAATTAGGCAACCTCAGATTACATGAAACCAAATCTATGGATCTTCTGTGGGCATCTTATATCAAGGAAAGCGCAAAAGTTTATGTTCCTTGTCAATGAGAAAAGACTGATAGCCCCTACTCCAAAAAGAAAATAAAAGTCAGGAAAAAAACAGGGAACAAAGAAAGACAATAGAGAATTTTAAACTAGGCTTCTCTTGCTGCTGAATACAATGCCAAGGCTCTGGAAAATACTACTTAGCTGCTGACAACACTGATATGCTCTTGGCTGCATTCCTTTTGGAGATGCCAATTTTCTGCCAGAGAAAGATTTGCATGGACCTTCAGAGAGATTCTGAACTGTTTCAGGGCCAAGTGATCTGGTTTTGCATATGCATTTTTCTATAGTGGCCAACATGCCACAGCTCACATAAAGACAAACATTATAGTACCAAATCACAAGAAGCAAGAATAAAAAGAATGCATTAAACTGAAATGTTGGTTCTTTGGTAACTACAAGGCCTGATAATGAACCCCAGTCATGCACATCTGTTAGTGCAAACTGACACAATCCTTTAAGGCCTTACACACAGCAGGGAAGGAAAACTAAAACCAAGCGTGTTAAAATAAAAGGTGTAGAAGGATGTTTACAAATGCTGGTTTTTACCATAGGCAATTTTCTACAACTGAAAATAATGTAGTACTTTCAAACTAAGCAGGAGCTGAACTACCATCACTGTTATAATAAGGTAAAAGGCAAACAGATGGCTTGATCCCAGCTTGTGTGAAAGCTAATATGTACTTGCCTCTAGTAACGTATCTAACACTCAGAGCAACTTTTGCGCAAGTGCATATGGAGATATACTCCAGACTTACATGTATTACTGGTGTCTTTTTAGGGATTAAAAACCTGGATCTTCTATTGCAGAGTTAAGATAAACAAAAAAAAAACCAAAATGACAAACAACCAACCAGTAAATTGCTTTGCTTGCTTACCTAGCAGTCATTTAAAGACTTAAAACCAACAAGCATTTTCTTTATATAGCTTAAATAACATGTCTGGTTACCCCAAACCCAAATGCTGGTTCCTGCAATCGATTTTTAGACTGCTAAGGTTAAGTTTCACTAAAGTTGAGGGATAGTAGGTTTGTAAATAAAGGCAGAGCTTGGCAGTAAAGCTGTATACAGTTGGAGGTATTTGGTCAAAAAAACCAAAGAGGTCTCTCTTACCTGGCTGTGTTTCAGAGCTTGGGATATACGAGGACGATGGCACCACACTGGGTGTAGCAGGCAAATAACTTGTAGAAGGTAGTGCAGGCTCATTGTTCAGTGAGCCAAGTTTCTGTAAAACAAAGTTTTTAGCCATACTGCACATATTCATGTGCTGTTTCTGCATTTTAAGTACAATTAATTCTGCTATAATAATAATTTGGGAACTTAATTATGGACTCCTCTGTTAGGGCAAGTTCGCCCTTTTGACCCTAACTCTCTATACAAACTTCAGGCATTAGAATTATCCTAGGAGAGAAAACACAGCTTTTATTTCCCCTAATTCAGATCAAAGTTGCTTTCAAAGGCACAGTCTGAGCCAGGAAGAATGTACTTCTGCAGAGAGAGTCAAGCTACTATTCCATTATTCCATTTCTCATTTGAGAGCATGGAGACTAGATGAAGAAATCTGTGCAGACGGTATTCTCTGAAGAATTACACTATAGAAATAAGTGATCTTCCTGAGCAAACATGCTCTTCACTATTAGCAAGCAGAAACCTGTGCTCCTCCAAGGGCAAAAGGCCTACTAAAACATCACCCAGGAGAATGCAATGGCCTCTGGGACATAAACAAGCAGAAAGCAGCAGTAAAGGCAGAGGTAAATCCTGTTGCCACTGAAACAGGCAATCAGCACCGACATGACTGATGTCATCTAGGATCAAGCCAAAGAAAATGCCACATATGATTCTTAATGTATATCACTTTTGTCCATGATATTGCACACACAGCATAAAGACAACCGATTGGTATCTCCATGAAGATCTTAACTTTAGTCCAATCCAGCTTTATAAGCATCAGGGTTGACAGCAGAAAGATGTTTTTGGGGAATAAGTCTAGTAGGCAAATAATTTCTTCCTACTAGACAGAAGATGGGCATTCGGTAATACGTGGAGATTGCCCAAAAAAAAGAGATAGCATTCAACAGAAAGACAGGCAATTACCTTCACTATCACCACAGGCCTAACAGTATCTGCCTTTATGTTGGTTTTGGCTTGTTTAGATAGACTGCTACCCGCATAGCCATGGGACCAATATTGCATGTGCTTATCATTAGGCTCTAGAGGAAAAAATGCCTGACTCACCAACTGAATCACGGGTCTTTTAGAGTGCTCTCCAAAGGCAAGCACTGAATGTCAGCATATGGACTTTAAGAGACAGAGGTAATCATAACCACTTTAAATTTGGAAGAAGAGAAGACACTTCAGATTTGAGATGGATTTCCATTATCCTGAGAGGCCTGCAAACACTGGATGCAGCAGCCTTGAATTATCTATTTGTATCTAAAGAACCCTATTGTCCAAATTAATTCCAGGCCAAGGCCTGACGGAATAGAACAGACAGTTTCTAACTCAGAAGTGGGAGGAGGGCCTAACATTCTTGTAAAAGCTATGTTCTGACTGAGAAAACAAAGCTACATCACAGTTTTTCCAATGCACCACGTCTGAAAGAACAGGGAAAAAACCCTGCACACAGCTCCTCCTCCCACCACCCACCCTGACTGAATTATCTCTAGCAACAAGTCAGTATCTTCAGGAAAACAAAAAAGACTTATTTCTTAATTGGCTGCTTGTATTGAGCTGTTCCTCCTTGGCACAGGTCACTGACAAGTGCTCCTCACTGAGACTTGTGTGGACACTATTCCACTAGGGTCACCAAGGATGCACAGGCACAGAGTGAAATGATTCCACCTCTCCAGAGTCAGAAAGCCCTGTTATCCCATTCATCTGACAGTGCTTTTAGTGTTTTAGAATAATATGCATCACGGTTTCCTCATATTGGTTTTTTTGTTGCTTATTTTGGTTTTACCTGTGTAGACACAAGGCCAGCAGCATAATCTGGGGTAGCATTTTCTACTACCGTTTCTTCTTTGGCTTGCTTTTCCACAACTTCTGTATCTATTGCATAAAGACAGAAGTCAGTTCAAGAAAGTTTTCTGGAACACTGAATTAGATACACTTTTTTGAACAAATATACAAAAATGCAGTTCTCAGTCTGTTAAAACATGCTTAAAGAGGTATAATCTGAAAGGTAGATACAGTAATCTTCATACACAATTGTATAATGAACTTTTGAACTGAACCACAATGTACATCCATCAAGATATAGTGACTGAGTAACTAGGCAGAACTGGCTAATTTTGAAATATTAGAAAGCATCAAAACCTTAAGCAAAAACTGAACTGCAATTCTGATTTTGTTCTGAGGTGGTACTTACTTTTTTAGTGACAAATACAAAAAGGTTGGTTTTGAGGCTTAGTGTATCTTCACAACATGGTTAAGGAGAGCACTGCACTGTCATTTTACTTCAGAGCAGTATATCAGGTATTATTCACTTAAGATCTCTCAGCCAGAATTTTAGACCACACTATACACTGTTTCAACATTATTTTCAATTAATTTCCTTGGCCATTCAGCCAGTAGAAGTAAGCAAAGTATCTCAGAACAGTACTGAAGCCAGTCACACACCTATGTGCTGCCCAACTGACTAGTTCAATCGTTTCATGCAACTGAGTCAAGCTATTACCTAGACACATGGCAATGTGATTAGGAGCACTGGGGAGGGGGAAGTGAAAATCCTCTCTTAAAGCATTTTTTAGCCTTTTTTAAAGTTCAGTTGATGGTAAGTTTTAACAAATGAACAACAGAACGGTATAAATCTAGACCCTACTTGCAGGTGTACTAATAGCCTTCCTAGGCAGTATGCTACACCAACCTAGTGTCTTTCTTCTTCTCTTTGCTTCACGGCCAGCACCCACCATATCCAGCTCAGAAATATCTAGAAGCTAAAAAGACAGACCACAGAGAACTTAATAACCATTGCTTATCTCTATAGATTGTCCTTTTTTTTTTTCTTTAATATATTGATACTTGATTTAGAACAGCATCAGAAATTCACTTTAGATAGGGAGGATAGCTAAGCAGGGAAACAAGAGGCTAAGAAAGAGTGCACCCACCTTTACTCCTCTTTCTTTGCGCAAAGGTGTTCTTGAAGGAGGAATAGGAGTTCTGTTTCCAGAAGAACTAAATACACTGGGTGCTGAAGTACTCCTGAACGGAGCTTGTTTTGGTATTCCTTTGAGTGGTGCTTAAGGAAGATCAAAAAAAGACAACAACTGTAATATATGTTTAATTACTTACAAACAAAAAATGCTCTACAGCTTTTCCCTTTCTTACTGCACGCAACCCATCCCTTGAACATCAGATGTTTATAACATGAAACTGTCTATAATACACTATGTGTCCCTCAAAGGTGAGAATAGGTTTTACCCTTCAAACAAGGAGTAAAAGCCAATCTCTCGGCTAATTCTTGCAACCCCATTCTACATGAAGTAACCAAACAGGTGCACTGGTATCAAAATGGGTTTTTGCTACATACATCAATGCTTTCCTTACTTATAGCAAACAAAACCTGAACACAAACATATCAGGTGTAAATGTTCTGAATTTAGCTATTGCCCAAGTTGCTCTTTGAACTGTAAGATCAAGTTACTTGGTAAAACCATATTTAATCAAAGATTCTTAGCCAAGCTTCTGCAGGGCTAAGGGCTTGTAATCTACTGTAAAGGTAAATCAGTGCTTCACACAGGGATCTGAAACTCTGGACCTGCTATCTGTACAAGGAGGAGGATCCAGTCCATGTGTCCACTACAAACAGAAAAGCTGCTGTCTCAATACTCAGGAGGAACTGCTATACCTGTAAGAAGCTGTTTTCCATCCAACTTTACCCTATTACCTTTTTACCTCATGCTCAATGTAAGTACTGATAACAGCATTCTTTCATCAACTACTAAAACACTAGGGACACAAACATATCTGTCAGGTCTCTGAGCCTCCTGACTATCTCCTCATACCCTACTATTCAGATAAACACAGAACTTAAGTCTGCGATTAGATACTCTCTATCCCCCTCTATGCGGCACTGAAAACCTTTTCACCATAGGACAATCCTCCCTGACCAATGTCAGTAAGTTTCAGCAGAGTAAACCCCAGCTGATCCTATAGCTCAGATTTCTAGAGACCACCTGGCTCTAAAGGCCAAGTCTAAAAACTTGCTTTATTAGTTCAACAGCTAAAAAGAATGCCAAGAATTACAAGTCAGTTCCTATACTGGGACAACTTTTAGTTCTAATTACATCTACACTTTTTGCATTACTTGTATGAATGTGTGGCTAGACTTTTGTGCTTAAAACCACATCTTAAATCGCACCCACACAAAGTACTTCACAGCCTCCAGCCGCCACACCAAGAAAACACTCTGGTTTTACACCTCAGCATCATACTGATGGTCAGAAAAGTTATAACTGTGCAGTAATTTAACACACATAACTAATTCTAAACTCTCCCCTCTTACTCCTAGTCAAAACACTTAGCTGAAAAATTCAAGCAGTTTGGGCACTTCAGCAAACAGCTGAAGTCCATGAACACAAAGAATAATTATACATCTTTGTCATGCCCATTAAATAGAAGCCACTGCACAGCCTTGGCAGAGAGCACACTGTCCCCTTCTCTTTCTTCACACAGAATTATACAAGACAGTTTCAGTCTACTTCACAGGATTTCAGAGAGCACAGCACATCACTGTGATCCACTCTACTCCCTTTTGGAACAGCAGGGTTTAGTCAGGAGTTATTCCTGGCCTGATGCAAAATAAATTCTTACCAAAGTCTACAGGCATGATCTAGCTGTGCACATTTTAGAAGCATGGCAGATACACCTGCCATTTAAGAAACACCCCACACTCTTGTTCCTTTTGACAAGGCACATCAGAAGCATTAAAGTATCAGGAGAGAAAGAGCCAGAAAGGAAGAAATCCTTTGCATCAGAAGAATTGAAGAGTTCATAAAAATTAGACAGTAATTTTATTCTCCATCAAGGCTATTTTATCAGATTTTCCTTCCAGGAAGTGATGAAAGTGAGCCATACTTGTCGTATCTATCTTTTTGACCAGGCCTCTGCCTTTGGCATGGAAAGGCACTCCTGCAGTCTTCTTGAGCTGTTGTGCAGTTTCTGTTGCTAAAAAGAAAAAGGACTTTAGTTATTACAGCATTTATGCTGAAAAAAAAAACCCAAACAAAAAAAACCAACACCCAAACCAATACATTGCTTCTTATATAAAATGTTATAAACTAATACATAGGAAGATGGGAATAGCAATAAATAAAGAATAATACTTTAATTAAACCCCAGGTCATTTATGCAAAAGGTAAACACAGTTTTTGGAGAAGATGTAAAATCAGTATGACTGTGCAACTGACAAGATGGTACAAGCCAAAAGACATTATCAGAGTAGCCAATGTACTCAATGGAGATTGAAATAATTAGAAGTTCTATATAACTTCATAAAAAGTTACAGACCTTGTACTTAACCACAGCGACTACTCAGGTTACATCCAAGCAGCAAGCTGCTGCAATGGAATAGCAGCTTCAGTATGCTATTTTGAGATTGCTTAGCTCAACCAGCAACCAATACGTATATGTATACACATGTTGCCTTTCTTGGCTTTCACACCTGATATAGCCATACTGTGCAAAAGAAAGCAGTGATTAGCAGCTCTTACTTCCTGTTGTAAAAACATATGGCAAAACAGAACTAGGTTCTTATTTCAGTTTTGTTTCAGGACCTTTAACCAAAGCAGTCCCTCAAGTCTTCACAACTGACTGTTAAATATACCCATGAGAGAGCGACTATATTGGCACTTCAAAAAGCTGCAACTGGTTCTATGCATAGAAATTTGAACAGCATTTAAGTAAAGATTAGCATTTTAATGTAATCATGGCCAGAATGACTTGCACCTGCTCTTCCATACACAGCAGTCTATCAAAGAAAAAAAAATATCAGCCAGCTCTTGTAACAGAAAACTTTAATATCCCCATACTGGACAATAAGATTAAATATAAATGTTCCTTTCACCACTCAATCTTACCAACTAGCTTTGATACTACTTACACTTCTGCAAGAGTTCAGCTCTTAGAGTGGCACTTTTAGGTTTCCTTTTCAGCTGGAAGTGTTTCACTGGGGGAGTAAGTGGCCCAGCTAGTGTTGTCAAGGCATTTTTGTTTAAGTATTGGCATTCCAACGGCAACATAGCTGAAGTTTCACATTCACTTACTGCATAAAGAGTTAACACATGGGTATTATCACCTCTGGTAGCTAATTACAAAACATTTTACAAGTAGACAGTACAGTGTTTTTAAATGTTAGATGACTTGTTTAAATGCCAAGAGTAATTTAGCTGTAATTATTACACCATATAGAACCAGTTATTAGGAAGTTTGTTTTTTACATTAGCTTCATAAGAGCTTCCATGTTATTATACCTGGTCAAGTTATAGGAATTCTATACAGGCTACTATTGTCAGAGTGAAAGACAAATATGATTGAATTCTCACATTCCTTAAAAAAAAAAATAATAAAAAAATCACACATAAAAAGGAAACTTCTAAACAAAATGCAAACCAAAAGTGCGAACAGATAAGTGACCATTTGTTTATAGTAAAACAACAAAATGCTTCCACCTCCAAGTCATTTCATTATTGCTCTGCTGCAATCCTTAATCCAACACCAGATCTGCCCATTGATGCTCAAGGGCTTTTTCTAGGTAATGTGCTAAATCAAATCCATTGAAGTAGCTTTGCATCACTCATTTACTGCAGTGTTTGAAGCAGGGACTGTGCAAGTGCCTGAGCCAATATTTTCAGCTGCTGGTAGTCAGTAGCTACTCAGACATAAGCAGCAGAGGCTCTGCTTGGGATCAGTCATCCCCACAACACCTATCATTTGATGCCTAGAGGAGGACTTCCAGCAGAGGTGCACCCCACCACAAAGGTGGTGCTTCCATACACTCATACACACACTGCAGAACAGAGCCTTATTCTCAGCTTTGGTACTACAAGATACGAGACTGAGCAATATACAAAAAAAACCCTCAACTTCCTAAGCTGCAGTAAATCAATTACCTATCAGTGCACATTACAGCCTGGCTATGCTACTAATGAATCCACAGTAACTTGTGTGTTGCTCTTCACAAGCACTCAGGGTGATACCTGACACACAAATTCTGATGATGTGTGAAAAGATGATTTAAGAAGTCACCATTTCTAAAATATCACAGTTGCCAGTCCAGTAACATGCCAGATCATGAACTGTGGCAGTTGAGACAAGACATGCTGCTTGTCCTGATACCAATTCTGTTAAAATAGAAAGACTGCATGAGAAGCAACAGGTTATTCCTGAAAAAAGGCATATTTCTGTAATTCTCATCAACAGAAAAGGCTTACCTTTTTCTCTAAGCTCTCCTAAAATATCTTGAACATTGGGATTCTGTTCTTCAAGATCAAGGTTAAGGGAGCCAGTATCTGGAAAGGATTTTAAAATATCAGCTACCATTAAGACCCAAGGGTCTGAATCCAAGGTAGCAAGCTGGACAATTTCAGTCAGTGCCCCTTTCATCTACCAAAAAAAGAAAAAGAAAATCAGCCAATTGGAAACAGTTTTAGACAAGTTAGAGTTGGATTTTTTATTATTTTAAAAACACACTTACATAAACATGCACAATGTTCTACTACTGGGAAAGGGAAGAGGGATACTGCCTCACAGTTATACATTAACTCTAGAACTAAGGAAAGAATGAACCAAGGTAACATTTTTACATTGCTTTTGGTCAATCTAACCCAAGTTTGGTTTGAGCTTTTGGCAGCTCAAAGCTTTGTTTAGCAATGAACATATTTACTGAGAGCAACAGGCCAAGTTCTTACATTAGTGTCTCCTTACAGTCTACACTTCTACTCCCAATGTACCCACACCTCACATTCAGTGATAAGAATATGCAACTAGAATACAAGCTACATAGAACAGACATCTAAACAAAGATGTGCCCCTTTCTAGGCTACAGAATAATTAAGCACACATACCATATTTGCAGCATCTGAACATAAACTAAAGTCATCGAAACTTTACTTCAGCTTTCTCCAAAATGACATGTGTTTGGCTTACTGTACTGTCTGACAAAAGCTACATATTATAGAAGTAAACACAGCCCTCTAACACAGAATCATAAAATGGTTTTGGTTGGAAAGGACCTTAAGATCATGCAGTTCCCACTCCCTGCCACGGGCAGAGACATCTCACACTAGACCATGTCGCCCAAGGCTCTGTCCAACCTGGCCTTGAACATTGCCACAGATGGAGCATTTACAAGTAACAAGATTTTCTATCTACCCAAAATTTCTATAATCAGAAAAAAAGTGCCTGTTTTTTTTTTTTAAGCACCTATCTTAAAGGAGAGGAAATAATGCACAAGATTTACTGTCACAGGTAGGTTTTTTTTAAATCACTAATCTACATGTTTGTTGGTACTAGGCAATGAAATCAAATTCAAGGTAACTACAGCCAGAGGTTACACAGTGAATCTCTTAAATTCGTTGTTTTGTTTTATTCACATGTATGCTTAACCCCCCTCAAATAAACACTGAACATTTGCCTTTCCACCACCCCCAAGTAAACTTTCATGTGAGTCTTAAAGCATTATTTTCACAGAGCTTAAGATGTCTGAGGTATACTGTGCATCTACCAAGCCACAAAATGTAACAGTAAATTTACATGAAGTACTTAAGACATACTATCTGTATGGTATTAACACTAAAGAATTTACAAGAAAGTGTAAGAAAGTACTTGAATTCTGATTTTTCATAGCCCATGGTGACACACAGAGCTTAATTACAACCTACATATTTTCAAACACGGGGGAAAAGCAAGAGATTTATCTTCACCTTTATCCTGTATTTCTTTCTCTTTGTTCAGAACCAGCTTTATCTTACATTAAAAAGTTTAATAGCTTACTCTACTCATGCAACTAAGAAAAGTTAGATTCCTACTCTTCATTTTCCCACGCAAGCACTTTTTAAAGCTTAGAGGCAGACAAATACTGAAATTTCTCAACTCCTTTCACCCACACAATGTTATTGCCCTCTCACTTTAGGAAGGTTTGCACATGCACTATTGGGGCAGTTCGTTCTCCGCCCCTCACATGTTGAAGTGCTCATAGCAACGTGCTTGTGAAACATTCAGATCAGGTAACCTGACCAAAAAACAACATCTCTTCAGATCTTTAAGCTTGATCAGCCCCTTGGTGTGGCTGACTACAGTCACACAAACACCAGAATCACAAAGAGTGGAGCAGATGGTACAACAGTTACCATCTTCAGCAGCACTATCGATTTGCTTTGGATTAAACTGACATAATCGTGACCACGCACAGTTTAACGTGCTCAGGTTTAATCAACACTTACCCAATGGAGAGAATCAATTTCTAAGGTTCTAGCCTTTGTTGTCCTCCACTGCTCACTTCTTTCTCAGTAAATGAAAACCCCGCCTAGACTCCACACAGACTTGTCCATCTCTCTATTCTAACCCTAAATTGCTCATCAGAAGACACTTCTACTGCAGAAGATGAGTGTGAATATTATCTAAACAAAGTCCTTTATTCTTGCAATCTGTAAGAATTACAGTACTGATTTCCGCAAAACACCTGCAAATTTAAAGCTTGCCATGAGAGCTGATGAAGCTGTGGTTTATTTATAGCTCTTTTACAAGCTTTTATCTGAACACCACTACGGTAATTTCCTCCATCAAAGCACACTCAGGCAATAATTGGAGGAAAGATGCCTCCTATATCCTCCCATTTAAGCCCTCTCTTCTGCTCCATAAAACTCCTATCTGTACCAAAAATTGTACAAAGCTACATGCCTGTATTACATATGTTCCTATGGAGATCTTGTCTGGGCACATTACATCCACCCTGCTCTTGGGGTAGCTAAAGCTTGAGCTACCTACTTGTGCCACAACTTACTGCTTCATGTGACTTTGGTTCCTTCAAGAAAGGAACCCAGAAACAATTTATTTGCCCAGTGTTAGGCAAACAACATTATCACATAGCCTTGTGGGAGAAAGCACATGGTGAAAGAACAGGCACTGTCATACACAGGGAAGCAAAGCACACTAATGCGTACTTTGAGCTAACCAGAGACCTTGCCTGAACAGGGGTTTGCATTTAACAAGCCTGGATTTGAGTTTTGACACAGGTTTGTCTTCAAATGGCAATTTAAATATAATGTTCCCAGTTCACTGCTGAACTGGCAGCTGAAAAAAAACCATTTGTGGTTTGAGAATGCATTAAATGCAACTCAAAATAACATAATCCTACCTACAGCTTTTCTATTACTTTACAGAGCACAGGCATAACCCGGAGCTCTTAATTGTATAAGATTGCAACACTGGGTCACTAAGAGTCCCATTAGCTCCAACCAGTGCCTTGTAAAGCATGAATGTCAAGATCTGATGCAACATGTTCTGGCATTTGTCTCATCTAAAACTTAAGGATCCCAGGTATTTTTCTCAGCCTGCCAGCACACATGCCCACACACACACAAGAAAAAAAGCATAGGATGCAACTAGAAACATGTAACAAGAAAGGATCAGGCAGGATATAAAGAGCCTGGGAACTGAGACAAACGCAGATTAACAGTGGCTGTGCAGGAAGAATACACAAACAGCACCACGGGAAAGGATAAAGAAGGAAATGTTACCAGAAACATGTTAAGTGATAGCTCCAAGATGACTTCTTGCAATGAATTCCCATTCATTTGCTTTATATTATGCCTAAATTAATAGATGTGACTATATGTTTAGACAATTTCCCCTTCCAACAACAGTTGCCTAATGGAATCACAGAATGGTTTGAACTGGAAAGGACCTTAAAATCATCCAGTTCCAACCTCCCTGCCATGGGCAGGGACACCTCACACCAGACCATGCTGCCCAAGGCTCTGTCCAACCTGGCCTTGAAAACTGCCAGGGATGGAGCATTTACCCCTTCTTTGGCCAGCCTGTTCCAGTGCTTCATCACCCTCACAGTAAACCTAATCAAGTTTTAATCCTTCAGAGGCCACAGAGATATTTAATATGTATCCGTATTATTATACAGCATTTTCATTAAGCTAAAATCATTGGACTAAAAGTACAGTATTAATAAATACAAACCCAGAATGGATCAAATATCACTAGTGTACGTGGTTTGTATTTTACTCATGAAAAAGAGTAGAAGTGGCCAAGAGTAGCATTAGATTAAAGTATACCATTACATCACAGAAAAATTAAGAACACTAAATGCAGGCCAGAAAGATGCCTGTCCTGAACGCAGAGGAAAAGACAAGTGCCATGTGCCCTTTTACTCCTTTGCACTAGTACTCCACAGTTCCCACTTGTATGAGGACTCCTGATTCACACGAACAAGAAGACACAGTCTGGACTTGTGCTCTCTTGCAGCTACTGTAATAAAAGAGCAGGTCACTGCTGGGATAGGGACCTTCCTCTCAAGGTAATTCAGAGAGAGGACTGGAGCTCACAGTCCTCATTCCAGACTTGGTTGTAACATCACAGTCTAACCCTGAACAAATAAATTAGACACTGGCACAAAATGAAAACTCACACTTGTCACTGTGAATCAGGTTAACAAGAATATAACATACAGAATAAACAGAAGTAACTGCTCTGCCGAATGCACAACTAAAACTCCAGTGAGTAGCACACTGAGCTTGAGGCATCATTGCAAATGAGCACAATTATCTAGAAACAAACTTAGCAAACAAAAAAACTGGAGGGGGCAGGAGTGAGTGAATTCTGCCCAAAGAATTACAGTGGAAAAAGGTATTTTTGATAACTGCCTCCAAACCACACAAAATTAAAATGGGAGCCAATTATTCTTATTAGTCAGCAGGAACAAACAAGCAGTAATGAGGTTCACAGCATGATAAAAAATTAGGTTTATTACCTATCCCACAGGAGCATAATGAGGATTAAGGCACTTACATCTATACAATATTTGGAGTGTTGAATGAAAACATTAGGAAAATTGAAGGATATTACAGTGCAAGGGGAAAAAACACTTAAGGACTGTGCTTTCCAACAGAGCTCATTGAAGATTCACTTGTCTAGACTGAAGCTTTCCCAGAGATTTAGAAAGGACCAGCAGCAAATTAAACCCCTTCTAAACCCCAATACCACAACACTTTTCCTGATTTCCACATCACTTTTTAGTCAGATGTCTGCTCTCAAATGGTTTCCATATTATTCTATGCCTCCATGAAAAAACAGAAAATGGGGAGGGCAGAGTTTTGAAGAGAAGAAAATCAAAGTCCAATCTATCATCTAGAGTGGAGAAACACAACTTAACACTTACATAACAAACCAGTAACATATCCTGCATCCACTATCAAGATTCCCAAAGTTTTACGATGCTGATGCAATGTGTTTTCCAATACTATTAGGTTTCCAAATGCCAGCTCAGTGCTTCTCACACATGATCAATACAGACTGGCACATGGCATGGAAAACACATATGACTTTCCAAAGAGGCTAGTAAAGTGATTTCATAGTTAAGTTTAATAATTTTCAGATATGGGAGTGATATCCAAATGACAGACTTCACCCCCAGTATCCTACACCAGTGTATTTCCGCTAGCAAAGACACCATGTTCAGCACTCCAAAATACACTGAGCACAGATATTGCACAGAAGTGCCCAGCACAGTGCACCTAGGCTGAACACAAACACACATACAGATCTGTTCTGGATATCATACCCAAAGCCTGTGCAAGATGTAGCACATATTCACAAATATAATCTATTGTAGCAAACCAACCACAAATGATGAGTATCTGATAACACAACAGCCCTTTCTGCCAGCAGTTTGGTTACACCAGCTGGTTTTACCATGTACAGAAGGAAGTCTGTAAGGATCACAGCACACCTACTACCAATGTTATGTGTTTCTGCCTCACGAGTTCTTATTTTTTTACAATTTTAAGTCCTTCCTCTCAGTTAGGAAAAAAATCACATCCCTGAGGTACTTTGCAAACGACTGAAACATGCTAAACCCCTAGATCTCAAGTGTGCTCCATTTACAATGAAAGATTCAATTCTGATTGAAGTCCCAAGCTCTACCAAAGAAGTGAAAAATCCCACAATATTTTTTGTTACAGCAGTAACAAGAACTTTATATTTGGAACACAACAGATCACTTTAACAATACACTAAAATGCACAGCAACTCACTTGCTCTTCTTTACATATACTTCATGGCTACGAAAGGCTTAGATCAAGTGAAGCTGCTGGTACCATCTTCCTCGGAATCAGATTTAAAAGTTCTTTTACCCACTCAGTGAACACTCTTCCAACATTCCAACTCATTATTTCAGTTTGCTTGAATGGTGCTCTCTCAAAGAGTTGGCATGAGTGTTACTTATGAAGGTCTCTAAAGCTTTTCTGAGCTCTTTTCTTCTTCAGTCTAAAACCACCACTAACTTGTTGGCTTTTTCTGAACACTGCAATACTCTTTTCTTCCAGGCTACTTGGATTTTCACACTACTTCAGACAAATTTTGCCTACTCAGAATTCACATGAGCATATGCATAGCTCCCCATCCCCCTTTCTGGCCTAGGTTTTGTTTGTCCAAAACACAACTGCATTTGTCACACAGAAGGAAGACATCTTGTGCACTGGATAGGCACTGAACAAGAATGTCATGTTTTAAAAATTAAAGGAAACAGGATGAATTTTCTTTCTTACAACCCTATTCTACAATCAACCCCATTCTGCAATCCACTCTTTTCTTCAATCAACCCCATTCTTCATAAGTAACACCAGTTACATGTAACACTGAACAATCACACAGATGCATGTGGCAATACAGACAGCATACACTGAACTAACGCTTGTGCATGTTCAGCTTAGAAGTACACGAAAGCTGAGCACACAGTAATCCAAGTTACATACCCTCTCCCCACACCCTGCCTAGTAAATACATTAAGCCTAAACAGCAGCTGTGCCCTAGCCAAGAATGAGACTGTTGCAAGCTGAGGATACTCGACACAAGAAGGTGAGGAATAACTACACACCAGCTCCATGGCTGTTACAAGGAACCAATATCATACATGGTGGAAGTGGGAGAGGAATTCCTCAAATCTGGCTAAAGAAACTTAAATGTCTCCCAGTCATTCTTCAACTATTGTCTCGAACATCAATAGCTGCCTACTTGTGAGAATAAGCCAGCTGCAGATGATGTATGGTCCAGGGCTAAGTGAATAATCTTGCAGAGCCAGCTCAGACTCAAGCCAGCCAGCTTTATTAGCTGGGGTAAGACAGTAAAGGACTTTCCATCTGCTCCCAGAAGGGTAAAGAGGAGCAAAAACTAAACCAAAACACGGCAATTTCCCTCAAGCAAGACCTGAATGCAAGAAGTCAGGGGAAAGCACCGGTCAGTGCAGACCCCAGATCTTCCAGTCCCAAAGTTTCAGCACTTGCTGCTGTCCTTCCTAAAGCTGAGATGTTCTTGGGACACCTACACAGCTGCCAGGGAGGAGAGGGAAGGAAGCCTAACACACACGACCGTTCCTAAACGCTCCTGCCTCTCTGTCCTACTCCTACCACAATCGCTGCCTCAGAAAGCTCTCTTCCCCAGGGGCACCCAAACTATCAAAACACAGCCCTACAACTACGAGTCCGTGTGGAGGTGTAAGATGGGTTTCAGGTCGAAACTGCCTTCAGAAGACTAGTATCAACCAGAGATTCCCCGAAGAGCAGGAAGAGGAGGAGCAGCACCAAAGCTTCCACTCCACTCACTCCCTTATCAGGGGGAATCTGAGCGCTTCTCCTCGCATCGAGTCCTCCGCGCAGGGAGGACTCAACAAACCGCTCTAACAGCCGAGACCTCCCTGCTCCCGCTCCCCGACCATGAACCGGGGATGTCTGTGGGACCAGCCTCACTACACACTGCCCGGCTTCCCCCCTCAGCAACGGCCCGCTCCAACCGGGGCAGCGCCAGGCCTCTGAGGGACACGGCCCCAGGGTCTCCCTCTCCAGACTCCATGTGCGGGAGAGGAGGTGGTGCTGGCGCTGCCCCCTTTTCCCCTCACACCATCTCCGACCTCCTTCTCCCCTTCACCCCGCTTCGGTTCATCTTCCCGCGCAAGCTCCTACCCAGCCCTCACCTCATCCACCGCCCGGCGGGGCAGGTGCAGCATCCCTAGGAGTAGCTTGAGCTTGACGGCCGAGGAGAGCCCGTGGAAGCAGAGGCGGATGTTGTCGATCACAGAAGCCGTGAGCAGCGAGGCAATGCTCGGCGGCGCCCACAGCTCGTCTGTGGAGCCCAGTTTGTTGTGCAGCCACAGGCCAGTATCGCTCTCCCGCATCGACGCCATCTTGGGAGCGGGGCGAAAAAAGAGGGGATTCTCAACGGGCATTTTATGAAGACAGCTAAAGGGAGGAAGGGAGGGGGTAAGGACCCCTGCGGGTCGCCGTCTTGTTCGTAAGCCAAAATGGCGGCGCCCAATGAGGTTGCGCTAGGGAAGGTGGAGATTCTGCCGTAACCTAAAATGGCGGCGCCCATTCAGCGAAAAAGAGTGAGTCTCTCCTCATCTGCTGTTCGGATGCAAAATGGCACCCGCCACAGCTTCTCTGCCGTACTGCAATATGGCGCCGCCTCAGTGCACGGAAGCCAGCCCCGACTCAGTGTCCCTCACTGTCCACTCTAATTTCCCCGCGGCTCCGCGGGCCGAGAACCGGGAGCGGGATGCCGAGCCACGGCAGGGCCGAGCGGCACAGCTCGGCGGCAGGCCGGAGCCCGCCCCTCCGAGGACGCCAGCCTCCCGCAGCCGGCGGCTCCCGCCTTCCCCTTCCTGCCCGGGGCCGCCTCACTGGCTCAGCCGTTGAAGGCGGGAGAAGGGCTGAGGGCCCTGCTGCCGTCCGCACTTCCTCCTGGCGGAGCGTTTGGTAGAGTAGTACGTCCGCTTTCCTCACAGCCCCCGTGTCCCGACGAGGCGGGTGGTCCCGCACTCCTTTCACTCTCCCCCTGGTTGGCCTGCTTTGAAGTCTTCTGTTTCCCCAACTAACCTAATAAGGGGAGCTTATTAGGGCTAATGGCACCTTAAAGTGCACCTCCTCCGTGGTTTCCTGTTGCTGGTGCGGTGTTAGATGGTGAGTCCCTCCGGTGGTGCTGCGATATGACACAAGTGAAGTGCCTTTTTCATCATTTTCCCTAGAGGCTTTCTGCGCTGGGTGCTTCAGAGATGTAGGAGGTTACTTCAGTGTCTAACACAAGCGGCAGGCAATCAGAAATTGGGGGTTGATGCACGTTCATTCGTATTCCCTCCTGATTCTGCTCATTGTTATTCAAATATAAAACATTCATCAATTGCTAAATCCCAGAAGACTCCGAGTTTTTAAAGTGTGGCATAAATGGTTGATTTTAGTGTCTAAGTGGAATTAAAGTGCAGGAGTTCCAGTGCAGAGCAGATTCAACCCACTCAAGTTTTTGAATGTAAATGTTTTCTCGGCAACCTGATTTCTCTAGGAGAGCAAAGTGGTTGTTGTGGAGGTGCTTTCAATTTCTTCAATATGGCATTGTGGAATGTTACATTCTTGTTCTCAATTTTTCTAATATCCGAAACACTTGGTGTCTGCAGCTGTTGGGTGCTATGAAACACTGACTTTTATCAGTGTGGAAGTGCAATTTTTATGTGAATAAAAAACATATTATTTTTTTTTTCCCCACAACTATCATTTAAAACGTGTGTGTATCTGCATACACATCCATTTTGTTGGTACTATCAATGTGTACTCAAATGCGATTTGCTGGGGATGGACTTTTCATCAGGAACTGTAGTGATAGGACAAGGAGTAACGGCTTAAAACTTAAACAGGGGAAGTTTAGATTGGATATAAGGAAGAAATTCTTTACTGAGAGGGTGGTGAGGCACTGGAATGGGTTGCCCAGGGAGGTTGTGAATGCTCCATCCTTGGTGGTGTTCAAGGCCAGGTTGGATGAGGCCTCGAGTGGCATGGTTTAGTGTGGGGTGTCCCTGCCCATGGCAGGGGGGTGGAACTGGATGATCCCAAGGTCCTTTCCAACCCTAACTATTCTATGATTCTAAGACAAAACTTTATATACAGGCAGCTGACATTTTAGAACAGCAAAATCAAAGTTGAGATGGTTTGTCTGGCACATAAATTGTTCCATCCAGAATTACAGTTGACCTCTGTCTCAGTATGTTAGTTCAGGACATAGTTATGGGAGAATTATTTATCCATGAGTAACTATTTATCTGTTAGGGTGTATAGAAAAACATTGTAAATAAGAGATGAGATGAATGATTAAATAGAAAGCAGAACAGGAAATGAATTGAAGAAAAAGGTTTAAAAACAGCTGTAAAGGGTTGGTATTAGTTCAGACATGCAATTAACATGTCACTATCTGATAATCTCCATTATACCCAGCTGTTTAAAATAGGCACCAATATTGGTAAGACTTAGGTACATTCTTGACTGCAAAATGCAAAATCCCATTGAGTTCACTGAAACTGTTTGTTTCATGGCAGGAGAGCAAGCTTTGTATTACTTGACGTAGAGAGCATGTATTCCTGTACCTTACATAGGGTACAGACTGCTGTGAGATAGCATTCTGAAAATGAAGTGCAAAGGGGTACAATTGTGACAAAATTCCATAAACCTGTTGGTGAGGAATAGCTTAATACCTCACCCTAAACTGTTTTCTGCTGTCAGCTACTTTTGGTAATGTGTAATCCATGAGATAGTGTAATTTCAACAAAAATCAGTTAAGCAAGGAAAGCAAGCAATGTTCTTGCCTTCAAATGAGAGGAAAAAAGTAACCAACTCCTTTTAAAAGTGGGTTGGAGGAAGTAAATCAGAGAACATGCAAAGGTTTGCACAGCTGGTTGTCTTTGAGCAGTAGCTAACACAGAGAATTAACCTGGTTCAATGAGATGACATCAGACTTGGTAAATGGTACTGCACAAGTCAATGCACAGTGTGTGGTTGTATAGCCTTGCTGTGCCAGTTCAGATGGACTGAATATGTTTTGAAAGGGTGACTGTGTGTGGGATTAGGTACAGCCTTTCTTGGGCAATGCCCAATGCTTGGGAAGCAAAGGGAGTATTCCTACTTACTTTCTTTGTTCCTATGCTTTCCTCAAGGCATCTGTTTTTGGACTCTGTCAAGTGTTAAAGCACTGAGATGTATGGCTGTCTGGTCTGAGCTACTGTAATCACTTCTATGTTCTTATCTGAAGTGTGACTTGAAAAGGGAGCCTATTCTGTGATGCCTATCTGGAATATAAGGTTTTGCATAGCCACTTTGGCTCCAGGCCTATCACCTGCAGATTTGTCCCTATCAGCTGTTAACTGAATGTGCATGCAGGCACTGTGGAGATGAAGACAAAGTGCCAGCTAGCTGTAAGAGCATGCTTTTGTCCTCTCTAGTTACTAATAAGTACCTTAACTGTCTGTTTGAATATAATAAAGCTTTATTTTATGATTATTTTTTTTTTTAGTCTGAATTTTGCTTAGCTTGAGTAGTGATTTTCAGAGTAATGTGGCAAAAAGAAAAGTGTTCATTCCACAGGGATCCCTGGAGCTAGAAAGGGAATACTTGATCTCTCTGGAGGTGTTTTATATCCCACATGGTATTGCATTACAGTTAACTGTCTGCAGGTGTTTTCTCCTCTAAGTTGCTGGTCCCTTTTTCAAAGTTGGTGGTGTAGAATATCAAGTTGAATATCAAATTGTATATCAAGAGTTAGCACATTCTACAAGCCAGACTGGGGGGAGAGACAGCCTGGGTTCATTTGTCCAGTTCTGAAGTTATTTGAATAAACCCCAGACTTAGCTAAGGATTCATCTTTCTGAATCCATTTTATTATTGTTTTAAGAGAGATATGACTTCATCTCACACCAAAGCCAGTGCTCCAGGAATTTTCCAGCCTGCAGTTTGTCTCATTATACATTGAAAATATGTTACAGGGGTAGAGCCTGGAGTTTTCCTGGTTCTGTGCAAAGCAGCTTTGCATCTTAGCTGAGCACCCAAGTCAAGGAGTGTTGCACTGATAGGCGGAGATTTCAGGTTGGTGTTGGCATTGAGCTCAGTGAACAAACAAGAAGCTGATTTATTGTGTTTTAGGAAGCGCTGAGGCATGTGCAATTAACACAGCTATAGCATTAGCAGTGCTAACTCCCACTGGCATCTCATCCTGCAACTGTATGGCAGTTTCTGAGCCAACAAGGCTTTTGGCTGTGATTCAAGCCATGATGACAGGAGCAGCCCAAGAAGGTAAACAAAGCAGTAGATTGTGTATTACTATATAATACACCCTCCTGGCCCCCCCCCCCCCCTTCCATTAAGGTTGAATAACTGAGCTTTTCTGCAGTGTTATTTTCACTTTCATGCTTGTAACTGGAGTGCTAAATACTGCAACTTTTTAGTACATTCAGTATTTCAGTATGTTTTAAAGTTCAGTTTCCTAGGTTTTCAAAGCATAATAAGAGAAAAAATTTTATCCTGCAATATCAGGTTGACATACAAGTTGTCTGCGTGATTAAACCTTTAGAGCTGTCAGGGGCACTAATGGAGTTACTGTTACTACAAGCAGGCTCATACCCTTTATTTTAAGTGGCGCCAGTGGGTCTAAGGTGCGCGTAATTTTAAGGAAAATCCATTTCACTACCTTTACATACACGATTAAATTATCATTCAGAATAGTTATTTTATAAAATGGTATTTATTGTCAATTTTAGTATCTGTCAATACATTTTTATACTGATTCAGTCCGTACAATGCTGCTTATTACGAGTTTATGCATTTTCATGTTGTATGAGTGTATAACTTTGTATGGGAGTTTTTTTGACTTGTCTTAAAACTTTGCTGTAGTGATGGGATCTGAAAGGAAATACTGGGAATTTATTCAAACAAAACCAGATTATGTGACTTCCTCAAGTCAAATGGGAAGCTTGTTTGTGGTAACCTCTTGTGTCAGCTGTGACACAGCCAGCTACTTTCCGTGGCAGTCAAAGGCTCTTGAAACCAATAGAACTCTATTCAGGCAGAAATAAAGATAAATAAGGGTAAAAGCCATGAGAGGTGTCCTGGATACATCTTCTTTTGTGAATTGGCTTGATGGCCAATAATTATTGCATCTGGTTACCTGAGTCCAAGATTAAGCTTATGCTCGCATTGCTGTCATACCCTCTTGCAACTTCAACCACATGATTCTGTGACTACTTTTTCCCCCAAATGAACTTCAAAATGGTGTAGTGACTTCAAACCTAAGATGATAAAGGCCCATGAAGAGTGATGTCCTTTCTGTCAAACTAGTAATTTCCTTTCTGTCTTGCTCTATAGCAACTTCATTCGATACGCTGCCATTCTTGGGCTCTGATGTCTACCAGTGGCTAATGGGACCTGACAATGGAAGGTTATCAGCACTGAAGAAACAATTTCCTTGAAGTCTCTGCAGAGCAGCATACCTATGTGACAGGTTCTATCCTTGAGGAAACAGCTATCCTTGGAAACTGCCCTGCTACTCTCTTCAATCTCTGTGTGTCACTCAGCACTAGCTAATTGGCATGGTGATACTGCATCCTCCTTATGTTTGCCCTGGCTTCATTAGCATGCACTGCTTTGAAGAAGGTGCAGGGCCTCTGGGGTGGTTAATGGGACTTCCAGATTTCATTTGAGTCTTATTTGCTTCCCAGGTTTGACCTCAAAGGTCATCAAACGGGTGTTTGTTCTCAGGGCTGGTTGGTTGGCTGAAGAGTATTCCTTCAACTTTTTCTGGACATCTCCTACAGCCATTGCTGCTGCTTCCACTAAGGTAGCAGCACTTACCTTTGCCATCTCTTATGCTGCCTTTCAGTCTTGATTTTAGTAAGTCTTTTATTGTATTATTTTAACAAAAGAAGGCATTTAAATAGTTATTTAAAACCCATGAGTGCAGAGCTCAATTACCTTCTCAATTGCTTTTTAATAAACAAGAGCATAGTGTGAGCAGTACAAGTAACATTAATCAGGCAAAACCATGTGCAAAATTAAAACCCGTTAGGGGTTTTAAAAAGCCACTAGGACCTGAAACACAAAGTGCTGACCACAAATAAACTCATTCTTTCAAAGTCATATATTTGTGCGTGCGTGGGACTTCAAATCATCTCTACTTAGGACGATGTGACCAAATGGTAGAAGGGCTTTGCTTTGTAGATAAAGGATTCAAGGAGATAATTCAGGATCATGTGTTGCTTGAAATCCCATGGCACACACTGTATAAAACGTGGTATTGCTGTTTTGCTAAAAACAGTGGTTCTTCTGACAGCAGCCATGGCAATGAAACCGTGCTGCCAAATGAGGGCTGTTAAAGGCAGTGGTATTAGGGCACACGGACACAATGCTGTGATCTGTGACAAGGAGCTCACCAGTTTTTCAGGGAAGATTCTTCATTACCTCCAGGGACTTTGTTTGCCAACACCCATGTGTTTCTGACCTCTTTTCTCTCCTTTATTGTTTCAGAAACTGTTCTTTATCTTCTTTCATTTTTTTCTCGCTGTCCATGCAGAACTCAGGATTGTAGGACTGGATGAGACCTCCTATATCACTACTTGCTGTCATGTGCAACAGTATTATGTCAGTCTTTTTATGAACTATTAAACTCCACTTTGCAACTCGTTCATTGTTTTACCCTGCTACTGAAGGCAGAAAAGTACTTCAGAAACTCCCTGCTCTGGCAAGGATTGCTGCCTTAATCTCCCAGCTACATTATGCTGGGAAAAGCTACTTTTTTTTCTATGAATATTGGATAAACATTTAGTTAAAGTAGAATTTGTCAGCCTCTGTGAAAAGTTTTGCTCCTAATTTCTCTGTTGTAATGACTAAATAATACACTCCCTGTCACACCTCTCTCAGTGAACCTAGGGTGCAGTTTGCCTTACTTGCAGTGAGGGAGCACTGCTGGCTTAGATGGGCTCATGCTCAGCCTGATACCACCATAGAATCATAGAATCATCTGGGTTGGAAAAGACCTGTAAGATCATCAAGTCCAACCATTACCCCAGGGCTGCCAAGGTCACCACTAAACTGAAGGTCTCATCTACGTGTCCTTTTCATGAGCTGATGCCCAGCCAGCTTCCTGCATGTCCCGATGCCTGGGGTCATCCTCTGTTAAGCTTGAGGTATCTGTTGCCCTAATCCTCAAGTTGTTTGAGATCTCTCTGCATTAAGTCCTGCTAGTCTTCATGTCAGCCACTCCTTAATTTGGTCTCCATAAATCTGTTCCGGGTGCATTCCGTGTCATCCTCTGGGCCTTGGATCAAGGTGCTGCACACTGTGTTCTGCACTACTTAGATGTCAAGTGTTCTTTTTTACTGGTTGAGCCTGGCCATCCAGCCAAGTTTCACACCATCTGACAGGCTGGTGGCCCAGCTCAGGCTTTCTCAAAAACCCCCATTTTTGTGTCACTGTATAAATTAAAGTAGAAGAGAACTGAGAATTTGTAAATCTTTTTGGCATAGATCCCACACTGAGCACTTGGAGATTTAAAAGCCCAGGAGGCACAGAAAGCGCATACTAAAATATCCAGACAGGGATTATGGTATCTCAGTGTTGTATCATAGAGCCATATTGTATTGTATATACCTTATTCCACTGTTGAGAGACTCTATGTTATACTGTTTCAGTATTTAAAGAGTGTCTACAAAGAAGATGGAGACTCCTTTTTACAGTTAGTCATGAAAAAGATGAGGGGTGATGGCACACATTATTCCTGGGGAGATTCCGACTGGACACGAGGAAATTTTTCATGATGAGAAAGTTAACCATTGGAATAATCTCCCCAGGGAAGTGGTGGATTCTCCAACATTGGACACTGAACAGGCTGCTGGGACATCTAGTCTAGGTAAAGCTTTGCCTGGAAAGGGTGGACCAAGATGATGCTGGAGGTCCCTTCTAACCCAGGATTCTATGATTACATGTATGATGCGGCCGGATGTTCTAGGTGTGATTTTGGAGAGGTAGGCATCTGGGCCTGAAAGTCTTCCCATATTTATGAGTCACTGGACAACGTGGATTTCACAGTCCATCTCTGCTTGCTATGGATCCTGGTCAGTATCAACACTGGTAGTGACACAAGATAGAAGTACTTGAATTTAGAAGTTGATAAATCCCGCAGGTAAAATTTTCTGCTATTAATGGTAGTTACTGATCCAGTGAGCTTTCCAGAGTTACTGCTGATGTATTGCTCATTCTCATAATTAAAAGAGACATTACTTACAGCTGTATTTGCTTATGTTCTGATTGTTTTCTTTATTTGTTGGTATTTGCTTCTGAATTTGTGCAGCTTGCTGGCCAGGATTCCAGAGGAATAGCATGTACTCCTTTTCCAAGGACAATGAAATCACGAGCTGAGTACCAGTACACTGATGCACGAGGCTTGGATGTACAGACACAAGTCAGCAGGAATGGGAACATGTCAGAAGCTGGACCACCAGGAATTCAGGCTGTAGAGGCCATTGGTAAGTGTGATGTAAAGGACAATCCAGGTAGCCAGCAAATTGAACTTAGCAATTACAGAACCATGGCTTCATGACGGTGTTTCAGTCAGACATGCTCAGGCTAATAGGTATTGTTTGAGTAATACTTTTTCCAAAGAAGTTCTGATAGTGAAGATATAGGCAGAGAATTCACATGCACACACACAGAAATCATTTGCTGCAAATCATGAATCATAAAATTGTCCAAATTCACCCACAATAAATGTCAAATGCATACATGCTTTCCAGCTGGTCTGAATAAACAGCAAATGTCAGTGCCTGGTGATTAAGATCTCTAACATTACTTCAGATATTGCTTTGAGAGCAGGAGTCATTTTGAAAACCACAGATCACAGTGTGCTCCTCCAAAGAGTATGATGAGATATGCAAAACTGCAGAGTCTGCCTGAAAACAAAGCTTCTCTTATGGTTTAAGGGACACCAGGAACTTGAACTGTAGTAACTGAAAGATAAAATGAACTAAAAAGCTTTCCAAGTTTTTTCATGCCAGTGATTTTTTTTTTCCACCTATTTTTATGTTTTTACATTGGGAGCTTTAAAATGTCTTATTTTTGCTCTTTTCATTACTATGAGGAAAATCCAAATAAGTAAAGGAAAATCACTAGCTTTACATAGCTTTAGAGCTATGTAGAGAACAGTGAAAATTACTACAAGTCTTCTGTTTTGTGTCAGTTCTAAGTTATTTTAGGCTTTATTGGTGAAGGAAGAGTTCCAAATGGCCATGTTTTATTATGTCATTTCAGATGTCCATTTGTTTGTTAATGTGTATCAACCATAATGAGGTGTTTCTTGTCAATGCTTTTAAAGTAACACTTTGGTGATCTTCAAGAAAAGTTATGCTTGTAGAAAGACATTTCTTCTATTTTATCAGGTATAATTGGTGAAATAAACAAGCTTTCAGGCTTACAGTCCTTGTATTTGGTCTGGTTTCATGTAATACAACATATTATCACTCCTTAGAAGCATTTTCAGCACAGATTTTCTCAGCATGGTTGGATTTCCTCCAGAACCATAATAACAACTTACAGAGTTGCACTTTTTGCAGGCAGACTTACAGTATTCAGTATGTCATTATGTATGAATTATTGAGATCTTGCTACACTCAGGACAAACTGGTATTGCATATCCATTATAGACCCAGTAAATTAACTTTTTTAGCAATTTTACTTTTCCCTGGATTTAGGATTAGAATTACCTGTTTCACTCTGATACACTAAGAATTTTCTTGCTTTTAAAAGAAATTATTAGGATAACTTTAGCAAGATTTTTGTTGTATTCTAGTAACTGATGTAGTGTCCTGATGGGCACATTTACAGGGAGCTGCAGAAGGTATAAATGTGGTTTACAGGTACTGCTTTCATCTGTTGGTGTAGTTTTAATTGCCATTGGATTTTACTGACTCAATCCTGGTAAAAAAGGTTTCATAGTTTCATGAGGTTGATACATGTGTTACCCTGTTTAACAAAGAGCAGCTGAGGACTAGGGTAGATGAAATTGCATGCTTAGGACCCGGTAAGAGAACAAGATGAGGCCTGTCTTTAACTCAGTTCTACAGCATCTGATTGGTGATTTTTACTCTCTTTTTCCTCTTCTGAAATTTAACTGGGCTACACCAAGTTTGAAGTTAAAAATGGTCTTGGATTCTTCCCCGTTTTCAGTTGTATTAATGAGGAGCAGCTTAATCTGCTTTACTGCTGGGTGATAGAAGTTAACTTGAGGAAAGATGGTTTGAAATTGATTGTATTGACACTTACAAAGAAGGGGTTTTGATCTACAGCTCTCAAAGCCCTTTTCAAAGGTGATATTATGGACTTAGTTTTTCAAACTGATGGAGAAGGGGAGTGAGAAGCACAACAGAAAGAAGAGAAAAACAAAGGAAATGAAACAAAAAAAATATTATTTTTTTTAATTTCAGTAAATGTTTTGGGAAAAGTTAATGGTAGCAATTTTCACATTATTTCTTAAAATCTCTTCAAATCCTACTGGTTTTAAATCAAGAGGAAACCGTCACTGAATTTAATGGCAAGAAGCTCAGGCATAATAGGAAGACACTGAACACAGAGCAATCTGACTGTCAGATAATTGACTCACTGGTACTATGCTGTTTCATAGGATAATGATGAGTGTGTAATTTACTGTGACTAAATGGAATAGATTGTACACTGACATGTGGTAGTGCAATTGGATCTGAATTATGTATCAAATGATACATAACAAGGAAAATAACTCCACCACTGAATGAGGTACCCACATCTTTGCAAACTGCCAAATGCACAGCTGCTAGATACCTTTTAAAGGGCTCTGTTTAGTCCTGCCACTTCACATGCAAGCCTTGAAACTGAAACAGAAAGAGCAGAGTCCTAACCTGCAGGCTACGTCTAAGCTTTGCACAGTAATTGGGGGAATAACATGGTAAAAAGCTGATGCTGGTGGGGTGGGGATAAACCACTTCTTTGCATGTTTGACAACATGGCAGGGAAATGCAGAACAGGGAATGAGCAAGCAAAGGGAAAATTGATCCCAGCCAAGCATGGGGTGGTGATGAGCATGAAAACAATGGTGGATTTAAGTTTATTTGTTTAATTGACATTTGCTGTTTGGTTTTCTGACTGTTAGAATGTTCACAGATTAAATGCTAGACGTCCTGATGGTTCACATACAAACCTGTCCAAAAGTGAATCCAGAATCAGTCTTTCAGAAGAGCTTGTAGGAATCCAGGGAGGAAGCCCAGAGGAAGGCAATTCAGTCACATGTTCAGAGATGACAAGATTGTTGTGTGTTTGTGTAAATTCAGTTAAAGATATTGGGAAAGCATATTTCTGACAGCTCTGTGAAGCACAGGGGCAGATGAACATGGATATAGAAAGAGGTTTTCTGCGTAAAGCCATAAACATGAAAATCCTTGGTGTTCTAGTAGCTAATTTACAAGGGTGATCCTATCCTCTTGGCTGATGTACTGGGATTGTGTTTTACCTCCTACAGCTTGGATTTAAGAGGCAGGATCTGTTACTGACAGCTCAAACAATGCATATCCTTATGAATACAGAGAAGGAGCTGTAAGACCAACTTACTGCAGTGCCGCAGACCCAGGGCCAAGTGTGCCAACTTTAGGCACTGAAGCATGGGACACAGATGCTCAAATATGTTAGCTATAGGCATAATTTCGTCAGTGTAATTTTCTAAAGGGAATAATTAGCTAAAATAGCAAAATACATTAATTTGCACTTCCCCTGTCTCTTGAAATGTCTTTCATGTTATTAAATCTGTTTATACGTAGTTGCAGTGCCTCTATACTGTTTGACAGTAGCTTAGTTCAGCTACTTCAAAACTCTATGGACCTTTTAACAATTCTAATAATCTGCTCTGATAAGTATATAGGTTTAAGCTAATCCACAATAATCAGGGTAAATTCTCAAAAACGTCAGTCTTAATGCACTTTTAAGCTACAGGGATTCCTTTTATGGTCCTTAATGCTTTGTTTTACATAATGTATCTTTACTTTCCACACAAAAATCACATAAAGGCTTTTAAGGCTGCAAAGTCAAGCATTCTGAAGTCAGAAAATGCCAGAATTCATGTTGTCTGCAGAACTTTGATTTGCCTCTCCTTGCATTTGATTGCAAGGTAGTCATTAATGACGTGAGCCTATTTAGTGCACAGAAAGGATGGCAGTCAGTTAATGAGCAGCTATTCAGTATTTTGATGTTTGATGTGGAACTCTGTGCCTTACTGTTTATTGTTCAAATCCTGCTCCAAACACAGACTTAGTAATTTTGTTATGGACTTTTCAGTGTAGGAGCTGTGAGTTTCACAAACAGCATTCAATGTATTTGGTAACATCCTCATAAAGTATGGAGTGGTAACATTACAGCTCATTACTTTACATTGCAGCTACATTTTTAGCCTTAAAAACACAAGGTTAGAATTTAGGTTTTCAGCAAAATGCTGCACCCAGTTAAGAGCCACCCCTGAAAAATGGGTTTTTAACTAATAGTCTGTGCGAAAGACAAAAATAGAATCCAGTCCTTCTGAGCAGCCTACAAATGCCAGCAGCCACTTATTTCTTTTCTTCCTGCAGTCATTGTGTTCACTTTCTGCAACAAAAGAGCCAGGATCCTCTGGACAAGATCTGATTCATTACACAATCCTGACTCATCTCAATGCTGTGGTCCATTTTGTGCACTGAGCGGCTATATACAGCTCTTACACCAACAAGCTGGATATGCTTCCTTAAAAATGATGGAAAAGAATGGCAAACTCATCCCTGAGAGGCCTGGTGATCCAGGTATTTCCCTGCCTCTCTAACCTGGTGTGACTCCAGTGACTGCTTTGGACAACTGTGTGTCTGTGCTGGTGCTGAGTGTGTAGGTTAAATGGATAAAATCCTAAAACAGTTCATGAGATGTGTGGGAGAAGAGTGCTGAAATGCGGAGAAGGAATTCTGGTTGCAAAGAGGCTTAGGGGAATTTACTGGTAGGAAAAGGAAGCCTGATTTACCTCTGGGAGGATGTGTCTTGCTGTTTCCCACCACTGACACAGACTGCTGATAGTGTGATCCTCACCTGTGAAAGACAACAGGATGCCCTCTACCCTGAGAGGTTAGGAAGCGCACTGCACCATAATCAATGTACCACTTCCCTCCTTAAAAAGACCAAGATAAAATCAGTTCCTCTCTTCCTCATGGGTGACAGAGCTCTATGTATGTATGACAGTGTCTGTGAAGGTGCTAAGTGTCTCTGCTGAGACTATCAGTGAGTGCTCAGTGCATAAACAAGATGATAGTCCCTAGTGGTTTTCTCATGTCTGTGGTCTTTTGGTTACTCTTGGAACTCTTCAAAGTACAGTGTGCTCTCTAACTCCCAGTTTTTGGAGCATGGTACAGCAGTGTAGGTGGCACCATTAATATATTAAAGGTCTGCAAGTCTATCCTGAGACAGGGACATTTTGCATAAGCACCCATGTGTGGAGTATAACAACAGCGTGCTGTGGCAATAAAGGCCTGGTTCAGGTCTGCTGCACAGCTTTGCTCATGGTTGGGTGGCTGGGGCTATTCCAGCGGGGACGTGCACTAATATGCAGAAGCATGGGTTGCATGAGCAGTGTCCTGTAAGGTGATCCCATGACCAGAAACCCTTAGGATACTGTCTTGGTGCTCCTGAGGGACCCTCAGCACCCTAGCATGTATTCCCAGAGCTAAGTCTTGCAGACCATCAAGGGCTTCAGGTCTCAAGGACCAGTGTGTCACTGGTATAGGGCATTACAGGCCTACGAACACTGCTTCAGTGGTTGGAAGAATTCCTGTCTCTCCTGCATTTCAGTCAGACAGGATCACCCTTCACATTACCCATGCCAGGAGAAGAGATTGAGAACTCAGTGCCAGCACTGAGAAACAGAAGATCAAGTGTTTGATGGATTTTTGTGCCCTAGGATGAAGCACACTCACTGGATCTGTATGTGCATTAAACGTAAAGAGCCTCTGGCACACTGGAGCTGAGAGTGGCAGAGCATTCATGGACTTGAGCTCACAGGCTCCCATAAGTGTTTGCAGAACATGTTTGCACTGAGATTTTCAGAGGCTTGTTGCTTGGCCCAAATTTGTGCAGTGACTCATAGAAGCAGTGAGAAGCACATCCCAGATGCAGACAGCTCCTCTGTTAGATTTTGAGGCTCTGCATCACACTTTTTACCAGAACAGTCTTGCATTTCTGTTATTAAGATGAGCATTCTTCAATGTTTCATTCTCACTGGCATCTGAACCCATGTTTTAATAAACAAGCAAACAAAATACCCTTCAGGTCCTCAGCAGTCAGCCAGCACAGAAAATCTCGCTCAAACAGTCAAGGTTAAAAGTTGTAATATACTGATCATAATGATAACAAACCTAGTAATGAAAGTGTCATTAACTTAACTATGTGTGTCCACATGATCAGCCCAGCAGGAGTTATGACAGGCAGTAACTTACAAGCTACTAAATTAATGAGATCTTGCATCTTCTATTTCTGCAGCTTTTCTGCAGAAAGCCAACCGTATCCTGGGCTGCATCAAAAGGAGCGTGACCAGCAGGTCGAAGGAGGTGATCCTGCCCCTCTACTCTGCTCTCGTGAGACCTCACTTGGAGTCTTGTGTGCAGTTCTGGCGTCCTCAACATAAAAAGGACATGGAACTGCTGGAACAAGTCCAGAGGAGGCCACGAGGATGATCAGGGGACTGGAGCACCTCCCGTATGGAGACAGGCTGAGAAAGTTGGGGCTGTTCAGCCTGGAGAAGAGAAGGCTGCGTGGAGACCTCATAGCAGCCTTCCAGTATCTGAAGGGGGCCTGCAAGGATGCTGGAGAGGGACTGTAGTGACAGGACAAGGGGTGATGGGTTCAAACTTAAATAGGGGAAGTTTAGATTGGATCTAAGGAAGAAATTCTTTACTGTGAGGGTGGTGAGGCACTGGAATGGGTTGCCCAGGGAGGTTGTGAATGCTCCATCCTTGGCGGTGTTCAAGGCCAGGTTGGATGAGGCCTTGGGTGGCATGGTTTAGTGTGAGGTGTCCCTGCCCATGGCAGGGGGGTTGGAACTGGATGATCTTAAGGTCCTTTCCAACCCTGACTATTCTATGATTCTATGTTCCTCAAATCAGTTTAGTGATGCAAAGTATTAGTTCTAGGTGAGTGAACACAACCCTGTATGTTTTAAATGAGAAAATTATTAATTATCGTAAGAGAATTGTTAATTATTGATTGATAATTATTAATTAGCCCAAACAAGACTGAACAAATGTGAAATAGGTGAGCCAAGCTCATAGCAACCATTTAGAATATGAAGGGATGCATCTCACACTATACGGACTTCCAGATTGTTCTATTACAGAAGACAAGCGTAAATGTCTTAATTTCCACTGGATAGTTCTGTTCAGATAATACCTGTTCTCATTTCTGTAACCAAAAGGTGGCAGCATGTTGTCTACTTTCCCTTTCCATCCATCTTCCTAAATAACCTTACTTGCTCAGTTTGCCAGGAAGTCCAGAACAATCATGCTGACTAAGGAATGCTGATGAGATCTTATGTGAAATCAACTGTTTATCACCTTTAAATAGAAAGAGGAATAGAACAAGGGCTGGTGGTTTTATTCTGTTGTTTCAATGGCAGCCTGATTGACTTTTGGAAATGTGAAGAAAGGTTACATCTCAGCTCACTGGTGTAAATTCAGAAGGGAAACCTACCTGGAGAGCTTAACGCTTACATTATCAGTAATGATTGTTAAGAAGCCTGAGTGAGTAGTATGTGTGAGATACTATGGATCTGTCAGACTTTAACTGAGTTTTGTTCCTTCTTAGGTACTTCCTGCTTTGGTAAATGGACAATAAGCCAGTGGGCATCCAAAGGTAGGGCACATACTTTATGCAGTGCAAATACCAAGGTGAAAAGGACATGAAGTACCACTTGAGTTTTGCTGCACGAGTGCATCAGTTCAAAGGCTTCTGGAAAGGTGCCCAGAGATATTTCCCATGTTGGCTGGTAAAGAGATCTGAAGGTAGAGGAAAGCATTCTGAAACATAACAAGCTCTCAGATCTGTAGGGGTACTGAATGCTTGTCACAATGCCACAAGTCCTCAGGAAACACAACTGCTACAGAACACTGGAGTGTGTGTCCTTAACAACTCAAAACACCCACATGCATATCAAACTGATTTCTGCTTCCTGCACTGGCTTCCCATACTCATACTTGGGGTCTCAGTCATGAGTTCCCAGCTGCTCCATGGCCTGGGAAGTGTAAACACTGCTCTGGGATCTTGGCTGGACTTAACAGTACTGTCCCAAGGCACTATGAAGCTTTTTACCACGAGGGCAAATAAAGCCTTTCAACTTGAGAGTTGACAACTTCACTTAGCCTTGTTTGCCAGCTGGAGAATAGATACACAGAAAGGGTAAGAATGTGTATGATGATTACAGAAAAGTTTAGGGTCACTTTCCAGCCCCAACTCAGCAGGTGCATAGGAAGAAATGCCCCAAGTACAAGCCTCAGCAGCCATCCAGTTTGAGTCCATAAACGCTTCTGAAGTCGTGATATACTTAGTTGATCTTCATGCTGCAGTTCACAAGTATGGCTAGTGGTGAGCAGCAATCCCACATGGTGCTATACCTCCTGTCTTTGCTGTCCATAACTAGAGATCAGACTTAAAGGAGGAAGACAATTTACAGACAGTGCTGGATGGAGGATTAAGAACGATGTGGAAGCTGGTGCTGCCAACCAAGATACAGTTGCAGGGAAGGTCACTTAGGTAGCTGAGAGCATCTTTTGTCTGTCTTAACTGCCAGTGGAGATGCATTTTGGGGGAGTAGCTCACAAACTGAAGACACAACTTTTCTAGATATTAAAGATCATATTAATTTATTACTCATCCCTCCAAAAGGAAGAGCAAGGTTTTGCCCTGCTGTCTCTGACACAGAAGCATCACTAATAAAAGCTCCCCATGCATTACATTCTCCTTCAGAAGAGTAGAAGAGGAACAATGCTTATATGAAAATCTTACCGGATGTTAGCCCCACACATGAATGCAAAGCACTAAAATGAAGCAAAGTAAAAGCACACATGGAGGAGGATTTCCAGGCTTTAGTCTGGGTCTGTCATAAGTAGAGATACCTTTGAGGGAGGCTGGAGGATTTTGATGATGTGGTTGTATTGAGATGCTCCTCAGCAGCACAGCACTGAGGGGGTGGTTTGCTGTGCAGTATGTCTTTTGCTCTCTATTGTGTGAGTGGCTGCTGCTGGCCTGTCAGTGCCTGCAGCTTGCCATCTTATGTAGTCTCTTCAGCTCAGTCCCCTTTGCTCAATGTCGACACTGGCTCCTGAAGGAGGTGATAACCAGCAAATGGTGGCACACAGGGTGAGCCCCAACCCCACACTGAGTCTGTTACTCAGGATGAAGGATGCCTCTCACCAGTCACACTTGGTTTAATGTCTAGCATTGGAGAGGCAGCAAAAAGGGACTATAACTAATTTTCTTTTATGTACTCGCAAATACACAGGTGGGAAAATCCTGTGTGAATTGTCTTGTATTTTACACGCTGTCTGCCAAGGGATGAGTTAATACAGTTCAGCCATGCCAATATGAGCAGATTTCTGTTCTGCTTCTCTGTTGCTGCCTCCATTTCCCACCTCTTGTTAAACAGCTGGTCTCTAGAAAGAGAGGAAATATTTCTGTTCTGGGATTTGAAAACCAGCTTGAAAGAGAAAGGACAGGGAACACCTGAGTGTGTTCTCTCCCCCCTTCAGTGTTAGTGCAGCTGGGAAATTTTCTGTATGACTAGTAACTCTCAGACCTTTTTAAACCTGGAATAGACATTCAGCACATGTTATATTTTGAATAGGAATCTATTTTCCTCTATCCCTTATTTTAAAAGCATCTGCAGTTCACAGCTATGCCAAAACTGACAAGTCTGCGTGTCAAATGGAAGTGCCAACATAATATGGTGTGACATGAACAGTGGCCAAACATTTTCTCATGGCTTTTTTTTTTATTGCCGGTGCAACAAAGATATTTCTTAACATTTTTCTGTCTCAGATCAAGATGGGGTCTTAAGACCATGTTTATTCTGGAGAGTTTCCGTTTCTGCTACCTTTATACTCTCCTCCTTTTCTCCAGTGACATTTGCAGTTTAATACTGGTTATATATAGAAAAGCCAGAAACATCCCATACCACAACATCCATTTTCTTTTCCACCTAGATAAAAAGTGCTAGCAAAAAAGCAGAACCTGCATCAGATTTAAATGGCCGATCCCAAGTTAAAAGGTGACTCATGGCATAATCAATCTTCAAAGCCCATTTTTTTTATACAAACAGTGACAGTTTAATCTCTATTAACTTCAGTTTTCAGATCGAGGCACTTTTAAACTCCAGCTTGGAAGGAATTAATTGCTGGGTACAGTATTCTATAGCATAAAGATGAGATCTCTAAGTATAGTGTGTGCCTTTGTCCTTTAAGATACTTCTACACTTGGAGCTGGGCCTAGTCCATACCCCCTCCCTCTCTTGTTTTGGTACTTGCTATTAGTTAATGGGAAGCAGCAGGCTTTGTGAATAATCTAATGACTCCTGACTGTGCTTAATTACAGCCTTTAAAAACAAATCCATCTGACACTTTCTCCAATAAATAAAACAGTTGATTAAGTAGAAACAGTCCAACTAATAAAATAATTGATAGTAAAACAGCAGATATTTTCCTCTCTTTCAGAGATCTAGATTTCAGAATATGCGTATGATTTTATTCATTTCTTTTTCAGCAAGCCTAGCTCAGAAAAGCAACTTTGCGGGTCTAAGTGATACTAATAAGGAGAGACACTCCTGGAGTTCAGGTTAAAAAGGGCTACACTGCTGGTCTGGAAGTGCTTCATTTTTCTCTCCTCAAAAAGAGGGTATGTATTTTTGGCTGGAACCAGGCAATTCTGCCTCCCAAGGAAACACAGTCCTGCAGCTGGTTGGCTAGTGGGAGATGTTTGCCTCTGTTGCTGAGCTCAGAACTCAATTTGCACTGGGAGTTGACAGCTACTGCCTCTCAGAAATGCCTCTCTAAAGAAGCTCCTGGCCCTGCGCCAGCCCAATGGCACGCTGTGTGCCCACTAGCCGTCTTGGATGTCCTGCGTTGCTGATCTGTCTTCTAAATCATGCACGAAGCCCCTCCAGTAATGTCAGTACAACAGGGCAGTGAGTCAAATCGTGCACATCAAGGGAAAAATGTTAAATACTTCTAGCTTTAAAATTGCTGAACAGATGTGCTTTGGTTTTGATTCAAAATCATTCAAGTTTAAATACAAAAAGGGCTGAGCCAAATGGGAGCATTTTGGGCACAAAAACTCCACTGGAGCCAATGAGGAATGGTAGGCTTGTTTTGTTCTCACACCAGTGCATCAATTCTGTGTAAAGTGTTTTCCCTAAATTAACTTCTGTTCCAGGACAGTGTATGAAAAAAATAGCAATAGGAGAGGTTAAAGTGAGGATCACAGTAAAAGTTTAATTCAGCTTTAACAACCCAGTATGCTGTAGCCACGTCTATCTGCCATGTATAATGCATGCCTTTTCAAACACTGACTTCATCCAATGTTACTTGAAAACCTTTCTTTGCCTCAACTATATTGTGAAGTTGACCTAAATCCACAGGAATGGGATGTTTTTAATCTTGAAAAATACTTATTTCAAATTGCTTATTAAAAGATTTTCCCATATAACAACCACATGCCCTAGATGTGAACCCCTTGCCCCACAGTGGTTCAGGGTCATATTAGATTAGAGAATAACTCTTGAAAGGTGGCTGCTCATGTTAGCAAAATCAGCATATCACAAGTACACCGTTAGCATAGACAGTGCAGGAATTTATGCTTTGAGCAACTGGATCTTTTAACATTCACATAATCACTTTTTTCTCCTTCCTGATGGAATTTCCAGAATGTAGTGGGAAACTAAGTTAAAGATACCTGCTTTCTGAGGAGAGGATGCTGCTCTCTAGGATAAAAATGCAGGATGCTTGCCCAGAGAAGCTTCCTTGCCAAAAGAAAAGTACTTATGCAGTTGAGAGCTCTGCCTTGTTCTTTTTTTTTTTCAGATATGGAGATAAGGAGTTTGTGCATTATCACATATTCAAGCATAGCACTTAATGCAGGACCATACTGTGAGCTGCCCACATTCCTGGGGACAGGGCAGTTCTCCCTGTGGCAGATTTCTCATCCAGAGGCAATGAAGCACAATAGCCAGGTGGTCACTGCTTTGTCCTTATGTCCCTAAAAATAAGCAGAAAGTCCTAGGCCAAATGTGTCTCAGTGGGAGAAGGTGGAAACCTCTTAGTGAGGGTCTTTTCAGCACTCCCATGGCCCCCTGCTAATTGCTGAGGGTTCCACTTGCAGCCAGCTGTTATTTTTGGAGAGCTGGATTGGGCAGGTTTTTCTCCCAGCACTCCCTGCCTGTCTTACTGTCCCCAAAGAGCTGATGCACAGTGATTCAGCACAGTCCCAGTGCCCATACTGATTTACTGACTGAACTTGGGGAGCCTCTGCCACTGAGTGTCTGCAGTATTCTGAGAGACATCCATACATGTTTGAAGTTCTCAGGGATATCCCTCTGGTTTACATTCATCTACATCTTTGTTCTCAGTCTGTGCTGCTTGGAGTTGACTGTGTTAGGATCAGAAAGCCAGCTGAGCTGATGCGACAAGCATGCAGTCCTTCAGTCACCCTCCATGTTGCCCTTTACAGAGCACTCTATGATCTGCTCTGGCATAATATGCCAGACTATCAACTAGAAGGAGATGGGAAGCCAATGTGTTTGCTCCAGCCATCTTTCTAGAGAACAGTAGCATTTTGGCAGAGGGATAAGGTGGTGCAGAGGTGCACAATCACCTATTTCTTTGGAAGGTCTCTAAACTACACTCAAGACAGCTGAGGGCCTAAACCAGGGGTCAGTGTTCACACATTGCAGCTGAGCATTGAATTGCAGAACATCAAGGGCTGAGAGAACAAAGGGTGAGCAGTGGGGAACAAAGAACTAAGAGATAGAGGTGGAGAGAATGCATAATTACTGCAGAAGTTGTGTAAGAGGCAAGAGGAGTATATGAAAGGAGCAGAAGCAAAATAAGAAAGGGAAGAGCTTAGCTGAAAGGCAGATCCTGTGCACATCTCTAAGCACCCAGTACAATGTCTTCTATGACATCTGTTCCTCCTCACCTTGAAAACTTGGCTGCACTGTAAATAACCTGCTCCTGCTTTTAAACATAAGCACTATTTCAGGCTATTAAAATTGTATAAGTACCTGTCCAATTCCCATTCAGGCAGTGTTTAGTTTTGGCAGGCAAATTCATCTATCAGTCATGTTTATGGCTTCCTGGTGGTTCTGGGTACCAGCATAACAGTGGAAAATCCTGTTTGTCTTGATTTGATGAGGTTAAATTGCTAAAAACAGTAATCCACAGAAGTTGTGGTAATGGGACATGTCTAGGGAGTACCCCATACAATAACGTTGTGTGATGGCATCACATTCTTTGTGATGTCCCTGATGTCTTCATCCCTTGAGCAACAATTTGTAGTTCACAGAATCATAGAAGAGTTTGGGTTGGAAGGGACCTTCAAAGGTCATCTAATTCCAAGCCTCCTGCAATGAGTGGGGGCATCTTCAACTAGATCAGGTTGCTCAGAGCCCCATCCAACCTGGCTTTGAATGTTTCCAGAGACGGGGCATCTGCCACCTCTCTGAGCAACCTGTTCCAGTGCTTCAGCACCCTTATTGAAAAACATTTTTTCTTTATAACTAGGCTAAATTTACCCTGTGTACCTCTTGTCCAAGCACAATAGGCCCTGCTAAAAAGTCTGTCAAAATCTTTCTTGTAGGCCCCCTTTAAGTATTGAAAGGCTGCAATAAGGTCCCCTTCGAGCTTTCCCCAGGCTGAACAATCCCAACTTGGTCAGCCTGCCTTCACAGGAGAGGTGCTCCAGCCCTCTGAGCATCTTCATGGCCCTCCTCTGGATGCACTCCAACACAATGAAGGAGACCTCTTGGCTGAGATGCTGCAAAACCCAAGATTGTGACCACTATAATTATACTTAAGGAATATTAATTGCTCATTTGTCACTGGCCACTGCCTAAAAACATCCCTGGATCACAGATAAGGAATTCATTCAGAAGACATTTTGAAGACAGACTTGGGTAAACTCTAAGCTGGAAACTGTGCAGTCACAGTGCAACATCAGGATAGTCCTGCAGTAACCACCTTGCAATTCATAGCACTGCATTAGAGAAAGAAGAATAAAAATGTAAAAAGGAGAAGCCATATCTGTCAGCCTGCAAATATCTTGCAAACAGGAACTCAGGTTAAAGATGCTGTTTTCAAACATAAAGGTTACATCCATCTTTAAGCCATTAAATCATAGAGATCTTAATGTCAGAACTGTTGATTATCAATGAGATCCAAGTATTGGTGTCATAAAAGTCATCCTGGATCAGTTTCCTAGTTGCAAAGGAGTTGATTCCTAGAGCAGGGAATTGATCTGAAGCCCCTTGACTGGGTGTACTTATGCAGACTTTGGATAATAAACACCTTGTGGGGGGAAAAGGGACATTGATATCCTTCCAGGTTTAGCAATCTCATTTCCTTTAGTTTCCTCTGTTGCTATTTTTCATGGCAGCTTTTGAAAAGAAACTGGCTAAGAGAGCACAGCTTCTCAGCTAAGAGATCTTCTCTTTACTTTTCTAGGCAGCTCATGTTGGAAGAGACTCCTGGACTTTGAAGTCTCATGCTAGAATGGGAAGCTTTGAAGGATAGCAGTGTTGTTCCCCTCCAGTTCAAAGCCCATTCATATGTGTGCATATTTGTATAGTTGCTGCAAAGTACTCATGACATCCCTGTGGATTTAGCAAAACAGTTAAAATTGCAACTGTTACATATCTAGAAATAGCTCAGGCACAGCTTGGAACACAGATTATTTCCCTAAAGATGTGTGTGCAGGAGGGTGGATAGGGACAGTGCAAGCTAAGGGTAGCTCAGCTAATGCTAACCCTTCCTGAATATTGCCATGGGATTTTTAAATGCTTTTCCACTCCCAGAGAGATGCTGAAAGGTTTGACTTCAGTTTAGCATCTCATCCAAAAAGCAGTAAGTAGTTCTGACAGGGCAGGTCTCCCTAAGAGCTGTGTGGAAAAGGCAGACTTGGATGTGAGCCCAGCATCGGTGTTGCAGTGAAACTTAAGATTTTTGGGATCTAGAATGATCTCAGATGAGCCATCCTCTGACTATAGAAATCAAAGTTACTGACAAGGAAATTAGCCCTAAAATTGATGGTAAGGAAAATGGAAGGAGGAGCAATTGCAGTTATTTGCTGCTCCAAGGTATGCGAGTCCTGTTCAGGGAACAAAGGAAAGCTTCGTTTCTTAATCTGGTCACTCTGACACTTCCCAAGAGCTTAAAATTGGAAGGAAAAGAATAAGAGGCTTGCTGTATGAATAGCTCATACATCAGGCTGCATCAATGTGACCAGCTTTAGATAGACATTATTATTCGTCACATCTGCCCAAAGGCCTCAATCAACACTCCAGCCTTGTGGTGCTGTGCCAACAAGTGCAAACACAGCCCCTGCCCTCCAGCTATGGCAGCCTGGGGTTATGGTGGAATGACAAGGGGCAGACTCAGTGAGAGGTGTGAGGCGGTGACATATTGGTTTAAGGAGCACATTTGCATGCCATGAGCAGTCCCTGCCAGGTTCCTCCCAGGCTCTGCCAGGCAGCAGGGCTCTGTAGGATTCGTGGCAGAGGTAAAGTGTAGAAGACGATTTGATGAAAGACAAGACAGTTCCTTGTGGAGGGATTTTTACCATGATTTAGAGAGCAGGCTGTGAGAAAGCATAAAAGTGCCTGCAGGAGAAGCGACAGAATCTGTTATCTTTAGTGAGGGAAGCAAGTTTTATGCTGTGACAGAGTATTAGATATAAGAGATGAGGAGAGACCAAGTAGCGAAGAGGCTTAGAGGTAAAGGCTTGAGCTTTTCTCCCAATCCCACAGAAATATTTATAGTATCAAAACATGTGCTATCAAGATGAAATATTGAAATCTCAGAAATGATGCTTTGATGCTTTTTAGCTGGCAGGTATCTTGAAGAAAATAATAACCCATTGTGTTCGACTGCATTATAGAAAGAAGCTATAAATTCTATCTGCTTACCTCGTGAGTGATCCCCAGGGCAGCTGGGGAGTCAGGACGTTCCAGCCTTCACCCAAATGTCACTTGGGCACACCAGCGGCATTGCCTTCGAGGGCTGTTGTGCAGGTGCTGTGTAGTCCCAGTTCTGGTCTGTACTTCCAGTTTTGGGGTGCCCTTGGGTTAGCATCTGTACCAGCCACGCTTGGTGCAGGAGGGTAAGGGAGAAGGAAAGATTTTATCTGAGTTGTAATGTTCTGGTGGGGATGCGCCCCAGTACTCTTAATGTAAGAGCTGCTCCCACTGCATGATCAGAGCATGAAATGTATTTTTACTCTTTTAAGCTTAGTGTAAAATGACATCATTTTGAAGCAGAAAACCAAAAATTATCGATTTGAAAATTGTCAAAATAATCTTTTCATAACATTTTTTAAATAAAAATGCCCTGATATGAAGGCTCTGCCTCCTCTGTGGGAGATCTCCAGTGAGAAAACATTAGCTTCAGTGAAGAGAAAAGCTGATATTATCTTGTTCCTTTTCTTTCAAGGTCTTTGCTTTCATTGTGGTTGCTGGCTTTTACATATATTCTTACCTTAGAGTAATTGATAGTTCATTCTGCAAAGTAGGGGCTTAAAAGCACATTTGCATATAGAATTGTGATTTTTTTTTTTACTACTTGTTGTTAACATTGACCTAATTCTGACAATGTTATGAGTTTTAATTTGGCTCTTATCAGGTTATAACATTCTGATCTCTGTTTATTCTGATCACTGCTTAACACAGCACAGAGTGGGGAGAAGTGAATAAAGGGGAAATATGGTTAAAACACTAAAAGGGACTTTGTTCCATGCAGGACAAGTAGATTTAGGACAAGGCTGAAGAAGGGACATCACAGTAGCTGGTGTGAGATGCTTAAAACAAGGAATTTGGCAGCTGAGAATGGCAGAAATAGATTTTTAGAGTTTTATTTAGTGAAGTCAGAATCCCATTGCATGGGTCTGCAAGAATGAATCAATGATAACATCCAAGATACTGGGACTGGCTGCTTGTGTTACTGTTGTAATAAAAAAATGACAGGGTTCAGGAGAACAGGGTAAGATTTACTGGGAATGATCAAGAGCACAGTTTAAGAAAAGGCATATATATATATATAGGTAGATATGTATGTATGTATGTCAATAGCTATTACTTACCAGGAAGATAGACCAAGGTGTAAGATTAGATGGCTGAGAATGATCACAAATAAAGTTCTGTATTTGTCACTTGTGTATAGGCAGATACCGAATCAGACCAAAGCCTCTATGTTTATCTCTGCAGGAACAATGATAAATCTTGTTTGCCCAAAAGAAAAGTCTCTAAAAATGACTTTCCCCTCCTTTCTGTTTTTGTGATGTACAAGGATGGCAGTACTATAATTAATCCCCTCCTGACTCTGCTCGTGGATGCTGTAACTTCACACAGCAGCACAGTTGCACACCGAACAATCTGAAACTTTAGCATCTTTCTTAAAAAGTTGAATTAATGGGAGCAAACCATTCCCCTAGGGCTGCATGGGAGACACGGGTTATAGAACATGTTGAGAAGAAAAATGTTAGCAATTTAGTCATAATTATGAGGAGTTTCTGCTCATGGAAGAATAAGAAGGTTTCGTGCCTGACCTTCCTGGATACTGCGTACCCCCAGCTTTCACCATGAAAGCGTTTAAAATTGAGTCCCTATTGAACCAGCTAAAGCAAACATAGAGCACAGTCCTCAGTGCTGCCTCTGCCCTCAGCTGCACTTCCTCTGGATCAAGAACTGGTAGTGTGTAACTCATGATGGGGAGTGTGGTTTTGGGAGAGATGCAACCCCTGAGCTTGGCTTTGCTTGGAGAAAAGCACTTTTATCATCTGCACCCCATTATTGTATTTGACAAGGAGTAATGGGTTCAAACCAAAACAGGGGAAGTTCAGGTTGGATATAAGGAGGAATTTCTTTACTGTGCGGGTGGTGAGGCACTGGAATGGGTTGCCCAAAGAAGTTGTGAATGCTCCATCCATGGCAGTGTTCAAGGCCAGGATGGAGAGAGCCTTGAGTGACATGGTTTAGTGTGAGGCATCCCTGCCCATGGCAGGGGGGTTGGAACTGGATGATCTTAAGGTCCTTTCCAACCCAAACCATTCTGTGATTCAGCGTAAGTGCCATCAGTGTTGTTCTGGAGTATAGTTCGTGAGGGCATTGAAAAGGGAGCAGAGGTGCAGGCTGGAAAAGGGGGGTGAAGTTTACTCTGAGCTGGGACTCAAGTTCCCACTCAGAGTTTAAGTGTCTGCACTCCTTCTTTGGCAGCCCTGAGACTGGGATCACAGAAACACCCAGGAGAGCACGCATGGGTCGTTATGACCCCTGTAACTCAAACCATTCAATGTCAGACTGTGCACTGAACAGTTCCTGCCCTTTGCCAAAGCCTCACCTGTGATGTGTCCTGCGGTTCCTGAGGGTGATCCTGTGGTTTTTCCTGGTTTCCCATAAGGCAGGTGTAATTTGTCATGGTTAGTTTCAGGCACTAGGGAAGCAAGTTGCTTGCATCAGGCATCCAGCTGAGCACACTTTGGGAAAGCCATTCAGGAGAGGTGAATCAAATGGCCTGGCTTTCAAAACCTTATCTGGAGCAGGTAAGTCCCTGCAGGAGCTCACATGTCAAGGCAGAAACATCCTTCTCCAGACCTGGAAGACACAGTCTGTTCCTCTTTAAATCTGTGCTGTGTGCTGCAGTGCTCTGCATTGTTGCCATGGCAGAAATCTCCCCATAGTAATAACCTCTTTCAGAGAAGGTTAAAAAGAGACAGTGCACATGCTCAGAAATGCTGCACTTGTTCTGTGAGCAGTTTGCAGCGGCCATTTCAAAGAGACCCTCACAAAGACAGGAGAGAGATCAGGTACTGCTATTTTCTTCCTTTGTTACAGGGGGTGACTTTTGTCTTTCAAGAAGCCCATGCACAGATCTGTCTCCCACTTGCGCAGCAGGGAAAGACCACCCTTGAAGCCTGTCAGGATTCTTCCCTGCAGATAGCAAATTCCCATGGAATAACTAAGAGGCAGTAGTTAGGGGAGCAGTTGTTCTGCAGTGGGGCTCACATCCGAAGCTGAGCTGAATATGGGTGGGTGATGTGAAAGGTACCCTGAACAAGTTCAGCAGGGTATCTGCTTTGTTTGTTGAACCTTTGTAGCTCTCAGTCAACTATGAGAATCGCCTCTGCCCCTACTGACAGGAGGCTTCTGCATTAGGGACCTTCAAAGGAGGCTGGTGTTACCTTAATTTACTGTGACTTGGAGACACTGTTGCATCCTGTTGCAAAGCCTGGTGTCTTTTATTGTGGTTGCTTTGATTGCAGATCACCATTCGTTAAACAGAAAACCCAAGATGCTTGTTATAATTGTAATCCATTTGTGTTAAATATTGTAGGAATAAGGAAAAGGATCCTATTCGATCACTTGTAAATAGTGTGAGAGATAGGAAACCCAGTTCTGAGGTCATAGGAATGGCATTACTAGATCTTTATTTTAGTGTGGGCTCAAGTATATCTGTGACTCTACATGTACCTGTGTGTCTCTGACTTCTGAACCATTCCCTACATTTACGTTTCGGTTGAGATGCACAGGAAAGGGATGCGTATAATGCTGCTCCTTTACTGGATGGATTGCTGGTTTGCACGTGGTGCAAGTGTTCATATAGAATTTGCAGCTTCAGATTAGCTGTGTCTGAAACGGTGGATTGCATATATACTGCCCCTCCAAGCATGAAATACAAGCTGTTTGGGGAAGTGCTCTACTCTTGCATTCAGTACATGCATATTTGATGTTCTTCTGCAACATCTTTTGCTTAGTATGCACCATTAAAAACAAGAAAGAGACAGAACGTTGTCCTGCTTTCCAGAGTTTAGGTAAAGAGATTTTTCAGGTGGATTTTATCATGTTGCTACAACTTAACTTTATTTGATTCTTTCTTTCTTCCATTTGAACATACAGGAATGGAAGGTAAACTTGGCTGAACTAAGGACTACCCTAGCAGTGTGCCAGGATCCTTGAGGCTTGGATTGGAATCTCTAACAGGCAGTTGCAGCTTGAGCCAGTCCAAGTTTTCTATGTTCCCTCTTGATCTGAACAGTTTACCTGTTGGATCAAAAAAATATCTCATTTGAAACCTGTGTTCTTATAAAGAATTCTGCCTCTGTGTGAAGGGGAGTTGTTGCTGGACCAGGCTTCAGGGCATGGTGTGACCTGGCTGTGATGTTCAGCAACAAATGGATGGCTGTAAGTTCTGAAGCCCAAATTAAGAGGGGAAACAAAAGGTGAAAAAGTTTTCATGCATTTTACCATTAGAAGTTTTACCTATGAATTGGTGGAGATTTAATGAAAGTCTTTTCCTTCAGCTACTTTAGTAAAGGAATAAGTTTTTATCATCAGTGTGATGTGTAGTTAATGGTTACTTGGGAAAAGATGGTGCCCCAGCAGAGCAAGCCAGAGGATAAAACCCTCATTTCCAGGTTCAGGAGTATTTCATCTAGCTTTATAATGCAGTTTTGGTCTCAAAGTCTAGCAGTGAACCAGCTGTCCAGATTCATGTACTAGTCTGGGACTGTGTAGTTAAAAGAATTGGAGTCACAGAGCAGGCAAAGCTGCTGGTATCCTGGCTTGTAAATGAAACCAAAAACTTCTAGGGACTTTCTGATGTTTCCCTTCATGTCTAGGGATATTGTCTCCCCGTTGGGTTTTATGTTCACTGCTGGAAAAGTACAGAAAGCTTTGGTCCATGCTCTATATCTTGGGATATTTATTTTCTTTCAAAGGAAGACTGCCAATGCTTTAACCATCACGAACATGAAGTTCTCTGTCACAAACCCCTTGTACTTTTAATGTTCTCCTCACTAACTTGTTTATGTCTCTTTATAAACTGAGAAGCAGCCATTCCCAAGATGCTGGCACCCTGCCTTCTGAGAAGAGTGGTCCTTACAGTTCCCTTAGTCTTTGTGGCTGCACTGCTGCTTGTGGAGCCTGTTAGATGTGATCAAGAAGCGGGAACAGCCATACCAGCTGAAAGTACGTACCACCCTCCAGTCCTCTCATACAGCATGTGCTGTAGTTCTAATTTTGCAGAACTTCACATCACTGAAGCTTGTCCAAATAATTCAAACTATTTTGGAAATGTCTTGCTTATATTGTTTTAAAACCGCAATTTGATATCATACCAGTGTTGTTTTACTCGTGCATCCAAGGCTCTCCAGTCTCTCACCCTTGTCTCTTGCCCGTTGCTGTCTTCCTTGTACTTGAAATCTGCCACCTTTTGCTTTGTACAGCCCTTTCCTTGTGTCAGCCCTTTCTATGCCAGAAGTCTCCCTGTTTGATTTGCAGAGACATTTATTGAGACTTGCATTTTTCAGCTGACACTGACTCTTCATGACATGTTTCATTCTTCCTAATATTTACTGTATTGAAGTCAGTAGTTTTTATTAAAATCATGCACAAGAAAGATGCCAAGAAAGCACATGTGTCAACACCTGATCTTGCAGCCTTCAGCCACCTAATTCTTTGCTCAACTGTGTTGAGTTTATTTTATGTCATAAACATTTTATGTCATAAATGTAATGACAGGTCCTTGCATCAAGTTGTTGATGTGGAAAATACTATCCTTTCCTTTTGTCTGGTGCAAATAGAATAGCAGCAAAGTTGGGTCATGGTACAATAGTGAGAGAGGAGGTCTTTAATGCTGCTCAATATTGATTTTGTACATATCTGTGTTTTTTCTAAGCCACTTAAAGAATTTGGCAGACTCCTTTTCTCCAGCAGGCAGGATTCCTGTCTGCTGCTGCTTAGCACACAGTTCATGAGCTGCAAGCTCATGCTCCAGCTTATCAGAGGCATGTAGTAATCAGTCCAGTATCCAGTATTTGCAGTATAGGCTGACAGATCCTGCAGGATTTTCTATCACTTTAGGTTTCATCCTTTCCCAGACCTCAGAGAGCAAACTAAACCTGCTCTTGGAATTTCTCACTTGTGCAATATTTCCTATGGAGTTGTCAGAGAGGCACAGGCGCTGAGAAGCAAATAAGAGCATATGTAAAGCCTGATGATTCAAAGACATTTCATCGTGTCTATATTTGTTCTGTCTTAGTGCTGCTATCTGTTAAGGCACAACTTTGTGTTACATGATGATCAAGGCAGAGCAAGCCTTGTGACCTTCAGTCTGGGTATCTAGATATGAGAATATTATCTTAAACACTGCAATTAGTCCAGAATGCAGCAGTTCTGCTTATCAGCAATGCCCAGCAATGACAGGGCATTGTGTTATCTGCTGCTTGCTTCACTAGCTTTAGACAGAGCTGTATCGTATTCAAAGTTAGAGGCAAAGTGATCTTTGTGATATTGTAATCAATTTGATTCCATTAGCTTTATATTTAGAGCTCAAGTTTGTGAGATCAGGAGATAAGATTTCCCAGGGAACAGGCTCATGCTGTCAGAGGTGATTTCTGAACAATCTGAAGATGAGGTTCAAAATGTGCTCAGGGTTGGAGGAGCCAAATGGAAGACTCAGTTATGAGTTTAGTGTTTCCACTATGAACTGAAACAAGAGAAGGATGAGGGGAGCAGCAATAAAGGAAGAAGAAAATTTTTAATGCAAATTTACTGAAGTAATTCTTTTGTCATTGAGAGACTGGGTGACCACCATGATGCACCATTTACTGTAGCCTGGATTGTTCAAGAGCACATACATCAGTGCACACCCTAAGGACTCTTTTTCACACTCAAAATCTCTGTTTATTCCTTCTACTTAATACTTGATGCCGTATAGTAACAATTCTCTACTGAATACTCTACTAAATGTTCTCCTAGGTCGTCCCTGTGTTGACTGCCATGCATTTGAATTCATGCAGAGGGCTCTGCAGGATTTAAAGAAGACAGCGTATAACCTAGACACACGGGTATGGAAACATTCCATTTGATTGTTCTTACTATGGAAGAAAATGCTGTGGATAAAAGTAGACCAAGATTTTGCATGGGACACTCAGTTAACTGTACTGTGCTATCTTCTGAGATGAGGCTGGGTGATCACATTTCACCTCTCTATGCAGTAATCTGTGGGCTTCTTCTGCCTTGGGGTATCGGAGACATTGGGGAGCTTAAGAAGGAGTGAATTGGCAGTCCTCAGCCCTCTGTCCTCCTGCAGAGCTGCAGCCGTTCACATTGCTATTCTCATTCCAAATGCTGAGCACACATCTTTGTTTTTATGTTAGAGGGAGTAAGGTGAGAGAATCATTTATATTTGTTACCCAAAAGGAGAGAGCCAACTCAAACAAAAAGACTACAAAAATAAAATACTCCCCTGCACATGCTTTTACCCCTGAGGAGAGGCTAAGGGAGGAAACATCATCTTTTGTAAAGTGGATACTTTTTATATTGCTCTGATTCCATAATGATGAAAAATGCCACAAAGTAGAATAGCGTAGGAAATTAAACTTGTTTGGCTTGCAGTCAGTGAGGAGAATTTGCCAAGGTTGGTGTCTTCCTTCTGTGAGAGAAGTTGAGTCTGTCTCTTGCTACTGCAACCTGCATTCTGTGACTAGCGGTGTCCCAGCTGCTGTCAGATAGCGGGGCCTCAGGAGAGTGGCTTTCCCCCTATCTCCTGTGTATGCTTTAGCTGAAGTGCTGTATCTACACTGTAGCACAGAGTTTCCAACAGAAGGCACTCAAACCTTTTTGCTTTCCTATAGTCAAGGTTGTTCACAGTTCAAAGCCTGCACTTTGAACTGGCACCTTTGAAGAATGCTTTGAGGTAACTCCAAGCAGGGTCCATGATGTTTGGGTGAAAATGCAGGTGCAGGAATGAAGATGCCTTGAATTGGGCCATACTACAGAAAACAAACAAGTGTTCCAGAACAACCAGATTGGTCTGTAGGACATTTACACTTAAACAAAATCTGTTCAATAATTACAGGTCAAATGTATTTTGGGCTTCTTCATGAAGAAATCTTGCTAATGAATACATCTGCTCAGCAGCGTGCAGAGCCCAGACAAGATGTTCAGCTTGCGCTGTAGTGGTTCTAGCGCACCTTTGCCATCTTTTACAAAGCTTTCAGCTTTTCACCAGAATTTCTAAATCTTGATTCAAGAATATCTCAACTCCTAAAATCTCCTCTGGCTGTGTGGCCACGGCAGTGCCACCTTTGAGACACTTACAGCTTGCAGACCAAGACCAAGGTTTATAAAATATAGCTGTCCAAAGCAGGAGTAGCAATAAAGCAAATAAAGAGAGCAACTGGGTTTTAATACTTTTTAAAAAATGAAAATAAAAGACAGGCAAGGAGAGGAAATGAGGATACAACAAAGGTTTGGTTGAGAAGAATGGCCTGTTATTGACCTTCACAGTTGTAGATCTGACAGCAAGCCTGAAAATGTGGCTCCATGATATAGTCTTACCAAAACAAACCTATTACTTCCTTATCACTTTGAAATCTGAGTAATTGAATCCATATTGAGATCCTTCAGTGCCTCTGCCCTAGGACAGGCCTATTCCAGTCATTAAGCGAGGAATTCTGCCTAACTCTTCAAAAGACATGAAAATATTTAATAGTAGAGGGGGTTTTTTGGAGTTGCCTTCTACAGTGTTTCAATTCTTAGTTTTATTATTCAGTTGTGGCCCAATTTGATGCAAACTGAGAGTTTTATCGCAATTGCTTTCAGCCACATATATATTTCACATGAACTATTTTAGTCTCTTTTACTGCTTAGTGGAGCAAATGTTGCTGTCCCCAAAAATACAATTCCCCTTGTTAATATTCCCACTGGAGACACTCATTTCCTTGAAAAACCCTTTTGTTTGCAGGCAAGACTTTTAGATGATGACTAAGCAAATCTTAACTGTGTCGGAGGAGAAGGGATGCTCAAAAGCACAGAGAGAAAATTCCCATTTAATTCTTCCTGCAGATCTCACCCTGCAGTTCTTTACAAGGGAAGCCATATAGCTTTATTGCATATCTCAAGAGTTTTCACACTTAATTTGCCCTGTGCTTATCTGCATTGTGTCTAGCAAAGCAAACTGACTGTAGCCTAGGTCACATAGCCTTTTATGGGGGACATAGGCTATATCATAGAATCATAGAATGGTTTGGGTCTGAAAGAACCTTAAGATCATCCAGTTCCAACCCCCCTGCCATGGGCAGGAACACCTCGCACTACACCATGTCACCCAAGGCTCTGTCCAACCTGGCCTTGAACACCGCCAGGGATGGAGCATTCACAACCTCCCTGGGCAACCCATTCCAGTGCCTCACCACCCTCTCAGTAAAGAATTTCTTCCTTAGATCCAATCTAAACTTCCCCTGTTTAAGTTTGAACCCGTTACCCCTTGTCCTGTCACTACAGTCCCTGATGAAGAGTCCCTCCCCAGCATCCTTGTAGGCCCCCTTCAGATACTGGAAGGCTGCTCTGAGGTCTCCACGCAGCCTTCTCTTCTCCAGGCTGAACAGCCCCAGCTTTCTCAGCCTGTCTTCATACGGGAGGTGCTCCAGTCCCCTGATCATCTTTGTATCAACCTTATCATTCTCATATCTCCTTCCTTTTACAAGATTAGACATATCTGTAACCTACACTGATGTGATGATCACTTACTGATGGACAGGGTGGCTGCATTTTACTCATGTAATGGGTGAAGTATCCCAGACCACCTCTGAGGGGCTGGCCATACACCATACACCCATGCACATACCACCTCTGTTTGCCCCCTCCATACTGTTTTCCACTGTTTGGTTGCTGCTGGTCCCTGGAGCAGGCTGCAGGCTGCATTAGCTATTTTAACAGCAGTAACCAACTCTGAACAATCTCTTCTGGGAATATCTGTGATGAACCACTCAGGCAAAGCACAGTACATGGCAGGGGCAGCTCTGATCATGAACTGGGGAGAGGGTTCTTGTACTGCTGGGAGGAAGCTGCTATCATCAAAGCCATTCATCCAGCTTACAGCCAGCTCCCTACTGCATGAAAAGCTGCTCAAGACAGAGGCCAGCAGGGAGCAGGTCATAAAACAAATCCAGTCCATGAGCTACACAGGTCGCTCTAAGTCTGCATGCTAGATACTTCCTTCAAAATTCCAACCCATTTGTCAGATGGATTTACCAGTGGACATGGATTACAACTTTAAGGAGCTCAGGAACTGCATTTTTAGCTGGAACTTAGAAGGTTTTTTGTAGGCTCAGAATCTAGACCCTGCCCTGGTTTGGTTTTTGTGAGGTTTCTGTGAGGTTTTTACACGTGCTTTAACCCACCAAGGGGATAACAAATCTCTGTGCAAATGGGTTTGGGATCATGCTCTCAAAACAGTCAGAAAAGCTGTATTTAGTGCTATTCATTTTGTTCTTTATTCCTTTCTATACTGTCAGTGGTTATTTGGAATGTTCAAAGCACATTAAGTTAGATGTGCCAATGAAAGTGAAAACAAAGGCTTGGAAATGTTATTAAAGATACAGAAGATGGTAAGCAGCCTTGGGGCTTAGCTCCAAAGCTGTTGGCACGCTGTCAACCTCCCTTATTCAAGCCATTGCAAACAATGTCAAGGAGATGGTTAGAAGGTGGTGATTGAGTGTCTTTTATGTGTCTAACCAAGTCTGATCAGATGTTTCCAGTTTTGCAGGGCAGCTGATACAATCAAAAGCGATATCTGATTCAATATAAACCCACACGGCTGTGTCTAGTGATTTATCATACGGGAAACAAACCTGTCCAACAGATTTTCAGGTTTCGCTGTACTAAGAAGGCAGGTGGTAAGCATGATGCTTCAGCCCAGCCCTGCTCCAAGTGCCTTTAGCTGATGTGGGTCAGTGGATAACTCAGCTTTTAAAACAGAGCCTTTAATCATACAGCAATTCCATCTCATATGAGAATCACAAGACTGGCAGATTATGGATGTAGCTGGTTGCACCAGTGGGAGTTAATTTGGTGAGTGGGCTTCCCATAGCTTGTGTGTCCCATGACAATAAAGGGGAAGTCCTCTCTTGGATCAGATTGATTCTCAGCTACAGCTTCAACTCATAATAGACAAACTGAGATGAAGGTATGATGTTGATGTCAAACAGCTCTGTGTGCTCCATCATGCATCTTCTGAAGCCACAAGTGCTGACAGTTGGTTTTTGATGTTGTTTTTGTTTGCCCCTCTTACAGACAGAAACTCTGCTTCTTCAGGTGGAAAAGAGAAACCTGTGTGACTGTGTAACTGCAAACCTTCTGAACTGAATCCTGGAGGCCAGCTAAGGAGCATCACCTCTTCAGCCGTGTTTGAAATGCAGCTGTATAAAAGACAGCCTTATGGAATTCATGTTGCAAGCATGTATGCCCCAATGTACTGAGTAAACTGGAGAGCTGTGTTTTATGTATTTGTCTGTTCTGGGTTTGTTTCTGTTTGGTTTTTTTATAAAGAGTACTCTCTTTTCACAGCCACTGGGTTACCAGTAAAGGCTCAGTTCAGTAAATCTGTTACTTGGCATTGAAGTAGGGGAAAAATTTACCTGCTTTGATTTTTAAATGAGATTTGGCCAAGTGTAACCCACAAGATAATTATGGCCAGCACTGCTCTAGTGACTCTTGCAGCTGGCTTTTGTCCCTAATATGAACATGTATCTATCTGTGGCAACTTACCCAGTTATATTGAGACAGGGCATTGTGGTCTTTGTAGGCTTTACCTGTGTATTAAAGATGATGGAAGTCCTTTCTGTTTACTGTCTGCACTGTGAGCACATATCAGGGATGTTGTAGTTCTGTCAGCTGTAATGAGGTATGTGCCATGAGGAGTTATATGTGTGCTGTACTCAGAGCAAAACAGTTTATATCTTAGTGCTGAGTTTTCTGATATCCTGCATAAGAGTATTGTCTTCTTTAATTAAAACCTTTAGTTTCTTCTACTCCTTCCCTTAACACTCCATTTTTAACCCACTGTATCTCTAAATAGCAGGTCAAATTGATAGAGTAGAAGAAGGAGAATAAGGATATGAGTAGGCAGGCAGCCTTGCCAGTTCCAGCTGTACCAAATGCTACCACCAGCAACTGCTCAACATCATGGTGCAGGAAAGCTCTGTGCAAGAAGTTTCTTCATGAGTTTCTTCCAGCAAGGGTCTCCTGTGCCGTGTGTTCTTCACTAAGCCTGTCCACACAGCATTGGGAGCACTGGCACAGCTCATATCTGGCTGCTTGGCAAAATAAGGTAACTGCAAGCCTCCCCTGCAGCAATGCTTCCAGAGAAGGGGAAGGGGCAGCAGTCCTTACACACATATGGCTGAGTGGAGCAAAGCCCCCTTTGGAGGGCTTCAGCTGATCCTGGCTGTAGTAGATCAGAGCTTCTTGGCTTGTGCTGCACTTGGGTCATCCTATCTTGTTCTAGCTTGGCTGTGTTCCTCTGCTTTGCTCTGGAGCTACCTTGGCTCTCCCTCTGTGCAACCTCCATTCCCCCTTCCAGTCTGGCATTGCCCTCTCTAGGCCCAGGGATTTCTCAGTGAAGCACTGGCCCCCAGTCCTGATGACTCTGTATGTAGTCACTGCAAGTGAGAGCAGTGGGGCTGTTACTCCTCAGGTCAGCATTTCCTTTAGGTCCAACTGGCAGCACTTCAAGAGCAATGAGTGGCACTCCAATTTATCATGGAGTGAGTGAACATGGTGCTGAGCAACATTGGTATCTCGTTCCTTGTCCGGGGAAGACATTGTGAGGAAGGGCCTCTTTTTACTTGGGAAGCCAACATTCCCATTCCACAACTTTGAGGAAGTACCAGAACAGTTCAGGTGGTGAAAACTCTGCTCCCAAACCTGAGTTATCTGTGGAGTGTCCACCAGGATGCTGTAATCTCAGCAGCTTGTTATAGGTGTGGACAGGAACTCAGCCATGATCAGCTGCTGGTTTTGCCAGGGGTTGAGTAATGAGATGTTCTGGCACAACAGGAAACAGCAGTAAATCTTGATGTAAATCTGCACAGACACCAGCATGAACAAAAGAAAACCTGACCCTGTGGAAATATGTTCCTTCAGTCATTTTGCTACACCTCTACCTTCTGATTCACATCAGCAGAACTGGGGTAGTGAAGCACAGGACATGATAGCTGTTGCCCCAAGAGAAAGCAGTCAGGAGGGGAATTGATGGGGAAAGAGGAATAACTCTCATTCGCTTGGAATCTGAAAGTATTGAAGATTCCTTTCAGCCTGCAGAAGATCCATTAGAACCATGAATATCCTCATGGAAATTGCTGTATGCTCCTTTAAAGCCCACCTTACCTATTTTCCTTTAGTTGAATGACTGTTCTGCATTACCTCTTGCTCAAACCCACCAAAGTAGCAGCAGAGCTTTGCTCAACCTCTTGGCTTTTTGCTCAAGCCTAGTTTGCTGTCCTGAGGTACTGCATAAGTGTCCTAGTTACCCATGTGCTAACCATTGGATGTGCAGATTTTCTCTCCTGTGCCATAAAGAAACCTTGCACTGAGGCACTCATGAGTAGAAAACACTTTTGCATGTGAAAAAATATCTGAAAGTGATTGTATGTCATGATACTGAGCTGGGAAATACCTTCCAAACTCATGGTCCTATGTCTTTGATGGCTCTGGCACTGTTTTGCCTTTTGTCTCCATGTACACGTACAGTATTTTCTCTGCCCTCTGAAAGCCTGACATTTGTAACATGAAAAATTGAAAGTGGTAGTACTAACAGGCTTCCTCTTCCCATCATACTTAAAAATGCCATCGTGTCTCCTACAAGAAGTGCATTTTCCCCCCTCAAAATTCAAAGGTCCCTGTTAAATCCAAACTGTTGTTTCATATGTATTTAATAGGGCCACTGCGGGAGTGGTTTTAAACTGAAAGAGGGGAGATTTAGATTAGATATTAGGTAGAAGTTCTTCCCTGTGAGAGTGCTGAGGTGCTGGCCCAAGGTGCCCAGAGAAGCTGAGGCTGCCCCATCCCTGGCAGTGTTCAAGACCAGGCTGGACAGGACTTGGAGCAACCTGGTCTTAGTGGAAGGTGTCCCTGCCTGTGGCAGGGGATTGGAACTGGATGAGCTTCAAGGTCCCTTCCAACTCAAATCATTCTACAGTTCTATCAGAACAGACATGCATCCTTCTTGCTGTCCACCTTATCATGATTTATTCCCTGTACTACATCACATGATTGTCTCTTGCTTTGTGACTACACTGAAAGCTGGCTGAGGAAAAGCCATTATTGTGCCAATAGCACTGGAAGGTGGCCATAACACCTGCAGGTGCTGTGAACTCATTAAACAAAGATCACAGTGTAAAATATGCTGGCCTGTTCCTCCAGTTTCAAGCATACTATTTGTTTTTATGCGTAGGTTTGCAGTTTAATATCCATGTAGATACCCCTTAACCTTCTAACTGCAGCTTGCTGTTCCAACTGTGACTTTGTACCGATAGGGAGAGGCAGAGATGGTATTTTCAAGGCCTCTAAGCTCCTGAAGAAGTGGCTTAAAACATAAGGAAAAGAGTTCCGGACATGGATGCCGTGAGAAAGAAAAGGCAAATATCCATGTATATTCTATTTCTTACATTGGTCTGCCTACACTTCTCTTTCCTGATAGTCAAGGCTGTCATATTTGATTTCTGCTCTGAACCATGCACTTGCTAAAAACCTACTAATATACCAGCTTGTCTTCATTAGCCTGAGCTCCTGTTGCTGTATAAATCCAAGTAAGTGATACTGCACTTTTCTGATATTTAAGTGACAAAGCTATAGCTTGTTCTCTTTGTTGATAGACTCTGAAAATGGAACAGGACTGGCAGCTCTCTTGGTATTCTTTATATAACTTCACTCTTCTTTTAGAGACCAAATCAACTGGAAAGACTGCTGACTGGTGATGCAGGTTGGACTGTTCCATAGGGTAAGCAGGACACAGGTCTCAAGGGAGGCCAGAATTCAGGTTCTTGTGTTGGGTTGGGGGGGTCTGAATAATCTGTATGAGCACATTAACAGGAGAACTTAACACTTACATTCATGCTCAGGCCAACAGAATGTCAGCCTCAGACCAGAGCTACATATAATTATTACATGTTTGCTAAGCGGTGATGCTATATATTTTTTTTTTAATACTAGAACTTTAGTTTTTACACTATTCCTTTATTTTATTCCCATTAAACATTTGGCTATGCAAACGCCAATAGGTGCCACTGAGGGAGAAATGAAGGTATCCCATCACTGGGGTATTTTTGCTCTGTGAAGCGTCAGTTGTTGCATTACAGCCATTAGGGTCTTGTGTTAATTGTTAGAGAAGGTATGGCCAAAACACAGCATCTGTTTAGCTTTAAGTGCAATGAATTTTTATTGCATGACATTTTGATGTGCATATTTATCTAAGGGGCTTTTCTACAAGAGAAAGTGTGGGAGTTTTTCTGTGTAACAGAACTGTGGCTAGCCCAAAGTAATGGAAAAATGTGCTAACATGAATTACATCTGGACTAACCTTTGATCAAACCAATGTTCATTTAGGCAAACAGTATGAGTTGTCATTTTGTGTGGCTTTGCACTGAACCTGGTGAAACTTAGCATCTAGCTTTACACGAATCCCAACAGAGTTCAAAGTTCCCAGTGATCCAGGTTTAGTGAGGTTATAGCTACTCAGCTCTCGATGACCGTGGTTTCACTCTGAAACTTTTTCAGTTTAATATAAAGGCTGGTGAAAGACACAAACCTTGGGACGAAAGGAAAGGTCACCAGCATTTATGAACGCTTATAGTCAAGGCTTTCATTGGAGGCCGTCCATAGTGCTGTAAGTTGACTTTCAAAGCTCTGGGCATTGGGGGTTATTTCTCTTCCCCAGTTAGAGAACTTCATCCATGCAGTAAATTTGATACACATGGTTTCTTGCCTAAGCAGCTGTTATGTTCATCCTGGGCTACATATACACTGTAATAAAGTATCTGGCTTGTGAAGAGTATCTGGTTTCAGCCAACAGCACTGAATATAACTGATGCACAATTCAATCTTGCATCCAAGTGGGAACTGAACAATGTTTAAATGCCTTTGAGAGCTGGTATATTACACATTTAAAGTATGGTTTGTTTTATATACAGTGTAAAACCAAACTATTTTTCCATGGAATGTTAAACCACATCCTAGAAGTCAAAAGCCTTTCTAATATAAAATGAGATCTGCCCACCTCCCCTTTCTGTATGCACATACACAGAGGAGAACTGCCTCTGCCTTTTGTTGTTCTAGTTTTGGTAGCCACAGAACAACATGCCCAAGTCCCAGCACTTAAAAAGACAACCAACAGGTTCTTCCTGGCATCAGAGCACAGGAATTCAAAGGGATTTTTACACACAGTTCTCTAGACAGTAAAAAATGACAAGCTGATATGTTCCTAGACAGGTTCCTAGACAGGCATAAGACTGGCAGTAGCAACGCAAATAGCTCGGCTTCATTGTCAGTCAGACTGAGAGTACACAAACAGTACACAACCTTTGCCTATGCTGTAAATTTACCCCATGTCCAGCACAGTGATTTCAGCTGCTGGAATTCCAGCAGTCCAATGCAAACCTCAAATATAAACTAGGAAAACTGGTATTTTGCCAGTGGCTCTTACTTTTTCTTGGAAATAAAAGCCTGAGCTGAGCTTCATTTCACAGTAGCTTGACAGCAGCCCCTCCTGTGTAGCAGAAAGCATTCTAGGCTTTAAAAGGTGTTTAAAGATGCTTGTCACACTTGGCTTCAGTTGATTTCTGGAGAACTGGTCAAGTCTGATTGCTTTCCCACATCTTACACAGTGATGGAAGAGGTCTCTTGGAGGTGACTAGTTCCTGCATTAAGGGTGCTAAGTGTCTATCATACTCTCTATTTGCAGCCACATCCCTGTTTTGCAGAGTCACATGGACTTTGTTGGGACAGCCACAATGTCTTGAGCCCTCTAAGTCTGACCAAGGTTTGGCTTGTGGCTGGATTCCTGAAGGGTTTTCCAGGAAGCTGTAAGATGAGGAACTTGTCAAGCAATGACGCCAGGAACACATTTGTCATTTCATGAGGGAGACTTTTTTCCCTCACCAGACCTCTGACTTAGTGTTTAAAGGAGATGCTAAGCTATCAAGCAAAGGTTTGCCGCATGGTATAAGGGACAAGATAAGTACTGGGTGCTTTAATTTTCTGTCCTTCTCAGGTTGGTGATTGCTGTCAGAGAACAAGACAATTCAAGATCTGCAGTGCACCAACCTCTCACCTCTCAATCCATCTGCAGGGCTGTGAAATAAGTGTTTAAAGGAGGATTAAGAAGATGTGGGCCCTGGCACCTGCCCTGCAGCCAGATGTCTCTGAATTGCTTTATCAGTGACCCATCCTAAAATGACAATGTTCTCTAGCCATCATACTTGCTTAGACCAGAAGAAACATTGCCTTTGCCCTCGTAACTGAGGAAGGAGAAATACCTTGGATTTCAGATGCTGCACAAGGGCAATGTATTTGTCGCAGGGGTGTCGGTGTTTATGTTGGAATTACAGCACCAAGAGCTGAGAAGTGGCTGCCTGGAAAGCAAAATGATTCTTGTAATCATAGAATCACAAGAAGCTAGGAGGTATCCATAAGAAATCACCCAGTCCATCCCTCGTCTTTATGCAGGGCCAACTATCCCAATGCCATTCCTAATGATGCCTAATTTATACTTACAGGCTTAAATATCCTCCTGTCTGTCACAGATAATCTGTCCCCATGCTCTACCTATCATTAAGAAGTTTTCCAGGGGCTTTGGTGGTACCTCCTTGATGTGATTTAAACCTCTGCTTATTTCTGCTGCTATTGGTGTCTCTGCCAGTACCTACTATTGCAGTGACCAGACCAGATGCAGTTCTACAGCTCAGCCCTGCTGCTGAAGGCAGTCTAAGCTCTTGCACTTCATTTTGTATATCCAATATAATTGCCCTTTTTTGGCAGCAACAGATCAATGCAGACTGATTCCAGCTCATGACTCCCTAGCTCCACCACGGAAGTGCCACTTAACCTGCTGTTCCTCATTCCAAATACGAGCTGTTGATGACTCCTGATGAAGTGTAGCACCTTGTTCTCATCCTTATAAAGCTGTATTCTGTTTTTAGACCCTTTTTCCAACTTGTCTGTGTGATTTACAATTCTAATACTCTCCCCCAGCATTGCTTAGAACCTCCAGCCTCATGTTTCTTCTTAAACAACCAATTTGCTTATTCATTATCCAGCTGACTAATGAAATGCTAAATAATTAAATAACTTGAACTGTGTCTCTGCAATCCCAATGTGATAAATCTTTCCATGGGAACAGTGACCCATTGCTAACTCTCAGCGGTGACCCAGCCAGTGTTGCTGGCCTCAGAGCAGTTTCCTGAGCTGTTTCTGACAATGCTGTGTGATGCCGCAATAGAAATCATAGAATCATAGAATCATGGAAAGGTTTGGGTTGGAAAGGACCTTAAGATCATCCAGTTCCAACTCCCCTGCCAGGGATGGAGCCAAATCTTCCTGAAGATGATTAAATTTGGCTTTCCCTACCTGCAAGGCCTGGTACCATGTCACAGAAGGAAACTTCACTGGTTTGACTTGATTCTTGGCAAATAGCTCTTATGTGCAACTCCAGTTCTTGTTTTCCAAGTAGTTACAAACTTGGTGGGATCACTGCTTCTAAAACATTCTCAGGGATTGACTATAAACTGCTCTGTGTTATTTTCCAGTTTCTCTTCCTCCTTTTAACGATAGTTACTGCATTTAACCTTTTCCAGGGCTGGTATAACTCACATCTTCCCTGAGCTCTCAGCAATAATTGCTGATGGTGGTTGCTTCAGTTTCTTATTTAGATATCCTGAGTAGGTCTAGTGATAGCTCTGAGTAAAAAGAGAGCTGTAGGCAGATTGAAACACAGAAAAGTGACTTTGCACACACCTACAAGCATATGTAACCAGGGCAAATTTACCTAAAACATGTTCACTGGTGTTAGTTGTGTTTGCCTCCTGTTCACGAGTTCACCTGATTTTGGATGGTAGATAAAATAGATGCGAAGTCCTGTATCACCTTCTAGGCATCAACCTGATCAACTTTCCCTGTCTGCTGAACCAAACTCTTCACTTGGGTTTTGTCTTCCTTATTGCCTGTGTGTTCAAGGAATGCTTTCTTGCTATTTTTCATGTTTCTCAGTATTTGCATCTGGTTTTGTTTCTTGGCCTTTCTGGAATTGTGCCTGTGTTCTCTTGCCATTCTATTATTCAAGTAATAGTAACCAGACACAGATTTTTCTGTCTCTGTGCTTTCTTTTTCTGTTTGAGTTTAACAAAGGGCTTCTGGCCATGTTAGCAGGCAATGATTTAGCGCTTCATATTAGGCTGGGATTAACCACCCTATTTGCCATATGTATACATGACTATAATAATAGAGTTCTAAAATTAGAACCTTTGCCTGCACCTTCCTTTTGTACACACATATTTAACTCAGACCTTTAATGTTAGTGATTTTAGCTAGGTATATGCATTTTCTTCCTCCACTGCAAAGATGTAACCTTCAATACCTGTAACACGTAGGCATGGATAAGAGGGAGCTACCAGATGTCTCTCCGTACTAATCGTTTTCCCAAGAAATAGCTAAATGTTTCTGATTATTTTGGAGGAAACTCTTCTTTTGTTAATAATTCATAATTAGGTATGGATTCTCTGTAGAAAAATTAAGTATATGTATTCCCAACAGCCCTCTGGGATTCACTGTGACATTCTTCAGCCAGCAAATGAACTCCTATGAATCTCTTGGGATTTTCTCATCCTTTAAAGCAAATTTAATACTGGTATCCCTTAGTCATAGTGGTAGGCAACAATGAATGTAATAGAAAGCAAGACATGCAAATGCTTCATCCTTCTGTCTTCTTCAGCATTGCTGGAGGTGATAGAACAACACAGATTTATGGAACCTTTCTATCCAGACTGGCTCCTTTTCCCTGCGAACTGAGAACTGCATCTTGGACCACGCATTTCTGTTAGCAACAGGAAATGGGGGCTTTTCTTATGCTTCTTAAAGACCATGTAATTTGACAGAAAACCTGGCCCAGCTCTGCAAGTGCAATGTCTGATTGTTTCATGTTGGCACCAAGCAAGTAAAAGTAAGGCTAAAGAAATGTGCTGTAACACAGAAATGACACCTTCAACTCCATTAGCTGGTGGTTAGAGAGTGCCTTACTGCAGATCCCCCCACAGCAGGTTCAGTGCTCTTTTACTGTCTGGGTGACAGTGGTTCAGTTCAGCAAGGACTCCTCTGGTGTTATCACCCTGTTAAGTCTGGACAGTGGGTGACTGAGCAGTCAGAAACCAAGACAAAGACAGTCCAGCGTCTCACAGACAAGCTTTATTGGATGCATATACAACCATGCAAAACTTTACTGTGGTATACAGACCCTAATAACAAGATATCATATGTAGGCACCCTTGGAGTCTTGGCATGCTGGGAATGACATATTTCAGGACCTTCATCTTCTCTTTATTTCACAGTTTTCCCAAGCTCTCTGCTCTGATCCCCTTTCATACTTTCTGCAGTTAAGACATTTAACACCTCTGCTTACTTCTTCGGTTAGAATCATAGAATTATAGAATAGTTTGGCTTGGAAAGGACCTTATGATCATCCAGTTCCAACCCCTCTGCCATGGTCAGGGACACCTCACACTAAACCATGCCACCCAAGGCTCTGTTCAACCTGGCCTTGAACACCGCCAGGGATGGAGCATTCACAACTTCCCTGGTTGCCCTTCCTCCTTGAGATGTCAAATTCCTTTCCTTCCCTCACTGTGGATTGTACTGCTGTTCTACCTACTGAGAACACCAAGCAATTGTGAAATATATTTTACAAAAAAGTTACAATTTAGGAAGAGAATATATTGATACCTTGAAAAAATATTAGAACAAACAATGCTTTTCACCTTATCAAAGGTTATTGCATCTGCAAGCACTTCCTTTCCATCCTTGACTTGAAGCTCCTGTATGAAAAGTATGGTGGGACCATAATGAGGGTATGTGCAAGAAACACATATGCCAGGGTGAATGGAAATGTAAGGATTGGATTTTGTGCCAGAACTTCCATTTGGTGTTATTTAAATGCAGATCAGGGCTAGACTATGTGACCAGACTTAGATGAGTCAAACTCTACAATGTTGTTCCATTATATCCTGGTTCTTGAGGAGCTGCTCCTTTTACAGGCATCTGGGACCTGTGAAGAGATGAACAATGTTAAACTGGGCCAACAACACAACCTCACTTTGAGCACCCAACTTCAGTGCTTGGCTTAAGAGTCTCAACTTCTCTTAAAGTCAGTGGAGGCATTTTGGTGCACATGTGTGCCCTGACTTACTCTATGAAGACGCCATTGACTGAGGGTCTTTATCTGGACCTTCCACACAAGCAAAGTAGAGTTTCAGTTGCACTTTGGGCTAAGAATTTGCTCAGTGTGTCTCATTCTTGCAGGAACTGCTTCCACAGCTCTGGGCTGTCCCCCTGTGAAGTCCTCCATGGCTTGCATAAAGTAATGCCACTGTGCCAGAGACTGGTCAAGAGCTTGGAGTTCTTTGAGACAACTTTTAAACCAACGTGGCTCAAAAGCATAAGCATCACAATGGGGGATGTAAGAGGTAATTCTGAGGAAGCCATAGGAACAAGTCAAATAGAAGCAGCCTAGCAGGTTAATTATTCTGTACAGACCAGGAAGGCTGGATGGAGCCTGCTCCCTCCTGAGAGGAGGCAGTGTCCTCCTGTGAGCCATGAATGGAACAGATACCTAGCAAGATGAATCTTTAACTGTGCTCTGGGGCAAACAGGTATTGAGAGCATTTCTCTCTCTTTTCCAAAAGGTATCACCTCCTCTTTCTAAATACTTACAGAGATCCCTATCCAGGAGGGCTTGTGCTTGAGCATGGGCAGGACACAGCCTATTAGCAAAATCCCAGACCAAGAGTTGAGCTTGAAGTGAGCATCCTCAAACTTCTGCAGTGCGTGGGTTTTGGCTGGGCTGTTATCATGGTTACCTAGTGTGAAGCTGCGCAGGATCCATACTCCTGGCTGGTTCATGTGCCAATGTTGCTGTTTTCCACCAGGCTCTGTTTTCAGTGCAGTTAAATGAAGCTGCTAATGGAGTCTTCCCCAGAGTGCAGGGTGCCATTGGCAGGCCCTGCATCTTCATTTTCCCAAGCAAACGTCTGAGTTTTCATCTTATTTGAAACCTCCTGGAAAGAAAAACCTCATTCTGAGTGAATTACAGCTAAAGCAAGGGACAGAAGCTGTGTATTTCAGCACAGTCCCCTTGGGAACAAAAGCAACACAAAAATTGCCTAAGACCCTCTTATGGGCAGCAGCCAGTGTTTGAAAGGGAGAGGACATGGCCTTTGAGGAGCAGAGGCAGAGGAGTACAGCAGAGGCTATCTGGGGCACTGTGGTCTCTTTAAATCTTCTCTTGACAGCTCCAATTTTTCAGTGTTGCTATAGCAAATCTCCATGGCAATGACCCTAATCAGGGAAGGGGGGATGCGGAGGGGACGCATGCTCAGAGTGGTGCTGGAGCCTCTCCTGCTCGCTTCAGCTGCTGCCAGGGTCTGGCACAGAGGTGAAGAGAAAGATCAGGTACTTGGCAATCCGGTCCTTGGGGTGCATCCAAGCCTGTGGCGTGTGGCTGCAGTGTGCGTGAGTGTGGTTTTGTGTGTGCATGCGGGTCTGTGCTTACCACATCTCATCCTCTTCTTTGTGGGGAGCAAACTGCTGAGTTTCGCTGTTTCTCCTCGTTCCAGGCAGGGAAGATAGCTGGAATTACTGCTGAGAGCCATGACATTGCCGTCTGCCTGGAGCGTGATGCGTGTGGCCATCCCGGTCATCTCGATGGTTGCCCTGCTAAGTGTGAGCCTTGTGGGAGCCAGCCAGGACTCCGGGAGTGTCATTCCTGCAGAAAGTACGTACCTGCCGTGCACTCGTGCCCTCCCGCTGCCCCGTGTTCTGTGTGCTTTCCTCCACTTAGCCCACTGCAACCACACAGACCTTGAGCTCCAGGGGGACGCTGCATTGCCTGGTTAGAGAGGGAGTAACGATGCATTTGTAATGTGTCAGCAAAGCACATGACAGCAATGCTTATAAAAACAGCAAGCAAACAGAGGATTAGTAGCTATTTAGGAAAAGATACTAACTGCATACTGTAAATTGAAGTGGAGCTTGTTTTCAAAGCTCTTTGGTTGTAGGTCTGTTAGATCTGCTTTGAGAGAGAGTTTTGCTCCCTGATTTGCCACAATACATATAACGTCCTTGCTAGTCGGGATAGCATTAGAAGAAAACTTTATTTCTACTAGGACATTACTTTGCTTATTTTCATATTTGGCTGGAACAATAGGTCAAGTTCAACTTTCTTGTGATTACTACAGATTGACACAGGGGGAGTTTACCCAAACAGCATATTTGTAATGCATCTATCACCAGGGAGCTCCTGGGTTTGGATCACAGCTCAGTATCATTTTGAGCACGTCTCTAGTTAAACTTTCTCAGCTCCAAAATGAGGCAATAATTCAAAGCTATGAGGGGATGGAGTCAATGTTCTCAGGGTGTTTTGGTGACAGGAAGTGGGAAGTAGCCACTCATTGGAAACTTAAAATATCCTCTGGGAGAAATAAAACATAGGAAGGTAATCGCATACAAACCAGTCTCTAGTTCTTAGACATGCTTGCTCTGTATACCTGGCTGCCAAAGCATTTAATGCAAGATCTGATTTAGTCACTGCATTTTATTCTCCTATAATTTCATTACCAGCTTTCAAATGCACCTATGTGTATTTGTCTCTGGACTTACATGTTGAATTCCCTCCTTTATCGCACTTTTTTCTATAAGTCCTAAGTTTTGGTCTAAACCAGGCTCATCTCTATTCTGTGATCTGTTGTGGTCTTTTTTCTGGGCATTAATTGATTTTGATAACTTTTGTGACAAGTATTCCTCTTTGTCTCCTCAAGGAGAAAATCATGGTTGAAAAAGAAATTATATGTGCCCTTTGTGTGCCTATGTGAGCAGAGGAGGTTTTGGGGAAGAAGCTTATGGTGGTTCCTTGTTCTGCTTGTGTAGTGCAAACTCCCGTTCAGCCTGGAGAAGAGAAGGCTGTGTGGAGACCTCATAGCAGCCTTCCAGTATCTGAAGGGGGCCTACAAGAATGCTGGGGATGAACTCTTCATCAGGGACTGTAGTGACAGGACAAGGGGTAATGGGTTCAAACTTAAACAGGGGAAGTTTAGATTGGATCTAAGGAAGAAATTCTTTACTGAGAGGGTGGTGAGGCACTGGAATGGGTTGCCCAGGGAGGTTGTGAGTGCTCCATCCCTGGCAGTGTTCAAGGCCAGGTTGGATGAGGCCTTGGGTGGCATGGTTTAGTGTGGGGTGTCCCTGCCCATGGCAGGGGGGTTGGAACTAAATGATCTTAAGGTCCTTTCCAATCCTAACTATTCTATGATAGTTAGCCAGTCTGACCCCAGTCTCAAGGATTTATCTCTTTGATATCCTCTGGCTAGGCCTCCAAGTCCCCTGAAGAGCTCTTGAGGAAGATTCCTTGTCTTGTCTTCTTCCTGCATGTGAGAGTGAGGGATGAAGGGCAGAATGTTTCTGTGGACAGTTTCTGCAGAGATGTGCTGCTCTGTCCTGAGTACGGAGGCTGGCAGCATCGCTATGAGTATGTAACAGTACTTATGATGGAGGCCAGGCCAGGAGGAAGACTCTCAGCTGGTCATGAATTGTAAATTGCTCTGTGCTGCTGCAGGGACAGAGTTTAAAGCAACAAGGAATTCAGGATGCTCCTAATGAGCCACTTGTTGAGAGAGTGCTGCATAACTGCTGAGTGCTTCAGGTACTATCCTTTGCCTATAGGGGCTCTTTCTCATAGTTAACCTGTGGAACTCCTCCCTTGGGACACTCTGGATGCTGTAAGTTTGCAGAACTGATTGGGAAAATTCCAGGGAAAAACCCTTCGAAACGGCTGTTACATACAGCAGCAGTCCTTCTGGCTCAGGAGCTGCCTTAGCATATTCCTGAGGCCTGAGAGGGTCTTTGGGGATACGTCTTGTCCTATTCTTATCCTTTTTCATGGGCATCCATTGCCGACCACAAAGGTCATGTCCATAACCAGTCCCCATGGATGTCGCCTGGCATGGGGACGTCGGTACTAGTAACTTGCTAGGATGGTCCCTGGCACTCTTTTGTCCATGACAGGAGGCCAACTGCCTATCTGAAAGACACAGTTTACTGTTCCAGAGATCCCATGCCAGCTGCTCTCAAAGCTTGGGAATGCTCCTAGGCACATCTAATGCAGTACAAAAGATGTCGCTCATGCAAGACAGTGGGCCAGGCAGACCTTTGATGTGATCTAGTACAGACATTCCTGGATCTTTTCTTGCTTGATGTCAGCTGCACTGGATATTTCTCATCAGGGAGTTGATTCTCCTGGGCACTGACCCATTTTGGGAGCAGTGCTACTGAAGCACATTCCTATTGCTGGCACTGAAGTCTGGACTGTCAGCCCAGGTAGACTGGTGGTTGCGGGATCCCAAATGTCGCAGGTGAATAAAAAGGGCTCTAGTAGACATTCTTGACAGGGATAGATGATGTTCATGGACCATACTAAGCATCCTTCTGCAGGGCAGCCCAGTGTGATGTTCCATGATTATACCTGTTCCCAGATGTGCAACATGGGACTCGGAACTTGCCTTTAGGAGGAACAATCCCTCATGGACCACACAACACTACAGCCTCTGTCTCCCACTTGGTGGGAGAAATGTGTCCCTCCTGCAGCAGCACGAGCAGGAGAGGGACAGCAATGCAGTGTGAGTGTGGGAGGTGCAGGAGGCACAGGAGAGAAGCATGACAGTGAGTCAGAGTCCTTCTTAGCAGTGCAGACAGATCCTGCCATGCATGTGGCACCAGTATCTGGCTTGGGGTACCATCACCTGCTCTCCACTTGGCACACTTTTTGCCAGCCAGCGAGGCAGACCCAGCTTTTCATGAATAATGCTAATTAGCAATGATTAATCATGTTCCCATGCTGCATACACAGCACTTCGCATATGCACAAGGCTGTTGGAGTATGAAGTGGTGTTACTCATGTTTGCGGATCATCTTCTTTAAAGCTCAGCGCAGTACACTGAAAAAAGAAGTCATTTCCCTCACCTCCCATTGCATTTGTAGCCCTGATCACTCGCTGTGAAAGCTCAAATGTGGAACTGGAAGAACAGAAGCTGGTCAGTCTGTTTTCATTAGCCAAGGTGCATGAAATACAAAGACTAAACACCATGTGCATGCAAGGGAAAGTAAATCAGACTTCCACAGTGCTTTCAGTTCCAGTTTGTCACCAAGAAGAAGCCAAGAAGCATATTTTAAGCTCTCCTCCCCCACTTCTTCCAAACACACAAAGACACATACAGTCTTCATGCTGACAGGACCCATTTAGAGAATTATAGCTGACTCTTGATAATTCTCATTATGTTAATCCACAAACCTGTTAAGTCTTTCTATGAATGATAGTCTGTTCTCAGCTGTCAGCAAGGAATTAATAGCACTCTGCTGTACTTTGCTAGGATGTGACTTAAGGTTTGGTTTCACGATTGCTTTAAGCTGATGTAAGCCTGTGTTGCCTCTGCCCTTCTGCTCCCTGTAACGTGGCCTCCTGCCCTTGACATATTTCTTGTTCTGGCCCCAGAACATGGGGATCAGGATCTTATCTGGAGAGAAAACATCAGTGCAACTGATGCACCAGCAACTGCATGGTCAGTCCTGCTGTGAGCAAGGGAAAGTGGGAGAACACATAGCAAAGGGCAGAAAGCAGGGTGGGATTGCTCCTATTGGCAGCAGCACAGATTTAGATATGTTTAAAACCTAAAGAGACCCTTAGGCATCATTACACTGGGGAAATGTCCATGGGCATCCTACTGAAAAAACTGGGAGCGCGAAGGGAGATTAAGTCCAGCTAAGAGAGATCTCTCCAGGAAGGGAGATTAAGGCCAGTTTAGCAGCCCAGCACTTACATCTGCAAAGAAGACACCAAGGCAGGGAGTGATGGAGAGCAGGAAAGTCATAAGTAGGGCAAAGATGGTGAATATATAATAACTGTCCCTTCCACTGCAAAAATGAAAGGCAGGAAATGAAAGCAGCAGATGTTAACCTCAGAGCAGACAGGAATGTTATTTTGTTCACTCACTGAATAGCTCAGCTGTGGAACTCATTGCCACAGGATGCTGAAGATGCCAGAAGTTTACATGGATTCAGGAAGCCACGGGGCAAATTCATGTGAGAAAAATTCGTGGAGGGCTTATCAGATATTGAAACACCAGCCAGGCGCAGGATATCCTCAAGCCTCTGGGTAGGCTAGAAGGACATTGCTAGAGGCTTATTCTTGTATCTTCCTTAAGTATCTGCTATGGGGTACTGTAAGATTCTGGTTAGTATAATAGTTTAAAACCCATCTTAGAGCCAAGACTCGGGCAGCTCTGCTTGCAGAAGTCTGACAGTAGCTATAGGCTTTCCAGGTAGTGGGGTATTGCCCCTATTTTATTCGGGGAACTGCATTCATGTTGCTCTAGTGCAAAATGCTTGAGAGATCAGCCCTGCCTTAGATCCATTCCCTAGGTGCTGAGCAGCTGTGTGTTCTGTAGGGGTGCATGGGTGGAAGTTTGCAGGCAGCCACCTCCCCAGCTGCTTGTCACCTCCTCCCAGGTGCAGCAGTCCTCGCATAGAACCATAGAATGGTTTGGGTTGAAAAAGACCTCAAGAACATCTAATTCTAACCCCCTGCCAGTGGTGCTGCTTCTCTGCACTTCTGATGCATCCCATCCTGAGATACAGCTGGTTGTAGGAATGAGCTCTCCCACTGCAGAGCTCCCAGCAGGCAGGGGTGCTGACCGACCCAGAGAGAGCTGTGCCTGCAGAAGGACCCTCCACCAAGGAGGACAGCCCAGGAAACTATATTAGAGAGTGAACAAAAGGGCCTGAGATCAGTGCAGGGTGAGTCCTGGCAGGTCAAAAATGCCCAGCTCCAGAAGTGAGCCACTGTAGTCACCGTCAAGTCCCCTCTTCTTCTTCTCCTCCTCTGCCTTTTCCCTGCGCTGCCGCTCTGTGCACACACATTGACACCAGCTGCAGAGCCAATGGGATGCTTTGCATTCCTGGCAGAGAGAAAATACAGCAGCAGGTGAAAGGAAGCAAATGCAGATCTGGCAGTGTCCCTTGCCAAGCTGCTCTGTAAGAGCTCCTGTAGAAACAGACCTGTCTGTCTGATTCCTGAACCACTGCAAACTGCTATTTTCAGAGTATCAGTTGAGATTTAACACATCTCTGAGCAGCGTGAGGATTCCAGTCTTAAGGGGAGATGCTGGGGGCTGAGGGCACACAGCACTGGGCAGGATCAAGCCTCGGTTATGCTCAGAAACTCATACACAACAAAATGCTGTTGTGTTTTTTCCAGTCCTCATGCATTTTCACAAGGGTACACACAGCCCTGTCCACAGGCAGCTTTAACGTTGTAGATGTGCAGGTGTGGGTGCCTGGTAAAATGGGATTTCTCCTGGCGTTACAGGGTCTTTGAGTACTCCCCCTCTGTACTGCTACACTCCAGATTCCGTGCTGTGAAAATGATGTATTCTTCTGTTCCTTTATCCAGGTCGTCCGTGTGTTGACTGCCATGCATTTGAGTTCATGCAGAGGGCGTTGCAGGACTTAAAGAAGACGGCGTATAACCTAGACACACGGGTATGTGTTTCCATAGAAATGCTTTTACTTAGCCTTTATGTCCAAGTAGCCAGGTCTGCCTGTGTACAGCAGATGTGACATCTCTGCTGACTCATTTCCATTTCAGCAAATAGGATTGTACCAAGTACAGATTATTTTTCACAGGCTTGAGAGGCTCATTAAAGATCATCTAGTCTGAGTTCTTGCATAACACGCTAAAGAATTAGCCCAGACAGTTGCTGCATCAAATAGAGAAGGAAAGAAGATGTATGAAGGAGAGAAGAGCAAGAGAGATGATTTGCTCTTTACCTCACAGCAGTGCTTCCCAGCTTTGGAGTGACTGTTCACAAGCAGAAAGTGAATAGGAGAGCAAGAAAGTGGCAGGCAGGGCTGGCAGAGAGGAAAGGGATGCACACGTATTTCTTGCTCATGGATCAATATTCCATGAAAAAGGGTAAAGCACATTTTCTCAGGTGTTATTACAGCACACAGGGCACTTTACAACTTCACGTCAGTCTCGTGCTGCGGAGGTTCCAATGAACAAACCATGAGGGTATGTTAAATGCCCTGATTTTAGCAATGCATATTTATGTTGGTTCATGCATATGCACAAGCACTGACTGGGGTAGGACTTACCACAGTGGGGTTTCCATGCTGCCTGAAGTTTGCAAGAGGCAGGAGGTCTCTCACCTCTAATAAAGCCCCTCACGTATGTCTTGTCCTACATTCTTGTCCTCCTTCCCTGACAGCTCCATTAACACTGGCACATGACAGTAAAGCAACTTGTGGTACACGAAACCAGTTCACAGCCTCATCTCCCAGTTCTTGGGTGCCTGCTCAGTGCCTTTGATCAGTGCCATCCCAGTTGGTAGGTGAGAAGGGCTCCTTGTTCCTCTAAAGGCACGCTGCACTCAAATTGTCATTCACAGTGGAGTCAACCAAAGAGATGTAACTCAATTATGTGTCTCAAACTATAATACAGAAGGGCAATTATGCTGCTTTGCCTTTGGTTTCTTGTGACCTTGGGCAATCATGTAGGTCCCTACACTGTAAGGCTGGAATGACTTTAGCTTTCATGAGCTATCAATAGCAAACTGATTAGGACTGAGCTCTGAGTGCAGTATGGGTTATGTTGCAAAGGTTTCCCCGGCACTAGCATAATACTGAATAACTCTTAAGCAGTGGGGTGTGAATAGTAGGGCCTTAACTCCAGCAGCTGTGCTGGGCTGTTCTGGTGCATAGCGGGGTTTTACCTGTTTGGATTAGGTTCAGTGAAATATTTTGTACCTATACATGGCATAGCAAGACCATGTGCAATCAATCACAGCTGTGTTGGTTCTTATACTGTCACCAGGCTTCACATGGGAAGTTGAAGGAGGTACTAAATTTCCATCTAAGCTGCGCTGGAAAGACTTTTTTGAATACAAAGGAGGCAGCACAATTCCTTAATCCCACTTACAGACCTATTCAGGTGTATCTGTTTTGGCTATTTGGAGAGCAGAGAATACAGTCTGTCAGAGAACAAAGCTGTCTTGTAAGAGGTGAGGCAGAATATAAAGGAAGAAGCCGGTCCCGAAGAACGTGGGATAAGCTTCTGTTTCTGTGAGGACCTGGACAGGAACTGTTTCAGAGAGCTCTCAGTATTACAGAATAAGGGGCACAGAGACAGTGCATCACCAAACCAAACATAACCAGTTACCTACAACATCACCCACCCTTTGACAACTGTCAGAATTCAATACTACTAGTAAAGAAAGAGTATGTTACTGTGCACCTTTTCCTTTTGGACTGGGACTCTAAAAGCCTTTCTGGAAGAGATGCTTTAGTTAAATACAAATTATTAAATGATGTAGAGATACTAAAGTGAAATGCAGTGACCAAGGCCCTACAAATGGCACTCTGAGGCCTTCTGTCCTCTGAAAGGTAGAGCCTCTATATCCTTACTCAACAGCTGGCGCTTGGCTCATGCTGACAACTACACAAGTTTTACACACAAATAACTTCATTCAACAACTCCTGAGCTTTGAGAGTTGTTGCTACAAGAGCAAGCCCCATGCAGGACTGCTCCTATCAGGGACTTCCTAAGCCAATGCCAATAGGGCTGCAATTAGTTTCTGTAATTGATGCTTCTCTTTCATAGTCCTTCAGTTTACAACTGAGTGCTCCCAGAGCTGCTCTTCCTGCCTGTAAATAGTCATGAGTGACACCCAGGCAGGGTTGGTGGTGACAGTGACAGCTTGTTGGCATTACAATGAAATCCAATAAACCTGTTTGATGTTAAGATGATTCTGTGATTTCTACTGGGTTCCCAACAATGAGAGCGTTCACTCATCCAAGATTTCATTGTACAAGTGAGGAGCAGTGTTTAATAACGCCTGCCACTGCACTAAGCTGATAAGTGAAAGCAGACAAGGAAAGTGAACAAGTCCTCCTTAATGCGAAAGTGAATGTCAAAAGTTTGAATTGAAAAGGATAGAGTGCTGTGGAGGGGAGGCAAAAGCAGTTCTGAAACAGCCTCTCCCTGCAAAAGCCTGCTGTCTGCGAACAAGAAACGAGTAGTAGAGTGGGAACTGATGGGTACAGGCGGCCAAGCAAGGCAGAACTTGGTGGAGCGGGTCCCCAGGAAGAATTGCCCAGCCACTCTTGTGGAAAGTGTTTGTTGATTAGCCCTTTGCTGTTTCTGATTTATCAGGAGGTTCGATGTCAGAGAAACACCATCAGACTGAAGATCTTGTTGTTTCACAGAGCTTTGAGATAATTTCTTAACAAGTGGTTTTCAACCTTCAGTGGTTTTTTCCCAGTGCAGATGGGAAACCCATTCATGGTTCGTTTAAGCCTGATAACATTCTTTACCCCCTCAAAAAGCTCTTCAAAGTCAGTCTACAAGTTGCTTAAGGGACCACAGGGTGAAAACCACAAGATATGCTCAGAAAGAAGTTTCTCTTCAGTATCAACTGCACTTGCTAATGTGAGTTTCTTGCACCAATAATTGTATTTTGAGGCTTACAGGAGACTCAGTTTCTGAAATGATGGTGCTATTTGCAAAATTCAGCCTTTGTTTCTCAAAACATGAGGCCAGGACCCACAAAAGTTTTAAGTTATTTGATCACAATTAAATAAAATATACTTAAATATCTTTGAGGATCTGAAGTTCGGGGTTTTTTTCCCTGAAAACAGAGGAATAAGTCTTGGAAATGCTTTTCCACTAAAGCGTTCCAAAACCAAGAGCAAGTAATTTTACATGATGCATATAGAGAATGGTTTTTAAGCTTTTGATGGAGTTCTGGGGGCATGGCTCCAAATGGAGTTGATAAGAAGGCAATTCTCAGTAAATTAACTCAGGTTAAAGAGAAGAGCCACAAACTCAAGTCTAGATCTGCCCTGGGAGATGATGAGCTGCAGACAACAAGGTTAAACTGACAGCTGAATTGAACCAGAGTCATTCTAGACAGACAGCAGTGTAACTGAGAGCACAACTGGCTCCTCAGCACATGCTATATGGTGCATTTATGCTCTGCAGTACTAAAGACACCATCAACAGGAGGCCATCAATCACTGCAAAGGAATTAACAGCAGTGCAGTTGAAAGTGGAATTTTTCTCAGCATTTATAAAGGACACTTTAATAATTCTGACAGCCTCCTCCCTAGAAGTGAACTGTGAAAATAGAAACATTTAAACTGTAAAAGTACTCTCCATGCATCTTGTTGCTGAGTATCCTTATTTCATCACTTTTTCTGGATGGGAACCAGCACTAATAACTATGATTTTTCACTCGGCAAAGCACCTTGGCTACAGCTGTGCAGAGGGATTAGGAATAATCAATTATACAGTCTTTGAAAGTGATATATTCAGTTCTTTGGTTTCATGTGGTTTTTTGCAGGCAGAAACCCTTCTCCTGAGAGCGGAAAAGAGAGGCCTGTGTGACTGCTTTCATGCAATACACTGAATTGACCGCTGGGATTTGGCCAATGAACATTTATTTGTTTTTAAAATGCTGTTCAATAAATTACAGGAAGATACAGAGTGCAAGTTGTGCCACACTGCAAGGAAAAGGACTTTTATCCCAACAGGTACAGCTCAGTTAGGTCATTTTTGCTTTGATGTGTTTTATCATTACTGTGTGCAATATTGCATCTGCTGAAATGGCAACGGAGGAAACAGTGCCAAAGTCTCACTCATGGGTTTTATGCAAGGATAGCACCTCACTTTTCTCATATTTCAAGCCAAAAATTGTCCTTGGACTCTCAGGCCAACCCCTCAGCACATGTGAATTGCTGTAGATCCGTGAAAGTCAGTGTAATCAAGCTCTTTAATGTATTTGTCATAGAATGTATCCCTAACATGGAAAGGAAGCGACTTTGCACTGACGCAAAGCTCAACGTTTACAAACAAGCAGTCTTGGCTGTATTTAGAAATTAACAGTTGTCACTCAGTGCTTGGCAGTCCAAGGAAGGTATTTGTTCCCAATTGTGTCAATAGTCCAGCGAACAGCAAACACAGTAATCTGTATCACAATTTCAATTTCTTCAGAACCACACAGTAGCTGTGATCTTTTTGGAGAGATTTATTAAGTCTCTAATGTGATCAGTAACATTTGTAATCACATGAATACTGCCTGGCAATTGAACTGATTGCGTCTGCCAAAATCTTCTGGAGAAGTGTCTTTCATTAGGCAAATCACATACTGGATTGAACCACTCAAACTGGCCCTTACAGAGAGCTTTGGCAGAGAGCCTGTGGAACGCCTGCATGCCCAAGAGTCTCTTGCAAATCATGTTTTGAGAATATTTAAGTTCTACCAAAACAGTCCATAGCTCTTGCATGGACTTTACACTCTGTAGCAGTGAGTTACAGTGCTGATACTATTAATATTCCTCCTGCAGTCAGCATGAGACAAGAGAGGACAAAACAATGTAGGCAGAGTAGTAGTCGTAGTAGTAACAAAAAGATTGTGCCTTGCCACTCTTTGAGAAAGAATAACAAATCCTTTCTTATTGTTCTACTTTTTTCTTTATTCTGGGGGAGAAGAGCAGAAAATGTCCCCAGTGGAAAGTTCTTGCAGGTAATAATGAACTTTTCCTGAGGCTTAAAATGTAATCCCCAAAGTATAATTAATAGAGACTTGTATATCAGCTGGAGCATCTAGATACAAGCTAGACACCTTTATACAAACAAGAGCATGGGAGCAGTATCAGCAACATTGGTTTTAAAGTAATTTTACCCATTCTTATTGATACATGTGTCTTCCCGTTAGTGGCTATTTTGCTGTCAGGCTGCTCAGTAAGTTATGATAGTAGCTCTCTGTATGTTTCTGAACTGCTTCCTTCCCATTTTATCTACTACATTAGGCGTAGGGAAATAAGAAACTGTGACCCGCTGCCAACTTACTGTTTTGTGTGCAGTCATACTCGCTACTACAAGGGAGGTTATTACCATATAGAATGCCAAAGTTTTTTGAAAGACGTGTGGTTCTCAGCAAGGAAAAGCTTCCTTGCACCTGCATTTCAAGTAGGGAATTTGTTTTGTCCTTTGTGGTATCCTATTGAAACCCTTTATAGGTCATCAAGACCTAGTCTGTATAAAACAGAAGCAGCATGACTTGCTGAATATGCGTTCAGCAATGTGTGAACAGCAACAGTGCTCCTAGTAGCATTTCACTCCACCATAGCACTGGTAACTAACGGATGAGAATCAATAGAGGTTCTTAACATAGACCATATTTTATTCTACAGTAGGTTTAACACCACTCCTTTGCAAAACACCAACCTTAGATTACTTTACTCCCACCTACATTTGAACCAAAGTAATGCACAGATTTTGAGGTGGCTTTTTTGCAGGAGTTCCAGCACTGAACCTGTGAATTTTTCAGCACAGCTCAACCTTTTCAGGGACAGCATGTCTATAGTTTTGTATTGCTACTGTGCATGCTTATTCTGCTGGTACCTTAAATAATCTCGCAAAGCCCTGTTAACAAGCATTGGGGTTTTGGCTATCTTTTTATTTAGAGAAATAGTTGAAGTTTTGTTCTATGTAGCTTGTTACAATAAAAAGGTGGAATGAATGACAAGTGGATGTTCTCTGACTCCCAAAGGGATCAGGGTGACACTGCAACTTTACGGTCGTGATGGCAGTGACTATTCTGTATGCACTCATCTTTGTCTATAACACAATACAATAAAAGGGCAAGATGCATTATAGTATTTGGTGTGCTTTGTTACTGATTTGATAGTGCTTATGCATCAACAAATATCTTGTCTTTAATTAGGTGGAAAATCCACAGGGAAAAAAATGCTATTTTGAATACAAAAATAAAGAAATCTTGTCCCTGGTTTAAATTTATGAATGCATTCTTATTTGCTGAAGTGTAAAATCAAACTCACTCTTACTTGAAATTGAAAGTACTGCAATGATTTTTGAGAGCTTTTTTAAGGACCCCGTACTCTGTACTTGGTGATTGTGATGAAGCTCCTTATGACTGCTGGATGGCATGAAGAAAAAGGGACTTTTAATTTATTATTGCTCATAAAGTTAATTTATATTCAGAAACCACTGGAGTCTCTACTTACCAGACAAAACTATGTGTTTTAAAGAAGGATTTAATTGCAGGCAGAATTAAAGCAGAAAGTCTGCTTTCCCAACAACACTTCCAGCACTGTTTTGCTTCGGAGCCAAGACAGTTCTGACCTTTTGAAATCAAGCTGTGTCTTCTTTTCCTTGGTGCAGTGCTGCTGCAGGCAGCCCCGGGCACATGGCATTTATACACAGTGGAGTGCAAGTGGTAGGCTGCAAAGATGCACAGCCAAATGCTCTCTGTAAGAGAAACGGTGCAATCATGTTAGCGTGGTGCTGTCTTTGGGTAGGCAAGGTGATGGATAAATCCTGGTAATGATCTCCACATCTTCAGAGCTTCTCATACCTGAGCTAATGCCTTCTTTGGGTGTAATTCTGTGCCCATTCCAAGCTAGTAATTTTGAGCTGAGTCTCAGGACACCTCTCTGAAGACACGGATCATGCTCCATCCATGGAAGTGTTCAAGGCCAGGTTGGGCAGAGCCCTGAGCAACTTGGTTTAGTGGGAGGTGTCAGGGGGGTTGCAACTAGATGTTTTTAAGGTCCTTTCCCACCCAAACCATTCTATGATTTAATACTGAAAAATAGGAACACGATTTATCTTGCTTGTAATGAAGATTCCTGCTAGGCAATGTCAAAGCTAAGTAATGTTATTGCTAGGCAATGTCAAAGCTAAGTAATGTTATTGCTAGCTGAATCTGGCTAGGGTACGGGCTGGTGTTCTCTGCCCGTATTTTTGTGTGGAATACTGTGAAAGCCCCAAGGAATGCCCTCTCCAGATAGATAGCTCGTATTAGAAATCAGTTATTTCTTTGTACCCAGAACTAGCCTGTAGGTAACTCCGGGGTGATCTGAGCATCCAAGTTTTTCCAATCCAGTATTTTCTAAGCAGTAAAGTGTGTAGGTAACTCCCTTAAGAGTAGCCACGTGGTTTCTGTGCCCCATCTTTCACCTGCCCCAGGCTGGTACCCAGACACAAGACCTCCTACTGTAGCACTGGGACTTGTGGAGGGGGCTTACTACCAGAAGACACGTCTCAGCCTTTGCCTTTGCCTCTCTTGGCATAAAGGGAAAAACCTCCTTTGCCTAAGCCAATGTTCTGTTTAGTCTTTCCCTGGCCAGGACTCAGTGAGTGGGAAAAGGGGAGCAAGTGTAGAGCAGAGATGCCTGCCTTCTGCAGCCTGGCTGAGTTCCGGGCAAAGCAGTGCTCCTGACTGAAACACCAGAGCTGCGCCCTCCTAAGGATTTATGTGCTCTGCATGGTAAGGGGAGGCTGCAATCCTTCTGAACGGGGGCAGTGCTGCAGACAAAGCCAGCACAGCGGTATCAGGGACAGGATTTGGAACGGGGAGCACACAGGTGTTGTGTGCACTGATGCAAAAGAAGGGATTATTTTCCCTGCTCTCTTCAGGCATGGCATGTGAATTTTCCCAGTTTTCCAGAGCCTGCTTTTGAGAGCTGCGCAATGAAAAGCAGATGGAAGAGGTGGTTGCGAATAACCCCTGCGCTCCTCAGCTAGGGTTGTGCAGAACATGGAAAGTCTCAGGCAGGCTTTGTGCTGTACTTGTTCCCAAAGGAAATACGGAAGAGCTGAATGCGTCTATCTTAAACTGGTACTTGTCAATTTGAAAATTAAAGGGAAACCAATTTGCACTAACTAGCCAAGGAGAAAGGCAGCACTCACTTAAGGAGTGTTATTGGCAGCAAAAGTTAAATGAAGGTGGAATACTACTATCAATTGCAAATACATAGAGGTATGTATAATATGTATATATGTATAAAATATTTAGCCTCATTTTTGCTCCAGTAAACATTCTGAATAAATAATTTCTGACAGCAGTGGATGAAGCAGCATGGGTCTGTCTGCTGGACTTCGGAAAAGACACAGGGACTTTACAGTGTTTGATTCAGGCTCTGCTTTGAACAGGCCTTGGGACTCTGTTCAGGGCATGCACTCAGTGACTCTGCATCTCCACACAGGCAAAGGAAGGAAAGGATTTTGCCCTCATATACTCATGCTAATTTATTGACTTCTGGAGAAGGATTCCACACTAGAAGCACCTTTGGTCTGAGCCAGTATGTAGAAGGTTATGTGCTGATGTTATGTTTTCCATGTATATGGCTAGAATAGACATTCAATTTATCAACTTCCTTCCCCAAACTCCAGAGGGGAGGAATGGGAAACACAAGGCGGCTGTTAGAAAACCACTTCATCTTTCACCTTATTCTTGAGGAGACCAAAGCACTTTAACTTTGCTACGTTTTCGGTAAACTTTACCAGACCCCACTTCCCTCAAACCTGTCTCTCTTGCTCTGTCCCTGAGCTGGGTAGCAAAGAGGAGACAACTGGATCCCTGAAACACACAGTTCCAGTCTGCCATTGAGATGATCAAAGATGATGGAGAGGAAAAGCAAAACCAAAATGGCCAGCAGCAACATCCATGATGGAGCTTTATACAGTGAGGAACCCCAATTATCTGCTTGCTCTGTATGTAAACACAGCCCTGTCCCTAGCAGATAAAAAAGAATTTATATTGATGATGTTCATTGATGTCTGTAATTAAAGCTTCTGTTCACTGCATCCATCATTATGTTTTCCATGCAATAACTCTCTGCAGAAAAGTCTGCAGGAAATTATGGACATTTTGTTCAGCCTGGCTTGTTTGAATGCATTCTTTGAACTCCGTATGCTTCTGCTCATGCTGAAATCATTATCAGAGCTGTTTTCTCAACACTGTGGCCCAAATTCTACCCTTAGATGCCCACATGGAATCTTCGTGAGCTCGCTGGAAACCACAAGAGGTGACTCAGGCCTGTTTCACACTAAGATGGTGCATTTTTCACTCTGCATGTGTCTAAAATAACTGTCTTTTGGGTTTCCTACAGTTCTCTTGCTGTATTTTAACAGGTTTTCCTGGGGAGAGCAAATCCCTGTGCCCTATCCCAGAAATAGAGAACAGGGCACTGAGGGCTAAATAAATTTGATCCTATAGTGTTTCTCAAGCTGGTCACAAGTTGATTTCCAGATTAAATGTTACCCATAGTTTAAGTACTGACCATATGAAATAACAAACAGAAGCCTAGCCTTTTTGTTGTAGTGCAGAAGGTATTTCATCATCTTAAAGCATTAAGGTACTAAAAATAGATGGTGTCTATAACATTGGTTACTGAATATATCTGTTTTTCCTAACTGTTGATACACCAATCTACTTTTAGTAGCCTGTGCATTACAAACGGGTCAGAATGACACTTCTCTGGAGGATGGATTCTCTTTATGTCAGATTTTATTCCATATAAATAAATGAAAAAGGTGAGGTAAAACTGTGGATCTATATTGTTTTGCAAAGACACAGTAATGGTATTGTAACAAGCCTGTCTTCTCTGATGTTTAATTCCTGTTCTTTTTAATTGCTTAAGAAATGTGCCTGCATCTCAGTACTCAGGTGTGCGTGGCAGTTGAATGTATAGCAGACTGTAAAGCATCTAAACCTCAGCAGCAGCAGTTAAGTATAGCGTAAGCCTGAATAAGAATTTAGAAACCAGGAATTCTTGAGCTGTGTTATAGCTTTGCCACTTCAGGTGCTTTGGGCTACAGACCACTTCCTTTGCCATCTCTCTTCTCCAAATTTGTCAGTGGAGGAACACTCTTCATAAGAAGAAAGCAGACCGTTTTCTCTCAGCTATGGATGATTTAAAAGCAAACATGTTATTTATATATGAAAATAGCAAAATCTTCAATCGTTTTGAGGTGAAATCTGTAGATGTCATAGCTCTAACATGACTGCAAGTATCAAAGATAAAAATAATTAGTGTCTGTTTAACTATTGCCTGTTTAGCTAACATTTGGATCATTTATACGGGAAATAAAGAGGTGAGTGTTACACATTTAAATAATTTTATAAAATCATTGATTTTCCTGCTTGGAAACTAATGCAAAAAATTTACTTCAAATTCTGGTCCTCATTTCTAATGCATCTTTCTGAACTATGCTGCTTATATCTCCTCTCCCTGAACACCCACATGAGTAAGTTTCAATACCAAGATGGCAACAGCGAGGAAATACCGAGGTTATTCTATGAACATTCACAAAGGAGGACTAAGGAGAAAGATACGAGTTTTTGTTCAGAGACTAGATTTAATATGTGACTTGCAAGATGCATCATAACATGACCTTCTGTATCTGAACTGACTGCTTATTGCAAAGTACTCCATGCCCAGTAATGCATTGAATGATTGTGATCTTGAATTTGTGATACGATTCCGAAGAATGGATTTCATGGACTCAATAATGCCTCATTGTTGGAAAAAAACCCCAAACAACTAAAAAAATGTAAACCAAACAGGAAGTTGCAAAATTTAAAACCTTCTTCATTGCAAATAATTAACTGTTTCCCTTCCATACAGTTATATAGCAGAAACAATCAATTCTATTGTGATGGAATCTGAGTCAAACATCTGTTGAGAGGATCTGGATACGGAAGTTAATGAGGGCCCCCAGTGGATTTAATTAGTATTGGACCTTATCCAGCTCTCTAAGACCAAAGGCAAACGTGCAACACTCAAGAAATAAAATCAAACTTGTAGCTAAAGGTTGGGAAGACAAATACAGTGATCTTGGGAAAAATGCGTGTACCTGCTTTCTGTTTGGCATCAGGTCTGGTCTGCACCATGTCCATTTAGAATTGTCATTGTACACGGCATGTGAGCAAGTTTTTGTACTTCCTCCTTGAGATTAGCTGCCGTTTAGACCTGCAGTTTATTCATGGAATGCCACCAGATACCTCATATACATCAGACCAGTAACTTCATCATCCAATTCATAGCCTGGAATTAGCAAGTATGAGGTTTTCTGGTTGAAGCTGGAAAGGAGTTGGGCACTTGGATGCTTATATACTAGGCATGTATATACTTGGATGCCTATATACTAGAAATATATATACTTGGATGCTTATATACTAGGCCTATGTATAATAGGATGCCTATATGCTAGGGCTATGTATACTTGGATGCCTATATGCTAGACATATATACACTTGGATGCCTATGTTGTAGAAATATATATACTTGGATGCCTATGTACTAGACATATATACACTTGGATGCCTATGTAGTAGAAATATATATACTTGGATGCCTATATACTAGGCATATATACACTTGGATGCCTATATACTGAAAATATATACACTTGGATGCCTAGTATATAGGCATCCAAGTGGCCAACTAGGATCCATACCTGGATGCCTAGTCCTTGAATGCCCAGTCACTGCCAACCTGGAGAAGCATCTAACCACTTTTCCTGAGTGATTGATGGGCTAGCACTGAACACAGGGAGCAGAATGCCATGCCCTGCAAATGAGCTGCAGCCACTGTAATGCACGGAAGCATGTCAGGGGATACGTGAATCAGTGAAGAGAAACTCAGAATCTCAGTTTTGTGTTTGATACCGACTGTATTCTGCACGTCTTTGATACACAAACAAGCTTGAGATGCAGCATGCTCCGGAAGTTTCCTAAAGCACAAGATGAAAGGGGTACGCACTGAAAAGAACCACCTCCCGAGGAGCTGTATCTGGATGTCCAGAACTTATGGCGCCATTCTGTGTGCCCTGGACCAGGCACCATTTTTTCACCCTCAGAATGGCGCCTGTGAGAGGGGTGGACAAAATGGCCACCGGTGGGCAGAGTCTCAAGATGGAGGACAGCCCTGCCATGACCACACTGAGGACCTGGCTTTGTATCCCAGAGAATGAGGTTGCTGGCACCGGTGAGAGCTTCTGTATCTTGCTCTAGGCATGAAAACACTATTCTGAAGCACTGGTCCACGAGGGACATGTGGGAGTGAGTGGGGGCGAAATGGTGGATGTTGGTTGCCAGCCACCGTCCTTCACCAAGTGTTGTGCCTGAAGAGCTGCCCTTGGCTCCATCCCTCATAAAGTAAATGCAAAGCCTGTGCAGAAAGGCAGACTTATATGTACCTTGAGACACAAAAAGAAGCCAGCAGCTCCACCTATCTCTGTTGTCTCTGTGGGCCAACACCAGTGTGTCAATGGGAGAAAGGCATATGCAGGCTTCATCTGCTGCGGGAATGGAGACCTTCAATTGCTGTTGCCTGAGGTGCTTGCATATAGGCCCTTAAGAAGGGCATTCCACTTCCAGCAGCCTTTGATAAAACCCTAGCCTTGCAGTATTTGATAGTCGTTGCTGAAAGCTGCTCTTTCATCCCGAGACAGCCATATTGCAGAATTCGGGATGGTTCCAATGCAATTCCATAATGCTGGTGTATTCACAAAGAAGGAGCAGACTTAAAATGCAGTTTGCTACTACATTATGTCCATAGTGTGACCGTGATTTAATTACGTGGGAATGACCTCACTGTCAGTCACTGCAAAATCCAGGCGTCCAGAATCACAAGCACCACAGGAGAAATCATGGGGGTTCTTATGAAAAGCACGAGATGAAATTAATACATCCATTTTGTTCTCTTAATTTTGTGCCTGCTCTCGAACTTTAAATCATGCTGGCTGGAAATTACAGCAGCAAACAGTGCAGAAATTGTATTAAATCTGAAAAGATGATAACTCCAGAGAGCTGAGGTTTTTAATACATTGCCTTTGGTTGTTATGGTAGATAGAGCATGAAGAGTTCCTATGCTGCTGCGAAGACCCCTGCAGCCTGAAGTCAAAGAACTCCATCGACTTTCTGAGTTCAGCTACTGCTTACTCAGTCTGGTGAATCAGGCAAAGGATGCTTCCACGTCGCATCCTTCATTACATTTTGATGTAGGCTTGGACGCAGTTTGTTGCATTGTCTTTTGCTGTACCACATGAAGCGAAAGCAGACACTGCGTTTACATGCACAGATAGCTTCTCAAGTGTTCCCTGAGGAACTGATTGTGGAGCTCAAGGGACCGAGGTGTGATCTGAGAATCAATTCAGTTTTGAGATGCTTTAAGGAGCTTTTGCTTGGAAAGCAAGACAGGATAACAGTGCATGGGATACTGATGAACAGAGGTAGAGAGATTGGATAGATGAACTGGATAGAGCAGTGAGCCAAGATACACTGCTCCACATCTAATACTCTGGATATACTTTCTGTGACAACTGTTTCAGTTCTGCACATCCCAGGAATCGATATGTGCCTTCGGAGTATGGACAATAAATCTCTTAAGGTGCTACAATAGCAGCTTGCTTAAAACAACAAACATCCATTCTTAACAGCTTTGCGAAATTGGACCTCGAGGGCTCAGTACTCTTTGGGATTCATTGCTCAGTGAGCTTTGCTCTCTGCTCAATGGTGCCATTATTCACGCCGTGACAGCTTTTTCCATTTATGTATCCATGTGTTTGGAACCGCTGAAAAAAAGATCCGCTCCAGATGGAAATACAGTGTGCAAACTACCCAAACGCCATCTTTGCAAGGAGCGTTTCAAGAACAATTGTTCGGGACTTTACAATATGGGCACTAACAGGAACAGGGAAAGGCGATTTGAATGTGGCTTCCAGCAGAATTTTCCCACTTAAGGACAGTTCATGGGACACTTCATTTTACACTGCCACTGGGCTGCACCAGTCCTCTTTCCTGGGGCGTCCCACAGGGCAAGATATAGAAGGACATAAAGGGTATCTCAGCCCTCCTGTGCAGTGATTTTGGAACCCCAGCAGGACTGTGTAGGAAACCCCACTTGTGAGTCAGAGGGATCTGACTGATAGGCCCCTGTAGCTTTCTTCCAGGCCCTGCTGAAGAAGGTAATGTTTGGCCAGGAAGCTTTGAAAGAAATAGAAAGGTTCCAGCCCATTCCCTTGGGACAATTCTCTCAGAAAACATCTAGAAAAGCAATGTTGGGCTCTAGCTTGGAGAAATTTGGGGGTGAAGCGTTTAGGAGTGAATTTAAATGAGTGAAGAGATAAGCAGATGCTACTACACTCAGCAGCCCAGATTTATGTATCAATCAGGATTGTCTGAGGAAGTGAGAAGGAGCAGAGCTTCGCCCTGATTCCCGTCTAACTCAGCACGCAGTGCTGGAAACTGAGGCTGGGAAAGCTGTGCTGAGGAGCTGACCAAGCCAACCCGTCTCAGCCTTCAGGTTCTGTAGATGGAAGGAGCATTCCTTACAGTGTCCTTAAAAAGGTCTGCTTCTAGGGCAGTGAAAAAACATGGATGAGGAAAAAAGGGTCCAAGCAGATCACAGTGGGATTTAAGCTGTGCTAAGATGATACATTTCCTTGGAAAACAAGTGGGTTTTTTATTATTGCAAGTTAAAATGCTGGTATTTGTACCTTTGCTAGAATTTAAGCCATTTACTCTCTTTATTCTCTGGAAAAGCATGACTAAACTATCGCCATTTTAGGCTCTGTTTTGGGATGGTGGGAGTAGTGTCTGGGATGGATTAAGCTGTGCTGTGAATCAGTACCATCACCTTGCTTTTAA